>NC_062552.1:13722472-15148135 GCF_016906955.1 Phacochoerus africanus
AAAGCAATATTCAGAGCAGCACTATTCACAACAGCCAAGACATGGAAACAAACTAAATGTCCATTGACAGATAAATGGATTAAGAAGATGTGGTACATATATACAATGGAATACTGCCCAGTCATAAAAAAAAAAGAGAAAGAATGCCATCTGCAACAATGTGGATTCAACTAGAGATTCTCACATTACATGAAGTAAATCAGAAAAATAAATACCATATGATATCACTTATAGGTGGAATCTAAAATATGGCACAAATGAACCTATCTACAAAACAGAAACAGACTCACAAACATAGAGAAGAGACTCATGGTTGCCAAGGAGGAGGGGAGGGAGTAGGATGCACGGGGAGTTAGCAGACAGTTAGTAGATGCAAACGATTACATTTAGAATGGATAAGCAATGAGGTTCTACTGCAGAGCACAGGGAAGTATATCCAGTCTCTTGGGATAGACTATGATGGAAGATCTAAGAAAGGGAATGTATATATATGGATGACTGGGTCACTTTGCTCTAGCAGAAATTGGCATAACACTGTAAATCAACTGTACTTTAATAAAAAAATTTTAAAAGATAAAGCAACACACATAAAATGTCAGAGAATTCTGACTTGGACTAATGCTTAGCTGAGGTTAGTATTTCAAAATTTTAGATATTGTTACAGTCTAGAGGCAGTATGCAATTGCTGTTTTTCACAACCTTAAGAAATAACTTCCTCATTCAGCAGTGTAAAATATCATGCACGGAAAATATTATTAGGATAGTGAGCAAATTTTATTTTACATATCTCTAATATCCTACATATTCTAAGTTAGCAGTGGATGTCACTGTTATGATTAGAAAAAATTACATTAAAAAGTTATTTGAGATTTTAAAAAGAGAAGGAAGGATATATGCCTTTTACTTTCCTGTGTCTGGAAGCCCTAAGCTGTGCAAAGTTAGCTGTGAATTCCCAAGAGATCAGTCACACCAAACCTTGGGTTAAAAAACATAGTAACCAATACCAGGAACAGTGTTTCCCCAATACATAGGCCCTGAGCTTCTCTCAACTCCACCTCACTCAGAAAAGGGCAGCCTGCTATGTCTTAATGGCACAGGGACTTGTGGGTTGAGCAGTGGGAGGCAGGGTGGGGGGCTTCAAGCTTGGGACTGTGGGGCTCTGGCCAACAAGCATCTTGGCGCAATCACTATGAGGGGTAAGGCCACGCTAAATGAATTACCTCACTCTACCCAGGGGCTTGGTGAAATAAAGGAGAAGATACCACCAAGAGGTAGCTTTGGTTTGGTTAAGTTTCTACATGTTCGAATTCTAACTACAGTTTTCAGCCCTCCAACGAATACCACATTACTCCCACTTATCCAACCCTAAAGCAAATCAAGAACCAATCTGCTTGCATTTTCACAGCAGCCCACTGCAGGCAAACACACGTGAACAAGCTGGCCTTCTGCAATACTCATTTCTGCCTGGACTCAGGGCCACAGCTTTTGGACAAATGGATGGAAGACGGGCACCAGAATGATCAGGAGAATGGATTCCAGGCTTGCTTTCTTTGCTTTTTAGGGCCACACCCATCACATATGGAAGTTTATAGCTAGGGGTCGAATCTCAGCTGTAGCTGCCAGCCTACACCATCCATAGCCACAGCAGTGGGGGATCCAAGCCAGATCCAAGCCTTGTCTGCAATCTTCACCACAGCTCTTGGTAACGCCGGATCCCCAACCCACTGAGCGAGACCAAGGATCGAACCCGCATCTTCATGGATACTAGTCAGATTAGCTTCCTCTGAACCACAACAGGGACTCCAATTCCAAGCTTTAAAATGGTTTTCACCTATTTCTGCTCAGCCATCAGTAGTACCAGGGTCTATCAGTGAGGTCCCCAGAAAGAATTCACCAAATAAGGCCAGGGCTATCCAAGGTCCAGACCTCATTAAAATTGATCAAAAACAAACACTTGTAACTGAAGCAGGCAAACTTCTGTAAGCATGTAACCAGCCTGAAATCTATGCACTTTCTTCATGTTGCCATCAGATCTCCTCTCTCAGAATCCTCTGCATTCAGGGTCCTACCTAGAGGGATTCTTTCTGGCTCAGAAACATGTTGATTGGCAGCTATTTAATAAGGAAGGTCAACTAATCAAGTCAAAGGATTTATCTCTCCATTTCAAATCGAAGATGTACAATATACAGACCTCAGAGGCTTTAACACATTCCAGCTACGGAATGAAGCATGCATGGTCTGACCCTGTCTCCCTCACCTTGGCCTAATGCTGACTCCAGATTACCAAGAAGCCTTTGGGGAGGGCCTGGAAAGCCAGGGCCCAGGCCTACCCAATCCCTGTAATTCCTTCTCCTCCCCATCCCCCATCAAGTTCAGCACCCAGGGGTGGAACCAGGGGCAGCAGTCGTGAACTCTGAGAGCCTGGAAGACATCAGAGGCACAGCCGAGAGCAGAGTGTGGCAAGTGGAGAAACACTCCTGTGTCTTCCCCAAAGCCATGGCTTGGGAACGCTGGCTGAGATGTTCTACATACAGAGGGAAAAAGGAGAAAAAACAAAGGAGCATGCTTGGTGCTCGTTCCTGCAAATGTACAAAGTATTTAGCACATAAAAACTTTTCATAATCTTCCTCTTTAGCTTTTTCTGTATTTTTGCACACAAGAAATTGGATAACTTGATCAAAACTTCTAAGAGGGCATATATCTCTCCCTTATTTAAAAAAACACCACAAATATGCACACATTTAGGTTTGCATATTTATTTTTTGAAAAAATGTTTAAGAAAATGACTACTACTAAGTTCAAAGGAAACTAGAATGTTTCTATGAAATAGCCTAAATGTATTTTCTGAATTTTAGTGCGTCAGTGAAATACTACCAAAAATCAAAAAATTACAAACAAACAGATAAGTAAATGAGTTCAGGATAAAACTTAAGGGGTGCCGGAGAACCAGAAATACAAGTAAAACTATCTCTCCACTTTGAATTTTTAATAGAGAGGTCCTGAGTCCATGTCTGCAACTTGGTAAACACTGGAACCAGTCACCAGTCTGGGGGCTGGGATAATAAAGTCAGCTTCCTCATGAGGAAAGCAACATAATGTCTTTTCTATCAAAGGAAATTTTGGTTACTCATTTTGCTGAAATGCCTTCCTGGGGCGGGGGGGGGGGGGGGGGGGGGGGGGGGGGGGGGGGGGGGGGGGGGGGGGGGGGGGGGGGGGGGGGGGGGGGGGGGGGGCCCTCTTTCCCTCTCTCTCCCAGTAACAATTTGTTTCAAATTAGCCAACCGGGAGAATGTGCACCCTGACCTGACCTATGGGAAGGGGACAGGTAAACCACCTGCATTAGGGTAAATAGGGGAGTGTCCTTTATTCAGCGCAAGCGCTTTTTGGAGCACCCACCCCTTCTGCAGAAGTAAAGCCTTGTCGAGGTTTCTCCTAGCCCACGTGTCTCACTTTCTGACACTGGCGACCGGGCCAGAGTTATCTTAATTTCCAACACTCAGGAAGGAAAAAAAAAAAAAAAAAAAGCACAGAAACCCATTACTGAACACAATGTTTTGGTAGCTTCAGATGTTGATTTCCTTATAAGTCAATTTATGACTAGGTAGTACTAACTAACCATCTACGATTTTTTTATACTAACTAAAGCTTCGTAACCATATATCCAATTAATAGAAATATGATCAAGTATAACAGACATTTATTGAGAACATATTATGTCTAAGGTAGCAATGGAACAGCACTCACTACGCAGAGCTGAAGTTGCACAACTAATGCTAGAGTCCCAACCCAACGAAGGACCCAGGGCAGGTCCAAACAGGCTCTCTTGTTATTCAAATAGTTTGGCAATTGATAAAATTCCAGGGCAGGCTATTGCATGGAGGTTCCCCCCTCAGATCTTATTCCAGGGCTTTGGTGTACCCTCCCATCACCGACTCCCCCATTCTTCCCAAACACACTTTTACAAATACGCCAAAATTTTGTCAAGAACACTTCACTTCTCAGTGTATTCACACACATTTCTGGACATATATTCTCCACCCAAATGACTGCCAAATGACTAGACCAGTGAACACCTATTACAGAAGGAATGTCCCTTTGAACAAAATCATTGCATCCATCTTCACAGAGCAGTGCCCCTGTGATCAGCAGGCTTCAGCAGGTGTCTGGTTTAAACCACACACGTGGTCTCTCAACACATACTGCATGAAGTGTCCACATGTAAATCAAAAGTAATCTGAAAATTCCTAACGATTAAAAGAATTTTGAGATTTCCTTCTTTAATTGTTCTTTTTAGATGTTTCAAAAAGTACACTTATTAAACTTGAAATGAGAAACAAAGCCTAGGTCAACACACCTTAAGTGTTCCACATTAATAAAAATGTTAAAACTCTTAATGTGTAATGAGTGCAAGGCACTGTGCTAATGGTGCATAGGAGGTCCCCAGAGAAAGCGAACCAGGCAGAAGACGACATGTAGAAGCCATTTTTAGCCTAAGCTATTCTGTGATCTAAACCCAGCCACACCGCTTGCCCTTGAACAGGTCTCAGAAATTAACAAACTTCAAGGAAGTGAGGGGTATGCAAGAACAAAGGAAAAGAGTCAAGAAACACCGTTCAGTGATAAAACAGTCCTAGTTCCTCCTCAAAGGATATACATATAATCAGACACAAATTGTTGAGTTCGGCAGGAAATAAGGCCCCCACCCAGGTGGAGGATGGGAAAATGAACTTGGTCTTTTCTAACTTCAGTCAGAAGCTTGGACTCCATTGGCTTTTGCCCAAATTCAACGCTGAATTCTCCTCTGCTCAAGTGCCTTCATGAACATGCATGCCCCACCAAAGCCTCTTGGGTACCCTTAGCTTAAAACTTCCCCAATTCTGTTGAGGAGCTACAACTTTGGGAAAGATCCCCAGTGTTCTCCTTACTTGCTGCCAATCAATAAATTCTCCTCCTCCTGCTCCCTGCCTTGGTTGTGGCTTTTGGCTCAACACCCTTCAAGAGGTGAACCCAGTTTTTCAGGTAACACTAATCCTCACAACCCCTATTGAGGTCTGTACTTTTATTAGGCCCATTTCACTAATAAGGAAACCAAGGCACAGAGGGTTAAGGGACTTGGGCCAATATTTCGCAGCTCCTAAGTTGCAGATTCAGTTTCAGATACAAGCAGTTTGTCTCAAGTTCTCTGAGTGGCTCTTGATCACTACACCATTCTGTCACAGTACTTGATAGTGTTTTACAAAACCAGCTTTTCACACCCAGATGATGGCCACAGAAACACACAAAAGGCAAGTAAAAGATTTCCTTTCATTGAGTAAAAGCTCTGGGTCAAACACGAGGTCATTCACATAAGAAAATCTAAACTTCACTTAGGCTAACTTTTAAATAGATGGGTGAGGTTATTTCAACGCATCAAGTACAAAAGCAAACCTATACCCTGCCATTCAAAAAATTCAATTATACACGCAAATAAGGAAGACTTTCTGTTCAATAAAGGAAAAAAAAATGGAGAAAATGATTTCCACTGCCTAATTCACTACAAAAACGCAGACTATTCTACTCCAAAAAACTTAGTTACATTACCATGCTAATGTTACCTATTTGTTACAGTAACTCTAGATCAAAAAAGCAGATGTTTAAAACTGGATAAGGCTGCTCAATTTAACACCATTATCTTGATAAGCTTTCCCTGCCACACTCCTTCTTCCTTACTCAAAACATTACCCTTGAAACAAGTAATTTTAAGGATCTTTCTCAATGCAATACTGTAACCATCCCCTGGTACAATTCATATGGGTGAATACTAAACTTTAATTAACTATGTAAATAGAAGTCATTAAGGATAGGAAACAAAAGACAAAAGCAAACAAAAAACGCTAACAGTTTGTTATCTAATTTAAAAAGGAGCAGAAGCAACTACAAGTTCAGCCAGACATCTTAACCCTTCATGGAGCTGGGATACGGATAGGTGGGCACACAAAGCATCCCTGGTGAGGTCTTGTTTTATTCAACTACAAAATGTAAATATATTTAAAGGCTTGTTAATCTGTTTAACAAACCACACGAGTGTTCACTGTACATGGCCCTCCCAAAATTTGGGATCTATCTACTCAGCACTCGCAAGAGAAGAGCTCAGCACAGCACGGTTTGCTTTTTTCCAATTTTCCCCTGAGGCTCCCAGCTTGAGATACAGGGATAGTTATAGTCATTCTTGGTGGGTGTACAATCAAGGGAGTGTCCCTTCAGGATGACACAAAGAGCCAACAGCAAAGGGTAAAGCTTCCCTTTCCTCAAAGCCTTCCTTCCTGTTCCCTGTCTTAAAAAAAAAAAAAAAAAAAAGACTGAATTTCTTCCCTTCAGGGAACTGCACACAGACGATTTCCTCTCGCCTCTTCTAAGAGCAGCAAAGCTCATCACACCTACAGACCAGACTCCAAAGGGCCAGATGGAATCACTAACTCCACCCTGCTTTCAAAAGAATAGGAAGAGGACACAAACCTCTCTCTTCCTCCTCTCTTCCTTCCTCTCTCCCTCCCTCTCTTTCTCGCTCTCTCTGCCCCCACCAACAATTTGTCTCACCATCAAAGATAAGAAATACTGGCGTTTAACCATAGTATGGGTGGGGTTAGGGCAGAACCCTCAGAAACAAAACAAGCTGCCCCAGGAAGCTTTAGGCTTGGGGCTCTGGAAATGCCATTACTCCACCCCCATATGTACATACTTATCACAGAACACAGCTGTCTGCCTGCAAGAACAGCTTAAAAATCACTGGTTCCTCAAAAAGAACACAACTGCACAAGATAACAACTAATTGAAAGGTCCGAATCAGAAGGCTGACAATGGCCTGGAGGCACCCAGGAAAGCTGCTGTCCCAGCTGAGATGCAGAGAGTATCTGTGCAGAAGCCAGGCTCCTGGGCGCAGGGGTACTGGTGTCAGCTGTCTGGAGCTAGTGGCTGTCTCATTTCACTTGACACCTCCAATGGTCACATCAGCTACTACAGGCATTCAGGGCCTCCCAAGAAAGTGACCTTGTCTTCCCCAGTTCTCTCCCAACAACCTGACAAGGAGTAAATTACAGTGCAACCCACTTCAGCCCCTGTATGTGTTAGCTACTTACTCCATCTGATTCAACTCTATATGCAGGTATAGCCGTATTAGAGCTTAAAAAAACAAAACCCGAAAATCTTAAGATGGCCTAGATTAGCTGGCAGTTTGACAAATGAAGAGACTCAGATGGAAAAGGGTTATTGGCTAGCTCAAGGATACAGACCAGGTTCGTGGCAGGACCAGGCAGTGCCAAGACCTCCCATCTAGCTATCACACCATCCTGATCCAAAAGCTGAGGCTGGGACTGCCATGTAGATCTAGGGCCTGAATTGGGGAAGTGTGGTCCACAGACCTTTAGAAAGCTGAAAACCCTGTGCTTCCCAAGATGTCAGGTGAAGGGGTTGGTTGAAGGGACAGGCAAGGACCGTGCATCTAGATGCCTGAGCCAATTCCTTCCCCCTCTGCCACCGCATAAGTAAAAACAAATAAGCTATTTTGATTAAATACACCTGGCTAGAGAGTAGGAGTTTTTTTAATGGGAGACAATTTATTTAGCTTTGTGAGGCTTAACTTCATAATAATACATACCCTTGGCACAGGAGGAGCCTATTAAAGCTCCATGAGTTGCCTTAATAAGGTAAATATTTAGGCTGAGTTTATGAGGCTTTCAGACCTGAGATGTTAATGATTACGAGAATTTTGGCATACATGACCACAATCAAAATGGCAAATAACCAAAGGACAAGCTGTAAAACTGGGCTTTAAAACCTGGTTTATTAAACTAGACCCGCGTATGTCAAGCATGGCTACTCATCGGAATCAACTGCTAACCAGGTGAGTTAACCACCTCAGACACTCAGGTAGTCCCACCTTCAGATGACCAGAGCCTCAGACTTTGGCCTTCACAGATGAGGCCCCAGGCATCGTGGAACAGGGACAAGTCCTATCTGCTCTGTCCAAATTCCTGGCCCACAGAATCCAGGAGGATAAAAAAATAGTGGTTTCATGCTATATAGCACCAGGAACTATATCTAGTCACTTATGATGGAGGATGATGGAGGATAATGTGAGAAAAAGAATGTGTGTGTGTCTATATATATATATACACACACATATACACCTGACTGGTCACTTTGCTGTACAGTAGTAAATTGACAGAACACTGCAAACTAACTATAATTGGAAAAAATTAAAATCATTGGAAAAAAAAAAAAAGTGGTTTCAGAGCTCTAACTCTGGGGGAGATTGGCTAAGGAGCAATAGTAACTAGAGGGACACATGGAAATTCGTTTTAAAAAAATCCTAACAGCCCAATTAAGCCAGAGACTCTGGGGTAGGACCCGAGCATCTATTTTTAAAGCATCTCTGGGGGTTCAAATGTGCAAGCAAGATTTCGAACGATGTCCAGACCTGTACTGTCCAATATAGTAGCCACATGTAGCTGTTTCATTTAAACTAATGAAAATGAAATGAAACTTAATTCAGTTCTTTGGCTGCACGGCCACATTTCAAGTAATCCTACACCAAGAAGGGTCACCATATTGGACAGCGGTGTGTAAAACATTTCCACCTACCGGATGGTGCTGGTCCAGAGCAGTGATTCTCAAAAGTGTGGTCCTGAGCTAAGAGCATCAACATCACCTGAGGATTTGTCAAAAATGCAAACTCTCAAGCCAAGCTATGGGAGCAGAACCTTGGCGGGTGGGGCTCTCTAAAGGACTCTGGTGTGCTCTCTGGTGTGAGAACACCTGCATGGTTACTCCCCACGCAAAATCGTTTTCTCCATAACCTAGCTCATACTTAAATCTAAAAATGGTCAACTTTTAACTCCATTATAATGTAAGGAAATGGTTCATGTTATACAACTTCAAAGATGTACTTCTGTGTTAGCAAGCTTGCTTGAGAAGAAATACCTTTCAATTAGTAAAGGATTCTACAAAAGTTCCAAGAAGATGCTCCCGGTCATTTATAATCATTGTGAGAAACAACTCTCAGGTCCAAAAATACAGAAATTTGGTTAAAAATTATGAAATGCAACAGACTACTCAATTATTAAAATTATTAGCTATGAAAATTGTGATGCATGACAAAATACACATGGGAGAATGGCAAACACAAGTCTGCAATTTCAACAACTTGTGGATAAGGACAAAATGAAGGAAGAGGAAAAATAAGAATAATAGATTTTTTTGGTTTGGCTGCATAAGGATACTTCCTCCCACCGCACCCTACCCCCCGCAACCCCCTTTTTTATTTCTGCCACGCTTCTTCAAAAACATTTTAGAGTAGGAGTTCCCATTGTGGCTCAGTGGGTTAAGAACCTGACACAGTGTCCATGAGGATGTGGCTTTGCTCTCTGGCCTCACTCAGTGGGTTAATGATCCAGGCTGCCACAAGCAGTTGCCGCAAAGTGCAGTGGAGGTCACAGATGAGGCTCAGATCCAGTGTTGCCACAGCTGTGGTGTAGGCTGGCAGCTGCAGCTCTGATTCTGCCCCTAGCCTGGGAACTGTCATATGTTACAGAAGCAGCCATAAAAAGAGAAAAAAAAATTTAGAATATTTTAGGAAGCAATCTTTTAAAAAGATGCAATTGTGCTTTGATGTGAAAGGTCCATTTCAAGGATAATTTGGTAAAAAAGTTCTACACAGTATCAATGGTTCAGTGAATCTCAGAGTAACATGAAATCAAGACTTCATTCAAGCAAATGATGGGTCCTGGACTGGTTGTCCTCCTAATTCTGAGAGTCTACAAGAATGGCTCCTTTCTTTTTAACCTGAGATCTTACAATCAAATATAAGAATTATGCATTTTTGGAGTTCCCGTGGTGGTACAGTGGTTAACGAATTTGACTGGGAACCATGAGGTTGCGGGTTCAATCCCTGGCCTTGCTCAGTGGATTAAGGAACCAGCGTTGCCGTGAGCTATGGTCTAGGTCACAGACAAGGCTTGGATCTGGCATTGCTGTGGCTCTGGGGTAGGTCGGCAGCTACAGCTCCTATTCGACCCCTAGCCTGGGAAACTCCATATGCCGCAGGAGCGGCCCTAGAAAAGGCAAAAAGACAAAAAAAAAAAAAGAATTATGAATTTTTACAACAAAATTTTAGAGATGTGAAAACTGCACATTTTTTCCTTTTTTTTTTTTTTTTTAGTTTCCACATAGTTGCTGGGTGGTAAAATGCCAAACAAGCTAATTTCCAAGGAAAAATTTCTCACATTTTCTTCTTACACTTGCAAATCTAAATTCCCAGAAGCATTCTGTAGAGTGATCTTTGAAAAGACAGCTCCTGAACCCCATATAGATCAACTCTTGACTGCTTTAATACATGTTTTCATGTGAATTTTAGTATTATTTCCTTTCCTGACAGTTCTGTTAGTAAACTTCATTTCTTACACTGTCAAGGTACAAAGTACTCTTTCTGAATGTTTTTATACGTCAATTTATCTGCTATTCTGTTTCCTCTGCTGGTAATGTTCTCCAAACTCCTTTAAATTCTAAATGCATAAAAACTCTGTTCTTAGCTCCAGGGAAAATCTAAGAAAGGGTAACTATGGTTGAAACACTGTCAGAAACCTAGAAGTCTTCAGGAAGCTTACTATTTGGGGAAGACTTCTTCCTGTAAATTTCTTTAAAACATGAATGCATAGCATATGTAATTTTATTAAAAACTGGAAACAATCCAAGTTATCCACTTACGTCTAACTAGATTTTGCCAGAAGCAGCCAAGTAGTAGGATGATAAACTGGCCAGTTTAGTATCAGTTTGAGAATTTTTCCCAACCCAAAAAGCATATATATTTTAAAACTAAAGGTGACCCCTCCAAAAAAAAAAAAAAATCTAATTTTTTTGCAATAGTGATACAAAAATAGGATTTTTGTAATTTTTCCAGCTTTTGTACTTACTACAACTAATTATCTTCATGAATGTGGATAACTAAGAATTATTTAAAGGAGCTACTACACTCAATTCCAGCATTTATATGTGCTCTTAAGAAAAAATTTTTATTTCTGTTGTTGGAGGTTAAAAATAAAAGGGATTTGACAGAACTTTTTAATAATAATAATTTTTTAAAAACAGCTAAGAGAATTTACAAAATGCTTTCAGGGTGCTAGGCATTGCCGAATCTAAGCCCTGAGAACATAAAGATGAATCATATATAGTCCTTGTCCTAGAGAAAGCCCAAACCCTATCTAACTGGATACATTTGAGGAAGACCCTTAACATAAAAGACGGACACCAACACAAAACAATGCACTTTAAAAAAAAAAAAAAAAAAAAGCCGACTATATAGAGGAAACTGTCATTAGTACCTTCAAAAAGACACAGAAAATGCCACAACCAGGAAACTTAGACACTATTTTTTTTAAAGACTGAAAGAGCTTTTAGACATTAAAAATATGATATCAGAAAAAATTAAACATAAAAAGTAAAAACTAAAGTAGAACAAATCTCTCAGAAGGTGGAACAAAACCAAGAGATGAAAAGTAGGAAGGAAAAACAAAATAATTAGATGACCAGTTCAGGAAACCCCATGTCCAAATAAATGTTCCAGAGAACACAGTAAATGAAGAAGAGAATTTGTTAATGAATTAACAATATTTTTTTTCTGAACTGAAGGATAAAAGTTTCCAGATCCAAAGGCCCACCACTGTGATTTCACAAAAACGGAAAAGCAGGAATATTCTATAAGATTTCAGTAAGGGAAAATCTAGGTCACATCTAAAGGATTAGAAATCCAAATAGCTTTGGACTTTTCAAAAGAAATGCTAGTAACTAGAAGACACTAAAGCAACCACTATCTTTAAAACAGAACTTAATACCCATCCAAACTACTAATGAGGTAAGTGGGTAGAAGGAAGATATTTTCATGGGTTCAAAAAACTTTACCTCCCAAATTTTATCAGAAAGCTACCGAAGGATATGCTCCACAAAAGGCAGTAAACCAAGAAAGAAAAGGGAAACAGAAAAACAGAGATTCCGCACAGAAGAGAGGTAAAAGGAATTCTCAGAATGATGTGACAGGAAGCCCCAGGATGACAGCTACATCAGGCAGAGATTACCAGTTCATAAAGGAACATGGTAGAAGGGTCAAGCAGAAATGTTTCTAAGAAGATGAAGTCAAGAGAGTACTTGATATATTTGAATGTCTTGAGAGAAGATGTGGGCAAGGGACAAATAACTTAAATGTGAAATTAATGGTAAGTATATAAGAAGCAAATTAGAGAACAAGGGGAAAATAAAAACAATTGCTAACTCCAGGGAAAACAAAAAGGTTTGTATGACGGGAAAAGAAATCATAGAAGAGTACACGGCTCAAGTGTGTTCCATATAATCATATAAATAATGGCAACACTAAATATTGACCTGTTTCATAACTATACTGGGAAAATGGGGGATGGGGAGAATTTGGGGATGGGGTGAGAATAAGGCACAGAAAGAGAACAGAGGAGAGCAAATTAAAAAACTAGTACTCTTAGTAGGTTATTCAGAAATATGAAGGAAAATTCCAAAAGAATGAGCTAAAATAACTATATATGGTTGCCTCTGGGGCTAGAAATTAGGAAGTTTTTTTTTTTTTTTGAGCTGCTGCTGCCAGCCTATGCCACAACTAGAGCAACATGGGATCTGAGCACATCTGCAACCCATGCATCAGCACCCCAGGCTACAGCTTGCAGCAATGCCAGATCCTTAACCCACTGAGCAAGGACAGGAATCCAAGGGATCCAACCCACATCGTCATCGGCACAAGTCAGATTCTTAAGCCACTGAGTCACAATAGGAACTCTGATTCTCTCTCTCTCTCTCTTTTTTTTTTTTTTGTCTTTTGTCTTTTCTAGGGTCACACCTGCAGCATATGGAGGTTCCCAGGCTAGGAGTTGAATCGGAGTTGTAGCCGCCGGCCTACACCACAGCCACAGCAACATGGGATCCAAGCCACATCTGCAACCTTCACCACAGCTCACAGCAATGCTGAATCCTTAACCCACTGAGCTAGGCCAGGGATGGAACCTGCATCCTTATGGATTCTAGTCAGGTTCGTTCATTCCACGACAGGAACTCCTCTCTCTCTCTTTTTTTAATCATAGCCTTTATAAACTATACAACCACTTCACACTTTTAACCATTTACACTGATTATATATATGTATACACACACACACACACACACACACACATATGTGTATGTGTGTGTGTATCACAGAACCCAACCTCTTACCCACTAAACCTGTATTTTTTCAAATTACAAACTTGTGACCCTTTAGTGGGTTGTGAAATTAATTCAAGTCAAAGCCATCATTTCTAAGATGAATTAGAGTGGGATGAAGAGGATAGGAAACAACAGAGAAACTGCACACAGTAAATTTTTTCATGAACGTTCACATATGTATGTACACACTGCATAATGTAAAATGCATTTTTAACTTTGAACTGTGAACAAAATCACTAATCTATACTGCACTATAATTACTTTTAGTCTTGTTTCTTAAAGTGAGAGATGTCAATCTACCTATATTTAAGCAAAGAAATGGAAAACAATGACAGCTAATGAAAATATTCCGTTATAACACTCTTTAAATACTCCTAGTATGTATATTTTTAAATGCACTACCACCATACTGGGTATTAAAATTTTTTTCTTTTAATGAAGGAGTCAGTATACTGGAATATAAGGATAGAAAATATATCTGTTGGAATACATGGAAACAACATATATGTGTGTGTGGGGGGGGTGTATTTGAAACAGGCATGAGAAATGAATGTCCGTAGTTACCTTTCTTTGGAGAGAAGGGGGGATGAGGATGGGAAGCATAGGGATGACAGTAGGGGTGAGAGGAAGACTGTGCTGCATATCTGCTATACTTTGATTTTTAAACTATTATCTATTTAGGCATAGTAAGGGTTCTCATTCTAGTCTCCCTTCTGGAATTGCCTGGCTTCTACATCCTATTCCACATCCTGCACGCACGCACGCACACAAGCACAATCACCCAGAAGTAATTTGTGGCAGGTATGCTTTCACTTTCCTCGACAAAGGACTTTCAACCTTGAAAAAGTGAACCTGCACCCATGTGACCAGCACAAATGCCACCAGTCTTTGAGGGATGCCAGGCCCCAGGTCACGTCCACAGCCCCTCTTTGGCCCTCCCACCACACCGCAAACCATCACAGTGCAGACATTTGCTGAGTGCCTGCTATGCACCAGATGCTCAGAGGCATGGGACACAGAAGTAAGTAGGACAAGGTACCTGCCTTCCCCGAGGTCACAGCCTCAAGAAGAGGAGAGGAAAAAAGGTAATTTCCAGGTGATGTGGCATATGTAATGGCAAAAGCAAGCCTACATAATCCACACTGTCTGTTAACTCTTTTTGCCTCTCTGTCCCCACATCTCTCAAAGGTGAGATGGGCACTGGGTATCTTTGGATCCCCTCTGCCAAGCATGGTACCTGCATGATCTGAACCTCATAAATATCTCCAGCAATGGTATTTTAAGAAACACTGTTTCAGAATGGTGATTGATACACACAGAGCTACTACTAACCTGCACCTCTGTGATGTGTTACAATCTTAGAATTTCAGGACCAAAACAAACATCTTTAATCTCAGGAGCCCTGTGATCTTTTAGTCTGTAACATGTAGTCTTGGCTTTGATTCCACAATGGGGGGAAATTATGAAAGCTAAGCCTATCTGTTTCTTTTCCTGGAAACCAATGCACCTTTGCTTGTTTTTACTAGTAGATCTGGAAACAGTCATCCAGTGACTTAAAATTCCAATTGTGATTAATACATTAGTAATTTCTTACAATAGTCAGAAAAATAGTAATTTTCAATTTGACAGGTTTGCCAATATCAATTTAAGAACTTCTTAAACTTCAAATCTTGGACTTCTAGGTAAGAAAAATAATAGTCTTGCCTTGCTCTGAGCTCTATTCCAAAACAAATGATAGAAATGAATTGCAAACATAACATGAAGCATTGTTGCAATTAATCAACCCAAAACCCAGGAGAGGAACTGTTTCTATTTTTAAATGCACTGTAGCATTAAGGGAAAAGCCAGTTGGAAAAATATGAAAGCGGGCTGGGCTGCATGATGAAAATCAAAATTTTCATTTGATGCCTCCATCCTTGCAAAGACAGTAATCCTAACCTGCAAGCAGCACTGCTGTGTTAACTGAATGACAGGTACCAGGCAGAATCCCACAGAAAGAGTCCATCCGCCTATCCTCTTGTCAGGAGGTCAGAACCAGAGAACAGCCATGTTTCAATGCTATTCTTATAGCTCCAGATAAGGGGCTATTCCAATAAGCAAGCAGATGGATAAATCCCCAAATCACCCTTCAAATCAGTACTTAAAACATCCTGATTAGTAACCATGTTGGTGGCCCAAAAAATGGTCAACTGATTATTTAGCATTTCAAAACCAACGGTCTACAGTTGTAATTTCCATCCAAATTCCACAAAACTAAATCTGTTTCTGTCCACAAATGACAAAGCTTCATTTCATTAAATAGTAGTGAACAGTAACATTCCTTACAGGTAAGAGTGACAAAGAGCAGGTGACAAATCAGCAAGGAAAAGAGAAGCCACAGCTATGTAAAAGGAATTAACAGTCTACCTGTTCCCTAGATGGCTTTCAAGACTGACCCAGCAGAATTTTTTTTCTGAAACAATATGAAAATATTCATGTTGAGGGGTGGGGAAATGCTGGTGATGGGAATCTAATTTAATTTGTAAATGTTTTCATTTGCTCAATGAGGTTAATATCATCATGAAACATACAACTACAGTGCTATAAATGTATCTAAAATACTACAAATATTTGAAATGTATCTCAAAATATTATCCAAGGATACACCCATTCCTGAAAAGTATTTAACACATTTTAAATATAACTTAGCTATTTACAATCACTGTAACAATCTGCTATAGGAAGCAGAATGTTTCCACCCTGGATAAAAATGTCTAGCCTCAGCACACAAAAAAAAAAGAATTCCCAATCTCACCTATTGATAATTTCTCCCCCCAAATTTAACAAAACTATGTCTGAACACCATACGATTACAGAATAAAGGCAATAAAGTAACAAACCCTACTTTCAGTCTCTCTTCAGTGGGGGGAAAAAAAAATCTTCGAAGAGGAAAAAAAAAAAAAAGGCAGTAAATTGTATCACATCAATCAACAGGTGACTTTCAAAAACACAAACTCATGCCGGAGAGGAATTAATTTTGTCAAATCTCCCTGGTTTTTCCTTTCTATTTTTATAAGCTACTGCACGGCTGGTCTGAACGAATTCCAACCGTTTTCTTCTCGGGGGCTTACCAGAAAAAATGCCAAATATTCAAATTATTTTAGGGCATTTTCCCATACTACTGCGTGGAACAGAGCTGAATTAATAAGGATCCAACAGTTGCCACTTTTCAAATGCAAATATGTTGCCATCTAGTAAATACAGCCCCCTTTTAAACATGCCCCCCATCGTCTACACAGCTCGGGGCACTACTTTTGTTTCCTTGAAAATCAAAATTCGCGCATTACCTTCAAGCATTATTTCAACCCAGCACCAAAAAATAAATATTAAAAAAATTTAAAAAGATTTTAAATGGTCCAGGCCTGAGCCTACGTCGTACAATACTGTTTGCTTTATTGTGGGGGTGTTCCTTCCCACCTCTCATTTTACACACAAAGTTCCTTAACAGTTCTGCCAAATAAAGCAAACAGAGCAGGGGTGGAAAGAAACAAGGGCACTGGGTTCCACGAACCAGGCCTTGGGGTGGTCACCTGCCCAACTCAGGCCTCAGTTTTCGCATCTGTAAAATGTGGCCATTGGACTCATTGTCTCAAGGGTCCCATCCTGCTCTCTCACTCTCTGGGTGCCTCGAACCCGACAGGAGGCACAGCAGACTGGTCCCGGCTCTGGCCCGGGGCGCAGCCTGATGCCGCTCTAGGTGGGAGGGGACAACGAGGAGGGGGGCAGAGGGAGGAGAGAGGAACTTGGACTTGCAACAGCTTCAGCCAGGAGCGTGCGACAAACTTGAAGCCGACCTCCTAACAATAGGAAAGAGCACTCCCATTTTCCTGTCTCAAACTTGCAGGAGGCGGCGGGGCTGGACCCTCCCGCCCGCCCTCTCGGCACCCGCTTTACCTTTCTCCCTGTTTGGTGTTAGAAGGAGGAGGGTGCAGGACCGTTTGATTCCCTTCCATCTCCACCACGCACTTGGTGTTCAGTTCCAGTTCTGAAAGCCAAAGGGAAAACGGACGTTGCAAAGTCGAGTATCCGCGCCCGCAGCCCGCTTTCGCGCGCCGTGCGGGGCTCCCCCGGGAGGCGGCCGAGCCGGGAGCCGGGAGCCGGGAGCCGGCGCGCCGGGTCCCCGCGACCGGTGCGGGCGCCGCCTCCGGCCGGGCGCACCGGCCCCGGCTCCGCTTCGGCCGCCCCAGCCCCGCTGCCCCGCAGTTTCCAAAGTTGCCCCCGCCCTCGCCCCGACCACACACGAAAACGAGCGGAAAGCTCCTCACCTCGTCGGTTCAGGGGCCGGACCCGGACGGCAACTTTTACCTTCGTATCCGACATATTGGCGGCGCCCGCTCGGCCCGAGGCGGCCCCTCACGCGCGGCGCCGCCGCCGCCGCAGCCGCGCGCCCCCCGAGCGCGGCCGCCGCCGCTCCGCCGTGTGCTCCGAGAGGCAGCGCCGAGGCGCGCGGGCCATCCCGGGGGAGCGCGACGCGGGGCACGGCCGCGGCCCGGGGAGGGGCGGGCGGGCGCGCGGGGCGGGGCGCGGCGGCGGCGGCGGCGGCGGCGGCGGGCGGGGAGGAGGCCGCGCCGCCCGGGCCCAGGCGCCGCTCTAGCCGCGCCGGCCCAGCCGAGCGCCAAGCACCGCGGCCCCTCGCGGCCACCCCGGTCCCGGCCGCGCCGCCATCTTCCGCGCCTCGCGGCGTGCGCGCCCCCCGGCTCGGGGAAGCCGGGCCCGGCGGCGCCCACTGGAGCGCAGCGGATACCCGGGAGGGGACGGCGAGCGGCTGGGAGCTCAGGGCTGCTGCCACCCGGGGTGGGGCGCCCGGTTTCCCCGGGCCCGGCCTGCACCCGAGCCAGCGGGGACCCCACGGGCACCGCCTAGAACACGAGTCACCTTCTGGGGCCGCTGTCACCCGCAGACCCAGCGCCCTTGGGCGTGCCGGGTGGGCAGGCCTTACCCACGGAAGGGAATGCGCCTCAACCGAAATGCCAGCACGCCGCCCGCTCCTCCCGCCCCGCACCGCCTGGCGCGCGCAGCGGTGTTTTCAGATCCTTATGGTGAACCAAGGCTAGAAATCAATCTGTGCCCCTACCACCGAGAGAGAGAGTGTTTGCAAATACTGCTCTCTCTTCCTTTCCCTGCCCTTGCACTTCTCTTGCCGGAGAGATGTCAAGTGGGCCAGGAGGGTCATTAACTCTTACATAACAATTTAATAGCCATGGATTTTGTCGTCCTGCCAGAGGCCGACCTCTCTGCCAGGGCGGAACTGGGCGAATCTGATGTATTCTGTGCGGCTCAACAAGTGCTTATTGGGCGCTTACTGTGTGCCAGGCATTTTGAAGTGTACAAAAGTCTAAAACCTTGGGTTTAGGTCTAGGGAAATCGTTCCAGTTTGCTTGATTGTGGGAATTCAACCATCCTTAAGGTCAATGGAAATTGCACTGGGAACAACTGTGTGCAAAGTGCTGCGGAGGACACACTAAAGTGTGAATAAAGTTCTGCGTCCTGTGCTGCAGACGCGCACTCTGTGGCGAGAAAAATAGCACGGAATCAGATATGACGCTGGACTGTGTAGCAGATGCGATGACAGTTTCAATTCTGTCTCCAACTGTTGCCAAGTATGAGCTTGACTCTCTCCCCACTCTTACTCTTCTTTTTTCATCACCACCCCTCCCTCCCTTCATTCTCTGTCACATCATGAAAGCCTTGAATGCCTAAGATTGCAACTGAGAGTTCCGGCTGGGTGCAGTGGGTTAAGGATCCGGCCTTGTCTCTGTATCCGCTGGGGTTCCATCCCTCAGCCCAGCACCATGATTTAAACGGTCCGGCATTGCCACAGCTGTGGCATAGGTTGCAGCTGCAGCTCAGATGCCAGCCCTGGCGGGGGGAATTTCCAAATGCCACCGGTGCAGCCAAAAGAAAGAGAGAAAGAGAAAAAACTTTTTTTTTTCAACTTTATTCTAAAGGCAATGGAAACTGAATGAATGCTTTGGTTTTGGAGCCGGGGGCTGATGTGTTCAGACCATTCTGAGGGATGACTCATAAGACCTTCCAGAAGGCTTTTGCAGTCCTCTAGATCAGAAGTGATGATGGCTAGAGCAAAGCCAATGGCAGTACAGAGG
This sequence comes from Phacochoerus africanus, assembly GCF_016906955.1. Taxonomy (NCBI): domain Eukaryota; kingdom Metazoa; phylum Chordata; class Mammalia; order Artiodactyla; family Suidae; genus Phacochoerus; species Phacochoerus africanus. Next base: position 13,741,867 of record NC_062552.1, read on the forward strand.
CAGGGAGATGAAAGCAAGATGACTTAGCAGCCACTGGGATGTAAGAATTGAGGGTTGCAAGTGACTGGGAGAGGGTCTGAAGGATGATGACCCACAACACACCATAAATAGGTAAGAGGTCTTAAGGTGGGTTGGCCAGATTAATTTGGTGCTGCTGGTTAAATAGTTTCTGTCTACAACTCTAAAGGCCCAGATTAGCCCTTACCTCTTCTAAGAAGGGTTTACTAAATGTTTCTTCTTCAAGGAGTTCCCATTGCAGCTCAGCGATAACAAACCCGACTAGGATCCACGAGAACGTGGGTTCGATCCCTGGCTTTGCTCAGGGGGTTAAGGATCCAGCATTGCTGTGAGCTGCGGTGTAGGCCACAGACATGGCTCGGATCCGGCTTTGCTGGGTTGTAGCATAGGCTGGCAGCTACAGCTCTGATTCAGCCCCTAGCCTGGGAACTTCCATATGCCGCAGATGCAGCCCTAAAATGCAAAAAAGAAAAGAAAAGAAAAGAAAAAAGAAAAAAAAAGTTTCTTCTTCAAAACAGTTTTAGCCTTAACTCATTTGGAATTACATTGTTTTAGAGTGGGAAAGTGCCCTTTGGGGTCTTCTGGACCCTTCTAAAACCTCCCCCAAAGTGGTCATCCCCCTGCTTGATAATGTTTGCTGACCAAGTGCTCCCTGAGGGGTGACTCTGTTCTAAAATTCTAAAATTAGAGGAGTTCCCATCATATCTCAGTGGTTAATGAATCCGACTAGGAACCATGAGGTTGCGGGTTCAGTCCCTGCCCTTGCTCAGTGGGTTGAGGGTCAGGCATTGCCATGAGCTGTGGTATAGGTTGCAGACTCGGCTAAGATCCCGAGTTGCTATGGCTCTCGCGTAGTTTGGTGGCTATGGCTCCGACTAGACCCCTAGCCTGGGAATCTCCATATGCTGCGGGAGCAGCCCTAGAAAAGACAAAAAGACAAAAAAAATAAAATAAAAAATAAAGTTCTACAATTACAGAAGAGCTCCTTGAAGAATCGAAGTTGCCTCCCCATAAATTTCAACTGTTAATAGTAGTGCTGCCTCCTACAGCCTCCCCACTTCAAGGCCAGATCCTCTTCAGATACTTGAAGATGGCTCTCCCGTTCTTCTGAAGACCTCTGCTCCTCCAAATATGCTCTTCTGGTTACCGTGGTTATGTAACACATCCTCCCCCAAATTAGCAGCTTAAAACAGTTTGAGAAAGGCTCATCTGGTTCTACCAGGAGATAGCAGACAGATGGGAGCTGGAGCTGGAACTATGGATGGTGAGGGGAGGGGTGGAACAGCTGGAGCAGGACTGGCATTTCTTTCTCTAGGTAGTTTCGAGCTTTCTTCCTATGGTCTTGCTGCACCAGTGGGCTTGAGCTTCCTCTCAGCATGGTGGCTAGGTCCTAAGAGTGTGCATTTTAAGAGTATCAGAGTAAGCTCCTTCAGCTTTTATGACCTTACCTTAGAAATCCTGTACTGTCACTTCTGCTAGTCTCACAAGCCCTCCCCACTCCCAGGAGAGCACTATGGTGTCCTTATCTCAGAGGGGAAAATGTCAGAGTTAATCTTTTAAGAAGATCATGTGGAGTGGGAGATATTCGGCACAGATTATGGAAAATACAATTTGTCGCATACTCCGTTCTCGCAACTATCCTGGCGATCCTCCTCTGAAAGTATAACAAAGGCTTAGGAATTAGATGGGCTGCATTTGAATCTTGTCTCACCTGTAGCCTGAAGAGGAATGATTAAGAAGCTGTTCTAAGTCCAAGAGAGAAAGACAAATATCATATCATTTGTATGTGGAATCTAATATTTAAAAATGATGCAAAAGAACTTATTCACAAAACAGAAACAGACTCAAAGATTTTGAAACCAAAATCTTATGGTTTCCAAAAGGGAAACACTGGGGCAGAGGGGATAAATTAGGAGGTTGGAATTAAAACTTACATACTACTATATATTAAAGAGGTAAGTAATAAGAATCTACTGTACAACACAGGGAAATCCACTCAATACTCTGTAATAAGCTATGTGGGAAAAGCATCTGAACAACAATGCATATATGTATATGTATAATTGATTCACTTTGTTGTGCACCTGAAAGTAACACAACATCGTAGGTCAACTGTAACCCAAAAACATTTTTTAAAGAGAAGAATAAGCTGGAGTTCCCATTATGGCTAAGTGGTTAACGAATCCGACTAGGAACCATGAGGTTGCCGGTTCGATCCCTGCCCTCACTCAGTGGGTTGGGGATCCGACGTTGCTGTGAGCTATGGTGTAGGTGACCAATGCAGCTCCGATCCCGTGTTGCTGTGGCTCTGGTGTAGGCCAGCGGCTATAGCTCCCATTCGACCCCTAGCCTGGGAACCTCCATATGCCAAAGGAGCGGCCCAAGAAAATGACAAAAAAGACAAAAAAAAAAGAGAAAGAGAGAGAGAGAGAGAAGAATAAGCTGTTGTGTAGGACACTTAGGGTAGTGGGAACTGTTTGGGTTTGGATTTTCAGATTTCTGAAAACCTTCCAGGTTCTGCTTCTAGGCTTTATCAAGGCTGAGCTCCATTGCTGCTACTAGATTCTACAACAAGGACAGAATTCACCTGGGAAAATTACCAATGTGATTGAGAAGACAAGGAGATGCTCAAAGAACAGTAGCAGTGGTATTTTGTCAGCATGGAGAATGTCGATAAATGATGCAAAATACTGCTGACATTGCCCTTGATCCATGAATCCTTTCAGAAGGAGAACATGTAGAGTTGGTTACACAGATAATAAACACGCCGAAGAAGGAAAGGCAGCCCAGTGCAAGGAGTGAAAGCGTGCATTTTGGCATCATGCAACCCAGTTTCAAATTCCAGCTCTGCCATGAGCAAGTGGCAGCTCCCCAAAATGCAATTTACCCACTCAGGGTCACTAAGGGTACCTGTTGTCCTGCCACACTTGGCTCTTCAGGCTGACTTGCTGTGAAGAGATGGGATGGGACCCTTTCCAGGGCCCTTCCATAGAAAGAAGGTCCTAAAGGCTGGGAGCGGAGCTTGTGGGAACCCCAACCTCAGACACTTGACAGGCAGAAATCCAAGCGTTATCCAGGCAAGAAGGAGGCATGGATTGTAGACCAGGGATTTTAAGTGGATTGACTTCTTAAGAAAAACTTGGACCCTTTCAAAGCATACAGGCTTGGTTTCATTTTTGTTTTTTCCCTTCTATCTATTTAATTGAATTAAGCGGTTGGGGGGGGCGGCTAATAAAAGTGTGGACACGCTTTTTTCCAGCGGCAGCAAAGGGTGCTCTGGGAGCTAGACAGTGTCCCACTCTGGAGTCAGTCTGAGGAAAAAGCAGCTCAGGGCCAGGAAGGCTGCTTGCGGAGGTCATGGGCCTGCTGTGCAGAAGTAAAGCCTCATCAGAGCTGGCCTGCATTGAGAAGAACCTGGCTGTGGTCCTGAGCTTGGGACAGGCTGGTGAAGCTTCCGTGACAGCACAGCCTGGCCCAGAGGTTCTTTTCAACCATCTCTCAAACCCTCAAAGAGCAGCTTAACCATCTAATACAGCTGCTGTGCCCCCTGGTCCTTAGACACCCCCAGTCTCTGCGCTTCATATAGGCTCTTCATCAGGAAGATCTCCTTAACAGGGTTTTGCTTTGGGAACTGGAATTGCCTTAGCTTCTGAAGAACTGGCAGCCACCTGGGACTCCCAGGGACTCCCAGGGACTCTGGAATCATCCAATTTCAAGCTATTTCAGCCAGAAGGGGGCTGCCAGGCTGATGTAAAAACTGCTAATAGCTTAAGTGTACAGAGGATCAAGGAGTAATGATGGAGCAGGCAAATACTTAAATAAGAGGCTTTCGTAAATCTGTTTTAACAACTGTATCCATCAGCCTAGGCTACGTTATGCCATGGTGATCCAACAACTTTGCAATCTCAGTGGTTTATGAAACCACGGCTTTATGCCCCACTCATGAGACTTGTCCAGCACAGTCTGGTCATGGCTCTGCTCCTGTCAGTTTCATTTCAAGTCCTCAGCTGATGAAACAGCCCCACACTGGGACAACACCAGTTTTGTGGCAGAAGGAAAGGAAAAGATGGCAGACCTACACAACAGTTCTTCAAGCTTTTGCTCAGGAATGGTGCATATCTCTTCTCAGTTTTCACTGGATGAAGCAAATCTTATGGTCAAGCTTAACATCACTGGGAGAGGGAAGCCTAATTCTTCCCTATGGAAGCTATAATATTGTCATATAATAAGAAATACATATGCCTCCAATTTTAAACCTAAAATACACACAGGGAGTTCCCATTGTGGCTCAGCAGTAACAAACCCAACTAGTATCCATAAGGATGCAGGTTCAATCCCTGGCCTCACTCAGTGGGTTAAGGATCCGGCATTGCCATGAGCTGTGGTGCAGGTTGCAGACATGGCTCAGATCCTGAGTTGCTGTGGCTGTGGCATAGGCCAGCAGATATAGTTCCTATTGGACCTCTAGCTTGGGAACTTCCATGTGCCGCCAGTGTGGCCCTAAAACACACACACACATACACACAAATTAATATCTCCATTCATACACCTTCTCTTGCATTGTGGATGATAAAATCCAGGAAAGATTCCCAGAATGTTTATTACCAGATAGGAATGTATTTATACCTGGTGAAAAATTGCTTCCCAAAACATATCTATAAAAAAATGTCATCAATATAAAAGTGTGACCATTCCAATGCAAATTTTGTGTTATCTTTTTCTATCTATCAAATAAAAGATGCAAAATGCTTTTCTTTAAAAAGAAATACATAATTTGGTGTTCACCATGGTTCCTGGCTCATAGCTCCTAAAACTCCTATAATTACCTAAGAGATTAGAGCATAGCAGCATCTTTCATATAATATTTGGTTTTTATCTTTCATTCCTGAAATAGCTCCTGAGCATTAAAGGGGAAACAAGGTGGTTTTTGGAAAGATAACCACAGGATGAAGGCTGGTTGCCAGGGAAACCAACCATGCGACTATAAGGCTGGAACTTAAAGCTCACCCACCCCCAACACCGATACTTCAAGGGAGGGGAGAGAGGCTGGAGGAGGAACCAGACACCAGTGATCAATGATTTAATCAATTGTGTTTATACAACAAAACCTCCATTAAAAAAAAAAAAAGAAGAAGAAGAAGAATGGGGTTGGGAAACTTCCAGGTTGGTGAACACATGGAGGTGAACCTGCGGAGGGCATGGCAGCTCCGTGCCGCTGCCCACACATCTCCCCTTATGTGTCTCTTCCATCTGGCTCTTCCTGAGTTGTACCCTTTTGTAATCAACCAGTAATCTAGTAAATAAACCATTTGCCTGAGTTCTGTGAGCGCTGTAGCAAATTATCAAACAGAGGAGGTGGTCATGGGAAAGTGCAGGATGACCTGGACTTGGTGCTGATGTCTGAGGTGGGAGGGGGGCTGTCTTGTGGGACTGAGCCCTTAACCTGTGGGATCTGATGCTATCTCCAGGTGGAGAGCATCAGAATGGAGTGAAATTGTAGGATGCCCAATTGGTTCTTCCTGAAAATTGGAGAATTGCTTGGTGAGGCGGGCGGGGGGGGGGGGACCCACATATTTGGGAGTCCCTGTTGTGGCTCAGCAGGTTAGGAACCTGACTAGTATCCATGAGAATGTAGGTTCAATCCCTGGCCTCACTCAGTGAGTTAAGGATCCAGTGCTGCCACAAGCATTGGCACAAGTTGTGGCATAGATCAGAGGCAGCTTGGATCCTACATTGCTGGGGCTGTGATATAGGGCGGCAGCTGTAGCTCTGATTCGAATCCTGGCCTGGTCACTTGCATATGCCACAGGTGCAGCTCTAAAAAGAAAAGGAAAAAAATACCCCACATATTTGGAGTTAAGACATATTCAGTGAGTAGTGAAAACCATCCACCACAGTAATATTTGTATCTTGCAATAGTTCACAGTAGCAAACATTTATTAAATACTGACTACCTATTAAACATTGACTCCCACCAAGCTCAGTTTTATTACTTAATCCTCACAAGAACCCTCTGAGGCACACACTATTATTATTATTCTTCATTATATGATAGATAAAAGATAAAGAGCATTCAGATAACTTGTTCAAGGTCAGATCCCTGGGAAATGGTGGCCTTGGGATTTGAATGCACATACAAATAGGAACAGGCATGTGAGTGATTTTCCTAAGAAGGGTAATAGATTTGCCTTGACTCACTTATATTTTTCTGGCACACAAAAAATAAGATGGGCAATATAAATAATAGTCTGTTAGTGTTGCACTTTCTAGTTTAATATGTAGCTTCCATAAAAGAGTCACAAAATACTATGGGAGATGGAAGAGAAAATGAGTTATGATGAGGCATTAGTAATAATATTTACTCTGGACAATGTCCTTGTCAATGAACAAGCACTGATACACTTTTTTTTTAAAAGCAACAGTTTTCTTTTATTCAAGTTAATATCAAAATTCCATGAGAAATTAGCAAACTAATCTTGCTTGAAGTCAGTCAAAGGCAGCTGTCATCCACTGGTTTGATTACCTGTCTCTGTCCTGAACTGTGAGCTCCTTCAGGAATTAGAATCTAGGGGAAGGGGGAGGGAGTGGAATGGATTGGGAGTTCGGATGCAAACTATTGCATTTGGAGTAGATAAGCCGCAGATAAGATCCTGCTGCATAGCACAAGGAACTCCATCTAGTCACACACAAAAAAAGGAGTTAGAATCTATAAAGTGACCGACACATGGAAGGAACTCAGCAAAAGGTGGTTATTTTTATTCTTGCTGTTGTTGAAGATGGTAGAAAACATGCCATGCTCATCTGAATATGGCTGGCCCATGGCTCAGAACTGACCCTCAGCATCTTCTCAGAGGACATTTATTGAATGGATGAATTAAATAGTGCAAAAGAGTCAGCGTAGAAGTAAATGCACAGGTTATTGTGATGTTTTTATTTTTTTATTATTTATTTATTTATTTATTTGTCTTTTTGCCATTTCTTGGGCCGCTCCGCGGCATATGGAGGTTCCCAGGCTAGGGGTCTAATCGGAGCTGTAGCTGCCAGCCTATGCCAGAGCCACAGCAACGGGGTATCCGGGATCCGAGCCGCATCTGCGACCTACACCACAGCTCACGGCAAAGCCGGATCATTAACCCACTGAGCAAGGGGAGGGACCGAACCCGCAACCTCATGGTTTCTAGTCAGATTCGTTAACCACTGCGCCACGACGGGAACTCCTATTGCGATGTTTTTAAATTATTTTCCCTTCAGAGCCTTTGACACACTCTTGTGAACCTTCTCAATGTTGCCAGGTCTTCATTTGCCACTTGGTCCTGGGATTATACGGCTAGAATAATCCAGAGATTAATCTTCAAAGATCATTTAATCCAATCACTTTGCCTTAGAAAAATTGGCCCCTGAGACATGAAGTGATGTGACTAAAGCCACACAGCCCATCAGTAACAAAGCCAGGAAGATGGGCTTGTTTTTTTTTTTCCCAGTTCTACTGAGAAATAATTGACACACATCCCTGTATAAGTTTAAGGCATATAGCATGATGGTTTGGTTGGCATATATTGTGAAATGATTACCAAAATAGGTTCAGGGAACATTCATCTTCTCATATAAATACAATTTATAAAAAAGAAAGACTAAAGAAAAACAGTTTTCTCCTTGTGATGAGAATTCTTAGGAGTTGCTCTTTTAACAGCTTTCTTATATATCCTACAGCAATGTTAGCTACAGCCATCATTTTGTACGTCATTTGGCATATTCTTAGTACTGATTTATCTTATATCTGGAAGTTTAGATGTTTTGATCACCTTCCTCCAATTCCCCCTCCCCTACTCTCACCTTTGGTAACCACAAGTCTGATTTCTTTTTCTATGAGTTTGTTGGTTTTTTTTTGGTTTGTTTTCTTTTTTAATCCCATGCATACATGAGATCAGACAGTATTTGTCGGAGTTATATCACTGAGCATAATGCCTTTAAGGTTCATCCATGTTGTCACAAATGATAGGGTTTCCTCATTTTCTGGCTGAATAACAGTCCATTGTATGTGTATGTATACCTACCACAACTTCTCCATTCATTCAACTGTGGGTGGACACTTGGGTTGTTTCCATGTCTTGGCTATTAGAAATAATGCTGCTATGAATATAGAAGAGCAAGTAACTTTTTGAGTTAATGTTTTTGTTACCTTTGGTGATAGTCCCGGAAATAGAACAGCTGGATCACAATGTAGTTCTGTTTTCAACTTTTTGCGGATTCTCCGTACTGTTTTCCATAGTGGCTTCCATACACTTCCCTCAACAGTGCGGAAGAGTTCCCTTTCCTCGACATCCATACCAGCATTTGTTATTTTTGTCTTTTTGATGCTGGCCATTCCAACTGGTGTGAAATGATTTGCAAATTATGTTGTTTCCCATTCCATAGGTGGTCTTTTTCCTCTTTGTTCATAAACAGTTTAAAATCATTTCTAGTTAAGTCTGGAGGTAAAATGGGTGAATTGGCTGTGTAGCATTGGTTGGTTCAAAATCAAAGTATAAGGGGAAGTAAACTAGTCTGCCTTGCTGTCATGTCAGTGACAATGATTTCAAGAGATGAGTCCCCAAAGTGCTGAGATGTCATCGCTGGAAATGGGTGAATTGGCTTGGAAGGGGAGTGTCCACACCAGCTCCACGCAATCCCTAACACCTTTCTGGGTGTTACCCCCGGCCAGGTCACAGGGTTTTCATTAAAGACTCCCTCTCTGTGAAGCTGCAGGCCCGGAGAACCTAAGCATCTTACCTGACCTTCACTCCAGACGTTGTCTCAGGGCCTCCTCCTGGTCCTCTGCCCACACCTTTTAACGTGATGCTTTGCAGACTTCCATCAACCCACAATCCTCTTCCAAACACAGAACATAATTCCCATGACTCTCTTCTCACTTCTCCCAAGGTTAGCACATAACTAGCTCTACCCTAGATGCCTAGGAGAAAAGTTCATTCAGTTCACACCATGGATGCCTTGGGGCATTGGGGCTTAATGCTCCTGCAGAACCACTTGAAGAAAGGCTCCTGTTGGTTTTCCCTGTAGTTCTTAATCTGTCAGACTGAGGTGTCTTTGCATTACACCTCCGAAGAGACACGTTCACCCTGCCCCTGCCCCCAACTCTTCCAAACCCCTGCCCCTTGGGCGTTCAGTAAAAATGATGCGCTTGTCAATGTACAAGCTCTGATCCATTTGTGGGTTTTTATTTAAACCAGCACTTTTCTTTTAGTCAAGTTACTATCAAGACAGACAACTTGTTAGCTATGTGATTTTGGACAATTAAGTTACATTCTCTGAACCAATGTTACTTCAATGGATTAAGACTGATGTCATATGCTCTTTGTAGAGGCCTGAATGTTAAGTGCTATAATCCACTTGAAGCATTTAGCATTGTGCCTAAGACATAGTAAATATATATATTTTTTTTATACATATATATTTATATATATTTATGGCTGAACCTGTGACATATGGAAGTTCCCAGGCCAGGAACTGAATCCAAGCCAAGTCTGTGACCCACAGTGCAGCTGCAACAACACAGGATCCTTTAACCCACTGTGCCGGGCCAGGGATAGAACCCGCACCCCCGCAGTGACCTGAGCTGCTACAGTAGGATTCTTAACTCTGTGAAGAATGAGGAGTGATTTAAAATAATAATATATTATTATGATAGTTATTATTTAAAATATGCATTATCAATTCAATAATTAATGTACTTTGAAACCAATAAGAAAAAACAGATCAGAATAAAAATGCAAAAAAGAGAGTCAAATATAAACTAAAATATAATATGTATAACGGGATTTATAAATCAATAAAAACTAATTGTTATAGACTTGAGGCAATTAGATATTTGAGTAAATTAATAAGTTTTTCATATTAAAAAAAAAAGACTTTTGTGAAAATTCCATGGGAAAGTCACAAAATAATCTTGTTTGGAGTCAATTAAAGGGGCCTATAAATGAAATAATATTTCCCTCCCCGTAGACGTGAATAACCCTTTTTCCTTCACTAAAAGATTCAGGATATGTGTCCCCTCCTATGAACCATGATTCCTAGCCTCCTAGGGACTCCTTAATCATTTCTGCAGATCTCCGCTGGCAGGGGACTGGAGTTGCCTCCCAGAAAGTTTTTAAGAAGGAAAGAAAAGAATAACCTACAAAGTGGCAAAGTGACTTCATGGGAGCTAAGAGTTCAGGTTTCCATATGAAGTGACTTCATGGGAGCTAGGAGTTCAGGTTCCCATGTGGGAGCTAGGAGTTCAGGTTTCCATATGAAGTACTAGCTGAGGGATGGTTTATTTCCCTACTCACTGGCTCTTCTTTCCAGGTAGCATGGCAGGTATAGCTTTGTTTTGTTTTTATTTTATTTTATTTTTTCTTTTTATGGCCGTGCCTGTAGCACAGGGACGTTCCCAGGCCAGGGGTCAAATCAGAGTTGCAGCTGAGGCCTGCATCACAGCCGTGGCAACCCTGGATCCGAGTTGCATCAGCAACCTACACTGCAGCTTTCAGCATCGCAGGATCTTTAACCCACTGAGTGAGGCCAGGGATGGAACGGGCATCTTCATGGAGACAGCATCAGGTCCTTAAACCACTGAACCACAACAGGAACTCCCAGCTTTGTAATTTTAGAACATATTTCCTAAAGACTGTCAAATTTTCGAGACGAGTGGAAGAAATGTGGCTCTAAAAATGACTGCTCCCTTTTGAACAAGAAGACTTCACATTTTTGTGGAGGGAAAAATGTACTGTAGTGTTAGTGGACAGATGTGTTTCCAAAAATAGATTGTAAGGCAACACTTGTAAGGCTATTGAGACCCTCACTGGTTATGTGAATGCTTCTTCCACAAGAGCTCGGTTAAGTTCAAGCATCTATTGACCTTGAAAAAGGTTTTAGCTACATATGTATTTATTGCCTCCACAGTCTATGAAATCATTATTATAAAAGGTCAAATATCTTCATACATTTGATGAAGAGAAAGGGGAATGACAACAAATTTTCCTGAAAAGGCCTTTAGTTAAGAACTTAACCAAATTCAGCGTATGAAGCATTTGATCCTGATTCAAACAAATCAACTACAAGCAGATACTTTGGGATCAATCAGAGAAATTTCAATATGGATTGGATAGTAGATGATAACTAAGCAAAATTTATTTAGAAATTGTTACTTTGGTGAAGTTATAATAGTACTTTGGTTACGTAATGCAATGTTATTTTTTACAGGATGCTTATTGAATTAAAGGCAAATAGGATGGTATCTGGGACTGGCTTTCAGTACTTTATCAAATATGTGTCACAGATGATGCCAAAGTGGCTAAATGTCAGTTAATACAGGGGATTGTTATGTTGGGGTCGATTGTAATATTCTCTCAATTTATAATGTTTAAGAATATTTGGAGAGTTCCTGTCGTGGCTCAGTGGAAATGAATCTGACTAGCATCCACGAGGACATAGGTTCACTCCCTGGTCTTGCTCAGTGGGTTAAGGATCCTGCATTGCCGTGAGCTATGGTGTAGGTTGCAGACGCCGCTTGGATCTGGCGTTGTTGTGGTTGTGGTGTAGGCCGGTGGCTACAGCTCCAATTAGACCCCTAGGCTGGGAACATCCATGTGCTGCAAGTGTGACCCTAGAGAGACCAAAAAAAAAAAAAAAAGAATATTTCATAATAAAGTGAAAAATAAATTCAAATTATTTGTATTCATTCTAAAAATAAATATAAATTAAAAATTACTTTCAATACTAAAAACAGGTACTTTCCCACAAAGCAAGTATATATATGTATTTCACAAATGGAAATAGTGATCAACCTAAAATAGGTCATTTGCTAATCTAGGGCTAAACAAATTAGGTTTTTCAATGAACTTCGTCAATAATTCATGATCAGACACAACAACAGTATTGAACACAGGAGCAGGACCATGGTCAAGAAATCAGAAGGTTAAAATATCATGAAATGTTTCACTTACATGAACCCCAAATGCACTTTTAGATTGAAAAAAAAAAAAAAAGGAAAATCGGAGCTTTGGTTTTTAGCATGGGGGGGATAATTGGTCATAAAAATTGTTCTTACCCACATAAATGAACTGTAAGGCTATCTCTAATGTTGCTTGATTTTTTTTTTTTGTCTTTTTGTCTTGTTGTTGTTGTTGCTATTTCTTGGGCCGCTCCCGCAGCATATGGAGATTCCCAGGCCAGGGGTCCAATCGGAGCTGTAGCCACCAGCCTATGCCAGAGCAACAGCAACGCGGGATCCAAGCCGCGTCTGCAACCTACACCACAGCTCACGGCAACGCCGGATCGTTAACCCACTGAGCAAGGGCAGGGACCGAACTTGCAACCTCATGGTTCCTAGTCGGATTCGTTAACCACTGCGCCACGACGGGAACTCCTGATTTTTTTTAATATATGAGTTAAATTTACAGATTCTTTGCATTAGTGGACAAGTGAAACTAAATTGCAAAAACCCAATCAGGAGTTTCTATTTCACCGTGTGTGTCACAGAGGATCTCAGGTAGAGCTGTGTCATGCTGAGGATTCAGGGGTGTCTCAGGATACACTGCCTGTGAGGATGCAGCTTTCTTACCACCCACTTCACAGTGTCAGCAGACATCACATAGACTATGATAGTGGGATTTCAGCTTAAGTCACAGCCTTATTCTGGCTACTGCTGGGGTGCAGGCACACCTCAACTCTTTTCTGAAAGCCCAGCTGGACTGGCCTGAACGATGTGGATTTGAAGATGGAGTTGAAGAGCCCTCAAGGACAGAATTCATTCTCAGAAGAGGAGAAACTGGACACTAAGCATAGTCATTGGAAGATGGGGTGGGTTCTGAGCAGAATGGCATGGGTTGTAATCTAATGCTGCATGGATCAGAGCATCCCAAAGATGAAACAGAGGGCCCCCCCTTAGTTAGGGGGAACTGGAGGAGGATTTGGGACCTTTTATAGGGTAAGGGGGGTATCCAGAGACAGTAACCCAGGTTAGAACCAGCATTTATCTTGTCACATTGAAAAGGAAGGAGCCGTTATAGTGCAGATAGGGTTGGGAAGAGAAGGCCACCTTGAGAGGCTCAGTGTCTTTTTTTTTTTTTAATTTTTTTTAATTTTCCCACTGTACAGCAAGGGGGTCAGGTTATCCTTACATGTATACATTACAATTACATTTTCCCCCCACCCTTTCTTCTGTTGCAACATGAGTATCTAGACAAAGTTCTCAATGCTATTCAGCAGGATCTCCTTGTAAATCTATTCTAAGTTGTGTCTGATAAGCCCAAGCTCCTGATCCCTCCCACTCCCTCCCCCTCCCCCTCCCATCAGGCAGCCACAAGTCTCTTCTCCAAGTCCATGATTTTCTTTTCTAAGGAGATGTTCATTTGTGCTGGATATTAGATTCCAGTTATGAGTGATATCATATGGTATTTGTCTTTGTCTTTCTGGCTCATTTCACTCAGGATGAGAGTCTCTAGCTCCATCCATGTTGCTGCAAATGGCATTATGTCATTCTTTTTTATGGCTGAGTAGTATTCCATTGTGTATATATACCACATCTTCTGAATCCAATCATCTGTCGATGGACATTTGGGTTGTTTCCATGGCTTGGCTATTGTGAATAGTGCTGCAATGAACATGCGGGTGCACGTGTCTCTTTTAAGTAGAGTTTTGTCCGGATAGATGCCCAAGAATGGGATTGCAGGGTTATATGGAAGTTCTATGGATAGATTTCTAAGGTATCTCCAAACTGTTCTCCATAGTGGCTGTACCAGTTTACATTCCCACCGACAGTGCAGGAGGGTTCCCTTTTCTCCACAGCCCCTCCAGCACTTGTTATTTGTGGATTTATTAATGATGGCCATTCTGACTGGTGTGAGGTGATATCTCATGGTAGTTTTGATTTGCATTTCTCTTATAATCGGCGATGTTGAGCATTTTTTCATGTATTTGTTGGAGGCTCAGTGTCTTTAGTGGAGAGATGCAAGCAGTCTAGGGTGACCCTGCAGGGGAAAGAGACAGAGGAATAAATACTCCCTGCCCTCAGGATCTACTGCTCCCTGCTGGCTGACTCTGCTGGCATCAGAGAAGAGAGCCTGGTGGAAACAGAGCAGGAGGGGAAGCATGAGGGCAGGTGGGGGACACACACAGAAGAGATCTGGCCCTGACTTTTGTCTCTTCTGTCCAATATCCACAGAGCAGCCAGGCTAGTGTTTCTAAAATCATCCTTAGATTAAGAAGATGTGGTACATATATGCAAAGGAGTAGTACTCAGCCATAAAAAAGAACAAAATAATGCCATTTGCAGCAACATGGATGGAACTAGAGATTCTCATACTAAGCGAAGTCAGAAAGAGAACGACAAATACCATATGATATCACTTATACGTGGAATCTAAAATATGGCACAGATGAGTCTATCTACAGAACAGAAACTGACTCACAGACATGGGGAACAGACTTGTGGTTGCCAAGGGGGAGGGGGAAGGAGTGCGAGGAACTAGGAGTTTGAGGTTAGTAGATGCAAACTATTATATTTAGAATGGATAAACAATGAGGTCCTGCCGTATGGCACAGGGAACGATAGCCAATCACTTATGATGGAACATGATGGAAGATAACATGAGAAAAGAATGTGCATATATGTATGACTGAGTCACTTTGCTGTACAGCAGAGATTGACAGAGCATTGTAAGTCAACTATAAACATTTCTTCTAACTCTTCCTCATATTGTGTCATTCTTATATTTTTCTGTCCCAACCCTAATACTTGTACACATACACCCCTTCCCCCATAGCTGGAATCCATCTAAACTCCTGACCAGAGTCCATGGATGGGACCAGCACCCCCTGGATGCTGCCTGCTCTCCATAACCTCTGAGCATCCTCCACTGACACCCTCGGCTCAGCCACACAGGTCTTCTTGCTGTTCTAGGACACACTGGGCTGGTTCTCGAGCCAGGGCCTGTATCCTAGCCTCTGTCTGGACGATTCTTCACATCATCCATGTAAAAGCTTAAAAGGCTCCTTGGAGAGGCCTTCCGGGGCCACCTGTCTTGAATAACTACCTTTCTCCAGTCACCTTCTGTCATTTACCTGAGCTGTTTCCCTTATCCCCAGGCCCCCGAGGCCCCTGACCTGGGTGCTGTGCTTTAAAGGGTGGCCATGCTCTAGCCGTGCCCCCTCTCATAGAGCAAGAAGTCCATAGTACCCAGGGGATGTGCCCACCAGAGCCCAAACCTTTGAGTTAGGGCTCAGTCTGAGAAGCATAAGCACTAGGATGTATATATCCACAAAACCCACACCCCACACCCCACACATAGACATTCCTATATGGGAAAGGTTGGGAGGGGAGAGATTTGTGGTGGGGTTTTGACCTTACAGTTGTGGGAGGGAGGGAGCAGCCTCTGTAAGGCTGTTGTCATCAAATCTGATGTTGCTGCTTGACATCCACAGGCAGTGGGAAGGGAAGATGGATGAAATCGGGACGATCAAAAGCAGATTGGAGCCCACAGCATGCGATGCAGCCCCCTGAAGATGCACTGAAGCCCATGTCAGTTCTTATTGACGCTGACCTTAAATGGTGTGGGCATCCTGCAGAAGCCAGGGCACCTGTCACAGAGCTAAACACACATACACCTTACCTAGGAGTCAGAGGAGCTTGAGGAGGACCTGGGGGAGGTAGGACAGAAGACCAGCAATGGTTTACACAATGGCTGTTATTCCTGTCCACCCAAGTCTCACAAGACACCCAGGAAAGGGACCTCTGAGAAACAGAACTCAGCCCAGCCTACTTGACACACACATCCACCACCCCTGTTCCTGCCTGTTCTCCAGGTACCTGATACCCTGAGATTCCCAAATGGCCCTATGCTGCTTCCAGAATCCATATGGATCTTTCCCCCCATTCCATCTTTCTTT
The DNA here is from genome assembly GCF_016906955.1 of Phacochoerus africanus. Classification (NCBI taxonomy): domain Eukaryota; kingdom Metazoa; phylum Chordata; class Mammalia; order Artiodactyla; family Suidae; genus Phacochoerus; species Phacochoerus africanus. The sequence goes on from NC_062552.1 coordinate 13,757,809, forward strand.
GAACCAGAGGATGGCTGTTTTCAGAGGTGTAAATGGACTTGGGCTATGCAGACTAGTCCACATATGTGTGTGGGAGAGCAGTCATGATTCAGGATGGAGTGGGAGGCAGCAAGAGAGGGGGATGACTGGCCAGCTCTCTCCCACTATTACATTCCTAAGTGAAATCCTGGAGAAACCGACTCTGAAATTTGAACACGGCAGGCAGACCATTATGAAGGCACATTTGTCAAGGGTTGATGGATAAAACATGTTTTAAGTTTTTTACATTGATTTTTAAAAATTGTTTAAATATTTAGACTCTGGGAGGTGAGAGTATATCCATGTCAGTGGCTGGGAGGCTGACCCAAGGTAATTTATGTTGGACAATTATCCTCTAGGTACAGCCTCCACTTTTCACTGATTGGAGGTAGCAATAGCATGCATCCGGTCAGGACGATGCTTAAAATTCTTTTAAAATGTAGATTTATGCAAACAAATTTGTATTTATTCATTGAATTCACATGATTCAAAACTCAAAAGGACAACATGCAAATCAGTGAAAAGTGTCCCATCTCTGCACCCCCAGTAGTCTAGTTCCTTTCCTCAGGACAAGAAATGTTCCCTGTCTCTTATGTTCTCTTCTAGAGATATTCTCTGCATTTATAAGCAAATGTGTACGTCTATATACCTCCCGAAATTCTGAACCCCGATTTTAGTATATTGTTTGTACTGATCTTCACCTTGCCTTTGTCACTTAATAGTGTATCTTAAGGATTGTGTCTTATCAGTCTAGGAGGAGCTTCCTTCTTCCCTGGTTATAGGTGTGCAATGTTTTTCATTTATTTAACTAGTTCCTCCTTATTACATGCACATTTAGGTTGTCACTAATCTTTTGCTACTACATACAATGCCAGAGTGAATATCCTTTTTTTCTTCTTTCTTTCTTTTTTTTTTTTTTGGTCTTTTTGCCATTTCTTGGGCCGCTCCAGCAGCATATGGAGGTTCCCAGGCTAGGGATCAAATGGGAGCTGTAGCCACAGCAATGCAGGATCTGAGCCGCATCTGCAACCTACACCACAGCTCACAGCAACGCCAGATCCTCAACCCACTGAGTAAGGCCAGGGATAGAATCCGCAACCTCATGGTTCCTAGTCAGATTCGTTAACCACTGAGCCATGACGGGAACTCCAATATTCTTGAACACATGTAGGTCTTTAGGAAAAATTCATCAAAGTGGGATTGTGGGCTCAAGTGGCTTGTACCTTTAAAATTTTGAGAGATGCCGCTTCTACAGAGGTTATACCAAGTTACACTCCCATCAATAGTGTAGGAGAATGCCTCTTTCCCTCTGTCTTTGTTAATAAAGCATGTGTGATGGACATGAACATGCGTCACTCAGACTTCGTGCTGCAAAAAACGGAATTGCTTGTGTTCAGAATCCACCATTGTGCGTGCACTGAGGCCAGGCGGAAGCTCCCCCCAGCTGCTGGCTAAGTGCAGCCAGGACCTTAAGGAAGGCCCATTTCATGCAAGACATAGGATTCCTCTGTAGGTGACTTCAGCTCAAGGACCTTCCTTCAGCCTGGCCAAACTCTCTTAGACTTGCTGCAGCTCTAGATTCTCCCCATACAGTTGTCCCTCCTCCCTCCCTCTCGCTTTGCCGGGGTCAGACCAGCATCCTGAGCTAAGGTTCCTTCTCCCTCCTCCAGCTTCCCTTTTGCCTTCACAGGATTCCCGTAACCCAACTCTGGTGCACCTAATCCCACCTTGGTCTCTGCTTCTCAGAAGACCAGAGCTAAGGCAGCATGTTGTTCATCTCTGCCATAAGGTAAAACAAGCAAACAAACGAGCATCTTGGAAAATTCTGCTTTTTCACTTTTTATTTTATTTTTATTTTTTTGCTTTTTAGGGCTGCACCTGTGACATATGGAGGGTCCCAGGCTAGGGGTCTAATCTGAGCTACAGCTGCTGGCCACAGCCACAGCCACACTAGATCTGAGCCACCTACACAACAGCTCATGGCAACACCGGATCCTCAACTCACTGAGCAAGACCAGGGATCAAATCCACAAACTCATGGTTCCTAGTCAGATTCATTTCCACTGTGCCACAATGGGAACTCCTCACTTTTTAGTCTTAATTTGCATTTTTCTTATTATGAGTGAAGTTGGGCATGTTTATATATTAAAGAACCATTTTTTTCCATGAGATATCTCTTAGTCTCCTTTTCTATTGGGTTAATGATCTTTCTTACTGACATATAGGATCCCTTTATATTTTAGGGAAATGGGGCCTTTGTAATATAAACTGCAAAAATATTTTTATAGTTTATGTCTTCTGTTTTTAAGGTGCTTTTCCCCCATACAAAAGCTACTTATTTTTGTCAAATTAATTTTTTCCATTTTTTCATTGCATCTGGGTTTTGTTTCACATTTTGAAAGTCCTTTGCCACTCAGGATTTAAAAATTCTCCCAGCAGTACTTTTTTTTCCCAACATTTAAATTTTTAATCCTTCATGAATTTATTCTGGTATAACATATGAGGTAAGAACCCAAAAAAATGTTTTCCAGATGGCTACCAGTTGTTCCAACACAATTTATCAAATTATCTTTTCCCAACTAATCAGAAATGCCAACTTTATCCTGTAGCAAATTTCCATTTGCACTTGGCTCTTTTTCTGTATGTTTCATTTGATTTGACTGATCTGTCTCAGAGAGAAGCTTTGGCCTGTATTTTATTAGTCTAGCCTTATGAAAAATAAGCAGGCAGATATCCAAGATTCCATATAAATTTATTTGAACTCCATCCAGAGCAATATATTTAACAGATCAGTTGTTCTTTGGGGAAAATATTTTAAACTCCTGCATCTGCTTAAATCCAATCTTCCTCATCTTTTGAGGCTAAAGTCCAAACTGTAACTACTATCAGTATTAGTCAATGAATGTTGATTTTCTATAGCAAAATAGCTGCCTGGTGTCAGTTTTGTTTATTTTTGTGGGTCACATTAGCATGTTAGCAGGCTACACTCACAGTTAAGGTAAGAAACTGATGCTGCCATCAATCAATAAGTAATCGATGGATGTCATCAATCAATAAGAAACTGATGCTTCTCACCTTCTTAAAAAAGTATTCTCCCAAAGCCTGGTTCTTGGGTTTGTAGTTTTTTTTTTTTTTTTCTTCAGCTGCCTATATTCACTTAATCTATATCCTTACCCAAACCACCCTTGTTATCAGTACTAGAGGAGTTTTAACTTGTAGGCAACTCAGAGATAGCCCTGAGACTATGCTTTACTAACTGCAGTTCTGGGGCGTGTAACTGATCAAGGATCCCAGCCCTGTGCCTTGAAATCCACTGAAGTGTGTGGCTGACGGGATGCCTCCAAGGGCTGCTGGTGACATCATGGAGGAAGCAAAGATGCTCAGGCTGGCTGGCTGTTCTGCAAGACCAGGGACGCCTCACAGCTGGCTGTGGTCTCTGGACTAGCCAATGCCATGCTGAGCCTTCCTCTGACCGCACGGCGGTCAGAGACACTTCTACTCCATCTTCCTTCCCTCTCACCTTCACTTGGGGCCAGATTTGCATGACATCTGATGGTTCTCCCAGCCTTACATGGCTTTCTCCTCGTTTTCTCTCACACAGGAATTTCTGTTACTAAAATCCTTGCTCATTTAATCCCAGTTTGACATCTGACTCTTGGAGGACCTGTACTAACATGAACTTCCTGTTCTTATAGTCGTTTAATGCATTAATTGATACTTTCCCTACGTAGCCATCATGATTGTGGTTGTATGTTGGATCCTTGGTTCTTGGCCACCTGCCTTGGTCTCTGGTTGTGCATTATGAATCGCTCCCTTTCTCAACAGAGCACAGCATCTTGCCTCTGAACTACAGAGATGCAGTCAGGGATCATTAAATCTGTATAGCAGTTAAGTTAGCACTTTCAGCCTTTGAGGTCACATAGCAAGGATGAATGGAATACTCATCTTAAAAGCAATTGGTGTCTGACTAATAATACAAAAAAGTAATTTCAACCTGGGCTTCATAGGGACTGTACCAGAGAACAGAGCTGGCCCTAGGGGCTGACATCACCCTATTGTCTGTAGGTGAAGCAGCCCTAATGCATCATCTTGATCCACCCAGTGATATATAGACACACCCTTGAATTTAGTTGACTCTCCACCCATCCAACCTTTTGAAAGGAAGTTCAGTGTTTCCAAAGCAATCATTTGATGGCAAACATTCTTCCTCTTTCCATCGTCAAGGATTTAGATATTATTCCGGAGAAATCTAGTGTTATCTGAAGGTGAAATCTCAATTATTAATCCTTTCTATGAGGTCCAGGAAAATGTTATTCGTTTTCAAGCATACAGTGCTTCACAGGAGAGCTGCTGACTCCTAGCCTGACCAAATCCTTTCACGCTGTGGCGTGTATGATGCACAATCATTCTGGAATGTCTCTGAGATGACTTCTTTAGGTGAGTCTTCCCTGAGCGTCTTTGGGTCTAGATCAGTCATGTCTATTTCATTGCCAGGGAAATGTTTGTATGAAAAAGAATTTTTTAATGGTTTCTTTAACAGCTCTGATTAATATTTAGTATTTGGATCCTAGTGTGTCGGTTACAGACATTTATCACCATTGCAAATTCCTGCCTTTTTCACTCACTGTGAAAAGGGGTGTGTATTTGAGCAACTTCTGGGTGGAGTTATTCTGAGAAAGAATTTAGGGAGGAGAAAATTGTACACCTTCCAATTTTTCAGGAGCTCCTGAATTTTTCCTAGGCTACCTTACTAATTTTTACTGTGTTTGCTGCAAAGGATCCTATCTGTTCATAGACCGTCCCAGTTTGTTACACTAGCTGAAATGATGTCCAATTCAATTGCACTTTTTTGTGTCCTGGCCTTTCACACTCCAATGTCAATGGGATGTATTCATCCCAAACTAAATTCTCTAGCAGGTTACTTTTGATATGGGGTCTGGTCAGAAGCCAGTGCTGTCATGCTTGAGACTGGCACTGTCCCCTGGAGTGGACTGTGAAGAGCCATTGCCGTCTATAGATGGACTTGAGTAGTAATGAAGAGACCAACCCTGCTAAAACTCTCAGAACATTAATAATCATTTATTTCATCAATTTTGTTGCGAAGAAGAAATTCTAATAAGAAAGAGAAAAATCTCTATCCATTATCACACCACTTTAACTGTGCATCTATTTTATAACTATGAAATCCAATCTGTATTGATACAGGCATGTCACTTTCACATAGTTGGATCACAGTGTGTGCAGAATTGTAGCCTACTTCTTTCACCACTTTCAGTGTTAAAACCATCATGTTTGAGTTCCCACTGTGGCTCAGTGATAATGATCCCTGGCCTCGTTCAGTAGGCTAAGGATTCAGTGTTGCTGTGAGCTGTGGTGTAGGTTATAGATGTGGCTCGGATCTGGCGTTGTTGTAACTGTGGAGTAGACCAGCAGTTGCAGCTCCCATTTGACCCCTAGCCTGGGAACTTCCATATGCCACAGGTGCAGCCCTAAAAAGCAAAAACAAACAAACAAAAAAACCCACTCAAACCATCACATTTATTATTTTCAGTAGCTACACAATAGCCCATAGTTCATATATAATTTACTTCATTATTCCAAATTATTTAACATCTAGGTTTGGAGGGGGTCTTTGATTTTTAAAAAATATCTTATTAATGCCACTGTAAATATCACCATATGGTGCTTTTACAAAATGTGTTTCCCTTGCGATGAATTCCTAGGAATCGTACTAGCGAATCAAAGAATGTAAATATTGTAATGACTTTTGAGAGGTTGCCAAGTAGTCCTTCAAAAAAATGCAGTAGGTCTACAAGTCTACTAGTAGAAATAGCATATAAGGTACATTTTTTTAATAAATAATTTTGTGTTGCTGTCAAATGCAAAGAATATAATAAAGTGCATGAGCAGTTGAAATTAGCCAGACTTAAGAAGGAACAACACACAGGACAGGCACAAGGCTTAGAGGGGGCTGCTCTGCCTTAACTGAGGAGGCTCCGAGGGTAAGAACGTCACATGTGAGGTATTAAGCAGGCTTGTGGCAGTTTCTTTTTGAGAAAGATCAGGGTTCGGTTGGAAGTGGGAGAAGGCTGTCATCCTTCTTTCTTCTCTCCTGATTCCTCTTCTACCTCCTCTTTCATCTTTTGTATTCCTTCAGTCTGGCAGCAATGCCAGGTCTGAGCTGCATCTGCAACTTACACCACAGCTCTCAGCCATGCCTGATTTTTAACCCACTGAGTGAGGCCAGGGATGGAACCCGCATCCTCATGGATACTAGGTTTGTTACTGCTGAGCCAAGATGGGAATTCCCCAATTCCTCATCTTCCACTTCCACCTCCCATTCCTCCGCCTCCTTCTCTCCTCGTCTTTATCCATCTCTGACTTCTCTTCTTCCTCTTCATCTCCCCATCCTCCATGGCCCTTCATATGCTTTACGATCTTACAGCCAAAGTTGTGATAATCTCTAGATTGTTCCTTCTTCTGCCACTTGGAAGGTCAGACTCTCCTTAACGATGATGATGAAGATAATTATATGTTTCCTTTTCACGTGTACCACCTTTAATCTTTACAGTGCTCACCATGAGTCTGTGAAAGGATGTGTAACTTTCCCAAGGCCACGCAGTTAAAAAAATGGATCTGCAATTTCAACCTGTGTCGGTCTGGATCTAAAACCCATCCTTGTTACACCTAAGGAAATATCTGGTGTGGGAGACGTTGCTGAAATACAGAGCGACCAGTGCAAAGAATCAAAAGATGCTATGGTGAGCTTTACAATGGAGATGAAGCTTGAGCAGGGGCTTGAAGAATGAACAGCGAGAAACTGGAAACCTCATACACGGCTGGTGGGAATGTAAAATGGTGCAGCCATTGTGGAAAACAATTTGGCAGGTACTCAAAAAGCTACGCAGAACTATCTTATGACCCAGAAATTCCACTCCTAGGTATACACCAAAGAGAAGTGATGTCTATACAAAAACCTGTGCAAGAATGTTCACGGCATCACGATTCACAATAGCCAGAAAGTGGAAATAACCCAAATGTCTATAAACTAATAAATAGCTAATACAATGGAGTATTATTCAGCCATAAAAGGAGTGAAGTACTAAAACACACTGCAACATGAGTAACTCTTGACATCATCCAACTGAGAGAATCCAGTCACAATATGTCACCTATCATATGATATTATTTACAGAAATATCCAGAATAGACACAGAAAGCAGAAGAGCAGCTCTACGGGCTGAAGGGAGGGGAAAGTAGAATGGCTGTCTAATTGCATGTGGCTTATTGAGGGGTAATGAACATGTTCTGGAACTAGATAGAAGTAGTGATTGTACAATATTGTGAATGTACTAAATGCCACCAAATTGTATACTTTTCAATGGTTAATGTTACAGTTTTTGCTTTGTTTTGTCTTTTTGCCTTTTCTAGGGCTGCTCCATGGCATATGGAGGGTCCCAGGCTAGGGGTCTAATTGGAGCTGTAGCCACCGGCCTGCGCCAGATCCACAGCAACACGGGATCCGAGCCACGTCTGTGACTTACATCACAGCTCACGGCAACGCCGGATCCTTAACCCACTAAGCAAGGCCAGGGATAGAACTCGCAACCTCATGGTTCCTATTCAGATTCGTTAACCACTGAGCCACAACAGGAATTTTACTTCAATAAAAAGTAAACAGAGGTCTGCCAGGTAGAGAAGATGATGGAAGTTCATATCAAATGCTAAAGCCCAGAGGCACAAGAAAGCAAGGATCATTTGGAAACATGAAGCACGTTAGCGTGGCTGGAACACATCGGGAGATGAGAATGGAAATGCAGGTGGGGGCCAACAGTCCTCCTTACATGGAATTTTTATAAATGAACATCAAACAGAGGCAGAAAGGAAAATTGTACCCCATGGTATTTATGTGCAGAAATATGTAAATGTCATTGGTTTTTGAACCAACCCACAATGCTAATGAAGACCAGTCAACATCATAGGAAAAAACTGCAGTTTGGGAAATATAAACTTGTCCCTTTGCTCCAGAATGAATTTTCTCTTTCCACTGTTTACTGTCATATAGTCTATCCCTCCTCCTTTGAAAGGGAGCTGCTGCAAAGTCTGCCCTTATCTGCAAGAGCCGGACAAAGAGGACTTTGATGCAACCAACCTTATTATATTCTAAGCTCCATCCAGTGCAGGTGAGATCATTAGGACAGCAAACACTGTCGGATGTTCCTTAAAAGATGGGTGACTTTCTCACTCAGTGATGATTGACATTCTCTGTAGTAATGACCGGGGAACTGAGGGCTTCCTCGGAAGCCAATCAAGAGACAGTTGGAGTAGGAATAGTGGTATGTATGTTTCTGTGCGTGCATATGTACGCATATTGTAGTGTGTGTGTGTGTGTGTGTGTGCGTGTTTCTGTGTGTACTCTCTTTGTTATAGTTGCCTCTGTAAATGGAAACCCAGGGGAATCTGCTGGGAATAGTAATTAACCTCAGCCGTCAATGCCTGAGCTATTAATACAGTGAACATGAAGCCAGTGCAGGCATGAGGCTCTTCTCTCTTTCCTCCTCCGCACCTCCCACCCTCTCCAGAATCCTTCCTCGAAGGCACTCACCCTTCTCATCATTATCCTAAAGAATGGCTGGAATGTGAGGATGGCTGGAACTAACCCCTGCCGTTTATTAGTTCTTAAACACTGCTCCAGTCTAGTCAAAGGAAATGAAAGCAGAGGGACAGCCCAGCTTATAAACACTGGGGACAAGATGTCAGTGCCATCCGCCGCTGGACTGAAACACTGGGCTATTTATCACACAGAGCCCCATCTGTTCAAGGCAGAGGAATGCTATTTGCTTGGAGAGGAAAGGAAGAATTGATAGCAATATTCCCTAGCTCTTTCATTAGAGGGTTTGAAAAATAGCCTTTCAAAAGAAAGACACCTTTATATTCAATTGAGTTATAAATTTAAAAGCATCACGTGGCTGAGGTTCGTTACTTGCTTTAGTCAACCCTAACATGCAACAGGACTTCAAATCTTCCCTTTGAGAATTCTACTCTGTGAATGAGTCCCCTGAATCTCTGACAATTTTCTGCTGGCAAAAAAAAGAGAGAGAGAAAGAGGGATTTGGCTTATTATTATTTTATGGTGAGCAGAATTCGAAGGGCCCAAGGAAATTTCTGACTTTCATTAACAGAAGAGAGCATCTGCAAACATACACATGATCTCTCAATCCTCAGTAAGAAGTATTTTTGAGGATGGTTATCCAAAATCAACTAAATCCTTCCTTTAACTCCAGTTTTCAGAAAATTTATGATTAAGTAGTTTAGGGTAGGCCTTGTATCATCATCATCATCATCCTTATTATGTTGGGCTTTTGTAGTTTCTTTGTTTGTTTCTCTTTCTTTCTTTTTTTCTTTCTTTCTTTCATCTTTTTAGGGACACACCCAGAGGCATATAGAGTTTCCCGGGCTAGGAGTCCAATCAGAGCTGTAGCCTCTGGCCTATACCACAGCCACAGCAATGCCAGATCTGAGCCGTGTTTGAAACCTACACCACAGCTCACAGCAATGCTGGATCCTTAACCTACTGAATGAGGCCAGGGATCGAACCTGGGTCTTCTTGCATAGTAGTCAGATTTGTTTCTATAGAGCCACTACAGGAACTTCTATTTATTTATTTATTTATTTGCCTTTTAGGGCTGCACCCATGGCAAATGGAAGTTCCCAGGCTAGGGGTCAAATTGGAGCTACAGCTGCTGGCCTACACCACAGCCACAGCAAGGCCAGATGCGAGCTATGTCTGTGTCTGCAACCTACACCACAGTTCATGGCAACACCAGATCCTTAATCCACTGAGCAAGGCCAGGGATGGAACCTGCATCCTCATGGATACTAATCAGGTTTGTTACTGCTGCACCACAACAGGAACTCAAGTTTTGGTTTTCTTCTGGGTTATTTGTTTGTTTTGGACTCTCTCATAGACGAATCAGTTTCCATTACCAATGGATAGAGGCCCTCTCTCTGGAAATCTTTCTTTTGGGGCAGAGTGAGCAACTGGAGATCCTATTTGATGCCCTGGGCACCAGGAGGCCTTTCCTCTCCACTCTCCTCCATGACCACCTCTGAGTGGGGCCATGATGCCATAGCCATCCAGCTGGTACCAACCAGCATGAGCTGTGAAATAATCTATAAACTATTCTTGAATTTTCCTTCCTCAGTTCTGGTGAGAACCATAGGAATGGGGCGAGGAAAGGGAACAACATAGCACGAGTAAGTGGAATGGAAGGCAGACTCGATGACCTGCTCAAGGCCTGTCTTGTCTCTATCATTGCTCTTTGACGGTAAGTCAACGCAGTAAAGGGCTGAATGGAGGTGCTCTGTGTGTGTGTGTGTGTGTGTGTGTGTGTCACTTTTCAAGTGGTGAGCCTTGGAACAGCATGATCATATGCCAAGGCAGCTTTTTCACCGAAACACTGAAAAACACTGAAGTGCAGCATTGAAAATGCCAGTTACTAGAATTCTTTTTTTCTGGGATTGCCCAAGGCCTCAAGGTTGTTCTGTTGTATGCGATGAGTTGTTTTTCTCTTGCTGCTTTCAAAATTATCTCTTCACCTTTGACTTCTACATTTTCATTGTAACATGTCTGGGAGTAATTCTTTGGGTTGATTTTTTTTTTTTTTCTTTTTATGGCTGCACCTGTGGCATATGGAAGTTCCCAGGTTAGGGGTTGAATCAGGGCTGTAGCCACTGGCCTGCACCATAGCTATACAGCAACACCAGATCTGAACTGCACCTGTGCCCTATACCAACGCCCAATCCCTGAGTGAGGCCAGGGATTGAACCTGCATCCTCATGGATACTAGTCGGTTTCTTAACCCACTAAGCTACAACAGGAACTCCCTGGGTTGATATTGTTTGGGGTCTTTTGAGCTTCCTCTACCAGGATGTTCATATCTCTCATAAGATTTGGGGAGTTTTCCAATTATTATCTCCTTGCATCTTTTTCTCTCTCTTCTCCTGGAATTCCCACGATATGAATGTTCCTTTGTTTAATGCTTTTAAATTTTTTAGTTCTCTGGTTGTACTCTTCATCTCCAGGATTTTTTTTTTTTTTTTTTCAGAAGTAGGTTAGAGGATTTTTACCCTAGGATGTCTATTTTTCTTTTAATGTTTTCTGTTTCTTTATTAAAGTCCTCATTTTGTTCATATGTTGTTTTTCTGATTTCATTTAGTTGTCATTGTTGTGCTCTCTTGTATTTCATCGAATTTAAGACGACTCTTTTGAATTATTTGTCAGGCAAATTGTTGATCTTCATTTCTTTGGGATTGGCTACGGGAGCATTAGCCGTTTTCTTTGGTGGTGTCCTCTTTGCCTGATTCTTAGTGATCTGTGTAGCCATATCTTGATGGTTGTGCATTTGAGGTAGCAAACACCTCTTTCGGTTCTTATAGTTTGTTTTCAGCAGATAAAGACCTTCTCTTGTAGGTTCCTGGGATGAAGGGATCACTTTCTGAGTCACAGTCATGCTGAGTTGGAGCTGGTTATGAGGCGGTTGCAGTGGAGTCCCTGGCTTTCAGGCTGGTTATCAGGGCTTAGAGTGGGCATGGATCCTGACTGGTCTCTGGGTGGCTGAGACTGCCTCCAGTACCTTGTTCAGTAAGGTAGCATTGGGACAAATGTCTGCTTCAGGGCCCACAATTGGTCTATTCCCAGCTGTGTAGAAAGGTGTGGCTCCCACCAGGTCCCTGGGAAGGCCGAGCCTGGTCACTGGATGAACAGGATTGGAACTACATCGTGGCTGGGGGGGGTGGGGGACTATAAATGAGCCCCAGGTCTGTTTCAGGTTCCCTAGCCAAGACTGAGGTCTGCAGACCAGGCCTAGAGGCATAGATGGTGTATCTCCTGCTAGCTCCCTGGGCAACCTGGCTTGTTCCCTGATCACCACTGGAAGGGCTGGAGCCTAGTACAGGGCCCTTTTGGGACCTCCAGGGGGTGCAGACAGGAGTGTCTCCTGCTAGATCCCTACAGTAGTAAGGCTGCCCATAGACTGTGGCTGGAAGGGGCTGGAGCTGAGTACAGGGCTCTTTCAGAATCTCCAGGGTTGTAGGTGGGAATGACTCTGCCAGGGCCCTGTGCCAATAAGACTATTTGCCGACTGTGGCTAGAATGGGCTGGATCCCAGTGATAGGATTCTACAGTCTGACTGAGTTTGGTGGACTTATCTCCAAGGGCTCCCAGACCATGACTGAGAGGGGCTGGAGCCAGTTCATGGGCCACTTCCAGGTCCACAGCTCGGACCAGCCCGTATACCTACTAACCCAAGCGCAGTGGACACAACTCTCCCAGGTTGGTGACAAAACCAAAGCTATAGCTGAATTCCTAGGGTTATGGAGCCATGTCTTTAGCCAGGACCATGGTTGGCGATTCAGCTGCCTGGGTGTGAACCTGCCTTCTCAAAATGGCTCTCCTTGGTTTTGGACTGCATTACATTTCATGATCACCTACCTGGGTCCAAAAGTGTCCACAAAAGCACTTTTATCCAGGAATGGATGCCAAATTACTGTAGTTGGCTGGGAACTGGAGGAGGGATACGAGCAAGGGATGTCTTATTTGGCCATCTTGCTGATGTCTCTCCTAAACCCTTAGATTTCCTGTAGGTCAGGGGTGATGGTTTACTGCTCATTTTTGCAGGCATGCAGATTTGCTGAAATCTCTCATCCACAGTTGTCTCTGCTACTGCCTTTCTGTTTGAGTATTTGTCTCTCTCTTTTTTTTTTTTTTCAGTAGCTTTCTTTGACAGAATTCTAAGATGACACTCAAGATTTCCACCCTCTAGTGTACAACTTCTGTATAATCCCATCTGTCTTGAGTGTGGCTGGGGGCTAGTGAATATGATGGGTCATCACTGCCATGATGAGGCTACCAATTAGTTTGCTTTGAGTTAGTCAAAAGGGTGACTGTCCTGGGTGGGGCTCACCTAATCAGGTGAACCTTTTAAAAGAAGGTGAAGTATCAGAATGGTACTTCTGTTCACCTGGAAGAAAGTAAACTACCAAGTTACGACCTGCCCATGAAAGAATCCATCTGGTTAGGAACTGAATGTGGCTCTAGAAGATTAAGAGTGGTCCCAGGAAACAGCCAATGAAAACCGGAGAACAACAGCCCTACAACTGCAAGGAAGTGAATTCTGCAAACAACCAGAGTGATCTTGGAAGAGAACCTTATGCTTCAGATAATAAGCCCTATTAGCACTTAGATTTTAGCCTGGTGACAACTTGAGCAGAGGACTCCATTAGCCTGTACCCAAACTCTTAACACACAAACTGTGGAATAATTATCTTTGTTTAAGCCATTAAGTTTGTGACAATGCTATACAGCAATAGACAGCTAATACAGTGGGGTTTCAGAGGTAGAGGAAATACATGACATTCATGCAGTAAACATGTTTTTATTTACCAGTATCTTTCTTTGAAGAAAAGGAAAGATACTCTACTCTATGTAGTGCCAGTGGAGTTGTCAATAGTCATGTCCCCTCCTTCCTGACTATAAGGGTATATGGACTCAGTTATTGTCTCAGGGATGGGATGTGACCCCCAGCTTGGACTACTCAGAGTGTCTCCTGGAAACATAAGCTTATTTCCCTTTGGACTTGTTACGCTAGAAAGATGTAGGTCTGGGGTGATGGTATAAGTTATCCTCCGTTGTGTTTCTGACATCACAACCCCCAAATTCTGACAAATACAGTCCATTGGATAGATTCAGAGATAGGGTTCAGAGATACCAAAGGATTTGACTACAGTTCTATAATTAAGCAAGTATCTAGGTTCTTATTATCTAAACAAGAGCCAGAAATGTCTAGCACATGAAAACTGTGAGACAACTTGCTTAACCCGCCTACTACCTTGCATCTGTCACTTGGCCATAATTGTGTCACCATCTCACCTCCATTCTTCCTTCTCATCTAAAGCTCTGTTATGTTTTCCTATGCATCAGATTAGGTCACAGAGACAAGGCAAGGCCAACTCTGATATTGTAGCAATATCACTGCCACCAAGAGCAAATTTATCTACACTTGGCCTGATTCCTGTGCATGGAATCACAGGCTAGACCAAGAATGAGTCTTAGAAATCTCATGAGTACATTTCTGTCATTTTGCAAATGAGCAAGCTAGTACCTAGCTTCTCATCCTAATATAGGCAACTTTTCTTGGAAGCATTGGCAATAGACCATAGGTTGCCAGATTTATAGTCTATGTTGGCCTCAAGAGAGAGCTGGAAGATCCTGGTATGAATGGTCAAGGCCAAGGATATTTCATGGTTCTGTTGTGAGGGAGTGGAAATGTGGTGTGACAGTCAGGAGAGCTGTTGGGAGTAAGTGGCAGGTCCTCTTTTGGGATTGATCCATTCAGATTGATTTCCCCTAAATAGCTGACTAGCTCAGGGCTCTCTGCCACCTGGGGGATCCATGGATAATTGGGGGAAAACATTTGAGAATGGCTTTGCTCAAGGCTTTAGACTCAAGTAGCTCTTGTCTTTCTTTTTTTTTTTTTTTTGTAACTCTCGTCTTTCTTTGATGCACTTTCCTTAGGCACGTCTTCCTTGTCTCTTCTTGTTCTCTTGGATCTAGAGAACTGATATTAAAATATGGGCTTGGAGCCGAGATGATAAATAGGTTTTAACTTGTTTATCACTCCAATCATTTTTTAGAGTTATGTAGAGGGCTATTTTGGGGACATTTAGGATATATCCCTGCTCAGCAAGAAAAAGCAAGCAACATAATTAGTTAGGAATGTATTCTGAAATGGCCACTGTTCTAGGCAGATTCCATAGAAACTGACTGTGGATCAGAGAGTTGCTTGTAAGGAGTATCCTGGAGGACAACATTTGTAAGGAAAGGAGGGAAGCAATGTGAGACATTGCAGGGGCAAAAAGGGCCTTAGCCAATTTCATGGGGGGATTTCTAGAGCTGGATTGTCCCAAATTAGGCAAAAGGCCAGGCCTGAACACTAATCTCTTTCCCTGACCCTCCTCAGCACTGACCCTGAAGGGCTGTAACCTTGGATAAACCCATTCTTGGAGAAGGGTGCAATTGCAAGCCATCAGCGACCAACACCCCCAGCACCTGGGGAAATGCATGCATGGGTCCTGAAAGGGAGATCTGGGTAGCGAACCACAGAATCCACTACAGCCACAGAAGGGGAGCGGCCATGCATATGAGAGATACCTGTTATTCTGGCCTAGGGAAGAAGGAAAAAGAAGTTATTCTGCACCTAAAGTATGTGCCTTAGTCAGAGAAGCAAGATAAGACAATGTAACAGAGTTCAGTCTAGCTCACTAGACTGTAATACTGAGGTTCAGGACCCAAAGCTCTTGTCACAAAGTGTTCCTGAACCTGGTCTTGTTCGCTGTGCCCATGTATCCCTTGAAAAACATGGAGTTCCCATCATGGCTCAGTGGTTAACGAATCTGACTAGCATCCATGAGGACACAGGTTCGATCTCTGGCTTTGCTCAGTGGGTTAAGGACCCAGCATTAACAGATGCGGCTTGGATCCTGCAGCTGCTGTGGCTGTTTGCATAGGCTGGCACCTGCAGCTCCAATTCCCTAGCTTGGGAACCTCCATATGCCGCCAGTGTGGTCCTTAAAAAAAAAAGAAAGAAAGAGAAAAGAAAAACTCACACGGGGAGTTCCTGCTATGGCATAGCAGGTTAAAGATCAGGCCTTGTCTCTGCAGCACCTTGGGTTGCTGCTGAGGCACAGGTTCAATCTCTGGCTGGGCGTAGCAGGTTAAAGATCCGGTGTTGCCACAACTATGGCATAGGTTGCAGCTGTGGCTCAGATTCGATCCCTAGCCTGGGAACTTTCATATGCTTTCGGTATGGCCAAAAAAAGAGGAAAAACTCACATGGGCTGTCAGGTGCTTTGTTAGTAACTGGAAGGAATTTAGGAATTTGGGGCCCTGAGTTCTGGTCATCTATCTCAATATCCTTCCACATTGGCCACAGGACTAATACCTATTTAATGCCAGGTCATCCTATGTTGTAACAATGATTCTCCTTTGCTTACCTCGCTCTTCCTCTCCTCCGTGCCTCCCGTCTCTGGGGGTGTCCATGTTGGAGGGTGTTAGGGCCCCAACTTGGCTTTCTCCAGAGTTTACAATGACTGCAAAAGAAGCCCAGAGGTGCTATGAGTCTGAGGTTTGCATGGGGGTCGGGGGTGGGGTGGGGAGGTGGTCAAGGAAAGCCTAGGGGTTCTCCGTAATTTTCAATCCCTCCAAAATTCCTCGTACTCTCTCTCAAACTTTTAACTAAAAGAAACTCCAGGTATAATATGTCTAGGGGGCCAGAGTTGGAACATTCTAGAGAGTCATAGTACTTATTCTTCCACCAACGTGAAATCATACTGTGTTAATTGTCAAAATTTTAACATTCCCCAACCTAGGTAATGGGTAAACTCACTAGCAGTCTGCCATTTATGCTTCTTTGACTAAAGCTGAAATTCTTTCCCCCCATGATTTAAAAAAAAAATAACAGAAGACCTAAATATGAAAACTAAAACTCTAAAGCTTCCAGAAGAAACCATAGAAAAATATTTTCATAACCTTTGGGTAAGCAAGGATTACTTAAACAAGACACATAGGCAACAGGCAGAGAAAACAGAATTGAAAATTAGACCTTATCAAAATTAACCCCTGGCCTATCAAAACACATCATTAAGAAAGTGAAAAGATATACTTGGAGAAAATATTTGTAAGTGTATATATTTGACAGAGGACTTATATCCAAAATGTACATATTTAATTAAAAAAATTTTAAACGCTCCTACACACCAATAATAAAAAGAAATAACTCCATTTAAAAAAGTGAGCAAAAGTAGAGCTCACATCATAACTTAGAAGTAATAAAACTCAACTAGTATCCATGAGGACATGGGTTTGATTCCTGCCCTCACTCAGTGGGTTAAGGATCTGGCATTGCCATGAGCTATTGTGTAGGCTGCAGACAAGGCTCTGACTCTGGTTGCTGTGGCTGTGGTGTAGGCCAGCAGCTGCAGCTCCAGTTCAACTCCTAGCCTGGGGAACTTCCATATGCCACAGTTACAGCCCTAAAAAGACCAAAAAAAAAAAAAAAAAAGTGAGCAATAAGGAGTTCTCTTGTGGTGCAGCAGGTTAGGATTAAGCGTTGTAAGAGCAGTGTCTTGGATGCTGTTGTGGTGTGGGTTTGATCCCTGGCCCTGGAATTTCCACATGTTGAGGGCACAGCAAAAACAAAAAACAAAAAAGCAAACATCAACCAAAAAAAATGAGCAATAGATTTGAACTGGCACTTCACAAAAGTAGATAACTGGAAAGCCATAAAGCTTATAAAAACATTCTCATGAGTTCCTGTCGTGGCGCAGTGGTTAACAAATCCCACTAGGAACCATGAGGTTGCGGGTTCGATCCCTGCCCTTGCTCAGTGGGTTAAGGATTCGGCGTTGCCGTGAGATGTGGTGTAGGTCGCAGACGCGGCTCGGATTCCGCGTTGCTGTGGCTCTGGCATAGGCTGGAAGCTACAGCTCCGATTAGACCCCCTAGCCTGGGAAACTCCATGTGCCACAGGAGCGGCCCAAGAAATGGCAAAAAGACAAAAAAAAAAAACCTCAAAGCATTGTTCTTCAGGGAAATTCAAATTCAAATCACAATGATTACCACTGTAGACCTGAATAAATAAATAAAATTAGAAAGAGTGACAACAACATGTGACAGCAAGGATGGAGAGGAACTAGAACGCCCCATATATTACTGGTTGGAATACAAAATAGTGCAACCACTATGGAAAGCTATTTGACAGTTTTTGAAAAAGCTATTATCTACCTTCCTTACAGCTCAGCAATTCCACTTTTGGATATATACCAAATGTGTTATACATGTGTACAAAAAAGTTTTGTATGTGAATGTTCATAGCAGAATTATTTATGGGGGCTCAAATTGGAAATAACCAAAATGTCTGTCAGTAGGGGAATGGATAAACAAATTATGGTATAAATAATACACTGGAACACCACTCAGAAGTAAAATAATAATAATAATAATAACAAACCACTGATTAGGCAATAAAATGTATAACTTTCCAAAACATTAGGTTGAGTGAAAGAAGTCAGATGTCACAATATCTGCAGAGTATACAGCATATGATTTCACATTTATAAGGCTCAAGAACAGGAAAAACTAATCAATAGTGATAAAAGTCAGAATGCAGGGGGGTGAGTATTAGGTGGAGACAGGAGGGAAGTTTCTGGAGTGATGGAAATATCCTATATGTTGATATAGAAGGTGATCACATGGACATGTAGATATTTGGATATTGATTTTTAATTGAAAAATTCATTTTAAATATTACACATTTGATTGTACATAGCTTATATCTCAATAAAGTCCTAGTAGAACACATGATCTTAGCATTAGAAATAAAAAGTATAAAATAGCAGAAAACAATTGTCCATGATTCAATCATCCAGAAGCAATCTCTGCTAATTCTTCCCCCAAATATTGTTTCAAAGTATGTTTTATGTGGATGAAATACTATTGCACATACATATTTTATTTTGCTTTCTCTCTCTTTTTTTTTCTTGGCCCCACAGTCAGCATGAGGAAATTCCCAGGCCAAGGATGGAAACTTCACAGCAGTAGTGACCTGAGCCACAGCAGTGACAACAGCCTGTTGAGCCACCAAGGGACTCCTCCACTTATCATCACATTCTTAGCACTTTCCTGTGACATAAAAAAGTTTCTCATGCATGTGATTTTAAATAGCTATATCATACTTCATTATATAAGAAAATTATTCAATCACCCTTTTAACGCTTAGATCTTCTATGTTTTTGTTTATTTCTGCTCTTAATACTGCTTAGATGAAAAGCTTAAACAGAAAAAAATTAAAGTTCTACGGAGTTCCCATCATGGTTCAGTGGTTAACAAACCGGTCAGTATCCATGAGGACATGGGTTTGATCCCTAGCCTAGCTCAGTGGGTTAAGGATCTGGCCTTGCCGTGAACTGTGGTATAGGTTGCAGATGCAACTCAGATCCAGTGTTGCTGTGGCTGTGGTGTAGGCTGGCAGTTATAGCTCCTATTTGACCCCCAGCGTGGGAACCTCCATATGCCATGGCCTTAAAAAGACAAAAAGAAGGGGGAAAAAAGTTCTATTTCCTCCATTTTAGTTTGTTTATTTAGGTAACAGTTCCAGAAATCTATCAATTGTAATTTTTGTAGAAGTGTAGCAGAGGTGGCAGCAAAAACCTACACCTGGAATTTCCACCCAGTGGAAGTGCCCTGGCATCTTGGCATGGAGGTGAGTGTAGTTCCAAGGTAATTTATCATTCATTAATAAACCATTATTGATAAGCAAAGGAAATCCTTCTCCCTGCTGAACCCTGGGGGAAATATAAGACAGACTAAGCTGGGGTCAGCATGGTCCCTGCCCTGTTTCTCAGAAGAGGTGCTGTTTTAACTGGTCTGAAGGATGAGTTGGATTTTGCCAAACAGGAAGGGAGCTACAGAGTCACGGGAGCATAGTATCATTAGGTGCTGGCATGATGGAAGTGTTTAAGAATTAAAGCGACTGTCATACTTGTGTCTTAAAATTCTTCCCTGGCAATATTCTAGGTCCAAGGAGGGATGGGTTACAAGTATAAATGGAGCAGATACTTCTTTCTGAAATGTATTATTTAAACTGAAGTAAAGTTAATATACAATTTTGTCTTTTCAGGGTGCAGCAAAGAGACTTGATATGTGTATTTTCAGATCCTTTTGTATTGTAAGTTATTACAAGATATTGAATATAGTTCCTTGTGCTATAGAGTAGGTTTTTGTTGCTTATGTATTTTATGTATAGTAGTCTATATCTGTAAATCTCTCATTCATCTTTTCCCACATGTCTCTCGGTAAATATAAGTTTATGGCAGTGAGTCTGTTTCTGTTTCGTATATATTAATTTGTATTATTTTTTAGATTCCACATATAAATGATATCATATACTATTTGTATTTCTCTGTCTGGCTAATTTCACTTAGTACGATATTCTCTAAGTCAGTCCATCTTCCTGCAAATAGCAATATTTCATTCTTTTTTGGGGCTAAGTAATTCCATTGTATATCTATACCACATCTTATTAAAACAATCACCTGTTACTGAGCACTTGGGCTGTTTCCATATCTTGGCTATTGTAGTGCTGCTGTGAATACTGGAGTGCATATAAACTTTTGAATTTGAGTTTTTGTCTTTTTGTGATACACGCCCAAGAGTGGGATTGCTGATCATATAGTAGCTCTAATTTTAATTTTTTAAGGAACTACCATACTGTTTTTCATAGTGGCTGCACCAATTTACGCTCCTACCAACAGTGTTGGAGGGTTCCCTTTTGGAGGCAGATGTTAAGTATGGTACACTTTTTTTTTTTCCAGGGATCCAGGTAAATCCTGGGCTCTGGAAAAGCCCCCTAAGGACTTTGGCCAGACTATGCTGGCATGGCTCTATTGGTATTTTTCTTTCTTTCTTTTTTAAATTAAAGTGTAGTTGATTTACAATGTCATGCCAATTTCTGCTGTATAGCAAGGTGAAGTCAGGTACACTCTTGATAAAAAGGTAAGATTAGTAGAACTGGAGTGGAGGAAGTTAATTTAAGTAGTATTTGGGGACAAAGCTTTAGAACAACTGGGTGCCGGAGGTGAACAGAAGTTATATTCAAGAACAATTTCCTACTATAGGTCCCTCTGTGGCACAGCAGGTTAAGGATCTGGTGTTGCCACAACTGTGGCGTTGGTCACAGCTGTGGCTTGGATGCAATCCCTGGTCTAGGAACATCCACATGCCACAAGTGTGGCCAAAGGAAAAAAAAAAAAAAAAAAAAAAGAACAATTTCCTACTGAATTTACAATCCTAGCTATGCCAGTACCCCTAATTGTACACTTTCAGCAGGTCCCTTAATCTAGTAGGGCTTCGATTTATAACCCATAAAATAAAGAGATTGGACTAGATCAAGACTGGATTGGACTCATGATGTCACTAGCTGAATGGAGTCCCTCTATTTGCTGATGGGGGCAGAACTCCAGACAGCTACCACCACCTAGGGAATGTGGGAGAGATGAAATCCACATGCTTGACCTAGACGTGATCATTGCCAAGCTTATTCCCAGCTCTGAAAGCATAACTTACATCATCACTGCCTATATTGAAGAATCAATAAGATGTAACAAATTGGGAGGACATATTTATATAGTTACACTGTTTTTTAACCAATTTATGCATTTTATATTTTACTTATTTTCAGAGGGTGTATTATTTGTTACTCTTACCAGTTAAGTTATTCTTTTTATTATGCTATATAAAATATTTAATGGTATATAAGGCTTTCTTCTTTATAAATTTTAGTTGCCTAATATACACAATTTTAATGTAATGCTAATTTTTAAAGAAAAATTGAAATTAATTATGAAATAGTAAAGATGAAAGCCATACAAAATGGGATAAAGTATAGAATAAATATCCTATTTGTCTCAGCATATTTTCCATTCCACTTCTCCAAAGGGAGTACACTTAATCTGTTTCTTAAGATCCATGATATGATAATCTGTGTGAAGGTAATTGTGCTTAAATATATGTATTTTATTCTGTAACAAAAATAAAAATAAAATTTCAAAAATAAATGAAAAAAAACTTACATCATCACATTCTTCAAGTGAGAAGTGCATTCAGAAAAACTGCTATAATCTTTCTACCCTTTGTATTCAGTCATGTCTTTAAAGCTCTTAAAATGTGAAAAAAATCTACAAACATTCTTTCATATCTTTTAATAACTGCCTTCCTATATATTTTTGTGCTTCTTTTCCAGTCTTATTGAACATCAATTTTTAAAAATATTTGTAATTTTGTTATAATGAAATTTATATTTCATTTTAAATCAACAATTTTGCATTTATTTAGTTTGTGATATTTTTGCCACTGGTACATTTTTATGAATGCTTTTTCATATATTTTGTCTAATGTAATTGACATGTTCAAAATATTTTGATGTAAGAATGATTTTATGTTATAGTATAAAACAAAAAATTTCCTATATAGTGCTTTTATAATGTGCAAGTGTTATACTTTTTAATGTTGTCAATCACTATCATTAGAGTTTATACCTTTTTTACCTAAAGTTTACATAAAAATTAATAAATATTTTTTCTAGGGTTTTTTCTTTTTTTTTTGGCTTTTTAGGGCCACCGTTGCAATATATGGAGGTTCCCAGGCTGGAGGTCTAATTGGAGCTGCAGCCGATGGCCTACACCACAGCCACAACACAGCAACACGGGATCCAAGCCGCATCTGCGACCTACACCACAGCTCACAGCAATGCCAGATCCTTAACCCACTGAGTGAGGCCAGGGATCGAACCCTCAACCTCATCGTTCCTAGTCGGATTCGTTAACCACTGAGCCACTACGGGAACTCCCATGATCTGTGCTGTTAAACACTGTGCTGCTATGTAGTAAATAAACTGGGGATGCGTGGGGAAAGCAAGGGTGAAAATGAAGACACCAGTCAGGAGATCAGAGCGCTAGTTAGGTAAGAAACCAGGCGTCTACAATGGCAATAGCTGTCTCAAGGGAGACAAGTGGCAAAGCTTGAGATATGTTTTGAAGGTTGAACCCATGAGATTTGTTTTTGGATGAAATGTGGGGAGGGAGACAGCTGAAGGTATTAGGAAGGTTTGTAAGCTTCTTGCTTGGACAATTGAAAGCCTCTTGCTTTCAACTCTAAGCCTCTTGCTTGGACTATTTACCACTGGAGAAAATTCACTTATGTCTCCCCGCAAAGCCCTGCGACCAAGTCATGCTCTCAATATTTCATAAAGAAATTAAGAATCCGGAGTTCCCGTCGTGTCGCAGTGGTTAATGAATCCGACTAGGAACCATGAGGTTGCGGGTTTGATCCCTGGCCTCACTCAGTGGGTTAAGGATCTGGCGTTGCCGTGAGCTGTGGTGTAGGTTGCAGATGCGGCTGGGATCCTGCGTTGCTGTGGCTCTGGCGTGGGCCGGTGGCTACAGCTCCAATTCTACCCCTAGCCTGGGAACCTCCATATGCCACAGGAGTGGCTCAAGAAAAGGCAAAAAGAAAAAGAAAAGGAAAAAAAAGAAATTAAGAATCCAAAGGGGAGTTCCAGTCGTGGTGCAGTGGTTAACGAATCCGAGTAGGAACCATGAGGTTGCGGGTTTGGTCCCTGACCTTGTTCAGTGAGTTAAGGATCTGGAGTTGCCGTGAGCTGTGGTGTAGGTTGCAGATGGATCCCGAGTTGCTGTGGCTCTGGCGTAGGCCGGTGGCTACAGCTCTAATTCGACCCCTAGCCTGGGAACTTCCATATGCTGGTAGGAGCGGCCCAAGAAATAGCAAAAAGACAAAAAAAAAAAAAAAGAATCAAAAGGTACTCAATGAAAATTTCCCAACCAATCAGCCAGTCAGGGAGGCATTAGTGTTGGAACTCTGTTCTAACTCAGGAGTCCATATACTTTCTTCCAGGCCATCTGCTCCCTGTGTTCTCCTTACTACACTTCAAGATCCTCATTAGCATCAGGAATTTGCATTTAAGAAGATAAACCAATTAAAAATAATAATGAATTGAGGTACACCTTTGATTTTTAGAAAAAAGGCTGAATTTACATACATTTGTAGCCTCATTGTGGACTAAGTTGAGAAATTTCTCACCATGAAAGTAAATTAGATTTTAGTATTTACATATGAAAAAAGAAAATAAGCAAATCATCATGTGTTGACTTTTGACATTTCCAATGACTAAAAGTTAAAATTTAGAGAACAATTCCACAGTTCAGTGGGTTAAAGACACAGTTTTTGGTTCTTTGACAGCTGACTATATTTGTTCTCTCTAAATGCTATCTTTTAGTGCTTTCTCAGTTTCTGTTATTAACTTCCACGTGCATTTTAGACAAATATTTTATTCTCAGGCTAATTAATGTCATTAAAATAGAAGAAAGAGATCATAGAGATGCACTAATTCTGCTCCCAAATTCCAGCCAAAGAGAAAAGGCATCCATAAGGGAAAATGAGGGTCAGGATTCAGAGAACTGAGACAAAGAGAAGAAACTATAGAGAAAGCTTCACACAGAAGCAAGTGAAGTTAAATGTCCACCACATGAGGATATGTGGGGAGGCCAGCAAGACCCAGCACTGTAGTGAAACCTGACCTTATGGCATCTAAGTTATACCGCTTAGGTTAAGGTAAGTTTTCTTTCTTTCTTTTTTTTTTTTTTTTTCTGTCTTTTTAGAGCCAAACCCACAGCATATGGGAGTTACTAGGCTAGAGGTCAAATCAGAGCTGCAGCTGCCAGCCCACACCACAGCCACAGCAATGCAGGATCCAAGCTGCATCTGCAACCTCCACCACAGCTCACAGCAATTCTGGATCCTTAACCCACTGAGCAAGGCCAGGGATCGAACCCATGTCCTCATGGATACTAGTCGGATTCCTTACTGCTGAGTCATGGCGGGAACTCCAGGGTTTCTCATTCTTTTCAAACCTCTGCTTTCTTAGATAAAACTCCACTTCCGTTTTTCACCATCTCCATCTGGTACCAGCTGAGATTCTTACACAGGCTTCTGGGGTTCCTCATTCTCAGTGCTTTGCCACCAGCCAAGACGAACTGAACTTCACCATTGGTACTTTGTATTATTTAAAAGTATTTCCAATATAGATGCAACCAGAGATTATCCAACAAAGTGAAGTAAGTCAGAAAGAGAAAGACAAATACCATATGATATCACTTATACTGTGGAATCTAAAGTATGGCACAAATGAACCTATTGGCAAAACAGAAACAGACTCACAGAGACAGAGAAAAAGCTTGTGGTTGCCAAGGGGGCGGAAGGAGGGAGTAGGATGGACTGGGAGTTTGGAGTTAGCAGATACAAACTATTACATTTAGAATGGATGAGCAATGAGGTCCTACTGTACAGCACAGGGAACTATATCCAATCTCTTGGGATAGACTATGATGGAAGATAATAGAAAAACAAAGACTGTAGATATATACATGGCTGGGTCACTTTGCTGCCCAATAGAAATTAGCACAACACATAAATCAACTATACTTTAATAAAAATAGAAAATACAAATTTTAAAAATGTTTCCAATAGAAATTTTATTATAGTATTTAATATACCTTTCAAAGAGCAAACCACCTCTGCCTCTTCAGCCCCATAATAGAGAGACCATCTCTCTTCCTTTTCCCTTCTCTGTCCTCTCTCCCTCCAGTTTAAAAATCAAGAATTTATGGCATCATCAGTCATTTCAGCGTTGATACAGTGGAGGAGAAAACATGAAATTCCAAGGGCCCCCATCCTACGTTTAGGTGGAGAAGTGTATCAGAGAAGATCTAAAAGGGGGGCTAGTGAGTGACAGCAAGTTTTGATTGGAAACAAAAGACAGTGAAGGACATCAGAATGTGGGGGCTGCAGGTGAGATGTTCCTTCTTCACGCCTACCAGACCAGACCCTGGCCAGCCTCCTGCTGCCACTCTCCATCTCTAGATGCTGGCATTTGAGGAGGGGTGTTCTATATACTTTTGAGCAGTTTAGTATGTTTCCAGAAGGGTGGGCTGCTATGCACACCTCCTGTCTCTGGTGTAAGTCATTGTGTCTCAAGGGCTGTCCTGTGAGCCTAGACTATATTTTACTGAAATCGGCCAGGAATTTAGTCTGGACAAAGAAAGAACAATCCAGCACACTATGGAGCGAAGGAAAGAATCTATTATTCCTGGCTTGGTTACTTTTCAATTTATTTTTTTTCAGGTATATATCTTTTTTTTTTTTTTACCTTTTTAAAAATTAAAGTATAGTTGATTTACAATGGAGTGTTAATTTCTGCTGTACAGCAAAATGATCCAGTCATACATATACATACGTCCTTTTTTTCATATTCCATCATGTTCTACCACAAGAGACTGGACGTAGTTCCTTGTGCTATACAGTAGGTCCTCATTGCTTATTCATTCGAAACGTAATAGTTTGCATCTGCTAACCTCCGACTCCCAGTCCATCCCACTTGAATACTTCAGATGCAAGAAAGACTCAATAAAATTATCTTGAGAAATGGGATTTATTTTAACAATTCAGAGGCACTGGCCCTGAACCAGCAAAGCAGCCAGGAATAGGGCTGCCCCTGCAGCCTCCTCCCTGTAGTCTCTCAGGGGACACGTGGTCCCCCTGCTCCTCTCCTCGTCACCCTGCTTCTCCCCTCCAGGAGTTTCTTCTGCTTATTCACAGTCTCTACTCCTTTTTTCTTTTTCTTTCTTTCTTTTTTTTTTTTTTGTCTTTTTGCCTTTTACAGGGCCACACCCGTGGCACATGGAGGTTCCCAGGCCAGGCTAGAGGTCTAACGGAGCTGTAGCCGCTGGCCCACACCCCAGCCACAGCAACGCAGGATCCTCACCCACTGAGCAAAGCCAGGGATCGAACCCGAAACCCCATGGTTCCTAGTCAGACTAATAAACCACTGAGCCATGACGGGAACTCCTCACAGTCTCTACTCCTTAGTTTTGGCTTGGCCTTGTGGCCACAAATTTACCTTGGGCATCACTCTATGCAGCTTTTTGGCTTCTGTCCTTTCAGCTGCTGACTCTTTTTCTTGCTGCTTTTCAGTTCATATTGGTGGCAGAGAGAAGCTGCCTGGCCATGTTCAGGCTACAAGTCATGGCCAGCCCATGTACAGCTGCATGGGTCAGGCAGCCCTTCCTGGTCCCATCAGTCATGTCCAGGAGAGGCCGGTGGAAAATACAGCTGCCTGATTCTACCACTTTGACCAGCCACATCTATGGACAAGCCCCATGGAAACTGCTCAGCACAGCACTGCTATCCCTGGAGGTAGCGATGGTGCACCAGTACAGAGTTTAGCTGCTTTCCCACTGCCCCCCTGCCCACAGGAATTCCAAGCTAGAGCAGGTCACCCTGTGGGAATCCCAAGCCAAAGATGGCCAAAAAACTTCTATTTGCTTCTGTGTTTGCTGCTTCACCTGCGGAAACCCAGGCAGCTTAGCAGACTTTCCTAAGGGCTAGCTAGCATGGAGTACGTATGCACATGCCTTGATGCTCCTGTGGCCCTAAACCCCTCCCTAGCCTTCCTAACTGCACTGAAGTGGGGCCAACTTCACCACCATCTGTAGCTGTAAAGGTTGTGCTCTGCACAACTCCAGGGAGTGCCTTTTTTGCACTGTCATCTTTACCCTCCCTTCACCTTTGCCCCCCAGGCCATTCACATCTTCCAGGATAGAGAGCAAGGGCAAAAAAAAAAAAAAAAGAATTTCCATCCCTCCCTTTGTTCCTCCCATCAAAAGGTCCTCCCCCAAAGGCAGGTACCCTGGTGGCCCATTTCATCCTCCCTGAGGTGCAGGTGTGCCCTGGCCCACAGTAAATGGTTTTCTGACTCAATCTGTTCCAGCGGCTCTAACAAAATATCACAGACTGTAAGCTTATAAACAAGCTGGCTGAGATGTCCAAGGTTGGGGCGCCAGCTCGTTTGCTTGAGGAGGCCCTCTTCCTCATTCACAGTGAGTGCCTTCTCTCTGTGTCCTCACATGATAAAGGGGCAACAGATCCCTCTGGAACCTCTTTTATAAAGGCACTATTCTCATTCATGAAGGTCCCACCTCCACATCTTAAGCATCTCCCGAAGCCTTAATAATACCAATCCTCCTGGGTATTAGGATTTCAATATATGAATGTTGGGGCATAAACATTCAGACCACAGTATGGCTTTCCTTTCTGGAGGTGAATTAAACAACTGTGCCCCAGTTGCCTCGTGACTTTAGTGTCTGGAAGGCTTCTCTCCCTAGAGATGAAGAAGGTGATAAAAACTAAAGTGGACAAGTATGGGAGTTCCCATCATGGCTCAGTGGTTAACGAACTTGACTAAGAACCATGAGGTTGTGGGTTCCATCCCTGGCCTCGTTCAGTGGATTAAGGATCCGGCATTGCCATGAGCTGTGGTGTAGGTCACAGATGCAGCTGGGATCCCCTGTTGCTGTGGCTGTGGCGTAGGCCTGCGGCTGTAGCTCCAATTCGACCCCTAGCCTGGAACCTCCATATGCCGCAGATGCGGCCCTAAAAAGACAAAAAATAAAAATAAAAAATAAATAAAGTGGACAAGTATGGAAGACAAAACCTGCTTCATAGTGTGGGCCCTGCCAGCCTTGCTGTGGAACTTCTCTGTCACCAGGACAGGGAGCCTGAATCAGTGTGGCCCAGGATCCAGGGGCTAAAATGATGCTCCATAGAGAGGCCCCTGAGATCTCTTCTTCCTCCTCTCTAGCAGTTTCTGTTACCCCTTTCAGGAAAGAGCAAGGGTGAAAAGGTTGGAGGAACTGCCGTTGGACTTGGAGTCAGGTAAGCCTGGAGAGAAGTCTGGATTTCTTTTGCACCATTTTACCTACAGTTCATCTATTTGGTTGTCAAAGAGGAAGGGGACTCACTCTTGCTGGTATTTCTTATCAGTTCATATTTCCTTTTTTTTTTTGGGCCTTTTTAGGGTAGCACCTGCAGCATATGGAGGCTCTCAGGCTAGGGGTTGAATTGGAGCTACAGTTTCCAGCCTCATCTGCAACCTACACCACGGCTCACAGCAATGCCAGATCCTAAACTCACCGAGCAAGGCCAGGGATCGAACCTGCATCCTCATGGATGCTAATCAGATTCATTTCCGCTGAGCCACGAGGGGAACTCTATCAGTTCTTACTTCTTTGTTCTTTGAACACACTTAGCACTTTCTGTCTCAGACTATGAAGTTCTCTGCTTTGAACTCTTTCATGTTCAAAGCTTAGCAAAATATAATTTTCCTCAGCCACAAAAAATGTTTAAAATTTACTATGAAAAAAAATTCAAAGATAAAAATAGCAAGAATAGTGTGATGTGTATAACATGCTCAGTAGTGAGTTGAATGGTGCCTCGGCCTCCATGTCTATGCTCTAACCCTGGGATTCTATAAATGGGACCTTATTTGGAAAAAGGATCTTTGCAGATGTAATTAAGGATCTTGAGATGAGATCATCCTGGATTATCCAGCAGGTCCTAAATCAAATGACAAAGATTCTCATAAGAGACAGAAGAGAGGACACAGATACAGGGAAGAGACCATGTGACACGGAAGCAGAATGGAGTGAGGCAGCCACAAGCCACAGAAAGCCTGGAGCCACCAGAAGCTGGAAGAGACGAGGAAGATTTCTCCCCTGGAGGCTCCAGAGGAATGTGGCCCTGCTGACACCTCGATTTCAGACTTCTGGTCTCCAGAATTGTAAGAGAACAAGTTTCTGTTGTTTTAAGACCCCAAGTTTAGAGTAATTTTTGTTATGGCAGCCTCGGGAAGCAAGTACACCTATCACACAGATTCAAAATTACAATTTTGCTGTATTTGCTTTTTCTATTTTTTTCTTTCTTTCCTTTGCCTCCTCTCTCTCTCTCTCTCTCTCTCTCTCTCCTCTGAAATGTTTTAAAGCAAATTCCAAATATCATGTCCTTTCACTCAGACTTTATGGACATTTTAACATTTAACCACACTGCCATTGCAACAACTCCCTAAATAGCAGCTAAATAACTAAAAATAAGTCCATGTTATCCAAAATGTCTTTTAATATTTTCCTTTAACTCAATCTCTGAAATCTCGTTAGAATTGCTCTTCTTTGAACTACGCTGTTGTTTTCTAACTCTCTTTCTAGAAGAGAATTGCCTGGGGTTAAATGCATTATTGCAGGTTTTGGCTTGTAGGTAGATGAGTATTCTCCCCACTCAATGATGAAAAATTCCTGGAATTCTTTTTCTCATTAAAAATAAAGGTTTCTTTTTTCCTTTACAATATGAGCTTTTGTCCAGGATTGACGTTCAGAAGTTCCACTTCAAAGTCATGTTAGAGGTGGACAAGAATAAAGTCATGACAGAGAAAAGCAATCTGGACGTTAATATTTTTTCCCCCAAATGAAGAAATGTATTGCTTTGAAAAATGAAATGGGGGGGGGGGGGAACCAGGAAGTTACTCTGTGTTGGACTGGATTTTAAATGGTTCTTTTACAAGTTTCTATTTTCTCTGAAAAATTTCTCCACCAGTTTAAAAATGAAAAAAAATTTTTTTTCTTCACCTTTTTAAAGTATAGTTTATTTACAATGTTGTGCCAATTTCTGCTGTACAGCAAGGTGACCCAGTCATACAATATATGCATTCCCTTTTTTATATCTTCCATCATGGTCTATCCCAAAAGACTGAATATAGGTCCCTGTGCTATACAGTAGGGCCTCATTGCTTATCCATTCTAAATGTAATAGTTTGCATCTACTAACCCCAAACTCCCAGACTATCCCACTCCCTCCTCCTCCCCCTTGGCAACCACAAATCTGTTCTACGTGTCTGTGAGTCTCTTTCTGTTTTGTAGATAGGTTCATTTGTGTCATATTTTAGATTCCACATATAAGTGATATCATATGGTATTTGTTTTTCTGACTTACTTCACTTAGTATGAGAATCTCTTCTTGCATCCATGTTGCTACAAATGGCATTATTTCATTCTTTTTATGGCTGAGTAGTGTTCCATTGTGTATATGTACCACATCTTCTTTTTTCTTTTCGATTTTAAATTTTTTTTTTTTTTTTTTTTGCTATTTCTTGGGCCGCTCCCGCGGCATATGGAGGTTCCCAGGCTAGGGGTTGAATCGGAGCTGTAGCCACCAGCCTACGCCAGAGCCACAGCAACGCGGGATCTGAGCTGCGTCTGCAACCTACACCACAGCTCACGGTAACGCCAGATCCTTAACCCACTGAGCAAGGGCAGGGACCGAACCCGCAACCTCATGGTTCCTAGTTGGATTCGTTAACCACTGCGCCACGACGGGAACTCCTAAATATCTTTTTTTTATAATTTTTTTTCCCACAGTACAGCAAGGGGATCAAGTTATCCTTACATGTATACATTCTCCCCCCACCTTTGTTCTGTTGCAATATGAGTATCTAGACATAGTTCTCAATGTTACTCAACAGGATCTCCTTGTAAATCTATTCTAAGTTGTGTCTGATATTTAAAGTGCTAAAAGGAAAAATATGCAACCTAGAATACTCTATCCAGCAAGAATATCATTTAAAAAAAATGTTTAATGGCTGTACCTGCAACATATGGAAGTTCCCAGGCTAAAGGTCGAATCAGAGCTGCAGCTGCTGGCCTACACCACAGCCACAGCAACACCAGATCTAAACCATATCTGTTACCTACGCCACAGCTCACAGCAATGCCACATCCTTAACCCACTGAGCAAGGCCAGGGATCAAACCCACATCCTCATGGATACTAGTTGGGTTTGTAATCTGCTGAGCCACAACAGGAACTCCCTGAAACTGGATATTTAATCTACTGTGCCACAGTGGGAACTCCAAAAATGAAAAAAATTATGCTCTGAATAATTGCATTTGGCAGTCCATTCAAGGAGAGGTCTGATGCCAATGGGCTCTAGTCCAGTCTTTTCTCTTATACAGGTGTACTCCTTTGGCACTTTTCCTATGGTCCCAAAATAACTTTTCTAAAGAGATTAATATAGATCTTTTGTCCACTAGTAAAAGAGGTTAAGGGTACATAATTCTCATGAAGGAGTTCCCATCGTGGTTCAGTGGTTAACGAACCTGACTAGCATCCATGAGGTTGTGGGTCTGATCCCTGGCCTCGTTCAGTGGGTTAAGGATCTGGCATTGCCATGAGCTGTGGTATAGGTCATGGATGTGGCTCAGAACCAGTGTTGCTGTGGCTGTGGCATACGCTGGCAGCTACACCTCTGATTCTACCCCTAGCCTGGGAACCTTTATATGTCGCAAGTGTGGCCATAAAAAAGACCAAAAAAAAAATCATTCTCATGAAAAGAGAGAATCCACACCATTTAGGGGGTATGGTATGAGAGGAACAGGTAGGAACATTTGCCTGAAAAATATACTCGCTATATCCTGGGTTATAGAGATATATATACCTAAGATATATCCTTAGAAGCTTCTTCATGCTAAAGTATCTAGTTAAAATATAAATACTCCTTGGTAGAGTCATACCTTTGCATGTTCTCAAATGTTTTGGTGATGCGAGCCAAAAGCTTGTGATTACTGTGGCTGAACACTTTCAAAAATTGGATACTGAATATTTTGAGGAGACAGAAGAGGGTTGTGCCATAACAAGTAGAGAAAGGCAAAGTGGATAACAGAAAAGTATGAGGATTCCAAAGATAAGACACTCCAATTCTTCTCCCATTGTTCCCCCTTCAAACCATGTGTCCTGGACTCAAGGCTGACTTGGCCATCAGATCAATTTCTGAGTTCAACTTTTTATGTCTGAAAACAGTGGAACCTCATCATCTGAAGTGGGTCAAGTCATCTCTTGATATCCAGCCAAATGACTCCTTCTCCTCATTTCCACTCATTTGCATCCTATGAATGGTTTTCTTTCAACAAGGCAACTACAATCCCCTCGTCTAGACTTTGAAGCTCTTGATTTATGTGACTTGTTGGTGCATGCTTAAATGAAACCCTGGGAAGAGTAGAAAATCTTGGTCAAATCTCTCTTCCTGGTAATATTTTCTTCTATCATAACCCAGTCAAGGGAAGAAAGAGTGTACCTGACAAACAGTTTATAGGATAAAGGTTTAGGAACCAAGAATGATGAAGGTTGAATTCCATCACTCACCTCCCTTCTTCAGTAACTTTTTGCTTCAGTGTCCTCAGCACTCCACCAGAAGGAAGGGAGAATAGATTACTGGACATCTTTCAAAATATAGGAGAGGTTCAGTTTCAGGGATGACATTTAAAACTCTTGGAAGCCATCACTCCCATCCCTACAACAAGAAAAAAGCTTAATAAATTGAAAATCAATGATTTTTCTTAGACTGATAAGAGAAATGAGGTTAGAGGACAAACTACCACCCTAAAATCTGGAGAGATCTCTGAATACAGAGAATAACTCTGATCCACTTATCTGGAGCAGCAGCTGCTAGAGTTATAAACTAGCAGGAATATTTAAAAGGTTATTTTGATGCACTGCTAAAGGCTGAGTGTGAATAAGCTTGCGAATGAGAAACTCATGGAGGCCCAGACTATGGGGACCCCAGTCCCCACTTTCATGGGTTTTACCTCCAAGAATCCCATCAAAATCTCAAGATGAAGACATGTGAAACATCTGCTATTTCTGACAGTGGGAGAGGAAAAAAACATCCTAAGTTCCCCTAGAGTGTTTTCCATAAGAAAGCCCTATTCTCTAAGGTAACAGATTGACCAGAGTCTTATCTACCTGGAGGAAGGGAAATTAGCCAACTCCAGCAACCCCCATCCCCAGCCCACCTTTCCCCTCAAAGGGAAGAAAAAAAAGGATAAGAAATATTTCTGAATGTCACAGCCCAAGGCCAAGGTTCAATAAAAGATTGTGATTTAACTATAAGATTATAGAGCACTTCCCCTCCTCTACATCTTACCTTAAAATCAACAGGGCTCCAGCATGATAACAGTAGGGTACACCTAAAGGAAATGAAAGACACAGGCTCTATTTAAATTCTTAGGGAATACCAAAGACAACAGGAGACAAAAAAAGCACAAGAACATTAGAGGAAACTGAAGCCCCATACCTACAGGTATATAAAACATCAAACAGCCCATTTCCAAGCCAGATTAACATAAAATCTAACAGTAAGTCTTGTTTACTGAAGTTCTTATTGTCCAAAACACCAAGTCCCACTTTCAGCAAAAAAGAAGAAAAAAGATAAGCCATGCTAAAAGGCAAAGAAAAACACAGTCTAAAGAGACAAACTATGCATCAGAATAAAATTCATATATGATACAGATTTTGGAATTAACAGAATAGGAATTTTGAAATAACAATGATTGTATGATAATGGCTTTAATGAAAAAAGTAGACAACATGTAAGAATATATGGGCAAAGGAAGCAGA
Organism: Phacochoerus africanus; assembly: GCF_016906955.1. Taxonomy (NCBI): domain Eukaryota; kingdom Metazoa; phylum Chordata; class Mammalia; order Artiodactyla; family Suidae; genus Phacochoerus; species Phacochoerus africanus. The sequence continues at coordinate 13,791,793 of NC_062552.1, forward strand.
GAGATGGAAGATTTAAGAAACAATTACAAGGAAATGATGTAAATCAAAAGCACTAACAAATAAATAATGTCTTTAATGGGCTTATCAGTAGGCTGGACATAGCTGAGGAAAGAATCAGTGAACTTGAAGACATATCAATAAAAACCTCCTAAACATATCAATAAAAAATTCCTAAATGTAAAGAGAAAAAATTTTAAAGAACAGAATAGGAAAGAACTGTGAAAAAAATTGCAAAATGTGTAAGATATGTACTAGAACAAATTTGGAACATTGGAAGGAAAAGAAAGAGAGAAAGGGGCAGAAGAAATTCTTGAAGTAATAATGGCTGAGAATTTCCCATTATTAATGAAAGACATGAAACTAAAGATCCAAGAATATCAGAGAACATCAAGCATGATAAATACCAAAAATCTGTACCTAAGTATATCACATCAAACTGCAGAAAAGCAAAGAAAGAGAAAAATCTTAAAAGACGCCAGAGTGGGGAAAAAAATCTTACTTATATGGGAGCAAATATAGGAATTATATCTGACTTTTCATCATAAACCATGCAGGCAAGAACAGAATGAAATGAAATATTTAAAGTGCTGAAAGAAAAACTACTCCACCAACCTATAATTCCATATCCAGTGAAATTATCCTCCAAAAGTCAAGGAGGAAAAAAAAAGACTTAGAGAAATAAAAATTTAGGGAATTCCTCATAGTAGACCTGCCCATAAGAAATATTAAAGCAGTTTTTCAGAGAGAAGAAAAATGATATAGGTCAGAAATTCAGATCTACATAAAGAAAGGAAGAATTTGGAGAAGAATAAATCAAGGTAAAATACAATCTTTTATTTTACTTATTATTTATCTAAGTAATAATAGCAACAATGCATTAGATGATTATAGTATACAGATTGGTGAAATCAATGACAGCAATATTAGAAGTGTTAGAAGGAATCAGGCATACTCTGAAAAGCTACTTGCTCTATCCATGAATCTGCATAACATTATTTGAAAGTGGACTCAAGTTAGTTACAAATATGCATTCCAAATTCTAAAGTATCCACTAAAAAAAAATTTTTAAAGGACATATAGTTAATATGCTAAGAGAGGAGAAGAAATGGAATCATAAAATGCTCAATTGAAACTAGAGTAGGCAGGAGTTCCCATCATAGCTCAGTGGTAATGAACCCAACTAGTATCCATGAGTACTCAGGTTCTGTCCCTGGCCTTGCTCAGTGGGTTAAAGGATCCAGCATTGCCATGAGCTGTGCTGTAGGTTGCAGACATGGCTCATATGTGGCATTGCTGTGGCTATGGTGTAGACTAGCTCCAATTCAACCTCTAGCCTGGGAACTTTCATATGGTACAAGTTCAGCCCTAAAAAGACAAAAATAAAACAAAAATCAAAACTAGGAAAGGCAGAAAAATAGGGTAGGATAAAAAAAGAAAGAACAAGTGCAACAAATAGAAGACAGTGACAAACATGGTGGATATTAATCCAGCTATGTCAATAATCACTTTATATCTGAATAACATACATCACACCAATTAAAAGATACAGACTGTCAGAGTGGTTTAAAAAAATAAGATCCAAGAATCCACTTTATCAACAAAAGAGGCAAGAATATAAAGTGGGAAAAAGACAGTCTTTTCAGCAAGTGATCCTGGGAAAACTGGATGGCTGCATGTAAAACAATGAAACTGGAACACACCCTCACATCATGCACAAACATAAACTCAAAATGGCTTAAAGATTTAAACATAAGACACCATCAAACTCCTAGAAGAGAATATAGGCAAAACATTCTCTGACATCAACATCATGAATATTTTCTCAGGTCAGTCTCCCAAGGCAATAGAAATAAAAGCAAAAATAAACAAATGAGACCTAATCAAACTGACAAGCTCTTGCATAGCAAAAGAAACCATAAAAAAAAAAGACCACTTACAGAATGGGAGAAAATAGTTTCAAATGATACAACTGACAAGGGCTTAATCTCTAAAATACACAAACAACTTATACAACTCAACAGCAAAAAAGCCAATCAATCAATGGAAAAATGGGCAAAAGACCTGAATAGACATTTCTCCAAAGAAGATATACAGATAGCCAACAAGTACATGAAAAAGTGCTCAACATCCTTGATTATTAGAGAAATGCAAATCAAATCTACTATGAGGTGCCACCTCACACCAGTCAGAATGGCCATCATTAATAAGTCCACTAATAACAAATGCTGGAGGGATTGTGGAGAAAAGGGAACTCTTTTGCACTGTTGGTGGGAATGTAAGTTGGTACAGCCACTATGGACAACAGCATGGAGTAACTTAGAAAACTAAATATAGACCTACCATATGACCCAGCGATCCCACTCTTAGGTAAATATGCAGAAAAAAACTTTCCTTGAATAAGACACATGCACCCGTATGTTCATTGCAGCACTATTCACAATAGCCAAGATGTAGAAAAAAACCTAAATGTCCATCGACAGAGGAATGAATTAAGAAAATGTGGTATATATACACAATGGAATACTATTCAGCCATTAAAAAGAACAAAATAATGCCATTCACAGCAACATGGATGGAACTAGAAGTAAGTAAGCATGTGAATTTCAGACCATAGAATAAGGGAAATTATCATGGATAAAGACAGGCATTGCATAATGATAAGGGGGCCACTTCTTTAAGAAGGTATAACAATCCTTATTATATATGTGCCTGATAACAGAGTCAAAACATGTAAGGCAAAAGTTGCCTCGAGAAGTAGATGACTCCCTATTAGAGTTGGAGACATCAACACCCTTCCTTCCATCAGTAGTTAGTGGACCCAGCAGGCAGAAAATCAGCAAGGACATAGTTGAACTGAACAGGGTCATCAATCAACTGGACCTAAAGGACATGTGCAAAATATAGGCTACCTGACTTTAAATCAAATTGAAAATATGAAAAACAGACTTAGGAAACCAGTGTTTAGGTGTGATAATTCAATTAAAAAATATTTGTTCAATTTACTAAAGCGGCATATCTATTCTTTATTATAACCTAATAATTTTTACAGCTTTCCTTTAGACATTTAAATTATGAAACCAGGGAGTTCTCCTTGTGGTGCAGCAGAAGCAAATCCAATTAATATCCATGAGGATGCGGGTTTGATCCCTCAGTGGGTTGGGAATCCGGTGTTGCCACGAGCTGTGGTGTAGGTCACAGATGAGGCTTGGAATTCGAGTTGCTGTGTCTGTGGCATAGGTCTGCAGCTATAGCTCCGACTCTGCCCCTAGCCTGGAAACTTCTGTATGCTGTGGGTGCAGCCCTAAAAAGTAAATAAATAAATAAATAATCTACTTGGGAATTTCCAGTTTACCTTATCAGACATCAAATTGTGAAATAAATCATCCTGATCCCCTATAGATATCTGGAAAAGTGGATCTCAGAAGCACTGGTTGGTGTTACTGGTGATGTGACAACCATACAACCTCCTAAGGGGCTCTCACCAAAAGGCTTGTCTTGTAATTTGTGGGTTTTTTCCTTCCTAAGTATGAAGGAGAGAGTGAACAAGGGTTGCTGCTTGTCCCACCTTTTAGCAGCAACTAGGGAAGACAGTGCTTAGGATGGTCCTTCACCAGGGCCTCCCAGCTTGCCAGGCTTCTTTTGTCTTGTTTTATGTTTGTTCGCTGTTGTGGTTTTTTTGTTTGTTTATTGCTTTTTAGGGCCGTACCTACAGCATGTGGAAGTTCCCAGGCTAGGGGTCGAATAGAAGCTACAACTGCCGGCCTACACCACAGCCACAGCAACATGGGATCCTAGCTGCATCTGTGACCTACACCACAGCTCACAAAACATCAGATCCTTAACCCACTGAGCAAGGCCAGGAATCCTCATAAATACCCGCATCCTCATAAATACCAGTCGGGTTCATAACCAGCTGAGCCACAAAAGGAACTCCTGGTTTTGTCTTGTTAATGCCTGACCTTTATTCATTCTTCCAAACAACATTTACTGAGCACCTGCTGTGGGCCAGGCAGTGCCCCAGAAAACCCCAGACATCCAGATCAATTGGTGTGTAATTAATATCAGATTAACATCAAAGCAATGATGACAGATTGGAAAAAATGGAAATTCTCATCACAAGTTTTTCCCTCAATTGTCCCTCAATCAACAATATGAGCTCAGGTGGATGAAATGAAAGTCACAGCAAGTCAAGGCCAGCTCTTTATCTACTTCGCCCCTCTTCCTATTCTCTGGCCCCAGGATAGCAGAAGCCCCTGTTATCCAGATGGCATTTTTCCCTGAAGAACTTAATGAAAGTTTTATTTAAATCTTCATTAAATTTTTTTTTTCTTCATTAAACTTCCATTAAGTTCTCCTAGCTGCCTCAAATACTTGGCGAGTTTCCTCTAGGACTTTAGTTAATTGTACTCACTCATTCCTTCATACATTCAGTACCCACTGGTGCAAGATGCTGTGTTGGGGATTATCCAAAATACAAAAAATAAAAATAAAGAAAACTTCAGTCACTGCCCTTAAGTAGTTTATAAACTATCATATTCTCTTCCAAACAGTTCCTGCAAGGTTGTTACCTGTGTCCTGCATTTCACAAATTTGGTCACTTTCACTTATTAATGTTTTCTCCCTCACTTTTCACATCTTTTGGAAGCACTACACATGGTATGAGAATAATATAATTATTTTTGCATGTGCATTTATAATTTCATAGTCATCAAAAACCAAACCCATGAAGCTGGAGGAATCAGGCTCCCTGACTTCAGGCTATACTACAAAGCTACAATCATCAAAACAGTATGATACTGGCACAAAACCAGAAAAATAGATAAACGGAACATGATGGAAGGCCCAGAAATAATCCTAAGCACCTATGGTCAATTAATCTATGACAAAGAAGGCAAGAATATACAATGGAGAAAAGGCAGTCTCTTCAATAAGTGGTGCTGGGAAAACTGGACAGCTACATGCAAAAGAATGAAATTAGAACACTCTCTAATACACAAAAATAAACTCAAATGGATTAAAGACTTGAATGTAAGACCAGTTACTATAACACTCTTAGGTGAAAACAGGCTGAACACTTTCTGACATAAACCACAGCAATATCTTCCCAGATCCATATCCCAGAGTAATGAAAATAAAAACAGAAATAAACAAATGGGACCTAATTAAATTGAAAGTTTTTGCACAGCAGCGGAAACCATAAACAAAACAAAAAGACAACCCACAGAATGGGAGAATATATTTGCAAATGAAGCAACTGACAAGGGTTTAATCTCCAAATATACAAACACCTCCTGTAGCTCAATATCAAAAAAAACAAACAACCCCATCAAAAAACGTGCAGAAGATCTAAACATTTCTCCAAAGAAGACATAAACAGATCCAAAAAAACACATGAAAAGATGCTCAACATCACTGATTATTAGAGAAATAATACTATAGATAAACAAACCAAAACTACTATGAGGTACCACCTTACATCAGGCAGAATGGCCAACATCAAAAAGCCTACAAACAATAAATGCTAGAAAGGGTGTGGAGAAAAGGCAACCCTCTTACACTGTTGGTGGGAATGTAAATTGGTACAACCACTATGGAAAACAGTATGGAGGTTCCTCAAAAAAACTAAAAATAGAACTACCCTATGATCCAGCAACCCCACTCCTAGGCATCTACCCAGGAAAATCATGACTTGCAAAGACACATGTACTCCGATGTTCATTGCAGCACTATTTACAATAGCTACAATACAGAAGCAACCCATATGTCCATCAAAAGAGGAACGTATAAAGAAGAAGTGGTACATATACACAATGGACTATTATTCAGCCATAAAAAAGAAATGAAATAATGCCATTTGCAGCAACATGAATGGACCTAGAAACCATCATACTAAATGAAGTGAGTCAATGAAAGACAAACATCATATGATACCACTTATATATGGAATCTATAAAAAGGATACAAATGAACTTATTTGCACAACAGAACAGACTCACAGACTTTGAAAAACTTACGACTACCAAAGGGGACAGGTAAGGGGGTAGAGGGGATAGACTGGGGATTTGGGATTGGCATAGGCACACTGAGGTATATGGAATGATTGGCTAACAGGGACCTGCTGTATAGCACAGAGAACTCTACCCAGTATTCTGTGATAATCTATGTGGGAAAAGAATCTCAAAGAGAATGGATATGTGTATATGTATGACTAAATCACTGCTGTACAGCAGAAATTGTCACAACCTTGTAAATCAACTATACTTCAATAAAGCTTTTCAAAAGATGTTAAAAAAAATCCAAACTCAAACAAAACTCTCCTTAGCACAGATTTAAGAATTGGATGATCTGGGTTTGAGTCTCATTCATGATTGTGTAGCCTTGGACCAGTCACTTAACCTCTCTGTGTCTCAGTTACTTTACCTGTAAACTAGGATTAAATATTTCTGCTTACTTATTGCATAGTTGTATGTGTGTATCAGATGAGAAGATGTACATGAAATCATTTTCTACCACAGAAGATGATACACAGATGTAAGTTGTTATTATTAAAACTTTGTCACGGAATCAACCTCAGGGTTTGCTTATGTGTACAATACAAACGCCATAGAAATAGTAACTAAGGGCAGAATTTGGCTCAGTGCACTAAACTACAACATTTTTTTTAAGGGCAGAAGGAAATAAAAATCAAAGTCTTTTTATTCAAAGCAGAAAACTTTCAAACAAGAGTCAACACTTGCCAAGGACACGGTTACTAAGTGGATCTCCTTGAGGGAAATTCAGAGCAAGAAGGCAAGCTTCAGAGAGCAGGAAAAGAAAGAGAAAAGTCTTGAATGTTATCATCTTCCTCCTCCACCCTGGCTTAGAATTCCTTATCGAACCAACTGGAGACACACATCTTAACAGTCAAACAATAAAAGTGAGAAGCGGTTTAAGTATAGATCATTACAGAGGCCAAAAAACCATTCCGGTCAGGGGACTATCACCTTACCCAGAGAGCACTAGACTCTACTTTCACTTTTAAGAGCATTACAAATAAAATGCCTTCTCTCCCAGATTTCAGAAGTGTTTAGTGGTAAAATTGGGCTAAAATACAGTGCTAAAAATTATATTCCGTTCACAAAACCTAGCAAAGAAGCGAAGTTTATGCTCAGTTTCCCTGATATGAATCAGCACATGAAAGGGAACACAGTGAAGTGGGGGAAGGAAAAACTTCAGCCACGCCTAATTTTTCCAGCTTGGACTCCTATGTATTATGCCCGGTTCCAGAAAAATAGAAATAGAGAGGTTAGCGGAGGTTTGCTCGGTGTAAGAGATCAAAAGAGAAGTGGTGAAGAGAAGTGGAGAATACTGACTCCTTCAGCGAAAAAACAATCTCAGACACATTCGGATGGCTACTCTCCAAAATCCAGAAAATAACAAGGATTGGAGAGGATGTGGAGAAATGAGAACCTTTGTGCCCTGTTGGTGGAAACGTAAAATGATGCCAGGCTAGTGAAAATAGTATGGTGATTCCTCAAATAATCTAAACCAGAATTACCACATAATCCAGCAATCCCACTTCTGGGATTCTATAATCCAAAAGGACTGAAAACAGGATCTCAGAGAGACATTTGCACACCTATATTCATAGCAGCATTATTTGCAATAGCCAACAAGTTGAAGCAACTGAGTGTCCATTGATGGATGAGTAGATAAACAAAACATATGCTAGACACATGCAATGGGATATTATTCAGTTTTTAAAAAGGAAGGCACTCCTGTCACATGCCACAACATGGATGAACCTAAGCTAAGTCACAAAAAAAGACAAATACCATATAATTCCACTGATATGCAGTACCTAGTATGTTCAAGTTGATAGAGATAGAGAGTAGAAGGATGGTTGACAAGAACTGGGAGGATGGAGTAATGGGAAGTTGTTGCTTAATGGGTATCATGTTTTCATCTTGCAAAATGAAAAAGTTATGGAGAGCTACTGAACTATAGTGTGAATAGGCTGAACACTACTGAGCTGCACATTTAAAAATGGTGAAAATCTGGGTCTTTTGTTGTTCCATATAAATGTTTGGATTGTTTGTTCTAGTTCTGTGAAAAATGTCATGGGTAATTTGATAGGGATTGCATTGAATCTGTAGATTGCTTTGGGTAGTATGGCCGTTTTTACAATATTGATTTTCCCAATCCAGGAACATGGAATATCTTTCCATTTCTTTACATCTTCTTTGATTTCTTTGATTATAGCTTTATAGTTCTCAGCATATAAGTCCTTTACCTCCTTGGTCAGGTGTATTCTGAGGTATTTGATTTTGTGAGGTGCAATTTTAAAAGGTATTGTATTTTTGGAGTTTCCGTCGTGGTGCAGTGGTTAACGAATCCAACTAGAAACCATGAGGTTGCGGGTTCGGTCCCTGCCCTTGCTCAGTGGGTTAACGATCCGGCGTTGCCGTGAGCTGTGGTGTAGGTTGCAGACATGGCTTGGATCTCGCGTTGCTGTGGCTCTGGCGTGGGCCAGTGGCTACAGCTCCGACTTGACCCCTAGCCTGGGAACCTCCATATGCTGCAGGAGCAGCCCAAAGAAATAGCAAAAAGACACACACACACAAAAAAAGGTATTGTATTTTTGTATTCTTTTTCTAATATTTCATTGCTGGTATACAGAAATGCGACTGACTTCTGAATGTTAATCTTATAGCCTGCTACTTTGCTGAATTTATTAATCAGTTCAAGTAGTTTTGGGGTTGAGTCCTTAGGGTTTTCTATGTATAGTATCATGTCGTCTGCATACAGTGACAGTTTTATTTCTTCTCTTCCTATATGGATACTTTTTATTTCTTTTGTTTGTTTAATTGCTGTGGCTAGGACTTCCAAAACTATGTTGAAGAGCAGTGGTGAGAGTGGGCATCCCTGTCTTGTTCCAGATTTGAGTGAGAAGGCTTTCAGTTTTTCCCCATTGAGTATTATATTTGCTGTGGGTTTATCATAAATGGCTTTGATTATGTTCAGGAATGTTCCCGCTATACCCACTTTGGTGAGGGTCTTGATCATGAATGGATGTTGCAATCCTGAGAAACAAAAACCAAGCAGGAGGCATAACTCTCCCAGACTTCCAAAAATATTACAAAGCCACAGTCATCAAAACAGCATGGTACTGGTATCAAAACAGACAGACCAATGGAACAGAATAGAGAACCCAGAAATAAACCCTGACACCTATGGTCAATTAATCTTTGACAAGGGAGGCAAGAACATAAAATGGGAAAAAGAAACTCTATTCAGCAAGCATTGCTGGGAAACCTGGACAGCTGCATGCAAAACAATGAAATTAGAACACACCCGCACACCATGCACAAAAATAAACTCAAAATGGCTGAAAGACTTAAATATACAACAGGACACCACCAAACTCCTAGAAGACAACATAGGCAAAACACTCTGACATCAACATCATGAATATTTTCTCAGGTCAGTCTCCCAAAGCAATAGAAATTAGAGCAAAAATAAACCCATGGGACCTCATCAAGCTGAAAAGATTTTGCACAGCAAAGGAAACCCAAAAGAAAACAAAAAGACAACTTACAGAATGGGAGAAAATAGTTTCAAATGATGCAACCGACAAGGGCTTAATCTCTAGAATATATAAGCAACTTATACAACTCAACAGCAAAAAAGCAAATGGAAAAATGGGCAAAAGACCTGAATAGACATTTCTCCAAGAAAGATATACAGATGGCCAGCAAACACATGAAAAAATGCTCAACATCGCTGATCATAAGAGAAATGCAAATCAAAACAACCATGAGATACCACCTCACACCAGTCAGAATGGCCCTCATTAATAAGTCCACAAATAACAAGTGCTGGAGGGGCTGTGGAGAAAAGGGAACCCTCCTACACTGTTGGTGGGAATGTAAACTGGTACAGCCACTATGGAGAACAGTTTGGAGATACCTTAGAAATCTATACATAGAACTTCCATATGACCCCGCAATCCCACTCTTGGGCATCTATCCGGACAAAACTCTACTTAAAAGAGACACGTGCACCCGCATGTTCATTGCAGCACTATTCACAATAGCCAGGACATGGAAACAACCCAAATGTCCATCAACAGAGGATTGGATTCGGAAGAGGTGGTATATATACACAATGGAATACTACTCAGCCATAAAAAAGAATGACATCATGCCATTTGCAGCAACATGGATGGAACTCAAGAACCTCATACTGAGTGAAATGAGCCAGAAAGACAAAGACAAATACCATATGATATTACTTATATCTGGAATCTAATATCCAGCACAAATGAACATCTCCTTAGAAAAGAAAATCATGGACTTGGAAAATAGTCTTGTGGCTGCCTGATGGGAGAGGGAGGGAGAGGGAGGGATCGGGAGCTTGGGCTTATCAGACACAACTTAGAATAGATTTACAAGGAGATCCTGCTGAGTAGCATTAAGAACTATGTCTAGATACTCATATTGCAACAGAACAAAGGGTGGGGAAAAAAAATGTATACATGTAAGGATAACTTGATCCCCTTGCTGTACAGTGGGAAAAAAATAAATTAAAAAAAATTTTTTTTTAAATGGTGAAAATCATAAAACTTATGTGTTATGTGTTTTAACATGCTTAAAAATGAAAATTATTTCCAAAAAAAGAAAAAGAAAAGAAAAGAAAAACCAAAATGAAACCTCACTGCCCATTAACCTTATACTAATGAGCAGGTTCCATGCTTATAGAGTCTGATGGTTTCCCATGCCTGTAAGGTCCAAATCCTTTCTAACAGCAGTCAAGGGTTCTTGGAAGTGGCTGCAGTGACCCACCCCTCCACCTTCCCCTTGGCCACCTCTCCAGCCCCATGCTCTACGTCCCTGCTCTGGTGTGCGTTTTCATCTCCATGGGCCTTCTCACACAATGCCCCTTCTCTATAGCGCCCTCCATTCATCTTGGCCAGACAAAGTCCCCATCTATTCAAACATCCTGTTGAGCTATCACTTCTGCTGAAAATCCTCCGGTGGTCAGAATGCTTTTCATGAGAGCTTCAGAGGACTGGCGTGGTCTCTCCAGCCTGCAACCTCACTTCTCGACTCTCATCTCCTTTCACTCTGCCCCCAGTCACCCCACCCCAGCCTCCTGGCTTCCAGGCTATTCCCTGACCCACTGGGCGTGTTCTCACATTAGGGCCCTTACAATTGGCTGATTTGCCTGCCTGGGATGTTCCTCTCTCAGATTCCCACCTGGCTCACTCCCGTATCTCCTTTAGGTCTTTAATCAAAGGCTGTCTCTGGCAATGCCCTTTCCTAACCACCTAATCCTCCTTGGATGACAACCCAGTCCCAGCCCTCCCTAACCCATTTCCCATTTTTATTTTTCCTCCATGCTCCACCACCAGGTGACACATATTTATCTGTTTTGTCTCTGTCTCTTCATTGGAATGTAAGCTCCATAACATGCTGGTATCATCTTACTCTTTTATTCACTGCTTTTTAAAAAAGCCTCGACACCTCAAACAGTGCCAACACATCATGGACTTCCAATAATTACCCCATTAACTGGTTGACCACAGGAAGCACTTGCAGCCTAAGATTATGGAATGTTTTCTAACAGTTTGTAACCCAAATCTTTTTCCTATGAGCACTATCCTGGGCTTGGGAGGAAAAAATTGCTGTATAAGCTCTTCTTTGTCCTCACTGCACAGGATTTAACCTGTGCTCAGTAGTAATTGATTGATGTTTTGCTGTTGGCACACTCTTTAATCATTTCCTGTCAGAAACTAAAGCAAAGGTCATGGTGGATAAGCACTCAATTAAGTCTTTAGATGGTGGCAATGTGTAAACAGACTTAATAGTCCGTACAGGTAATTAATTCTCACATCACTTTGCAGGTTGTTTTAACACTGTAGTAACATGATTCCTGATAACTTGCTACCTCCATACCATTATGAGTCTCGATCTTTGAGTAAGCCACTTTCCAACATTTTATTGTGAAAAAATTTCAAAAGTATAGGCGAATTGAAAGACTTTACAGTTAATCTCCATATACTCATCCCCTGGATTCTACTATTAACATGTTAGCATATTTGCTTTAATACTTACTATGCATCTATCCATCTCTAATTTGAGAATGGTGGTACAGTATACTTCATTGATGGCACCGACAAGGTAGGGTTCCTTGGCCTCCCCATCTTCAGGGCTTCTGGGATGGAAACAGTGTTGAGGACGGGAGATTCTCAGTCTGTTGTGGAATCAAAGTAGGGCAAGGACTCCCCAGCAGCTGAGGGCCTTTCTCTTTCTGTTATGATCTTTCTGGGTCTGGTGGTCCTAGGAGGAGCTCTTACTCCTAGGAGCTCTTACTCCCTAAGGCCCACTACCCTGTTACTATAGCCAGATTTATTGTCATACCAGGGAATGAGCTTGTCAAAGTGGTCATTGAGGGCGACCCCAACCCCAACACTGAAGATGGGAGAATGGGTTTCACTGTTAAGTTTGCAGGAGATGACCTGGTCCTCAGTGTAGCCCAGGATGCTCTCTAGGGGGCCCTCTGATGTCTGCTTCTTCAGGGCATTTTTGGCCGCTCTCTCTAGATGGCAGGTTTGATCCATGACCAACATATTGTGGGTGGAGACACAGAAGATGAGAAAGTGAGCTTCTCACTCAGTTTTCGGATGATATTGTCCACAGCCGTGGCAGTGCCAATAGCAGCAGGAATAAGGTTCTGGGTAGCCCCACAGCCATCATGACACAGCTGCCCAGAGGGGCCGTCCATGGCCTTCTGGGTGGCAGTGATGGCACAGATGTTGGCAATGAGTCCCTCCATGATGCTGAAGTTTTCTTGGCTAAACTCGGCCAGCAGGGACAAGCAGGTGGGGGTACAGGAGGCATTGTCACACTTCTTATTGTCCATGCCCACCACAAAGAAAGGGCATAAGCACAAGGGGCAGAGATGGTGACTCCTTCCAGTGAGCCTCAGCCTTCTCCAAGGTAGTGAAGACACCAGTGGACTCCACAGCATATCCAGCCTCAGCATCACTCCATTTGACTTTCAAAGGATCTCACTCCTGGAAGATGGAAATGGGTCTTCCACTGATGACAAACTTCCTATTCTCAGGCTTGACTGTGTCCTGGGTAGAGGTCAATGAAGGAGTCACTAATGGTGACAATATCTACAGTGCCAGAGTTAAAAGCAGCCTTTGTGACCAGGTGTTTAATACGGCAAGTCCATTTACTCTGACTTTCACCATCAGGTCTGAGGGACATGCTGGCATGTGTAAGAAAGTACGGCTCTCTGTTGAATGGGAAGGAGCAAAGAGCCTCTAATTAAGCCTTTTATAACTATCTATTTATTCAGTCTTTTTTAAATGATTTTTATTTTTTTCCATTATAGTTGGTTTACAGTGTATTTATTCAGTCATAATTAAGCCTTTTTCTCAAATGTGGTTCTGAATTAGAAATGCAAATTTTTTGACCATGCATGTGGAAGTTCCCAGGCCAGGGACTGAACCCATACCACAGCAGTGACCTGAGCCACTTCAGTGGCAATGCAGGATCCTTAACCCGCTGTGCCACAAGAGAACTCTTAGAAATGCAAATTTGAAATCCTATTCTAGACCTAATAAATTCAAAATCGAAGGCTAAGGGAGAGACCACAATCCATGGCATATGGAGGTTCCCAGGCTAGGGATCAAATCGGAGCTGCAGCTGGGGGCCTACACCAGGGCCACAGCAATGCCAGAGTCGTGTCTGCAACCTACACCACAGCTCACAGCAACACTGGATCCTTAACCCTCTGAATAGGGCCAGGGATTGAACCTTCGTCCTCATGGATACTAGTCAGGTTTTTTCCACTGAGCACAACAGAACTCTTTAAAAACAAAACAAAACAAACAAACAAACAAACAACCTTCCAGGTGCTTCTGAGGCTTGCTCAAGTTTGAGGAGCACTATTGTAAATAAACCAATATCACAGTCTGTTTCCATGGGATCTACTCACACCTTCAAAGTTAGAGGTCTTTTCAGGTGCTTTACCAAAGAAAGGGACCCTTATGATACAGCCTCATGCTGGAGACCCTCTACCTATACTCTAACCTGTTTGTCAACAGAAACTGGGGCGTTGAAGTTTTAGTGAGGCAATTAAGTTCAGGTTCTGGAATTCTACCCAGCTAGAATTCTAACTCCACCAGCTGCAAACTATATGACCTCAGCGAAGTAATTTTTCCTTCATTAGCCCTGTTTTCTGATCTGCACCCAGGGGTATAGAAGAGTATACACCTCACAACAAATGGTTACTGAGATTCTTCTGTGTACTAGACATTGTAGGCCCTGTTCCAGGTGCCAGGGAAATAGTGGCAGAGCCAGACAAAGACCACCTCTCCTGGAGCCTCCATTCCACTGGGAGACACGGACAATAAACACAGAAAAAAAGGAAAGAAAGAATTGCAGGGAGGGATGAATCCCAAGGAGAATATAAAACAGAATATTGAGAGAGGATAGAGAAAGCTTCCTGTAAAAGGCCAGGAAAGGCCTCTCTGAGAAGGTGAGGAAAGACAGGAAGAGAAGGGGAGTGGGAGGAAATAGGGACAGAGAAGGGGGCAGGATCCACTGTAGCACCATCCTCCATTGTAGAGTGTGGGTTTCTCACTGCAGTGGGAGCCATTCCTTCTTGCTAACCAAGCCCTGTGCCATTCCCTAAATATCAGGTGCATCGTTCATAACCTGGTCTCACTCTTTCCTCCTCTCCGTCTTCCTCCTCTTCCTCCTCTTATTTCTCTTGTTCATCCTCTTTCTCACTCTCAACACCAAACACCTATAAATATAGCTCAGGTTGTAGGAATACAAAGGGGATGTTTTAAGGATAAAATCTATCTGGAGAAATAGAACATACACTTAAAGAGACTATTTCGGGTCTCTCTGACAAGTGAATGGAATAGTCAGAAATGCACCCTGGGAGAGAGAGCTCATGAATTTGGACTCTTAGCCTAGAAGGGGCCCATGGGACTTCCAAGTTACAGTAGTACTGAGTGAGCCCATTGCCTAGGTTAATGGGCTTTTTAATCACTGGGCCAGATTGATAGAGAGGAAAAAAAATTAAATTTGCATGCAATTCATTTCTGGCTGACTTTGTGAACATCTTAGCTCCAGTCAAAGGTTTTGAAACAGACATCGCATTTTGTGCTGCTGCGTCAACTATGAAAAAATGGAAGTTCATAAAGGATCAAGCGCCCCCACAAAGAACCTTTTCAGTTGCAAATCAAGGAGTTCCCGTTGTGGCGCAGTGGAAACAAATCCAACTAATATCCATGAGGATGCAGGTTTGATCCCTGGCCTCATTCAGCAGGTTAAGGATCCAGGATTTGCCATGAGCTGTGGTGTAGGTTGCAGATGCAGCTCCTATCTGGCATTGCTGTGGCTGTGGTGCAGGCTGGCAGCTAGAGCTCCAGTTTGACCAGCATATGGAACTTCCATATGCTCCTGGTGTGGCCCTAAAAAAAAAAAAGAAAAAGAGAAAAAAAAAGTTGCAAATCAACATTTCAGTCCTCCTTTGTGAATCTCAAGTTGATCAAGAATTTTCAAAGCCAAGATACAGGGCTGCTGCAAATGAAAATATTACTGGATAATTGCTGATTGTAATAGATAAGGCAGGTCAAGGTAAGAGGAGATATATTTGCTTGATTTTTAAACCATCTGTACAAGCATTCTGGGGTAACTTCTTTTTCTGGCCATGCCCGTGCCATACAGAAGTTTCTGGGCCAGCGACTGAACCCGCGCCCTAGCAGCGACAATGCCAAATCCTTAACCGCTAGGCCACCAGGGAACTCCACGAGGTAACTTTCATTGAGGTAGAATTTACATATAGAAAAGTATATAAATTATACTCGGGTGTATTTTTCCAAGTGAACATACCTAGGTCACCAGCCCCCAGATCAAGATGAACAACATTCTCAACACCGCAAAGCTTCCACTGTGCGGCTTCCTAGACAAAAACTCTCCCTCATGCCTTTACTCTCTGCAAAGGTTACCGGTACACTGAGTTCTGGACCATTTTACCTCTTTTTGAGCTTCCTTTCAAAGGGATCAAACAGTATGCACTTCCTTTGTGTCTGGATTCCTTTGCTTAATTTTACATCCAGGACATTCATTCGTGTTATGTGTGTAGCAGTAATTGGATAGAATGCATAGATGTACTGAACTCCACTGATAATACAAATCTCATGTTATGAATATACCACCATTTACTTAAGCATCTGCCCTAGATAGATATTCAGGTTATTTCCAGTTTTTTGACTGTTGTAAAAATGCTGCTTTGAACATATGTATGCATTCCCACTGGTTTATGCCTGGGAACAGAATTACAAGGTAGCCCTAAGCATATGTTCAGTTTTAGGAGATACTGCCAAGCCGTTTTCCGAAGTGCCTCTACCAATTTACTAGCAATGTCTGATTATTCCAGCTGCTCCACATTCTCTTCCTCAACTCGATACTGTAAATTTTTAAATTTTAGCCATTCTGGTGAGAAGGGAATGATAGCTCATTGTTTTAATTTCCACCAATAATGTTAACAAGCACTTCTCATAACTGGTGGTTCATTTGGATACTCCTTTTCATAAGGTGCATACTCAAACCTGTAGAATATTTAAAAAATTGGATTCTTATTTACTTACTAACTTAGAAGAGTTCTTTATATATTCTGGATATGAATCCAGATGTATATAGTACACATACCATCTCTCACTCTTTGGCTTGCCGTCGCATTTTATAAATGGAATCTTTTTTCGTGAACTGAGGTTTTTAACTTTAAGGAAGTACAATTTATCAATCTTTTATCTTTGGTTAGTGCTTTTGTGTCTAGTGTAAGCTATCTTTGCCTATTCCACAGTCATGAAGACTCTTTTGTTAGCTTCCTGAAATGTTATTATATTACCTTTCAATGTTGTCTTACCTATCAAAGGTCTAAAATTCCTCTGGAATTAATTTTGGGGCACAGTGTGGAGTAAAGTCAAGGCTTCTTTCTTATCATATGTATAATCAATTATCCAGCACCACCCAACTGAAAAAAAATTTTTTTTTTCTCTATTATGTTGCAATGGCATGCTTGTCAGAAATTCAAGGGCAATACGAATCCTCCTGGTTTTTGAAAGTTCGATTTATGCCACTTCCCTTCTGTTAAGGATTCATGTTAGCACCTGTTTTCGCTAACATAAAAAGAAATCCAAAGAGGGTAAGGAAGGGGAAAAGCAAAAATAGCTTTCAGCATTGGTTTTACAACAACCGTCACAGAGGCAGCTCGCACCCCAAGCAGGGAGAGGGACCGCCAAGCTCTTTCCCCAGGAACTACACTCAGCAGCATCTCAGCATCAAGCCACCAGTGACTTTGAACTGTGCCTCTGAGCACCTGCGCTTTATCTCCATTTATTTTGTGCACTCCTTAGCAGGATGTGTCCCAGGGTAGTTGCTTCTTTGCTTACAAATTACAAAGATAATTTCAGCTTACAAACGTTTCATTCATTGGCATCTTTGTTACATGTAATTTCAGTTTATAGACCGTTTCATTGGAACGCTCTTGAGGCTCTGGACCTAAACTTTCTATTTTCTTCAAGTGTTTGTCTATCCATGATTCATTAACACCCTGTTTTAAGTCATATTGCTTTAGAATGATTTTTATATCAGGCTGGGTTAGTCTCTCCATTTGTTCTTCTTTGTGTGTGTGTGTTTGTTTTCTTTTTAGGGCTACACCTGTGGCATATAGAGGTTCCCAGGCTAGGGGGCGATTCGGAGCTGCAGCTGCCGGCCTACACCACAGCCACAGCAACATGGAATCCAAGCCGCATCTGTGACCTATGCCACAGCTTGCGGCAACACCGGATCCTCAACCCACTGAGTGAGGCCAGGGATCAAAGCTACATCCTCACAGCCACTATGTTGGGTTCTTAACCCACTGAGCTACAACAGGAACTCTCTATAGTGATTTTTATATCAGGTAGTGTTAGTCCTTCCATTTGTGCTTCTTCAAGTCTGCCTTGGCTATTCTTGGCTTAAATCTATCCATAAAAATTTTAGAACCAGTCTGTCCATTTCTACAAAAAAAAAACCTTAAGGACATTTTGATTGGGGTTAGATTAAATCCATAAATCAATTTAGGCAAAATTGACATCTTTTTTGTCTTCCACTTAATAAACATGATATATTCTCCCTCCTCTTGAGGTCTTCTCTTGGTAATGTTTTGTGATTTTCTATGTAGAAGTCAGACACATCTTTCTATGCGCTCTCTCAAATATCTGATATTTTAATGCTGTTTTATATTGTTTAATAATACTTTCCAGTAGTTCACCTCTAGTATGCAGAAACACCCTAATTTTTTTTAATATATAGACTCTGTATCCAGCAACTTTGCTGAATTCCCCTAATTCTAATAGTTTATCCATAGATTTCTTTCATTCTTTCTTTCTTTTTTTTTTGGCCACACCCACAGCATATGGGAGTTCTTAAACTAGGGGTTGGATTGGAGCTGCAGCTGAGGACTGTGTCACAGCCACAGCCACACTTGATCTTTAACCCACTGAGCAAGGCCTGGGGTTGAACCCACATCCTCAGAGAGACTGTGTCGTGTCCTTAACCTGCTAAGCCACAACAGACACTCCTTCGTGTTTTTTTTTTTTAACTGAAGTATATTTACAATGTTGTGTTTATGGGAAGATTTTTAAGTTATTCACGCCTTCAGTTTCTTCTGGGTTGCAGACTGCTTCCCTTTTGGTAAGTTATGTATTTAAGAAAAATGCCAGTTTTATCGAGATATTCCATTTATTGGCATACATCTGTTCATAGTATCTCCTGTTATCTTAGTATGTTTAGGATCTATAAGTAATTTTTCACTTTTATTCCTGGTTGTTGGTATTTTGTGCTTTTTATTCTTGATTAGTTCTGACAGAAGTTACCAATTTTTCAAAGGACCAAGTCTTAAAAATTTTTTCTATGGTATATTTGTTTTCTGTTTCCTTCATTTCTGCTCTCATCTATATCATTTCTTTCCTTCTACTTTCTTTGGATTTAATTTGCTCTCCTTTTCTCTAGGTTCTTGTTCGATCATTGCTTTAGGCTTTCTTCTTTACTAATATATGCACATAAGGCTATAAATTTCCCTCTAACCATGCACCTTAGGTACATGTCAAAAGTTGTGATATATGTGCTGTATTTTCACTATTGTCTTAGTTCCAACAAGGAGCATAGATTCAGTGGCTTATAAATAACTAAAATTCATTTCTAACAGTTCTGGAGACTGAGAAGTCCAAGATCAAGGTGTCAGCATCGTTGGGTTGTGGTAAGGTCTCTCTTCTGGGTTGCTGACTGCTGACTTCTATTCTCACATGGTAGAAAAAAGATCAAATTAGCTCTCTGGCCTGTTTGAAGGGCATTAATCCCATTCATTAGGGCTCCATTCTCATAACCTGAGCACTTCCCAAAGGCATCACCTCCAATTACCATCACAGTGGAGATCAGACTTCAATATGATGAATTTTGGGGAGACATAAATATTCAATCTAAACAACTATCATTTAGTTCAAAATGTTTTTTGTTTTTGTTTTTTGTCTTTTTCTTGAGCCACTCCTGTGGCATATGGAGGTTCCCAGGCTAGGGGGCCAATCCGAGCTATAGCCACCAGCCTATGCCAGAGCCACAGCAATGCGGGATCAGAGCCATGTCTGCAACCCACACCACAGCTCACAGCAATGCCAGATCCTTAACCCACGGAGGCAGGCCAGGGATCTAACCCACAACCTCATGGTTCCTAGTCGGATTCGTTAACCACTGCGCCACGACGGGAACTCCTAATTCAAAATGTTTTATATCTTTTGTTGTAACCTGTTCCTGACCCATAGGTTATTTATTTACCTTTTAAAAATTTTTTTATTTTCTGCAAGAGTTTTTATTTATTAATTTAATTACTGTTAATTCTTTTTTTTTTTTTATAATTTTTTTATTTTCCCACCGTACAGCAAGGGGGTCAGGTTATCCTTACATGTATACATTACAATTACATTTTTCCCCCAGCCTTTCTTCTGTTGCAACATGAGTATCTAGACAAAGTTCTCAATGCTATTCAGCAGGATCTCCTTGTAAATCTATTCTAAGTTGTGTCTGATAAGCCCAACTCCCGATCCCTCCCACTCCCTCCCCTTCCCATCAGGCAGCCACAAGTCTCTTCTCCAAGTCCATGATTTTCTTTTCTGAGGAGATGTTCATTTGTGCTGGATATTAGATTCCAGTTATAAGTGATATCATATGGTATTTGTCTTTGTCTTTCTGGCTTATTTCACTCAGTCCTTTTTTTTTTTTTTTTTAATGATGAGTTGAGAGAGAAGACAGCCACTACCTGAGGAGGCTATAGGAATGCGTGTTCTCAGGCAAAGATTAGAGCAAAATGAAAAAGGAGGTTGAGAATTCGGGGAACAGTCAGAAGAATAAGGTTTCAGAAACCTGAGCAGGGTTGGAGAAGAGGTCCAGGAGCAGACTGAGAGCCTTATGGGGTAAGAGGCTGGAATCACGGAAGAACCAGGAGGCTCCCACTTCTGACCATAGGCATAGGGGTGAGATTGGAGTGGTGGACCCTGTTAAAACTGTAAACATCTGGTGGTGAGATGGGCTTGAATCAGTAGAGAACATGGAGCCTGGAACGCACCTGAAGCTTCATCTCTGCTACCTGCTTAAACACTTAAGCACTTCCAGCTCTGAGGACACGCCACCTCTTCAGAGACAGAAGAAAATAGTCCCTGGAGTTAGGGGTGTTTTGACTGGGGGATAATCTAGTCAAAATTTTATTAACTTCTAGCTTAATTCTACTAAATGAGAGAAATCTGTATAATTTTAATTCTTTGAACTTGAAGAGACTTGGCAACATGTGATTCATTTTTTAGAAATATTTTATGTATACCATAAAAGTTTGGGTATTTTGCAGGTATTGGACATAGTGTTCTTTTTATGCCAATTCATTTGTTTCCCAATTATATTGTTAAATTACAATTATATTGTTTATATCTAATTATATTGTTTATATCTAATTTGATTTATCCAATTATTTATCTGATTATTTTATCAGTTCCTGAGAGAATTATAATAAAATTTCCTCTTACATAGATTTGTTTGTCTTTCTCATTCTGTCAATTTTCATTTACATATTTTGAGGCCGTGTTATAAAGTAAATAAATTGGATTATATCTTCCTGTTGAATTGGTCATTTTTTCAACTTATGAAATGTCCCTCTTTATCTCTAGAAATAGTTTTGCTTTAAAATCTGCTTTATCTGATATTAGTAGGGCTACCCTAGATTTATTTTAGTTAGTGTTGCATAGTATATCTTTTTTCATCATTATTTTTCAATCTTTCTATATCCTTGTAATTAAAGTGCACTTCTTTTTTTGATCATCATATTTTTTTTTCTTTTTAGGGCCACACCTATGGTGTATGGAAGCTCCCAGGTTAGGGATTAAATGGGAGCCATAGCTGCCAGCCTATGCCACAGCCACAGTGATGCCAGATCCAAGTACACCACAGCTTGTGGCAACACCAGATCCTTAACCCACTGAGGGAGGCCAGCAATCAAACCCGCATCCCCACAAATACTAGTTGGGCTTTTAACCCACTGAGCTACAATGGGAACTCCTGAGCATCATATTAATTGTTTTCTTTGACTTCAGACTGAAATCTTTGTACTTTAATTAGAATGTTTAATCCATTTACATTTAATATAATTACTGACAAATATGAATATGGGTGTTTTCTTGAATCTGTTGTGTGAGGCCTTTAAGAAACTGATAAAATAATCAGAACTAAGAAGTTCTCAGCCATTATTTCTCTCTCTCTTTTTAGGGCCGCATCTGCAGCATATGTAAGTTCCTGGGCCAGGGGTCAAATTGGAGCTGCAGCTGCTGGCCTATGCCAGCTACGCCACAGCCATAGCAATGCTGGATCCAAGCTGCAGCTTGCAGCCATCCAGATCCTTAACCCACTGAGCAAGGCCAGGGATAGAATCTGCATCCTCCTGGGATAATAGTTGAGTTCTTAGCCTGCTGAGCCACAATGGGAACTCCCATTATTTCTTTAAATATTGCTTCTGCATATTCCCTTTCTCCTCTCCTTCTAGAAATCTGACCATACATACATTAGATTTATTGCATGTTGCATATGTTTCTTATACTCTTTTCTGTATTTTCCATCCTTGTTTTTCCTTGTATTTCAATTTGAGTATTTTATACTGGTCTATCTTCTAGTTCATGATTGCTCTCTTTTGTTGCTCTTTTGTAATTTTGTCCTTTTTTTTAGTTTATAATTTCTATTTTTTTTAATGTTTCATTCTTTTGGTGAAATTCTCCATCTTTTAGTTAACTTCTTGAACATGTTAATTATATTTATTTTAAACTCCTCTGATACCTCCAATATCTGGTCACCTCTACATCTCTTTCTGTTGTCTTTTTTTTTTTTTTTTTCTCTCTGTCTCTCCTGCTTTTGGGTCATTTATTACTGTCTCTTGGAATGCTAAATGTTGATTCAATTTCAGGCACTTTGGGTGAAAAGTTGAAGATCTGGATGTCATTATCTTCCTTCAGAGAATTTTTTTTCCAGCATACAGTTAGAATTAGAGCCAAGTACCTTTGTGCAAACAGGACTTGAAATGATTAAATGCTAACTTTCAGGCTTTGGGAAGGCTGGTCTATTTCTGGCTTTCCTTAGCCCTTGGGCAGTAGTACTCAACTAGGGATGATTTTGGCTCCCCAGCAACATTTGGCAATACCTGGAGATATTTTTTATTGTTATAAGTTGAGAAGGAGCGCTGACTTCTAGTGACTAGAAACTAATACCCAGTACACATCCTAAAATGCACAAGGCAACCCCCCCTTCCCCCTAACCCCTGGCCACAGAGACTATGAAGCCCAACAAATCAATAGGGCCAAGGTTAAAAAACCATGTCCTAGGGCATAGTCCTTAAGATTCTCAACTGAAAACTGGAGTATTAACCATGGCTCCTCCTCCTTGGCAGGCCTTGAACTGCAGTTTTTGTCCCCCCAGCACTGTAAGACTGCCAGTTCTTTGTCTACCTTTATGGCCTTGCAGTAGCTCCTCTCTGTTTGGTGTTTCAGGCTTTCGTCCTGCACACAGTTTAGGCATCAGCGCATGTTTTAAGTGGAAAAAAACACTGTTGAATATTGGTATTGCCTATCCAGGAAGTTGGCGCCTGAATGCCTGGCTGCTTTGGTTGGCTTCTGACACCCTAAAAATGCTGGGGGGGTTTGTTTATTTATGATATTGGCGGTGGTTGTTATTCATGGTTTGCATTTTATGCAGCTTTTATATTTATTCTTGTTGGCATGATGATCAGGATCCAAGCTACTCTGTCATAATCAGAATTGTAAGTCTACCATGCATACATTTAACTGAGTCAGTTTAACTTCATTTTGAAAGTCTTTCAGTTAACAAAATCTCCAATGATTATTTTGATCACTAGTTGTAGAAATAAAAACATGTTTAGGTTTTATTTTCTGTCCAGATATATGATATGTGAAAAAATATATATATATATATATTTTTTTTTTATATATATATATTTTTTTTGTCTTTTGTCTTTTTGTTGTTGTTGTTGTTGCTATTTCTTGGGCCGCTCCCGCGGCATATGGAGGTTCCCAGGCTAGGGGTCGAATCAGAGCTGTAGCCACCGGCCTACGGCCTAGGCCAGAGCCACAGCAACGCGGGATCCGAGCCGCATCTGCAACCGACACCACAGCTCACGGCAATGCCGGATCGTTAACCCACTGAGCAAGGGCAGGGATCGAACCTGCAACCTCATGGTTCCTAGTCGGATTCGTTAACCACTGCGCCACGACGGGAACTCCGTATGTGAAAATATTTAAGGGATAATATACCTTCCAAATATTTGCTTACTGTAGAAAATTTAGAAAAAAATAGAAGAGGTAAAGACGAAAACTTTAAAGTATATTTTTTCCATCGCCCTGAAACAGTCCTCAACAAAGTTTGGTATAGTTTCTTTCAGCATTTCGTCTTTACATTCCTAACAATATTTTATTCAGGACTAACTCAAAGGTTTTTATTAACTTAGTTTGTATTTGTGAACAATTTTTTTTTTTTTTTGGTCTTTGCTATTTCTTTGGGCCTCTCCCACGGCATATGGAGGTTCCCAGGCTAGGGGTCGAGTCGGAGCTGTAGCCACTGGCCCACGCCAGAGCCACAGCAACCTGGGATCCAAGCCGCGTCTGCAACCTACACCACAGCTCACGGCAATGCCGGATCATTAACCCACTGAGCAAGGGCAGGGACCGAACCTGCAACCTCATGGTTCCTAGTCGGATTTGTTAACCACTGCACCACGACAGGAACTCCTGTGAACAATTTTTTTAACAATTTTATTGAAGTATAATTTATGTCCCATAATATTCACTTGCTTTAAGTGTGCAAGTCAATGACTTTTAGTAAATTTATAGTTGTATAACCATCACCACGATCCAATTTTAGAACATAACCATTGCACCAAAAAGAATGCCAATTTGCAAGAACTCCTTGTTCAAGTAGGGTGGCTTTTCTGTCTTGGTTTAGACTATAACTTTCACTTCTCTGGTGTTCTGCTGTTTCTCATGAACTCCTACAGAGGTGCTAAGGGAAGGAATAGAAGAGGGAAGTCTTTTGGAAGGGAAGGGCCAGGGACAGCCCAGTGTCTGACACCCAGAGTGGCAGACTTGGGGATGCACAGGTCAAGTCTCCCTTTAAGAGAATGCTTTATGGGGAGTGGAGGTGGCTGACAGCCCCCAGCTGTGCACGCTACCCCGGTTTCCTTCAGCCAAGGACTGACTGAGCCTGTGGAGGTGCTAGAGCCTGGGGATGTAGGACTTCTCTTAGGCAGCATTTGCTCAGGGATCCCCTGTACAGTTGCCAAAGCCTGAGGCTCTTCCCACCTAATGCTCCTTCCTTTTCTTTCTAATTCCACACATGTTAAAGCTTCCTTGTACTCTGAGGCTCTTTCTACCTTTTTTTCATTTCCTCTTCCCTTTTTCCTTCGCAGGAGACTTTCTCAATACATTTCTTGCTCATTGTGTTGGGCTGCCAAAACAAATACCAGAGACTGAGGGGCTTAAACACGAGCAACTTATTTCCTCACTGTTCTGGAGGCTGGCAGTCCAAGGTCAAATGTTGGCAGGGTTGGTTTCTCCTTGGCCTGTAGGTGGTTGTTTTCTGTGTCTAGGTCTTAATCTCCTCTTTTTGTAAGTATTCAAGTCATACCAGATTAGGGTCCACCTTAATGACCCAATTTTACCTTAATTAACTCTTCAGATGAACCTTATCTCCAAATAAAATCACATTCTGAGGCACTGGTTAGACTTCAACATGTAAATTTGAGGGGGACAAAATTCAGCCCATAACATTCAATTCTGTCTTGACCTCTGCTTATTGGATGCCGAGTTAATCTAATTGTGAAGTGTTCAAAATGACCAGTGAGGGAGTTCCCATTGTGACTCTGTGGTAATGAACCCGACTAGCATTCATGAGGATGCGGGTTTGATCCCTGGCCCTGCTCAGCAAGTTAAGGATCCAGCATTGCCATGAGCTGCGGTGTAGGTCACAGACTCTGCTTGGATCCAGCATTGCTGTGGCTGCGGTGTAGGCCAGCACCTGTAGCTCCAATTTGACCCCTAGCCTGGAATCTTTCATGTGCCATGGGTGGGGTCCTAAAAAGCAAAAAAAAAAAAAAAAAAAACTCAAATAAACAAACAAACAAAAAAAACAGTGATTCTCCTGTGCCATCCTGACTCCATAAATCCAATTGCAAAAGAATAATAAATATACAAAAACATGAAAAATATGTTCTAAATATGAAGTAAATCTCTAGTTTCTAATCCTTACTCTCAGAAATCTGTAAGAGTGATACTGTACCATGGAAAGCAGTAATCGACAAGAAAGAAAGAAACTTTTTCTTACTGGTGGCCCCTCTATGTAGAGTAGATGATCCCTCACGTCGGTATTACTTCAAGTGTGGCTGACGTGAGGAAAACTGTGGACCCATCCCTTTGCACCTCACACTCAATTCCATCACCAGCTTGGGAACACTCTCCAGCCAATATGGCAGATGCAAAGTTTAAAAAGCTTCAGTTGGCAAGAGTGTGAGTGAAAAATAAATTCCAGCAGAGTTTTGGTGATTGTGTCATTTGTTGGCTGTCATTTGAAAATCATTGGCAGTGTTTTAGGGCATATTTGCTTTAACAAATAGCAAAGATGCTTTAATTGGTGCCCTTTATTTGTCATTTTTGTCATTCGTGTCTGTGGAAAATTCCAACATCTTCCATATTTCATCATTTCTGGGGGTTTGGCTGCATGCCAGACCAGCAACTGTTTCCATAGAGAGAAATCTCTTCTGCAGCTCAGCAAACATATTGTATTGCCTGGAAGACTGCTCTCCATTAATGCTACCTGGCAAATTTTAATATGATTTTATAGGTTAGGGCTATCCGCCTCCTAACTGTTTTCTCTATCACTCCATTTTTGAAAGGTTAGTCAACATTTAATGAGTGCTCATGTATGTCAAATTCCATATGAAACAGGACTGGGTTTGCTCAAGAGTGGTAAGAAACAGACACAGTCTTTGTACACAGTTATTATTTTTTTGGAAACCAGAATTTTAAAATTAACTTCACCAGGAGGACCTGCTTGCTTCTATTTTTGTGTGTGTGTGTGTGTGGTAAAATATATACAACATAAAATTTGCCATTTTAATCATTAAAAATAAAAATTGGTCATACCCACCAATGCAGAAGTTCCTAGGCAGGGATCTAACCTGACCCACAGCAGTGACAAGGCCAAATCCTTAATAGCTAGGCCACCAGGGAACACCTAACCACTTTTAAGTGTACAGTTTTGTAGCTTAATTACATTGACAGTGTTGTGCAATCATCGCTACCATCTATTCCAAAAACTTTTCATCACCCCAAGCAGAAACTCTGTAATCATTAACCAATAACTTCCCACTTCCCTCTCCTCAGTCCTAGGCAGACACCATTCTACTTTGTCTCTATGAATTTGCTTAGTCCAGATATTTCACGTAAGAGGAATCCTTCAGTATTTTATATCGGGCTTATTTCACTTAGCATAATTTGTTTATTTTCATTTTAATTGAAGTGTAGTTGATTTACAATGTTGTGTTAATTTCTACTATACAGCAAAATGATTCCATATATATATATATATACATTTTTTTAATATTCTTTTCCATTATGGTTTAACTCAGGAATATTGACTATACTTCCCTGTGCATTTAGCATAATGTCTTCAAGGTCCAGCCATTCATGATACATGTTGGATCATGTATCAGGACTTCATTTCTTTTTATGGCTGAATAACGCTCCATTGTATGTATATATCATATTTTACTTATCCATTCATCTGTTGCTAGATATTTGGGTTGTATACATCTTTTGACCCTTGTGAATAATATAGTGACCTACACCACAGGTCATGGCAACACCAGATCCTTAACTCATTGAGCGAGGCCAGGGTTCGAACCTGTGTCCTCATGGATATTAGTCAGATTTGTTTCTGCTGAGCCACAATGGGAACTCTTTTTTTTTTTCCTTTCTTGATAATGTCCTTTTATGCATAAATATTTTTAATTTTGATGAAGTCCAATTTATCTATTTTTCTCTTTTGTTACTTGTGTTTTTGATGTCAAATCTAAGGAAATGGTGATTCACTCCTATATTTTATTTGAAGAGTTTTATAGTTTGAGATATTTATGCCCTTCATGTACTTTGAGTTAATTTATATTATATTATATATATGTTATGAGGTAGGGGTTCAACTCTATTCTTTCACACATGGCCATCCAGTTGTTCTAGTATCATTAACTGGCCTTGGCATTCTTGTGGGAAGTTACTTGGTTATAGATACATGGGTTTATTTCTGGACTTTTGATTTTATGCCACTGGTGTGTTTCTATCCTTATGTTAGCACCACATTGCTTTGAATACTGTAGCTTTGTAGTAAGTTTTGAAATCAAGAAATGTGAGTCCAGTGTGAGTCCTCCAACTTTGTTCTTTTTCAGTATCATTTTGGCTATTTGAGAGCCTTTGCATTTCTATGTGAATCTGAGGAATGGCTTTTTGATTTCTGCAAAAGACACCATTGGCATTGATAGGGATTTTGTGGGTTCTTTAGACTTGGGGAGTGTTGACATCATAATAGTATTAAATCCTCCAATCCATGAACACACCTTGTCTTTCCACTTCCTTTTGTAGTCTTTCACTTCTTTGAGCAATGTATTAGAGTTTTCAGAGGACAAGTCTTACATCTTCTTGGTTAAATTTATTCCTAAGCATTTTATTCTTTGGGGTATTACTGTAAATAGAATTTTTAAAACTCAGTCTTTTTGACTGTACAGTCTGATGCTTTAGTAAATGTATGCTGCTGTGCAAGTCCCATCACAATCTAGTTTTAGTATACTCCACCACCCCAAAGAGTTCCCTTGTATGTATTCGCAGTCAGTCCTTGCTTTCAACTCCTTATCCTGGGCAACCTCTCTTCTGTTCTCTGTCTCTGTATTTTCTTTTCTGTTCTAGACACATCACATAAGTGGATGTTTATGTTAGGGAACCACTCACTAAAACTGCCTACCTTGGTCAGGAATGATAATCGCCGCTAGAATGAGTTGTCTGACAACAAGGGACCCTGATAAGGAATGTGGTGCTGCCCTGAAAACTAAGTGGGAGGATGTGGGAGGGGCCAGTAGAAGGGAGGAGACAGCCAACCTCCCAGGATCCTTGGCGCTGGAATCCGTCTTGGTCAAGAGCCTTACATGTCACTGAGAAGGACCCTGAGTCAGATCAAGCATGGACTGAGCAACACAACTGGCCAGAGATAACCTGGAAACTAACCCCATTCCTGTAAAACCTGAGGCTGGAAGCCATGTGGCAGAGCAGTTCTCCTGGGTTCCCTTACCTTGCTGCTCCCCACCTGGGTGCCCCTTCCCAATAAAGTCTCACCAGGCTCTTCCTTGTGTAAGACCTGATCCCACACTCAGGCCCTGGAAGGGGTCCCCCTATCTGCCACATTTATATTGATATATATAATGTTTCCTCTCTCTTTCACCCAGGACACAAAACATCCATCTTAGGACTCAAAGACAACAGACATCCTGGCCTGTCCAAACGACCGCATGTCTTAGAGGATCAATGAGCTACCCACTGGTTCATCCTTATGTCAGAGGGAGAGGCTGAGAGCCAGGCTTACCAAAGCAGACCCTGAGTGAGTTAGTTCTTGAGAAAACACCAGCATGTGTTTTCCTTAAGTCCTCTAGGTATCTGAGTACGTGCTGAATTTCCACTGGACAAATTTACTGCAGACACTCAGGGCTGAGGACCATCATGGGTTCTTTCATTTTACTGAAAACCCCAAATTACAGGCATTGTTCAGCCACTGTTTAGAACCCGTTAGAAACTTCTGTGTGTGGTTAGCTCATTAGAATAAAGTTACACTGGGCTGAGGTTCAAAAGCTGCAATTGTGTGAAATGTGAAGTTGCATTACTGCAAAGTGAATGAAAACAAAATCGGGGCTGGGAGGAGGATGGAAGCCAATCACCAACTGCCAATACTGGATTCAAACATAGCTCCACGGTCCAAGCCTACACCCTCTGGATGATGGCCCAGGCATCGTAGTAACTACAAGGATTCCTACACTCCCCTTTCCCCTGGAGCCTTTGTTGGTCTTCCCTTTGAATTCTCAAGACACTGCATTTGTATTTTTGCCCAACCATCCTCCCAAGGAGGGCCAATCCATCGCTAACACTGACTCAAAGTGCTTTCATTAGCTCAGATAAAAGGCTCAGTTACTTTAACCTACTTCTTCCTGCCAACTACAAAGGCGATGCAAGGCTCAGATGTTACCAGGAGTTGCTAAGCACTTTGCTATTCAAAAGAATAAGGCCAGCCTTCTTAGAAGACATCAAAACCTCTTATCCTGAGGTTTATAAATTGTTCAAAGGGTGGGAGATGGGGTTGTATCTTTCACTGGGATGCAGGGCTGAGAACCTGAACGTCTGACTTGTTTGAAATTGAGTAAATATTGAACCAGAACCTGAATTCATTTGAGTTATTGATGTATCCTTGTCAGCTCTCAAGGATACAACAAATGTTTACTGAGGACCTATGATGCGCCAGACACTGTTCTAGGTGCTGGAGATACAGCAGGGAAGAAAATGGATAAAAACACCTGCTTTTCTTTCATTCTGGTGGGAGAAGACACAAGATAAAATAAATAAATGGAAATAAGTGGTACCTGGTACTAAGAACTTCAGAGAAAACTGAAATAGGGGAAGGATACAGAGTTCATGGCTTTGGCTTTAAATAGAGCGGCCAGGGCAGGCTTCATTTACAACATGAAAAGTGAGTAGAGACTCAAAGAGTTAAGGGAGCATCTGGGGGAAGGAGCAGGTAGAAGATGTGGCACAGCAAAGGCC
Source organism: Phacochoerus africanus (assembly GCF_016906955.1). Taxonomy (NCBI): domain Eukaryota; kingdom Metazoa; phylum Chordata; class Mammalia; order Artiodactyla; family Suidae; genus Phacochoerus; species Phacochoerus africanus. The sequence continues at coordinate 13,822,289 of NC_062552.1, forward strand.
CTGATCTGAGACTGAGCCTGCTATGGGCAATCTCCCAGAGCCAGGAAGGCTGGGGGGTGGGGGAGGGGCAGGAGAAGGAGGAGGGGCTAATGCAGAGGGCAGACCACGTGAGACCACACAGGCCTGTGATGCTGACTTTCATTTTTTCCCAGAGTGGGATGGGAGCCATTGGAAGCTTTTGAGCAGAGGAGGGATATGATTCGATTCAGGCCTTGAGTTTTTTTTGGTCTCTGCTGCTCTAATGAGTGCACTGGGTAAAATATTTAGCACCTGCTGGGCACATAATATGCATTAAGTTTGTGTTTTGTCATATTCCAAACACATGCAAGTTATCCATGAATTGACATATTTCCCCACATAACTATGGCCCTGAAGTAGCCATAGTTAAACCTTTCACATATGGGCAGCTTGAGATCATTCAGCCATTCATTCATTTACCACATTTTTATTAATGGGTACTGCAATCTAATGTGCCAGGCATTGCCCCTTTTAAGCACAAGGACACAGTGATAAGTGAATTAAGCTAGAAAAAGTCCATGCCTCCATGGGGCTTTCCTTTGTGTGATGGGAGAGCAGACAATGAGCAAATAATAAGTAAATAAACAAATACATAATGTCAGGTGGTGACAAGTGCTGCAAAGACAAAGTAGGGAAAAGGGCCCTGAGTGGCAGAAGTGAGGGGCTGCTTTAAATCAGATGGTCAGTTATGAACTTCCTTAGCTCAAAAATACTTGCGGAGTTCTCTCCATGGGCAAATACTGGGCTAGGATCGGATGTATTTTCCATTCGGTCCTTGCCCTCAAGGGACTTAGAATCTGTAGTAGGCAGAATTCCATGGTGGCCTCTAAGATTCCTGCCCCTGGTGCACACACCCTATATAATCCCAAGACGTGTGACTATGATACAATAATCACTCCTTTGATTAGGTCACATTATGTGGCAGAGCTGAGTAGGAAAGGGAGCTGACTTGGGTGAGCCTGACTGAATCTTGTGAGCCTTGGAAGGGTGCCCACCCTGAAGAAAAGCTGGAAACAGGAGAGGAATTCACTGCCAGGAGGGGTTTTGAAGATGGAGGAGGGTGCGCAGGAAGAGGAACGGACAATGGCTTCTGGGCATTAAGACTGACCTGAGGTCAACAGCCACCAAGAAGACACAGACCTCAGTTCCACAACTACAAGGAATTGAATTATGTCACCAAGCTGAATGTGCTTCAAAGCAGATTCTAAGTCTGCAAATCAAGCCCAGCTGACCGTAATTTCAGCGTTGCAAGAGCCTGAGCTGAGATCTTGGCCATGTTATGCCTTGACTTCATACTCATGGAAGTGTGGTGTAGTAAATTAGTATTATTTTAAGTAGCTAAATTTGTGGTAATCTGTTATTCAGCAATAAAAACAAATATAGATTCTAATAAGATTTCCGGTTTCTGATCCAGCATATAAGAAGCTAGAAGGAAACACTACCCCAACAACAAATAAAAAGCTGAACAAACTTAAAAATCAACTCTCTGTTTTTTTTTCCCCCTGGCTGTGGCCATGGCACGTGGAAGTTCCCAAGTCAGGGATCCAACCTGTTTCATAGCAGCAACCCGAGCCACAGCAGTGACAACACTGGATCCTTAACCTACTGAGCCACAAGAGAACTCTTAAAAACCAACTTTTTTTGGAGTTCCCTTCATGGCGCAGTGGTTAACGAATCCGACTAGGAACCATGAGGTTGCGGGTTCGGTCCCTGCCCTTGCTCAGTGGGTTAACGATCCGGCGTTGCCGTGAGCTGTGGTGTAGGTTGCAGACGCGGCTCGGATCCCGTGTTGCTGTGGCTCTGGCGTAGGCCGGTGGCTACAGCTCCGATTCAACCCCTAGCCTGGGAACCTCCATACGCCGCGGGAGCGGCCCAGGAAATAGCGCAACAACAACAAAAAGACAAAAAACAAACAAAAAAAACCCAACTTTTTTTAAACCTGAAAGAAAAGTGAGGTCACAGGAGAAGGTACTCACCACCCCCCCCACCCCACCCAAATTAAATAGATTGACAGGCAAATACAAAAAAATCACAACTTACTTGAGCAGAAACCTTTGCGGGACCAGTGCTGGCACACAGAACTTGAACTGTAATTGAGAAACTGCTGGAGACTCCATGTGAATAAGACTAAGAGATAAAAGCTCCAGAAGGACCCAGTCACTGGGAGGCCACCCACACTTCTGTGAGTTTTGCTCCTGGATCTCTACCATCTCCTCACTGTGAGTAGCAGAGAAAAAACCCACATCAGGCTTCCAGCAGGAGGGGAAAGGAACCATTTTGAAATACACCTGAGCACTTTTCCTAACAAGATCTGCTCCCAGGAGAAACTATTTAACCAGAGATCATCTACTGGGGATTTATCAAAGCCTAACTGATTCTGGGGGAGAGAAATACTTAATGAGCTGGCTCCAGTCTTCCATGTGGGAGAGGAGACCTACTCAACTCGAGCTCATGCTAGCCATCCTGCCTCATCTGAAGTGTAGAGGGCATTGAGTGAGAAGCATGTTTGAAGTTCACAGCCCAGGGGCACAGATTCACTAAAAGACTGAGACCTAATCATAGGACTATAGAAAAATGCTTCTGCTTCCCTCACCCCTGATCAACACATTACTGAAGGCCTATTTACAGGAGTGGGTTTTGGTTTTGCTTTTTTTAGCTCAGTGCATCATGTACAGCATTCGACAAGAAATTACAAGGCAGAATAAAAGACAAAAAATACACAGAAGAGATGAAGCAAGCATCAGACCAGACTGAGATATGGCAGAGATGCTAGAATTATCAGACCAGGGATTTAAAAACTGTAATTAATATGTTAAGGGGTCTAATGGAAAAGGTAGACATCCCACAAGAACATGTGGGTAATGTCAGCAGGGAGACAGAAATTCTAAGAAATTCCAATTCTCTCTGCCCCTTCGATCCGTTCCTAAATGTGTAGAGGCGTTCTGTGTAGGCAAAGTCTCTTGGCTCAGGGCCCTCTGTTTCTCATCTTATTTGTATTAATATAGACTCTCAATCCATAAAAACCTGTTCTCATGGGGAAGTGATTAAAAGAAATGGAGGAGAGCATTTCTGTGGCCCTGGGCGTGCTTGAAATGACGGACTATGTTGCTTAAAATTCAGACCTCAGCCGAAAAGGGAACACTTCTTATTTATTGCTTGGTCAAGCCAAAGGTTCACAACTTAAGGGGGCTGTGTTCTCAATTGACAGGGAATCCCCTCCCTTAGAGTGTCATCATACCCCTTCAAGAAGTCTATTTCCAGATGTAACATCAATAGACAGCCTTACTTCCTTATTCTGATCCCACAATAACCAAATAAGATAGTTTCAGCCTTTTCAACCCCAAATATCTGCCCAACAGAATGTCTAAATATCAAGGAATTGTTGAAAGCAGGTGGAAAGTGGAATTTGTATCCTCTAAACCTGAAATGGAAAAAACGAGATTTCTGCATGGGAGGGAAAGGTAGACCAGATGAATTCCTGCTAATTTCAGTTAGTATGCTGGTCAGGAAATTTACAGAGCTCATCAGCCAAAAGACCTTTGGGGAAATGATGTCTTTGGAAAAATCTGCCGGAAAACATGCTGATGTAGCCATAGGGAAATGGTTGATGGGCGTCTCTGCAGAAGATGGAGATTTATCTTTTGAGTCTGAACATTTTTCTGTTTCTTCCATCCTTGTCTTTGCTCATGGTGGTTCTTCTACCAGCACCCTTCACTTAGTCACTCCTTTCACCCCTGCAAGCCTCTGTGCAGACAGACTTTCCACTAGGAAGCCTTCCCTGACCTCTCCCACTGCCCAGTCCTGGGTCAGGCCACTATAATTAAGCGTTTTTCCAAGGTGGCCCCCAAACCCACTGTGCGTGTATCTTTGCGAACACAGACTCTCTAGTGCTTCTTCCCCTATGGATTGTAAGCTCCTTGGGAGAAAGCGTGATGCTTCATCCATCTTTAACCTTTGCACGTAGTTGCAGCTTCTTACAAAAGCTTCGAGGAATGATTATCTGAGTGGCCTCCCTCTGATCTCCTTCCCAAGAACTGTGATCACAGAGCCTCTCCAAGGCAGAAGGTGTCAAGGCAGAGGACTGACTGCACAAAGACCTCAGGCAGTGAATTCTTCCTGGTGAATGAAAATAATGGCTGGTCAAAGCCCAGGTGTGATCTGAAGGGGAATATGTGCTATCAGACCGCACCCTTGGACTTGGCTAGTTCTTCCTTATTTGAGGGTGTGTCACTTCCTTTTGTCAGATGTCACATCCACCCCTTGAGGAGGGGTTGTTTGCTTCTTCTTTTTTTTTTTCAGAAAACAATGTTATATATATTTTGTTTGCTTAAATATAACTAAATTAATATTTTGTTAAATTTTATTCCAGTATATAGGACTAGATGTTGCTTTTGACATTTTTATAATTATATTTAATTAAACTTTGACTCTAAGGGAGGGTTTTTTTTAAATTCCAAACCCCCAGCCCATCCCCCCACCCCCCCCCAACCTGTCTTCATTGGAAACCATAAGTTTTTCAAAGTCTGTGAGTCAGTGTCTGTTCTTTGAAGAAGTTCATTGTGTCTTTTTTATTTATTTTACTTTATTTAATTTGCTTTTTAGGGCTGTACCTGCGGCATATGGAGGTTCCCAAGCAAGAGGTCTAATCAGAGCTACAGCTGCCAGCCTACACCACAGCCACAGTAATGCCAGATCTGAGCTGCATCTGTGACCTACACCACAGCTCACAGTAACACCAGATCCCTAACCCACTGAGCAAGGCCAGGGATCGAATCCGCAACCTCATGGTTCCTAGTCAGATTCGCTTCCACTGTGCCACAACGGGAACTCCCTTGTGTCCTTTTTTTAAAATGAGGAATGAAGTAGATGCCTAGAAGGTCTCGGACCCTCCTATTGTGTGAAAGGCTTTAGGTACAGATAAGTTGGTATCCTGGTCTGATGGCTATAAATGAACACAGGGTCTGAAGGTAAAGAAGAGTCAGCTGCTCAGTTCACATCCTTCAGGCTTTCCTGACAGATGCAAACGTGGGCAGATTCTGGGAGCTGACATAGTGCTAGGCTTTCAGTTAGAACTGAGTTCAGTTTCCAGTTTCTCAGAGTTTTCAGGCAGGTCACTTAGCCTTGTTCAAGTTTCTCATTGATAACTTTAAAGTAGGATTATAGGAGTTCCCGTCGAGGCTCAGTGGCCATGAGGTTTCGGGTTCGATCCCTGGCCTCGCTCAGTGGGTTAAGGAGCCTGCATTGCCATGAGCTGTGATGTAGGTCGCAGACACGGCTCAGATCCTGCGTTGCTGTGGCTCTGGCATAGGTCGGCTGCTACAGCTCCGATTAGACCCCTAGCCTGGGAACCGCTATATGCCATGGGTGCAGTCCTAGAAAAAGGCAAAAAGACAGATAAATAAATAAATAAATAAATAAAATAAAGTAGGATTATAACAAACACAGTTTTGTAGTATCGTGAAGTTTAAATGACGTAGTTACTATACAAGATACCTAAAAGGAAATAAGCAATAACTGTTCCCGCCTTTGCCTCTATACTTGTTGGGCTCAAGATCACTCAGCAGCCTCTCTCTGGCAACCTCCCCTTGAAGACTGCGTCTCAATCCTCAGTGAAGATTGAGATTAAAGAATCACCCGAGATGCTTGGTAAAAAGCAGCTTCCAGGCCTCACTTCCAGAGATGCTGAAGTAGTAGGTCTGGGTGACAGCTCACGAAGTTTCACTTTTAACAGGTGTCCCAGGTCATTCTGAGTCAGGTGGATTGCTCTCCACACTTTTGGAAACATGATTCGAAAACTTCAAAGTCCTTCCTCTGTCTTAGCACTAAGACCACTTTCCTTTCATTGGCAACAGCCCAAAGGAAAAAACCCTTTAAGCCAAAATTTTTAATGAGGTGCTCTGTCCTGGGAAGTGTTGAGAAACACAGACAGTAAGCTGAGGAGGTGGTGGAAGTGGCCAGTCCACAGCTGTCAGTACTCCCTGGGGAGTGCTGAGCAGGGAGAAACGGAGCAGGTGGCTTATACTGAATGTGGGGAGGCAAGAGGGGAAACTGGTGGGGCTGGAGAGCTTCTAGCTTATACCAAGTCAGTGCTCGGAAGTACATCTTTATTATTTTCCTTTAAAGGCTATAAATTCCCTCTCCATCAAGTCCTTTCAAATTTAAGCATCAGGATTAGGGAAGGAAGTGCTATAAAATTTGGTTCTGATGATCACTGTACAAATATAAATGTAATTAAAATTCATTGAGTAAAACAAACAAACAAATTTAAGCATCAGGACACATATGCAACTCTGAGCCACTCCCAGGAGACTTTGCTATCAACAGTGGTTTCAGGCTGCCCAGTCCCTGCAGCTTTATTAGAATGGAAAAGCGAGGGCTGAGGAGTTCCTGTTGTGGCTCATGATAATGAACCCAACCAGTGTGGATGAGGACTGAGTGGACATCTGCTCAGCCTGCCTCTTGCAAAATCCCCCCTAAGGCCCGCAAGCCGAGGGGGCCTTGGGCCAGCACTCAGTAGGGCCTTCTGCCAAACACCTGGGAGAAGCTCCCCTGAAGGCTGATAACTACCTAGGTGCAGGCTAGTCCTGGAATTTCTCTCTCAATTCTTATTTTCCACCCTTCCCCCGCTTTTTAAACATCACTGGGATTTAGAACCCATTGATCTTTAAAGAAATGCAGTAGGTTGCTGTCTGGGTTCTTCTACCCTATGTTGCTTCCTCACCTTTGTCCTCCACCACCAAGTCCCTGGTACAGAAGACGCGCGCTCTTCTCACTCTGCATCTATTCAGCCAATATTTTTTCAACTGTGGCAAAAATACACATGATCTCAAATTTACCGTCTTTTTTTTGTCTTTTTGCCATTTCTTGGGCTGCTCCCACGGCATATGGAGGTTCCCACGCTAGGGGTCCAATCAGAGCTGTAGCCACCGGCCTACGCCAGAGCCACAGTGGCGAGGGATCCAAGCCACGTCTGCAACCTACACCACAGCTCACGGCAACGCTGGATCATCAACCCACTGAGCAAGGCCAGGGGTCGAACCCGCAACCTCATGGTTCCTAGTCGGATTCGTTAACCACTGCGCCACGACAGGAACTCCTCAAATTTACCGTCTTAACCATCTTTAACTGTACTGTTCGCAAGTGTTTAGTCATTGTTGTGTATTCCATTTCCAGAACTCTTTTCATCTTGCAAAACCAAAACTCTGTACCCATTCAACCACTCCCCCAGCCCCTGGCAACCCCCATTCCATGTCTGTCTCTATGGATTTGGCCACTCTATGTCCTTGATGCTCGAGTGAAGGCATACAGTATTTGTTTTTGTGACTGGCTTATTTCACTCAGCATAATGATCTCAAGGTGTGCCCATGCTGTAGCATGGGTCAGAATTTCCTTCCTCATCAAGGCTGAATCATGTCATTGTATAAACAGACTACATTTCATTGATCCATTCATCTGGCAGTGGACACTTAAGTTGCTTCCACCTTTTGGCTATTGTGAATAATGCTGCTATGAACATGGTAGACAAATATCTCTTCAGATCCTGCTATCAATTCTTTAGGGTCTCCACCCAGAAGTAGACGTGCTGGGTGATATCGTTACTCTACATTTGACTTTTTGAGGAATTACCACAGTTTCCCACAGTGGCTGCACCATTTCACATTCCAACCAACAGTGCATATGGATTTTAATTCCTCTGTTCCAACAAGTGTTGTTATTTTCTGATTTTTTCAACGGTAGCCATCTTAATAGGTGCCAGGTGGTAGCTCACAGTGATTTTGATTCGTGTTTCCTAATGATTGGTGCCCTTGAGCTTCTTTTCATGGGCTTGCTGGCCATTTGCACATCTTCTTTGGAGAAATTCCACAAACATTTTTTTGTTTTCATTGTGAGCGACCTGTCCAACAGCCGTTTCCTCTTGTCCTCCTGGTTGACCTCTGATTTCATTTCTCCCTGATGTGGTTCAGGGATTAAGTCCTGATTAATTTAAGTCAGTGGTTCTCAAGTTAGGAAAGCTTTAAAAATACTCGTACCTGGGTCCTCTCCCCTGACCAATTAAATCACAATATCTGAAGGTGATCCTGGGCATTGGTATTTTTACAAGTTTCCTACTTAGCCTCGGATGTTTAAATATGCTTCCGGGAGTCTGAACCATGGTTCGAAATCAATCCCGGATGGTGCTCCACTTCCTCTTGCCAGCGATTGGCTTAAGATTGGCCATAAGTCTTGGTTCTAGCCAGTGTGATGTGATGGCTTCCAGAAGAGAGTTATTTTTTCCTAAAATGAGGCCTGGGACCTGGGAGGCGGGAGGTGGGGGAAATGGTTCCTCTTCTTTCGTTGAGTATGACTTAGCACAAGGGCGGTCCTCTCGCAACTGCGAGCAGCCTTAGCCTACAGGTGTCAGAGCAGGAAGGTGTAACAGGACATGGGTAGCAGATGTTGCTGCTGAGCTGCTGACATCACCCACCTTGAAGCCAGCCTACTTCTGGAATTCCAAGGTAAGATCATGAAAGTCTTTACTGAAGCTATTTTGAGTTGGGTTTTCTGTTATTTAATAGCTGAAGGTGTCCTACCATTATATTTACTGTGTGCTAGAAATTTCAGGAAGGCATAGAGCTATCCTTAGAGACTTTCTATTATTAGAGAAGAAAGGAACAGAGACATGTCTTTTATTATTATTATTATTATTATTGCTTTTTGCTCTTTAGGGCTGCACCTATGGTATCTGGAAGTCCCTAGGCTAGGGGTCAAATTGGAGCTATAGCTGCTGGCCTACACTATAGCCACAGCAGCATGGGATCCCAGCCTTGTCTGTGACCTACACCATAGCTCACGGCAACGCCGGATCCTTAACTCACTGAGGAGGCCGTGGACTGAACTTGTGTCCTCATGGATACTAGTCGAATTCGTTTCCTTCCTCTGCACAACACAGGAACTCCGAGACATGGTCTTGAACAAACACCAACCCTGGACCCTCATGGAGAAAGTCTGATGCTCTACTGCCCAAGGTTTTTAGGTTTCATTCAGACCTCAAATGAAACAGAAAACAAGGAAAGTTGGACAAGCTGTGCTTTAAACAGCCAGACCACAACTGGAACTTCCTGAACGTAAACGTGTCTCTGCCTCAACTTGTCCTGTGGCCCCCGCCAAGTCCTTCAATCTGGGTCAGTTATCAAGTTTAGATGCAACATGAGACGAGGAAGAAGTTGTGTTCGTGAGAACATGCTGAGTCTAAACCACAGGAGTCTTTAGGGATTAAATTTAACACCTGGCTGTGATACCTGAACCCAAACAAGTAACTTATTAAACTAACGGCCAGCCAGGTAGCACTTATTGGGTTACCTGATTCTCAGGTGTAGAGCTGGAGTAACCTTCTTTAGCCGCTTCCTTCCTGGATCTAGGTATTACATGGAGCCACGTGTCATTTCTGCTACAGTGGCCTCTGACGGTACCTGTGAGAGTGGCTTATGAGCAGGCAAGGCTGGGCACAGGACACATGGGGTATTCTTTTGGCTGGTTCTCCACCTTTGTGCCACTTAGACCTTACGTTCATTACGGACAAATCCCAAGACATCCCAAATGCTTAAAAATGACAAACGATCAGTTGCTGGCTCACAGTACTGTGTGACAAGAGCCAGCCTAGACAAGAGCCTTTTGTGACAATAGCCAGCCACAAGAAGGTCTGACACAATATAAAATAGTAAAAAAGGGCATGTCTGTCTCTAGAAAAGCCATTAAAGTAGAAAATACTAGAAGCATACTTACCATCAACATTTCAGAATCTATATTCTGATTGATTCCTATAGATAGTATCTAAGTTTGAGTTGAGGAGTTCCTGTTGTGGCTTAGTGGAAATGAATCTGACTGGTATCCATGAGGATGCAGGTTTGATCCCTGGCCTGACTCAGTGAGTTAAGGATCCAGCATTGCTGTGAGCTGTGGTATAGGTCATAGACACAGCTCAGATCCTACGTTGCTGAGGCTGTAGTGTAGGCCAGCAGCTACAGCTCCAATTCGACCCCAAGCCTGGGAACCTCCATATGCTGTGCCCTAAAAAGACAAAAAAAAAATTTTTTTTTAAATAGAATTGAACATTGATGAGTATAAAGTTTGTTGGAGTTCCCATTGTGGCGCGGTGGAAACGAATCCTACTAGGAACCATGAGGTTTCGGGTTCGATCTCTGGCCTTGCTCTGTGGGTTAAGGATCTGGCATTGCCGTGAGCTGTGGTGTAGTTTGCAGACGTGGCACAGATCTGGCATTACTGTGGCTCTGGCGTAGGCTGGCAGCTGTAGCTCCAATTAGACCTCTAGCCTGGGAACTTCCACATGTTGTGAGTGAGGCCCTAGAAAAGATCAAAAAAAAAAAAAAAGAGAGAGAGAGAGGGAGGGAGAGAAATCTGCACAGAATGAGTCTCAGTTTCTAGAATGAATATGAAAAATGTGGAGGGAAAAAAGTCTCAGAAGGAGAAAAGTCGAGCTGTTCACATAACTGGATCAGCCTGAATGTTGGTTCCGACATTGTTTATCCTCCAGAAGAAGCATCGTGCTGCTTGGAGCTCGGCCATGAGGTAGGTGGAGAACCTTGAAAATTAGGGGACTGTAAGTGCGAAAACTGTAAATGAAGATAAATCATAGCCATGTAAAATATATTCAAAATCACTGCTAGAACATAGTGGACACAACAAGGCAGACGTAGAAAACACAGAACACTTTAGAAAGAAAAGAGAGCAACATACTCGGTGATTAATTGCTGTGACTCTTAACAAAGGAGACTGAGTCTTCCCGTCAAAGGATAAATGCCATCCTGGACAGAGTGTTACCTTCTCAGGAGAGAAAAGGCTAAAGGCGGGGCTGGAACTGGCTTGCTTGTGGGATACCTGACATCTTGAGGGAGCCTTGGGGTGGCTGGGTAAGTTGCAGAGATGTTCTCCTGGGGGGCTTGTGCCTGGAAAGATACGGAGGACTCAACAGGTGGGACAGTGGCTCTCCTGGCACCTCTGGGCAGACCCCTGAAGGTACCTGTACAACTGCTGTTTCCTAAAGGCCTCCCCCACCCCGCACCCCTCCCCTGCGGGATGTGGGAATATTGAGATGTGATTACGTCAAGGCTGACCTGAGGGAGCCCACATTGCCAGAGACATTGCCTCATGACAGCCCTTCACCCCCCAATAAAGGCCACACACAAAGAGACTGAGAAGGAGAACCATAACCAGAAAAGCAAGCAAGGGTAGAAACTTGGGGAGATGGAAAGCCAGGAGGGAAGAGGGGAATTGAAGATAAGAATTGAAAAAAATGGAGACCCAGAAAGAACGCCAAAGACAAGGGCAGAATTGAATCATGGGAAAAGGTGGCTGTTCAGCCTTGGAAAAACATGTGAAAATTTTGTCCTCTAATATGGCTTTTCCCACAACACTAGACCTGGGGGTCAGACAAGTTTGGAAAACACTGTGTCCTATAAATTTAACCATCCTCTATATTTCAGAATTTAGAATGCAAAATAGCTTATTGATGGCTATGAGAACTCCTGCAATAAAAGAATCCATTTACCTCAAATTTATTTAAATATAGAACCTCTTTCCCCACATCAACCCATTCTAGTAACATCCCTAGGGCTGGAACTCTATACTACACATTTGTTCTAAGCTTCTATATGCTATCGTATGTTAGGAAAATACAGCGGCTACAAGGAAAGTGTTTATTTACAGGAAGAAGCACGATACAATGGGAGAACCAAACTAGGTTAGGAGTCAGGAGAGCTGACCTCAGCTGCTGACTCTAATTCTGCATATCTATGTTGAAAAAAAAAGAAATGCTGTGTGCAGCTTATATTGCTGAAAATCCAAAATCAGAGGGAATTCAAACGCAGCAAGGTTTAGAAGTCTGGTTTTTCTCCTAAGAAGATTAATCACTTGTCCAATTTACTTAACCTCTCCAGGCTTCAATTTATTCATTTAGAAAGTACGGGGGTTAGACCTCAAGATGTCCACAATCCTACCAAACTTTAAATCTTCTGGATCCAAGGGGCTCTGATAAGCCTAAGAAATCCCTTCAATTGGTGTCAGGCAACTCTTTCCGCTTCTCAGAAAAGTCAAGCAATTTTTTAGGAGTTTGACACCCTACTCAAGACTCAGAGGAGCCACATCATTTTCTTCTATTGGGCAACTAAGCACAGACCGGAAATCAGCTCTGTGCAGCCTGGATATACAGTGTAAAGCAAAGTCCTTATACCTGTGATGTTTGCTAAAAGCCTCTGCCTTGGACTCTCTTTAGGCTCCTTTTTTTTTTTTTTATTTTCCCACTGTACAGCAAGGGGGTCAGGTTATCCTTACATGTATACATTACAATTACATTTTTCCCCCACCCTTTCTTCTGTTGCAACATGAGTATCTAGACAAAGTTCCCAATGCTATTCAGCGGGATCTCCTTGTAAATCTATTCTAAGTTGTGTCTGATAAGCCCACGCTCCCGATCCCTCCCACTCCCTCCCCCTCCCATCAGGCAGCCACAAGTCTCTTCTCCAAGTCCATGATTTTCTTTTCTGAGGAGATGTTCATTTGTGCTGGATATTAGATTCCAGTTATAAGTGATATCATATGGTATTTGTCTTTGTCTTTCTGGCTCATTTTACTCAGTATGAGATTCTCTAGTTTTTAGGCTCCTTTTGATGAAAGTCACAGACGCCCGACTCAAACTTATTTAGGAGAACAGGGAACTTACCAGCTGGAGTAGCTACGACATCACGGTTACGTCTAGCTTTGGGAACAGAAAAATTGGAGGGACCCAAAAACTGGAGGGACCCCAAAACTGGAGGGAAGACACAGACATCATATTCCTCAGTCTCTCAGCTCTGCTTTCTTTTCCATGAGCTTCGACGTTAGGCATGTTCTCTCCATGCGGGAGCAGAGATGGCTTCCTACAGGTCTAAGCTTCATAATCGCTCACTCTTATGCTTAAAAACAGAGGTACTGCCTTATCTTCAAATAGTTCAAACCAAACAATGATGGCTAAGAGTAACTGAACATTTACCACGTGTTCTAATACACAGGGATAAATTTTATGTAGGCCTCATAGCTCTAGAAAGGGAATGCTCCTAAATTTCCATTCTACACACAAGGAAACTAAGGCTCAGAGAGATTAAATAGTTTGTCTACTCTTTGTGTGTGTGACCTGGTGCAAATTATTCAACTTCCCTGTGCCTCAGTTTCCTCCTCTGTAAAAATGTCATCAGTGACCATTTCCTAGGCTGCAGTGAGGATGAGATAAGGCTACGAAAGAACTGAAGGATGGTACCCACCGTGGAGTCACTGCATCCACTGATAAGTCAGTCACCCTTGGTACCATTTCCACTTGTTATTCTCTGGTCCTCTGCCACTTTCTCTGTAATGGTCCAAAGAAGTTCAACCTCATGCATTCCACGGTCTCCAAGAGCATTAGGTAAAATAGAAGGTGTCACAGTGGGTCACAGCTATGGATGGAGAGAAGGAAGCCCAAAGCCACAGTACTAAGGCAAAGTTGGGACCAAGATGAGGTATCCACATTGGGATGATGGAGCTGAGGGTAAGAGCAAAGTCAAGGCCACTGATTTCGCCTTGATGGGAGCCAGGAACAAGGCCTATGCCCTGGATGGCAGAGCCCCAGGCACCAGGCAGGAAAACCTTTAACGGCTCCCGCTGGGGCAGGAGCCAGCTTCAGAGCGTGCCAGCAGGACAGCTACGGGGGGTGGGGGCGGGGAGCCCACTCTCCCCACGAGCGGGATGGCAATGAGTTAAGCTGGCTGGAAGAGAGAGCTTGGAACCCAAGCAAAGGTCACATCCTGACAGGAAGCCTTTCATTGATGGTAATTGCATGAAGAGATGGTGCTAAATAGTATTCATAAATTATTTGGCAAGTTTCACAACAAAGATAGGATCTTATAGACAATTTAACACATGCTCTGGCCAAAAAAAACCCCAAACAAATACACTTCTGAACTCAGTTGTGAAATAGCCCATCAGGTCAACACATTATTGAGGACAGTTTCCATTGAAATGGGAGATTTTCTGGATAGGCTGACCTTGGGCTACACGCCTGGAGCCTAAACTATTCTAAGGCTCCATATTTCTCTGACGTTGTTCTTTGAAATTAGTCATTGTCTCTGACCTCTTTTAACACATAGTTTCCAATTCATTACAAAGAGCTACCAGGTGGAAGTTCCCCTTGTGGCTCAGTGAGTTAAGAATCTGACTAGTCTCCGTGAGGGCACACGTTCAATCCCTGCCCTTGCTCAGTGGGTCAAGGATCCAGCATTCACACAACCTGTGGCACAGGTCATAGATGTGGCTTGGGCCAGTGTTGCCCTGGCTGTGGCATAGGCCTGCAACTGCAGCTTCGATTCAACCCCTAGACAGGGAATTTCCATACGCTTGCAGGAGTGTCCATAAAAGAGGAAAAAAAAAAAAAAAAAAAAGCTACCAGGTAGAAACTTGCAATGGCTTTCTCTTGAATATTTCGCCTCTACTTGATCCCTTGGTGAGTGCACAGGAGCGATGCGTCCTGAGTTGTTGAAGTTGGGGGAGGATATCTCAGAGCCAGGATGTCTAGCAAGGTTTCAATGGAACAATAGGCATGGGCTGAGCATGATGTCAAACGCACAGAGGAGACAGGAGGGCCCCTCCAACGACAGGCACCTCTCAATTAGGGAAGTATTTATGTCGGTTTGACTCCTCCTCTCATAAAATCTGTGGCTGCCACACTGATGGGAAAGGCCTAAACGTGGGAGAGGATCATGAAATATTTCACATGGAAAGGGTTTTTATTGTAACAATAAATAAGCTTTGTTCAAAAAGGGCAACTTTTGACCCAGGCAGATAGTAATAAATTTTCTACTGTGGTCTTTAGCTAAATGTAGAACTATCAACAAATACCCTCAGATGCTCAGATTTTTGTCTTCTTTATGTGGCCCCAGAATCCCGAGTGGCTATAGCTACAGAAAAAGAGATCTTGATGTCGGCACCACGGAGAATCAATGCCGGCTTGAACACAGCTGTTTACTTTTAGTTTGTTTTGGATGAGATGACCGGTATTTAGGACACTAATCAGTCTGGAATTCTACGGTGACATCACCTCTTCCAAGGCCTTGAGCACAGACAGGCCTTCCTGAGCGCTGCCCGTTCTGGGCTGTGCTCTCCCAGTGATCTTATCCAGCTCCACACTGGATCACGAGTGCCTGAGGGACCTTCACAGCTTCACCGCTTTGCACGTTGCTCAGCACAAAATGAGCATACAGGAACCATTCAGGGAATACATGCTTGCCAAGGGGGGGGGGGCGGAAATCAAAGAAATGTAAAAGTTATTTCCAAAATTGATGAACTTCCCATTCTAATACGGTAAAGCAAGCCCCAACGTGCTCATCTTTCTACAGAAAACAACTATAAATTCTAGACACGTACACACAAGAAATCTCCTGGGCCATAGATCTCACTGGAAAACTCTATCAAACATTTAAGAAAAAACAACATTAATGTCAAACGAATTCTTTCAGGAAATAAAGGAGGGAACATTTCCCAACTCGTTCGGTGAGATCAGCACGACAGTGACTAAGACATTACCAAAGAAACCTCCCAGAGCTGATCGATTCTGTTCATGATCAAAATGCAGGGGGATAGCCTGTTTCACTTACACAGATCGTGCTTCTAGCAAATTTAGCAAATTCGTATAACGTGTTTCTTCCTGATTTGCCAGAGAAGAAAAATTACTGATTTTAAGATTTATGTCTTTAGTGTCCACCAGAGGGGTACTGGTACAATTTTATGGAAATGAACTCCAAAATGTAATGGAATTGGCTTTCTGGATCAATTTCAGCCTGTCGGGATTTATCCCTCGGTGGTTTGAAAATGCTAATAGATCGTTCAGCACAGGGAAGCATATGCAATATTTTGTAATAACCTATAAGGGAAAAGAATCTGAAAAGGGATATGCACACACACACACACACACACACACACACACACACACACACACACCCATATATATACTGCAGAGCACAGTGCTATACGTATATAACTGAATCACGGTGCTGTACACCTGAAACAAACATGACATTGTAAATCAACTGTATTTCAATTAAATAAGGAAAGTTCAGATGACCAGGCAAAAAAGAAAGATTGCATGGAGTTGTGTGTCTGGGAAGGAAGGTTGTGATGTTAAAAGTCATCAGAATGCAGACAGGGTAAGAGGGCGTACGTGACCGATGCCAGGAAAACTGGAGCAGGAGGCTTTCCTGATGCTGCCAGGGTCACCGTGCAAGGAGTCAGGGACCACGCAGTGCACAGCCCTGCTGCTGACGTTTGATCTCACAGATCGGTAGGAGCCCTGCTCCCTTTGGACGGAGCAGTAACTTGGTGAAAGAAAAGATCCTGAGAACATACACTCACCTAAACCTTCCTGGTAACAATGCAAACTTTGATCTGATTGAAAAGACTAGGAACTAAATCAGGGTCTGCTTAAATTTTACTCTACAAAGTTGAAGTACGATATTTTCTTTCTATAGACGAAGATATTCTCACTATGAAAATTGAGACCTCGGCTTTACCTCAACTGTTACCTGTTTCTTCACGTTTTCCTTCTTCTCATCTGAGGATCTTGGGCTCTGTTCACAGCCAGAGCTAGTCACGTGGGCCTGCGGACTGCAGGGGCTGGGAAAGCGGAGAGCAGAGGCACCAGGCAGTGACTATCACTCCTTCTCTGCCATGAAGCTCTGGCTTCCCATGTTTTACGATCTCCAAAATTGGCCTTCAGCTGAGTGCCACTAAAATTTCCTTTACAGAAGAGCTTACAATCTGTGTGATGCATTTCTGTCTTAGAAAATTTGGATCTATGAAATGATTTCTAGGAATACTACTTCCACGGCGAAGAGACAACTCGATTCAAAGGGAGGATGGTTAGCAGTAGTTTTGTCTGATTAAAAGTGATTAAATAGCTCTATGCTTATCTATGTTTTCTGATTCTATAATGAGCATATGTTACTCCTCCAATTTAAGATGCCTAAATGTTCATCGACAGAGGAATGGATAAAGAAGATGTGGTACCTATACACAATAGAATATTACTCAGCCATAAAAAAGACTGAAATGCCATTTGCAGCAACATGGATGACCCCAGAGATTTTCATACCAAGGGAATTAAGTCAGACAGAGAAAGACAAATATCATATGGTACCATGCATATATGGAATCTAAAAAGAATTATACAAATGAACTTATTTACAAAACAGAAAAAGACTCACAGACATAGAAAACAAACTTATCATTATCAAAGAGGAAAGGAGGGAGTAAGAGATAAATTAGGAGCTTGAAAATAACAAATACATACTACTATATATATAAGACAGATAAGCAACAAGGACCTCTTGTATAGCACAGGGAACTATATTCAACATTTTGTAATAAGCCATAATAGAAAAGAACCTAAAAAAGAATATAAGTAACATACATACCTGGGTTACTTTGCTGTACATCTGAGACTGACACAGCATTGTAAACCAACTATACCTCAATTTAAATAAATTAGGCAACCCCAAACAAAAAAAGACTCTAACTGAATTTCCTCACTCCTTTTTGGGAAAATCTGTTCATCCCAGGCCAATTTGTTGGCCTATTTCCTGGGCCAGAGAATATATTTGGTGAAACATTGATGGACAGGCTGTTTCTCAATTGGGGGCACACTCCTATCCAATCAGCTTTCAGACAGGGCCAGGCAGTAGAAACTATGGTGGCTGAGGTCTAGCCCATCAGCAGGGCCTGTGGGAGGGGCGGGTTTTCCTTAGAAAACCAGGATTTTTTAGCACAGCAGTTGTAGTGAGTCTTGGCAGCTCCCTACCTTATTTTCCACATATTCTTCAAGAAAACAGTTCATCTCCTTACTACAGGATGCACCACCACAGGGACCATGGTGCATTAGCCACCAAGTCTACACCTCTTCTTTTGGTGGCAGGTGAAGGAGGATTAAGTCACCAATGGGTCTTCCTCATTTTTCTGAAGTATGAGGAAAACTGCTGCTTTCTTCAAAGGCGCATAATTCATTTTCATTGGGACCTGCCCCCTACGTACCAGGAAAGATCTAGACAAGGCACAAACAAAATGGTGATGCTCTGGGTTCTGGGATCCAGAGTGTAGCTTGTTAAGAGGGAAGACTGATGACTCTGAACCAAAGTCCTTAGAAAAGGCCATGGAGGAGTTCCCGTCGTGGCGCAGTGGTTAACGAATCCGACTAGGAACCATGAGGTTGCGGGTTCGGTCCCTGCCCTTGCTCAGTGGGTTAACGATCCGGCGTTGCCGTGAGCTGTGGTGTAGGTTGCAGACGCGGCTCGGATCCTGCGTTGCTGTGGCTCTGGCGCAGGCCGGCGGCTACAGCTCCGATTCAACCCCTAGCCTGGGAACCTCCATATGCCGCAGGGGCAGCCCAAGAAATAGCAAAAAGACCAAAAAAAAAAAAAAAAGGCCATGGAAAAGGACTGAGAAAATCAAGTCCAGGTGGCAAACCCAGAGGGCAGAACAAGTCAAAAACAGACAATCCAGGGATCAGGAATCGGGCAAAACTAGAGCAGACGGGAGGTGAGATGAGCACTGCTGAGTGTGCTTTGTTTGCTTCGATGGGTTTGCCAGGTGGCTCATGGTGCGCAGCGCTGGTCTAGAGGCGTGTGATTGAGGGGGACTTGCAGGAAAAGTCCGTTCCTCCTCCTTCTCCAGCTACCCTGGCTAAGTTCTTTGGGCTCCAGTCTCTGGAGAGTCATTCCAACTTCCTCTATCACCTTGGACCTTTTACCGGGATTATTTCCTCCTGCCCATCTCAGACGCTCCAATTCCTTCAATAGCCTGGAGTTGAGTGGGACAGGACTGGAGTCCTTTAACCAGCTTGCCTCAAAGAACACAGCCTGGAAGAGGAATTTAGCCTCTGCCTTGCAGGCTAGTGAACCTGTTCCCTCAGCACGGGCATGCTTGGGGACAGAGCACCGCAAGGCTGCGGCTTCCCCAGAAAACCCTGCTCCAGAGTTAACGCCATTCCTGCAAAGAGCTGCTTTCTCTAGGCTGCACATCCTGCCCATCCGCTCCCGAGCCTGATCATCTACCAAGCAGAGGTAGCCCTTAACAAGGTCCCTTACCACCTCCCTGTCTCGCTCCCACGTCCTCTCAGGAACTCACACCCCTTTCTTCCCGTTGGGTAATCCACGCGGGAACAAGTGCTCTTTGCACACGTGCCACACATTCCACACCTGGCCTGAAAAAGACACTCGCACGGCTCTATAGGCCAACCGGACACCAGGGATCATTCCAAAGAGGAGAAAGTCCCTTGATCGGCTCAACTGACCCTGAGGCCATTAAAACATCATCACTCCCAAGGAAAATGTTTTTAAGGTCAATCCAGGGTTGCCCTACTCACAAATGATCAAGTCTCAACGCGAATCCCCACCTGAGACAGTTTTTCTTGCTACAGGACTCAGAACACCTGTGAAGTCACTGCCCTAAGGGCGATTTCTAAGGGTGGGAGGAGCGTGGGGGGCTGGGAGCTGTTCCCAGAGTCCCTACTGGAATCCACTTACAAATAGTGGTCACTTCACTCTTACTACTGCCATGCAATGAGAGCATTGAAGCAAGATGGGTTTCTGTGGACTGGCACGGGAGCCAAGCCCTCTCTTTTGGCGCCAAAGGACAAACTACAATCTGACTCATGATTTGGGGGCTGTTTCTAGTATGTACCTGATATCTATTAAAATTCTTCATAAAATAGGATCCTATTGTTGATAAAGTGTTGGCTCTCACCTAAAGCAAACTCTCACCTTTCAAAACCGGTCTTTTCTCCCCAAGAAAGTTTTTGCTGCTGCTTCTGAGGTGCTGGTTTTTTGGTGCTATTCCAACAGCCCTCAACACTGAGATGTTTACACTAGCTGAACACACACAATTTATAAAGAACCAGCCACTTCACTTGAAATTTCTACCTATCCTCTTGATCAATTGCAACATTAAGCAAGCATTATCTTGGTCAAGGCTCTACTTCCATTCGAGAAGTATTTAAATGTTTACCAGTGGCCTAAAAGCTGACTGGGAATCAAGGGAACTGAGTACTCAAGTTTGCAACACATGGGACAGAGTTAATTAAACTGGACTGAGAAACACCCCCTCACAAAAGTGTCTCAGGTTACCAGTGATCATAAAAAGGCAGGCAAATCATTTCTGCCATGAATTGACTATGGTGACTTATCTCTTAAACAACATCAACAGGAATATCATCCAGCCCCCAAACACTGGTAGGTTTAGAATGTTCTGCAGGAGTTTAGAACTTATGCCAACACAGGCCTTTCTCAACCAACCCAGTTGATTGAGTGGAGGAGCTACAGGCACTAAGAGAACTTATATCTTTTGAAAAAGCAATTTCCATTTTTCTTACTCAAGTAACTCTGGCTTCACAGTGACTCTCTCTAATGTGCCGTCGAAGAAACGGCAGGTTGAAAAATCTGAGGTCCATCACAAAATCCTTTTCTCTCGAACTCTCTCTAGTCTTTCTCTGTGCCTCTAACTAAATAGCTACTTGTAGTGTATGCACAGCAACAATATACAATCTCAATTCCCCCCCCACATCTGTTATCTTATTTAAGAGCAAAGCAGATTTGCAGTCAGAATTGAGTTCCAATTGTGACTGTCTTAGTGAGTAAATGTGACGTTGAGTAAATCACTTAAGCTCTCTGGGTCTAAGTTTTCTCGTCTCTAAAATGGGATTCATAATAGAAATTACCATAAACTTAAATGAGCTAATATTTGCAAATTCTTAGCACATGAAGTACATAATCAATAAATGGTAGATTTAATTAACATTCTTTAATAATTGCCTTAACCTCAGTAAGGCTACCAGAAATTGTAATTATCTCTGTTGGACAGATTTAAGTAACTTATCCAGGGTTAAGCAACCAAAAGTGGCAGCTCTAGGGCTTCTGATGCCAGGCCCCGGGGCCCCTACCACTCCCCATCACCCCCAGTCAACCTTATAGATTTTTATAGAATGCGCTGCACTGTCCAGCACAAGAAGAGAATTTTCCTTGGTGAAGGTCAGTGCCACAGGATGGGAAAGGCCCTGGGTGATGATGGGCTTCAGGACTGGAAACTCTTCGGGTTTTCCTAAGCATAGGACAGCCTGACTAGAAGTATCAGCAACAATCACATTTCCCTGGTGATCAAAGGTCACAGCCGAGGCAGTTATTTCGGAGGAGAAAAAGAGGCTCAGCCCAAAGGCATCCACTTGGCCGATGAGCTGCATACTTGCACTGAACACCTTCACCATGGTGCTGCAGGTTCCGGTTCCCCGAGCCTGGGGGTGCTCTAGGACCGCGATGGCCCCCGTGAGCCAGGACACGGCCACCCCCCTGGGTTGGTGCAGGTGAGCTTGCAACTGTTCAGTTCTCCGAAGGTCTCCTTCTGGGAAGTCGATTTCCAGGAGGTGCAGGGCCCCTGCCTCTGCGTCAGTTACCAAGACCCCATTCTGAGGGGTGGTCTCCACACCCCAAGGCAAGGAGAACTGGCCTCCAATAACAAGCTTGATCTGGCCAAAAAAGTCAAACACTTTGATGGAGCGGTCGCCGGCGTCGGTGACAACCACATGGCAGTCGTTGGTGACAGTGACGTCAAGTGGGTACCTAATGTCCTGAGCAGCATCCCCCTTCTCTCCAAATTGATGGACACAGCCTCCCGCGGAGTCAAAGATCTTGACCCGCCTCTTGCCGTCGTGCACCACCACGACCCGTCCTGTCTTGGGACACAGCGCCAGCCCTGTGGGGTTGACCAAGGTCCCCCAGCCGCCGAAGGCGTAGTGACAGGTGAGGGCCCCTGGGGAGGAGGGGGCGACGCGGGGG
Source organism: Phacochoerus africanus (assembly GCF_016906955.1). Classification (NCBI taxonomy): domain Eukaryota; kingdom Metazoa; phylum Chordata; class Mammalia; order Artiodactyla; family Suidae; genus Phacochoerus; species Phacochoerus africanus. The sequence goes on from NC_062552.1 coordinate 13,844,182, forward strand.
GCCGCGGGCGCCGGGCGAAGCGCGGAGCCCAGGAGCTCCAGGAGGTGCAGCACGGGCAGGCAGTCGCTGGTGTCGCAGCCCCGGCAGGCTCGCCGGCAAAAGGGGCACTCGAGGGCCAGCGTCCGCGGATGCGCCAGAGCAGCCACGCAGGCCAGGCAGACCACGTGGCCGCAGGGCAGGTTGCGCGGGCGCCGCTGCTGGCGGTGGCCAAACCGCTCAAAGCACACTTTGCACTCGAGCAGGCTGATCTCCGCCTCGCGCATCAGCTCCCGCAGAGCCAACCCGCTCCCGGAGGCCTCGGCACCCATTTGCCGTGCCCCGGGCGCCGCGCCGCCCAGCCGGCCAGCAGACGGAGCCGCACGCTGCCCCCGCGCCGCCCTGGGTCACGGTCACGGGTCACGGGGCGGAGCGCCGGACCTGACGTCCGCGGCGGCAGGCAGCTCGGCCGAGACCTGCTGCCCCCTGGTGGGCGCGCGCCGAACTGTATCCTGAGGGCCTGACGGTGGGTACTATATAGCCTGCATCCACAGCGTGTAGTCAAACCTGTAATTTTCAACAGCCATGGACGGATTCTCTTCACTTTACACTTGAGGGAACACACCTATTGAGGACAAGCGGGTTGCTCTTTATCATCCAGATTTTTCTAGTAAAAACTAGATTTTACCCTAGTTTCCCGCTGCAGTTTCCCATTGGCGATGCTGTGTGCTGGGGCTGCCCAGGCAAGAAACCTGGTCTCAGGGTTCACGATGCTTATCCGACTGGGAATACACAGACGCACAAGGGAACTTAAAACCCAAGGGGATGAGGCAGGGACACATACTTCTTTGAGGCCTTCTATTACTCTTCTAGTAAAGTAGATGCTTAACGCATACTTGTAAAATGAATTTATGTACTAAGGAAGGAATATTATAGGACAATACCTGAAATCTACTAGGTGAATTTGTGTCTGAGGCTGGAACCAGGTTGGGCATATCCTCCAGAAAAATTGATATAAAATAAGAAAGCTGTTAATCATAATTACTATCAAATTTATTCCATGCCTTGCCTTCTTTTAAGTGGTTTCCACAGGTTATGACAATCCTACAAGGTATTTTCATCACCCCTTTTCTACCGTAGTTTGTAGAGGTTGAGTTTCTTGCCCAGGGTCACATGGCTAGAAAGTGGCCAGGCTAGGATTTGAAGCCAGACAGTTTACCTCGAATAGCCCAAGCACTATTGAAAAGAAAGAAAAAGGAACTGGGGGGATCAGGCTCGCTGACCTCAGACTCTACTACAAAGCTACAGTCCTCAAAACAGTATGGTACTGGCACAAAACCAGAAATATAGATCAATGGAACATGGCAGAAGGCCCAGAAATAAACCCAAGCAGCTATGGTCAACTAATCTATGACAAAGGAGGCAAGAACATACATTGGAGGAAAGATAGTCTCTTCAATAAACCATGCTGGGAAAACTGGACAACCACATGTAAGAGAATGAAATTAGAACACTTTCTAACACCACATACACAAAATATAAGCTCAAAATGGATTGAAGCCAGACCATTTAACTGCAGAGCCCACACTCTTAACTATTCCAGTCATTTTCAAACTTGGTTGCACATGGTAAACACCTAGATCTCATTCCCCTCAAACTAATTTGTCCAGGGCATGGTCTGGGTAGCTGGGGTTTTCAAAAGCTCCCTAGGGGGTTATCATGTGTAGCCAGGTTTGAAAACCCCTGTGATACCGCAGCCCCTCAAATGACATCAGATTCAATTCTTTCAACCTCAGTCAACATGGAAAGCACAGAGTACCTACCATAGGCACCAGAATATTCAGAAAAGAGTTAGGATGACCCCTCTTAGGAATCAAGGCGGTACAAGCTCTCACTTTCAGGAGTCTTCTTCTCAATGTCTCACATGAACATTATTTCTGGCAAAACCACACATTGGATCATTCCTCCTCATTTAAAGATAATTACTGTATTTACTAACCTTTGGTTGCTAGACTTCTGAGACAACAGGGGATTTTTATCCCATTAAATTCCTCAGAGGAAGTTTAGTGTAAGACAAGAAAGAACATTTTCTTATCCAGTGTTACAGGATTCAAGGATGATCTGTGTATTGGGACACCATAACCAACCTAATATAATTTCAGGCTAAAATATATTTTCATTCCAAACAGAAATTACTTTCTGAACATTCAGGGAATCTAAATTCCATCTAAAAATGGAATATTTTTAGAATTAGTGTCAACTGATATAAATATGAGAAACACATAGTTAAATTTTTTTAGTAGACACATTTTATTTTATTTTTTTTAGGGTCGCACCTGCAGCATATGGAGGTTCCCAGCCTAAGGGTTGAATTGGAGCTGTAGTTGTCGGCCTATGCCACAGCCACAGCAACATGGGATCCGAGCTGCATGTGTGACCTACACCACAGCTCACGGCAATGCCAGATCCTTAACCCACCAAGTGAGGCCAGGGACTGAACCTGTGTCCTCTTGGATGCTAGTCAGATTCATTTCCACTGAGCCATGATGGGAACTCCAGTTGACAAATTTTAAAAAATAAAAAGAAATGAGTAAAATGAATGAAATTGCATATTTTATTTAATTGAAAATATCTAAAATAATCTCCTTATGACATGTAATCACTATAAAAATTGAGATATTTTACACTCTCTTTTTTTAGTACTAAGTCCAGTGTGTATTTTAAACCCACAGCACATCCTAATTCAGCTCAGTGTCCACACAGCTGGTGGTTACTGTGTGGAACAGCTACAGATCTAGACCATGTATGTGAGATATATTCTCAAGATGATTTTCAGACAGATTTCATTGATATTTGACTTGCTTCTAACTTGTCTATGTTCCAACATCATTTTAAAATGGGTTAGGGATTTGGCATTGTCAATGCTGAGGCTCTGGTTAGAGCTGTGGCACAGGTTTGATCCCTGGCTGGGAACTTCCAGAAGCTGCGGACACAGCTGTAAATAATAAATCTTAATAAAACGAATCCAAAGAGCCCCAACTCATTGCTTCCACCCACCCCTTGAACACTGTGCCAGCCTGAGTGTGACTCTCAGGGGTGCTCTGCCTAGTGAGTACCTTCTTCTTCTTGATTCTTTGCTGCCCCCATGAGGCAACCAGTAGTACTGCACCAAGAGGGTACAGATGCTTACAGAGGTGAACCAGACAAATTTGTAATAAATCTGACTCATTTAAGAATGTTCAGGCTTTCCCAATGACACAAAGCTTCAGAAAGATAAGACTATCACTTAAAAAAGATTAAATTAAGGGAGGCAAAAACCTGCCAAACACAGAGAAAAGACTTCTTTAAAATTTTTATTTTTAGTTTGGGAAAAAAATATTTTGTTCCATAGACATTGGTTAATTTTGTTAATTTAAAAATTTGTTTCTTCATTCTGTCACATATAAAATTACATAAGGAGAAAAAAATGTGAAAAGGGGTTCTACGGTTGAGTATAATATGAGGGCTTATAGTAAAAGTTAATGTTTTACATAATGTCTTGGACCACTGTCTTTCCCCTGAGCTGATTAAAGTGTTACATTTCTTCAGTGGGTCTAAATTTCATAAAGGATGCCAATTTTTCTAGGTCTATGACATTTCTTTAAGGTATATGTATTACATTTCTCTCTCTCTTTTTTCCTTGCTTTTTAAAGGGGGCCACACCCCAGCATATGGAGGTTCCCAGGCTAGAGGTCTCATCGGAGCTACAGCTGCCAGCCTATGCCAGAGCTGCAGCAACACCAGATCTAAGCTGCCTCTGTGACCTACACCACAGCTCACTGCAACACCGGATCCTTAACCCACTGAGCAAGGCCAGGGATCGCACCTGCAAACTCAGGGTTCCTAGTCGGATTTGTTTCCGCTGTGCCACAAGGGGAACTCCTCTCTTTTATTTTTTAATTCTACAAGTAATCCATGCCAATTGTACAAAAAATTCTTGCAATCTCTAAGTAAGATGCACAGGTATAATCTTTTACCCCCAATCACACTTTCCTTTCCAAAGTACATGTCTTTTTCTAAAAAAGTTAATGTGTGTTTTTGAGCAAACATCTGTGATGTGACTTGTGAACAATTTTTTTTAAAAAGTCTCCCATTATATTTTTCTGTCTTAGCACAATTTTCAATTGCTCAAAAACATGTTGATATTACTTGCTTCTATTTATGTCTCATTTACTTTTCTGTAAATAGATACAACTTTTCAATAATGTAGTCGATTCCCCAACTTTTATGACGTTCTTCAAAGACGTCAACCTTCTCCAGACAATGAATATTGCATATTGAACCTGAAACAAAAAGTGTGACAATTTAAAACTTTATGAAGGATGCAATCAGTTCTACTAAAAACACATCAAATGATTTTAAAGACAATGTGTGTTGAAGGGTTTTCCTTTCCTTTTAATCAAAATGGGAAAATAAATACTAAGGGTAAAATTTTTGAGTTCTGAATTATTATCATTCATAACTCCTAAGAGCTGTAATAAACATACAATCTCTCTAGAACAATTCAAATATCTTTAACATAATCATACTACTGAGCCAAAAAGGCATATGACAGAAATAGGTTCCTTTTTTTGGATTAAATAGTCACTGATAACATGGTTTCTGGCATTTAAGTTTTTATATACTTGGAGTTCCCGTCATGGCACATTAGAAATGAATCTGACTAGGAGCCATGAGGTTGTGGGTTCGATCCCTGGCCTTGCTCAGCGGGTTAAGGATCTGGCGTTGCCATGAGCTGTGGTGTAGGTCACAGATGTGGCTTGGATCTTGCGTTGCTGTGGCTGTGGTGTAGGCTGGCGGCTACAGCTCTGACTAGACCCCTAGCCTGGGAACTTCCATATGCCTTGGGTGCAGTCCTCAAAAGAAAAATAATAAATAAATAAATAAATAGATTTTTATATACTGCTAGATATTAACAATTTGCTAACAGCTCAAAACAGTTAATGGTTCACTTGATTTAAAATGTTACAGCATGTTTCCGTAACTTACCAAACAATTTTTCAATTTCAGCATCTGGAACATAAAATGGTGGACCTAAATAAAAAATAAATGTGGTAAGAACAAATGCTATAGCTCTAATTCTAGAGAAAAATTAATTCTCAGGGTCTACTTCTGGGCTTATTTCCAATAACTTAGCTATACTCATTTCTTACCCCATTTTTGTTTGTTGGTTTGCTTGTTTTTAGGGCCACGTCTGCGGCATTTGGAGGGTCCCAGGCTAGGAGTGGAATCAGAGCTGCAGCTGCCAGCCTCCGCCACTGCCACGGCAACATGGGATCCGAGCTGTGTCTGCAACCTACATCATGGCTCGAGACAATGCAGGATCCTTAACTCACGGAAAAAGGGCAGGGATCAAACTGCATCCTCGTGGATACTAGTTGGGTTCTTAACCCACTGAGCCACAACAGGAACTCCCATACAGAGTTCTCTGAATAGTGAGGATGTGACAGGTTCTTCGGCTGCTGCTTTGCACACCTTCTACCAAAGCCTGGCTGAGTGAGGGGATTGGTGATGTTAGGGCCCCCTCTCCAGCTGAGAGATGACGGCCGAGGCAGCCAGGGGGCTTGAAAACAGGGAAATTGGAGGGGAGTTCATGCACAAATTCCCTCGGGGCTTCCTGCTTCTTCCACAGTATAGATTTCCTACCACTCCTGCACCCTCATCCTATGCTCTCCTCCCCCTTTGCACGGGCCAGGTACTTTAAAGGAAACAGCTTCTTCTCCTTTCTGGAGTGATATTCTGAGTTTCCACCCCAGAACCTGCTCTGTCTTCTCAGAGGCCTTTCTTTAGGCCTGTGGCTCAGAAAGGGGGCTTAAGTCACATTAGCAGAATTGACATCTGGCTCCCTTGTTTTCTATTTCCATCTGATTGTCCCAGACTTAATTGTGGACACTAGGTCTCATCTTATGTAATGAGGTTTAAGATCTGGCTTATTCTAACAGAAGAAAAAAAAAAAGCATAGATAAACATTTATAAAACAGGGCACTTTTAAAAAACCTTAGGGAGTTCCTGTTGTAGCTTAGCGGGTTACAATCCCAAATGGTAGCCATGAGGATGTGGGTTCGATCCCTGGCCCCGCTCAGTGGGTTAAGAATCTGGGGTTGTCATGAGCTGTGGTGTAGGTTGCAGATGTGGCTTGGATCCTGTGTTGCTGTGGCTGTGATGTAGCTCAGATTTGTCCCCCAGCCTGGGAACTTCCATATGCCGCCACAGGTGTGGTCCTAAAAAAAAAAAAAAAAAAAAATTAAAAATCAAAAAGAAGATTTTTACAAATTAAAAGTCTATGAGTTCAGTTTTCACTTCTTCCTGAAAAGCTATGATTTAAAAAGTCAGGCTTTAATGTTCAAACACATTGAAATGAATCTGGAAGAAAACATCACTTTTATACATTCAAAACAAAGATAGTTATTTTGAAAATGCAACATTCTAGAAATCAAAAAAACAGCACAAGTTTATAGATTTTCCTGCACACCTCCTACCTCTCAGGCCCATTTCTCACCCCATCCTCTCTGTAAGCAGACACATTCCATCCCCAGTACCAGGGGGGACACAGACTTCATGTACAGAAGCTGTACATGTCACATCAATAAATTAGGAGAAAATAATGCTATCCACATCATAGAATTAAATAAGAAAACAAGGCATGGAGTTCCCGTCGTGGCGCAGTGGTTAACGAGTCCAACTAGGAACCATGAGGTTGCGGGTTTGGTCCCTGCCCTTGCTCAGTGGGTTAACAATCCGGCGTTGCCATGGACTGTGGTGTAGGTTGCAGACGCGGCTCGGATCCTGCGTTGCTGTGGCTCTGGCGTAGGCCGGTGGCTACAGCTCCGATTGGACCCCTAGCCTGGGAACCTCCATGTGCCGTGGGAGCGGCCCAAGAAATAGCAACAACAACAACAACAACAACAATAACAACAACAACAAAAGACAAAAAAAAAAAGAAAAAGAAAACAAGGCAACTAGCCAAAAAAAAAAAAAAAAGTTTACCTGCATGTTTGGTTGGATCATAAGCCAACACGCACAAGAAGTACTGAAACCCAGTTCTTGTTAGGGACAGCATGACATCTGCATAGCTAAGAAAGAACACAAAAGCGCACGTGTGACATTTCTCTACAAAGCTTTGTTTCTATTACTGAGCTTACTTCTCCTAAAAATCACAGGAAGTTGATTCTCCTTTTTTTTTTTTTTTTCCGGCTACACCTGAGGCATGTGGAAGTTCCCAGACCAGGGATCAATCCTGCACCACAGGATTGACCTGAGCCACTGCAGTGACAACACCAGATCTTTAACCCGCTTGCCACCAGGGAACTCCTGATTCTCACTGTTAAAAGCCAGAAATGGGCTCAGCAAATCATGTCACCTGCCGACACTGGGGAACAATGAGGGTGCGAATCAAAAGGAGGCCTGGTTCTGGAGCCCATCAGACCAGAAGATGTCACATAAAGGGGATCATAGGAGAGTTCCCTAGTGGTCTAATGGTTAGGATTTAGTGCTTTCACTGCTGTGGCCCAGGTCTGGGAACTGAGATCCTACATCAAGCTGCTGCATACCATGGCAAAAAAAATAATAAATAATAATAATAATAATAATAAATAAAGCAGAGCAGAGGCTCTGCCCAGTGTGGTGTGGTCCCCAGAGGCGTGTCAGCTGTGAACACATATTTCCCAAAGCACTGCCAGTCCTGGGGCAGTGGCTCCCAGACCAGGCAGGTATCCAGACTACCTGGGCACTTACTGGAAGAAAAGATGCCTGAGCTTCATTCACCCTGAGATCAATGCGGTAGGTATGCTGTGGGGATGATGCAGCTTAACAAATCTCCTGGGTGACTGGGTTGTCTCCAGGAGCATGAGGAAGTGGTTCAAAACACAATCCCTTTCCTCTCTTTAGGTGGAGAGATAAGATGAATAAACAGGCCACAATTCAAGGTACTATGAAATTAAAGCTCTGCAAATACGGCATAAGCCCCGCGTGCTCCTGCAACCAGCCTTTGGAGGAGATGTCCTGGGGAGCAGGTGACACCACGTCCCGGCCGTGTCTGACTGGTTCAGAGTGGGGACCCAACCCTAAGAGGGCCCATCAGCAGACAGTCCAGAAGCCAGGCTTGGACCAATCAATGATGAGCTGGACTAATCAGATGACTCCACTGGGAAACAGTTAAGAGATCGCAAGAAGTGTTGCCAGTTAGCTGTGGTTGTTGGACCAAAAGCTGGAGTTTCTGTGCTGGGTGGTGGCTGGAGCGGGGGAGATTGAGGGTGATAAGTGCGATGTAGGGGACAGGAGTGGGTAAGTGAGGAAGCTGAGCACTGAGGCAGGAGGGCGGAGAGACCCGCTCAGGGAGGTAGAGGCCATGAGAGACAGACAGACATAGGTGGACAAACTGCACAGCTCTGGGTCTTGAGGCGTCTTGGCTCTTGGCCCCTTTTCAGGGTCATGTGAGAAATCAGGGAGGCTGTGCAGCGTGGGGATCAGGTGTAAGGACTCTGCCAGAGCCGTGAGCTCAAAATCCAGTTCCTCCACTTACTGGCTACATAAGCTCGACAAAGTCTTAACCCCTCTGTGCCGCAGCTTCCTCACCTGTAAAGTGGGGATACAACGAGTAAGCAACTCACAGGTGGTTGTGAGAATTCAGTGGGTCCACACACATTACCTACTTAGAACATTGCCGGGTACGTGGTCAGTACATGGGTCAGCCACTTAATTCTTGAGCATCTTTGACACCCACTCCCCTAACATTCAAGCTGCCTTGAGCTGGTCACTCTTCCTTGCAAGTGAAAGAACCAGACCTAAGCAAACTGCTGAGCAGAAACCTTCGCTTCTTCACTTTCTGATTTCTATTCTTAAGAAAGAAGGAACTCGCTGTCCTGATGAAGGGATCAGTCAGACGGATCTGGCAGGGTTTTCTAGGACTGACAGGCATCTTTTCTCCTGGAATGTAGACTGTCTCTCTCAACCATTTTCAAAAAAATTCAGAAAGAGGAGAGGTATGATGGACGTTAGACAAGAGACCTGAGTGAGCGCAAGGTCGGCAGAGAGGTGCCACTGGCGGCAGGACTGGGATAAAGCACCACGTGCCTTAAATGCTAAGATGAAGTCATTTATCTTTCTAATGGCTCAGAGTAAGTGGTTATTCTGGAAACAAAGGCCAGGGTTGTGAACACACACACACACACACACACACATACACATACACACAGGGCTGGGAGGGGAGGAAAGAATGAGAATGGGGGACTAGAAAGACAGTCTGTGGCCAAACCGAACTAGATTCTCTAAATAAGACTCACCACTCTTGGAGTTTCTGTTGTGGCTTAGTGGTTAACGAATCTGACTAAGAACCATGAGGTTGTGGGTTCGATCCCTGGCCTTGCTCAGTGGGTTAAGAATCCAGCGTTGCCGTGAGCTGTGGTGTATGTTGCAGACACAGCTCGGATCCCACACTGCTGTGGCTCTGGAATAGGCCAGCGGCTACAGCTCTGGTTCGACTCCTAGCCTGGGAACCTCCATATGCTGAGGAAGTGGCCCAAGAAATGGCAAAAAGACAAAAAAAAAAAAAAGACTCACTACTCTTTGTTAGCATAAATTAAACTTCAAAAGCCACTTAGATGTCCTTCATTTCTAGGACAGAGGAGGTGATGGTGGCTGGCAGGAAACTTGCTTTGAGTCCAGTTTGTTGTCAACTATTTACTAAGCTCCTACCAGGCACTAAGTGTATATATATATATATACGTACATATATATATCACACATATATATTTATGTGTCTGTATTATTATGCCAGATCATATTATTATCTACATACATTATGGCAGATGTGGGGAAATAACTGAATATAAGGTACACAGCCTGGAGAGTAAGCTTCGTGACTTCCAGTTTGCTCCCTAATGCCTTGTGGATTTGAGCTACATAACCAAAGCCCCCAGAAAACTAACACTGAAGGAGAGGGGGAAGGGGGAAAGACCTACGACCTTTAGGCACAGAGCAGAAGTGCGTTGAGGGTACCCGTGTGGTGTCTTATGGAGACGGAGAGGTCACAGGTGATAGCCTGAGTTGATAAAGGACACTGTTGTCACACGGGCAATGCCAGGCAGACACTGGAGACGGGATGTGGGTGTGGATGTGTGGGAGAAAGAATAGAGCTGGACAGAGAGAAACCATAAGGGCCAATGCCAGGTACGACTTGTTCAGCTCACTCCCCAGCAGAAGGTGTATTTAGAACATAGGTATTGATTGAATACCTGAGTGAAAGCAACAGAACTGAAGTGATCCTTGAAGGAGCAGGTGTAGGATAGAGGCAGGCACGGCCACTGCTGAGGGTGATTCCTTAGGGAATGAAGAGTTTTGTGCATGTAAGGAAGGTGGGGGTCCTGGAGAAGAGAGAAAGGAGAAGTCGTGATAGAAAGAAAGGGGGGAAAGGAGCATGAATTATCATTGACGAGAAATATATTTTAAGAGCATATGGCATAGTCTAATTTTAAAAAAGATTAGGTTTGGCAATACGTCTTACTCATGAAGTAGTTCATTTTTAAAAATAGAAATTTCATTCCACTGATGTGTATTCCAACCCTTTTGGCCATGTGTTAAGAATTTGCCTCCATGCAACTAAATAATTCAATATTTAGGTGCTATACCCCAGTAAGTCTGTACATGCTATCTGGATTGGAAAGCATACAGTTCCCATTGTGGCTCATCGGGTTAAGAACCGAACACAGTATCCATGAAGATGTGGCTTCGATCCCTGGCCTCGCTCAGTGGGTTAAGGATCTGAGGTTGCAGCAAGCTGTGGCATAAGTCACAGATGCGGCTCAGATACAGCGTCACTATGGTTGTGGCATCAGCTGGCAGCTGCAGCTCCGATCTGACCCCTAGTCCAGGAACTTCAATATGCTATAGGTGTGGGTGTAAAAAGGAAAGGAAAAAAAAAAAAAGAAGTATATAAGAATGGTCACTTTTTTTTTTTTTTTTTTGCCACTTCTAGGGCCGATCCTGTGGCATATGGAGGTTCCCAGGCTAGGGGTCTAATCGGAGCTGTAGCTGCCGGCCTACGCCATAGCCACAGCAATGCAGGATCCAAGCCGGGTCTGCAACCTACACCACAGCTCACGGCAATGCCGGATCCTTAACCTGCTGAGCAAGGCCAGGGATGGAATCTGCAACTTCATGGTTCCTAGTCGGATTCAATAACCACTGAGCCACGACGGGAACTCCAGGAACGGTCACATTTTACTCAGTGTGCTTTCTCATAGTTTCATTTCATTTCCTAATAAGGCTACTTACAAAAGAATGGTCACCCCAAACACCCATATCCAAAGCTCTAATACAATAGCAGCTAATATTTAAACTGCCATTCAGGGATGACAAGGTATTTTCTGTGTGAGTCATTTAGTTCCCACAACTGTGTCAAGTGGCTTCATCATGAGCCTGACCTTGAAGCCAAACTGCTTGGGTTTGAATCTCAATTCCATGCGTCACATACTTGCTGTCTCACTTTGGACAAGCAACTTAATCTCTTTGACCTCAGTTTCCTCATCTGTAAAATGGGGCGAATGACAGCCTAATAGCTCATAGGGTTGTTTTGTGCATGAACTGCTTTGAACCATGTAAAGTATTTCAGCAACGCCTGGCACATGGCTTCAGCCCAACAAGTATTATCTGGTTTTGTCAATGCAGGTGGGGAGGGTGGTATTAGCAGAAAACGGATGTTAAAGAAGTTAAATACTTTGACTAGAGCAGCACAGCTTAGAAGCGACAGAGCCACAAGCCTTGCACCCATGTCCTCCTGGGCAAACACTGTGCTTTGTAGCCTAAATGCTGCTGTCTCCTATTTCCAAATGCAATAGCTATTTCAAACTAGTAAAAGCCTAGCAATTTTCTGAAAACCGGAAAAAAGTATAATATACAAAATTAGGGAGGCTGAAAAAGGGGGAAATGATATAAATAAACCGAATCACTAACCGTTTGCGATCACCTGGATTAACGGCGACTAAGGCTCCTCTATCCCAAATCCTGTCAAATTTGCCAATATTTACTCTACCAGAAAGAAAGAAAAAAAAAAATTTTATGTTAGAAAAGTTGAATCTTTAACAAGATGAACAAGTGTCCCAGAGGTTTGCTGGCTGTTAAGGAACACATCTGCTCATCCTCTGAGTCTGTAGGGATGTGCTGCCGGGGGCGTGAGCAGCGGCCCATCATCTCCTAGTTCTGGGGGCTGGTGGCAGCAACCTTCCCCTTCTGCTTGGACTTGGGAGCACAAATAAGGAATAAGGGACAGTTTGCGACAACTCTGCTCCCAGCCCCTGGAACAGGTACTGGAGATTTTCAGGAAATGAGATCTCACCTCCATCCACACCCTGAAATGCATTTCTGTTATAGACACAGGTGTGAAGGGGAAGACACTTTATTTGATTTTATTTGTATTTGTACTTTTTTGTCTTCTGTCTTTGCAGGGCCGCATCCGCGGGCGTACAGAGGTTCCCAGGCTAGGGGGTCCAATCAGAGCTGTAGCCGCCAGCCTACACCATAGCCACAGCAATGAACCTGACTAGCATGCATGAGGATGTGGGTTCGATCCCTGGCCTTGCTCAGTGGGTTAAGGATCTGGCCACATCTGCGACCTATACCACAGCTCACAGCAACGCTGGATCCTTAACCCACCGAGCGAGGCCAGGGATCGAACCCACATCCTCATGCATGCTAGTCAGGTTAATTTCTGCTGCACCATGCTCTCCTCTCTCCTTGTCCTTACCTGCCCAGGATCATAATATTTTCCAGAGCTTAGAAGCTACCCGATGACAAAAATATCAAGGGTGCCGACATGTAAGCAACAGTGAAGATAACTGCAGAACAGAGACTCAAATCAGTGCTTTGTGGGCACTACTGCCAGGGGACAGGGGTGTTAAAAAGACCCTTCCTGGCCCACCTCAGCATTGCCTTGAAAACACTCGAGTTTTCCGTCCTACCTGGGAAGATCAAAAAGACTGCAGCAGTACAACGAAATGTTCCCTGAAGAACTCTGCAACGAAGAAATCAAGGATAAAAATTCCACTTAATGAGGAGATACAAGAATGGCCAAGAGAAAAAAAGAAGAGGGGCAAAGCAGAACACAGGTGGTGGGAAAAGAATTTCACAGCAAATCATTTTTTTCACCTCCTATTTCAATTTTTTTTTTTAAGAGCCACACCCGCGGCATATGGAGGTTCCCAGGCTAGGGGGTGAGTCAGAGCTGTAGCTGCCAGCCTACGCCACAGCCACAGCTATGTGGGATCCAGGCTGGGTCTGTGACCTACATCACAGCTCACAGCAAAGCCAGGTCCCTAACCCAGTGAGCGAGGCCAGGCATCAAACCTGCATCCTCAAGGATACAAGTCAGGCTTGTCACCACTGAGCCACCATGGGAACTCCAAATTTTTATTTTTTTAATTGTAAAATAAATAATGGACCAGATTACAGAGAATTTACAGAAGAAAACACTTGCATGCCACCCTCCAAACATTTTAATCATTTTAATGATTTCATCTTTCCCACCTTGCTTCCTGCACCTTTGCAAATACGTTTTCGGAGTAAAAGTAAAATAAAATTTTACTGAAAATAATTTTTAACAGCACTTAAAAAATACAAAACAATCAACCTGCACAAGATTCTTTTGGATCAACTCAAAGAGGAAAATCAGAGAGAGTTTAACCCAGAAGATCAGTTAGCTTATTTCACTTCCGAGCTTGTTAAATTTTAGCAATGTTTACTTTAGCTGAATCCTGATATTTTAACTCAGCTAAAGAGGAGCACACAGGCTGAGAGAAAAGGTGCAGACATTTTAAAAGCTACCCATGGAAAGTGCAATTGTGCTGACTCCCCACTTTCCTCTCTCCTCCACTGGCTAATGAGTATTTGTGTCCTTGCAATCCTGGACAGGACTACCTGGGGTTCTGGATAGTGCATGGGAATTTGGCGCAGTTTCTGACCCCCGTGAGGACAGCCTGGTGGAACAGAGAGGGGTGGGGATAGAAATACATCCTGGTACAGAATGGGCTGTGCTATTCTGGTTGTGTGCCCACAACCGTGGGAACTGAGCAAAGCAGGAACTGAAGGAGCACCACCAAAGACCTCAGAGAGAAGTGACTGTGTCAAACCATCTGGATGCGCCCGAGGACCCGGTGACGTTACAGGGACGGGGGCTGGGGTGCAGTCCAGGGGACGTGAGAAGGCTGGGTGTGGGTGCACGGGTGGGGGAAGGGCAGGGTAGGAGAGATGCATTTGGACATGAAATTGTACTTTATTCTGAAATGGCCAGGGGTGCAGTCCAGGGGACGTGAGAAGGCTGGGTGTGGGTGCGAGGGTGGGGGAAGGGCAGAGTAGGAGAGATGCATTTGGACATGAAATTGTACTTTATTCTGAAATGGCCAACTGAGGCCACAAATAGAGGAGTGAGGGTCTTTGAAGATCAGTCTGGAAGCACTTGGGGGTCAGCCCAGAGAGGAGGGGGCCTAGAGGCAGCAGGGAGAAGAGCCAGGGAATCTTAAATTTGGCTGCAGATGGGAATCCCTGGGGAGTTTTTTTTTAATTGAAGTACAGTTGATTTACAACATGTTAATTTTAGTACAGCAAAGTGACTCAGCCATATATATCTATATATTCTTTTCCATATTCTTTTCCATTATGGTTTGTCACAGGATTTTGAATAGAGTTCTCTGTGTTCCACGTATGTTTCCTATATAGAACAGTTTGCATCTGCTAATCCCAAATTCCCAGTCCTTCCTTTCTTCACTCTTGGTAACCACGTCTTCTTCATTTCTGTGAGTCTGTTTCTGTTTCATAGATTTGTTGATTTCTATTGTATTTATTTATTTATTTGCTTTTTGGGACCACAGGTGCGGCATAGGGAAGTTCCCAGGCTAGGGATCTAATCGGAGCGACAGCTGCCTGTGTATGCCACAACCACAGCAAAAGGGACCCCAGCCTCGCCTGCAACCTACACCAGAGCTCACAGTAATGCAAGATCCTTGACCCACCAAGCGAGGCCAGGGGTGGAACCAGGATCTTCATGGATACTAGTCAGATTTGTTTCGCTAAGCCACAACGGGCACTCCCATGTCGTATTTTAGATTCCACACGTAAGTGATATCACATGGTATTTGTCGTTCTCTTTCTGACTTACTTCACTTAGTATGATAACCTCTAGGTCCACCCAATATCCATACAATAATGCTGCAAATGGCATTATTTCATTTTTTTTTAGTGGCTGAGTACTATTCATACACACACACACACACACACACACACACACACACACCATATCTTCTTTATTCATTTATTTGTTGATGGACACTTAGGATGTTTCCGTGTCTTGGCTATTGCAAATAGTGCTGCTATGAACACAGGGGTGCGTGCGTCTTTTCAAATTACAGTTTTGTCTGGATATATGCCTGGGACGGGATTGCTGGATCTTATTTAGTTTTTTGAGGAACCTCCACACCGTTCTCTGTAGTGGCTGCACCTATCCACATTCACTGGGGAGTTTTACATAGACCTGATATTGGGCCTCAACCCTAGAGAGTCTGATTTAATTAGCCTAGGGCAAGGCCTCAGCACTGGGAATTTAAGATCCACAGGTAATTTCAAATGTGCCACCGCGGCTGAGAACCATTGCTCCAAGGAGTCAGGAAGCAGCATCAGCCTCTGTGGACTGAGTAAACTGGGAGTCCTAGGAGATCTAAGAAGGCAGAGAGAGGAAGCTGTAAAATAAAAGTATTATCAAGCTTCCTCCTGACCTGAGCAACTAATTTCAATATTTAGAAAAGACAGTACTTTGTGAACACCAAATGCACAGACAGTGGCCAGAGTATGTCTGACCAGAAAACCCAGACCCCAAACCTCGATGGCAACCGGCCTGGGGAAGCCAGATCACAACTCTGCAGGACTTTTACCACCCCTACCCCTCTTCCAACTCAAAGCCAGATATGCTGTCCAAACCCATCACAAGGGCTGCGGCTTCTAATGAGCCAACAACACTTGAATGAAGCCTTCGGATTTTCCTCTAGAAGCCTTCCCACCACTGCTAGTCTTTGAGCCTCTGCCAAAGGCAATCAGCTGACTCCTGCTGAATAAACAGCCTCTGCCTGCTCTCATTTGGGTAGCTGTTGTCCATTTTCACATTATTACCCGAAGCTGGCAGAGCAGTTCCACTGGATCATTCTGGTCACAGGATAAGGACAACTCCCAAATCTATCATGTCCAGCCCAAACGCTGCCCTGAGCTTTGAGGCATTTGCCAGCTATTCCTTCATCCTTCTACAGGCCCCTTACATGTCATCTCCAGGGCAAAACTCATTTTCTCTACTCTTCAACTTGCTTCTCATTTATTTTCTGCCACCCAACCAGTTGTGTGAGCTGGAAATGTGAACTCGTCATCCCCTGGATCCCCAATCAATCCCCCGTTTGTGACCCTAAACACTGCTGTTCCTCTTAGCGCTCCATCACTCTCCTTGTGCAGCTTTTCAAGATTGCTTTCCTGGACCGCTGCTCATTAATCTCATCTCTCTGCCAGGAGGATACTGCCCTTCAAATTCACTTCCCTTGAGGCCACAAGACTGGTTGGTCTCGAAAAGGAAATCTGGCCATGGCATGTTCCCACTTGAAACCCCACTGTGCAAAACAAAGTACCAGCTTACCAGCATCTGAGCCGGCTGAGTGGACCACCTGCCTGTCCCAGCCCTATCTATCATCACACTTCAAGGAAGTTCCCACAGGCTGGGTTAGGGAACTTTCCTCCCTATTCCCTTAATACCCTGTGTCACTACTCTTAGCTCTGTGCATGACAAACAGCGACCTCTCAGTTTTCTCTTTTCCCCTAAACTAAGCAATTCTTTAGGGCAGGGACTGTGTTTGTCATCTCTTCAGTGTCTCATGCAGGGTGTGACACAAGACAGGCTCTCTCAGAAACACCTGTTTATAATGAAAAATCAAAAAAAATACTTGCACAGCAAAGGAAACCATGAACAAAACAAAAAGACAACCTATGGAATGGAGGAAAATATTTGCCAATGAAGCAACTGACAAGGGATTAATTTCCAAAATACACACACAGCTCATACAGCTCAATATTAAAAGAACAAACCCAATCCAAAAAAATGGGCAGAAGAACTAAATAGACATCTCTCCAAAGAAGGCAGATGGCCAAAAGGCACATGAGAAGATGCTCAACATTGCTTATTGTTAGAGAAAAAGAAATCAAAACTACAATGAGGTAATCGCCTCATACAAGTCAGAATGGCCATTGACAAAATGTCTGCAAATAATAAATGCTGGAAAGAGTGTGGAGAAAAGGGAACCTTCCTACCTTGTTGGTGGGAATGTAAATTGGTACAACCACTATGTAAAATAGTATAGCGGTTCCTCAAAAATAGAGTTACTGTATGACCCAGTAATCCACTCCTGGGCACATATTCAGAGAAAACTTTAATTGAAAAAGATACATGCACCCCAGTGTTCACTGCAGCACTGTTTACAATAGCCAAGACATGGAAACAACCTAAGTGTCCAGCAACAGATGAATGGATAAAGAAGATGCAGTAGATATACACAATGAAATATTACTCAGCCATAAAAAAGAATGAAATAATGCCATTTGCAGCAATATGGATGGATCTAGAGATTATCGTGCTAAATGAAGTCAGACAAAAACAAACATCACATATCACTCACATGTACAACCTGAAACAATACATACAAATGATACCCATTTATAAAACAGAAATACACTCACAGACACAGAAAACAAATTTATGGTTATCAAAGGGGGAAGGGGGCAAGAATAAATCAGGAGTTTGGGATTAACATATATACACTAATATATATAAAATAGATAACCAACAAGGACCTACTAGAGAGTACAGGAAACTATAGTCGAGATACTGTAATAATCTCTAATGGAAAAGAATCTAAGAATTATAATTTTTATATAAATGTATAACTAAATCACTTTGCTGTATACCTGAAACTAACACAACGTTGGAAATCCAGCATATTTCATTAAAAAAAAAAAAAAAAAAAACCACCCACACCAAAACTGTAACAAATAACATTTGACCTTGGCCTTTATTTATCTCTGTTCACATTTAGGTAGTCCTTACACTACATGATGTCTAGGTGAATCTGGTGATAGGGTCATCAGACCCTTCTCACTTATTCATGCTGAGAAAAATTATTTACCAAAATCAAGACACACCTTGAATACTTTGGCTCCAGGAATTTCGGCAATTGGTTCTTCTGAATAAGAAAGATCCTGCTCCGTAAAAAATTCCCGTATCCCAAGTTCACTGATTTCCACACCAACTACACTGTGTCCTCGGTCTGCAAACCTGCATAAAATCATATAATTCCACTTAAACGTTTATTTCAAACACAGTACTAAATAAAAGGACATACCTCAATACATACACATTTTCCTTAATTTTAAGGGATTTATATGAATTCAGGTTCAAAGGATTTCACAGAACATGTAGATCTATGTAGTTCCAAACCTTATGTTTTATGAAATTCTGAAAACAAAAATGATTTATATGACCTTGGGAAAAATCTTAAAAGCCTGGAAAATTCTACCTTTAAAATGTTGATGTACTGCAAATGGATTTGAATGGAAGAGCTTCTGATTTAAAAGCATCCCATGAATTAGATATACATTTCCCATTTCTCTAAATCAGCTCTGTCCATTAAAACTTTTAGTGATGCTGGAAGAACCTACACCTGTGTTGGGCAATCCGGCAGCCATGAACTATGCAGGTTACTGATCCCTTGGGATGTGGCTACTGGTAGCCACATGGGGCTATAGATACCATATTGGATACCACATTGGAACACACAGCTCTAGAACCCATTAGCACCCATTGCTGTAATAATCGTACAGTTTCTACTTATACTAAACCCTTCTACAAATTTATCTGATTACTATACGCAAGTAACTAGTATTTTCCCAGAAAATAATGACAGAATTCAGTCTTGGGATCTTGGACTTCAGAGAAAACAGCAGTAGTAGCACAAAGACGCAGACACAGTAAAGATTTTATGTCACGTTAAATAAACACATAAGTCAGTTATGCTATAATGCAATATCTATGTCTTCTTAAAAATTCCCGCACCATGCAAAGTCGTGCAGTAAAAATTACGAGGCTTCTGGGCAAATGAGGGTTAGGGCCCATGTTAAAAACTTGGTCCCTGGGGGGTGGGGGGATGTGCTTGGGCTGTGGGATGGAAATCCTGTGAAATCAGATTGTGATGATCATTATACAACTGCAGATGTGATAAATTCATTTGAGTAATAAAAAAAAACAAAACTTGGTCCCAGTGAATGTTATTCAGCCATAGAAATGAAATTCTGCATTTATGATAACATGGATGGACTCTGCCAGCATTATGCTAAATGAAATGAGTCAGAGAAAAACAGTGTATAATCTCACTTATATGTGGAGTCTAAAAAGAAGGTCAAAGATTATAGATTGGTAGCTGCCAGAGGCTGGGGGTGAGCAATGGGTGAAAGAGGCAAAGGTGGTCCAAAGGTACAAATTTTCAGTTATAAAGTAAATATGTCATGGGGACGTAAAGAACAACGTGGTGACTAGAGTTACTAACACTGTAGTGCATATTTGAAACTTGCTAAGAGAGTAGATCTTAAAAGTTCTCATCACACACAAAACAGTTCTATAACTGTATTGGTTAAGTAGACTTATGCAATATATGCATATACAAATGTCTAATCATTTTGCTGTATTCCTGAAACTGACATAATTGTTGTTCATCAATTACACCTTAATTTTTAAAAATACTTTTTTTGAAAAAAGCTGTTATGTATTTGCCATAACTTATCTCTGTGAATCAGGATTTTCTCAACAATACACAAAGAGTATTCAGAAATAAGATGGATTAAGCATTATTTAAGAAAAAAAACCTCAGTGCTACATTAAAAAGAAAAAAAGACAGGAACCTGATAGACATGGTTTTACATGTTCAGTGGCTACAAAATATATGACAACAGGGCACTTTACCTTGAGAAAGACCTGAAGTTTACATATAGAAACGGGGCTTGGAAGGGCTGCAGTTTTCAAATTATTGGTTAGTAATGGAAGGTGGACTATGGGCAAGCAAATGCAAAGCTCTCACAATAGCTGTGGATGGAAAAGGCTCACAGCACAGGGAGGGAATTGAGGTTTACGGGAGACGGCTGAGCTGTGCGCATGGGTACATTTTGCTTATTTATACACAGGTTACTTTAGCTGGGCCTTCTTATCTGCTTTCACCTCATGTTTCTTGCAGACAAAATCACATACAAGCAAATGTGAAAGTCACATCATGCTCAAATTGTTCCTTAATATATCAACGGAGTAAGAATGCAATTAGCATTTTCAAAACAAGAGATGCGAGCAGAACCTATTTCTCATCCAAGACCACATACTTTCAATGTGATCAGAACATGAAATGTTTATAATTCTGAAATACACATTTTATAACTTGTCTTTCATAGTTTCTAGGAAATGTGTTAATCTACAAGGAATATATATATTTTTAACTCTCCATTCATTTTTTTTGAAGTTATAAAATATAAACAAAAAAGCTACCCAAACCAGCTGAATGGATTTTTATTTCAACATATGGAGATAATGGGAGTTCCCGCCATGGCTCAGTGGTTAACAAATCTGACTAGCATCCATGAACCAGCAGGTTCAATCCCTGGCCTCACTCAGTGGGTTAAGGATCTGGCATTGCCGTGAGCTGTGGTGTAGGTCGCAAACGCAGCTTGGATTCTGCGTTGCTGTGGTTGTAGCATAGGCCAGCAACTACAGCTCTGATTCAGCCCCTAGCCTGGGAACCTCCATAGGCTGCAAGTGCGGCCCTAAAAAAAGGGGGGGGTGGAATGAAGCATAGCCTACTAATGACTGGCATAGACTAGATTATATTGGAAGATATTTACCCAAAAAACAACCTAGGAAAATGTCTTATACATTTTTTGTTAATGCTTTTGGGTTTCAGCTCAGTTTATCTCTTCACATCTGATATCTGCATAGTCCTTAATATACAAACTCATTACAGATGAAAACCCCTCTAATGTAATAACATTTATACCATTACACTAGCTTAAATCTGGTATTTTTATTATAAATTACTCTAAATCTTCAACAATCACACTTATTTGTCTGTTTCATCATACCATATCCTAATCTTGTCTCAGAGCCTCTGCGAAAACGAGGTTGTTATCACTTATGACAAGGCAATAAGGCTGTGTGTTCGTGAAGTTAATGTTTTTCTTGCAGATCATTTCCAAAGTTAACTCTTTCCTCTGGTTCAGTGAGTCAGTTAGGATACTGTTTTCAATTTCACAGCCACCCTAGAATCTTAAGCCAGGGCAGACATTCACAAATGCTCTCAGCTCTAAGTTGAGGGTGTGGGGGCTGGCTGCAAAAATGCCACCATCTCCACTTGAAAATCCACTCCAAATGCATACATGTTCTGTGGGCTGGCCACTTATATTTATATAGAGAACAGCACATTTTAAAGTTACTATATTTTTCATTGACTAATCATTTTCATACATTTTATTTCTTTCCTGCTTGATGAGCAAACTTCTCAACATTCAAGCTTACAAGTTAATAGCATATCTTGGCATGTATGATAGGGTCTGTATATTATTATGACAACATCTGTATAGAAAATGACTCTCAGGAGTTCCTATCGTGGCACAGCAGAAACAAATCAGACTAGGAAGCATGAGGTTGAGGGTTCGATCCCTGGCCTCACTCAGTGGGTTAAGGATCTGGTGTTGCCGTGAGCTGTGGTGTAGGTCGAAGATGTGGCTCGGATCTGGCATTGCTGTGGCTCTGGTGTAGGCCGGCAGCTGTAGCTCCGATTAGACCCCTAGCCTTGCACGGGTGAGGCCCTGAAACTACAAAAGATAAAAAAATAAAAATAAAAAAAATACAGAAAATGACTGCCAGGTTTGTGACTTAAAGATAACCCACAGTGAAGTAGCTTGTTAATTAATGTTAACTCTCTTCCCAGATAATTACTCACCAGACATACATTCTTCATCACCAGTTTTATTAGCAAATGATTCATGAAAACAATAACCCCTATGTGCTCCTAGAGGGAGGGGAAAGTGCAGCTGAATTGTGGATTATACACAGTCTTGACAAAAGGTTGTAATTCATCTTGAATTCTTCTGTCTACCTCTATTTACAGTGTCTAAATTTTTTTTTTTTCGTCTTTTTAGGGGCTGCACCCACAGCATATGGAGGTTCCCGGGCTAGGAATTGGCGCTGTAGCCACTGGCCTACACCACAGCCACAGCAACACCAGATGTGAGCTGTATCTGCGACCTATACCACAGCTCGAGGCATCGCCGGATCCTTTACCAGCTGAGTGAGGCCAGGGATTGAACCTGCAACCTCTTGGTTCCTATTTGGATTCATTTCCACTGCACCACAACGGGAACTCCTACAGTGTCTAACATTAACCTAGTTAATTCCTAAACCACCTACAAAAACCAAACTGTGCACGAAGGTGAAGGAGATGTAAGCGGGTCTCATCCCCCACCCTCAATCTCATTGGTTCTGAACTAATTCTTTTTCTTGGAAATTCAATACAGAAAGGCTGGGTCAGGGTCTTATTGTTTGAGAATGTTAAATAGTCAACTAAAAATACAGAATCCCTGTACATTGCCAGAGAACAGAATTTTTAACTTACATCCTATTAAATATTCACCCCAAGTATTTATCATCAAGACAAGAAAGTATGTTAATGTTTATCCACTCATACCATTTCATCTCAACGGCTTTTCCACAAAGGGGAAAAAATACCCGCAGTCCTTTCTCGTCTTTAAGAAAAGTATCCAAATGCTTCTTTAGTAGCCTGGAGAGAGAAAACAACAACAACAACAACAACAACAAAAAACCCACATTGTTTTAATTACCTTAAGGCACAGAGGAAAAGAACTACAATTGTAAGTACTAAGGCTAAGTACTTTTCATGCATTATTTCACTTAATATTTCCCAACAACTTTACAAAGTAGATAACATTAATTATTAAAATCTCTAGTTTGCACATGGAAGAAACAGGAAGGTTAAGTAACTTGCTCAGTCACATTACTAGTGAGTGGTTAATCTGACTCAAACCTGGGGCATTCCTGATCAGTAAGAATAAAAAATTATTTTCTTCCTTGGTTGATATATTTTGAAAATGTGTGTGTGTGTGTACACACACGATGTGGGAGAGTTTCTGGACCCACTGAATTTTTCAACATTCACTTTATGGCAAGCTCTCTAAACATGCACTCGGGTCTCAGAAGTATTTCTGAATAGTTTAATTCTCATGGTTAATTCCCTCTGTAGACACGTGGCTCTTCTAAGGCCAGCTTCATGCCAGAGATAACCTTTTCAAAGGCTCTAGGATGATACCCCAACTACTACTGGGTGTGCAAATGTAATAGTAATAACAACGTCCTCTGGGAAGGCAGGGTGGCTGCCTGGAAGAAGGGACATCTGTCATGACCACTTTACTCATCACTAGCCCGACATTTACTGTTGCTGCTTTGAAGCCTACTACTATTATTAACATATTGCTCAGCATCCTCACTCACTCAATTTCTCTCAGCTTCTCTTCTTCCATCACATAGATAATACTTTAGCATGTGAACACATGCTACTCGAGAGCAGTCAAAACACTACCACTGTTCGGTATGATGATATACCAGCATTAGTGTAGCTCAAGCATCTGCTTATATATAAACATGCATGACCAATACAGGGAATTTTTTTTTAAAAAAAGGACATACTTCATAAATCTAAGATGCCATCAATTTTAAGTCACACCATTATCCATGGGAAAAAAATAGCACTGCCAATGAAACTAAAATAAGGCATAGATACATTCTGATGTCGAGATGTTAAAAGTGAAAAACTAAAAATGTGCGTATTAAAGTCAGTCAAATAATGGGTACCTAAATCATTATTTCTATTTCCAAAGACAGTTTCTAATAGAGCATTTCTCTGTTATAAACTAACGTTTAATCCAAGAAGTAAAAACACTTCTTACTGATGTCCTCGTTCTTGATGAAATGAAATGTTACGATTCACCCATTTTTCTTGCCATTCTTCCAGAGTTAGCGTTCGGTTTTTCTGCGCCTCAGTGTCTGGGTACTCATCAACATCAAGCACAGTTCTTGGATCATCCATGGTTTTTTTTTAGACAGCTTTGGCTCCAATGCTTAAATGGAAAATATTTGCAATGTTGTCATTTAAAGGCATTTCCATTCTATTGATGATGAAATAAACACCTATTATTCTCAGCAGTTTGGCTTCTAAAAAATATTTCAATATGCAAGGAAGAGTCACACAAAAAATTACTTTTCCATAAGTCTGATAGTAGGGGCATTCTATAATACACATTAGGAAAGATCATTGAATAAACTGAATTACATCTTAGCATTAGAATAAAAGAGTTTGGAGTTCCTGTTGTGGCTCAGTGGTTAAGGAATCCAACTAGGAACCATGAGGTTGCAGGTTCGAACCCTGGCCTCGCTCAGTGGGATAAAGATCCGGCGTTGCCGTGAGCTGTGGTGTAGGTCGCAGACATGGCTCGGATCCCGAGTTGCTGTGGCTGTGGTGCAGGCCAGCAGCAACAGTTCTGATTCGACCCCTAGCTTGGGAACCTCCATATGCCGCAGGAGCGGCTCTAGAAAAGGTAAAAAAAAAGAATGAAAGAGTTTAAGTTTAAAAAAGGGGGGAGGACAAAAAATAAACAGGCATTATAACTTTTGCCAGCTTAGAATTCTTTCTAGTATCTCACTCTTTAATTTTTAAAATTTCTTTTCATGTTTACTTTATATTTTTAAAATCAAAGTTATAATTGAAATTATAATAATGCACACCATTGAAAGAGTTCAACAGGAGTTCCCGTTTTAGCTCAGTGGGTTAAGAACCCAACATAGTGTCTGCGAGGATGCAGGTTTGATCCCTGGCCTCTTTCAGTGGGTTAAGGATCCAGTGTTGCCACAGCTGAGGCATAGGTTGCCGATGCAGCTCAAATCCAGTTTTTCTGCAGCTGTGGTGTAGGCTGGCAGCTGCAGCTCCAATTTGACCCCTAGCCCGGGAACTTCCATATGCTGCAGGTGCAGCCATAAAAAGAAAAAAACCAACCAACCTAATAAAAAGACCACAAAAATCCCCAAAGAGTTCAACAGTGTTGTGAAAATAGCAGTCTTTACTACCAATGAAAGAAGCAACCATTTTTAACTTTTAACTGAGTCTTGAAATGTAACTCAAGTATAACTCATACTATAACTCAATATAGCATGCTTATTTTATGTCATCTTAATTTTTCATTTAAAGGAAGCATCAAGAAAAAATAAGCATTTAGCCCTCTTTTAACTTAGAAACATAGACACACACACTCCCCGCCTTCACATTTTTCCTACCCCTCCAAATAGATTTAGCATCTCTTTGATTAAATATTTGAAGTACACATTATTATGACTAGGTAAAGACTATTCATAGCTAAGCCATGTAGAATTCAATGATTACTTCGGCTTTTTTGCACGACTTTTTTTTTTTTTGTCTTTTTACCTTTTCTAGGGCCGCTCCCGCAGCATATGGAGGTTCCCAGGCTAGGGGTCAAATCGGAGCTGTAGCTGCCAGCCTACACCAGAGCCACAGCAACACGAGATCCAAGCCGCATCTGCGACCTACACCACAGCTCACTGCAACGCCGGATCCTTAACCCGCTGAGCAAGGGCAGGGACCGAACCCGCAACCTCGTGGTTCCTAGTCGGATTCGTTAACCACTGAGCCACGATGGGAACTCCTGCCCGACTTTTTATTCTATAGTTAGTAACTGTCTTGCTTAAAAATTTCCATGTATTTATTACTAATTCACCTCCAACTTCTCACAATCTTCTATTAATACACTCTCACTTTCTTCGGTTATCAGACATTCTATCAATATCATCTTGGAAAAGAGCCTTCTGACCTGAGGTCTCTTTTCTTTTGGTACACAGCTAACCTTCTGGGATCTTTCTGGATCACCATCCTAGAGCCTTCCTTCCTACTTTTGATGAATCTCCTGTTTCCTTTATTGTTGGATATTTTCTTATTCTTATTTTTTTTTTTTTTTTTTGGTTACCACCCTTATATTGGTAAAGTACAACCTTCAGCAGCTTTCTCAGAAAGGGGGCATGAGAGGAAAGGCTTGTTTTTTTTTCTTTCTTTTTTTTTTTTTTCTTTTTTGGTTCCATGGCATATGAAGTTCCTGGGCCAGGGATCAGATCTGAGCCACAGTTGTGACCTATGCTGAAGCTGTGGCAATGCCAGATTCTCAACCCACTTTGCTGGGCCAGGATTGAACCTGCATCCCAGTGCTGCAGAGACACTGCCAATCCATTGTGCCACAGCAGGAACTCCGAGAAAAGGTTTTTTGCAACTTTGCATATATAAAATATCTTCAGACTGTTCCCTATCCTTGATGTGTAGTTTTGCGGGGTAAAAATTCTTGGTTGGAAAACAATTTCTTTCACAGTTCTGAAGAAATCATTCCCTTGGCTTCTAGCTTACAGAGTTATTGCTTAAATTTCAAAGACATTCTGATCCTGTATTTTCCCTGTAGCCAATGTTTTTCTCTCTCACTCAAAGCTTTTCTTTGCCCCTTAGTTTTCAAGACTTCATAATTCTATCTCTTATTCTGGGTCTGTCTGCATCCCTTTGGCCAAGTTCTTTTGTAACGGATTTAGTCCCTCCCTTCCCTCCCCACCAATTCTCTTACTCAGAACACTTTTTTTGGCTATAGAACCTCCTGACTTAATGCTGTAAATTTCTCATTTTCTCCCACTATTTTCCAACTCTTATTTCGCCCTGTTTTCTGAGACCCCCTTATTTTTATCTTTCTATCTTTGTATTTAGTTTTTCTATTCTGCTCTCAAGTCTTTAATTCTCAAGAGCTCCTTTTTGTTTCTGACGCTCTTCTTTTCTTTTTACTTTGCTCTTATTTCATATATAGAATGGACATAATATTTTCTCTTATTTATCTGCACCGTCTGTTACTGAGTTGCTTTGGCTGTTGGTTTTGACTTCTACCTTTCAAACTAGTGACTGTCCTGAAATGCCCAGCAATTCTTATTATCTACTCATCCTAACAGTAAATATCATTGGAGTTCCCATCACGGAGCAGTGGAAATGAATCCGACTAGGAACCACGAGGTCGTGGGTTCCATCCCTGGCCTCGTTCAGTGGGTTAAGGATCTGGCCTTGCCATGAGCTGTGGTGTAGGTTTGCAGACGCAGCTCGGATCTGGTGTTGCTGTGGCTGTGGTGCACGCCTGCAGCTATAGCTCCGATTAGACCCCTAGCCTGGGATCCTCCGTATGGCCCAGGTGTGGCCCTAAAAGAAAAAAAAAAAAAAGAGTAATACCATAAACAATCAGGTCCTACTGAATAGCACAGGGAACTATATTAAATATCCTGTGATAAACCATAATGGAAAAGAGTATGGAAAAAATAGATGTGTATGAATAAATAAATCACCTTGCTGTACTGCAGAAATTAACACATTATAAACCAACTATACATCCTATACATCAATAAAGTAATTTTTTTTTTAGTAAAGAGTAAATACCAAAAAAAGCTGGTTATAAGTTTAAGTTTGTGGGTGAGGCTTATTGGCGTAAGCTTCACTGCAGGATGATGTTGAGTAGATGTCATCTGGGAACCTAGAGGTCATTATCTTTATTTTCTTTGTACTCATCAGACTCTCCACAGATGGACTTCCCAATATCTGTTGAAAGATTGGGTGCTTGGGACCTTGGCTTTTTACCCAAATGAGAAAAGGACAGAAGTGGGAGAGGGCCCCAGCATTCGGTTTGCCTGTGCTCAATTAATCTCCATGTTTTTAGAATGGTACTCCCATTCCAAACTACCTATCTTCGGAGTCCAAAGACTATACCCTCTCCAGGGTATATACCCCCAAAACTCTGCTGGTGTGATGAGGGGTAGATACTTGGTTGCAGGGAGTTGTGAAAAGAACCTGGGAGTTAAGCCTTTTAAGAACCAGAATTTCAAGCAATCCTCTTAATTTCTACCATATCCTTTGATCTCCTGCTGCTGCACTCCTGAGCACTGGGAATTCTATAATGCAAAGGTGGGTTGCTCATTGGCTTTTCCCATGGCAGGTTTAGAATTTACCCTTCTTCAGTCTGCAAAATCCCTCTTCATCACTTAGCCATCTGCTTTCCAGACTTCAAAATGTTACTGCTTTCATCTTCTCTTCTGTCCTCCCTATTCTAGTGGTTCATGTCCCTAATTTCAGGAGATAGCAAAAGTAGGTGCAGAGATTCAATATCCCATCTCTACTCTACAACTTTATATTTTCAAATTGTTTTTTACAACTTCTTGGCTTCTTTTCTTTTCTTTTTTTTTTGTCTTTTTGTCTTTTTGTTGTTGTTGTTGTTGTTGTTGCTATTTCTTGGGCCACTCCCACGGCATATGGAGGTTCCCAGGCTAGGGGTCTAATCGGAGCTGTAGCTGCCAGCCTACACCAGAGCCACAGCAACACGGGATCCAAGCCGCATCTGCGACCTACACCACAGCTCACGGCAACGCCAGATCGTTAACCCACTGAGCAAGGGCAGGGACCGAACCCGCAACCTCATGGTTCCTAGTCGGATTCGTTAACCACTGCGCCACGACGGGAACTCCTCTTTTCTTCTTCTTCTTTTTTTTTTTTGGTATGGGAAAATGGCACATGAAGGTGTTGACTTAAAGAAAAACACACAACATAAGGGTTGTGAGTTTCAATTTTATTTGGGGACCTTACTGAAGTTACAGCCAAGGAAACAGCCTTTCAGATTATCTGTGGAATTGCTCCAAGTATATATGTTCCATATATATAAGGGATGTATGTACATATGTATGTATGTATGTCTTTTTAGGGCTGCACCTGCAGCACATGGAGGATACCAGGCTAGGGGTTAAATCAGAGCTGTAGCTTATGCCACAGTCATAGCAATACCAGATCCAAGCCTCGTCTGCCACCTACACCACAACTCACTGCAATGCCGGATCCTTAATCCAGTGAGCTAGGTCAGGGATCCTGCCTGCTTCCTCATGGATACCAGTCAGAGCCACTGAGCCACAATGGGAACTGAATTTATTTATTTTTGACCAGAAAAAAAAAATGTTTGGCATACATTTTGATAAAAGATTAGTGCTAATCACAAAGAACAGATACCTCAAGTTAATGACTTTGTTGATTTCTATGAAGGAGAAGATGCAAAAATCTAGGGTCATTGAAATTCCCTGGAAGGCATGGGTCTTAACTATCCAGGGGCCATTTATCCAAAACACTGACATGCCTCCCCTTTATTTTCACTCCGGAAGTCCTGAATGCCTCAGACACCTCACCCTCTGCAGGGGTGGCAATTTAACCCTTAGAATAACTGGATGATGTCTGACACTTTGTTCCTTTAAAAAATTTTTCTTTTACAAAGGGAACTGAGGTAAAAAGAGTGAATTTAACTGCAAATCTACCTGAAAGTATGAGGAAAATTCCTGTCTTTTCGATGTGAAATTTGTAATGCTAAGGACAATATAGCATAATAGTTCTAACATACCCTTTGAGTCATTAGTGAAACTAATTCAGTTTGAATTACACTGGCAGGCTATTCTTGGTGGAGTTAAATTAATGATTCATCCTTAAGAACAGCACATAAAAGCAGTTATTCAAAGGGAAAAGTTCCCTTTATTGCAAAATTTGACTTCAGAGTGTTCGGGATTTAAGGAGAAAGCACTTCCCTTGGAATTGGGACACAAATTCACCTTCCAACAAACATTTGTTAACAAAAGTTTGCAAGGCCCTGAGGATGTCAGGACGTGATTTTTCTGAGAAGTCAGAAGGAAGTATCTGATTATATTAAGTACAGAAAAGCAAAAGAGAGTTGTACTTTTCCCATTTCCATTTTCAGCAAGAAACTTTGGAACCTGAACTTGTGCCTTCATAAGCCGTTCTCTACTTAAAACAAAAGGGAAGCATAATTTTATCACTAAGCCAGGGCAACCCACAATTGTTCAACTCTACCGCTCTTAGAGAAACTTGAAATATAGCTTAACATCACAAATATAACTTAACATCACAAATATAACTTAATGACTTCTTAACTGTCCTCATAGCTTCTCAACGTACTGAACTTGTTCACATCCTTTTCTGTAGAAATAAAAAAATTTCTACAAAAAGATAAAAGAACCAAATCATAAGAATCGAGAAAGGCAAATTTCACAGTCATTCTTACCAGTACACGGAAATAGCTGATATGCTGGTTTGGTCACTCAAGTCCACCTTTGGGTGGAGTCCCAAGTCTGGATTATTTCTCACCTTAAAAAAAAAAAAAAAAAGTTTCTGCTTCAGATTTATTTTAAAATTTTGATAAATTGAGGAATAACTTCCCTAAGGTGCATTTTAAGAGTATGCCTCAGTGAATTTTTCCATATGCATACACCTATGCAATAACCATGGAGCAAGACAGAATTTTTACATCACCTCAATTCCCCCCACTGCCCCGCCCCCAGAGCGTCACTCACTATTCTAGCAAGTATTTATTTCTCTTTTCTTAAAAATCACCAATATCCTATAATGCTTGGGGTCACTTTAATTATGTAACTCAGAAAGGTCATTTACTATCCGACCTCGTTATTCCCCCTTCCCATTCTGATCCCTGAGTCCATTTCTGGGCGCGGACTGCTGGGCTGCCGGCGCTTGTTAGGAAGCCCCATCCCGGCATCCGATCACGGGCTTACGTCTACCAAATCTTTCCAATGCTCATCACGCACTCTCGGCGATCGGAGGAGCCTACCTCGTGCGCGGTCCGCTGCCTTTGGCTGGTTCTGGCGCAGCGCGGGGCCACTACGGGTTGGGTCCAAGACCCTAGCTCAACCCCGCCCCCGGACCCGCCCCCGGACTCGCCCCGGGACTGCCCCTCTTGCGGAACACTGACTCCGCCCCCTTCCCCCTGCCGCCCGGGCTTGCGCAGCGGCGGAAATGGTCAGGGCGGGGCGAGTAGCGCAGCGAAGGCGAAGGCGGGGACCCCACTCCTCCCCGGTCCCTCCGGCTCCTCCCACCCCGGGTCACGTCGTGACAGGGGCGGAAGCGGCGGCGGCGGCGGCGGCGGCCGAGCGGGGGCTGCGGCTCGCGGCGCGGATCCTGCGGTCCTGGGCGCGCGGCGCGCGGCTCGGGAGAGGCGCCGGCAGCCGGGGACGGCGCGCACTGTCTCGCCCGCGCTCGGAGGTGGGGGACACGCGGCTCCCGGGGCGGGCATGGGGGCGGCGGCGGATTTCGGGTGACAGCTCTGCACAAAGCAGCTTGGCCAGGGTGCAAGCTTTCATTCTGCCGCTGTACAGCGCTCCTGGCTAGGGTGGGAGGTGGATGGGTGCTCCAGGGGCTTATACCTCCCTCCCTGGATTGGAGCGGGGTGCGGCGTGGGGATCCCTGTTTGAGGAAGGGGGAATTCCCGGGCTGGGTTGTTACGGCGACGGGGTTCCCGGATTCATCGCTGCGTTGCGAGTCTCTCCTAATCCCCCTCCCCACAATGTTTCCTTTCTGTACACAGTGCCTTCTCCCCGTGACTCCTTGCACGCCTCCAGCGCAAAGGTGAGCCCCGGGAGGCTGTTGCTTCTCAGACTCCGGAGAGCAGACGAGAAAGCTTTTCGGAAAGCGAAGCAGCTGCAGGTTGCACTGGGAACGTTGAGACTCTCTCCTGGGGGCTGTCAGAGCCCTTTCACCTGGGGAGTAGCTGCTGCGGGGCGGGGGTGAGGGGACCCCCGGTCCGGGAGTGGGAACTCCCTCGCTGTTGGTTCAGCTGAGAGCGTGGCGGCGAGGAGCTCGCACGGCCTCGCAGGTGTGGTTAGTTTTACTCCAGCGCGGCTACCACGCGTTGAGACGCTGTCGGCATTGCCAGGTTGCTGGGGTAACTCCTCTGGGACCCGGGACCCCGAGGGGGCGGCCCCGATTACGGTAGTTGTTAGTCAACAGCCTAGCAGCTGGCAGGTGAAAGAGGAAGGAAGAGGCCGGCCCAGCTGTAGCGAGATGGGGGTTCCTTGATCTGGAACTTAGCCAGATGGAGGCCCAGCCTTCCCTCGGGAGGGCGTGCAGAAGTTCACAGACCACTCCATTTGAGGAGATCCGTCACTTCTGTGCACGCACAACTCAAGGCTATTTCGCCTTTTTTTTTTTTTTTAATCTATTTAAATGGAAGAAAGGCGAGTGGAAGAGAATTTCTTGAGGAGGTACATGAGAAAATGTCCATCAATAATTAATTGTCTTCCAGGCAGAGAAAGTAGTCAACAAAGCATTCAGGCAATTGAACTGGATCCACATTTCGGAAAATGTGATTGTTGTGGGAGCAATTTTAAGTGGCCCTAAGGAAAATTTTTATTCCTGTTGTCTTTGAAGAAGTTTCTAGTCGTTTATCCTATTTTGAGAAATTATGCTAATGCCACTATAAATTTGTATTCCAGCGTGAAGTCCATTTAGATTCATATTTTTATGAATCTTGTGTGTGTTTTTAAACACTTTTTTGGAATAAGCTACTTCAGAAAAAAAATCCTAGGAATTGTTAAAGCAGAAATCTAGACATTGCTATTTCCGCTTGGTTACTTATGCCCCCAAACCATTTTTTCTTTCTTTTGGCACATTAAAAGAAGACCAATGCTGTGAATTTAAAATTAGGAAGAAATTGCTCATAAAAGCATATTGAAACCTGAAACAAATTGATTTTATTTAAAGTTAGGTGTGTTAAAAAAAAAAAGTTAGGTGTGTTTATTAATTTGAAGAACAAGGGGAAAGGCGCTTTCAGTATACTAGTTTGTTTTAATGACATTTTGGATCCTTATTTCTAAGATTATATTTAAAAGTGCAATTAAGTAATCCTTCCAACTTAATTTTTTCCCTCCATTTTAAGTCCAAAGAACCCAGCAATAGTGAAAATATAGAAATTACAGTGTCAAAAAAGGATGAAGTTACATAACTTTTTTTTCTTCCATTTTTTTCTTCCTTTTTTAAATTACTCAAATGAATTTATCACATCTGTAATTGTATAATAATCCATAACTGTTAATTGTGTAATTAAAGGAAACGTACTCCCCTAAAAATCTTCAATCATGTTTTCCCCAGACAACACAGATTTCTTAACAGCTTTTATAGCTAACGTTTTTATTTCTTCTTAACCATTTCTTGAATTGCATCATTCTTCATTGCAATTAAATGTTTTCCAGTATACAGTTGGATTAAAATGTTTGATGGAATTTCCAGAAACTATGCTTTCTTTTGAGAGTGCTTGCATTCCCAGGTACACAGTCAAGTGTTGCATGAACCTGATTTTATTTATGTTCCTAAACCCCACATTAGGCTCAGATGTTTGCTGTAAGACTTAACACATGACACACATACACTTATTTACATAGGCTTTATTCATGGTTCATTGTATACTTATTTACAGCGGCTTTATTCATGGTTCATTGTATGACTAATGTGGAATATATCTTTTATATAAAGAGATTTGTTAGATTGGAGAGCCTTTTGAAAATATAAATGTGATCCAGAAAGTCTTCTTTGTATATAACATTTGTAGGTGGACAGTGGTACTTTAAAATCATAAGTGCTTTTTTTTTTTTTTTTTTGTCTTTTCTAGGGCCACACTGGCGGCATATGGAGGTGCCCAGGCTAGGGGTCTAATTGGAGCTGTAGCTACCGGCCTAAACCAGAGCCACAGCAACATGGGATCCAAGCTCTATCTGTGACCTACACCACAGCTCATTGCAATGCCGGAATCTTAACCCACTGAGCGAGGCCAGGAATCGAACCCACAACCTCATGGTTCCTAGTCAGATTCGTTAACCACTGAGCTATGACGGGAACTCCAAATCATAAGTGCTTAAAAAAAAAAAAATTATTAGTGCTTTATCCAGTTGTGTAGTGAGTGCAATTTATTTAGTGGTTAAAGAACTGTAATGCTCTTTGAAATATGTGTAGAGTTTATTTATTCACAGGTGACAATGGCTTTTGGAAAGTGAAGACCTGAGTCAAAGGAAAACCATAACATTGGTGTCAAGATTTCTCAAAGTCAATGTATATGGCAGACTGAAAGTTTTCACACGT
Organism: Phacochoerus africanus; assembly: GCF_016906955.1. NCBI lineage: Eukaryota > Metazoa > Chordata > Mammalia > Artiodactyla > Suidae > Phacochoerus > Phacochoerus africanus. The sequence continues at coordinate 13,878,360 of NC_062552.1, forward strand.
GGTGTTTATAATCCATGAAAAATGCACTTATGACTATTAGTGCACAGATAGGAAACAATAGGATTACAAGCTTTTCTCCAAGATTAAGATTAAATATGTGGGATTTGTACCTTATGATAATCCTTTTCCACTTTCAAATTCCTTATCCATAGGTATATCCTATTTATTTATTTATTTTTGTCTTTTTGCCATTTCTTGGGCCGCTCCCACGGCGTATGGAGGTTCCCAGGCTAGGGGTCTAATCGGAGCTACAGCTGCCAGCCTACACCAGAGCCACAGCAACGCAGGATCCGAGCCGAGTCTGCAACCTACACCACAGCTCACGGCAACACCAGATCGTTAACCCACTGAGCAAGGGCAGGGATCGAACCCGCAACCTCATGGTTCCTAGTTGGATTCGTTAACCACTGCGCCACGACGGGAACTCCGGTATATCCTATTTATTACTCATGCTCTTATTTTGTGTGAGTGTATGTGCGTGTAGTAAATTTGATGGATCCGGGAAGGAGATGTGTGATAATTGTAGGATCCATATACTGTTGAGTACTTATGCTAAGCATTTTTCATTCCTCGTCTAATTTAATTGGAAAAATACTAATACGATAACTCTTTAATCTTTCATAGTTTTATGCATTATTCTTCTTGTAGGCCTTTGGTTCTTAATGTTTAACTGCGAGCAGCACAGTTTGAGGACTCATAAAAGTGTGCCTGTGGAAGATAATAGCGACTAACCCAGATCCTTATGTTTAGTAGTGGCAAGACGGTGTGCCTGAGATTTATTGTTGGGTTTTATGGAGAAGGAAGGATTGAGTTTTCTTTTTCAAGTATAGTAAGAGGTCAGAATTCAGGAACTGAGAAGACATGGTGAGATAGAAACATAACAGGCAAAAACTAGATATTTTCACTCATTGGATTTTATAAACAGTAGTGTCATTTGTTTATTGGTCATTGGTATGGTGTCTACTTATAATACTTAAGAGTACTTCTACCAGACCTAGTGCTTTAAGCCAGTTCTCTTAATCCTCTCACTGATGCTATAGTCACACCTGCTGTGCCCATTTTACATAAGAACACTGAGGCTTAGTCTTAGGTTAAGTTACGTGAAAGCAATGGCTTCAGGCTCAGTCTAACTGCAGAACATAAAGTCTTACCACGTAAACTGCATAAGAACTTGAATATGTTGGCGGATGCTAATATTTAATTTTTTTGCGGAGGGTGTTTTGCTTGTTTCTTGAATATGTTGCCGGATGCTAATATTTAAATTTTTTTTGCGGAGGGTGTTTTGTTCCTTTATTTCTGACAGATTTTCTGATACAATGGCAATGCCGCGGGGGAGGACAAAGAAAAAAGCGTCTTTTGATCACTCTCCAGATAGCCTTCCTTTGAGGAGCTCTGGTCGGCAGGTATCACTCCTTTATTTGTTCATTCATTCAGTGCACTTGTTTGAGCAGCAGACTTACTGTGATTGGAACTGAAGAATTAGAGTTGAAAGGGGATAATGCCAGCCCTCAAGGAACTTGCAGTCTAGTGGAGAAACTCACCTTGGGATCATCAGTGTGAAGAAGTGGCTAGGAGGTGGGAAAAAAGCATCTCGGGCAGAGGGAACTGCAGAGATGAAGGCGTGGTGTGTGAATCACTGTGGGGTGTTCGGGGAATCACAGCTGTGTGGTTGTCTCCAGGATGTGAGCTGAGGCCAGAGCACGCTTGGCTTGGTGTCATTCATAGGAATTTGGACCTCGGCTTGTAGTTGGTCGGTGCTGTTGGTGGGTTACTGCCTGCCATCTCTCTTGTAGGTTTTTTTTTTTTTCCCTTAAAATACTGAATGATATAATCTTTTTTTCTAGAATGTTACTAGTTTTCTAAATGTGCAGTACTGAAAGAATATAACTACTCTAAAAAAAAAGTCTTAGATTGAGAGTGGTTTTTTTTTTTTTTTTTGGCGGATACACCTTTTTCTCAAGAGAAGCTCATAGGCATTTTAGTTCTCTACTCAGAGACCCGTTGTCCAAGTGCTAGTGCTATATTTCTGGCAAGTTAGTGAATTATTTGCACAGTGTGCAGTCTCAAGGAAATTGCGGTAGCGTCAGGCCTTAACCCCCTGCCAGGATGCTGTTGACCTTCCCATTTAGAACTTCTAACATGGAAGTGATTTCAGTAGTAGACCTTCTGCTCCCTTCCCCCTTGGCCGTGCTGTGGCATCTTAAACGCAGCTGGTTCTTTCTCAGGCGAAGAAAAAAGCCACGGAGATGACAGACGAGGATGAGGACGGTGGGTCAGAGAAGAAGTACAGGAAATGTGAAAAAGCAGGCTGTACAGCCACGTGTCCTGTGTGCTTTGCAAGCGCTTCTGAAAGGTCTGTGTAGATGGCGTGTCTTGTGTTTGGCCTCACCTTCCCTGCCTTCGCTGGTGAGAGCATTCATTCATCCTCAAAGGCAGTCTTCCTAAAGATACCTACAGATACTCTTATCTACTCATAGAGACATTACCTGTAGGCTTTGTTACACACCACACACCCCACCTTGGAGCCCCCCCCCCCCCCCCCCCCCCCGCCCCTTGCCCCCGTTGACTAGCCCTGTCATCTCTGCACAGTGGCCATTCTCAAGTCCCATCCTCCATAGGTGTACCTTTCCTTGGGGGGTCGGGGAGATGGTTTGGGGATGGGATGGGGGTAGCGGTGGGCACAGTAGAGAGAGCCTTGAGCTCCCTGTAGAGACCATGCTTATTTCCCTCTTCTTTTCTCCCTCATGTAACACACCCCCTCCTCCAGCAGATAGGTATCATCTCATTACAACCATGGTGATGACTGCACCCTTGCCATTTTGTATTGGGATGACCCATGACTTTGACTTCCAGGCAGAATTCTTCAGTTAGGATTCAATAAAACCTGGAAAACAAATCCTAGTGGGTATTTTTTTTTTTTTAAAAGCACAAAGAGATGGTATTACTGTTCGTCGAGGCATATTTCATTCTCTTACTACATTACTGGCCGTGTGGCAGGTTTTATCTGCTAGATTGCCCCGCTGGAAGGTCCAGATTCAGCTGGCCAGTTTTGTTCACTGTTCAGTATGGGGCCAGATGTGATCACTGGACACCACACTTCTCTCCTTCACACATGTGTAGCAGGCACACTGGCATCTCTTCTTCCCAGTCTTAAAACCAGGAAGTCTTGGTAAAAGGCCCAAGTCTCAGGCCCTTCAGATGGGCCAGCAGCTGGGTGCCACGGAGCTAAGTCCCTGGGTCCTCACCACGCAGTGTTATGTCTCATTTGGACTTTCTGTTTCCTCTGTTTTTAATCTTCTGGTTGTTATGATTTGAAGTGAAGACAAGGCAAAATGGGCTCGTAGGAGGTACTTGATAAATGTTTTTTGAAAAATGAGAAGACATGCTTATTCATTTTGAGAGCTGCCTATTTTTGCTGTTTTTCAGATGTGCCAAAAATGGTTACACGTCCCGATGGTACCACCTCTCCTGTGGGGAGCATTTCTGTAACGAGTGCTTTGACCATTACTATAGAAGGTTTGTTTCTCATAATTGTTTGACATTTCCGTGGTGGAAGGGACAGTGGCTTGGGCAGCGGAGGGGGAGTCAGAAGATTAAGACCGAGCCCCCAGGCTTACTGAATTATTCCACGGTTTCAGCCACTCCTGTGCCAACTCCAAGCGTGTCAGAACTTTGATGCTGTAGTGTGTGTGCATGCTTATGTGTATGCCCATTCAGGGCTCAAAAAGTACCTGCCATGAAGCAGGTATTCTCTTTAGTTGGCAAATTCTGAAAAATCGAGGAGCCGCTTTGCTGTTCTGTGCCAGTGCGTGGGGGCAGATGCAAAGATTTAGGGGGAGGGGAGTTCCCGTTGTGGCACAGCAGAAATAAATCTGACTAGGAACCATGAGGTTTTGGGTTCAATCCCTGGCCTTGTTCAGTGGGTAAGGATCTGGCCTTGCCATGAGCTGTGGTATAGGTCGCAGACACAGCTCGGATCCAGCATTGCTATGGCTGTGGTGTAGGCCAGCATCTGTAGCTCTGATTAGAGCCCTAGTCTGAGATCCTCCATATGCTGCGGGTGTGGCCCTAAAAAGCAAAAAAAAAAAAAAAAAAAATTGGGGGGGAGGATTCTGAAAACTAGTGGGTGATGGACGGAGAGGTAGCCATCTCTTTCCGAATAGTTTTAGATACTAAAACTGATAGGAGTACAACCTGTTCTGTGGGTGCCACGGTAACGTCCCCTCCTTATAATATGACTGGTTATGTCCTTTAACATAAGATTTATATCTTCCTCCTATTTTGAAAGCCTGAATAACTTATAGCATGCTATATTTATTTTTATTCTTTTTCAGCCATAAGGATGGATATGACAAATATACTACATGGAAAAAAATATGGACTAGCAATGGAAAAACTGAACCTAGTCCAAAAGCTTTCATGGCAGACCAGCAGCTCCCCTACTGGGTAAAAAAAGATAACACTTTGTTGTTCTGTAAAGCATTTGTGGAGCAAAAAGCAGGAGAAATGGATGAAAAGACCAATTTTTAGGAAAGTTTTTAAAATTACGTTTCTTTCTATTACTGTTAAAGTAAATCACATTTTAATTTTTGTAGGAAAATCACATAATTCAACATACCATGTAAAGAAGGAACTAAAGACTCATCACCAGCTGGTGATGGCCATTGCTAAGTTTGGTACAAATATCTCTTAATCTTTTTTCTTTTCTTTTTTTTTTTTGTCCTTTGTCTTTTTAGGGCCACACCCGCAGCATATGAGGGTTCCCAGGCTAGGGGTCGAATTGGAGCTGTAGCTGCTGGCCTATACCGAAGTTACAGCGATGCAGGATCCGAGCCGCATCTATGACCTACACCACAGCTCGAAGCAACACCAGATCCTTAACCCACTGAATGGGGCCAGGGATCGAACCTGCAACCTCATGGTTACTTTTTTTTAGGGCCGCACCCACAGCATGTGGAAGTTCCCCAGGCTAGGGTTGAATCAGAGCTACAGCTGCCGGCCTACACTGCAGCCACAGTAACACCAGATCCGAGCCAAGTCTGTGACCTACACCATAGTTCACAGCAAAGCTGGATCGTTAACCCACTGAGTGGGGCCAGAGATCGAACCCGAATCCTCATGGATCCTAGTTGGGTTTGTTAACCTCTGAGCCATGAGGGGAACTCTGAAGAACTTTTTTTATTTTTTGCCTTTTTATTTTTTTTTTTTAGGGCCACACCCTTGGTGTATGGAGGTTCCGAGGCTAGGAGTCAAATTGGAGCTATCGCTGCCAGCCTACGCCACAACCAGGCAGGATCCAAGCTGTGTCTGGCAATGCTGGATCCTTAACCTACTGAGCAAGGCCAGGGATTGAACCTATGTCCTCATGGATGCTAGCTGGGTTTGTTACCGCTGAGCCACAATGGGAACTCCACACAGAAGTTGTTAATTTTGGTGAAATTCAACTTGTCCATTTTTTCTTTCATTGCTTAGGCTTTTTGTATCGTATCTAAGAGTCCATTGCCACATTTGAGATAGGAAGATGGACTCCTATGTTTTCTTCTAAGAATTTTATCATTTTAGCTCTTACATTAAGGTGTTTGATCCATTTTGAGTTAAGTTTTGTATGTTTGTGAAGTAGGGGTCCAGCTTCATTCTTCTGGTGGTTAGATACCTGAGTGTTTTTTTAAAAAACAAACATTTATTTTGGAATCATTTTAAATGTATAGAAAATTTGCAAGGATAGTACAGACTTCCCATATATCCTTCACTCAGTTTCTCCTCATGTTATCATCTAACACACCAGAATTATTTGTTAAACTAAGAAATTAACATTGGTACATTACTAATAACTACAGTACATACAGACTTAATTGAATTTCATCAGTGTTTTCGTTAGTGTCTTTTTACTATTCCAGGAGGCAGTCTAAGATACCACATTGCATTTAGTGTGATACCTTTTGGTGAACTGCAACTAAATTTAACTCTGAGTGTTTCCTTAGGTTAGAGCTAGAAGTCCATTTTGATGACAGTATTCTGATCCCTTTTTCACTTTTTGGGGCGTGAGCTTGTATTGAATTAGAAATTAGCCTGATGGGGAGTTCCCGTCGTGGCGCAGTGGTTAATGAATCTGACTAGGAACCATGAGGTTGCGGGTTCGGTCCCTGCCCTTGCTCAGTGGGTTAACGATCCAGCGTTGCCGTGAGCTGTGGTGTAGGTTGCAGACGCAGCTCAGATCCCGCGTTGCTGTGGCTCTGGCGTAGGCCGGTGGCTACAGCTCCGATTCGACCCCTAGCCTGGGAACCTCCATATGCCGCGGGAGCGGCCCAAGAAATAGCAACAACAACAAAAAAGACAAAAGACAAAAAAAAAAGAAATTAGCCTGATGGGGTTAAAGTGGGCTTTTATGAGTAGCCATGGTGCAAGGGGGAGAAAAAACACTTGGAACTGCTGAGTGGTTGTTGACCAAACCATGTGGAGAAGATGGCTGAGTGAGAGGTGGAAGATAGAAATGCTAGCGCAGGATGCACCATAGAAATGCTGGCTCAGGATGTGCCAACTCATTGACCTTGACTTGACTTTCCATCCAGGTTCAGTGCACAAAACCTGAGTGTAGAAAATGGAGGCAGCTTACCAAGGAAATCCAGCTTACCCCACAGATAGCAAAGACCTACAGATGTGGTATGAAACCAAATACTGCTGTTAAGGTATGATCTCTCTCAGCGTTCGTTTTGAATTAATTGATAGGTTCATTTAGCTGTCAGTACATCGTAATGGTGTCTCTGTTTCATTCATCATATTGGTCATTGAATCAGGATTGTCTTGTCCCAGGTGCAACAGAACCTTAACTACAATGGCTTAGTCAACTAAGGATTTTGTTTTTCTCACATTATAAAGCAGGTTAGAAACAGACTGTCCAGATGTGGTGTGGTTGCCCATGGAAATCTCCTTCTAATAATAATAACCACAAGATGGTTCAACTGTAAGATGGTCATTGTGCTGTTAGCCATCATTCCAAATTCTAAGCAGACAAAATGAGAAAGACAAAAGGGCAAGAGGTGTGTCCCAGCCAAGTCTCTCCCTCTTTTAATGGGAAACCAGGAGCTTTCCTGGAAGTTCCAACAGTAGATTTCCATTTTTAGCTCATTGGCCAGAACAAGATCATGCAGCTACTCTGAACAACAATAGGGACCAAGGAAGAAAATATTTTATAACTGGGCATGTTGCAGCATTGAAATTTGGATCCTGGAGTTCCTGTTGTGGCTCAGCGGAAACGAATCTGACTAGCATCCATGAGGATGCAAGTTTGATCCCTGGCCTTGCTCAGTGGGTTAAGGATCCGGTGTTGCCATGACCTGTGGTGTAGGTCTCAGATGCACCTCGGATCTGGCATTGCTGTGGCTGTGGTGCAAGCCAGTAGCTGTAGCTCCAATCTGACCCCTAGCCTGGAAACCTCTATATGCCATGAGTGCTGCTCTAAAAAGCCAAAAAAAAGAAAAGAAAAAAAAAGAAATTTGGGTCCTGTTCATAAGTGAAGAAGGGTGAATGTATATGTTTCGGCAGTTAGCAGTCTTCCACAGTTGGTATAGTGTGCCTCTTTCGGGATTCAGCAATTATTAAGTGTTTAAAAATGTGGAGTTCCTATCGTGGCTCAATGGTTAACAAATCCAACTAGGAACCATGAGGTTGTGGGTTCGATCCCTGGCCTCACTCAGTGTGTTAAGGATCTGTGTTAAGGATCTAGCATTGCCCTGAGCTGTGGTGTAGGTCGCAGACGCGGCTCAGATCCTGCGTTGCTGTGGCTGTGGTGTAGGCCGGTGGCTACGGCTCTGATTAGACCCCTAGCCTGGGAACCTCCATATGCTGCAGGAGCGGCCATAGAAAAGGCAAAAAGACAAAAAAATTAAAAAAAAATAAAAATGTGTTCATTGGGAGTTTCCGCTGCAGCACAGTGGGTTAAGGATGCAGTGTTGCCAGAGATGTGGCTCAGATTCGATCCCTGGCCTGGGAACTTGGATATACTGTGGGTGTAGCCATAAAAGGAAAAAAAGGTGTTCATATCTTAAATGTGTTAAAGCATTCATCTATGCAATATTTCTGGTTCCATCAGTCCATTAAAGAATATTAGGAATCACTGTCATCTCAGAAACAAGATGCTTTCTTTTTTAAAAAATTTTGATTTCATTCACATAGCATAAAAGTCACTCTTTTGAAACAGTGGTTCGTAATATATTCACAAAGATATGCAGTTTTTACCTGCAGAGTATTTTCTGAGTTCAAATTCCCTGTTAAAGAATGAATGAAGAGCTTTGTGAAGTTTATGATCAAACTTTTAAAAGCCTGGGGTTTAAGATACAAATATTATTTAAGTGAATCATAGTTATTGTGAACATATTTGGAAGATTTTCCAAAGTAAAAAAATGGAAAAAAAAAGGATATGAACATTTAGGAGTTCTATGTTTTATTGTTTTAAATTTTATGTAAGTATTTTATGAATATAATCTCCGGTTTTAAAAAAGTAGATTGAGGAGTTCCCGTCGTGGCGCAGTGGTTAACGAATCCGACTAGGAACCATGAGGTTGCGGGTTCGATCCCTACCCTTGCTCAGTGGGTTAACCATCCGGCGTTGCCGTGAGCTGTGGTGTAGGTTGCAGACGCGGCTCGGATCCCAAGTTGCTGTGGCTCTGGCGTAGGCTGGTGGCTACAGCTCCGATTCAACCCCTAGCCTGGGAACCTCCATATGCCGCGGGAGCGGCCCAAAGAAATAGCAACAACAACAACAACAAAAAAGTAGATTGAATATATGCATGGACATATAAATATAAACACACACATAAATATGGGAATAAAAAATGAAATTCCACCATAACCATCTCTTCCTTCCTACCCAGTAGATAACCGCCCTCAATGATTCATTTATCCTGCTAGAACTTGTCTTTGTGCTTAATGACACTTATGGTAGACACTTTTTTTAAGGCTCTTGATACAAATAACTAAACTGCTTTTTAAAGGTTTAAAGAACTTTAGCCCAGAGTGATCTTTTTATGAAAACTTTACCTTCATTGAGTGGTGGTATTTTTTTTTTTTTTTTCATCTTTTTCAGGGCTGAGCCTGCGGCATCTGGAAGTTCCCAGGCTAGGGACTGAACTGGAGCTAAAGCTGCCAGCCTGTGCCACCACCACAGCAGTGCCACAGCAATGCCACAGCAATGCAGGATCTGAGCCACGTCTGTGACCCACACTATAGCTCACGGCAACACCGGTTCCTTAACCCACTGAGCGAGGCCAGGGATGGAATCCACATCCTTATGGATAGCAGTCGGGTTTTTTAACTGCTGAGCCACTATGGGAACTCCTGTTATTCTTAATATGTACAAAATTACGTCTTGTTTTTTTAAAATTGAGGTATAATTACATATTGTAATTGTATACACAAATCTTAATTGAATTTCACTGAGTTGTGGGAAGTGTCTGCATTATGTAGTCAGCACCCCAATCAAGATACACAGTGTTTCCACCATCCTAAAACATTCCAGTGTTTTCCTTTCCCCTTTCCAGAGGCAACCACTATTTTGATTACTTTACCCTAAGCAGAGTTTTGCTTGCTCTTGAACTTTGTAAAATGGAATCAGTCAGTATTCACTTCTTTGCATTTGGTTTCTTTCTCTAACTGTTCCTGAGATTCATCCCTGTGCTTGCATGGATCAGTAGTTTTTTTTTTTTTGTTCTTATTTCTGAGGAGTGTTGTGTTGTATGGACATATCACAGTTTGTGTAATCTCCTGTTATTAGAGGACATTTGTATTGTTTTGGATTTTTTGCTGTTATGAGTGAAACTGTAGGGAACATTCTCTGCAAGTGTTTTTGTGGACCTGTGTTTTCCTTTCTTAAGGATAAATGCGTAGGAAATTGCTGAGTTATACGTTTAAGAAATGACCAAATGGTTTCGACAATTGTTGTACCAGACTACAACATTTGGTGATGGTACACTTTTTTATTTTAAGCCGTTCTAGTGGGTATACATTGGTTTATCCTTGTGATTTTAATTTGCATTTCCCTAATGACTAGTGATGTTGGACATTTTTTCAGATGCTTATTGGCCATTCATAGTTTCTTCTCAGAGAAACTGCCCAAGTCTCCTTTAAAAATTGGGTTCGTCTTGTCTTGTAGGAGTTCTTGATGTAATCTGGAAATGAGATATGTTATCTTGAGTGATTTTCCCTGTCTTTGTCATGGCTTTTCATTTTCTTAATAGGTCCTTTGATGAGCAGGAGTTTGAATTTTTGAAGCCTTATTTATCCTTTTTTTTTTTTCCTTTATGCTTAGAACGTTTTGTATCTTTTCTGAGCAATTGTTGCAACTCTCAGCTTGAACAGTTTCTTGTATTTTCTTTGAGGAATTTTATTATTTTGGTCTTTATATTTAGGATGCTAATGGATCTCAAGTTAATTTTTGGTTTTGATGTGAGATATAGGTCAAGATTCATTTTCTTTCCATAGTTGTTCAAAAGACAGTTTTTTTTCCCCATTGAATTATTTTGGCAATAATTATAAAAAAATCAGTTGCCCATACATGTAGTCTGTTTCTGGACTCTATTCCATTGATCTCCCTGTTTATCCCTACCCCAATACCATGCTGTCTTTTTTTTTTTTTTTTGGTCTTTTTGCCATTTCTTGGGCCAGTCCCTCGGCATATGGGGGCTCCCAGGCTAGGGGTCTAATCAGAGCTATAGCTGCCGGCCTACACCAGAGCCACAGCAACTCGGGATCCAAGCCACGTCTGCGAGCTACACCACAGCTCACGGCCATGCTGGATCCTTAACCCACTGAGCAAGGGCAGGGACCGAACCCGCAACCTCATGGTTCCTAGTCGGATTCGCTAACCACTGTGCCATGACGGGAACTCCAATACCATGCTGTCTTGATTATTGTATCTTTATATAAGTCTTAAAATAAGGTAGTCCAAATTCCTCCAACTTTTTTCCCCCAAGATTCTCTTGGCTATTTTAAATCCTTTATATTACTATAAGAATTTTATTATTAACTTAGAAGTATATAGAAAATTTGGGGATTTTGATTGAAATCAAATCTGTAGGTCATTTGAGGGAGAATTGACATCTTAACTTTTTTTTGTCTTTTAATCTAGAAGTCAGCAAACTATGGCTCATGGGTCAAATCTGGCCCCCCTCCACCTATTTTTGTAAATGAAGTTTTATTGGAACACAGCTATGTTTATTCATTATGTGATGAGTATGGCTGCTTTCATGTTACAGTGGCAGCGTAGTTGCAAGAGAGACCATATACTCCACAGAAAATAAAATATTTACTATCTAGTGCTTTAAAGAAAAGGTTTCCTGACCCCTATTCTGACCTATGGGAGCAGTATATCTCTCTGTCTTTTCAGAGTCTTTAATTTTTCCCAACAATGTTTTCTAGTTTTCACTGAGAATGTATTTTTTTTTTCGGGCGGGGGGATGCTGCACCCGTGACACATGGAAGTTAGGAGTTCCCAGGCTAGGGGTCAAATCAGAGCTGTAGCTGGTGGCCTACACCACAGCCACAGCAACGCCAGGTCCAAGGCGCATCCGCAACCTGTGCCACAGCTCACGGCAAAGCCGGATCCTTATCCCACTGAGCAGTGCCAGGGATTGAACCCGAATCCTCGTGGATATTAGTTGGGTTCATTTCCGCTGAGCCACAACAGGAACTCCCACTAGTCAGTTTCTCAGATCCCTCTGAACCACAACAGGATCTGTGATTGTAAGTAGAATTCTTTTTTTTTTTTTTGTCTTTTTGCTATTTCTTGGGCCGCTCCCTCGGCATCTGGAGATTCCCAGGCTAGGGGTTGAATCGGAGCTGTAGCCACCGGCCTACGCCAGAGCCACAGCAACATGGGATCCGAGCCGCGTCTGCAACCTACACCACAGCTCACGGCAACGCCGGATCGTTAACCCACTGAGCAAGGGCAGGGATCGAACCTGCAACCTCATGGTTCCTAGTCGGATTCGTTAACCACTGTGCCACAATGGGAACTCCTAGAATTCATTTTTAATCTTTTAAGTTGTTTGTTACAATTATGTAGAAGTACAGTTTAATTTTTCACATTGACTTTGTACCCAGTGACTGTTGACTTCACTTTAAATTCCGTAGATCCAAAAAAAAAGAAAGAAAGAAAGAAAGAAATTCTGTAAATCCTTTTTGTATATTTTTTGGGGGAGGGCGGTTTCTACAGTATCAACTGCAAATAAAGACTTGCTTTTTTTTTTAAAAAAACTATCATTTTGCTTTTTTATTTTTTAACCATATTACATTGGTCAGGGTCACCAGTATAATTGAATAGAAGTAGAGGAGCAGAAATCCTTGGCTTATTCCTGACCTTAGGAGTGATGTGTTCAGTATTTTATCATCATTTGTAATGTTGGCTGTGGCGCCTGTTAGCAGATTGAGGAAGTTCCTTTGTATTCCTAGTTTGCTGAGAAATTTTTGTTTTGAAAGGATGTTAGATTTTGTCAAGTACTTTTTCTGTACTTTCTGTATCTTTTATGCTGACCATACGGTTTTTCTCCTTTTTTTTTTTTTTTTTTTTTTTTTTTAGGGCCACACCTGTGGCACATGGAAATTTGCAGGCTAGGTAGGGGTTGAATTGGAGCTGCAACTGCAGGCCTATGCCACAGCCACAGCAACTTGGGATCTGAGCCACAGCTGTGACCTATGCCACAGCTCACAGCAACACTGGATCCTTAACCCGCTGAGTGAGGCCAGGGATTGAACCCACATCCTCATGGGTACTACTTCTGAGCCACAACGGGAACTCCCTGGTTTTTCTCCTTTAATCTATTAATGTGGTAAACTACACTGATTCTGAAATGTTGAAACAATTTTGCATTCCTGGGGGAAAAAAAATTCCACTTGTTATTAATGTATTATCCTTTTTACTGTATTATTGGATTCAGTTTCCTAGTATTTTGTCAAGGATTGTTGTATCTATGTTCATGATGGATATAGTTTCTTTCATTTTCCTTTCTCATAATGCCTTTGTCAGGTTCTGCTGCCAGAGTTATGTTGGTTTCATAAAATGAAGCATATTCTTCTCTTTTATTGAAGGGTTTGTGGATGGTTGATACTATTTCTTATTTCACGTTTGATACAATTCGCTAGTGAAGGCTTTTCACTAGTGAGGCCAGTTTTCTTTGTGAGAAGTTTTAAAATTACAAATTCAGTTTGTTTAACAGATACAGGGCTACTTTGGTGGTCATCCATTTTGGAAAATTGTGTTTTTCAAGAAATTTGTCTATTGCATCTACATTGTCAAGTGTGTTAGCTCGAAGTTGTTGGCAGTGTTCTCTTCTTTTGGTATCAGTGGTATTTATGGTGGGATCCTTCTTTTACTGTTGATGTTGATAATTTGGGAGTGAAGGGTAGAATGCATTGATCTCAGCTTGGGATCAGGGTCCTGGAATTAACAAGTCCTCTTCTAGGAGTTCCTATCATGGCTCAGCAGAAATAAACCCAACTAGTATCCATGAAGATGCCAGTTCGCTCCCTGGCCCCATTCAGTGAGTTAAGAAGGTGGCGTTGCTATGAGCTTCGGTGTAGGTCACAGACGAGGCTCGGATCTGACGTTGCTGTGTCTGTGGCGTAGGTCAGCAGCTGTAGCTCCAGTTCGACCCCTCGCCTAGGAATGTCCATATGCTGTGGCCCTAAAAAACAAAAAAAACAAAAAACAAAAAAAAAGTGCTGTCATAAAACCTTTCAGTTTAGCCCTCAATGGAATCTTGAGTTCAACCTCTGAGGGACAGAAGAGAAAACAATGGGAAGGGGCTCACCTTGGGGCGTAGGTAAGATTTTCCAGACTGAGTGTGTGCACTGATGAAACTGACATTTGAGTAAGGAAGGTACTGGGAGCCTGTGTGGCAAAGGAGAGCATGTCCTATAGTGGGAACAGTATCGTGGCTGTGCTGATCTTAACCAACCCCTGTGCTCCAGATTACTTCTCAAGTGACGTATCATTATAATATTTTGAGAAGAGTTCAGCCAAGGAGCGAGCAGTCAAAAATAGCAGACCGTTTTAATAGATACTAGCCTTTGGGCCATTTTCATTCAACATATTTCTGCAAAGTGTCTAAACGGTTGTCTAACACACACACACACACACTATATATATAATTTTATATATAAATATATAAAATACAAAACTGCGAAGTTTCTAAATAGTTGTTCACATATATATATATGTATATGATCATTTGCATAATGTTATGTTACCAAATACTAGGTGTGAGGATTACATTAAAAGTTTACATTCAAATCATTTTGTCCTGAGCTTCAGCTAGCTTTGGTGTGACTGTTTTTTGGAGTTATCCAGAATCTCTCCTCTTTCTCACGTGCTGATAATGGAATCTGACTTTGACTTCATCTCTACTAACTGGTCAAATGATCAATGGCCCTTTGTTTGGTTACTTGATTTTTGTTCCTGAGTGTCATTTGCAATTTCTTCAATTTGAGTAGTTTTTGAAAAGTTTGAGGTTTTCTTTAGAATGAATTTGTTTTTAGACAAATGATATGTGTTCCTCATTGAAAGAAATTCAAGCAATATACAAAAGAACAAAGATGATTAGAAAATTCATGCACTCTCATTGTTAAATGCGACTCCTTCAAGAGTATTCATGCATGTGTACAAGGAGAGGGCCTGGCTGATAAATAACTTCATATTAAGGAAGAGTGCTATATAGGCTCATTTTATGTAAAATGCGTGAGTTTAATACAACATCATTGAAGTAAAAGAAGCCAAAGTGAAATAAGAAATGGCTGGGGAGTTCCTGTCATGGCTTAGTGGTAACGAATCCGACTAGTATCCATGAGGATATGGTTTCCATCCCTGGCCTTGCTCAGTGAATTAAAGGATCCGACGTTGCCGTGAGCTGTGAGGTAGGTCACAGACGTGCCTCAGATCCTGCATTGTTGTGGCTGTGCTGTAGGCCAGCAGATTACAGCTCCAATTTGCCCCCTTGCCTGGGAACTTCCATATGCCTCTGGTGTGGCCCTAAAAAGCTAAAAAAAAAAAAAAAAAAAAAGGAAAAGAAAGAAGTGGCTGAACACAGGACAATTGTTTCTTCATCTCAAGAGATAGTAATTTCTAAAGACTCTATAAAAGATTAAGAAAGTACATGATAAGGATGTTAAGAAGTTGCAATGAGAGTTCCCGTCGTGGCGCAGTGGTTAACGAATCCGACTAGGAACCATGAGGTTGCGGGTTCGGTCCCTGCCCTTGCTCAGTGGGTTAACGATCCGGCATTGCCGTGAGCTGTGGTGTAGGTTGCAGATGCGGCTCGGATCCCGCGTTGCTGTGGCTCTGGTGTAGGCCGGTGGCTACAGCTCTGATTCAACCCCCAGCCTGTGAACCTCCATATGCCGCGGGAGCGGCCCAAGAAATAGCAGCAACAACAACAACAACAACAAAAAAGACAAAAAAAATAAAGTTGCAATCATTCTAGCTTTTAAACAAATTCCATGTTTCAATTTTAGGTTATATTAACGGACACCTTGCTATCAAAGGGGAAAAAGTAAATGGCGCCATGCTTCAGCCCACCTCCCCTTTTTCTCTCTCCCAGTTTTTGTTAGTTGTTTGACTGCTCAGTTTTAGTTTGCTCTTTTGGAATAGCATGTTTTTCCTATGACCATATTCTCTTCATTGCTTGCTTTTGAGCTTACATGCAATTACTGCTCCCTACAGTTTCTCTTGCCGAAGTTCCTTCTATCCCAAGTATTTATTTTGATTTTCATCACCTAGTTGGGTGTATTTTAACATCAAGTACTTTTTGCCAGCATGGCTCAGAGGTGTCACAGTCCTTGTCTTTGGAAAATTTAAATGCTTTCCTCTTTTTATACCCATCTTCAAGTTGAAGGCTTTATGGTCTTCTGAAGCCCCAGCTTTAAACTCTCTTCTCCCCCCCACCTCCCACCCAAGAAGTTGTCCTTTGAGACCCTCCTGCTTTAGTTTGATTAATTATCACCCATAGCCTGAACTTTAGAAATATTTATTTAATGGTTTTTGTTGGCCCAGAGTCCCTTTGGTCTTTAGCTTGGTCTTTGGTCAAGGACAAAGTCTGGAAAGGTTTATTTGTAAAACCACATTAAAAAGAATAGTAGTGAACACCGTTTTGGAGCTTGCATGTTGTCATTTAATGTATCTTAAAGATGCTCCCATTGCAGTAGGTAAAGATCTCTTTCTCTTTAAAAGATTGTATATAAATGGTCCATTGAATGGATGTATCAGGATGAATTTGGTGCGATTGAAGGGCACTTAGGTGACATTTAAACATTTCTTGTTAGTGAGAGTACCTAGCTTTGTAGGATCACTTCCTAGAAATAAAATTGCCGTGTCAAAGAGTATGTACAGTGTTTGTGAGGGTTTTTTTTTTGGTTTTGTTTTTTATGGGGGTTTTGGGTTTTTTTTTTTTTGTCTTTTTAGGGCTACACCTGCAGCATGTGAAAGTTCCCAGGCTAGGGGTTGAATTGGAGCTGCAGCTGCCAGCCTCCACCACAGCCACAGCAACACAGGATCCAAGCTATGTCTGCGACCTACACCACAGCTCACCGAAACCCCGGATCCTTAACCCACTGAGCGAGGCCAGGGATTGAACCCATATCACCATGGATACTAGTTGGGTTCTTAGCCCGCTAAGCTCAATAGGAGCTCCTGTACATTTGTTTTAATATGAATCAATTCTCAGACACAAAGAGGATTTATAATTTGTGTGAAGGGAATGGAAGAATGAAGGCAAACACTCGCCATGTACCCACCACCCAATTTTAGAAACAGAGGGTTACCTATGCTTCTGTAACTCCCTGGGTACCCCTCAGTCTTGTCTTCCTCTGCATCTCCTCCAAGAACATATTTAAAATTTTGTATCTATTACTCCTCTGCTTTTCGTTATAGAGTTGATGCATATGTATGAAAAGTAAATAACATGTAAAGTTTTACATATGTGTATACTGGTTGCAAATTACATCCTGTTGTTTGTTTTCCTCTGCAGCTTGTTCTTTTACTTAACTTTGAGGGTTTTTTTAGCTATATCCATGTTGGTGCCTAGAGCTCTGGTTCATTAATTTTCCCTGCTGTGTAGCTTTGCATTGTGTAAATCTACCACAGCGTATCTATTCTATTGACAGGTGTGAGGGTTGTTTGTAGTTTGGGGCTGTGACACACAATGCTCCTTTGAGCTTTCTTGCAGGTCTCTCAGTGCCCAGGTGCAGGAGTTTCTCTGGAATGTATTCCAAGGGCCAGATTTGCCAGGCCATATGGCATGCCAATCTTCAGTTTATTTAGGTAACTTTTTAAATTGAAGTATTACATACAAATAGAAAATTCGCAAGTCGAAACACATAGCTCAATGAGGAGTTCCCATCGTGGCTCAGCAGTCACAAACCCGACTAGTATCCACAAGGGCACGGATTCGATCCCTGGCCTCACTCAGTGGGTTAAGGATCCGGCATTGCCATGAGCTGTAGTGTAGGTTGCAGATGGGGCTCGGATCTGGCGTTGTTTTGGCTATGGCGTAGGCCGGCAGCTGCAGATCCAATTCCACTCCTGGCTTGGGAACTTCCATATGCTATGAGTGTGGCCCTAAAAAGACCATGGGAAAAAAAAAAAAAGAAAGAAAAGGCATAGCTCAGTGAATTGTCAGAATCCACATTTAGCCAGATCCCAGTAAAGGAAACAAGCACTTATCATTCAGCCCCTTAGAAGCCCCCTTTGCACCCCCTTTTCATTCATGATCCATCTCTTGCTCCCCAACCCCCACCCAGCCCCAGAGTAACTCCTTATTTACTCTCCTCCCCCATCCAAATACTAACCAGGCCCGACTCTGCTTAGCTTCTGAGATCAGATGAGATGGTTCCAGGTGGTATGGCCATAGACCCTACTTATTTTTTGATGTGCAACACTGTGGATGTCTTGCTTGCTTTTGAACTTCATGCAAATAGAAGCATACAGTACGTAGGCTTTGGGACCTGGCTTCTTTCACTCACCTTATGAGATGTATCCATGTTGTAATATGGTTGTAGTGTATTCTCAGTGAATATGATACAATGTATTTCTCCATTCTACTCTTAATGGACTTCTGGGTTGTGTTTAGCTTTTCTCCATTACAAACAATGCTCCTTTGAACATTTTCTAATATATCTCTTAGTGCACATGGATGAGGGTCTCTAGAAAATACAGCCTCACTGCATTTTATTGCCATTCGCTTTTTTTTTTTTTTTTGTGCTTCGCAGATACACATTTTTTACAAATTGAAGGCTTGTGGCAATCCTGCCTTGTCAGATGATGGTTAGCGTGTTTTAGCAATAAGGCATTTTTAAAGTACAGACAGTGTTTTTTTAGACCTAGTGCTGTTGCACACTTAGACGGCAGTATGGTATAAACATAACCTTTATATGCATTGAAAAACGAAAACATTTGTTTGACTCACTTTACTGCAATATTTGCTTTATTGTGGTGGTTGGTCTGGAAACGAACCCTCAGTGTCTCTGAGTTATGGCTGTATAGCAAGATTAGAATGGTTGGATATGTACAGTCATCCCATCCTCAGGGATTGGTTCCAGGACCACGCAGGTACCACAATCTGAAGATGCTCAAGTCCCTTATATTAAGTAGTGTAGTATTTGCATGAAACCTCTGCATATTCTCTCATATACTTTGACTCATCTCTAGATTACTTATAATACCTAATACAATGTAAACGCTATGTAAATAGTTGCTGGTGCATGGCAAATTCAGTTTTTGCTTTTTGGAACTTTCCGTAATTTTTTTCGAAAATTTTAAAGATTTTCTTTTCTTTTTTTTTTGTCTTTTGAGAGCCATACCTACGGCATATGGGAGTTCCCAGGCTTCAGGCCAAATTGGAGCTGTAGCCACTCGCCTATACCACAGGCACAGCAATGCCAGATCCGTGCCACGTCTGCAAGCTACACCACAGCTCATGGCAACGCCGGATCCTTAACCTCCTGAATGAGGCCAGGGATCGAACCTGCATCCACATGGATATTAGTCAGATTCATTTCCACTGAGCCAGGACAGGAACTCCTTTTTTGAATATTTTAAATCCGAGGCTGGTTGAATTTGTGGGTGAGGAACCCACTGATACGGAGGGCATACTGTCGGGTACATCATTAGTCATGCAAGATAATGCCAAATCATCAGGCATTTAAAAGTTTTGTATTTTGTCAAATTTTTCCCCAGAGTTGTTGCATTCTTTTAGATTTCCACCCAAAACATCCTTACAAGAGGATCTGTCTTCCCCACACCCTCACTCGTGGTGTTTTTTCACACTTTTTTCTTTACCATTCTAGATGGTGAAAAGGGATATCTTATTGAAAGTAAATTGACACTTGACTATATTTTAGGAGTTCCCATTGTGGCTCAGCAGGTTAAGAACCTGACTGGTATCCATGAGGACTTGGGTTCGATCCCTGGCCTCCCTCAATGGGCTAAGGATCTGGTGTTGCTGTGGCTGTGGCGTAGGCTGGCAGCTGCAGCTCCAATTTGACCTCTGGCCTGGGAACTTCCATATGCTGCAGGTATAGCCCCTCCCTCAAAAAAGTCAGCATTTTATAATTAAACCTAATTAACACTTGTTTTTTGGTTTTTGGTTTTTGTTTATTTTTTGCAGCCGGAGACCTCAGACCATTGTTCCCTTCCAGAGGATCTAGTGAGTATTTCTGCATGTTCTGGATGAGAGTTCATTGTGCCTTCGACGATAAGAACTATCAGTAAACAACAATAACAGTTATAAGAGTTTCTCTTTATTTGGTTGCTAATCAAAGGCTTTTTAATCTAACGTGATAACTCTGAGATGACAGTGCTAGCAATAGTGGCATTATGGGTGCTCCTCTCCCAACTTAAACAAACGAACAAACCCCAAGGTATATTGCTCTGTGTTAAAGGGCAATAAAAAGAAACAACACCTCATCTTCCTACAAGGATCAAACTTGTTAAACTTGTTTTTCATGGGTGACTTTATGACCTTCTCTCCACGTGAATCCTTCTAGGAAAAGAACAAGAGGCCCATAATTTGATGGTCTTGGTATCAAATTCAGCTGTGAGAATATTCTTGTGTATTCTGGCCTCAGCATAACTGCTTTGTCTCGTCCCTGCCCAGATGTAGAAGGGGAAGCGGCTGGCAAAGCCTCGTCACATTTCATTTATCTTAGGAAAATTTGCTGCCTAAGCTAGTAGATCCCATAGGCCTTATAAGCAGACCCAGTGGCTGTGTCAGAAAATGATCTTTTAAAATTCTGAGTTTGAGTCACGATTGTTCATAGTTTTTCTAGAAGTCTGAAACTCAGGGACTATACTTTTTAGGCAAAGAGAGGCTTGACACATGGTACATGTGCTTTAAATCCATTCTGTTGCATAAAAGAATGTGTGAGATACACATGCACTCTAGAAAATAATTAGTTACACCCTCAAACATTTCCATAGGAAAGCAGTGGCACAAATAATTTCTGAATTTAGGGTAGACAGGATGCAATTATAGAAAGAAAAGAGGTAACTTTCAGTGCAGTTACATGTGAGTCTTGCCCCTAATGTTCAGCCCATTTTACATGCAAGGAATCTGAACTTAAGGACAGAGGCCATATTCTTGGGATAAAAAACTTTAGAAAGTTCTGAGGAGGAAGTTCCTGTTGTGGCTCAGGGGGAACAAGCCCAACTAGTATCCTTGAGGATGTGGGTTCGATCCCTGGCCTTGCTCACTGGGTTATGGATCCTGCGTTGCCATGAGCTGTAGTGTAGGTCACAGACGTGGCTCGGATCTCGCGTTGCTGTGGCTGTGGTGTAGCCAGGCAGCTGTAGCTCTGATTTGACCCCTAGCCTGGGAACTTCCATATGCTCCACGGGCAGCCCTATAAATCAAAAAAAAAAAAAAAAAAGAAAGTTCTGAGGAGTCCCCAGGTATTCATCTGCCAGTTAGTTATTTAGTTAAGAAAGAGTCAGGGAGTCAGGGGCAGATGTATAGCCATATCACCCCCCTTTCTATTCTTTTGGATTCTAGGGTTACTTTTAAAGCAGTTTCTTTTTCTCTGCGTTGCACAGTGACAGCCGGGGCAGAAGCACATTCCTCACACTTTCCCTTCATCTAAGAGACTGCATGGGGAACACTGCAATAAAACCTCAACCCTCCCTCCAGAGATTTTAAGTTCCTTTTTTATTCCACGATAAATCGTCTTTTAGGAGGTCAGACAAGCTGCCTTTCAGAAATGCTGTCATAGTGGTTTTTAACACCTTTTACTCTTCTTATTGGTGCTATTTTGTAGCATACGGAACAATGTCGACAGGTGTTGTGGGAGGTTTTTTTATACACTTAAAAATCTCAGACTTCTATTTTTCTTTTAAGATTTTCATCCCCTTTTTTTTGTAACTGGAGCCACGTAGCAAGTTCAGGGGGAAATTGTGCCTTGTTTCAACGGTTTCGATAATTTTGAGGCTAAAAGATGACATGTTTAGAGTTCTCCTTATGTCAAATTAAAATCAGTATACTTTCTCTAAAAACAATGTTATTGGAACTAAAATGTATTAGTTCTTTAAAGCAACCATAACACATTACCACTAACTGGGTGCCTTAAAGCAACAGAAATTTATTGTCTCATAGTTCCAGAGGCGGTAAGTCTGAAGCCAAGGTGTCAGCAGCCCCCCACCCACCCCCTACCCCCGCCCCGGCCAAGGCTCTAGGGCAAGATGCTTCCTCGCCTCTCCCAGCTCCTAGCATCTCCAGCAGTCCCTGGCGTTCCTTGCCTTGTAGATGTGTCATTGCAGTCTCTGCTCTGTCATCATGGGACCCTCTTCTTCTGTGTCTCCCTGTCCCTGTGTCTCTCCTTCTTTTAAGGACACAGAGTGCTCCCTCTGCTCCAGAGTGACGAATTACATCTGGAAAGCCCTTCTTTCTAAATAAGGTTACATTCTGAGGTTCTAAGTGGACATGAATTTAGGGGAAACACTTTTTAACCCAGTGCCGTGGGCATTTCATAAAAGATGCTAATGGATTGACTATATCAAGCACGGTTTCGTTAGTCGTGTGTATATTAAGGGTGAGAGTGGGCCTTTTGATGGCTTATGGACAAAATGATAGCCAGGTGTACAGGAGTGGTGAGTGTGCTAACACACTCGTAAGAATGAGACCAAGTGCTTTATTAGTCCCCGAATTTCTCCTACTCTAAGGCAAAGGCTAGCTGGCATGCCCTCAGTGGGCTTCTAGGGAGAAGAAAGCCTGGAGAGAGGTAGCAGGGTCGAAGGAAGCAGGACCTCTTTCAAGTCTTGACTCGATTTACCAACACAGCTGCAAGACCCAGGAAGTGGATTCAGAGTGGGACGCGCTTAGGTTTCTTTCTTTTTTTTGTTTGCTTTTTCAGAGCTGTACCCATGGCATATGGAGGTTCCCAGGCTAGGGGTCAAATCAGAGCTGCAGCTGCTGGTCTGTGCCACAGCAACGCCATATCCAAGCCACGTCTGCGACCTACACCACAGCTCATGGCAATGCTGGATCCTTAACCCACGGAGCGAGGCCAGGTATCGAACCTGTAACCTCATGGTTACTAGTGGGATTCATTTCCACTGCGCCCTAATGGGAACTCTGGGTTCATGTTTTTTAAGGCATCTCTGCCTTCTGCATGGTCTCTGGAGTGTCAGAACCTGATCACTCAGTTTTACTGTGTCCGTGGGGCCGAGTCAGGAAGGGGGTCTATAGAGGCAGCCCTGGTGCATTGGAGAAGGAACCGAAGCTTCCCTTCCTCTTGGTCCAGCACAGGCTGGTCAAGGGTAGCCAGGCCTAAAGCAAGCCTCAAGGATCAAGATTGCAAACTGAAAAGGCTTCAGGGGCCAGGCTAGTAAAATAAATGTGCGAAGCAGCTGGGAGTAATTTATAGTGGGCGCTGGGCTTGTAGTAAGCTGAAAAATGCTCACCCCAGATTTGGACTCTCTGAATTCTGAAGGGCAAGCAAAATGCATCTCGAGTTCACCAGCCCCTACTTGATGACATGTGGCATTTGCCTGGAGCCTGGGGAACTTACATCAGAGGGTCCTGATCTGAGCTGTGTCTGCAGCCTACACCACAGCTCACGGCAACACAGGCTCCTTAACCCACTTAGCGAGGCCAGGGGTCAAACCCGCATCCTCATGGATGCTAGTCGGGTTTGCTAACCACTGAGCCATGATGGGAACTCCAAAGCCAGGTAAATTTTATTTTTATCACAATAGTTAGTCATCACGGGGCTGCTTTGATCTAGAGACTCTGTATGTTAAATCAACTCTGGAATGTGATCTCATATCTTAAGACCTAATTACCTTTTGGGGGGGTTCACTTCAACACAGAGCATCTTATTTTGATGGTTGTCATGTACTTTTCCCTCTGAAAGCCTTTTAGTAGCCTCTGGCAAAAAGCAGTAGTGTGGACTACTATTCCAGAGAGTTGTTTTTCCTGCTGAATTTTGCAGTTTCGATTATCTTTAGATCCAAAGTTAAACTGGGGTGGGATGGGTGATAAACAAACGATCACTTAACTGATCACTTAACCGAAAGAAGTTTCTCTTGTCAAACAAACCGAGGCTTGCAGTGTAGCCAGTGGATGCAGCTTTTAAGACCTACCTGGTGTTAGCTTTGGGTGGGGGCGGGAGCAGGTGGTTTGTTTTGTTTTTGGAGGTGGGTGGGGGCGGGAGTGGGTGGTTTGTTTTTTGTTTTTGGAGGTGGGTGGGGGGCGGGAGGGGGTGGTTTGTTATTTGTTTTGTTTTCGGAGGAAGGGAGGGAGAGGAAGCTGTTGCTGTAGATCCGAAAGAACTCAGCAGGTCTCATCAGGCATTTTGGCTTCTCAGTCTGACTGTGCAGAGCTGTGGTGAGGACTGTTTGTGGGAAAAGGCAGTGTAGACGGGTGATGGCTAGGTGACGTGAAGCGGACCTTCTGACCTTGGCCAAGGCTGCATGTGCATTTCTTGTCTGCCATTGTCCCCCCTTCGTCTGGCAGAGAGTGTCGGAAGTTTCCAACCACTGGTGGTACTCCATGCTCATCCTACCTCCTTTGCTGAAAGACAGCGTGGCCGCACCCCTGCTCTCTGCTTACTACCCTGACTGCGTGGGCATGAGCCCCTCCTGCACCAGCACACATCGTGCAGCCAGCGACGCCAGCCCCGGGAAGCTGGAGCACTCCAAGGCAGTCCCCTCTGTGCTGGGTGAGAGCTGGTCCTGGCCCTCTCTGCTCCCTGCCCCCCCCCCCCAGCCCTTGCCCCGGCAACGTGTGGGTGAGTGAAGGGAAAAGATGGGTTTTTATATAAAATGTGTATAGCATCATACAAAGCATGTCATTATTTCATGGATTTGGTTAGACTGTGGATCACTCATTTGTATGTGTTGTACAGTTCATTTTTCCCCCCATCATTGGGGAAGCCTGTAGAACTTGTCCAGGAATCCTGCCTGAGGAGTGTAATGCGAATTTCTTTAAGAGTTGGAAAAGCTGCATGATTTGATGATAATGCATACTCATTCTGATGTGCTGGAAGAAAGTTGGGATACTACGAGCCGCCCTTCTTTTTTCTCCTGGAGTCTTTCTGCTTCTAAGTATGCCATTGATAATCTCAGCAAGAAAACCCACTCTTGAAAAAGTTTAAAACATCAGGGCATGGAGACTGATGACAGTTTACTTCAAAGGACTCTTTAAAATTCTCCATCAGAAGTCTTAGTGTACAAGCAAGAATTCTAGATCTTCTCCTGCACGCTAACAAACTTCATTTTTGATGGTGCAAATAGATTTTGACAGTGTGGCCTTATCTTAAGGTTTTTAACTAAACACCACACTGGGCCCCCTCTATAAAAATGTAGATATGGTCAACATCAAAGCTGAAGTGATAAATCCCAGTGTTAATGAAGGTGGAATGAAACAGGCACTCAGATACTGTTAGTGAGTGTAGACATTTCTGAAGGACAGTTTGGCCGTGTGAATCAGAAACCTTAAAATAGGAGTTCCCATCGTGGCTCGCTGGGCTAAGAACCCAGCCTAGTGCCCATGAGGATCCAGGTTTGATCCCTGGCCTCCCTCAGTGGGTTAGGGATCCAGCATTGCTGCAAGCTGTGGTGTAGGTTGCAGATGTGGCTTGGATCTGATATTGCTATGGTGTAGGCCGGCAGCTGCAGCTCTGATTTGAACCCTAGCCTGGGAACTTCCATATGCTGCAGGTGCAGCTATTGAAAGAAAGAAGAAAAAAAAAACCACCTTACAATAGATGTTCTTTGGATGTAGGAATTTATCTTAAATAAATGAGCAAAGATTATCAAAAGTTAAGTCCAAACATTTGTGTGGCATTGTTTGTTATAGTGAAATAAATGGATGAAATTGAAATGCTCAGCAGTAGGGGAGTGGCTAAATAATAAGTGAGATAATATATGTTCATTGAAATCATATTTAATGACATGGGACAATGTTCTTGAAAAGCCGGTAGGAAAAACAGCCTTTTTATTGCGTATTTTCTGGCTTTGTAAAAACAAGTGATCTGTTACATTCTCCACGGAAACACAACTAAGAATAGATTATACTCCTAAATGTTAATACCACATAAGTATTATCAGGGGTTAGTGATTATTATTTACTTCTATGAATCTGTTAATTTTATAGGAAAAATACACACGAGAGTTACTTTTTTTTTTTTTTTTTTCTGGCTGCCCTGAAGCACATGAAGCTCCTGGGCCAGGGATCAGATCCGAGCCTCAGTTGCCACCTAGCCCAGATCCTTAGCTCACTCTGCTGGGCTGGGGATTGAACCTGCATCCCAACACTCCCAAGATGCCACCAATCCCATTGTGCCACAGCAGGAACTCCCAGTGAAAGTTACTTTAAAAATATATTGCCGTAGGGAGTTGGCATTCAGTTGGGTTTGGAATTTCTGTCTTGTACGAAGGAAATGTTTGGCCAAAGTGAATGTACTGAACCCTCCCGAAGGGTACCACGCAAACCTGATTACAATGGTAAATTTTATGGCACATTTTTTTAATCACAATTAAAACTTCCAAAAGACTTTCTCCATGCCACAGAAATTGAATTTGTGAAGAAAGAATTGGAAAATAAAGTTTTGTCTAATTCACACCTGTTCTAACTGGACAGAAGCAGGACTATTTATGCAGGGCAGATCAGGGAGCTTGTCTAGGTGCTCCTTTTTTTTTTTTTGTCTTTTGTCTTTTTTGTTGTTGTTGTTGTTGCTATTTCTTGGGCCGCTCCCACAGCATATGGAGGTTCCCAGGCTAGGGGTCCAATCGGAGCTGTAGCCACCGGCCTACGCCAGAGCCACAGCAACACGGGATCCGAGCCGCGTCTGCAACCTACACCACAGCTCACGGCAACGCCAGATCGTTAACCCACTGAGCAAGGGCAGGGACCAAACCCGCAACCTCATGGTTCCTAGTCGGATTCGTTAACCACTGCGCCACGACGGGAACTCCTAGGTGCTCCTTTTCGGTTGGTTTTTGCTCTTCAGTTTATGCAGATTTCGGAGTTACACTTCGAAGATTTGCCCATTTGCATCTTTTCTCAGTGCCAGGCATGAACCGGTACTTCCAGCCTTTCTACCAGCCCAACGAGTGCGGCAAAGCCTTGTGCGTGAGGCCAGACGTGATGGAGCTGGATGAGCTCTATGAGTTCCCAGAGTATTCCCGGGACCCCACCATGTACCTGGCTCTGAGGAATCTCATCCTCGCCCTGTGGTATACTAACTGCAAGGTGAGTAGAGGGCGTATTGGCCAACAGCACATGGACACAGAGTTGTGTTAGAGAGCGGAGTTGCTTCATCTGTGACTGGAACCTTTAGATCCACGTCTCTCCACCTCGGCCCCGTTGGTGTTTGTGTGGACATACTCTCTGGGGTGGGGGCGGTGGCAGCGGTGGCGGGGGGGGGGATGTCCTGTGCATTGTAGGATGTTTTTCTGGTTTTTGTTTTCTTTTATAGGGCTGCACCTGTGGCACATGGAAGTTCCTGGGCTAGAGGTCAAATCAGAGCTGCGGCTGCAGGTCTATGCCACAGCCACAGCAGCACCAGATCCGAGCTGTGTCTGCAGTCTATACCACAGCTCATGACAAACCTGGATCCTTAACCCCAAGCGAGGCCAAGGATTGAAGCCAAGTCCTCATGGATAGTAGTTGGGTTTGTTACTACTGAGCCACAGTGGGAAATCCTATAGGTCGTTTAAGCAGCATCCCTGGCCTCTACCCCCTAGATGCCATGGCACCTTCCCCCACCCCCCCAATTGCGACAACCAAAAATGTCTCCAGATATTGCCAGATGGGGGCAAGGTCTCTCCTTCCTGAGAACCACCCTTTTAGACCATACATAAGTTATCAGAATTCTTGACTCTCTGATGAGCGAATATATGGTGCCAAGTTTGGTTCAGGGAGTTGCAGTGGCAGTGGCAGGGAAAAAAAAGGATAAAACATTACAGATGGGATTACAGGCCCCACAAGAGGGCAGAGATTCTTACTCATTGTGTTATCCTGAAGCAGCCAAGACCAGTGATTTGCTCTCTGCTGGGACTGAATAAATGTTAGGGCCTCATCCAGCACCCACCTTGAAAGGGATGGAGATAAATTGTGGGGAGGGCAGGGTGGGAATTCAAGCTTTTTTTTTTTTAAAAAAAAGCTTTCCCTACCTTAGTCCTTTTTTCCAATTTATTCATTTCTCCTGCCATTATCTGAGTGACTGCTGAATGCAGAAAATTTTGCCAGACTGCCAAAGTAATCTGGATTAAAGAAAGCTAATCAGTTCAACCGGGTATTTCATTGATTTAGACTCTAGTCTGACATGACCTGATTAAGTTATGGCTGCAAGTGCAGTTTGTACGAATTAGGCCCAGGTAGGTCGGTTGGGCAAGGTTGAGTTATTCATTTCCTCCCCAGCAGACTTGAGGTAGATGCTCAATAAACAGTTGCTGCACGAAACAAAATTGTGGTCAGAATTTCCTGTAAATAAGTTGTAAAGATCCCCTTTTCAAAAATGGCCCTGGATTTATTTTTAGTTGACTTTGAAATTTGACTTCGACTCTTTTAGGAAAACTGTCCTGAACTTATCAGTGTAAAGCTATTTTAATTTGTGCTATGAGGATAGGACATATTTCGTCTATTTCACATGGTAGTGGGAAAACTCAAATATGGTTGTTTTAAAGGAATTAGACTTTGAAATGATTCTTCTTTAAACGTCACGGGTACAAGCACATAGTTTCAAAAATCTTCAGCAGTCCAAGCCAGCATCGTACATGTTCTTTCTTTAACATTTTGAGTTTATATTCATCTATATTCGTTTTCCTGCGTTTGATCAGGCTCTGTTGCAGCCGGGAGTTGGGCACAAATAAAGGAGGGGCCAGAGGTGGACACCCCCTGCCCCCTTCCAGCCTGTTTGAACTTCCTGTCACTGGGCTGAGGCCACATTATTCTTGAGTCTTTGAAATAGACTAAGGCCTTGGCGAAGCTGCTGGGGTGAACTGAGAAAGCCAGTCTCTCTCCTTCTCTTTGCCCCTCCCCCCATCTTCTCTCTCTCTCTCTCTCTCTCTCTCTCTCTCTCTCTCTCTCTCCCTCCCCCCCCACCCCCTTTCTCTCCCTCCCTTCCTCTCTCTCTCTTTTCTTTGTCACAAGTTCCTAAGTCTGTCTCCGGCCCACCCACACCCCCACATCTTATCAGCAATGAGCATCCAGCTTTTTCTGCTGCTAAGGGTTTCTGTTAAGGCTTTTGTTGTGTGTTTTCTTGAGTCCAGAACGTATCCCCACACTCCCCTGCGAGGGGACGCTTATGCGATAAAATACAAATTGCGGTTTGCATCTTTTGTCCCTTTCTTCTTTCTTCCATTCACCAGGCAGACCTCTCTGGTTTTTACTGTATCTTAGTGATAGATGGTGGATTCCAGTTACCCTGGGAAGTTTCTCTTTTTTCCATGGTAAAATACACACACAATGTAGAACTGACCATTTTGGAGTTCCCGTTGTGGTCAGAGGAAACACATCCGACGAGTATCCATGAGGATGTGGGCTCGATCCCTGGCCTCGCTCAGTGGGTTAAGAATCTGTCATTGCCTTGAGCTGTGGTGTAGGTCACAGATGCAGCTTGGATCCTGTGTGGCTGTGGCTGTGGCTGTGGCGTAGGCCGGCAGCTGTAGCTCCAATGCGATCTCTAGCCTGGGAACCTCCATATGCCGTGGGTGCGGTCCTAAGCAAAAAAAAAAAAAAAAAAATTGACCTTTTTTATCGTTTTAACTGTTGTAAAATGTACAATTCAGCGGCATTAAGTACATACACAGTGTTAGATAATTCTGAAACTTTTTCATTTCCCCAAGAGAAAACCCCACACTCATTAAGCAATGACTCCCCATTCCTGTGTTACCGGTTTCTGGCAACTCCTAGTCTGCTTTCTGTCTCTAAGATTTGCCTATTCTGAGTATTTCTTATAAATAGAATCATACAATATGTGGCATTTTGTGACTAGCTTCTTCACTTAGCAGAGTATTTTCAAGGTTCATCCCTGATGTAGCCTGTGTCAGCACGTCTTCTTTTTGTAAATTGCTGAATAATATTCCACATGTGGGTAGACCCCCTTTGTTATCTGCTCATCTGCTGTTGGACACTGGATGATTTCCACCTTTTGGCAATTTGAACAGTGCTGCTGTGAAAGTTTTTTTTTTTTTTTTTTTGGTCTTTTTAGGGCCACACCCAGGAGGCATATGGAAGTTCCTCTGTAGCTGCCGGCCCCTCCCACAGCCACAACAGCTTGGGATCTGAGCTGTGTCTTTGACCTACACCACAGCTCATAGCAACGCTGGATTTTTAACCCACTGAACGAGGCTAGAGATCGAACCTGCGTCCTCATGAATACTAGTTGGGTTCATTACCCATGTTTTTAGTTCTTTCCAGTAAATACATGGGAGTAGACTTGCTGGGTTATAGGGGAATTCTGGGTTTAAGTGTTGGAGGAACCAAGAGTTGTTTTTAGTGTGTTTTAACAGTTTGGTTGTATTTCCTTACACAGGAGGCTCTTACTCCTCAGAAATGCATCCCTCACATCATTGTCCGGGGTCTCGTTCGTATTCGATGCGTTCAGGAAGTGGAGAGGATCCTTTATTTCATGACGCGGAAAGGTCTCATCAACACAGGAGTTCTCAGTGTTGGCCCAGACCAGCATCTTCTTCCTAAAGATTACCACAATGTAGGTAACTGAAAGTCCACAAACGATACTGCCATTGGTCATGCTAAATGCTCATGGATAGTAGTTGCTAGTACATTCATGTTAATGATACAAGTAAAACTCACATTATCACCATAAAAGTTAGCAAGCATAACTTTTGCAGAATATATGTTTCTCCAGGGAAGAGAATGTCGAGCATTGTTCCCCTAGACCCTAAAAAAGGAGGAAGTGATGACTTAGGACAAGTACTAATGTAATCTTTAGGGAAATAGCTTTCTACGGATATTGGAGAAGTACAGATGAGCTAACATTGCTTGGCAGCTAGTTACTTCTAGAACAACCAAAGCAGCACACTGTTTTCATTGCTCTAATTAGATTTTTCTTTCTTTTTCTTCTTCATCTTTTTTTTTCCTTTTCTTTTTTTTAAGAAATCAGTCATCATTATTGGGGCTGGTCCAGCAGGATTAGCAGCTGCTAGGCAACTGCATAACTTTGGAATTAAGGTAAGATCTGGGGGACATGGAGGCGAAAACAGATGGTTAACTGCTCTTTGGGTCCAAATTTTCTGAGACTTGGAAACTAGTTCCTGATTTTGGCAAAGAATGCTAAATATATTATATCTTTATAGTCAATCCTAGGAAAGATACAAAGTTTCAAATTGGCTTAACAAAAGAAAGGTAGAAGAAATAGGAGCTCCAGCAGCCTGAGGGAGGGTTTTAGCCTATGATGGGCAAGACAAAAAAGATTTTAAGTTAATGCAGAAATTTGTGGGGTTTTTTTTTGTCTTTTTATATGGAGGTTCCCAGGCTAGGGGTCAAGTTGGAGCTACAGCTGCCGGGCTACACCACAGCCACAACTACGCAGGATCCGAGCTACGTGACCCACACCACAGCTCACATGACGCTAGATTCTTACTTAACCCACTGATCCGAGGCCAGGGATCGAACCTCTGTCCTCATGGATGCTAGTCGGGTTCACCAACCGCTGAACCATGACAGGAACTCCTAAAGCAGAAATTCTTGACCTGTTGTCATTGACACAACAGCAGAGAAAAAGCCCTTATTTCTGCAGTAGTTTAAGACAACAAATAGCAGCTTGGAAACTCACTATTTCTTTTGAAATATCCAGTTAATTTTCTTAGGCAAATCAAAGGCACACTTTGAACCTTACTCTGGAAAGCAAAAATCTTTGTTTTTGGAAGCAAGGTGGAATGAGTTAATCCAGGGTTCCAACAGAATTACGGGACTTTTAAAGTACTATATGTATTTGAGTATAGTCTTTCTCCAAGGAAGGATATTATTTCTTTTTCTCTAGTATGTTGCCTTATTCTGATTGTTCAGAATTAGCCGAAATAGAGGTTACCACCGCTACCCTCAACTTGTGCAATTCAATACCTAATTTCCCTTAAACTCATTCAAATCTCCTAGATTTCTGGGACTTCCTCCATCTGATTCATTTCCCTTTTTAAAAAAAAAAAACTTGTTTTGCAAGGACTTTGGTTTTCAGTTAAACCAAACGTGAAAATCAATTCGGTAGCATTGAATTAGGCTTAGTGTTGACCCAGACCGGCATCTTCTTCCTAAAGATTAGTCTCTCACCACCCTCTGTGTGGCTAAAAGAAACAACAACTTGTTTTTTACCATGTCCTCTCTGCTGGAGGAGTTTCAGAGAAGAGAAAGTTTTCCAAGGCTGTGCCTTAAGAGATGGCCCCTTTGGTGGAATGCAAGACCTATCTTGGATTCTTGTATATTGCTGACAAAACCGAAGAATCAGAGGTGGGTTGATAGGAAGCAGGCTTGCGTTTCAAACTGTTTTCTAAGTAGTATTAAGTTCTGAGATGTTCTAAATGGTCATATATCTATTTCACCATTAGAGATTAGGGTCCAGGTTTCTTGGGTGGTTTTGACTTGGAAAACCCACAGATAGTGTTTTTACAGGGGAAGGTATTCCTGTCCAGAGTCTAGGGAGCGCTGACTTTAACGTTCAGCCTTCCTCTTATAAACGAAAAAGCAACGAGAAAAGGATGGTTCTGTGTTCCTCTGAAGACAGAGGAAGAAGGTGGGAAGGGGAGAAGCATGAGTTGTAGCTTTTCCAGTTGGAGAAAATGAGGAATTTAGGTCTGAGGAAGAATATTCTAGAAGCCTCTATTGTTCTCCCCTTCCTCCCCCAGAGACCACCCCTCCCCCTTGTGGTTAGAAAGGAGTAACCTAAAAGATAGGGAGCTCAGGGACCCTCCTTGAGCAATTCGAAGGTGTGCTTTTAGGGATCCAGAAGTGACATAATGGCTTTTGTACGGAAGAGGAGTCCCATTTTCAGTTGCTCCCACCAGGGGACGTGTAGCTCCTTGAACTCCAGGGCTGTCCACCTGAGAGCAGCTTCTTGTTCCACCAGCATTAGGCATTTGGAAGCGATAAAACAGTCTGGGTGTGGGGCCCACCTGCTTTGACCAAGCCCGTGAGGTTGTCCTTAGAACGAATGGCAGAGGATTTTTTAAGAAGATACTAGTCATATCTTAGAGAAGACTTGTTGGCAACACTAAAGGAATTTGGCTACATATGTAGATATTTCAGAGGACGAAAATCATCTCTTTAACTTAATTTTTAAGAATTTTTTTTAATCGGTGGAATACTGTTCAGTAATAAAAGTAATGAATTTCATGTGCTGGTTTATCTTATTTTATCATTATGGGATTTGAGAGGAAGCAGTTTGAGGGGCTTCTCCAGCATACCACTCCCTTGCCCCTTGCTGGGGTCTGGATTGTTTATTTTCAACATTTATGTTAGCTCCTGTTCACACTCCCCCTTTTTTTTTATGGGTGCACCTGTGGTGTATGGACATTCCTAGGCCAGGGACTGAATCTGAGCCTTAGCAGCTGCTGCAACACCAGATCCTTTAATCCATTGTGCTGGCTAGGGCTTGAACCCAAGCCTCCGCAGCAGCTCAAGCCGCTGTAGTCAAGACGCTTAACCCACTGTGCCACAGCGGGAACTCCTCACACTCCCCTCTTTTTAAAGTCACCTCTCTAGTAACATAATAATACATTAACCCGATATGAAATTCATTTAACTGGGTCACCCTACCTTTATAATACTGCATTTTTGTTGTTGTTTTTTTCTGATGATTGACTTTTTTTTTCTGGCTTTGTTCATTTATTTTTATTTTTATTTCTTTTTTTTTTCCGGCTTTTTGCCATTTCTTGGGCCGCCTTCTGCAGCACGTGGAGGTCCCCAGGCTAGGGGTCGAATCAGAGCTGTAGCCGCTGCCAGCCTACGCCAGAGCCACAGCAACCCCAGATCCGAGCTGCGTCTGCAACCTACACCACAGCTCACGGCAACGGCGGATCCTTAACCCACTGAGCGAGGCCAGGGATCTAACCCGCAACCTCATGGTTCCTAGTGGGATTCGTTAACCACTGCGCCACGACGGGAACTCCTGGCTGTTTTCATTTTTCAGAGTTTTAGGGAGGTACAGCTGATTGACAAGGTTGTGATCATTTCTGCTGTGATTCAGTTGTAGACACACCCGTTCTCTTTCAGAGCCTTTTCCCACATCGATGATCGCAGAACATCGGTCGCGTTCTCTAGAATACTGCGTTTGATATGACTCTTCCAGCCTGTGGAGCTTCTCTGATTGTTAACCTTTTCAGGTGACTGTCCTGGAGGCCAAAGACAGAATCGGAGGCCGAGTGTGGGACGATAAGTCTTTCAAAGGCGTGACCGTGGGACGAGGAGCCCAGATTGTCAATGGCTGTATCAACAACCCAGTAGCACTCATGTGTGAACAAGTGGGTTTCTTTAAGATTTGTGTTGTAGATAAAAAATTGCCTCGGTTCACCAGTGTGTAGTATTAATTTGCTTCTAGGTAATATATGGCACCCCCAAAATGATTTCTTGCCCCCCTCATCCCCTCTGAAAAGTAAATAAAAACAAGTACAGTTCTTTCTTCCTTGGAAGGCGGAACTAAAGGACTTAAAAGATGGTACCCCCTAAGGTCTTTATATTTGTGTGTTGTTTGCAGGCCATTGATTAACTCATCATTTTAGGGTTGCCAGATTAAGCAAACAAAAATACTGAATGCGAATGCCCAGGTCAATCTGACTTTCACATAAACAACAGTGATTTTTTTTTTTTATCAGTCTGTGTACATCCCAAATATTACATGGGATATTTTGCATGCACTATTTGGGGCATACTGAAAAAAAAAATTTCATTGTTTATCTGAGATTCAAATTGAACTGGGCTTTCTGTCTTTCATCAGGCAACCCGACATAGTTTCTTTGAAGCCCTGTGGTAGCCCCAAGGTTTTTTTCTGAGCTATCTATTGACAGTTCCGTTTCATGTTCTCTGAGTGCTCGTGTGTTTCGTGTGTTCCTTTACGTGAGATTCCATGGAGGAGATCGAATGTCAGAGCAGGGAGAGCCAGTACACAGCGACAGTGTCTAAAATGTTGATAATTATTGCCTGGCAAGCTGTAGAGTGCACGGCACAGACTCTCTGCTTCCCCCTCACATTCTCAGATTCCAGGCTGGTTTTTCACTGCCTTCCTTGGCTGCTGTTCCCCAATCAGCTTTTGTGTTTGAGAGGTCCTAGATGCTATTCTCTATGAGAGCTCTGATTTCAGCTGAGAACCTGTACCTGTTTTTTCCAGGGAAAACTTTTCACCTTCTTATTCTTATTATTTTGAAGCTTGGCATCAGCATGCATAAATTTGGAGAAAGATGTGACTTAATTCAGGAAGGTGGAAGAATAACTGACCCCACTATTGACAAGCGCATGGATTTTCATTTTAATGCTCTCTTGGATGTGGTCTCTGAGTGGAGGAAGGATAAGACTCAGCTCCAGGATGTCCCTTTAGGAGGTATGGGGAGAACGGTGTTCTGATTGTTCCATCGAAGTCTCATTCTGACCTAAGCTTGATTAGCAGGAGCGTCATTCATCCACGAGCTTGGACGGATGCAATAAGAATAGTCCTCAGGAGCTGTTCCTTTCGGACTGATCATTCCACAGAGGGGAGCAGAACCTCCTCAGGGGCTTTAAGCACAGGCCTGTGTATGCACGCATGCATACACAAATCGTACTTTACACATTAGCCAGTGTTCACAAAAATCATTTACGTTTTCAATTGTCAATTTCCCAGAGGAGCATACCTTAAGGAAACATGGTGAGCTTTATGTGGCTAACTAGCCACTGTAGAATGACTTGTCTAGATAAGAGTTTCTTTCTTTCTTTCTTTTTTCCTTTTTATGGCCACACTCCTGGCACAGGGAAGTTCCCAGGCCAGGGATTGAATCCCAGCCTCAGCTGCGACCTGACCCAAACCCACTGCACCAAATGGGAACTCCTAGGTAAGAGTTTCTGTGTTTCAGAATGTCTTTTTCTTTTTTTGTACAGTAGGTTGAGATTTTTTTTTTCCAGTATATCTTAAGGATGCACGAATGTGCTTTATAACTTAAGAATTTTAATTAAAAAATCTTAGGCTATGGTACTAAATGGACAATATTAAGCACAACCCTTTGGAAAACCTGACTGTAGCAGCTCATTTCCCTGAGGGCGCCCGCTGAGTTCTTACTCTGTTGCTTCTTAAATTGATATTTATTTAACTTACGATTTTGTAACCCGAACATCTTCGCTTGTCCTTCTCGGAGACATGCCGGAGTTTCGTACAGTAGGAGCGTTTGAGCTCAATTGGCAGGATATTAATTGGCTTCGACTGCATGTTTCTGTTTGAGGGTTCGCGGCTCTTCGCTCTGGGATATGCTCCATCTGTTTGGGATAAACTTCACAGTAGCAGGGGCCGTCTCTCCTTTTTTATTCTCTTCCCCCGTCTACACCCTCCACCTCTGAGACCGACCCACATTCTGATTGCCCCTAGTGAGTGTTGACTGACAAACCGCAACAGAATATTTTTAGAAACTTACTGGGGTCGTGCCCAGACCAAGTGGTGAGTTGCTGAATTTTCTGGAATTGAGGATGGTGACTAGGCCGACTTGCAGGATGTGTTTAGAATCTGGTTAGTGTTTTTGGCGCAGGTGTGATGGTTGCAGGGGCGGGGGGTTGGGGGAGTTCCTTATGATTCTTTCAGGGTCACCAGATACAAAAGTGAATAGTACTGTAGCTTTGTCTTCGCTTTACTCAAAACAAGTTATTATGGGAGGATCAGCAACACTTAGTGTGTGTTTCATCTTATTAATATATCTTTTGAAAAGCTTTACTAATCGTGCATGCACATCTCTGTTACGAGGTTACAGTAGAGCCAGCCTCGCAGGATCTCAGCTGTCTGAGTTCTCACCACATTAGCATTTAGCTGCAAGACAAAAATATAAATACTAAGAAGTGAGAGTGACTTTCACAGAGCCAGTGTACTAAGGCTTTTGCATATTATTTATGTGGAAATCACATCGAGGCTTCTCTCAATCTGTTTACACGTTAATTTTATATCCTATTCTTGCAATCTTGCTTCTTCTCAAACCTCTACAAATCCTAAAGGAAAATAGAAACTGCATAGCAGGGGGCAGGAATGGGAGTGCTACAAGAAGGTGCTCAAAGTAGGAAAAAAAGCCCAGTGGTGTAGGGGCAAAAGCCTATAGCACAAATCCAGAGGTGCCATGGATGTCCCCCTGCTATAGTCTAGGCAAATAATGGAACATTTTACTGAGAACCTTGAGTTGTCAAAAAAACAAGAAAAAAAGAAAAAAGATACTCAATTCTGTTTCTAGTCAAGCACCTGTCTAATGCTTTACAATGCTTTGAGCTGTATAATGAATGCTTTGAGTCTGCGCTGTATATGTTAGATGGGTGTCACTGAGAAGGTTATAAAGAAGGAGCTTGTGCTAAGATTCTCATCCCCACCCGCAAAAGGCATCTAAGACAGTCGTTGGAATGACGTCATCGGGTGGTGTGTATGTAGCTGAAAATTCCAGTTGGATGGGATAGATAAGTGCTGGGGGTTGATAACCGAGGAGTGATTCCTGAGGGAGGCTGGTAGTGACGCTGGTCTGTAAAGGATGGATGGGACCAGGGTGGGAGGGCATTCCAGGGAGGGGAGTGGCAGTAGCAGACTTTGAAGCCTTGGCATTTACCAGGAAAAGTCTGAGCAGCAGCAGCGCAGCAGAGCCTGTGAGTGGGCAAGTAGTGTTTGCTGTGTTTGGAAAGGCTAAAAATGTGCTAACACTGTCTGGCTGTGGGTTTTAGAATTCATTACATAGACAGTGGAGAACCAGTCATTAGAGAGATTGAGACAGAGGCTTGGCGTGTTAAGTCCATAATGAAGTATTTGGAATGTTTGGGAGAGAAGATAACCAATAGTCAGTCTATAATAGTTCTCCTAATCAAAGTGAGATATTCTAAGGACTTGACTCTAAGATGATGGCAGAAGGAGCAGAAAAGGGATGGGAGTCCCCTCTCTTGATATGTGCAAGTGTTACTTTTCCTGTATCTTGAGCAAAAGAAGAAACAGTTTCTCAACACAGCAGAAATGAAACATGGTTGAAGACATAGAACCCACACGGCTTTGTTCCCTGTAAAGATAAGCGTTTACTTATCAAGAGGAACCCACCTTATCAAGACTGATATTCCTTCCCTGGGAAAAGCCTTGGAAGTTTGGGGCTTTGGGGTTCAAGGAGGTTGAATGCAAAAGATGAGGAATTCGAGAATAATGCTAAAGCTGTTTTGTTTTGTTTTCTGTTGTGTTCCATTTCTATTACAGAAAAGATAGAGGAGATCTACAAAGCTTTTATTAAGGAATCTGGAATCCAGTTCAGTGAGCTGGAGGAGCAGGTCCTCCAGTTCCATCTCAGTAACCTGGAATATGCCTGTGGCAGCAACCTCCACCAGGTGTGCTTTGAACATGCTTGTTTCTATGTATGTTTCGGTCTTAGATGTGAAAATATTGGGCCCAAGGTCGTCTGGATAAACAGGGAATAATGTTTCTGCTGCTTAAAAGTTTGAAAACGGCCACTTTAGAGTCTGTGAACCTCACATTGGTTTTTATTTTTATTTTTTGTCTTTTTAGGGCCGCACCCATGGCATATGGGCGTTTCTAGGCTAGGGGTGGAATCGGAGCTACAGCTGCCAGCCTACACCACAGCCACAGCAATGCGGGATCTGCGTCGTATCTGCAACCTACACCACAGCTCATGGCAGTGCTGGATCCCTGAACCCACTGACCGAGGCCAGGGATGGAACCTGTGTCCTCATGGATGCCATTTGGTTTCATTACCACTGACCCATGAATGGAACTCACAGGGGTTTTTTTTTGCTTTTTTTTTTTTTTTAATAAAGCAAGAGCAACCTTTCTGCAGGTAATAACCTGTGAAGACACTCAGTATATAAACCTGAATGCAGGAGGCTTTGGGACTGAGTCAGAGAGCCTGTGTTCACTGCCCTCCTTGGGGGCCCTCCAAGCATTTCCAATGCCGTGGTCTGAAAACACAGAGATACAGAGTAGAGGATCTTTGCCTTTAGGATCTGTTCACCTTGCTTAAAATAAGTTTAAACTTGTCGAATTCATGACACCAAATGTGATCTTGGTCCTTGGATAGTCTGTATTTTGACTAGAGGTGGCCTGGATGACCCCTGACCTCATTACCTCTTTGGGACAATTAATGTTTCCATTTGGTGATTCTTTGGGATTAGAATAGCATCTTTTTCCAGAATCATGCTGCATGTCACCCTCTCTGGACTTGCCATGTTGAAGACATCTTGGTGGCATAGTATTTATGGAATTAACCAAATGCAGTTTTTTTCTGATAATTCTCCTTTGCCAGGGTTGTTGATGCCTAATATACCTTTCTTTTTTTTTTTTTGGATGAACCTGGGGCATGCAGAAATTCTTGGGCCAGGGATTGAATATGCGCCACAGCTGCAGCTAGAGCCACAGCAGTGACAATGCCAGATCCATACCCCACTGAGCCACCAGGGAACTCCACCCCTTTCATTTTTATCACAGAGTGGGACCCGTGCCCAAGTCATAGCTACGTTTGGTTCTAAAATAAGTTTTCCTGGGCGTTATTGAGAGATTTCATTCTCCTGCCAGGGGTCTCCATCTGGGTTTGTCTGTCCATTCTTCTCCCCGCTCCGCTTCCTTCTTGTTTTGCCCTCCGCCCTGGGGTGGCCTTTCCCACCTTGGGCTCCTTTTGTTGTCCTTCAGACACAGGCTCAAGGGTTGACACCTCATTTCCCAACCTCTCCTAATGTTTCCCAGGTGTCCGCTCGCTCCTGGGACCACAACGAATTCTTTGCCCAGTTTGCTGGTGACCATACTCTCCTCACTCCCGGCTACTCCGTCATCATAGAAAAACTGGCAGAGGGTCTAGACATTCGGCTCAGGTCTCCAGTGAGTACCAACAGTGGTGGGAGCCTCTGGCTTGGTGGCGTTTGGAGGATGTGGCATTTGGGGCATGTGGATTACACAGGGGGCAGGTGTCAGCTTTGATGTTCAGCCAGGGTCTCCAAGTACTTTTTTTTTTTTTTTTTTTAGCTTTTTAGGGCCGCACCCTCGGCATATGGAAGTTCACAGGCCAGGGGTCGAATTGGAGCTACAGCTGCTGGCCTACACCACAGCAGAGCCGTGTCTGTGACCTACACCACAGCTCAGGGCAACACCAGATCCCTGACCCACTGATCAAGGCCAGGGATTGAACCCTCATCCTCATGGATACTAGTCGGATTCATTTCCACTGCGCCACAGCTGGAACTTCCTCTCCAAGTACTTTTGATACTGTGAGCATTCGCATTATCCGTGTCAATTAGGTAGCTGCTGTCATTTGGAAACAATAGTGGCTGAGCTGCATTTTCATTATTAATTACGTAGTCTGGTTGCTCACAACCTCCCTGACCCAGTGCAGTTGTTTTCACTCTTCCATTTTCCCTTCAAATTTTTGTCCCTGTGAAATTGTATTGTACATGGTTATAATCATAGAGGCACTTGTTTTTATATATATGTATGTATATATGTCACTTTACACACTATTATAAAGATTTTGTGTATTCTCGCATAGTATTTGTAGATGTTAATGGCTGAATGAAAGCTCCCTGAACTAATCAATAACCGTTGTTTAGTTCTCGGAATGCCAGGAAATGATTCCCCACGGCTGTGGAAATGTAAACTCCCATAATAGAATTGGAATCCTGGGTTACGTGGTTCCACCTCTCATTATGTTTTTCGTAATTGCTCTTCTTGAGCAGGTACAGAGTATTGATTATTCTGGAGATGAAGTTCAAGTTAGCACCACAGATGGGACGCGGTGTACAGCACAAAAGGTAAGTGCTGTGATTCTGCTGGGTTCTGCCCAGGGCTCAGGAGTAAGGAGACTAGTCCTTCCCACCAAGCAGTTTGCCTTTGGCCATCTGCCTGGAGCCTTGTGTGACCTCTGGAGATCTCTGTATCTCTACTCAATCGTGCATGGAGGTGCAAATCTGATTCAATTATTCAAATGCTATATAGATGTCATGGCAGGTAGAATTCTGAATAGTGTTTCTCAGAGTGACTTCTATGATACATTAGTTTTGAGAGTTGGACAAGAAAAATTCTTTGGCCAAGTAAGTTTGGAAAGTAGTATATACTACGGTCTATGTTTAGGATTAAATAAGAGCATATTAAAGGCTCTGAGAGGTCCTGCGTTTTAGAAAACCTGTTTTACTCAGTTTAAAACATTGGTTTACCATTGTGGCTCAGTGGTAACAAGCCCACCTAGTGTCTATGAGGACTTGGGTTCCATCCCTGGCCTCACTCATTGGGTTAAAGGATCTGGTGTTGCCTTGAGGTATGGTGTAGGTTGCAGTCTCAGCTCAGATCCCGCTTTTGCTGTGGCCGTGGCCCTCGGCTGCAGCTCCGATTCAGCTCCTAGCCTGGGAATTTCCATGTGCTGCGAGTGTGGCCCTAAAAAAAAAAAAAGTGGTTTACAAGTCGGTGGTGTTTTTGTATCATGGAACCTTTCTCCAAGAACATTCTTTTTTTCTTTTAAAACTGGCAGAAGTACTTTTTTATCATTTGAATTTTTTTGTAAACAGCTTTAGTAGGCGGACAGTGAAAGGAGCTGTAATGTAATATATGAAATCACACTGAGATTTCTGCGGTGTTGGAAAACAGTGTTGGAGTGGAGGGAGATTAATAAACCCTGTAGATTTATTTAATTTTAGTTCTCTGGGAGTTCATGTTGTGTGGCTCAGCGGGTTAAGAACCCAACATAGTGTCCGTGAGGATGTGGGTTTGATCCCTGGCCTTGCTCAGTGGGTTAAAGATCCAGCATTGGCCCAAGCTGCAGTGTAGGTTTCAGATGCAGCTCAGATCTGGTGTTGCTGTGGCTGTAGCTCCGATTTGACCTCTGGCTCTGGGAACTTCCATATACCAAGGGTGTGGCCCTAAAAAGAAAAAAATAAATAAATAAATAACTGTCTGAAGTGATTACCAAAAAGTGTAACTGACAAACTACATAGCTAGTGCCTAGAGTTTTATATTTTTCATTTAACTAAAAATATTTCACAGTCCTTGATATTCTGCATGAAATGAAATGATGGATTGCATGTCAAATGAGAAAGACAGGATAGAATGTGTGAGTCCAGGAGTTCCCATCATGGCGCAGGGGAAACAAATCCGACGAAGAGCCATGAGGTTGTGAGTTCGATCCCTGGCCTCGCTGAGTGGGTTAAGAATCTGGCGCTGCCGTGAGTTGTGGTGTAGGTCGCAGACACAGCTCCGATCCTGCATAGCTGTGGTGTAGGCCGGCAGCTGTGGCTCCAACTGGACCCCTCTACTGGGAACCTCCATATTCCATGGGTGTGGCCCTAAAAAGCAAAAAAAAAAAAAAGGAATGTGTGAGTCCAGGGGGATGGGTTCTCATATTATTCCTGCCATTAACTAGCTGGACGGTTAGTACCAGTCACGTGGACTTTGGACTAACAGTAGTTCTCAATCCTGGCTGCACCTTAGAATCAACCAGGAGTTGCTTGAAAAGAAAAGTTGTAAAGCCCCACCCGACAAAGGTTCTTACTGAATTGGTCTGGTCATGTTTTGTTTTGTTTTATGATCACACTCTCGGCATACGGAAATTCCCAGGCCACAGACTGA
Source organism: Phacochoerus africanus (assembly GCF_016906955.1). NCBI lineage: Eukaryota > Metazoa > Chordata > Mammalia > Artiodactyla > Suidae > Phacochoerus > Phacochoerus africanus. Next base: position 13,920,597 of record NC_062552.1, read on the forward strand.
ATCAGAGCTGCGGCTGTGCCGTGGCAATGCTGGGTCCTTAACCCACGGCGCCAGGCTGGGGATCAAACCCTTGCCACCCAAAGACAACATGGATCCTTGCGCCACAGCAGGAGCTCCCTGGTCATGTTTTAAAGCTTCCCAAGTGATTCCAACATGTGACCAGAGCTGAGACCCATTGGACCATAGTGATAATGGGACTCCTTATCTGAGTCTGCTCCCAGGCTAATAACTGCTATTCTTCCTAGTAAAAAAAAAAGTTTTGTTTTGTTTTGTTTTTAAATACCACCTCATAAAGCCGCAAGTTGGCTGAGGGCCCAGCCTCTGGTATTTTGTGACTTTGCCTCTCAGCATCCAGGACAACATGCTAGGTGGGCTTACATCCCGGGTGTAGTCACTCTCTGCCTGGGCCTGGCCAGGCACATTTGCCCTTGTTTCTTTGTATTCTAGCTCTTTAAAGAAATTAGAGCAGAGTTTCAGGCTGTGATTCAAAGCCTTCTCTGGAATGATTAAAGTACATATTTTTAGTAGTCAGCACACATCCCACAGTTTCAATAGGAAGTTTCCCCAGCTTATCAGTGAAAAGATTTCCAACCCAGCAGGATATACTGATAAACAATCCGCAAACTGTAATTCGTTGAGGCTGCTTCCATTGAGTCGTAGTGTTAGTTCCTCACCAGAGTGTGTTTATATCTTTTGCCTGTTTGTTTACCTAAGTTTATGTGTTTCTGAAAGCTTTCCTTTGGCATTAAGAAAACATTCTAGGGAGTTCCTGTTGGTGCAGTAGTTAACAAATCCGACTAGGAACCATGAGGTTGCAGGTTCGATCCCTGGCCTTGCTCTGTGGGTTAATGATCCAGCATTGCCGTGAGCTGTGGTGTAGGTTGCAGACGCGGCTCGGATCCCACGTTGCTCTGGTGTAGGCCAGTGGCTACAGCTCCGATTTGACCCCTAGCCTGGGAACCTCCATATGCCGACAAAAAAAAAAAAAAAGGAAAACATTCTAGATCTTACTTCCTTGCAGTTCAATATACCTGAGAACGGTAATTGTTCCTTTTTTTTTTTTTTTCGTGGCATGGTAACTATTAGCTATAACGCCATCGAGGAGAGAGGACATGATTTTATACTTAGTAAAATTTTCACATGGTGGAGGGTAGCGACAAAAGTCACAGGAAGATCTCTCAACGTCCTGTGATCCTGGAGTTGGGGTTCCAGACGGACAGACTAAATCTTTGAAGAGGGCAGCAGTAGATGGAGGTCCTGGGGTGCTCAGCTCCACTCTCATCCAGCCCTGTTATCCTGTACTACTCAGGATGGAAACAGACATACTTACACTTCCCAGACTTCCTTGCAGCTGAGGGTCTAAATATGAATTACGTCCAGCCAGACAGGAACTTAACATGAGATTTGGAAGGTGTAGTAATGGCTTATGCATCACTTCTGCTAGTAAGCAGAAGGGTCTGGGTGTTGAGTTCTTCCGCAGCAGTGGGCAGCAGAGCTCCCAGGGTCCTCTCAATCTCTCACTTAGAAAGGGAGTCAAGAGACAGGGCAGGAGGCATCCCTTTTGTTGGGGCCCTTTGTTCTGTAAGTGGCATGTTTCTGGAGCTGGGAGCAGTAGTCATGGTTCCTGATTGTGACAATGTAACAGTTTCTGGAGCCAGAGATTTTATGCCTGTGTGGAGAACTAGCAGCTCTTGCCGATGGCCTGGTTTTGTGATTCCTTCTTGAAGGCTCTAAGTGATTCTGTGAGCCCGTTGAAAACCTGCATAAATTGCTTCCTTGTTAAAAAAAAAAAAAAAAAAAGAAAAGAAAAGTGGCTTTACTTGATTGTAATAATCCCTAATGTCTGTGATGTGCTTTACCATTTAGGAAGCATATTGATGTATATGTTTAAGAGTTTTAGTTTTAAGCATTTCTTCAATCCTTCAAGGCTAGTAGGGCAACTATTACATTGACCGCATGTTAGAAAGTGTCAGGAGGAGTTCCCGTCGTGGCGCAGTGGTTAACGAATCCGACTAGGAACCATGAGGTTGTGGGTTCAGTCCCTGCCCTTGCTCAGTGGGTTAACGATCCGGCGTTGCCGTGAGCTGTGGTGTAGGTTGCAGACGTTGCAGACGCGGCTCGGATCCTGCGTTGCTGTGGCTCTGGCGTAGGCTGGGGGCTACAGCTCCGATTCCACCCCTAGCCTGGGAACCTCCATATGCCGCAGGAGCGGCCCAAAGAAATAGCAAAAAAAAGACAAAAAAAAAGTGTCAGGAATGATAGACGAAGTCTAGTTCTCTTGACTCCATATTTAGGGCCATTTCCTCTTATGGCATTGCTTTTCAGGATTGAGATCTCCTGACTCCTCTTATCCAGGGTTATTATTAACCATCCAAACCTTAATGAAGATTCCTCCATGGGAATGTTGCTTGTGCTCAGCCACTCACCTTTGTCCAGTGAACAACCTATACAACTGTACACGGCAGCCCTTGTTCTTACTAGTATAACAAATAGGATGTTAGTTATCTCATGACTGGCAGTAGAAAGCGGGGTTCTTTAGGCTCTGAGATTTTCCTGGAAACCAACCCACTGAGAATCAGGTTCACTTGCTGTTTGTGTGCTAACCGTTCATTATTTCCCACAGGTGCTAGTCACTGTCCCACTGGCCTTACTGCAGAAGGGTGCCATTCAGTTCAATCCACCATTGTCAGACAAGAAGATGAAAGCTATCAACAGCTTAGGTGCAGGCATCATTGAAAAGGTGACCGGATTACTTAAGCCTCAGACCTAGAGAGATGAGTGTCAGGTGACAGGGGTTCCTTAACTTCTGATATGGGGAAGAGGTGGGTAATTTTTATCTCCAAATCAGATTCAAAGATTTCCTTTTCATTTGAGTGACTGTTCATGAAAAATACAAAAGGATTTACCAAAACAAAAAGAGGAGAACTGGCTGAGGTCTGCGAGTTTTGATTTTGGGAGAATGACCCTTGGCGATTCAGAATTTGAACTGGGTATATAAATACACAGTTCTTTTTTTTTTTTTCTGCTGCTTTCTGCCTCGACCCTCCACTAATTGGCCCCAAGGAGGCAAGAGTGTTTTGCTTTCTCTGCTTTGAAAAAGCTCCTTTAGCAGAATCTGCCAGTGCTACAAGGAGACCCTATGAGTAGTAAGAATGTATCCCATGGACGTAAACTTCCAGACCAAGTCTAAGGGATGCTTTGCATCTTCAGACTAGCCTGGAAGTTGTCAGCGGGTCCTCTACCATTATTTGTGGGTGCACAGGACTGAGTGGTATATACAGCCAGATGTTCACATAGAGGACAGAGGAGGTAGGAGAATGGAAAGGAGTATTGAGAAATGTTTGGGGTTTTTTTGGAACTTTTAAAAAAAAAATTTATGTATTTAAAAGCTATAGGTTGCATCTGAGAGATTGCTGTGCTTTTGATTCAAGAAACTCTTAACCACCTTTCTCTTGCTTGCTTTCCAGATTGCATTGCAATTTCCTTATAGATTTTGGGACAGTAAAGTTCAAGGGGCTGACTTCTTTGGTCACGTTCCTCCTAGTGTCAGCAAGCGAGGGCTTTTTGCCGTGTTCTATGACATGGATCCCCAGGTAAGATCATGGGTGACAGGTGATTTGAATTTGCTTATAACAGTTTAGAATTTGGTTTGGTATAATCACTCATGTGTCAAGCTCAGGAACTACTGGACACAGTGGACACTCTGGATGTCTTATTTTGGTGGGGAGGGGACTCTTGGACTGGAACACTGTCCTGTAGGAAAGGAGCCCCAATATCTGCCACATTTTCCTGAAGTACCAATGTTGCTCCCTGGGAAATGAATTTGGTGCTGCCAAAGTGTGTTATTTCAGGCGGAAGGAAGAATTCCTCTCGGGGGAAATGGCAGCCGCACAGTGATGAGTAGCTCTTGAAGCTACTGCCGAGGGTCCTCCAGGGAGCCGTGGTTGAGGGGTGGGATATGATTGGCCCAGGTGAGGGCTGGTCTTGGGAGTGGGGAAGGGAGACGTGGAGATGACATACCTGGGACTTGAAACTGAGGCTTGTGTTGATGTCCTGCCAAAGAATCACAGTTGTTTTTTCCTACTGCCTCTGTGTCCTAAGACTCTTTCTCTTAGAAAGTTTCACATGGGAGCCGACGGCAGCATGTGCGTACCATTTGAGATTTTTTTCCCCCCATTATTTTATCTACAAATTTCCCTTCTCAGTCTCATTCTGCTTCTTCTAAACCAAGTTCTTAGAAGGGAAAAGCCAAGAGAACTGGAGTTGGATTTCACATGACGTCTGTTGCAGCAGGGGATAGTCCAATGTGTAGATGAATGTGGAGTGTGTGTGAGAAAAATGGCCTGAGTGATGGAAAAGAGGCTGTGGAACTGTAGGAAGTGATGCCGTCTGAGTGGGGAGGATGAGCTCCTTATCTCTTCGGAATCGGGCACCCAGAGACTTTCATGCCAGAAGTGTGTAAAGTGCTTTTCCCCGTCACGTGTCCAGAAGCAGCACAGCGTGTTGATGTCAGTGATCGCGGGGGAAGCGGTGGCGGCCGTCCGGACCCTGGAGGACAAGCAAGTGCTGCAGCAGTGCATGGCCAGCCTCCGCGAGCTCTTTAAGGAGCAGGTCAGACACGCTTGCCATTAACTTCCCGTGCTCTCGGGCGTGGGGTGGCCCCAAAGCAAAGCCATCCGTCCCAAGACGGAAGGCAGTGGACCATATCCTTTTTGATCCTTTCAACAGCCACCTTTCCACTTAAGTGCCTGGGTGCGTTTGCTCAGGCTGCCGTAACACAATACCACCAACTGGGTAGTCCAAGCAACAGAATTTTATTTTCTCACAATTCTGGAGGCTCCAAGTCCAAGAGGAAGGTGTCCCCAGATCAAGGGGTTGGTTTCTCCCAGGGCCTCCCTCCTGGGCTCGCTGACGGCTGTCCTCGTGTGGCCACAGCTCTCTTCCTATCTCCTCTTGGAAAGACACCTGTCCTACTGGATGAAGGCTCACCCCAGTGACCTTATTTTGACTTAATGACCTTGTCGAAGGCCCTGTCTCAAATGTAGTCACATTCTGAAGTACTGAGGGTTAGGGTTTCATCATATGAATTTTTGGGGGGGACACAATGCATCCCATAATAGTATCCCATTCCTCCTCCTACACTACTGCCTTCCCCCCTTCTTTCTTACATCCTCTGCATACCCTTTCTCTCCTAAGGAGGTAAAATCCTCAGAATTTCCCACTAACTACATTTCCCCAAACCCTAACAGGCTTTGACAACACCTTTCCATTCCAAAGGACAATGTCTAGAATTTTATGTTACCCCACAGCTAGTCTCTTTTCTCCAATTAGTTCAATAGTTCAAGGTAGGTACTTGTACTTGCATTTTTTTTTTTTCGGTCTTCCTAGGGCCACACTCGCAGCATATGGAGGTTCCCAGGCTAGGGCTTGAATCGGATCTGTAGCTGCCAGCCTATACCACAGCCACAGCCACAGCCACATGGGATCTGAGCTGCATCTTCGACCTACACCACAGCTCTCGGCAACGCCGGATCCTTAACCCACTGAGCGAGGCCAGGGATCGAACCTGCGTCCTCATGGATGGCAGTTGGGTTCGTTAATCATTGAGCCATGATGAGAACTCCAGTTCAAGGTACTTTCTATTTGCTGACTAAATCTCAAAATTTCTAGAGATTTCTAAATGGCATGACATCTGTCTTTTTCAAATAAAGGAGCAGACGTAGAAATGCATGAAATGACACAAATGCAAATGTTACCTACATTAGAGACGGGGCGCTCGGGGTATTGCTTATTTTCATGTTGTGATGATATATCATTGCGGTTCCAGCTTGGAGCTTTTGTCCAAAAATTTGTTTTCAAATCAGCTATTTGGAACTTAGCAGAGTTTCCATTGAAAGGGATTTCATGGTGGCACTTGGCAGAGGCCAGCCTACAAAATTATGTGACACGTGTCCTGTTTAGTTGTTTTGTGGAGAAGCCTGGTGAGAGCTCCAGCTAGAGTTCTCTGCCCGTCCCTTACCTCCCCAGGCTAGCGTGGTTCAGGCCACAGGAATGGGGAATACCTGAACTCTGCTATTTGATGACCGGAGGTTAGGTGGGGGACGTGTCTCCAGCCGGAAGGATTGAGTATTGAAGTGTGTTGGGGCGAAGGATGGGTCACCAGCAGAGAAAGATGCGCAGATTCAGGGCCTAGGCAGAAGAGCAGGCGGGGGGGTAATAGGGACATGCCGTCTCAGCACACAGCATCAGCCCTCGTCCGAGATGGAGGGAGGCTGTCATTTCATACGTTGGGTTGCATCGAGTCTAAGTCCCTTCTTGATCCTGTTTTGTGATACCTTCTACCTGACACAGGAAGTCCCAGATCCCACAAAGTATTTTGTCACCCGGTGGAGCACAGACCCCTGGATCCAGATGGCATACAGTTTTGTGAAGACAGGGGGCAGTGGTGAGGCCTATGACATCATTGCTGAAGAAATACAAGGAACCATCTTTTTTGCTGGCGAGGTACGTGTGGCAACCCCAATTCTGATTCCTTTCATTTTGATCACTTGCTTTTAATTAAAGGGCTCTACCTCCAGAGCATAAAAGCAGTGTCATTGCTTATCCATCTATTAACCCCAAATTCCCAGTCCTTGAGATCCTGTTGTGTAGCACTGGGAACTGTATCTAGTCACTTATGATGGAGCATGATAACGTGAGAAAAAGGAATGTATGTGTGACCAGGTCACTTTGCTGTACAGTAGAAAATTGACAGAACACTGTAAACCAACTATAATGGAAAAAATAAAAATCATTAAAAAAAAAAAAAGAGTAACGTCAAATACTGTCAGACATCTGTTAGCAACAATAGCAGGTGCCCTGGCAACGTCCTCTATCTTCCGAAGCAGCCATTGTTAATTCTTTCTGCTCTTTCTTCTGGAATTTACTTCATGCTTTATGGTATTTATATTGGCGTCATCTCCTCTAAGAAGTTAGACATTAGTTTGTTCTTTTTAATGGCTGAGTAGTATTCCATTGTGTATATATACCACATCTTAATCCATTCGTTGGTGGACATTTAGGTTGTTTCTGTGTTTTAGCTATTGTGAATAGTGGTGCAATGAGCATATGACCCTTTCTATAGAAAAGAAACTCTTCAATGTATTGGGGAAATAAAAAAAAAAAAGAAACTCATGGACGTGGAGAACAGACTTGTGGTTGCCAAGTGGAAGGGGGAGGGAGTGGGATGGACCAGGAGCTTGGGGTTAATAGATGCAAACTATTGCATTTCGAGTGGATAAGCAATGAGATCCTGCTCTAAAGCCCAGGGAACTATATCCAGTCACTTGTGATGGAACATGATGGAGGATAATGTGAGAAAAAGAATGTGTGTGTGTGTGAGACTGGGTCACTTTGCTGTATAGTAGAAATTGACAGAACATAGTAAACCAACTATAATGGAAAAGATTAAAAGTATTTAAAAAAAAAAAAAAAAGTTAGACATTATCTCCCAGCTTCCTACCAGGCTGAAGATGTAGTCAGTCCATTGGGCCTCTACAGCCTGGTTATTTCATACTTAATTAAACTGGTGTCAGTGCTTATATGGTGTGGCTGCTCACTGCTGTTTTCTCTTCAGTCATAATGGCCTCTTTTTTCATGGGCTGAATTCTTTTTAAACGGCTCCTTAAGCCTCCTCACTCTTCCACACTCACAGTGGAGTCCCTGTGGCTGGCCTGTAGGTTCTGTTTCTTCACACCCTCTTTGCTGGCATCTTCCCTCTGCTCCCTCTGCTGACTGCTCTCAGAGATCCTGCAAGAACTGGCCTTCCCACTTTCCAGGCTTGGGGTTTTTATTTCCTAGATCCCGCTCTTTAATATTTATGTCTTAAATTGTGGAAAACAACAGAAAATTTACCACCCTAACAGTTTCCAAGTGTGCAGTTGTGTGGCCTTAAATACATCCACATTGTTACACAACCATTGCTACCATCCATCTCCAGGAACTTTTTATACTGCAGAACTGAAACTCTACCCATTCAACAACTCCTCCCTGACACTGCAACCACCAGGCAGCTTTCTATCTCTTTGTTTTAAGGACTTCATCATGTAAGTGGAATCATACAGTATTTGATTTCACTTAGCATAAGGTCCTCAGGGTTTATCCATGTGGTGGCATATCAGCATATCCTTTTTTAAGACTAAATAGTACTCCATCATATATATATGATGATAAACATTTTTGTTTTTTCATCTATCATGGATGCTTGAGTTACTTCCATCTTTCTTGGCTGTTGTGTACAAATAACTCTTCAAGAACCTGCTTTCTGTTATTTGGGGTATATACCCAGAAGTGGTGCTAGATCATACATTGATTCTATCTTTATTTTGAGGCCACCATGCTGTTTTCCACAGCAGCTACACCGCTGCACACAGCACATAAAGGTTCCAGTCACTTCACATCCTCACCGGTACTGATTTCTGACCCTTTCTGTGCTTTTTTTTTTTTTAATTCCTTGTAATCTTGGACCTGATGTCCTTTATCCTAGATTTTCTTACTCATTTTCTTCTCACAACTTTTCATTTCTGGACCTCCTGTTTCATATATTGGAGGTCTTGAATTAATAATCTAATTTCCTTTGCTGTTGTTTGTCTTTTTATTCTACTTGAGGGTAGGGAGACTTTTTATATTCTAATATACATTGTATATTGTAGTTGGGGACTACACAGCTGTCCTAGATTCATCTAAAATAGTTAGTACAGGAGTTCCCATCGTGGCTCAGCAGTTAACTCGATGCGGGTTCAATCCCTGGCCCTTGCTCACTGGGTTATAAGGATCCAGCGTTGCTATGAGCTGTGGTGTAGGTCACAGACACAGCTTGGATCCTGTGTTGCTGTGATGTAGGTGGGCAGCTACAGCTCAGATTCAAGCCCTAGCCTGGTAACCTCCATATGCCACACCTACAGCCCTAAAAAAAGACAAATAAATAAAATAGTATATTTATTTTTCACTCTTCGGGATTTTTGATTACAAAAAGAGTTATCATTTTAAAACCAGTGATCTTTGATTCCTCCTTGGCCTATGAAGAGCCAGCTCTGTAGGAATAGAGCCCAGTGGCTGCCAGGCAACAACTGTCAGCCACTTCTAAGAGACGGTCCTGTCAGGCTCAGGTGTGTGAAGGATCATGAGCAGGGTCAAGAAGCTTTTTGACTTTGATGCTTTGATATAGTTGTTACCTCTTCTTATAAAATCCGTTTCTTTGAAGTTTCTGTCACTCTGCCACTGCCCCCCCCCCCAAGTAATTGTATTCCTACTGACCATTCCTCCATTTACTAAAGTCTTTGGCACGTGGATGTTTTCCATTCTGCCCCAGCCATCAGTTTAGGTGACATGCAACCTGTATTAGTTCACGAGCTATTCTTTCTTATCCTCGCTTTTCATGATGTAACCTATACTCCTTTCCTTTTCAGCTACTCTTTTCCTTCACTGCTTCCCAGACCTTGTCTTTATTACCTCCCTACAGTCATGAATTCGTCTCCTGCTTTCCCATCCTTCTGGTTTGCTTATTCTGTTCCCACTACAGCCTCCTAGACAAGTTGAAGTTCTCCCACTGACAGTCTCATTCCTCTCGTCTCCTTTCCTGTGGAACTGGTCCATCCTTAGAGTAACTCAGCTCTATCTCATTTATACCCATCTAGCAAAACTCCAGCCAGAGATGAATTGTGGTCCACTTTTTGTGCTCGTTTCATTTATCACTGCTTTTAACTTTGATTACTTGTCTCCTGGGAAGGGACTATGTTTTACTCATTATTCCTAATTCCAGTACCTGGCACACATAGATAATATTAATTAACTAATGCCATAAAAAACTTCACAGGAACACCGACTCTTACTGTAGAATGGGTTTGGTGAAACATGGTGAGACAAACCAGCGAAGTTCAAGTGCTATGAATGGGTGAGTTGAGTGTTAATATGAGCACACAGGAGCGGCACCAATCTTTATGTTCAGGGGGTCAGAGAAGCTTTTGATTTTTTCATTTGAATTCCTTACACATGATCTCAATTATACACTTTTTTTTTCCTTTTTTTTTTAAACAGGCAACAAACAGGCATTTCCCACAAACTGTTACAGGGGCATATTTGAGTGGTGTTCGAGAAGCAAGCAAGATTGCAGCATTTTAAACAGAATGTCTGGACCCAGCTTTCTTCTGTACCGCAAATGGAAAGTTTGAAAAGCATGTTAAACCTCACTTTCGTCAAATCAAACAAAAACCCTCACTGGGTAGCAAAACTGAAATGTTTCTAGTGGCAGGCATGGTAACGTAAACCCATTTTACCACTCTGAAGGCACTAGCCTCCCCCCCCCCCACAATCCTTTTATAAGCACTTATATTTAATTGCATTTTCCACAGGTCTGACTAGTGCTAATAAATCTTCTGGATTTCAGAATAAGGCAGAATAGAACCTTAAAGACCTTGGTATGATTCTTCCATGGTTGGAGATTCCCTTTAAATCTGACATTTTTTTTAGCTGACCAACTTTCACACTGAGAAACCAGGCAGCAATCGTAAGATAAAGCCATGTACTTTTCTTCTGTGACAATTTATCAGTATCTTTGCCAATGAGCCTTAAGATTTTTATATAGCTCCAATATTAAGCGTTTACTTAAAACTTAGAAATCTTTCCTTTTTGGATACAGCACCAACTCTTCAGTCAAAAAGTAAATGAATCTTCTAGACTATTTTATATTGTACATATTTCTTCCCATTGGCTATTAAAAAGAAATTTAAATTCAGGTATCTTTTATAATACAACATTTTAGATTTGTGTACTCATTGGCAAAACAGTAAAATTTCCAATTTCTTTACCAGTACAGATAATGAATGCATCATTGAGAATGGGAGAGAGATAATGTGGTCTTCATATTTTAGACATGGAATATGGCTATTTTTCTTAGAGCCATGTTTGGACAGATGGTACATTTTGAACAGCCTTAATTTTGGCAACCACTAGCAAAATGATCTTATCAGAATAATTTAATAAAAGCTTCCCCCACTGCCTCATCTTTTAAAGTAACTGATTCAATCTCAAGGACTATTTTTTATAGAATTATGTTTTCAGTATTCCATAGGCAGGCCCACTGGAAAACTGCAGAAAAATCTGAGATATCCTGATAAATATTACACATTTTATAAGCCATATCTTAAAAGCCTGAGAACACGGCAAGTATTTACTTTTTCTTTTTTTTTGCTCATGACAAAAAAATACGTCATTTAAACTAAGCTCATCTTTCAAGGACGAACTTAGGGAAGCTTCAGTTTACAGGTCAGAAATATGGATAAGTGCTTTTGTTTTAAAAAGTCTTTGAATAATTCTTTCAGTATACTGGTCAGCTTAAAAAAAGGGACTCAAAATGACTTTAAAATCACTTTTTAGAACATTAGGTATTTTTAAAATTTAACGTCTGCTTCTTAGTAGAAATAGTCATTTTATGCAAAGAAGATACAGTGGACTTTAGACTGAACTTAGACATACCTCCCTCCCATCAAAGTATGATACAATCAGAAAAAAAAGCCAGTAGCAGTATATTGGGTTCAAAGTTAACAGGAAAATGTACATTATCTGATGAGACATTGGTACTGATTGGGAAGTATTCTGCTTTAAAGTGTTATGTACTAAAATGTTTAAAGAATATTATGTGTCAAGTGATAAAATGCAAAAATATTTTAAGCTGAAATGGTTCACGGTAAATTATTACTTTAGTTTCGGGGCACTTAAACTTGTACTGTGCTATAAGCAAACAAGGGGAAAACAGTAAATATATATTTAAAAAAAAAAACACCCTCAGTTCCTAGCTCAAGTGATAGCACCCAACATTATGGAACCATGGTATTTTTTTCCTTGGGTTTCTTTGAGTGTGTTTTTCACTGCTGTCTGAAGAGTTTGTAATTGAGTAAGCAGTGAACATACACAATGTTTTAACTGCAAGACTGTGAACAGCTAATTGTGTAAAACCGCTTAATAAAAATTACTTTTTTTCAAATACACTGTGAACTGTAGTGATAAATGCACATCTCAAGTAGATACAACTTTACCACGACCCTTCACAGGCGCCAAATCAGTCCCTTCAACTGCCAAACCCTTTAAACTTTTTAGTTCACAGGCATTACTGTGTATCCCCTCTCAAATAAATGGTCATGAGATTAATGACTGTTATGATTTCTTTGTAATGGAGTAACTAATACAGTACCACTAACGAGCACTCCAAATTGTATAGGCTATATGGCTAATACATCTAAAAATCTCTGTTCTGAAATATGACATCAAATGCAAAAAGACAAAGGCATTTAGTTATTATTTTTATTGACAAGGTTTCTAGGAACAAATTAAATATTTAAAACCAAAGGCCAATTCTTAGGTCTCATTAGATGTTTATTCCATTCATTTGTATTAAGCATAGCTTTTCTCTAGTGTCTTAATAACTTTATCAAGAAACAAGTCAAACCTGTGAAAATACCTGTTAACAGTCAACATCATTTTTATATATTTCTGTTCTGTGATGCAAAGATAAACACTCAATAGTTTTTCAAAGGCCTAATTCTTGCATAAGCAGCATGTTTTATTTTAAAATTCAGAGATTTAATAAACTGATTAAGACAAATTTAAAAGACAAAATTAGTCTCATTCAGGAGTGGTCCGTCCATATGTTGATCATTTAGAATCCTGATTGGCCAAAATTTAAAGTCTAATACCCCTGATTCCACGAATACATTAAATTTTTAAAAAAATAATCCTGTTATCACTTTTGAGAAATACTTTGTCAGGTACCCACATCTACACATTATCTACATATTATCATCTTCTGGCACTACAATGGGGACTTTTCCATAATTATAAAGGTGGCCAGATTTCCTCTAGCAGGATTTTATATGGGCAAAAGCAGTCAATAAAAATCAATTCATTATTATAAGCCAAATGTGCTTGTACTTAACCCCAATCTTTCCCAAATTTTTGAAGTTTCAACGTGCTGATTTTGGTCTATCCTTAATATAAAATGTATCTATCTACACACACTGTCGCAGAGTTAACACTAAAACTACAAATAGATGACACTTCCCAGGCAAAGCAGAGAACTCTCTGTTCCTTCAGTGATTTCTTCACTGAATTCTGACTTTCTCTGCTCCGTCATACCATATGGCTGAACACTGACATTTCATAGTTTTTAACTGTAAAGATACCTACTTATATGAATTTAAAAATTGATCTGCACAAAAGAAATAAAAAAACTTTATATACAACAAATTTGTTTTTAAAAATACAAAAATAACATCTGTCACTCTTGTCATGCTGACAATTTGACATATATACACATGCAGGAGAAAAGTTCCGGTTCAGTCATCTGGACAGCTGAAGCTTGTGTATTTTTAATATGATGAACACACTGCCACTGAGTGTTCACACTGACAGATGTGTATTCAAAATATTTCATATACTAAATACTGCAATAGTCTCTGCATGTATAAATGCCAGTTATAATAGTTTCTGTTCTACTTGATTAAAAGTATGTCTTAAGCTAATATTGAGCACACACTAAAAACTACAGTTCAAGAATCTATAACCTTATATAAAGAAATCCAATGTACAAAATACAACTATAAAAGCAACGGACACTTACTGCCATGCAAAAATTTAAACTAAAAACTGCATAGAAATGCAATTTAAAACAGCCAACTCAGATTATGTAACACTCAAGATTAAAAGGTCAGCAGGAAGTTCTACCAACACAACGCTTGCAAGGATTTAGAAAAGGAAATACATTCTCTTTGCTGGTATAATGGTTTAAATCAGATCTTTAAATCCATGGTTACAAGTCAACTGTCTTTGTCCTCTTTCTCAAGAAATCAGCTGTAATGAAAGAGAAACATTATTTCTCCATACCCAACATAAAATACTTGGTACACATCAATCAACATTTTATAACTTCTATTTCACTACTGTGACCATGGGGAAATCAGCTACCACTGTTCTTCTCCTGCCTTTAACTGGTGAACAGGCACGTGTGCTCAGGTGGTTGCGTGAACTCTGAGATGCCCAGCCACTTGTGTACAATGAGCTCACAGCTTCATCTGAGGCCAGGTTCTGTCACTAATGTTCAGAATTTAACATGGGGATGAAAATAACTGTCTTTCCCATCTATTTTGAGGAAATCTGAGCATCAAATGAGATACTTAATGATATGAATATTTTGAAAAATATGCAGTATTTGATACACAATTTGTCTTTTACGTTAAAAAGGATCAAAGATGGAAAAGAATATATTTACCTCTTTAACAGTTGTTTTTATGAACTCCTTTCTTTCAGTTAAGTCATAAGCAGGGTAATTTTCATATACCTACAGTGAAAATGAAAAACAATCTTAAAAGTAAATTAAAAAATCTAATATTCTCTCTGGATAATGAGAAAATGTGTGTATACACAGAGCTACATATATAAGTTCAAACAATACATTCTAATCAGTGGTTCACCATGTAGAATTCTACAGCAAATGAGTAGTTTTTTAGTAATACTGTATATAGAGCAGAAAATAAACTAGCATGCAAACATCTTCAGTGTTTTATAAAGTCGGAATTTTAGCTGAATAAACCTGGGTGAGGAAAATATCTAGACTGATCTTAGTTACATGAAGTTCTGGAGATCCAGTTACATCACTGCATCCTCTACTCCTAAACTTTCACTCTCTAAACCCCCCAAGTTAACACCTGCTGTTTGGCTTCACGAATGACTTCTAGTCTAACTTTCCATATACACCTTGTTGGCTTCACTCCTACTGTGTAATTCAAGGTCAGCAAACATTTTCCATAAAGGGCTAGACAGTAAATGATTTCAGTTTTTCTATCAGCAGTTTCTGTCACAGCTACCCAGCTATGCCATTGTAACATAAAAGCTGCCATGGACAATACTTAAAGGAAGGGGTACCGTTGTGTTGCAATGGCCTACACACTGCAGTTTCCCAAACCCTGCAAACTGAGTCAATCATTTATTTACATTACTCTAATTGTTTGCCCATTATACTTTCTCTGCAAAATTCCAACCCGGAATTGGTCTAACTACCAACTTCCAACTTTCCTATGGTTAAGGCCTGTGGGAAAATATAACTTTGAAAAGAATGGTCCCTTTTTAAGTTCATGGTATTCAAAGTCAAAGGCTCCCTAGAAATCCCAAGGAATTCTTATCAGGTCCCCCTTGCATTCTCATCAGTGGCAATTTCACCCCCTTATTCCAGTGTCCCACACTCTTGCTCTCAGCCAAGAAGCCATTACTATGAGTTCCTTCCCCTTTCTGATGTACCTGTTCCTCTCGCCAGTTCATTCGTATCTGGATTCATCAACAGTCCCCGTTTCCTTTATGTCTGCAGAGACCCACCCCTTAGGGCTCCTGTACCTCAGTTTCTCCTATCCCAGCACTGTCCCTTAGCCCAACACATGCTTCTGCTTTCCCTCCCTGACCTTAAAATATTTTACCAACTTGTATCTTCCCCCAATTTCATTACTAAAACAGAAGCTTTAATTCATTCACTTTCCCTCAACTATTAATTCTCAGTCCAAGGGTAAATAACTCTTGCATTTACCACCCTTCAAAACGGCTCTTATGTGAACAAACTAGATGTCCAACGACAGATGAATGGATTAAGAACATGTGGTATATATATTCAATGGAATACTACTCCACCATAAAAAAGAACAAAATGATGCCATTTACAGCAGCATGGATGGATGGAACCAACAATTCTCATACTAAGTGAAATTAAGTCAGAAAGAAAAAGACAAATACCACGTATCACTTATATCTGGAATCTAAAACATGGCACAAATGAGCCTATCTTCTGAAAAGAAAGTAACTCATGGACTTGTAAAACAGACGTGTGGCTGCAAAGGGAGAGGGGGAGGGAGTGGGATGGACTGGGAGTTTGGGGTTAATAGATGCAAACAAACTATTGTATTTGGAGTGGATGAGCAATGAGATCCTGCTGTATAGCACAGGGAATGGTATCTGGTCACTTGTGATGGAACATTATGGAGGATAATGTGAGAAAAAGAATGTGTGTGTGTGTATATACGTATGACTGAGTCACTTTGCTGTATAGCAGAAATTGAGAGAACACTGTAAATCAACTAGAATAGAAACAGCGAAAATCTTAAAAATAAATTTTAACATACCACCTAATTATTCTCCCAAGTTGTTACAGCTTAAAGGATGAGAGTCTATTTCCCTCTACCCTTGCCAACCCTGAAAACTGTTTATAAAGATTTTGTTAAAGCTAATAAACAAAAACATTTCCTTTCCATTTCTATCTTCCTCAGGAGTAGGGAAGGTTGTTTTCATGTTTACAGGTCATTATATTTCTTTTCTGTGAACTGCCTTTCCATGGCCATTGTCCTGTCTAAAGTCAAATACTTTTTCCTACTTGGCACCACCCCTTCCTGACTGTCTTTGTGAAACTCTGCTCACTTGGCTTTTAAACCTCTCCTCTCTCTGGCCTGCCTTCTACTACTGACTACATTTCTTGTATTTTGTAGCAATTACTTCTCAACAATTTGATGCTGTTAATGGTCTCCAGGACTCTGTCCTTTGCTTTTCTCACCCTTCCTCTTCTTCGCTGGGCCACCTCACCTATACTTCTGGTTTACTTCCAGGAACAGGCTGGTCTAGGTTTCTCTCCTACCTGTAGAATTATACTGTTCACAATTTTTCCCACTTGTATGTTTCAAGAACCCCATCTAAAAATGTCTAGAGCAAAACTCGATTCCTCAAAAACTAAGGCTTCTTTTGGTTCTATCCTCTACTCTAATGCACCCAAGCCCTTCCTTCCTACCCACGAGGAAGCAACCTGTGACTAGGCTCTCCTGACTTCAAACTTGGACTATAATAAACCTGTAACTCTGATTATGACGTAAACTGGGTTTCTCTTGCCTCTCATCTCCTATTTTACCAGTCTGTTCTTCTTGATGTGTCTAGGATGACTCTTAAAAAATAAAAAAATCTGATGGTGTTATGTCCTTGCCAAACAGCTCTCAATAACCTACTCAGACTCCCAATTCCCCATTAGCCTCCCGGAGAAAATCAAAATTCTTTAACAAGGCATACGTAAAATCTGGAAACTTTCAGTGTTCTTTCCTAACTTCTGTGAAGAATTCCTTCCAACTCTAGTCTTCAGCCAAATTAAACTAATGACTATTCCTCATAGTCATTATTTTATGTGGATGTGTCAAGAGTCTTTAACAGTATGAATGCTGGAGCTCCAAGATGCTTTTTCAGATCCCCCACCTCCTAGTCCCAAGCAGGTACTCTGTCCTGTGGGTAGTGGCACCTCCACACTCTTATAACACAGCTCTCACACACAATACTCCAGTGACTACACAGCTGTCTCTTCCCACGAGACCACAAGACCACTGAAGCCAAGTAACGGCTTCTCCAGTTCGACCTCTAACATCTATTCTGGTGCCTGATGGAGGCTCAGTGAATGCTGAATGAGGAAACAAAACAATAACCAATGTCTTAAAGAATATTTCCCCTTTGGTACCTTTCAAATTTCAATTTCATTTTACTATGAGAAAGTAGGCTTTGAAATCTTCCAGTTTTGATCTAGAGTATGGAATCTCTACAGAATCATATTCAAGATCAGATCACTTTATTTCCTGAAAAGTAACAAAAGAGCTTCACAGAAGTTTGAGCTAAAAACCTAATCTACAAGATCTCATTTAACACAGTAACACTGAAAATAAGGGGGTCCACAAGATTCTGCTTTTAAAAACATAACCTAGAGACGCATCAATAAAAATAGTTTCCAGGTGAGGACGAGAACATTTCCTATGAAGTTTGGAATGTATCACCTTAAATGTCACTGTGTGCATTCTACTGTTATTTATGAAATGACTCCAATGGGGCAAATATTTATTGAACTGACATGTTCAATAAATATTTGTTCAATGAATGAATGTACATAAGAATCTAGCTTTGAATTGAGGGATGGGTGAAAGAATGATCAAATAAAAGCAAAATGATCTCAGCATCTGTCCAATCACCTCTTTGCAAATCTGCTTCATTGTGACTTCCTCCAAGTTAGCGCTGGCCAATAACTTCTTTACTGTTTCCTTTAACTCTTCATCTGTAGGAGGTTTCTTCAACTTTTTAATGAGAGGTTCATCATCTGAACTATCTTCAGATTCACTTTCTAAAAGTAAGATTTTATTACATGAGAATAAATATTTGTACATAGTAAATTAACATTCAAGATACAGAACAATTCTGTAAGTATTCGTCAGAAGCTCAAAGGAGATTAGATCAAAAAAATTATAAATCACCACTCTACATTACCTATAAAACATGCACTGGAATTGTCAATTTTGAAAAATTATAAAAACTGGGACACTACTGCCCCCCAGTGTCCTCCAGTTTAGCTATTTTTCACACAGGCTTAAAACTACGTTACGGCACACAAGTTGTATCTTTATAGTTGCTGAAAATGTTTCATTTCCAACATACCTTTTTTGGAACTGTTTTGATTCTTCTTGGTGGTGCTGCTATCTGCCTTTTTAACATTAGCACTTTTTACAGATTTTTTACTTTTAGAAGTGGCTTTCTGTTTGGGTTTTTCTTTTTTGGCTGTCTTTTTTGGTGGCTGTTGGAAAAAAAATCAAAGTACATACAGTGATGAGAGATTAACTGCCATCCCTCTAATCCTCCACACCCCTCAACAATATTACAGAAAAATTAATGTAGTCAATATTATCAATGAAAAATTATGACTACCAATTTTTGAGATGACCAATATACTCACCACACTTAATTAGAGGCCCACATTTATTCCATACTCTACACAGAAAACTTCATATGCATAATAAGACCTTGCTTAAACTTGAACAATAACCTCTAAATACAGGTACCATTAATATTGTTATTTATTGTCAATCTATCCCAACCAACTAAAAGGTAAGTTCCATGAGAACAAGGATTTTTTGACCTGCCTGTGTTCACTGATATATCCCTAACTCCTAAAATACTGCAGAGTGCAAAGTAATCGACCATTAACTATATAAATATGAGGAAACCACAGAGAGGTTGTGTCCACTGTCATGTAATTAATAAAATCAAGTGAGACTCAAATAGATCTGAGTCCAGAATTGGTATTCTTAAACAATAACTCATAGCTAATAAACGCAAATACACATGGACAGATTAAAAATGAAAAAACTATAGTTTGTCTTAAGTAGAGTCTATGAAATTAGGAAATACTAATCTTCATTAACTTTTTTTTTTTGGCAGCATCCATGGCATGCGCAAGTTCCCAGGCCAAGGAGCGAACCCACGCCACAGCAGCGACCCAAGCTGCTGTAGTGACAATGATGGATCCTTAACCCTATGAGCCACAAGGGAACTCCTTCGACATTCTTAAAGGTTAAAAAGTATCCTATACAAGGCAAGCATCCCAAGATAACTTCAAGTCTCATATTTATACACTAAAAATACTACTCACTTTTGATAGACTGTTTCTCCAAATGTTTTATACTCTTAATTTCTGATTATCATCAAAATATGTTTTCCCCCCACAAAGACAGACATTGTGTTCAACTTAGAAGAAAACTAAACTATCCAGAGCAATCTGCTCTAAAGTTAGGTTGGCTCAAGCTATTTCTAAGTGTAGTTCACTGGATTTTAGTGTGTCTTTCCTCTTGCTACACTGCCATCCCCTGTGCAAAGTCTGATATTACCCTGCATAACCTCAGTAATATAATGCTGGCCAGGAAGCAGCTAACCTACCTAGTTTAACTGCTACTAAAAATGCATTTAAGAATGTGCAGGGGCCAACGTGCTTCTAAAAGTCTATGAACTTACCTATGGATTTTTGCTATTTAGAGGCCATTTATACTTTCTTCTTAATTCTCAGAGGTGTTCCAGATAGTGGGGGTTGCCAGAAGGGCATCAATGAATGGTTCATTAGTTTTCTATCACTAACTTGAACCAAGTTTTATTAAGCGTCCACCTACTTCATAAGCACCACATTAGGCTCTGAAAAGGAATACGTAAACATCCCCAAGTTCTGCTGATGCTCTTAATACCACACAATAAAATTATCACTATTACAGAAGCATTCTTTACTTAAAGGTTAGTAAAATCCGGACCTGTAGGTCATGCACATAAGAAACTTATTACCGAAAGGGTTGGGGGGAATGAGTGAGGAAGGGATAGCAATAATGTTTTAAGTATTATTACTTGATCCCTATTCAAATTAGATAATCAGAATCAGACTTTTTGTGTGTCTTTTCTAGGGCCACACCCGCGGCATATGGAGGTTCCCAGGGTAGAGTCTAATCTACTCTAGAGCCACTGCAACGTGGGATCAGAGCCGCGTCTGCAACCTACACCACAGCTCACAGCAACGCCAGATCTTTGACCCACTGAGCGAGGCCAGGAATTGAACCCACAACCTCATGGTTCCTAATTGGATTTATTAACCACTGAGCCACGACGGGAACTCCAGAATCAGAGAATTAAAATACCTCCAGAGCCTTTAAAGGCCAGGACATTAAGGCTATTAATAACAATATGGTGCCACTTTTAAACCTGCAAATTGAGAGTGATAATAATTTGAAAAAAAAATCTGCAGTGATAAAGAATAATTAAGCCATCTTCATAAAATGTTACTACTAGATAAAGAACTGAAACTATGCTTCCTTCTATATTTATTTATTTATTTATTTTTGTCCCCCTTTTTTTGGCCTTTTTCTAGGGCCGCTCCCGCAGCATATGGAGATTCCCAGGCTAGGGGGCAAATAGGCCACCGGCCTACACCACAGCCACAGCAACACGGGATCCGAGCTGCGTCTGCAACCTACACCACAGCTCAAGGCAATGCTGGATCCTTAACCCACTGAGCGAGGCCAGGGACTGAACCCGCAACCTCATGGTTCCTAGTCGGATTCGTTAACCACTGCGCCACGACACGGGAACTCCCCTTCTATATTTAATCTTGACGGGAATAGTGTTGTACAGATTTTTAAATGGACAACTCGCCTATTAACTATTAACAAAACAGTATGCAAACATATTGTCACAAGTGCTATAGAAGATACAACCAAATAGGTAAGAGAGTGGGCTCTGGAGGAGTTCCCATTGTGGCTCAGCAGAAACAAACCTGACTAGTATCCATGAGGATGCTCATGCTGGCCTCAATCAGTGGGTTAAGGATCCGGCACTATTGTGAGCTGTGGTGTAGGCTGCAGCTCGGCTTGGATCCCGTGTTGCCATGGCTGTGGTGTAGGCTGGGCAGCAGCTCCAATTTGACCCCTTAGCCTGGGAACCTCCATGTGCCGCAAGTGCGGCCCTAAAAAGCCAAAAAAAAAAAAAAGAGTATGTGTTCTAGAAGCAAGCTGCTTAGCTCCAACACATCTTTAGTTGCTAGTTTCCTCGTTTACAAAATGAGAGATAATTAGTGGCCTTGTGGGGGGTTAATATATTAAAAGTAAAAAAAGTACTTTTAATGGTGCTAGGCACATAGGAAACAATAAATATTAGCTCTCATTACTAATATGAGTACTTCCTTTAGTAAAAAAAAAATTCTTTCATTATAGGAATGTATTATCTTCCAATAACTTAAAAGTTTTCTTTAAAAGCTAAGCAGAGGAGTTCCCTTCGCGGCTCAGCAGTTAACGAACCTGACTAGGATCCAAGAGGATGCGGGTTTGATCCCTGGCCTCACTCAGCAGGTTAAGGAACCAGCATTGCCTTGAGCTATGATGTAGGTTGCAGACACAGTTAGGATCCCAAGTTGCTGTGGCTGTGGTGTAGGCCGGTGGCTACAGTTCCAATTTGACCCCTAGCCTGGGAACCTCCATATGCCAAGGGTATGGCCCTAAAATAGCAAAAAAATTAAAATAAAAGCTAAGCACAATAATAACAATAACATATAAACACAATGACACTTGCGTTAACCATGATACGTCATGCGTATTTCATTACATTCTGGTAAACAGGGCTAAACTCACAAACTTCCCAGTCCTCACAAACATCCAAACCCCCCTAATAATAAATTATGTTATTTATACTGTATTTCACTCATCTTTAATAAATAATTACAAATTACTTTGAGATGAAGTTAAGGTAGGAATTCAGTAAAGTATCTTTTATACCATTAAGTGTGGGCCTGGGGAAACAGTGAAAGCTGAATAGTAAAATAAATAAATTCTGTAGAAACTCACACCTATAGATTTAATGTTGCACAGGGAAGCAATCAGATAACTAACTCACATCATGTGCTTTAGCCTTGCAGGTGCTAAGAATCACTTCAGCTGCCCTGAAGATATTAGGTATAGGTAGAAGACCTAACTTTGGAAAACAAAGTATCTCAAGGACAGACCTTGATATGCAATATGCAAAACAATTTTTGGGAGTTAAGGCAAATAAGGTAATCTGGTATTTTGGAAGTAATGAAAAGGGGCCCTGGGAGAGCTGAGAAGTTAAACCATACCTACTTAAATTTTACATTAACTTTTTCAATACTTTTATTCCCTTTATGCTCTTTAGGAAAATCTCATTCATGATTCTAAACATAATTTAGCAATCATCTCCTCCAAATCTTTCATAATAGCACCAATTTGATTATTCTATAGTCCAATGACCTACCATTCATTTATCCTGCTTCATGGCAGATATTCTGAAGCAGTGAAAAAGAACATAGGTTTTTAGGGCCAAACTTGCTGGTTCAAATCCTGACTCTACCAGTGACTAATTTTTGCATTCTCGGGCAAATCACTTGTCTTTCCCTGTGCCTGATTCCCCACCTGTAAGATGGAGGTAGTAATACCAGACCTTGCTAAATTTAACACCCCCACATCTTATCTTAGATTTAGGGGTACAATTTTTCAATCTACATTAAAATGATGCCTTAGAGGCATTGCAAATTGAATGAACTATGGCCACAGTGCAGAATTTTTTATGAGGATAAATCAGCAAATACATGCGAAGCACCAAAGAAAGCATTTATTAAACTGAAGTTATTTACATGTCTGTTCTCCCAGTACACTCTAAGTTTCTTAAGGGCACAGCTGACAGTCTCCATGAGAAGAGACATGAGACTATCTAACTTAGCTCTACCTGTCCCTGGCAACCACAAGAGTGTTTGCCATATGGGAGGCACTTAAATTTTTCTTGCCATGTTCACCTTTGTATCATTTGCAGGATCTGGTTCACCAATACTCTGACCCAGGACATGGTTAAAAATGCAATTAGAAGGGAGAAAAAAGGTATTTGCCTAGCACTGCTTTCACATACACCATCTCATATGAGCTAAAAAACAAAGCAAATAAATAAATCCGAGTAGTCTATTTCACAAATGAGGAAAATATATCTGCAAACTTATAAGTAAGTCAATGTCTTACAGCTAGTAAGCAGCAAGACCTTAAGTCCAGCATGCCTCCTACTGCATTAGTTGCTTATAGAAATGACTAATACACCTATTTAAGCCAGAAGTGAAACTACTAAACTAAAGTAGTGCAGCAAGTCAATTACATCATAACCTACTTATTATACTGTTAAATTCAACTCCTTTTCCATTACATGCAAACGTTACTAATAGTAACAAAGAATAAAAAATGTTGGCAGAAAAGGACAACCTAACTAGGGATCAGGGCTATTTCTGGCCCTCACCTCCAAAGGTATGGGCTCTAGGATCATTTCTCCAGGGGAAAAAAAAATTTTTTTAGCTAATATGGGCCTCGGAAGAATCCAGTTTTGTAGTTTTCTAATTTTTTTCTTTATTATGCTAAACTCTCCCATTTATCTTTTAAGGCTCAGATCAAACTGTTACCTACTTTGAAGGTTCTCTGTCTGGATCTTTGTTGCTTACCTACCCCTAAGAAAGAGGTAAATACTCCATTTGAGCTTCTACATTAAGGGACCAAACCACTTTCCGGGCTCTTAAGTGCTATTTTCCTGTACTTTTTTCCCCTTAACCTTTAACCTTTCCCCTCCTGCCAACTAGATTGAACAGCTTAACAAAAAGACCCTAAAGACCCTATCTGATTTGTTTTTTTCATCTCCACTGAAGAGTTTGGAAGTGGCACTTTTAGAAGTTTCTATGTAATTATTTCGAAAACTGAGATAGGAAAAGATCCTTGGAGACTACATAACCTTTAAAGATCTATCATTAGAATCACTGCTTGCTAAGGCAAACATTTTTTCCCTATTAGCCAAACTTCCTGATATTTAATATCACTGTCTACTGGCACAACTCATCTATATATAGGTTGTACATTTAAGAGAAAGAGGAAAAAAAGAGACTATTAGATCAAATCATCCAAGGTGGAGCCTGGGGACCTATGTATTTTTAAAAAGCCCCACAGCTTAACTCACCTAGGAGCCAGGTAAAATGAGAGAAATGTAAGATATAGATCTGTCATCTAGCCTTTTCCATAAAATGCCAGATAGTAAATATTTTAGCCTCTTCTGGCTCATGTGGTCACTGTTGCACATTCATCTTTTCTTTACAAATATTTTAAAAATGGAAGAACCATTCTTAGCTTCCAGGCTATACAAAAACAGACCACAGGCTGGATCTGGCACACAGGCAACAGTTTTGCCAACTCCTGGTCTAGATTAGAAATGATTAGAGATATATAAAGAAAAGGTAAAAGCAAGAAGAAATCAAGGATACTTACATAAACAGCTTTTAGTTTTAAATTTTTACAAGCAGAACTGGTTATATGCTCATACTAACATTCCTAAAGCTATTGCCTAGGATCAGATTTGGATGTAGAGCTGAAGATACAAGTATATGAATTAGAAGCTCTGGAAAGTTGGATATTTACTACACCCTCAAAGCACAAAAATGAAGAAATTTCATCCTCTCTCATGGAGTCAAAACTAAATGAGATGCAAGATGTGAAAAGTACCCGGCACATAGTAGGTGCTCAATGTACCAAAACATGCTTATTGAAAGAATGGTACTTCTCTCCTGGTTGACTGTCAGTTCCTGGAAGACAAAGGCCATGTCCTTTTTTCCCCACATAGCAAAACATTCAGGAAGAATAAAATGATCATTTTGAAACAAGAATGATGCTTCTATCCCCAAAGGTTGTTAGTCACACAACGGCCAAGCATGTGGGTTCTCTACAGTCTGGCTTCAACACTGGTTGCTCTAGCTACATCTCCCACAGCTTTACTTCTGGACAAACTACCTAATCATAAGCAAGTGTGTCTGTCAAAGTACTTTCCTACTCCCTATGTCTGTTCACACGTCCAACTCTATTTCCAAGGTCAATTTCAATTTCAATCAGTACTTCTTCCATCTCTCTCCAACAGAGATTTTCATCATTCAAGTGGTACTGGTGTAGAAAATAACTCCTGCAACCCCAACAGCATTTATAGCACAGTTCTAATTTATTGAACTGAGCAATGAAAATGATTACATTAAAAACCAAGTACTAGTCCCTTATTTTATTTTATTTTTTGTCTTTTTGCTATTTCTTGGGCCGCTCCTACAGCATGTGGAGGTTCCCAGGCTAGGGGTCGAATCGGAGCTATAGCCACTGGCCTACGCCAGAGCCACAGCAACGCGGGATCCGAGCCGCGTCTGCAACCTACACCACAGCTCACGGCAACGCTGGATCGTTAACCCACTGAGCAAGGGCAGGGACCGAACCCGCAACCTCATGGTTCCCAGTCGGATTCGTTAACCACTGCGCCACGACGGGAACTCCTAGTCCCTTATTTTAAATATCTTTTAAAATATTCTGAATATTTCAGCAATTAAACATATTATGTGGCATAATGAAGGAAAAATGTTGGAAGTACTCATGATAGTTAACACCTCTGTTATTTAATCAAATTAGGAGGCAAGACTTTTAACCTTTTAGCAAAACATATAGGAAAAAATTAGATGGAAAAAGAAAAAAAATACATATATAGAAAAAGCCAGTTTCTCCTGCAGGTAGAACCTGCACCTGTTCCTGCAGTAGACATAAAGCCCAAGGAGGATTTACCATCCCTCAGGAGAGAACATACAGCTGGTGCTACAGGAGACCAAGAACCAGGGTAAGAACTAGTATGCCTGCTGACTGAACCTGCAACTACTACTGCTCCTGTATCTGCACTTGTAGGAGCCACCTCAGCACTCACTGAACCCAGGGGCGCAACAGCTCTGCAACCACTCTGTCATCTCCAGTGCCACACCATCAACCAACTCCCGCACCTGTTCTTTACTTCTTTTGCCATGTGATACTTTGTGAGTCTTTTTTTTTAATGTGTTTAAGTATTTACTTTTCTGTCACATGATTTAGGTTCTATAGCTTTATGTTCAAAATAAAATGATAATAATATTAATACTAAAAAAAGAAGAGCCAGTTTCCAAATTGTTACGGAATTTATTTCTATGATTCTGGCTTACATTTCTGAATATGCTGTGAGTGATTTATTCAGGACCATCCGTTATTGTAGGTATTTTTGATGTGCTACAGGAAAAGAGATAAAACTGACAGCTGCCATTAATTTCAGACAGTACAATGTACTGTAATCTAAAAATTGTATCATGTACTGTAATAATGTGAACTTTTAAAAAATTGAAGCAGATTTTCCATGTGTCGGATAACCATGAAGGTACTGAATCAGGTGAATGACACAAGCACTTTTTGAAGGAAGGCAAAAAAAAATCTTGGGAGAAGGCTTACCTATCTTTTATAGGCAGCAGGGCTCTTGAAGGAGGGTCTCCAAAAAAGACGCCTGTCACAGAGCCAGAATCCTGTCCTCACAGCAGAAAGGTTGTACTGGGTGAACAGATGAACAAAATAAATATTAGCTTAAAATACACTATTCTTTCAACAACTTGGCTGAGAAAACTTGAAAGTGCCAAGAGTAAAGAATGTGCAAGCTTTGCTTCATTTCACAAGATTATGAAAATGAGCTTAAATAGATTTTATTGTGGTAATTATTCAACTTTGCCTTCCAACAAAAGATTTTAATACTTTATGTAATTCTGTATTTCCTTTGATCAAATTGAGATGGGGGAATTCTTATTTTTTAGAATACAACTAAGGACTAACAAAACTTTCACATTCACCATCCCACCACTACCAAATAATTCTTCAAATGGTCCAATCAACATCCCACTTTTTATCTGCCTTCTTCCTACAGAGGAAGACAATCTGTCACTAGGGGTTTGCCAGCTTCCCCTGCAACTAGAGGTGACCGGGTAACAAAGTACTGGCCAATGGGACAAACATGGAGATCTTTGGTAAAAGTTATCCCTCCCAAGAAAAATAAAACAAAAAAAGCCAAACATCACAAGAAGAAAGCCCTGTGCTCTTCTCTATCTGGTACAGGGATACAAGGCCTGTAGGTAAAACAATCGCCTCAAGATCTAAGGTTAAATGTCACATGCAAATACGGAGGCTCAGGAAGAGATGGTCCCCAAACCCTCGATACCTTTCCTGAACCACTGTACTGGCCCAGAACTGTCTATGTGTGGACTTCTTGTCATCAAAGAAAAAGAATCGCTTGTTTGGACATTACTGGTAGGGTTTTTAAGTATTTAGAGCTGAAGACATTCATGATGTATTTCAGAACATTCAAATAAATTCAATACTAAGTAAAAACCTAGTTTTACACTTTCCTAAAGATACAGCATGTGTTACAACAAGATGAGAAGACAAAACCTGCACAAATATTAGGCTAGTTTTTAAGGGTCTAAAAGATCAGAAATGTGTTCTTCAATGTGGGGGGCACGGCTTTTCCTTTCTTTTATAGAAAATAATTAAACCTCTATTCTCTCATTTTAAAAAAACTTGATGTACCAGTTCTTCCTGGTTCCAAATTACTCTTCTTCCACTGCCCTAAGTCAGCAAATATCCAAGAGCCAAGACAATTAAGAAGTTTAAAGCAGCTCTTTTTTTAAAGGAATTATTACCCAAGAGCACCTTATCATTTGAATTAATTCTAAACAAATAGAGCATTAAAAGCTGCTGTTCAACCCTTGGCTACGTATCATAGAGACAGAGGTACAGAGACCCTTAAACAAAGTACCTTAGCAATTACTGGCTAACATGTCGTGAATACTTCTTACAAATGACTTAATAGGTAAATATGAAAAGTAGCAGGTGAATAATATTCAATCTGACTGGCTAATGAACAATTGTAACTTAATCTGGATTTCTGACTTCAGCAATATAATACAGATTTTTTAGTCCAAAGGTCTCAATTTACAGAGGAAACACACAAGTTCACAGTTATTTACTCTAAGAATCTAAAACTGAACAAGAAGCTGTCCTTAACAGGGAGAAGTCTTATCTATGAAGGAAAATTTCATTTCAGGAAATAAATAATATTAACCTAGTAATTTCCCCTGAAAAAAATCTGCAAAAAAGTCCCATCTGCAAGCAATCTTTAATATTTTCAACCTATCTACATCTCTTTTGTATGGCCTCTTAGAAAACAGGGCCTTTCATAGCACTGACCAAAAATACCTCCATCTATGAAGTCCCTAACAAGGCTGCCACTTAACTGAGTATTCGAAAAAACAGAGTCAGTAAAAAACAAAGATACTACAGAAATACTGTCCCTTCTGCTAACACTTACCTTTCAAAGGCAACCTGAGACTTCCACAGTAATGGAATCAGCAAGTTTTGAGGAGGATAGCCCTAAATTCGAAAGGGTCTTTAGAGAAAAGAAGAATACCTCTATTTGTTGGATGGTGACTTATCAGGAAAAAAGAAAGATTTCTCAGTCCAGATTTTATTGGCATTATATTTATTTTATGAAGTCTGTCAGTATCAGACCAAACAGAGAAACCAAAGCAGAAAATAAAGCATTATGGTACAGATTTTATATTGAGTGTCTTTATATACTTAATGTCTATAAATGCATTTTTGGTTTTTCCTCCATGGATTTATTTTCTGTCTTTCTCTTTTTCTTTTTCAGAGGGCCACATTTGCAGTATATGGAAGTTCCCAGGCTAAGGGCAGAATCAGAGCTGCAGCTGCTGGTATACGCCACAGCCACAGCAATGCCAGGTCCAAACAGCATCTGTAACCTACACCACAGCTCACGGAAAAGCTGGATCCTCAACCCTCAGAGTGAGGCCAGGGATTGAACCCGCATCCTTGTGTTTCGTCACTACTGAGCCACAATGGGAACTCCCCAGATTATCATCATTTAACCTGGCTTTCTGGCAAAAGATCCTCATTTACAGCAATGGAGAAAGAGAGGCTTTAATGTGTAGTGGGATGGTTCCAATTGTGATCATTATCCAAGAACCAATAAGGTTATAAATCAGGGGTCATCTATATTCACAGACATCAACTAACTCTATTTATAACACTGGGGCAATCTGAGAAGCAAATAAGAAAATGAGTATAAAATATCCTCACTTTTTTAGCCTCCACCTTAGTAATGACAGTAAAACTGCATTTAGAAATCTTACATGTGATAAAAAGTTATCTTAATACTAAGAGTAGGAGCAGCAGCTAATACCTATGTAGTTACTTTTACCAAGCACTGCTCTAAGTGCTTTATTTTTTACTTTTTAAAATACTTTAAAAAATATTATTTTATTATTTGTCTTTTTAGGACCCCTCTAAGTGCTTTAAATAAAGCCACTTAAGACAATCCTCTGAGGCTGGTACTATTATTATCCCTGTTTTACAGATGGGAAAGTGGGTTAATAGAGCTTACGAGTAACTTGCCCAAAGTCATACAGTGATAATCAGAGTACAGCTGGGATATGAACCCAGATAGTTTAAAAAGGCCATGCTCATAATCATATAGCCTCTATGAAAAAAATGAGATGTTTATGTTCTATCAGAACTTTTTATGCTTTAAATCTGCCCTTAAAAAGGTTTTGGGGCAGGGAGTTCCCAACATGGCTCAGTGGAAACCAATCTGACTAGCATCCATGAGGATGCAGGTTTGATCCCAGGCCTCACTCTGTGGGTTAAGGATCTTGCATTGCCATGAGCTGTGGTGTAGGTTGCAGACACAGCTTGGATCCCATGTTGCTGTGGCTGTGGCGTAGACCTGCAGCTACAGCTCTGATTTGACCCCTAGCCTGGGAACCTCCATTTGCCATGGGTGCAGCCCTAAAAAACAAACAAACAAACAAAAAACAAAAAGGTTTTGGGAAACACAGCCAATACACATAGTAGATAGCCAAAAAATTTCTTGAATGAGGAAATCTATTACTGCAAAATTGCTACTATTACATATTCACATATAAACAAACACATTTTCCTCCTACATGTTCTTACAATCTATTCCATAAAAACCTTAATGCTCAGATTACTCATCTTCTGTTACATCAAATATATATTAAGATACTAATTATGAAACACTTGCTAGATCTATAATATCCTTTTTAAAGTTAAGATGCATTTCATACTTAGCTTTAAAAAGTCTTTATAAATTTTGCCACTAAAACAAGCATGGATTTTTAAACATAGACAAATGTAACAGAAAATGCATACATATAAAACCAGAGTTCACCAGATCTTCATTCTAATTCAGTAGTTACCAACTAAAGGCGATTTTTGCCAAGGGACATTTGGCAACGTCTAGAGACTTGTTTTCCACAACTGGAGGTTGGGGGAGGAGGTGTGCTACTGGCATCTAGTGGGCAGTATGCAATGCACAAGACAGACCTGCACAGCAACAAATCATCTTAGCCCAAAATGCCAAGCCACATTAATCAAGTCCTTAAGTGAGACAAGGGGGATCAACCAGTTTACACGGCAAGTTCTGACCATTAGAGGGGGCACCAAAACACTATTTAACAATAACAGGAAATCATCTCCTTGTACCCACTCTCCCTCACCTACCTGACTGAAGATACGCATTAAGGCATTAAGGAGAGGGTAAAGTCAAACCCTTGAATGGTTCAGCAGCTCTCCCTCAAGGTTCACTTTGGAAGCTAAATATTCTCAACATTTCATAAATACTACCAAGTTTAAAAAAAAACTGGCAGGCAATTCCAAGAAATACAAAATTTGCCCACAAAGAAAATAAACTTCAAAGCAAAAAAAAAAAAAAAGAGTTCCTGTCACGGCTCAATGGAAACCAATCTGACCAGAAACCATGAGGTTGCGGGTTCAATCCCTGGCCTCGCTCAGTGAGTTAAGGATCTGGCATTGCTGTGAGCTGTGGTGTAGGTTGCAGACGTGGCTCGGATCTCATGTTGCTGTGGCTGTGATGTAGGCCAGCAGCTGTAGCTCCGATTAGACACCTAGCCTGGGAACCTCCATATGCCTCAGGTGTGGCCCTAAAAAAAAGCAAAAATAAATAAATAAATAAACAAACTTCAAATGCTTCTATTCTCATTATATAATCCCTGTGCTGAGGGAAAAAAAAAAATGCTGGTCCTTAAATCCCTTAGCTTTCTACAAAAAAACAGAATAAACTGGTTCAAGTCAATCTTAAAAAATACTAACATACTACAAAGAAATTCTCAAAAAATTTCCTTCTTTGTGTTCCCATCAGGACATAACCCCTTCCCCACCACTTACCTACACCAGGCTACAAGGTCCAGCTCAAATCCAGTCCAAACATCCTCATTCTTTTCTAAATCTTACACTCTGGCATGGCAATAAAACTAAAAGCTCCTCAAGAGAAAGGAAGGGTTTATACATAATCATTTCTGTCTTCAGAATTAACAATCACCAATATGGTACAGATACAGATGCTTCAATCTATGTTTTCTGGCTATAACTATTATTTATCAAGAATATGGCAAAAAGACCAAAAAAAAAAAAAGAAAAAAGAAAAAAGGAGTTCCCGTCGTGGTGCAGTGGTTAATGAATCCGACTAGGAACCATGAGGTTGCGGGTTCGATCCCTGCCCTTGCTCAGTGGGTTAACAATCCAGCGTTGCCGTGAGCTGTGGTGTAGGTTGCAGACG
Source organism: Phacochoerus africanus (assembly GCF_016906955.1). Taxonomy (NCBI): domain Eukaryota; kingdom Metazoa; phylum Chordata; class Mammalia; order Artiodactyla; family Suidae; genus Phacochoerus; species Phacochoerus africanus. Next base: position 13,952,505 of record NC_062552.1, read on the forward strand.
AGGCTCGGATTCGGTGTTGCTGTGGCTCTGGCGTAGGCTGGCAGCTACAGCTCCGATTCCACCCCTAGCCTGGGAATCTCCATATGCCGCTGGAGCGGCCCAAGAAATGGCAAAAAGACCAAAAAAAAAAAAAGAAAAAGAAAAAAAGAATATCTCCACAGAAAAGAAAATCATGGACTTGGAGAATAAACTTGTGGTTGCCAAGGGGGAGAGGGAAGGAAGGAGAGGGATGGATTGGGAGCCTGGGGTTAACAGATGCAAACTACTGTCTTTGGAATGGATTAGCAATGAGATCCTGCGGTGTAGCACTGGGAACTATGTCTAGTCACTGATGATGGAACATGATAATGTGAGAAAATAGAACGTGTACATGTATGTGTAACTGGGTCACCATGCTGTACAGTAGGGAAAAAAAATTGTACTGGGGAAATAACAACAACAAAAAGAGTATTTAACTCTGCCCATGGATAGAGAAAAAAATCCCCAACATTTTACCTCCTCTTCACTTTCTTTATCTTCCTCATCTGAAGACTCTTCCTTATTTTTCTTCTCATCTTCATCGCTGCTGGATTCATCCGAAAGAATTTCAGGACATTTGGTTCGCTTAGCTTTCCTGGCCATTCCAGAACTATTCCGTTCTTTTTTGTTGCCTTTGCTAGAGGTTTTTTTAGATTTTGGCAATGGCTGCACAAAATAAAGATAACACCAATGAGGTATTATATTTCCAAGGTATTATATTTCAAGTGTTTTTGATAACTCCTTCTCATTTCAATTCTTGTTCCTGTCTCAAGAAACCTTATTTCCAAACTTAGCAGCTTTATAGAGAGTAATTCATTCATCAAGTTAACCTTTTTGACTGTACTAATACCCTTTCATGTGTTTAGAACCCTAGGTTTTAAATACCTAGGCAAGAGATTCTTCAAATGTTAAGTATGGACCCTACATTCTGATGTGAGACTAGAAGCCTGAATACATACTGTGTTAAGTTCAGACAAATGTTTACACTTCATCAAGATAGTATTTTCAGTTAGACTTGTAAATTATTTCCCTACTATAAGCATTAAATAAAACTTTCACTGCTGGAGTTCCCACTGTGGCTCAGTGGGTTGAGAACCTGACAGTGCCTGTGAGGAAGTGGATTTGACCCTGGCCTTGCTCAGTGAATTAAGGATCTCGTGTTGCAAGCCGTAGTGCAGGTCACAGATAAACCTCAGATCCAGCGTTGCTGTGGTTGTGATGTAGGCCAACAGCTGCATCTCCAATTTCACCCCTAACCGAGGAACTTCCATATGCTGTAGGTTGAGCTGTAAAAAGGAAAACAAAAACAAAATACAAAAACACCGTCACTGTCTTCTTGCTTTAGGGGACCCTCCAATCAAAGGGTTGGGAGAAACCATCCATAAAGGAAATAAAACCTCACTTTACACATTCTGAATATATGAACCATATAGTTTATATTCATATTACCTAGGGGCTCTACTTTCAATAATGCCAGGATTATATTCTCACTGATGATTTTAAATGTGCAGTAAGTGTTGAGTATGTTAATTATGGAACTAATTAAGAACCACAAAATAAGTACATTGCCATTACTTTGATATTCAACTAAACCATGCATATTTAAAAAGCAGAGATCACATGAGGAAAATGATTTGATTATATTAACCAACAGACTTATTTTTAAATGCTTTCTTAGGGGAGAATTTGCTAACTTCTGAAACTGAAAACTATAAAATAACTTTGTATAAAGGATCTGAAAAGATGCACACTAAATAATCAAAATTATTTACTTCTAAAAGTATGGGTATCTTTTGTCTTTGTCTATGGTATTTTCCCAACCAGAAACATTAAGGAAAATTTAAGATACACACTTGTAAAAATGTTATTGGTAACTGTATGCACTATCTCTTACAAAACTAGCAGAACCACGGGTCCCTTCTCTCCCAGGAACTTCCAGTCTTAGGGGTCACTGACACCTGCACAAATTTAAGAAGAGGTGGCTGCTTTGTGTAATGTGGCATTTTCAGGCTATGTACAATCCAGAGAATAGCCTATAGCTTGCCCAAACCACCCACCTTTCTAAAGGCAGACTGGGAAACAGCCAATCTAGGTCCCTCCAGAAACTAAATTAGTAGGCCAAAGATATTTCTCGGACAGGTCCTCTGCAAATTAAGTGTTTCTCAGAAAGGTTCTGCAAAGGTTGAATACAGACAACCTGGCTTTGTGAACTCCTGTCATTACCAACCATTAAAAGGAATCAAATCCACTGAGATAAACCCCCTGATATGCTTACTCGTAGAAAAGGTGACTCTCACTGTCCAAGTTCTCAATACTTACTAAACAACATACAAGACTCAATTATATATGAAAAATGTGACACCCCCCCATCCCTCAGTATGTCAGCTCAGGAACCAGATGCAGATAATGAGAATATAATCTGTATATGGAATTAGTAATATAAGGATTGGAGTAGGTGCTTCATAAATCTACAGGAAAATCAAAGAATGTTAAGTCTTACCAAGAAAATGCAACTTCAAAAAACACATGAAGAGCTTTTAATTTTTTAAAAAAGTAATGACACATAAATGCTTTAGAGCTTTCCTATATTGGTCCTAAAAACAGTTCAATATGTTAATCAGAATCTAATGTCAACAGGAAACAAACAATCAAGGTGGAAGTATAAAAGAACAGTAAAACAATGTTAAGTCAATTTTACGATTATTCGAGAAGAGAAAAAATCAGCGTTAATGACTTTATAGTGTTTTTCTTAAATGATGGAAGCAATGGTTGCACAGAAAATAGCTTGACATTTGATACCATTAGATTAAGGAGTAATCATCACAGAGTCTGATATGAAAAATGAATGTGTGGGATTCCATTAGAAATAAAACAGTGGCTCTCAAAGTGTGGTACATGGACCCTGGGGTTTCCTGAGACCTCTGCAGAAGGCCAAAAGGTCAAAACTGTTTTCATAATACCAAGACATTATTTGCTCTTTTCACTGTGTTGACATTTGCAGGGACTGTGAAAAAGCAAAGGTGGGTCAACCCACTGGTAACTAATCGAGACACAAGGCAGCAAACTGTGTTTGTAGTCACAACATTCCACAGAACCACACACTGGCAGGGGAGAGAAAAGGTGTCCGACTTAAGAATGTCCTTGACGAAACAGTACAAACACTAACTGTATTAACTCTAAACCTCTGAGGACGTATCTTTAGAGCATCTGTGGAACAAAAAGGGAGGTACATAAACAGTACTTTGGGTACATAAGAAAGTGCACTGATCTCAAGGAAAAGCACTTACATAATTGAGAACTGAGCTAAGTTAGCTACTTTTTTTCATGGAACATCACTTTAAAAATAACTTAAAAAAATTATGTCTATTCAGACTTAGGTATCAGACATGTTCTCGAAAATGAACATGAGCCTGTCACCTCAAGGAAAATTGACAGCATTTGTTGCCGATGATAAATTTCAAAATTTCAAGTGAAAATTAAAATTTTGGAAAGTTCACATTCACCACCATGGATTTGGCTGCATCTCAGTGCTTAAAATTTTTTTCTGATGAAATTATGCTTATATTAATGAATGTGACTTTTGACAGTGTTTAATGAAATGTGCCAACATTTGGAAGATATGCATAATTCAGGGAACCATTATTTTCCAAATGAAGAGTGCATGTTACAAATTCATGCACAGGTAAAAGATCCAACCAAGTTCATCAACGTGGTTCTAAACACCACATTACAACTAACCTTTTTAAGATCTCATCACTGGGGTTTCGGTGTGTAACAAAGAGACTATCCAAAATTATCTGGAAGGATTCTTAAAATACCCCTCTTTTTTCTAGGTACAGAGATGTGTGAATCTAAATTTTCTTCATATACTTCAAGCAAAACAATACATTGCAACAGATGAAGTGCAGAAGCAAATGAGAATAAACCTGTCTTAAGCCAGATTATCAACAGATGCAAAAACATAATGCCATTCTCCTTAATGAGATTTTGGGTAGTATAGCTATTTTTCATATAAAATATTCCTTTTGTTAACATGAAGTAGGCTTGTCATGATTTTTTCTTTTTGCCTTTTAGGATAGCACCCGTGGCATATGGAGGTTCCCAGGCTAGGGGTTGAATCAGGGCTACAACTGCCAGCCTACACCACTGCCACAGCAATGTGGGATCTGAGCCGCATCTGCTACCTACACCACAGCTCATCAGCTCATAGCAACGCTGGATCCTGATGATCTGAGAGAGGCCAGGGATTGAACCCACAACCTCATGGTTACTAGTCAGATCGTTTCCACTGCACCACAATGGGAACTCCCCTTATCATTTCAGAATTTTTTGATTTTAATTAGAATACAGTAAATATCAAAATAACCCAGATAAACAAAAATTCTTGGGGCCCTCATTAATTTTAAGAGGGTAATGGGGTCCTAAAACTCTCGTATTTGAAAACCACTGAAGCAAAGTCGAATGTTAATTCCTTATAACTTAAGCAACTTAATAATTGTTTCTGGGGATAGAGTGTTCAAGCTTGTCCTCTGAAATTCTAAAGTAGAAGAGGTAGAGCCATAGTAAAAGTTTAGAAAAACAAAAAGATAATCTCCTCCTTTAAATAAACTAGTTCAAAACACCCCCCCCACACACACACACAGAAATCAAAGTAACCTTTGGGTTTATAGCCATATGACAAAAATACCCTTAAGTATCATCGTTTAGAAGAATAGGCAAAAACAGAGTCACAAAGCTGCTTTCTGGTTTCTAATCTTTACACCCGTCTCCTCTCACTGATGGTGTTCCCCTGAACCTCTAGGCCCTCTAGATCTCTTTCCAATTTCTTTCCTATCAAAATGAGAAAAAAATATGAAAATATATGCTGAAAGACTTAAACTGAAATGCAAGGTCATATAATTAATACTTCAATTGACATTTTAAGTCAGAGCTGTCCTTTGCCACTGTTAAACAATTTTTTAGGGCAAACCTAATCTAAATTTAGGAAGAGTACCCAAAACCCTAAGACATTTTACATCCTGGTCCAGCTCCTGGGCTTTCCTAAGGACTGTGATTCTGGAAGCCCAATACAAGAAACTTGAGCCAGCCCTTTCCTGTCATTTTTTTCATAACCTTACTCTATGATCTAGAAAATATCCAGTTCTACTACATCATCTGCCCTTTCCTGATCTGATTACAGATTACACACCCTCCCCCAGTGGCCCAACACCTCATCCTCAATTCAACCAATTTCAAGTGCCCTCTAGATATATACCTCTGGATACTTTGTATTTCTGTCCTATTTGACATTTACTTAACAATTGTAAATTTGTTAATTCCTTCATGGCTCAGTGGAAACAAACCCAACTAGTATCCATGAGGATGCAGGTTTGGTCCCTGGCCTTTATCAGTGGGTTGAGGTTCCAGCACTGCTGTGAGCTGTGGTATAGGTTACAGACACAGCTTGGATCCCATAGTACTGGTACTGTGGTTGTGGGGTAGGCAGGCAGCTTAACTTTGATTTAACCCGTAGCCTGGGAACGTCCATATGCCACAGGTGTGACCCTAAAAAAAAAAAAAAAAAAAAAAAAACCAAAAAAAAGAAAAATTTATTTTTCCTAATCTTAAATTCTTTTTATCTCGTAAGGGAAAACAGAAGTGTATAAGCCTTCTATGTTATTTCTACCATGAAACTGCTGCAGACGTGTGTGTCAACAGAAGGCATATTTGATTATAGAACATACTACTGAATGTTGACAGCAACGGACAACAATTAAATTGTTCCATAAAAAAGAGAAAGAAAAGGCGACAAATAATTGACCTCTTAGTGAAAGAGTAAAAATTGGTCCTCACTTTGCCAGAAGGCTTTGGATGCATTAAGAAATTCAAGATCCTTTTCACCAGTTCACTATTTACACCTGATCTTTCCAAATCAAGAACCTCGCAGATGCTCTTTAACATGGCATTTCTAAATCTGAAACAGAAAATGCAAGAAACCAATGTAATTATGCAGGCAAGTTTACAATCATTTTGTACACTATATAAAGATAACAGCTAACCAGTCTGGCTCAGACAAACATTAAGAAAGCAGTGTATTTTCCTAAACCTCAGATTATCTCTGAATGTGCTAATTTCAACTAGTACACAAAATACAACCTGATATAATTAGTAATAAATTGAAAATAATATTTACCAATTAAGTTTTAGAGGCAGTATGAAAATAACTCAGTTCACTAGAAAATAACATAGAAAGTTCTCAATACTATAAAATTCACAATCTTAATTCTTCTGGCTGATGATTACATAGTACATTTTCCCCTCAGGATTCCAACCATGTCTCAACGCAGAAGCAGGTAATCGTCTTTATTAGAGTTCTTAAACTGCAATTTAACAAGCAAAGACTCCAAGAATATACCATCTCAAAAAAAAAGTTTTTAAGAATATATCATCTTTTTTGCATTATAATGGACATGATTTCTATCAAATTGACTATCTTCAAAATAGTTTAATAAGGTACCTGTAAGTGGGGGAAACAGTGATTGACAGGGAACAGGAGTAGAAGAGAGTTTTTATCATGTTCCTTTAGATCTTCTGAATTTTAGACTGTATGAATGATTTACCTGTGTGTATTACTTTTCTTATAAACAGTATTGCCTTTGAGTTTTCTTTTTTTTTGTCTTTTGTCTTTTGTTGTTGTTGTTGCTATTTCTTGGGCCGCTCCCGCGGCATATGGAGGTTCCTAGGCTAGGGGTCGAATCAGAGCTGTAGCCACTGGCCTACTCCAGAGCCACAGCAACGCGGGATCCGAGCCGAGCCGCGTCTGCAACCTACACCACAGCTCACGGCAACGCCGGATCGTTAACCCACTGAGCAAGGGCAGGGACCGAACCCGCAACCTCATGGTTCCTAGTCGGATTCGTTAACCACTGCACCACAACGGGAACTCCTGCCTTTGAGTTTTCAATAATCTTGATAGTCATTATTTACTGGAAAGTAATAGTTCATGATGACATGGTCTTAGAATTCAAAGCAAAAAATCAGCAATTTACTAAAAATGTAAGGGTGTGTTATGCTTAAGTGTTTAAAAATAAATTTGAAGCACATTAATAAAAATGTTATAAGAACAACTTACTTTTTTAACATTTCTTCCTTCTTCTTATACTGGATACTTCCTTTTTCAAATGGAAAGCCACTGAACTGACCCACATTCTTCTTTAATGAGGACACCTGAAAATGGCTCTCTTATTATTAATACTACTTATTACCCAGTAATGTATGCAAATAATTCAAAGCCATTAATCTTTATTTTCACATCAGTCTCCATGTTACAATATTGGTTTATTCAACATTTTTTATTCACAATGGAAAACTGTATTTGTTAACTAAAATATTAACATCATAAAATATTTACAAAATTAATTCTTTGAAAAGAACAATTTGAATTTAAATGAATTTCATCAGGGAATTTTTACTGGTAATTATAAAACCATAACTAAATGTTATCTGATAGCACCAGGGGAATGTGGAAAGTTACTACTTAAAAAAGACATCCTTTCCTTGAGTAATACTAGTTATTTTCCAAATCAGCAAGTTAGGGATTTATTCTTTAAAAAGTAAAGAACAGAGCACTTCTGAAAGTAAATACCATTTAGTAGGAACGTGACTTGTGTATATTAGATTGTCATGAGAATAGAAGGAGATAACACACAAAGAAAGCAAAGTTTCCTCAGTTATATGGAATGCTGAGGTTGTGTGTACAGTACAATAATTCAACACATGAAACAGTAATTTATTCTAACAAATCCACTGGTAAAGAATTACTACCTAATTTATCAGATATATTGGATTATTTATTCTGAATGGTTAGAAACATTGTAAAAATAAGTACCTTTTAATACAGATGAAAACCACGATAATCATAATTCGGATTTTACAATCTGAAATTTTAGTTTGGCATAAAAACTACAGTAGAAAGAGACCTGTATATTACAATACTGATGTTAATATCCAGTTATGTGTCGGGTAATAAGTCATTCAAATAGTATGTGTCTCAGTAGGCTTATTGTATGGTATGGAAATTGATATAGCTGATCGCTTAAGCACTTTCCAGGACTAAAATTATGCTTCTATTGTGAAGCTTATTATTTTAACTTATAACACATAGATATTCTAACACATAAATATTCTACTAGGTTAAAGGTATAAAAAAGGTCTTACTGTGCCTGGTCTGTTATAAAGCAGCTTATGTAGATTTCTAAGCTCATCTGTTTTCTTCTTACTTAGAAAAAAGTGTATCCTTTCAATTTCACAAAGTTTCTGTCCCTTCCCTAGGGGAAAAAAAAAAATGCAAGAATTAAATAAACACCATGTGTTAATACACTTCATTTAATGAGAATTATTTCTACAGTATAATTTACAGATAACTTCTGCTCTACAAGAGCAAATTATGTAAAATTACACCAATAATATATTACTACTTAGGAAAAACTAAGCACAGCTAACCATCATTTTGTATATTGAGGAATTTTCACCATAAAATGAAAAGAACAAAAACTTACCCTGTGCAATTGTAAACGGCTCTCTTTGTAAGGAAGAGACTTGCATTGTCAACCTCTCTACTTTTTTCTTTTCCCTCTTGCCTTCCACGATTAGACTCTTTTCTAGAAAGTTAATTATAATACTCATTAATAGCAAAAAGCTTAAACAATATATTAGCTCTATTGAATAAACATAGAGAAAAAAATAGCAAAAACTTAATAATCCACTCTTCTCCCAAGCTCAATTGTGAGAAGCAAATAACAGAGATGAAAAAAACTTGCTAAGTTAATAGCATCACTAAAGTTTTTTATTTATTTATTTTTTGTCTTTTTGCCTTTTCTAGGGCCGCTCCCACGGCATATGGAGGTTCCCAGGCTAGGGGTTGAATCGGAGCTGTAGTCCCTGGCCTTTGCCAGAGCCACAGCAACGTGGGATCTGAGCCGTGTCTGCAACCTACACCACAGCTCACGGCAACGACGGATCCTCAACCCACTGAGCAAGGCCAGGGATCAAACCTGCAACCTCATGGTTTCTAATCGGATTCGTTAACCACTGAGCCACAATGGGAACTCTGAATAGCATCACTAGAGTTTTAAATTTTTTTTTAACTTATTCATAATTTAAAATCACTCTAATTCCTTATAGGAAGAACGTTTTAACAAATTTCACAGATGTCAATCAACCCTTGTTCAAATCGGGCACACATCAAATCTAACATTATGGGAGTTTTACCTATTTGGAAGTGAACTTTTAACTATCAATTTCAAATGCCAAGATATTACACAAAAACATCCATGGGAACTTTTTTCATGTTTTTTGAATTGTTCACAAACATTTCCTACAAAATCCAGCATACAACAGAGAAATGGTACATCCTTTTCTTTCAATTTGCATGCAATGAAAAAACAAGAATATATATATTTTTACAAAGTTTAATAGACACTACCAAGCTGACAGTTTAAGTCTATAGTTGAGAAACTAATAAAAAATAATCAGAACTTATTTTTCATCAGTCACTTCCATAATCAAGTATTCTGATTAATAAAATTTGCTGCCATTAGAGTTCTGGTATATATTTATACCACTACTCCATCTGCGGTATTGCTTCCCACTTTGGTTTTTCTTCATAATTACTAACAAAACTGTTGCAAAGTAGGGGTGAGCATTTGCGAAAACAAACAAAAATCCCCCAATTACTATAAGCATGAATGTACAGTGGGATTTTCTCCCAAGCAATGGACTTTCAAACCAGTAAGAGATCACCAGAACTAAATGTGTCAACATATTTTGCGTATGTCCAAGAGGAGATGTATTTATTTATAGCCAACAGAGGACTGAAAATTAAACTTAGTGTTTAGTTTGGGGGCAAGTTGGGGGGAATCCAGCCATCTGAAAAATGACCATTAAAAAATGGCCACCAAAAATAGGTTCACTAAATTTAAAAACCATAAAACGTTTCTTACATAAAAAGCATTACATTCTGCACACTGTTCTGAATAGATGCCAGGAACATATAGACTATTGTTACTTTTTTCCCCTGACTGCGCACCCCCCCACCATGTTATAGCAACCACAAAGGCAAGTGTTCACAATAATTACATGAGGGGAATTTGTTTTTTAAATCACCAACAAGGAACAAAAATTAAATTCATTCACTCTGCTGCTTCAAAGTTTCAATGTTAGTTTTTGCATGCCCTCCCCCACCCCCGTAAGAACTAAAACATCACATCTGGTGAAGAGCAAAGATAGTTTTTTTTAAAGTAACATTTTATGTACCCAGAACCCCAACAGTTAAAAACAAACAGTTTGTCAGAAAGCAGACAAACTTTTATCCAACTACAATTATTATTATGGAAGTCTGGTCACTTTGTGAAAAATCAAGGCCTTTATTAAGGCTACTCTGACTAGACATTCCATTAATTGGAATTCAGCTTACTGGACCTCAGAAAACAGCAAATTTAAGATATAGAAGGAAAGGCAGTAATTTAGTTGGCTGACAAAAGAAAAACAAGGACTGTAAGGAAAAGTGGCTTACTCTGCTGGGGTAAAATTACAAGTTGCCTTAAAAGTTTACATTTAAAGCTATCAGGAGTTCCCGTCATGGCGCAGTGGTTAACGGATCCGACTAGGAACCATGAGGTTGCGGGTTCGGTCCCTGCCCTTGCTCAGTGGGTTAACCATCCGGCGTTGCCATGAGCTGTGGTATAGGTTGCAGACGCGGCTCGGATCCCGCGTTGCTGTGGCTCTGGAGTAGGCCAGTGGCTACAGCTCCTATTCGACCCCTAGCCTGGGAACCTCCATATGCCACGGGAGCGGCCCAAAGAAATAGCAAAAAGACAAAAAAAAATAAAAAAACAAAGCTATCAACTGGGAAGGCATTCCTTTATAATTCAACAAAAGATGTTTATAATAGCCAAAAACTACTGTGAAAAGTTCTGTAATATTTAGTTAAGGTTGTTGTAAAAAAAATAAATAAATAAAAATAAATAAACTAGGCTGGATTTTCTAAAACCAGTTACTTACTTAGATATTGCTAGAAGTTCTTCAATTTATTCAACTGAATGCCTGTTTGATGCAAAGCTCATCAGATACTGAGGGGTAGGTGAGACCAAGAGATGATTAAGAAATTGAATATTTCCTCAAAGACCTCATGTCTACTGGGGCCGATGGGACACAAACACCATACTCCAAAGCAGAAAATGACAAAACACTTTAAGTTACAAATAATGAGAGTTGAGGAAAGAGCAATTTGTTCTCTATTAGGGAGAAAGGATCAAAACATTCCAGCTGGCTCTGAAGGATAGCTAAGATTTGGAGATGTAAAGATCGGCACACACACAAAAAAATTAGTAAAAAGAAAGCGATTCCGGCAGGTGCATCCTGGCAATGGTGTAGAATGCAGAGAAAGCACTATAAAGCGACTCCACAGCTGTCACTCCACTTCCGCCCCCTGAGTGATTTAAGCCATTTGCTTGCCACTGATTACCACCTAAAAGCTAATAACTTCCTGATCTATCTCCAGTCAGTCGAGTTTCCCCTGATCTTCAGACCAACCAACCAGGCTGCCTACTGGACAGCTCCACTGTCCTACAGGCACCACACTCAATGCATCCCAAACAGAGAGGATCATCATCTCCAAGCTCACTCCTCTTCATGAATTCTTTTTTCAGAAAATGTTAATATTACCCATCCAGCTGCCAAAGAAACCTGGAAGTCATCTTTTACTAGGCATCTCCCGCCTCCCTATTCCTCACCCCTAAACCACTGCCAAGTCAATTCCACCCCTTATTTGGCATAAATTTCACTCTCATTTCTATGACGCCTCAGTAGTAGAGTTAAGTTTTCAGGGCTAAACAGGATAAAAAACATTCACAATTTTAGTTGTTCCACAAATATCTCAAATGAGGAAAATAAAACAGGACAACTATAGAACTGCTTTGGGGATAATCTAAAATTTTTTTGTTAAAAAAACTACAATTTGCCCTACCATCAGTCCCCCAAGAATCACTGGACTGATCGTTTACAATGTTTTTACGTAACTTTTGTAATTTTTTTCCTGACATGAAGAAATACATCATCTCTCTGGTATCCGAAACTAAAAATTGAAGGAAAAAATGCTGAGAAAGTCTTGGACCAATAGTGAGATACCGCAGCCAACTTCCAATTATGAATAATTTAAAAATAATTCATTTTTTTCTAAGCATTTTTTGTACTTAAATGTAGACATGCTTCCCTCTTACAGTACCTACCACTTTATACAAACAAAACACATACCATGTACTCTCAACCCAGACTGTATTTATTAAATGCTGACCAGGGACTCGTTTAGGCATTAAAAAAAAATGAATTGAACCTAGGTCTGAGACAAAAACCTCAAATCTCTTCCCAAGTCTGGTTGGGTTACGGTGATAAACTAAATAAACCTAGATCAGGCTAATGTCAAAGATGCTAAGATCTGTGATACCGAGTTTTAAGTGATTGGAAGGAAGCATTTTAGGGGCTCTGGCCCAGGCACCGTGGGTAAACTGAGGCAGTACCACCCCTCAACGCTGCAAGGTGCTTCTGCTTCATGTCTCCAGTCAAATCGGTTGCTACCGCCCTCCCTCAACACCAAAACTGAAACAGCTCTGGGCTCGTATTTAAACTTTCTTTCACAGTTCACTGCTTTCGTGTTTAACTACTTTCTCAAACAGAACCAGCTTTCACCGGTGTTTCCCGGTGAAAGTAACTCCTCTAAGCCTTTGAAAAAGAACGTCTGCTGAAGTTCAGCAAATATGCTAAAACTATTGAAATATTTCCAAGACTAACATGAGTAACTTCAAGTCTTGATGCGTGATTTCATGAAGAACTTCACAGTAACTCCAGAAGGCAAAGAATGTGTACTTAAATTAGCAAAAATAAAACGTTACCGTAATAACTTCCAAGGCAAGTAGTTAAAAAAAAAAAAAAAGATCTGAAACTTACAAACTTCCTGTCAAATGATAAAATGTTATGCACGGGTGTTGCTGGCGAGAAATCAACTGCACTCCAAAGTACGTAGTTAACAACAGCGAGCATTTTTTAAAAAAACTGGAATTCACAAAGTTAATTTCTCTGCTACTGTTCCACATAAAAAACCTCGATAATTCCGCAAACGTTCTCACTGCAAACCACCCCGATTTACCGACTTTAAGCGCAAAGAGAGCCCGAAAACTGATTTCGATAAAACCCATCACTAAGAACAAGACTTCCTCCCCACCTTTCTCTTCCTCTTCTTCCTCCTCCTCGTCGTCCTCGTCCTCCTCTTCACTTTCCTCTCTCGGGCCGGGCATTTCGGGCTCTTTCTCGGACGCGGGCTGGGCGGGGGTTCCCTCTCCCTCCGCAGCAGGGCCCGAGGAGGACATGCTGTGGACCTGCGGGCGGAGAGGAAGCCACACGTCTCGGTCCCCTCGCCTCCGGCGGGAGGACGCGGCGGCCCGGCCGACCCACCTGCTCCGCCCCTGGGACCGCGGGGAAACCTGACCGCAAAGTTGCCTCCCCGCGCAGCCTGGACGGCGGCGCTGTCCCCCACTTCCCCCCGGGGGTGGCTGCCCTCGAGCCCCGCGGCCCGTCCGGGGCCGTCCCGAGGCGGGAAAGCGCGGGCGCCGAGCCGCCCCTCCCACCGTCCTGCCCGCGCCGCCGGCCGCCCCGCGTCCCCTCCCCCGCCCCAGGCCGCCGTCCAAATGGCCGCGGCGGTGCGGGCGGGCCCCGCGGCGCCCTCTCGGCCTCCCCTCCGCCGCCGCGGCCCTCACCGCGGGTCCCGGCCGCCGCGGGCCTGGCGCGCGAGGACTCGAAGAGACGCCGGGAGGCGGCGGCGGGCGCCGAAGAGGAGGCGCGCGGGCCGCTCGCTGGCCTGACGCTCACGCCGCGCTCTCGGCTGCCCAGAATCAACAAGATTTTCAAAATGGCGGTTCGGGAAGGAAAGCGGGAATGCGGCGGCCAATCAGGGCCGCGAGCTGGGAGTTGGCGCGCGCGAGGTGGGGGAGGCGGGGCGGCCGGCGCCTCCGCGGGAAGCCCAGGCGGGCAGGGCCGGGGTGGGGCCGTGAGGGGTCCCCCCGGCGGCGGGCGGAGGGGCGGTGCGCTCCGGAGCCGCCTGGGCGGCGTTGGGCGTCCTGTCCCGGCTCCTCCGGGAAAACGGACGGGCCGCGTCCCGGGCGGCGGGCGGGAGCCGGCGCAGGAACAGCGAGGCGGCGCCGAACGGAAGAACGCTAGGGGGCCTGCAAGTGTATTGTCTCCGCCGCTTGTTCCGGGAAAAAGAGGAGGAGCGGCCGCGGGTTCGGGAGGGGGCGGGCGCGGAGTAGTGAAGAAGTTTACGTCCCGGGAAATCTCTGCTACAGTATTTCCTAGAGGTTGAGGGGAGTTACTCAGTGAGCGTCGTCATTTAGGTCCCGGAGATCGTGCTGTTGATGACTCCCGAACCTGCTGTATTTCAAAGGACCCCATCTCTTGTAAGGTACATCTTCAGGAAAAAGACGCTATCACGTTGAAAGTTCACGTCACTGGAGAGAAAAAGATTTCCAGACCTGTAAATATAGGGGAAAATTGTGGGTGTTGGTTATAATAGAAGACATACGGTAGTACGTAGTCCTGAGTCTTCTATTGGAGTTCTAGGCCAGCTCCGAAGATAGCTCTAAAACTCAACGTTTAAAAAAACGAACCGCTTTCCCCGCTCAAATATTCCCCCTTAACTGTATATGATTCCTTTCATTTCCCCCCAACCCTTTCATCACCAGCAGCCCCAGGGATCCTTCTACTCGATGAATAGTGGAAATAGGATCAGTTAAATTTGCCTGTATGAACTCAGGTTCGTAGGGCAAAAATAAGATATTTTCTTTGCTTTCCCCTCTTTTCCTTTCGTGCCCCTACGGAAAACATAAGCAAATCCTGTCATTTTTATCCTCAAATTTTAAGCCATTTCCCACTGTACTGATGCCACCCAAATCCGGTCCACTTTCTTCTTTTGCTTGGATTTTGACATAGTCCCTTACTGGTCAGGTGGCTTCCACATTGCTAACCCATCTCCTACCACTCACATAGTAGCAGCCAGGGTGATTTGTTTGTTTTAAATGATCAGATTGGGCACTCTCTTGCTTAAAACTCTCCAATGGATTCCCATCATACTTGGAATAAAATTCAAAGGACTCATCATGGTTGTTGCTGGATGAAAATCTGCACAACCTAAAAGGTGCAAGTTACCTTTTGTTCAGGGAACGTTCTGAAGACTCTAGCCTGGGAGACAGTCAGATAACTCTGAGGAATTGCTCTGAGTAAATAAGGTAAGAGGATATATAGGAGCTTTGCTGAACAAAAAAACCCATGTAGTCAAACATCAAAAGCTTACTGCTAATCACACACAACAAACCCCCCAAGACATCGCAAGGTAATGCTTTTAGTGCTTTTCTGTGAATAGGAAAATGCCACTGTCTGGGCTAGTTGGAAATTATTCCTGAGATATGGATCTTAACTATTCAGGGCCAGTATGCTGTTTTTCTCTGTCCTGAATTTCCCTGAGGATAAGGTGGTTAAAGACTGGAGGGTGGACAACATTCATTGTTTACTGGAATGGCAGGCAACATTTTTTTGTGCACATGGTTTAAAGCCCTGAGCCTGGAGGAGCTCATTAGTAGAGTGAACATCCGCAGAGAGGAAGACAGGATGGAATCCAGGAGCTCTCCAATGCTTAGAGGTTCAGGAGATGAAGTGAAACCAGCAAAGGGGATGAAAGAGCAACGTACTACCTGAGGTGGGAAGAGAATCTAGTGGAAAAGTTTTATCTCAGAAGCCAAGTGATTAAGAAGTGTCTAAGGGGAGAGAGTGGTCAGAAGCACTAAAAGGTCAGGTGAGGAGTTCCAGTTGTGGCTCAGTGGTTAACGAATCCGACCAGGAACCATGAAGTTGCGGGTTTGATCCCTGGCCTCGCTCAGTGGGTTAAGGATCTGGTGTTGCCGTGGGCTGTGGTGTAGGTCGCAAACATAGGCTGGTAGTGACAGCTCTGATTTGACCCCTAGCCTGGAAACCTCCATATGCCGCAGGTGCAGCCCTAAAATAAATAATTAATTAATGGCCAGGTGAGATGAGAACTGAGAAGTGTATAAAAGACGGATGAGTTACCAGCGACACTGACAAGAACTGTTCCTGTGAAGTGGTGAGCATGAGGGTGCCAGCAGTGAGAGCGAGAGAGAAAGGTAGGCAAGCAATGGGTTCAGAGGTGTTTTGCTGTTTTCGGGGAGCAGAGAAATGGAGCAGTAACTCAAAGCAAGTTTGGTTTTTAAGAAGGGAGCTGTTACTGTATTTGTTTTCTGTTTTTGGACTTGCCTGCAGCATGGGTAAGTTCCCAGGAGAGGGATCAAATCTGCACTATGGCAGTGACCCTAGCCACAGCAATGACAACACCAGATCCTTAACCACTAAGCCACCAGGGAACTTCCCCAAATAATACAGTCCTTCTTTTTTTTTTTTTTTTTTTGAAAGGCCACACTTGTGGCAAATGGAAGTTCCTAGGCTAGGGGGTGAATTGGAGCTGTGGCTGTTGGCCTATGCCACAGCCACACCAGATTCAAGTGGTATTGCTGGATCCTTAACCCACTTGAGTGGGGCCAGGGATTAAATCAGCATCCTCATGGATACTAGTCAGGTTTGTTACTGCTGAACCACAATGGGAATTCCCCCAAATAAATTCTTACTATGAAGATTCAGGGCGTTTTTTTGGTTTAATATAATGAGATGGTATATTAGGATAAGTTCTTTTTTTTTTGTTTTTGTCTTTTTAGGGCCACATCTGCAGCATATGGAGGTTCCCAGGCTAGGGGGTGAATCAGAGCTGTAGCTGCCAGACTATACCACAGCCGCAGCAATGCAGGATCCAAGCCGAGTCTGCAACCTACACCACAACTAACGTCAACACCAGATCCTTAATCCACTGAGCAAGGCTAGGGATCGAACCTTCGTCCTCATGGATGCTAGTAAGATTCGTTTCCACTGAATCACAATGGGAACTCCTGGATAAGACAAGTTCTTTTGGCAAAAGTTGTTTTAATTGTGTTTAACAACAGAATTTTATTTCTCAGAGTGAGAAAAGCCCTGTCACTCAGGTCAGGCAACTCCCTAGGGCTGCCCTTCCTATGGTTTAGTCATTGCTCTTGATTCCTTTGATCTTAGAGATGCACCATCTTGACATGAGTACCTAGTGTTCACAGTGTTAGGGGAATAGAACAGGCCAAGAACCCGGACCTGCTCGTCTAGGATTCTGCTCATTGGCTACTGGCCAGATGGGTCAGACTGCCCAGCTCACTGCAAAGAATCTAGGCAAACATGGGGCCATATACTGGTGAGCATTGCTGTCTCTGCACAGAAGGGCTGATAACAACCAAATAAGTTGCAATTGGGATGAGTGGGGCACGTGCCTGAAAATATTTGTTGGTTTTATTTTGGACATATTAAAGCCCCAATTCTTGAATTTGTTGTTTCATTTTTGCCTTGAGAAGTTTTTACATACATGGCACCCAGATGTCTCTCTTATACCCATATCTAGCTCTTACACACACTTATCTATCTTTCCCAGACTATGAGCTTCATGGGCAGAGGCCACATCCATGCTATTTATTCTTCTCTCCCAATCCTTGGCACTGTGCCTGACACAAATACTTTTAAAGTGTTTCATTGAAATGCATCCCCTTTCAATTCAATGACAGTGGCATGAGTCTGTTGTCTGGATGCTATTTAAAGACCTTCTAGCAATATCTACTCCGTAAATTTACATGACTTGCACAAGCTGATGATTCGGTTCTCATTTTAAAACCCGGTCATAAATATAAATATAGCAACACATTTGGTTCTTCTAACAACAAGATATCATACACTGTTTTGGTAGAAAGAGTTAGCCTAAGTACACAGGTTAGTAATTTGAGATTAGGTTTGAAAATAATGTGAATGCAATGGTATCCAGTTGGTTGATAAACTGGATATTCTAGCTCTGACAGTGGCCAGAGAAGACTATTCAAAGTAAACAGTAGGAGAAGGTGAGGAAAATGGTAGTGAGACTTAATAAAAGTTGGAGAACAAAGGATAGCTGGTTACCAGACTTTGGCCCCAGCATTTAATTTTGCTCTAAATTTAGCAAATATGACTTATAATATTTTATTAGCATAACTATCAATCGTTTTATGGAAGGTGCCCAAGAAATAGAGAAGATAGAGCTTTGATATTATTCCCTTGTTTGCTGTGAAATGAGATCATCTCTGTTGGAAGGGGCTTTTCTGCTTATGGACTAACAGCCAGTGTTTAGATTGTTTTTAATACCATTGCCTTTGGCAGAATCATAACATCAGAGGCAGACAAGTGTTTTCCACTATAAATTGGCTAGAAATCCTCAACCTTGTCACAAGATTGTCAAATGGAGTGTTATCTTAGAAAATAGTTCGGCAACTCTAAAACATTCCTATAAATCTTATTTTGAATCTAAAGGCTTTTATATATGAAATATTTCCTTTAAAATTTATTCTTCATTTTAAGGAACTAGAGAAGACTTGGGTGGGTATCTGCCCTCTAGGCAGCTTGGGTTTAAAAAATTAAATTTAGAAGAAATGGATGTTTGCAGATGAAGAAAAGATTTTTGTAAGATTTTAATTTTTTCTATTATAGTTGATTCGCAATGTTCTGTCAGTTTCTGCAGTGCAGCAAAATAACCCCGTCATATATACATAGACATATTCTTTTTTTCATATTATCTTCCATCATGTTCCATCACAAGTGATTAGATGTAGCTCCCTGTGTTATACAGCAGGATCTCATTTCCTATTCATTCCAAAGGAAAGAGTTTTTAAAAATTATGCTACCTCCTGGAGTTCCCATCGTGGCTCAGTGGTTAACGAATCCGACTAGGAACCATGAGGTTGCAGGTTCGGTCCCTGCCCTTGCTCAGTGGGTTAACGATCCGGTGTTGCCGTGAGCTGTGGTGTAGGTTGCAGATGCAGCTCGGATCCTGCGTTGCTGTGGCTCTGGCATAGGCTGGTGGCTACAGCTCCGATTCGACCCCTAGCCTGGGAACCTCCATATGCCGCGAGAGCGGCCCTAGAAAAGGCAAAAATACAAAAAATAAATAAATAATTATGCTATCTCCTAATACTGTTTTTTTGGAAAAATGCACTCATTTTATCTCTCTCTCATCCACATTTCAATCTAATGCAGTGATTCCCAAGTGGGGGAGGGGGCGTTATGCTCCCAGGGGACATTTGGCATTGTCTGGGGACATTTTTGGTTGTCACATCTGCGGGGGGGAGGTGCAGGCAGGGTGCTCCTAGCATCTTCTGGGTAGAGGCTTGGGATTCTCCTTTAATGCACGAGTCAGCCCACACAGCAAAGAAGTATTTGGTTCAAAACAATAGTGCTGAGATTAAGAAACCCTAATCTAAAGCAATATGCAGTATTCTCTTTTCCTAGCGCTCCACTAAAAGTGTTCTCAGAAAGATCAGCAATGATCTCCAAATAGGCAACTGAAAGGCTTTTGTTTTTTGTTTTTTAGTTTTTTGCTTCTTCTGGTCACATCTGTGGCATGTGGAAGTTCCCAGGCTAGAAGCTGAATCCAAGCTGCAGCTGCCGGCCTTTGCCACAGCCACAGCCATGCCAAATCCAAGCTGCATCTTTGACCTACATCATAACTCATGGCAATGCCAGATCCTTAACCCACTGAGTGGAGCCAGGGATCAAATGAGCATCCTCATGGATACTTGTTGGGTTGGTTATTGCTGAGCCACAACTTCCTGAAAGACTTTTGAATACTCCTATAATTTTACTATGTTTCTATGCTGCATTTGATACTGTTTAGTATCTCCTTTCAAAATCTTTTCCTCTTGGCTTGCACAACATTCTTGGGTCTCCCTCGCTGGCTCTCTTGTATCTTCCATCCTCTCAAATGTTGGTGTTTCTCAGGGATCACCATATGCCCTTAGTTTTTTCCTTACACATGATTTCCCTGGGTGATCTCCTCCATGCTCATGGTACCAGTGACCCCTACGAAATCAATATATTTAACAACTTACTTTCTCTTTGAGCATGATACTGTTAGAATCACCTGTTGGATTTCTTTACCTAATATGTCATTAATATCTGAAATTCAACATACTAAAAGCTAAACCCATTCTCTTCTCTGGCAAATCTTTCTTTTTTTTTTTTTGTCTTTTTGCTATTTCTTGGGCTGCTCCCTCGGCATATGGAGGTTCCCGGGCTAGGTGTCTAATCGGAGCTGTGGCCACTGGCCTGCGCCAGAGCCACAGCAACGCAGGATCTGAGCCACGTCTGCTGATCGTTAACCCACTGAGCAAGCGCAGGGATCGAACCCGCAACCTCAAGGTTCCTAGTCGGATTTGTTAACCACTGCGCCACGACGGGAACTCCTCTTTTTTTTTTTTTTTTAACTGCTTCGTTTAATTGCTTTGTTGTCTACCTGGTATTCAGACTTGGATGTATGTCACCTTTGGCCTGATCTCTTTGCAACTCTTTTTTTTTTTTTGTCTTTTTGCTATTTCTTGGGCCGCTCCCCCGGCATATGGAGGTTCCCAGGCTAGGGGTCGAATCAGAGCTGTAGCCACCGGCCTATGCCAGAGCCACAGCAACGCAGGATCCGAGCCGCGTCTGCAACCTACACCACAGCTCACGGCAACACCAGATCGTTAACCCACTGAGCAAGGGCAGGGACCGAACCTGCAACCTCATGGTTCCTAGTCGGATTCGTTAACCACTGCGCCACGACGGGAACTCCTCTTTGCAACTCTTGACATCTAATTCTCTGCATTTGGAATCGCTAAATGTTTCTCTTATCCATCCACTTTTCTTTCTTTTCTTTTCTTTCTTTCCTTTCTTTTCTTGCCTTCCTGCCTTCCTGCCTTTCTTTCTTTCTTTCTTTCTTTCTTTCTTTCTTTCTTTCTTTCTTTCTTTCTTTTCTTTCTTCTTTCGTGTGTCTTTTGTCTTTTTAGGGCTGCACCTGTGGCATACGAAGGTTCCCAGGCTAGGGGTTGAATCAGAGCTACGGCTGCTGGTCTACACCACAACTACAACAATGCCAGATCCTTAACCCACTGAGCCAGGCCAGAGATTGAGCCTGCAATCTCATGGATACTAGTTGGGTTCAATAACTGAGCCACGACAAGAACTCCTCATTTCCTTTTCTTTCAAACCATACCACCTCTCTCCTTGTCTGTTGTAATAACCTCCTTACTGAGCTGTCCCTAAAGCCTTATCCTTTCCCTTCCTTCATGAAAAACTAGTCCTCCAAATGAGGAATAATCTTGCAAGTCCTGCACACTAGCTGGTGTGTTTGTCTGGCAAGCCTAGAATAATCTTTTAAGACTGAGAACAGTGCCTTCGCCGTGAAGCATTCCTCATGTCCCTGAAGCTGACACTCCTTCCTGTCTCCCTGCACTATGTTCCTCAGTACTTTGTTCATATCTTTATTGCAGTGTTTATGAAATGATATTTTGATTTATTTCCATGTCTACCTTTGTAATAATCTATTTATTATTATTATTATTTTTTGCCTCCTCTAGGGCCACACCCATGGCATATGGAGGTTCCCAGGCTAGGGGTCTAATCGGAGCTGTAGCCACCAGCCTACGCCAGAGCCACAGCAACGCGGGATCTGAGCCGCGTCTGCAACCTACGCCACAGCTCACGGCAACGCCACATCCTTAACCCACTGAGCAAGGCCAGGGATCAAACCTGCAACCTCATGGTTCCTAGTCGGATTTGTTAACCACTGTGCCACGATGGGAATTCCTGTAGTAATCTAAAATTAAGCTCTGAAGATCTGCCTTCCTCCCAATCTCCTCAAATACCCTTTTGTCCTCAGCCCCAATCCTATGCTAGCCACCATCCACATACCTACATAAACTTTTGTAGGCAGGTTTTTACACCATGACCCCAATACCCTGTCCTCCTCTCCTGGGCATCTGACCCAAGTAAGGCCAGTTAGTCCCCTCCTTGGGAATTTGAAATTGAGAGAGAGAATGAAGATGACGGAGCATCAAGATAAGGGAAGCAGAGAGGGTTACGATTGTATTCAATTCCCATTCTAGATTATTGAGGAAGCCTGTCTGGATCCATACATTCAGCTTCCAAGTGACAGTCTTGTTACCTCTTAAACAATTACCCTCTTCCCCCACCTCCCCTTAAGTTATCTTGACTGCATTTCTATTACCTGCAACCCCAAGAGTCCTGATTCATATATCCACTGACTGAATTCAAGAGCAAGGTCCTTGTCTTGGTCTTTGAAGATCTGGTACTTACCCCAGTAACACAGTAGATAGTACTATATAGATACAAAATAGATACTGGATACAAAACTATCTGGGGAATGAATCAATGAATGAAGATGAGAGAAAGGAAAGAAAGAGAAAGAGAAGAGAGAGTTAAAAGATAGGGGAAGTAGAAAAGAAAAAAAATATGAAGGAAATTTGAGGATAGTAGAACTGAAATAAGAAAGAGAAGGCAACAAATGATCTCAGAACAATAACAACAGCAAAGAAGAGCGTGATCTAGGGGTAAAATATTTGGTTCTCCTGCTGTGGCTCTGCTCTGCTTAGGTCCGCCAGCTTTCCCCCTGTGCTCTCAGAGCAGATAGGAGGATCCAGCAGGGAGTCCTGGTACTTCCAAGCATCTTAGCCCCAGTGCTTAAGCTTTAGATTGTCCGATCACAGCCCACTGGGCTTACAGTGAGGTAATACAGTGGCCAGGGCAACCACAGATGTCTAGACCTAAGCTAATCTAGAGAGCATGGCCTCGTACAAGTAGCATGAACTCTGATTTCAGACAGAAGGGTTCACATTGAGGCTAGTCCTAAAATGACTAGATGGTAGGAGTGAATGGTAATAGGAATAAAATAACTCTCTCTAAAGGAGAGGTGAGCTGGTTTGCTGTTATATAGTAGGAAATTGGGAATCATAGATACCAGTGATTCCTGTGTGTCCAATTTTCCTTTAATTTATTCTGCTACTCAGTTACAAAGCAATATTCCTTTTTTTTTCTTTTTTGTCTTTTTAGGGCTGCACCCACACATATGGAGGTTCCCAGGCTAGGGGTCCAGTCGGAGCTGTAGCTACTGGCCTACACCAGAGCCATAGCAATGCCAGATCCAAGCCGCATCTGTGAACTACACCACAGCTCACGGCAATGCTAGATCCTAAACCCATTGAGCAAGGCCAGGGATCAAACCCGAGTTCTCATGGATGCTAGTTGGGTTCATTAACTGTGGAGCCACAATGGGAACTCCCTCAACATTCTTTTTTTTAATCTTTGGGCTGTATGTGACAGAGTTCCTGTATAAATAAAATATTATGTTAAAAAAAGACCTCAAACATACCATTTTCTCTCTATCTCTAATTTATATTTACCTCTATTGTTTCTCAATTGTTTATAACCACTGATCCTCCCCCCACACACCTCCCTTCAAGAAAAGTTTGTCTCTCTAGAAATTTGTGGGACAGATTTCACAAAGGCACCAGGATCTATATGCTGGTGTTCACTGACCATGTGCCCCCCATTCCTGCACACCCCTACCTCACATCCTCATTTTTTTCTGCCTGTGGCCAAGAGTTTTTCTCAAGCAAAAATCTGATCTGGTCATTGCCTTGCCTGTAACTTTTTGATGCCTCCTGATTGTCTGTGGAATAAAGTACAACTTTAAAACATGGCCTTGGAGTTCCCATCGTGGCACAATGGTTATCGAATCCGACTAGGAACCATGAGGTTGCAGGTTTGATCCCTGCCCTTGCCCAGTGAGTTAACGATCCGGCATTGCCGTGAGCTGTGGTGTAGGTCGCAGACATGGCTCGGATCCTGTGTTGCTTTGGCATAGGCTGGCGGCTACAGCTCCGATTCGACCCCTAGCCTGGGAACCTCCATATACTGCGGGAGTGGCCCAAGAAATGGCAAAAAAAAAAAAAAAAAAAAAAGACAACGAAACAAAACAAAACATGGCCTTGAAGATGCTACATGCTCTGGCCTCTGCTCCCCTCTCCAGCTTGTCTCTCCATTCTTCCTCCCAAACACTCCCATCCCTAAGAAACAACCTTTCAAACACAATCAATGAGCTTCTTCAATTCTCTGAATAGCCATATTTTTCTTACCTTTGGTTTTCCCTCCATGCTACCTTCCCCTCTCCCCAACTCTTCCTCCTTCTCCTCCCCTATCTCTGGCCATATTATACTCACTCCTCAGGGCTCAGCTTAAAAAGTCACTTCCTCTGGGCTTCATGAATACTCCTTCTGTGTGTGCCATCCTCCAGCAGAGCATCTACTTTCAACAGCCTGTGTACTTGCCTCTCCCCCTGTTCAGCTTGGTGAGGTTAGGGCTGTTACCTTTCCTGTTACCCTCTCTAGCCCTAGCACCCAGCAGTGTCTTGAACTAGCAAGCATCCAACAAACACTGGCTCAACGAGTATGAAGGCCAGAGACTTTGTGCTAACCTCTCCCTCCCCCTCTTCCTATGTCACCCAAGGAAGTCCTTTCATTTGTAATAACTCGTTTACCTTCCAATACCAACCTCCTGCCCAGTGGAGAACCCTGACAATTCTAGTAAGTATCTTTTTTTTTTTTTCTTTCCCCCCAGCCCTCAGATTAGAAAGCTAGCTGATAAGTTTAGGAAAGATAGATTAATATAGCTTCTTTCATAGGTTATTTGCATTTTCTAGAGCTCTTTTATGAACTAGTTGCTTCTCAAGTTAATTCCCAGTATGCTTTAAGTTATAACATGACTGTGAATAATATTACACTGCCTCTAAGCTACTCTGTAAACGTGTATTATATTGATAGGTAAATAAATGAAAAAAGGAATGCCATCAATTCACTGTCCACATTCCCAGCAGGGGTCATGTCAATGCCAACTCCCGAAGGTTAGTGATTCAGTGATGTTTTCACATATCCCTTCCTGTCGCTTTTATCTTCTATATTATTCAGTATGCTCTGCCCTTTGCTAGTTCATTTGCCACGAGAACTCTCTTTGAATACATCCACCTGCTCCTTCCCAGAACTTTGGCTTCAGAACTGCGCCTCTCCTGAGAAAGGAGGTTCTGGGCATGCTCAGTACCCAAACCCAGGTGAAATTAACTGCCCTTGCCCTGACTTGGGGCCCTGACAGTTGGCAGGTGTCGACAATGTTAGCAAAAGAGACTTGTCCGAGCTTGTGCAGCTGAACTCATCCTTCCTGGGACCAATCTAAAGTCCTGGCTACCTAAGTTCGACTAGTGGGGACGTCTACATTTTAGAACTATAAAATGGAAGGAGCTATTTTGGAAAAACTAAAATGACTGGCAGGGGAGTCTCTGCACAATCTACATGAATATCAGGTGTCGAATGATGCTGTGATTACAACAAATGAGGCCGGAGGCAGGGGATGAATGGAAGTGGTGCCTGCATTGAACGTCAGTGGGCAGATGGAAGATTTTCAAAGGTTTTGTTTTGTTTGTTTTGTTTTGGAAATCCTCCGGCCCCAGAATTTCCAGGACCACGTTCGCTGCGGGCTTCCTAAAGAGAGCGCGTTTCTGGGGGAGGTGTGTGCGTGCGCGCGCGCCGGGGGAGGGAAGCTGGGAGTGGGGCCACCGCTCTCGGGTCTAAACAGCAGGGGGAGAAGGGGAGCGCGCGAAAGGCCGCGGGAGGGGATGGGGAGGCAGCATCTGGGGCGAGAGCCGGGGGAGGGGGCCCGAGACGCTCGCAGGGGCGGGTAGCCGGGAGACCCGAATGCCTTTGCTACCTGAAGCTGCTGCCGGGAGTAGCTGACAGCGGACGCCGCGGGCGCACGCCTCGCCGGAGCCTGGCCCCTCGAGGTCTGCCTGCCCGGGGCTCCGACCTCGCGCGCACGGTAAGGGGGGTCTCCCGCCCCAGCTGCACGCCCGCCGTGCCAGGTGCTGGCTCGGCCTCCCCAGGCTGTCACCTCTGCTCCCCCTTCGCCCTCTCCGAGTCCCTTCGGCTCCGGGCTGTGCCCCGGGCGGGCGGCCCGCAGGGACTCCGACCCTCTGCGGTCCTCGCTCCTACTTCGCGGCCCACGGGACCCCCGCCTCCTCTCCACCCTCACCCCTCGCTCTTTCCCCTCCCCTCGGGGAAGCTCCACCAACCCCACGCCCCGGGCCCTGGGCGAGAAGTGGAAGGGGAGGCCGGAGGTTGTCCACCCCCTCCAGGTGTGTGGCGCAAACCCCGACGCACCGTTTTACCCCAGAGTCTGCAGTCATTCCCAGGCAGCTCCTCTCCTTCCAAAACAGACCCCCTCCCCCCTCCCTTTTGTTACTATCTTAACTTTGGGAGGATATTAACCTTGGGGTAGGTAGGTGTAACCGTCTTATCTTTCGTCACTGCACCAGTGATTGAAATTCTCTGGGACTTATTTTTCCTGATAAGTACATGCTGTGATCAGTTTACAAGGTTTTCCGGGCGACTGCGGTGCTAGAACTTTATTAGAGCTTAAAGCAATAGCTTCTCCTCGGATGCTGAGAGCCTGATGAAGAAATCTGGGATGTGTGTGCGTGTGCGCGCAGGCTTTCGTGTGTTCACAAAGCACGCCAGGTGATTGCGATGCGCTCTTTTCCTCGCAGTTGCTGGAAAATATCTATAAGGTCCTCAGGGGAAGGAGAAGGGGGCGCCCAACTGTTGGTAAGCATCACCTTGGGAGTAAAAACGAGTGAAAGCTGGTTCCCTTCAAAGCTGTGTTGATGGATTTGGTGCAGTAGCTCTGGTTTTAAGATGGCAATTTGGGAAAGAGAGGGTTAACATTCTTTGGCAACTCAGGTACGGATGAAGAGTGAGCTTTTAAACATCAACTTAAAGTTTAAGAATTCCTTCACAAGTACCGTGGTCATTAGAGAGGGCTGAGGCCTATTCTTGTGGGAATCAGAAAGCCTTCCCTGTGCTCCTACTGGCTTTCTGTCAGTGGCCACCAGGCCTTTTGACGTGTTGGTTATTTTAGGGCTGAAGACCCAAATGGACTCAATCTCTAGGAACCAAAAGAGAAATGATCATGTAAATTGATGGAGGGCCTGTTTACATTCCTAATTATTCGATCCAAGCTCTTATACCCTGAATTAAGAGTGTAAGGTGTATTGTGTTGGAAATCACACAAGCACTGTTTCTCCATCTGGAACTTTGTTATAGCTATAGATCTGCTGCTTTTCTTGTATATCTGCACGTGAGCCATTCTAAGTACCCAGCAAACTCTGAATGTAACTACCAGTGTAGATAAAATTTTTTGTTTGTCTTTTGGAAAATTGAAGTAAGGACTAATTTTATTTTTACATACCATAAAGTAGGTATGAGTAAATCATACAACATTTCGTGAAATGAGATGCAAATTATGAAATTGGGATAGTATTAGATACTTGCTTTCAAGGATATTAAGGAGAAGTAGGAGAATGTAAAGCATTTTGAACTTTTAGAGTCACTGTCTAGGTATTGAGCCAATGTGATCGTTTTCCTGGCAAACTTTTTCTCCTTTCTAAAATTAACTTTCCTTAAGGAAAAATAGTGCAGAGACACCCGATTCAGCCAACCAAGTCCAGGAAATACTGTGTTTGAATTTTAAAAATGACCTTAATCCATCCCTATAGATCTAGTGTTTGTAGTCCATGACGAAAAATATGCAGAAAGAGTCATTGCTTGCTGACCTTTTCAAAGCTTTGGCTTAATGAGGGAAGTTGGGGGGCAGAGTACAACATTATGTTATGAATTTTGTTGGCTTAGGCAAAACTATTATTATGGTCCTACGGTTTTTGTGTGTATGCTGGGTCTGGGACTTACATAATTATGTATACATATGTAACACATGTTTTTAATAGGAATGAAAACCCACAATATTTTTTGTTTGTGGCAGAAAGCTGTAAGCATTAGGTTTTGATTACTTTTTCATGGAAATTTTAATATGACAGAACTAAAAACTTCAAGGAAATAATTCCATAAGGATCTATTTGGAACCGAAGGCCTTTTTAAGAAAAGATATTTGAAGTCCTTACTCTGTGTGCTTAGCATCCGCCGAGCAATTCTTTGTGAGCAAGTGAGGGTGGCGGAACCAATTCTGGCAGCTCAGACAGTGGATGATTAGACCCTGCCACTCTTCTCCAGAGCTTTAATTTGGGCTGTAACTTGATGCTTCACTGATCCCACACTCTCCCTGCCACGCTAGCTCACAGAGGAATTGCTGGCACTCTGGATTGAATTTTTTTCCCCTCCCATCAATTAGAACATGTTTGCATTGGTTGCAGAATGCAGTTACATTTTTAGCTCAGTATTCTAAGAAATACCTTTAGCTACAAAGAGAGTAGGCTTAGGGCCGCCTAGATCACCATTTGCCTTATTTAATTGTGCTATGTTAAGTTCCCAATGATTCAGCTATATAGAAATAATACAGTCTTAAAATTGGAGGGCATTTTAGAAGTCATCTAGAGTCTAATCATTTCTTTCTCTAGATGAATTTTGACGCAATCATAGCCATAGTCTAAACTTGGAGAATAGACATTAAATTTCATATTCTTTTCATAGACATTAAATTGTATAGTTTTTCTTGTAATGAAGATTTTGCTCATTTGAGATGAATTTCTGTACAAGTTCAATGATGTAGGAATGGCAGCAAAGCATATTGCAAATCTCAGCCAGATTTCCAGTGACATATAAAGTGTGATCTTCAGGGTGATGTAGGTCATTTACAAAGGCAGCAAACTATTGTAAACTAGCATCCTATGTTTTTGTCACTGTGGGTGGGGACTATTTCAATTGACCAAAGAAAAGAGTGCACTGAGACAGATGAATGCAAAGAGAGATGGGTAAGGTGGTGGGATCTGTGAAGAGCATGGCGTATTACATCAACAAGTCATTCAGAAACAACCTTCAGGAGTTCCCATCGTGGCGCAGTGGTTAACGAATCCGACTAGGAACCATGAGGTTGCGGGTTCGGTCCCTGCCCTTGCTCAGTGGGTTAACGATCTGGCGTTGCCGTGAGCTGTGGTGTAGGTTGCAGACGCGGCTTGGATCCCGAGTTGCTGTGGCTCTGGTGTAGGCCAGTGGCTACAACTCCGATTGGACCCCTAGCCTGGGAACCTCCATATGCCGCGGGAGCAGCCCAAAGAAACAGCAAAAAGACAAAAAAAAAAAAAAAAAAAAGAAACAGCCTTCAAACCCTTGCCCAGAGCTTTTAATCGGAAATAATGGAAACAATAGAGTTTCTAGCCCTCAAAATCCTACTTAATTAAGGCTTGGTTTTGTGGAAGTTCCACTTGATGTTTTTGCCTTTCGAGGGAGCTTCAATCTCTTCTTCTCTATTGACTCTTTTTCATTAATAGGGAAGCATGCTCCACTCTCCTATCTTAGAAATATATAGGTCCTTATTAACTCTTAGCAAAATGAAACAGTGGCAGAGGGAACGGGTGGAGTGGCTAGATAGGAGGGATGTGTTACAGGCAGCAGTGATAAAGCTTGGTGATGGGGACTGGTTGGATATGGCAGATGAGAGAAAGGGAGGAATCTAAGGTAACTCCCAGATGACTATGCTACATGGAGTCATAGAGGAGGAACAGAGCTGTGGTATAGGTCACAGATCCCAAATTGCTGTGGCTGTGGTGTAGGCCAGTGACTACATCTCCAATTTGACCCCTAGCCTGGGAACCGCCATATGCCACAGGTGATGTCGCCCTAACAAGATGGAAAAAAATAAAATAAAATTTTGCCATTTACAGGAGTTCCCGTTGTGGCTCAGTGGTTAATGAATCCGACTAGGAACCATGAGGTTGAGGGTTTGATCCCTGGCCTCACTCAGTGGGTTAAGGATCCGGCATTGCTGTGAGCTGTGGTGTAGGTTGCAGATGTGGCTCGGATCTGGCATGGCTGTGGCTGTGGTGTAGGCCAGCAGCTGTAGCTCTGATTCAACCCCTAGCCTGGGAACCTCCACATGCCGCAGGAGCGGCCCTGGAAAAGGCAAAAAGACCAAAAAAAAAAAAAAAGAAATTTTGCCATTTACAGCAACATGGATGCACCTAGAGATTATTGCACTAAGAGAAAGACAAATATCGTATAATATCACTTATATGTCAGTCTAAAAAAATAGTACAAACGAACTTATTTACAAAATAGAACCAGACTCACAGACATAGGAAACAAACTTGTGGTTACCAAAGGGGAAGTAGGGTGGAGGGATAAATTAGGAGAATGGGATTAAGAGATACACATGACCATATATTAAAAAAAAAGATAAGCAGGATTTTCTGTATAGCCCAGGGAACTATTCAATATCTTATAGTAGCCTATAATGGAAAAAAGTTGAAAAAAAAAACCGAAAGAAATACGACCAAATCACTTTGCTATACACCTGAAACTAACATAATATTATAAATCAACTCTACTTCAGTTAAAAAGCAGTAAGCTTTAAACAAAACCATGCTTGTAGATCATGAGCATTCGATCATTACATGTGTATTCCTCAAGGAAGAATTTTCCTGTTGCCTCTTCTTCCCCCACCTCATCCCCACTTGTGTATCAGAAAGTGGGGATGACCTAAATCTGGCTGAAGAGAGAAGAATCTTTGTTCACCTTGCCCGGTGCACAGGTATGGGAAAGTGTTCAGTAGGCCATACCTAGCTGCAGAAGGGAGTCGTTTAACTTTATACGAGGTTGGAAGAGTCTGAGTGCTCTATTAGATTGGACATATGAATTACAGAACTGTGATTTTTTTTTTTTTTTTGACTTAGAGTGACTTGGAAAGTCTTCATTATTTAAGAGTGATTAGAGGGAGTTCCAATTGTGGCTCAGTGGAAATGAACCCAATTAGTATCCATGAGGACTTGGGTTCAATCCCTGACCCTGGCCAGTGGCTTAAGGATCTGGCATTGCCATGAGCTGCGGTGTAAGTCACAAATGTGGCTCGGATCTTGTGTGGCTGTGGCTGTGGCTGTGGCCAGCAGCTCCAGCTCCGATTCAGCCCCTAGACTAGGAACTTCCATATGCTGGAAGTGTGGCCCTAAAAAGCAAAAAAAAAAAAAGAGTAATTATAAAAGTCAACTGTCCTGAATTTCATCCAAGGACAAGGGAAAAAACAGCCCCACATAATAAACTTAAAGATGAAAGTGGAAACAGATTAAGTCCTTTTCTGATTATATCCTGCAAATCCTGCTTGTTCATTATAAGGGTCACACATATAAAACCACTTACAGTTTTCAATGATACATAATTGACAAGAAGATAGTAGGGAAGGGCAGAGAAGGTTATTATAGGAATCAAATTGATTCACAGAAATGTCACAATAACTATTTACATTTCTGAATATGATGCCAGAAGAATTTTAATTAATCAATTAAGATATTCCTTAGGTAATTTTAAGGGGAGGTTTGCAGTCTGTTCCACAGCTGGGGAAATGATCTGAGCTATTGCTTTTGTGTAATGAGCACATAAGACGTTTTCCCCCTTCTGTTTCCAAAGAAGCAATAAACAGCTAGGATTAATTGTTCACTATTTGTATTCCGCCATCGATCAATTAAAAAAAAAAGTATGCGTTCCTGTAAAACAATAAAGATGATGCCCATAAGCTAATAAACTCTAAAATAAACAAGAATGCTAAAGGATGTCTCCAGCTTTGGGGGATTTTTTTTTTTTTTGTCTTTTTGCTATTTCTTTGGGCCACTCCCGTGGGGTCTAATCGGAGCTGTAGCCACCGGCCTACGCCAGAGCCACAGCAACACAGGATCCGAGCCACATCTGCAACCTACACCACAGCTCACGGCAACGCCGGATCGTTAACCCACTGAGCAAGGGCAGGGACCGAACCCGCAACCTCATGGTTCCTAGTCGGATTCATTAACCACTGCGCCACGACGGGAACTCCAGCTTTGGGGGATTTTAAAAAGGTCTTTAAACTATTAGCTTTCATGTTATCTGCCCAGCATTTGCCATGTTATTCAATCAAAGTCTTTTCATGGTAAAGGAGTGACAAGGGGACAATCTAAATAATGTTTCTATTAATATGTTCCTAAAAGTTGAAAAGACTTGAAAAATACGTGTGAGTCACACACAGAGTATTTACATTGACGAGGAACAAGTGCAGTTTATTCCAGAGAAGTGGAATTATGGATCCAGAGGTAGGACATTAGATTGACCTGCAAAGCTGGAAGAAAGAGGATGATTTAGCATAGGGATATGTGTCAGTCTCCAGTAGCTCTAGAGGTACTCCTGCTGTGCCCTTAGGATCCTGAGGGCAATGCCATGCTGTTACATTAGTACACTCTGTGCGGTTCCCTTAGCGCAGTGTTTGAGAGCAAGAGTGCTGAAAAGTGGTGTGACCTGGGGGCACCTTGTATCTTCAAATGTTGCTCTTTCCCTGTGGTAGGCAAAATTCTAGATCTCTCCCAAGATTCTGCCCCCTAGTGGACACATCTATAAATCCTTTCTCCTTGAGTGTGGCCAGAGCCTGTGAAGATGGTGGGATAGTAACTTGGGTGATTCTGTTACATTTTGTAAGACTGGAGAGAGAGATTCCAGGAGCTGGCTTTGAAAAAGCAAGCTGCCCTGTTGGAAGAGGTCCATGTGAGTAGGGCCCTGGAGCAGCCACTGAGTTTATGGTAAGTTGTTTCATAGCTACCCACAATGTGTACTTTCTCCATTTTCTGTAGTCCAACTCTCAGAGTTATTACAAGCATGTGCTGGAAACTTATTGTGGCCTCATGTCTCTTCACTTCCTATATTTTATGTTAAAATTGTTTCTCTGTATTGCATCCTGGGCTTTCTTCAGATTTATCTTTAGTTTCACTAGTTCTGTCTTTAGCTGGCTCCATCCATCAGCTTTTGCTTTGATAGTGCTGTGTAGCAAGCAACCTTAAAACCTCAGTGGCTTCTAACAACAAGTATCTCTTTCTGGATCACATTGTCTCTCAGTGGCTGCAGGTTGTATGCAGGGTCTCTGTTCCTGGGGTTGGGTCAAGTTCAGTCGACCCCACATACCTTTTCATTCTGAGAGATTCTTATGGCGTACAAGAAGGCTGGCCGAGACTAGGAATGTTTCCTAAAGCCTCTGCTAACTATGAGTGCAGTCTCACTTAATCTATGGACCAAAACAAGTCAGTGGCAAAGCCAACAACAACAAGGTGAACTAGACTCTTCCCCAGGGAAAGATGAGAAAGAAAAAAAATTAAACAATACATTAGAGAAGAAACCAGTACAGAGGTTTCTCAAAAAAACTAAAAATAGAACTACCATATGACCCAGCAATTCTACTCCTGCATATATATCCAGAAAAACCAAACCCATAATTTGGAAAGATACATGCACCCCAATGTTCATAGCAACATAATTTTAATAGCCAAACTATGGGAGCAACCTGAGTGTCTGTTAACATATGAATGGATAAAGATGTGGGGGTGTGTGTGTGTGTATATACATATATATATATATATATAATGGAATACTACTCAGCAATAAAAAAGAATGGAAATTTCCCAATTGCAGCAAAATGGAGGGACATAGAGGGTCCTGTGCAAAGTGAAATGTCATAGAAAGACAAGTACTGTATGGTATCACTTATATGTTGAATCTAAAAAATACCACAAACTAGAGAATGTAACAAAGAGGCAGACTTAGATGCAGAGAACAAACTAGTGGTTCTCAGTGAGGAGGAGGATGGGGGAGGGGCAAACTATTACGTATAAAATAAGCTACACGTATATATTGTACAACATGGAGTATAGCCAATATTTTCTAAAACTAAATGGAGTAGAACCTTTAAGAATTGTGAATCTCTATATTGTACACTTGTAATTAAATAAAATTGTATAGCAACTATGTTTCAGTAAAGACCAAAAAAACCCCAATATACTCTATTACAATGATCCACTTTTTTCATTAAAGATATTTCAAATTCTAGATCTCTATGTGGTTCTCGAAATCTTATTCTTTTATTTCATAGTGTCTTTTTTTAAACTGGAGTATAGTTGACTTACAATGGTGTGTTAGGTTTCAGGTTTGTAGCAAAGTGATTGTTTCACTGATTTTTTAAATCAGTGATTCTATACACATACACACTCATATGTGTGTATCTTCTTTTATATTCATTTCCCTTATAATTATTACCAGAATACTGAGTATAGTTCCTTGTGTTGTATAGTAGGTCCTTGCTGGTTATCTCATAATGCCTTATTCTTGACTTCTATTCCGTCCTTTATTTTGTGCAGCATTTTAAAAACATTAAGCTTCTTAGAGTGCCCTATTTCTGAACTTGTGGTGGTAAATCGTCCTTTTTGATTCATCTGCTAATTTCCTCTCCCTCATGCTGATTTGCTTGTTCATGTGCCTAATCATCTTGGACTGTAAGTTGAGCATGTGAGCTTCACATGTCCTGGGTTGTGGAGGTATTTTACATTTCTTTCGTTGAGGTCTGTGTGTGTCCTCAGTTTGGGATCAGGTTTCCAACCCTGTGTAGTTAAAGCACGTTTGATATGTGTGATTGGGTCACTTTGTTGTACAACAGAACTTGCCAAAACATCGTTAATCAAGTATATTTTAATAATAATAATAATTTTAAAAAGTGCATTTGAGCTCCTTCTTTGTACTTTGGGCAGGTGTAAGTCTCTAATTTCTTATTGCTGACTCTCTGCATCTATAGCCCAGTGTCAGGGGCATGCTTTTGTCTTTCTTTCTCTCCAAGAGGATGGAGTTTTTCCGGTCTTTCCTCCTCTTGACTTTAGGTAAGGTGCTTAATTCCAGCCTCACAGGGTAAGTAAACTCCACACTCTGCAAAATATCCTGTTCTCGTATTCCTCCTAGGTCTTCAATTCCTAATCACAATTGTGGGTTTTGAGTTTCACTTTTGTTTTTGGGAGGCTTCCCTTCCTTGCTTTCTGCCCAGCTATGCATTTAAAAGAATGTTGTATTTATCCACTGTTTAGATGTATAAGCAGAGAAGGGTATGGGATGGATGGGCAAGGGGTGGGGACACTGTGAGCTTCCCAAGTCAGCTCAGCATGCCTTATTAACTAGACATCCCCAAATTCATTTTGTTACCTTACCTCCCCCACACTTCCTTTTACTTTTTATTGGATTACATTGTATCTGCACATTAATTTGGAGAGAATTTATATATTTACAATATTGAGTCCTTCCATCTATGAATCTGGTGTATATCCCACCCTTCATAAGAAACTTCGCTTCTCCTGAAATTGTGCGATTAAAAAATAGGTACTGTATACTTTTAAATTGAGGTCTCAGCTCTATACTTTATTCCTGGGTATTATTCCTGGCTTATTGAATAACCTTGAGCAAATTGTCTAATCATTAGAGTGTCAATTTGGTTGAACAAACTGCCATTATTTAACTCAGTAGCTTAGTGAATGTAAACTGACAAACTTACTAGACTAATTCAGGTTAATGTTTTCATTTATGAGTTTAGTCTTACTATGTTATAGTGTGGAAGTCTAAAATATACATCTATCAAAATTACTCAAAATGCATCAGTAGAGCTTTTTGAAACGTTAGTAAAAATAGAAGCTATTAACAGAGTAGTAAATGGAATTAATATGTATGCTATTTTTTTTTTTCTATTACTTGATGCAGGCCAGAATCAGGATTTGCAAAATAAAAAAACCTCTGGATCCTAGGTCTGTGGCTAGACTGGGGAGCTCAGATTTAGATAACAGACATTGAATGAGCTGCTATCCTCATTGCTAAGACGTGGTCAGAGTCAACTCAGAAGAGCTAGACATTTATGTTGCATTCCAGAAGAGGACTCGGAGCCACGTCAGGGGAAACTTGGGACCACACTCTCTGTTGGTGGTGTAATACTGTCTACCCTGGTTTCGTGTACCTCCAGTTTTGAAGGATTTTGCCAAATTTATTGTTTCTTTTAATTAAGAAATAGATGTATGGCACCATGTGTCGGGTGGTGAAAGAATCATAAGGATGCATCCCAAATCAACCCAGCCTAAATGAGCAAATCGTATACATTGGGAATTTCCAGGCTGCAGTACTCTCTGTTATCTTCAGTGCTTCTGGTTTGCTCAGATAGCACCTTATATTAAAGTTTGTTCATTGTAGAAAACTGCACCTTTGGAGTTCTCGTTGTGGCGCAGTGGAAACAAATCTGACTAGGAACCATGAGGTTGTGGGTTCGATCCCTGGCCTTGCTCAGTGGGTTAAGGATCTGGCGTTGCTGTGGCTGTGGTGTAGGGTGACAGCCCTAGCTCCAATTGGCCCCCTAGCCTGGGAACCTCCACATGTCAAAGGTGTGGCACTAAAAAGAAAAGAAAAAAAAATTTGCACCTTTTCTTTTCCTTATTGTTTTCATCTTATTAGAAGAGTAAAAATATAAAGTCTTAGGTGTGCATATTTATGATTCCACAGTACTGTTCTGAGACTATATTAGGAAGGTCGTGGGAAGTAAAAAGGCCTCATTGTGTGATGGACACAAGCGAAATAGAGATAGGGAAAACAAACAGGTTACTCATCACGGAAGTTGGAACTTGTACATGGTCTTATGGTCACAAATCAATTTACCTCCACCAGTATGTGTAGCTTCTTTACATTCAGCTGCTTGGTTTTGTTTTTACCTTATTCCTTACAATAGAGGAATGAAGAGGAAGAGTGAACGGCAGTCATATTTGCGGCATCTGTGAAGCCTGGTGAAAGGCTATTAAGAGCTGGCATAGGATCGCCCCCTTTTATATTTGTGTAATACTAAATGCACATCAAATAACTTTGTCATACATGATCACATTTGGATCTCATGCAGCCCTGTGAAGTAGGTGGTGAAGATATTAACGTTCATACTTTATACAGTAAAGGCCCACAAGATGAAGTGACTTGCCTTTTACTCAGAAAAGTGGAGGATTTGACCTGAAAATAGAAATGACTAATTAAAAAAAAAAAAAGAAAGAAATGACTAAGGTGAGGTGTATGGTTTAGGAATTAGTAACAAACTGAAGTTTGGGAGTTGTAGCTTAGCGAAAGTGAATCCAACTAGTATCCATGATAATGTGGGTTCGATCCCTGCCCTTGCTCAGTGGGTTAACGATCCGGCGTTGCCATGAGCTGTGGTGTAGGTTGCAGATGCAGCTTGGATTCTGCATTGCTGTGGCTGTGGTCTAGGCTGGCAGCTACAACTCTGATTCGACCCCTAGCCTGGGGACTTCTATATGCCACAAGTGTGACCCTAAAAAGCAAAAAAAAAACCAAAAACCGCCCCCAAAACAAAAACAACAGCCCAAAGAATAAATAAACTGAAGTCTGTGGATTATTAGGTATAATGTTTGGTCTGTCTGTGTTGTATGTCTTTCATTGGCAGGAATAGTTGAGATGACAGTTTTGTCTTTAAATAAAGATGCCTTTCTAAGTTTGTAATGAGAAGAGCCTTTTCAAACACAGAAGGCTTATCTTCAGAGGACAGAGGAGGCAGAATCAGAAGGGAGTGTGACTAGTTACCTAGCACAGCATTGTGTGAAGCTGTGTGTGAAGGTGCTGTGTGTAGGTGAAGAAGAGTTTCTTTTTTTTCTTTTTCTTTTTTTTGTCTTTTTGTCTTTTCTAGGGCCACTCCTGTGGCATATGGAGATTCCCAGGCTACGGGTCTAATCGGAGCTGTAGCCACCAGCCTAAGCGAGAGCCACAGCAATGCTGAGTCTGCAACCTACACTCCAGCTCATGGCAACGTCGGATCCTTAACCCACTGAGCAAGGCCAGGGATTGAACCTGCAACCTCATGGTTTCTAGTCAGATTCGTTAACCACTGCGCCATGATGGGAACTCCAAGAAGAATTCTTATCCCCCTGCCCACCCCCCCCCCTTTTTTTTTTTTTCAAAACTGAGGCTCAAAAAGGTGCAGGTTTAGTTACCAAGCTACTAATAGAGAAATGAGAATTTGAACTTGTTCTCCCTTTCTCTAAACAAGACTGTCTGTGAAATCCAAATCTAACAGTAAAGGCTTCTCAGCAACTGAACTACAAGGAGGAAACCCAGTGCCAGTCTTTCCCTGCAATCTCACCAAGTAATCAACAAAGCGTTGTTGCTTGCAGAGCCTTATTGAGTCAACTCTGTAGAGCTCTTTCCTGATTGGCTCCACCGATTAATGTAACAGTTAGAGCTAGAACAGACATCAGAGACTTAGAATTTACAGACTAAAGGTATATAGATCAGCATCCTTGTGGGGAATTTTTCAAAATATACAAGCTACCTTCTGATTAAGTAGGTCTGAGGTACAGAAGGGTATGTGTGTTTGGAAACATTTCCAGGGTAATCTGATGTACTTTTCTGGTAAAGCATCATTTCTCCTGTCTAACCCTTTAATTGTATAGGTGAAAGAGTTTTCTTGGAAGGAAGCAAAATGCTTCTAATTTAAGATTGCCTTGGTTAACACAGGCAGTTCAAAAATTTAAATGTTAATGAGTCTCTTTTTCCAGTTCTGAGCTCATATTTCACTACCATCAACTTGCAGTTTAGTTTCTGACTTAATGACCTGGGGCTTTAGGTAGACCTTTATTTTCAAAACAAATCTCTGTTTTTCTATAATGTCGATGAATGAACAATGCTGTGGGCTGTGTTTGGGGTTTAGAAATTGGGTGAAGTTCTTTGTTGATAATAAGGCAAGGTAGTGGCAAACAGCTGCAGCAAAGAGAGCAAACAGAGTTTCAGGGTCCAGTGCTGGAAGCCACACTGAAGTTTGCACAGTGTCAATGGGCCTAAGCCTTAGCTCCAGGGAGGAAATTTTTTTTTTTTTTTTAGCCCACTGAGTTGGTTTTACATGCATATACACTGAGGAGATTAACTGCGTATATAGTTAATGCTTTGGCTTCACCTTCCACTCTGGTTTCTGTTTCACAAATCTTGAGGTTTATGCACTGCACGTATAAAAGGTTCCCCATGCTTCCCCTGATAAGTGAAGTAGGCTCTTGGACACAACTATAAAGCAAGGAAGTGTTTTCCTTACATTGGATAGTTGGGAAAAATCCCATGGAGGAATCTATCATTTGTGGAAGAGAAAAGTGCATAATTTAAGCTTAGTTGAGACTATCCGTCTTAGTTGATCAATAGCTAACTGGGGCTCTTTTTTCCTTCATTAGGCCCCCAGTTCCCCTTCTGTCAAAGCGTTGATCAAGATATTTAATACTAGAGGATCAGGATAAAGTATTTTGGGTTCAAGTGACTTGCCTTATGATCTACCTTTTGTTAAAACAGATTTGCTTTTTAAAGAGAGTCCTATGTGTGATTCCACACTTTTCTTTCTCAAAGAGGAGCTTCTAACTGTTCTTCCCATAAAATGTAAATTTTTTTTTTCTTGTTGAGATTGTTCTTAATGATCAGGAGTAAATAATGAGTGTCTGTATCTCCTGAACTGTTTGAAGAGAATGACCTTCATTCAGGTAAAATGTCATGAACTGATCCCTGAAGGAAAAAAAAAAGTGTAATGCCACCTGTTGCCTTGGAGCATTTAGAATTCTTTCAGTGCTGTAAGAAAAGGGACAAATATAAGCAGGGAGAAATAACAAAAAGATTGTATATCTAGGCATAGTAAAGTGTAGTCAGGTCCCAAATGAACAGAAGACTTCTGCTTCGGTCAGGAAAACCAGTCCTAGGGGTGGTAGAGGGTTCTTTGGAGCAAGCCCTATGCAAGCAACATGCCATAACTCTTTGAACAAAGTGAGATTTTCTGGAGTTCCCATCGCAGCTAAGTGGAAACGAATCTGACTAGCATCCATGAGGATGCAGGTTTGATCCCTGGCCTCGCTCAGTGGCTTAAGGATCTGGCGTGGCTGTGGCTGTGGTGTAGGCCAGCAGCTACAGCTCCGATTCGATCCCTAGCCTAGGAATCTTCACATGCCCTAAAAAGACCAAATAAATAAATAAATAAAATAAAAGATTTTATACTTCTGTGACTATTTGGCAAAAGCAAAACGAAACAAAAACAAAATACCAAACCCCCAAATCCAACAACCAGGTCATCACTATTTTTGCATAAAATTAAAGCTTCTGTATTTGAATATTACATTTTCAAGAGAATCCGTCTTGATTTTAGCATGGCCAATACAACCAGTGAGAAATCCTCTGGTATATATTTATAAACTAAGTTAGGACTGTGGACCTTAGAAAGCTAGCTGCAACCATGGAAATCATCCTTTGTCATTTGTTTTTTGCAAAAGAGGAAACTAAAGTGGCTTGCCAGTGTCATTAATTATCTGGTGATTGAACAAAGGCTGTTGCTGAAGGTTCTTGATTCTTGGTGACATTCTGTTTAGCTTTTTCCTGCTCAGGATGGAAAAAAATAACTAGGTACTTAATAAACTTGTGTATCCAATCAGAGAAGGGCAATATGCAGTTATTCATGTTTCAAAAATACGCTGTATGTTAGTACCACTGTAATGTTTCTGGCTTTCTGCCTTCAGTATTCCATTTTCTGACTCCCATGTGGTTGGATGGGGTCTTGTGACCAGTTCGACCAATAATTTGCTAGCAGAATTGTGTGTCATTTCTGAGCGGCAGTGTTTAACCCATGGCTGGAGACCTGGGAATCTATCTCTGGTAATTGCTCCCCAGGCCTGTCTCTGAATGATAATGATATGCAGTGCCCCCTGCTGAGCAAGAAAGGACGTGTAGCATGAGTGAGAAAACCCTTTTAGTTTTAAGTCATTAAGATTTAGGGCTTATTTTAACCTCAGATTATAAACTTGCTAAGGGATGTTTCTTTTAAGGAAGAACATGCCTCTGATGGGGTATTTCTGTATCATTATTTTGATTCTCCTCTTTGGCTATTTTTTTTATCACCTATGGTAGCAAACTGTATCTGGAGTGACTGCTACAACCCGTCTCAATTTTTTGAACTATATTATTTTAAATCTCAACTAAGTTTCAGTTAATGAAACCAAGAATCAAGGACTCTGGGTCCTAGTTTTCGTACTGGCACTGCCTGACTTTCATCCTGTTAGGGACTTAGTTTGTACATCTATAAATAGGTGTTGAAACAAATCATCTTGAATATCTTTCTAGCACTGTTGATCTGTAATTCCAGGAAATCAGAGTAACATGCTGCTAGCTATTTTGGGTTAGGGATCTTAAACACACTTTTAAACTATAAGAACCAGGTCTAAGTATATCTTAGTACAACAATTCAAGGGATAAATGGTGCTTAAATCATCCAAAATTTTGACTGTCCCAGAACACAATATTCTGAGTTCTTTTGTAAGTATCACTTGGATATATCCAAGTATACATTTTCCAGGTTTTTCTTGTATGGAAGTGTATTTCCCATGTATTTAAGAGCTTTTGTCTTCTTTGGCATTCAGAAAAACTTTCCCATGGATGTAGTGGAAACGAGTGTCTGTTTTTTTTTTTAACTTGCTTTTTAAATCTCTTCTTTTTTTTTTCTTTTCTTTCTTTCTTTTCTTTCTTTTTTTTTTTTTTAGAGATGTAGATACCCAGATCTTTAACTTTTTCATGAGATTTGTCAACTTTATCTAAATTTACCTTACTCTTCCTGAGTTCTAAGACCTTGGGAAAGTATTGGCAGGCTTCCTTTTTGATGAAAGTGCAAGAGGGGCTGCGCTTAGAGTTCAGCTATCAAATCTTCAGAATGTTTTGTTTGCAGTCAGTTTGGATGGAGAGAACAAGTGACAAAGCCTCTAGATCAATTGCCATGTGCTTTAATGGTAGAAGGCTGTCACTGCTTTCTTGTTCTGGCTTTTGAATGACTTCTCTCAGAGCCAAAAGTAAGTGGGCTACAGAACCATAAAGCCATTGCCCTGGCCAGGAGGGGTGCATCTAAGTTATATTAATGTCATTGCTATCCTCATGGATTTGTCAAGGGACTAAGTGACCTATGAAAGCTAGTTCAGTTGTTTGCCTTTACGTAGACCATGTTCTGGCTTGTTCATTTTTCACGTGTGTGTGTGTGTGTGTGTGTGTGTGTGTGTGTGTGTGTGGCAGTTTCATGCAGTTGGCATTGGAGCATGATATTCTTTTACCTGAGGGAGGTATGAATGATGGAGAAAATTCATAGTAATTGCCATTGTTCTCGTCTGCAAAATACACTTCTAAGAATCAGAGACTGCCTGGAAATATAAACCTATTGGATTGCACTTACTCAACGGCAAATAAAATGCTCTTTATGTAAAACTCAGTTTTTAGGAAAGCAGAGTGTGACATTTGGACAACTGTTGCTTATTTTGTGTTCCTAAAACATTATTTTCATTTTCTGCTCTCATCCGAATCTTAAATATAACGACAGTTTTGGTGTATTTACCCAAAGAAAGAAAAACAAGTGAACACCAATACAAACATTACTCAGTCATAAGAATTCTTACTGAGCTTAAAGTCCTGTGTACAAAAGCACCATTCAGTGCTTTAAAAAGCTTGAAAAGAGTGAGCTTAGTGGTACAATCTTATCTTCAACTGGTCATCTTACCTGGTCTTAAACATTGGCTGCTTACAATGGAGCGCAGTGTTAGAAAAAGTGGTTCAGTGCCTACAGCTTTTACTTAAGTCTGAGGAATGCATAAGCCTCCAAGGTCGAGGTAATGCACTGTAAGCTTTCTGTATATTTGCGAACCACGGTCTTGGGGTCTCTCCGTAGGTATGAGAGGTATGCAGAGCGAGGTATTTACTGACTCCTTTATGCCCCCAGCACTCCACGGAGCTAAGCCAGGATCCACATGTCACAACTTGGGTGGCTTAATTGCTAAGGACAGTAAACTGGATGGAATGCAGTGACACAGAGGATATCCTGAGATATGTTCAGATTTGATGGTATGAGAGAGACATGCATTTTGTGCGATGATTTTTAATGAAACACATGCTATTTTAGACATTCTTTCTTAGGCTTCTAAAAACAAGTAGTGTGTTTGCTTGATTTGTCCTGAGAGCCATTTCTCCAAGTCCAGTGGATAATTATTACGCAAAACTTAATCAGTACATTCCTATGAGCTTTCGGTTAGTAGACCCTTAAGATTCCTCTTAGATCAGCAGCTATTCAAAGAGGGAATGAGCTTTGTTCTTAGGGTACTTAGTATTTGAGGTGAGTGCAAGATTTTTTTTCACTCACACTTGAGAGGTTTTTACAACACATTTAAGTAACGGTTTGTGTTTATCCCAAGGGGACGTTGTCAATAATAAGTTTGATATTTGGAAAAAAATGTTTGAACTTATCAAA
The DNA here is from genome assembly GCF_016906955.1 of Phacochoerus africanus. Taxonomy (NCBI): domain Eukaryota; kingdom Metazoa; phylum Chordata; class Mammalia; order Artiodactyla; family Suidae; genus Phacochoerus; species Phacochoerus africanus. The sequence goes on from NC_062552.1 coordinate 13,995,684, forward strand.
GGAAAAGCAAATTAGAGCAAGCAAGCAAGCAATAATTCTTTTTTTTTTTTTTTTTTTTTTTTTTAGTGTCTATTAGGGTCGCACCCAAGACACATGGAAGTTCCGGAATCGGAGCTGTAGCCATAGCAACTCGGGACCCAAGCCGAAACCTACACCACAGCTCACAGCAATGCTGGATTCTTTAACCCACTGAGTGAGGCCAGGGATTGAACCTGCGTCCTCACGGATACTAGTCAGGTTTGTTGCCTCTGAGCCACAATGGGAATTCTAGCAAGCAATACTTCTTGCATAAATGTTCTGTTACCCTATCTCTGTTGGACTCCCTCAGCAAGAGTGAGCCATCTCTCCTGTGTGACTGTTAGGTGCCTCAGTGACATCAGCTGCTGCTGCTAAGTGGCAGTTATGTGGGGCCCCTGACCCCTTTCCACTTTCAGAACAAGAATAGAACTAATTGAAGCATGAGGATGCAATGCATTCTAAAATGTATTTACTCATCCTGCAAGGCAACCAAGAAGGGTTTTTTTTTTTTTTTTGTCACTTAGAATTTTTTTTTTGATTAAAACTTCTAGTTTATTTTTTTAATTTAAAATTTTATTAGAGTATAGTTGATTTACAATGTTGGGCCAATAACTAAGATTTTTTTGACATTGGGCTTGAAACTCTCAGCCTCGAATGTGCCAAAAAAAATAATACAAATAATCCAGTTTGTCTATTGTTCAAATCTTTGAGTAATGAGCTCTATGAAATCATCCACCCTCTTTCTCTATGTTGAAATTGTGCTATGTTAACTTTTGCCTAAATTGAGCAGTTTTGGAGAGCATCTTCTGACAGTGGTTATTTGCCCTGTGGATTGGGTCTGTATTTACATCCAATTTTAGGCCAAATCATAAGCTTGGTAAAGGTTGCATGCTTTTTCTTCATTTTCTGTGTTCTTTATGTTTTCTCTCCTGCTCAGAAGCTTTTACCCTCGTTCCAATAAAATCCCAGTATTGGACAAAGTTCCTCTTTAACAGTTTAAAACAAACAAACAAAACCTGATCTTCAGAAGGAGTGTAAAACTAAAACACAAAGGTATAATTAATCAAAAATAATGAGCAAAAATAGGATACCTTGAACTTTTAATGCTCCTGGACTAACTTCATCCAATAAGAGGGACATTGCCTGTGCTGTTTTTAGAGCCAGAAGACCTGGGTCCGAGCCTGGCTTAGTCACGCTCTCCATTGTTGTCAGCTGCTGTTTATATCTTTACTTGGGGGCTGCAGTGATTTTGCAAGATGGTGTGGGTTTTCTGTAAAATGTGAAGCCCTTTGCAGGTATTCTTTTTTTTTTAAATTGCTTTAAAATCATCCAAGGAGCTCTTAAGTAGGATGTCAGAAGTCCTTGGAGACGTCTTCTCACCACACTACGCCTGTTTCCTTATGAAAACTGGAAGGCTGAACCAGAATGTCTTGCATGTTCTTTTCAACCTCAAGCATTTTACAATGTCATGAAATAAAATAAGATGCTGACACCTGTATCAGGAAGACAAAGGATGGCGTGAGTTAGAACCAAGAGGTAAATTAGAAGAATAAAGGAGGTGATAGTTATGGGGGAAATGGCCCTAACCTGCCAGAAGTCTGCAGAGGGAAGCTGCAGAGGAAGGGGGTTTGGGGTCTATGTAGCAGGAGCCCTAGGAGGTGGGGGGCATTAATTTGGATGGTTTCATGGTTTTGGGGTGAAGGCTGCAGGGATGCCTGGGAGCTGAGTAATTAGGATGATAGATTTGGGGGTGGGGGGGGAGGTGGCAATGTTTTCAGATGAGTAGGCTCTAAGGCTTGCAGGGATTGGTAGTCAGCAAGTGTGGGGGCGAAATTGGCAGGGTACACCCATGACTCCAGCAACGACCACTTTCTTAACCTGTCTCCCCTCTCCCTCTCTGTTCCCCTGGGCAGTGAGAATGATCTACTGACATGACTTCTCCTCCCTGCTTGAACTCCTTTAGTGGGAGTTCTCCCTGGGGCTGAACAGGTTAAGAATCAGACTAGTATCCATGAGGATGTGGGTTCAATCCCTGGCCTCGCTCAGTGGGTTAAGGATCCCGTGTTGCTGTAAGCTGCAGCTTGGATCTAGTGTTGCTGTGACTGTGGCGTAGGCTGGCAGCTGCAGCTCTGTTTCGACCCCAGCCTGGGAACTTCCACATGCTGAAAGTGCAGCTGAAAAAAAGAAAGGAAAAAAGATCCTTAATGACTTTCATTGTGTTGAGCTTAAAATATGGATTCCTTAAATGGGCTTTCAGGTGCCTGAAGGGACTGGCGCTTGCTTATCTCCCATCCACCTCCTTTCCACTCTGCCTCTCTCTTTCTGAATTCCAACCATGCTGGTTAGTTTGAAGTCACCAAGGTTTTCCTGCATTAGGGCCTAATCATGTGCTATTTCTCCACCGTTCTTCATGGGGTTAGCTTTGATTCTTTCGGAGTTTAGCTGAAGTATTTCTTCAGACAGGCTTTTTGTGATCACTCTACATATAATAATCTCTCTCCCTTGCCTAAGCCTGATATGTATGTATGTATGTATGTGTGTGTGTGTATATATATATATATTTTTTTTTTCAAGGCCCCACCTATGGCATATGGAAGTTCCCAGGCTAGAGGTTGAATTGGAGCTACAGCTGCCAGCCTACACCACTACACCACAGCCACAGCAATGCCAGGTCCAAGCTGCATCTGCGACCTACACCACAGCTTACGGCAATGCCAGATTCCCGACCCATTGAATAAGGCCAGGGATTGAACCTGCATCCTCACGGATACTAGTCGGATTCGTTCCTGTTGTGCTACAGCGGGAGCTCCTTAAGCCTGATTATTTGTTTCCTCCACAACCACAACCACAAGCTATAGTTATTATGCCCTAGCATGATGTCTCATTAAAGAATTCTTTGCTATAGAATTGAATGAATGAATGCGAAGCGCACATTTTCTTCTTCCCTTTTTTCTTTTCTTCCCATATCTTTCTTTTGTCTTTCTCTCATTTTCCCAAGTCTATATAGCTTATATACATTTTTCGATTATAAAAGTAGTTTATATCCATGTCAAACAATTAAGTAATACTTAAGTATGGAAGAAAATAAAAGTCACTGAAATTGCATCACCCAGAGAAAATCAGAACTAATTTTTTGTTGTATATACCTAAAATCTACTTCTTAATTTTCAAAAGCAGTCGAGATTAATATTTTTCTTTCCAAGGTTTCAAATCAAGTTTCCCTCCTCTTAAAAGGGCTTCCGTGAGTTGGGTCTGTATGTCCTTCCCAGGAATCTTTTCCTCCTATTGACATTGGTGCTATTCTTCTCTGCCTAGGAGGTAGGCTGACGCTGCCTTTTTAAGGCGTAATCCGGTGGCATTTATCTTTGGTTAAAAGAAAAAAAGTAACTGTTATTCTTGTCTTTAGCTGCCAGCATTGCAGATTGGGCATTTAAATGCTTTGGATGGTGTATTTGGGGAAGCTAACAGCTGCATGTGCTATTTCCAATATTCTTTAAGATCCACCCAGGATGTGACCAGGGAATGCTTGCCATTTTTCTGGAGTGGGGGTGGAGATGTAAAATTGGTGAGCGATAAGCAGAGGTGAAAACTAGGTGAGAAATTCTTTAACTAATTGTAGGCCGGCCATCTGATATCCAGAAAAAAACTGCATTCCTTTGAGCTGCTCTCCGAATGCTCATCTGCCTGAACTTGGGTCGGCCGCAGGTGGGGAGTGCTTTGGAGACTCAGGGAATATCAGTGTGTTTCTAAAACAAACAAAGCAAACAAGTTCCACTCTCTCCTGCCATATATACATATATGGCAAAATCAGTGCTCTTTGTGCTATGCAACTGTGCTGTTCTCTGAATTTCCAACACCCATATATCCATAGCACTGTAGCAACATATATATGTTGGAGAAAAGCACTGTTGCACAGTCTGCAAGTGACCAGCCAACCAACCAACAATAACAACAAAAAAACCCCAAAGCAAATAAAAACCTTGGTTTTTCTCTTTAAAAAGGAAAACATTTGGATCCATTAGGGAGCCATGGGCAAGTCCTTCTCTTTCACATACTGAAATGCATAGTTGAATTGTGTTTCTAGTTTATATTCACCTCCTGCTCGATCCAAAAATGATTCATCGACACCATTTTGGGATTTGATTGGACTGAGAAATCCTTGTTATAGTTTAGTCGGGGCCAATTTCATGGATTTTCTCAAAGACAATTTGCACCCTAAAGCCTAACAGAAGTTCAAATTAAAGCTGTTTCCGTTGTTTTCATATCACATTAAATTTATACTCTAGGAATTTTTTGTTTGGGAGAGGATGATTGAAATGAGAACTGTTTTCTTTGGCTGTTATTTCTTAAAAAAAACAAAAACAAAAACAACTGTCACTGCTAAATTTTGAGTATTTGTTTTGCCATGGGGAAGGGACAGGCAGTTAGCATGTTCTGATTTGCATAGTTACTTGACATAAGAATGTATTTTATCCTTGGAAGTGGGTAGCAGATACTCTTGGTGACCTGCCCCACTCCCTTTATCATTCACTGGGCTTCAGATTTCCGACTGTGCATTGACACCAACCTCCAGAAGCCCTCAGTCAGTGACTGATGGGAGTTGGGGTGTAATTACTCCATCTGTTCACTCCCTGGGGGTGCTGATGGTAAAGCCTGTTTGTCTCAGAGTTTCCTGGTCCCAGTTACGTCCTAGTTATGGCTTAACACAGCCTTCATTAACTCTCTTTCCTTTCCTGCTGCTCCCCTACTGGTAATCCCTGTACCTCTTTAAGAAACTGCAGTCAAATCTTGGTCTCAAATCAAATCCCTGCTTTGGGGGATACCTAATCTAAAACAAACCTCTTAGCTTCAGGCCACATTTTAATCTATTATCCTAGGTAGATAAAATCATACTTGGCTTAATACTTAACAAGTACTTTATATGTTTTCATTATCTGGTAACACATATTGTTAATTATCTCCTAAATCATGTCTTTGTTATTTTCCCTTTAAAAGAGAGAGCGTTGTACATATGGAATATGATTGAAACAGTGAAAATACAAAAAAAGCATCGGAAAAATAAGTACCTGGGTTAAACACCATTGTATTCTAAGAATGCCCAGTCTCAATAACAATGCTTTAAGACAGGAAGAAATGTGTACCAAGTGCTAAGTTTAGTGGCTAAAACTTAGCATGTTACTTTAATTGTTGCTTTTCCTGGCATCTTCTATGTTATGAGATAGCCAGGCATTTAGGAAGAACTTGTAATTTTTTGTAAAGATAAGGATGGAGGTCAAATACTATTTAATTCACATCAGTGTGAGAGCTCTACATTATGATCTGCCCTTTAAGTGTCTAGGATACATACTGAATGCAAAATAAAAGCTTTTGCAGACCCGGAGATTACGTAGGCAGAAGTCACCTGCTCCTTGAAAGATAGGGGGTAAGCATAACTGTGGGGCATTGCAGCTGTAATTTGGCCTCCTAAATGTGCCAGCTACCCTGAAAGTACCCAACCTTGGCCACATGGGTGATGGGGTCAGAGGTTGTGATGGGATCATATTCAAGATCACTAACTGCAGATTCTGTCTTTTGGGTCAGAACTGTGTCTGGCAAAATAAGGAGACAGGCAGGAGAATGTGGGGACTGGGGACCGAGGTTGGGGACTGTCTGGGTGCAGATTCTCACCAATAAAATAAAGATAATTCCTGGAAGTTTCCGTCGTGGCTCAGTGGTTAACACATCCAACTAGGAACCGTGAGGTTGCGGGTTCGATCCCTGGCCTCGGTCAGTGGGTTAAAGATCCAATCCGGTGTTGCCATGAGCTGCGGTGTAGGTCACAGACTTGGCTTGAATCCCCTGTTGCTGTGGCTGTGGTGTAGGCTGGCAGCTGTAGCTCTCATTCGACCTCTAGACTGGGAACTTCCATATGCCACACATGTGGCCCTAAAAAGCAAAATAATAAAATAAAGCAAAAAGATAATCCCTACCTTTCAGGGTGTTTGTGAAGATTAAAGTGATTCAAGCATAATACCTCATAAATAGTAAGTTCTTGGTAAATGGTTGCTATTATTAGGGTGGTTTATTGTCCAAACCAGTATACTTTCAAAAATAAAAGGGTGCTAAAATGAGCTATATAATATATATATATATACTTACATAATTTAAAAACTAAATATTTACTGAAAAATTAGTTTTATTATAGGAATAGACCCATAGAATAGTTCTACCTAAAAACATTTGAAAATGAAATTCTTACCAAAAAAATAAAAACAGCCATGTATATTACAGCAAAATAAAAATGCTTTTTGTAATCGTATGTGAATAAGAAAAGTTGAAATTTTTTTTTTGTCTTTTTGTCTTTTTAGGGCCATACCCGCATCATATGGAGGTTCCCAGGCTAGGGGTTGGATCAGAGCTGTTGCTGCTGGCCTGTGCCAGAGCCACAGCAACGCCGGATCCGAGCCACATCTTCGACCTACACCACAGCTCACGGCAACACCAGATCCTTAACCCACTGAGTGAGGCCAGGGATCGAACCTGCAACCTCATGGTTCCTAGTTGGATTTGTTTCCACCACACCACAACAGGAACTCCAAGAAAAGCTGAATGATTATTTTTGTGACATATTCATATACATAGTCAGTTTTTTAATTGTAGCTGACTCTAATACCACATAACTGGCATTTTTTTTGAAGAAGGCACTTTTTTTTTAAGGTTTCCAAAAATTTTACTTACTACAGTCAATTGATATATTTATTAAAAATTAAATTTGCCTTCCAGTGGGCTCTTCTTACGCCATGTGCCCATGCTGCTATTGAAGTAGTTAATATATCTTGAGTTAGAGTTTTTAAAGTGTTCTTTTAAAAAAAAATTTTTTTATTGTAGTTGACTTACAATGTTCTGTCAACTTCTGCTGTACAGAAAAGTGACCCAGTTATATATGTATATACTATTTTTCTCATATTATCTTCCATCATGTTCCAATCACAAGTGATTGGATATAGTTCCCAGTGCTGAACTAGAGAAAGACACACAGACTGACGGACCCCTTCCTCTTCTTTTTTTTTTTGGCCACCCTGTGGCATGTGGAGTTCCTGGGTCCGGGATCAGAGCTGCAGTTGTGACCTAAGCCGCAGCTGTGGCAACACCAGATCCTTAACCCCCTGTGCTATGTTGGGGATTGAACCTGTGTCTCACAGCTCCCAGGACACCACCAATCCTGTTATGCCATAGTGGGAACTTCTCCCTTCCTCTTCTTATAAGGGCACTATTTCCATGGTGCTGGCCCCACCTGCATGACCTTGTCTAAACCCAATTACCTCTCCACAGCCTCCAAAGGCTGTCACATTGAGAGTTGGGGCTTCAACCTATGACTTTTGGGGATACACACTATTCAGTCCATGGCTCTGCTCATGTGCTTACACAGTGTTAGACAAGACCATAGCAGGGGCAGAGAAATGCAAAGTGGAGGGCTACTGAATTAATCCCGGCTGGTTTTAACACGATTACTACTAGTAAGTCTCCATTAAAGTGAAAATAAACCAGGAACATGTTGAGCTAAACAGGATGGCAAGACAGTAGGCCTAACCCCGGACTGTCCAGGGCAAAATGTCCTAGCCAATTACCTAGCTGCTGAAGATGGCCCCTTATTGTAAAAGAAATTTTTACATGCGAACACTAGAGGGCGCTTTAGACTGTAATTAAGAATCCTGCTTTCTTTCCAGAGGAAACGCTGCACCCGATTGATGGTTTAAACTTCAGCAGTGAACAGTTTATAAAAACCTAGATAAATCCACATCACTTGATTTTGATATTCCAAGAACATGATCGAATTCCACACAAATGTTTTGCTGTGTGTCTCCACATGCTGGTGGTTGTGATAATCCTACTTTTTAAAAATTCTTTTTTTTAATGGAAATATAGTTGATTTACAGTGATAATCCTGTTTTTGTTTACTTCGGAATGCCTTTTTTACCCCTTGAATCTTCAGGAGTGCCTTAAGGTGAGAATAAAGATTGGGTTGCGATCTCTGCTTACCAGTGGGGTTTTGTTTTTTTCTTGGAGTGGGTTGGGGGGGGGGCAGGAGGGAGGGCTATACAGTCAATGAAAGCAACTATAACGTCTTTCTTTAGAGATAAACCTGGTGTTATTTTTATATGCATGTGGCACCCACTGTTATTATGATATGTGTTATAAGTAAGGGTGGATTATTAGGCAAGTGTTCCAGCCTTCAGGGAAGCGGTATAAATTGTGGGGGAAAATATTGTTTGGCCTGGAGCCCTTGATTCTGTCCCTGTCTCTGTGCCTTTGGGCAGATCTTATAATCCTTCTGGGTTTGTGTCTTAATCAAGTGGTGGGGTTGAACTAAATGACTGCGTCCTTTTCAGGTCTACAATGCTCTTATCCTGACTTTTACACCTAATGTCGCTTGGTCTTAAATTTGCATTCACATGTAGGTGTGCTGTCTGGATATTACCTTTAGCTCAAATCATGAAGTCTCTGACACTGTGGAAACTTGACTTAGAAGAAAGTGGGGAGGGAGGTAGTTCCCTGTTTGGGGGCCCTGGTGGAGTTCTTTATAATGGCTCCCCCCCCCCACTAGAAACCAGTAGAAAATACTAGAAAATACTCATGCAAGCACTGTTTCCTAACCTCAGACTTTCCTTGAAGCAAAAATGATGGTCAAATGTTTATATTCATCGACTTTCCTGCTAGGATTCAGGCTAGATAAACAGTGAGAGGCCAAAAAAAATCACTTGAGATTTTTAAGTCCAATTCGTCTATTTCTGATGCTGTTGAAAACACCTGAGATGAATATTTGCCAGCTAGATGTAAGCCCCATCTGCCCTCAGGTAATTGCGGCCAGACTGTTTAGGGATCTGGTGTGTGATTGACTGTTGTTGCTACACAGTTTTATTTTAACTCCTGAAGAATTCTCTGGCATTTCTGGCTGAGTTCTACTTCTAAAATAAACATGTTGTTGAATGGTGTACGCTTTACATGGAAAAATGAGACGTTAGCACCATTCGTCTCTGTTGGAAGGAAAATAATTTGATTGGTGGAGTCACACAACTCCTATCTTGTGTAGAGATTAAAAAGTGACTTTTAGCATGTTTCTCGGTGACAGTTTCTGTAGTCTTTTGCATGTGTGTGTGTGCATGCATCTGTGTGCTTGTGTTTGGGTGCCTTGTGTCTGCAGATGTGTCTCTGTGTGTCCCTTTTTTCAGTGAACAGTCATTTACAGTTAATAACTCCTGCATGATAACTTGTGTTATATCTTGAAAGTTTCTTCACACCTCGCAGTTCACCATCTGTGGTGGTGAAATCGAAAAGAAGGCAATCCCAAAGGGAACGTGCATCTTTTGGCAATTTCCTCACGACGTCTAATGTCTGAGCTGAGCCTTTGGAACAGCAGGCAGAGTAGAGGAGGGAAGGCAGGAGCTGGGATAGGTCTCAGGCCAGGGAGCCTGGCAGGTGCATGAATGACCAGTCAAGTCTGCAAGGAGACCACTGTACAAGCCTGTGGATGTCAGTGTCAGGGAGATGCTTCCCATCCCTTCATCAGCCCTGTCCTGAGGGCCTCCTTTGTGCCAGATCCTGTGATTGCTGAAATGAATGTGGAAGTGTCTTCCCCCAAGTATTTTAAGGACCAGTGGGTAAACCGAACATAGAAATAAATCGGGATAAAACCATAAATGCTAAGAGGAGTGTTATGGGAGCCCCCAGGCGTTCAGGCTGTGAGGAGAGGATCTCACTAATATGCTAATGGCCCATGTCTTTCAAGGGAAGGCAAGGGGGTCCCCAGGTGGACAGCAGGCTTTCTGAGGTGTGCATGGAGGGAGCGTGAACCCATGTCCTTTGTACAGCGCGGGCAAGGGGAGGATACAAGTTGGGAACAGCAGAAATGCCTTCAGGAGATGCACTCTCAGTTCTTTCAGCATGTTGGAGTCTTTGCACGCGCTGGCTTGAATTCAAGATGGTGCTTTCTAAACCCATTTTGGCCGTTCCTTCGAGAACCTTCATTTACTTAAGGAGTGAGACCATTTTCCTCAGGCATTTATGCAAAAACGGATTGTATTACTTGTCATTAAAAGTATCTCAGAAGTGATACCGTGGGAAGAGACAAATCAGGTGGGTATCAATTTTTCTACTATTGTTTTTCTTTTTCTTTTTTTCTTTTTTCTGCTTTTTAGGGTCACACCTGTGGCATATTCGATCCCAGGCTTGGGATCAAATTGGAGCTGCAGCTGCCGGCCTACACCACAGCCACAACACAGCAACACAGGATCTGAGCCACATCTTCAGCTTACACCGCAGCTCACAGCAATGCCAGATCCTCAACCCACTGAGCGAGGCCAGGGCTTGAAGCCGTGTTCTTATGGATAATAGTCCATGAGGTTCATTACCACTGAGCCATAATGGGAACTCCTCCACTGTCATTTGTAACAAGATCATTTTTTTTTGTTGTTTTTATGGCTGTACCTGTGGCACATGGAAGTTCTCAGGTTAGGGGGTTGAATCAGAGCTGCAGCTGCAGGCCCTACACCACAGCCATGGCAACACTAGATCTGAAGCATATCTGTAAGCTACACCACAGCTTGTGGCTGGATCCTTAACTGAATTTTGGTTAAGACTCTTAGTTACAAGTGACTGAAACTCCACTCAAACCAGCATATGCAATAAAGGGAATTTGTGGGCTCACATAGTTGGGAAGCCTCAGTGGGTGGAGCAGGAAGAACTGGATCAGAGATTCAGACATGGCCATGGGACTCTCTTTCCACACCCCTTGCCTCTGTTCATCTCTGCTTACACTTTTGGATTGTATAGTTTTTTTGTTTTTTTTTTTTTTGAAGTATCTTACTTGAGAATTCTAGTGAGGTAGAGAACTTTGGTTAGATTAGCATGTGCCAGATGTCTGGCTGGTATTTTGGTCACTAATAGTGCAAGTGGTGGAAAAACTTTGGAGAAAATTATAAAAAGTCATTTTCTTGTGCCCCATCCCCCTACTTTTTTAAAATTTTATTTTATTATTTATTTATTTATTTATTTATTTATTTATTTATTTATTTTTGTCTTTTTGCTATTTCTTTGGGCCGCTCCCGCGGCATATGGAGGTTCCCAGGCTAGGGGTCGAATCGGAGCTGTAGTCGCTGGCCTACGCCAGAGCTACAGCAACGCAGGATCCGAGCTGCGTCTGCAACCTACACCACAGCTCACGGCAATGCCAGATCGTTAACCCACTGAGCAAGGGCAAGGACCGAACCCGCAACCTCATGGTTCCTAGTCGGATTCGTTAACCACTGCGCCACAACGGGAACTCCCCATCCCCCTACTTTTGTGGGACAAAAGTGTCAAACATTGGGCATAAAACATGTCCCATGTCGGCAATGAGCTTTGCCAATTGAGGGTGATAAACTGATTCAGATAACAACACGGACAGCAACTTACTCTGAGTGCTCAACAAGTGCTAGGTATTCCCTAAGCCTTTTATGTGTAACACATTTAATTTTCATCACAAGCCTATGTGTTGGACATGACTATTATCTCCACTTTATGGATGAGGAAACTGAGGCTCTGGGAGTTGGGGGCACTGCCCAACATCATACACTAGTGCATGGATATTTGTCTTCAGACCTGTGCTCTTAGCCGTTAAGTTAAACAGAGTTGCCTGATATAATAATTAGTGATAATGTCTAATGAATGGATAGATATTGTTGCAAAGATATTAAACACATGAGAAAGAAGGAAAGAGGGAAAATACCATTTCATAATTTCCCCCCATATTCGATGATTCCCAGCCCAGCTCCCAAGGGTCCAGCGGAGTCCATCAGGGTTGGGAAAGGATTTGCCTGGGTCACATCACGGCTGAGCCAAAAATAGTCAGTTTGGGTTCAAGGATACCCACTAATTCAACCCTTGGGAGTTTAGTTCAGGGATGGAGTTTGGGAGCAAGAGTGGGGTCCACTTCTGGAAAGAACAGGAAAAATTTGAGGAGGAGGAGACACTGCTTGAACTCCCTCGGTGGCTCTGACCTGAGCACCAGGTCTGGAAAAGTTCAGCCCCTCTGTGACCCTCTGCGGGCTGCTCTGGGATCAGGCCTCCTTGGGTTGACCAGTGTGTTAATCCCTCATGGAACTAGAGAGGATGGACGGATCTTGAACTCCCAGGACTAAAACGGACTTTAGGGAGGGCTGGATGAAATGTGGGGTGGGGAGATACGTATGAGTTTGTCTCCCTTTGCAATTTTTTTTTTTTGCTTTTGTTATTTTAAAATTGTTGTTAAATATATATAACGTAAAATTGACCATTTTCTCTTTTTTATGGAAATATAGTTGCTTTACAGTGTTTCAGGTATACAGTAAACTAAGTTATATATATGTGTGTGTGTGTGTATGTGTGTGTATTCTTTTTCAGTCTTTTCCATTATGTGTTACTACAAGATATTGAATATAGTGCCCTGTGCTATGCAGTAGGTCCTTGTTACCTATCAATTTTATATATGGTAGTGTGTGTCTGTTAACCCAAATTCCTAATTTATCCCTCCTATAATTCCCCTTTGGTAACTATACATTTGTTTTCTTTTTCTTTTTGCTTTTTAGGGCATATGGAGATTCTCAGGCTAGGGGTCTAATCTGAGCCACAGCTGCTGGCCTACACCCCAGCCACAGCAACGTGGGATCTGAGCCGTGTCTGCAACCTACACCACAGCTCACGGCAACATCAGGTCCTTAACCCATTGAGTGAGGCCAGGGATCGAACCCCCAACCTCGTGGTTCCTAGTGGGGTTCGTTTCTGCTGTGCCACAACGGGAACTCTACATTTGTTTTCTATGTCTGTGAGTCTGTTTCTTATTTGTAAATAAGTTCACTTCTGTCATTTTTTTGGATCCCACTTAAAAGTTATATCATGTGATACTTGTCTTTCTCTGACTTCACTTAGTGATAGGTCTATCCATGTTGCTACCAATGGCATTATTTCATTCTTTTTATGGCTGAGTAATAATCCATTGTGTATATGTACCACATCTTCTTTATCCATTCCTCTGTTGATGGGCATTTAGGTTGCTTCCATGTCTTGGCTATTGTAAATAGTGCTGCTCTGAACATTGGGGTACACGTATCTTTTCAAATTAAGAGTTTTAATCTTTTCTGGATAAATACCCAGGAGTGGGATCACATGGTAATTCTATTTTTTGTTCTCTGAGGTACTTCTATACTGTTGTCCATAGTGGCTGCAAAAGTGACCATTTTTATGTGTACAGTTCGGGGGAATTAAATACACTCTCCACGTTGTGCAACTATCACCACTATCTATTTCTAAAACTTTTCCATTTTCCCAAAGAGAAATGCCCCATTCCCCTTCCCTCCAGCCCCTGGTCATCTCTGTTCTACTTTGTGAATTTGGCTACTCGAGTTTCCTCATGTCAGTGGAATTGTAAGATATATGTGCCTTTGTGTCTTGGCTTCTTTCATTCAGCATAATGTGCTCAAGCTTCCTCCACGTAGTGCGGGTCAGAACTTCATTTCTTTGTTAAAACTGGAAGACTGGAGAGGAGATAGCATGAGATGGTCTGGGCTTGCCCCGCCTCTGCATAGCACAGGCTTCCTGCCCTTGAAGTTCCAAGTTGTTGCTCGGCGGCATCCTTGCCAGTTCCCAAGGCCAGTGAGTGGTGTGATTCATCGCGCATCAGAAAAACAAAGGTTTCTCTCACCCCAACCTCGTCCCCAATTCTTTCTCTTCAAAATACAGAGACGAGAAAATCTACTTGGTTTAACAGTGAGTGGGGGACAGTGGAAGTCAAGGTAGAAAAGACCTGTTAATTAATTATTCACACTTTGCTACGAATCAGGATCATCTGATCTTTCTTCAGTGCCCTCAGCAGAACCAAGACAATAGGAATTACTGAGTTGGAACAGAAAGTAGGGTAAGGCTGAAGTTCTGGAGCCCAGGTGTGGCAGCCTTATTCCGATACCATCAAAGCCCCAGGCGTGTGGGGAGAAGGAAGGAGAGACTAGATACCTGGAATTTCTCCTCTGAGGAGAAACCAGAGGAAATGGCCTTGCTCTGGCTTGTCTTAGCACCAGACCGGACACCTCTCTCGCCCACACAGCGGCTGTCATTTAAAGCATTTAAGGGAGCTCCCTTTGTGGTTCAGTGGTAAAAGACTTGGCTAGGATCCATGAGGAAGCGGGTTTGATCCCTAGCCTTGCTCAGTGGGTATTGCTGTGAGCTGTGGTGTAGGTTGCAGATGGGGCTTAGGCCCCACATTGCTGTGGCTGTGGCTTAGATCCGTGACTGCAACTCCCTAGCCTGGGAACTTCCATATGCCACAGGTGTGGCCCTAAGAAGAACAACAACAAAAAAAAGTATCTAAGGTTGCTAGCCCCCCTAGGGTCTTTTAAAAAAATTAATTTATTTTGTTTATTTTACTTACCGAAGTAGAGTTAATTTACAGTATCAAGTTAGTTTCAGGCATACAGCACAATTCAATTATACATGTATAATATATGTATATTCATTTTCAGAATCTTTTCCCTTATAGGTTATCACAAAATGTTGAGCATAGCTCCCTGTGCTGTACAGCAGGTCCTTGCCACCTGGAGTCCTGGAATGGGGAGAGCTGGATTTTGTAGCCTCTCTCTCCCTTCTTTGCAGATTCTCTGGATAGAGACACAGAAATTTCACAGGCTCACTCTGGGTCAAGCCATGCGAAACAGAAGTTCTTTGTGGAGCCAGTTTCTGTTCTGTTCAGCAGTTCACACATTTACTTTCAGCTCCAAGGTCCCCTGGCCGGACCCTGAAGAACCTTCCACGCAGGTTGACATACTCACTGCCGCTGTCCCAGAAGCACGGTGTCTCCTTCCAGTTCACTGCTGTTCCTTTTTAGCTTTTTGCCCTTGGATTGGCTGGTTGGTAAGAAGGCAGCCGGCACTGGCTGTAGTACGTGTGGGGTGGGGAGACAGGAAGGAGGTTTCTGGGTCTGTGTTGCTGACCTAATTCTACAATATGTTTTCATTGACTGAGTTGATTATTTATATATCACTTACTGGTAAGTGAATGACTTTCACTCCTTTCAATTTTTCCGTGTCCCTACTTCCAGCTCCTTACCACATTTTACACGCACTTGAAAATTCCCTTCTTAGGCTCTTTGTTGTTCATTTAAGCTCATAGGAACAATATTGCCTGCTTATTGTTTGAACTGCCGCTTTGCTGCTGCTATTAGAAAACCCTAGTTTTACATGTAATTTGTATGAGGAATAAGTTAATGTTTACTGTCCAGCCTTTAAAGGAGCTGTGTTCTTCATGTTGCATTTTAATATTTAGTGTACCAATGGAACATTTTTGCTTTAATCACCTTCCTTGAGTGATTAAGTATGCGTCACTGGATTTGGCTTGCTTTCACTAACTCAGAAAGCTGGTTCCTTGTTAAACAAGTTAGTTATTTGTTCCCTAAAGTTATATTCACTGTGTACTTTTTGTGTTTGGCACCGCTTTTTGTGTTCTGACTTCAATGAAAAACATTAAAAGAATTACTTAAATATATGTACTCTTTGTATTTTGAAACTGGGGTACTCATGTTATTTTGATGTTAGATTCAGCATCAGAGAGACTTTCTAAGTTCAAATTCACAGGCTTTATGGCTTTCTTATTTCTAAAACTTGCTCAGTTATGCCCCATTTCTGCTGGTGTGGCATCAGAAAAATGGTTCTTTTATGGAAATTTGATTTTTGTATCCCTTCCCTGCTTTTCAGTAAACTCTGAGGTTTTCAGTCCTAAAAATTAAATGAGAATAGTAATTCAAGTAAGCATGGCTTTTAAAAATGTTTAATAAGCAGGACATCATTGCTTACCTGGGACATTAAAGAAATGATTTTTTTTTTTTTGTATTTTCTAGGGCCACTTCCTGTGGCATAGGGAGGTTCCCAGGCTAGGGATCGAATCGGAGCTGTAGCCACCAGCCTACGCCAGAGCCATAGCAACCCGGGATCCAAGCCACATCTGCAACCTACATCACAGCTCATGGCAACGCTGGATCCTTAACCCACTGAGCAAGACCAGGGATCGAACCCACAACCTTATGGTTCCTAGTCAGATTTGTTAACCACTGCGCCACGACAGGAACTCCAAGAAATGATTCTTACAGCAGCATTAATCCCTTTCTGTTACATGTATTATGAGTATGACTGATTTATGGGTGTGAAAACTTTGTTAAATGCAAATAAATAACAGTAGTCCTTTAAAGAACAATTCCCCCTCCCCTATACAAGAATACATTTACTTTATATGAAGTGATAAAATCTATATTTTGCAAGAAATAGAATTTTAAAATTATTTAATGTCAGGTATTTTTTGCATAGTAGGTATGCAGTATGTGTGTTTCCTTTTCCTGCTACAGAAGAAAAAAATGACTTTAGTGGAGAAAGCAGAAAAAAAAGCTTTTAGGTCTCTGTCCCTTGCTCTGACTGTATCCCTTTACTGTAGATATATAACTGAATAGATTGCTCTAATTACATAGTTCATCTTTGTAACAGCCTCAGCTGATTCAGTTTAAAATCAGATTAAAATGAAACAAAACTTTCTTCTGCTTGTGCATCCAAACCTATAATTTAGGACTGTGCTGAACTTTGAAAAGAATGCTTAACCAGTTTTTTCTCCAACCACAAGTTTGATATAATTTCCTTAAAAAGCAAGAAAATCGTGACACATTTAAAGATCCTAGATTTAGTTGTTTAGAGGCTGTTTCTGATGATGGGGGAAATTAAGCAGACCACCTTGTACTCTATGTAATAGTGAGAACGGGGGCTGAGAAACCAGGGCTGAGTCTTCATCCATTAAGAGGAAGAGCTGGCAAAGTTGAATTCTCCATCTTTGACCTTAGCATTTCAGTGGGTCTTCGTTCTTATGGACTCTCTCCCCTCACCCATTTCCTTCTCACTTTTAATTTATACAGGCATTAAACATTTTGGATAATATTTGGGTGCCCTCTGAGCTTTGGAAAGACATTTTCTTTGGGTTCAGTCCATTGGGTCCATGTTGTTCTGTTGTGTTTTTATACTGTGTTCATCAGAAAAACCTTAAGTAGAATAAAGCACACAGAGGTATTAAATTATCTCATTTCTTTTTGAGTCATTTCAGCTCTAGAGTTTCTCTTCCTTTTGCTACTTAGAAAATTGGGACTTTAGAATCAGGGACTCCCCAAGCCACAGAATCTCACCATTGTTCATGGTCCTGCAAAGCAAACATCTCTCTACTTCCCCATGTAACTTCCACATTTGCTTTTTTTTTTCTTTTTCTTTTGGTCTTTTTGTCTTTTTAGGTCTGCAACTGAGGCATATGGCAGTTCCCAGGCTAGGGGTCAAATCATAGCTGTAGCCACCAGCCTACACCACGGCCACAGCAACGCCAGATCCAAGCCGCGTCTGTGACCCACACCACAGCTCACAGCATCACCAGATCCTTAACCCACTGAGCGAGGCCAGGGATCGAATCCACAACCTCATGGTTCCTAGTTGGATTTGTTAACCGCTGAACCATGACGGGAACTCCGAGAGGTATAATTTAAATATATGTTCTTCCACCTGCTCTGATTCTTTGCACTTTATTTAATGAGTCTACATTTCTTATCTTATTCAAGAATTGACTTAAAACTCCTTTCTTCCTGCCCATCACCCAGTAAGCTTGGGGCTGAAGGAATGGCCTGCTGTGAGGTGATGCTGTGAGGGGTGCCCGGTATGTGTATATTTGTAAAGCAGTAATGAAACCGACTAAAATTTGGTGTGCTTTTTAATATCGCTCTGTGAGGACAATTCTAAACACGTGTCAGTGGTAAATTACTCTTTGCTGAAAAAACCCTTTCGTTGGCCTAAGTTCTAAACAATTCTGTGGTTATTGTTGTTTTAATAACATATACATAAGCTACAAACTTAAAACATTTGTATTAGCTATACTTTTTTTTTTAATGCTCTTTAGGGCTGAACCCGAGGCATATGGAAGTTCCCAGGTTAGGGATCGAATCGGAACTACAGCTGCTGGTCTGTGCCACAGCCATAGCAATGCAGGATCCAAGCTGTGCCTGCAACCTACACCGCAGCTCACGGCAATGCTGGATCCCTGACCCACTGAGCGAGGCCAGGAATCAAACCCGCATCCTCGTGGATACGAATCGGATTTGTTTCTGCTGTGCCACAGCAGGAACTCCTGTATTATTCTTTAATACGCATTGTTTACATGGACGTTAATTTGGAGAACCCCTTCTTAAACACTGAACTACATACATTCACATTTAAAAGAAAATAGTATTTCTTATCTCTCTTCGTTTCTAAAGATCAGTATCCAGGAGCAGCTTAGGTTCGTGGTTCTGGCTCAGCACCTTTCATGAGATTGCGGTGAAGAGGCTGACTGTAGCTGCAGCTTTTGAAGCCTGGCCTGGGGGTGAGGGCTGCTTCTGGCTTAGTCCTCAGTTCCTCACTGGCTGTTGGTCTGAGGTCTCAGTTCCTCACTAGTTAGGCTTTTCCACCCCAGCTGTTCGTCCAGGCAGCTGACTCTTTCCCATGTGAGTGATCCATACACATTCACTTTGAGACTAAGTTCCTAAAAGTTCAGAACTGTTAGAGCTCACTTCAGATATAGTTTGAGTCTGACCTCTGTGATCCTGCGCATTTCTGGGCTTAAACCCTAGATGTGAAATCAGTGAAACCACAGTGACAGCACAGGTGAAGAAATCTACTTCAGTTCGGATACTCCTTGTGACTATTTGGAGATTCTATTTGTGTTTAAAATTTGAAACAGTGCAAATCACAAAAGGTATGATTTTTACTTGTAGCTCATGTATGTTTTCCTTTTTCTTTTTTTTTCTTTTTAGGGCTGCATGTTGCCGCATATGGAAGTTCCCAGGCTAGGGGTTGAATCAGAGCTACAGCTGCTGGCCTATGCCACAGCTCACAGCAATGCCAGATCCTTAATCCACTGAGTGAGGCCAGGGATCGAACCTGCATCCTCATGGATCCTAGTCAGGTTCGTTAACCAATGAGCCATGAAGGGAACTCCTGCATGATGTGTTTTATTGAGTTTGAATAACATCTTTAAAATTAAAGTTTATTTTTTAAAAAAATTCTTGTTTTAAAACCAAAGGAATGGAGTTCCCGTCGTGGCGCAGTGGTTAACGAATCCGACTAGGAACCATGAGGCTGTGGGTTCAATCCCTGCCCTTGCTCAGTGGGTTAAGGATCTGGCGTTGCCATGAGCTGTGGTGCAGATTGCAGACGCAGCTCGGATCCCGCATTGCTGTGGCTCTAGTGTAGGCCGGTGGCTACAGCTCCAATTAGACCCCTAGCCTGGGAACCTCCACGTGCCTCAGGAAGGGGCCCTAGAAAAGGCAAAAAGACTAAATAAATAAATAAATAAATAAAACCAAAGGAACAAGAAGATACAATATCACATCAGTATGATTTAGTGGTTTGTCACAATTGTAGCTTTTTCAGAGCTTTCATTTTTATTGAAATTTTCTTGTTTTTGGAATATTATTTTTATGAATAAATTCATATTCACTAATCATATATAAAGATAGACCAATATGTAGATAACTTTTTACCTTTCTAAAAACTATATTAAAATAACTAAAACTAATTCATTATTTTCCCTATTTTGAATGGCAACTTCTTTTCTTTTCTTTTTCTTTTTTTGTATTTTAGGGCTGTCCCTGCAGCATATGGCGGTTCCCAGGCAAGGGGTCCAATAGGAGCTGTAGTCGCTGGCCTACAACTCTGGCAATTTCTTATTTGTTTTTTATTGGCATTACATATACATATTGAGTTCAATGAAATAAAGGGGTCCATGCCACTGCCCCTCTTCTGGCCTCTATTTCCTTTTATAACTATAACTAAAAAGATGACTTGGAGTTCCCATCGTGGCTCAGTAGTAACGAACCCGACTAGTATCCATGAGGACATGGGTTCAATCCCTGGCCTTGCTCAGTGGGTTAACCATCCGGCGTTGCCCTGAGCTGTGGTGTAGGTTGCAGATGTGGCTCGGATCTGGTGTTGCTGTGGCTGTGGCGTAGGCTGGCGGCTGCAGCTCCTAGCCTGGGAACCTATATATGCCGTGGGTGCGGCCCTAAAAAGACAAAAAAGAAAAAAAAAGATGACTTGGTTATATAAAAAGAGTGGTGGTAGATTTACCCCAGATCGAATTTGGTAGGCATAACATTGCTTCTGGGCTACTTTTCCACATTATTTTTAAAAACTTTTTTACCACCTCTGAGACCTTTCCTTGTACTCCATACTTAGTCAAAAGTACTGCAAAAACGAACCTTTTCACAGAAAAGAAAATCATGGACTTGGAGAATAGACTTGTGGTTGCCAAGGGAGAGGGGGAGGGAGTGGGATGGTTGGGGAGCTTGGGGTTAATAGATGCAGACTATTGCCTTTGGAATGGATTAGCAAGGAGATCCTGCTGTGTAGCACTGGGAACTATGTCCAGTCACTTATAATGGAGCATGATAATGTGAGAAAAAAGGAATGTGTACATGTATGTGTAACTGGGTCACCACCACTGTACAGTAGAAAGTTGACAGAACACTGTTAACCAGCTATAATGAAAAAAATAAAAATCATTATATATATATATATATATATATATATATATATATATATATATATAAAAGCATACCCTGCTTTTATATCATGACATGTCCCTGAGAAACCTATATGTAACCAGAATCTTTGGAAAACAGAGATATTTCAAACAAATTCTTTGGAACATACAAGTTATCTCTTTTCTTTTCAGCGTGCGTATACCCCATGCACCTTTTTTACTCTTAAAAGAGAAAGCAAGAAGCACCCGTAAAGGAATATTCTGTGTTCTGAGCAGAGAAGATTAGATGCTTTTCCTACTCATTCTACATCTTGCTCTGATGAAGGGAGGCGTAACTTCTTTCAGCCCTGAAACAACTTTGTTCCAGCCTCACAGGTCCTCCCTGGTCCTAAAAACGCTGCTTCTGGCAACTCTGAAGTCTTAACGCAGCGAGAACCATCACAGCAAAAAGCTCCCTGCCTCAGACAGCCCATGAACAACTCAGGCCAAAGATGAAGACCTTTCTAGTTTCCCTTATGAAGCCTGGTGTCATGGTAGATGGAAATCATATCCAGGAACAGGCATGTAATATGTGCTTGATTCTATTGGCTCTGCAGATTCAATGTTAAAAGTCAACCAGGAATTCCTGAAGGTCTCTTACCTCTTCTCAAGGAATAGCATCTTCAAGTTCTTTGAGTCTCTTCCTATCCGCATATTCTTCCTATCTGTATATTCACTTGTGAGTTTTCCCAAACGCATTTTCAGAAGAGCTCTTTTATTAGAATGGTTTGGGTAGAATGTCTTGTATTTTATTCTCTTAGTTCAAAATATGAAAGGTACCTAGGATGGGGTCGTGTGCTATCTGGATATTACTGTCGTTCTGTCAGAAGCCAGCCACCCCCCATTCCTTTAGTTTGCCCTGCTTTGTTGCCCTCCCTGTTCTTTGGCCTCTTCCCACAGAGTCTACTTTCTATTAGATGACAGTAATTGATAATCAGAGATGCTCATCTGAGTGAACTTGTTAACTAAAGAGCATGTCATTGTCTCGGATAAAACAGACATTTTTCTGAAGACACTTAAGGAGAGCAAATAATGGTAAATGTCAGACTAGTGGGAGAAAATCCACATGATGTTTCTGGAGAAGGAATTCTGACTTCACCATGAGAAAGATCAGGGTTAAATCTTGACTCCTGGAGTTCCCGTCATGGCTCAGCGGTTAACGAATCTGACTAGCATCCATGAGGGCGCAGATGCGATCGCCTGACCTCGCTCAGTGGGTTAAGGATCCGGTGTTGCCATGAGCTGTGGTGTAGGTTGCAGACGTGGCTTGGATTCTGCATTGCTGTGGCAATGGCGTAAGCCAGCAGGTACACTTCCGATTAGACCTCTCGCCTGGGTGTGGCCTGAAAAAAAAAAAAAGAAAAAAAAATTCTTGGCTCCTTAACCTACTAGCTTGGTGATCTTGGGCAAGCAACTGACCTCTCTGAGACTTAGTTTTCTTATCTCAAAAACAAGGATGATATTTTCAACTGGCAGGGTTGTTGTTAGAATTAGGTGGGATAACAGATGGTAGACTGCTTAGCACATAGTAAGCTCTATGAATTAGCAGAAGTAATTGTGATATTTGGGACTGTTTTAGGCATCTCTGAAGCTTCATCCTATGTGTGCGCTTCTGTCTGGGTAGCTGATAGAAAGCTCTGGTTTTCCTTGGCCTTATTGGGAAAACTCTTTTAATAGTAAAAGGTATCACAAAGCTTGGGAATTATTAGTCTGGATGTTGGTTTTATTATTTGCTCCGTGTAGGTTGTTTTATTATTCTTAAATCATCTCCCTTTGAATTTACTGGCGTCTCTTCCAGCATGCATGATGCTGACCACTGAATAATTTGAAGGTTTAAGGGATAATGCATTCAGGCGAAGGCTAGAGCTTCTCTCCAAAAGGTCAGAGTTTGCCTCTTAAAGATGAGGGAGATTTTACATATAGTCACAATAAGGGTAAGAAAATATCTTTTTGGGGGAAGAGAATCTCTTATATTTACGTATACAGGGTCTGAGACTACCCCAGGAGAGGCACACCATTATGACGTGAATGTATGCTAAAATGGGTAAGTCTCAGGATTTTCAGTTTGGGAGGGAGAAAAAGGCTGTTACTTTGCCTCATGTGAAAAACTCCTATTGAAAGAGTCAGGAGCTTTAGAAGCCTCTGATCCGAGATCCTAGAAGGTTATCTGGCTTGTTTATTTAACCCATTAATCCAGTGTATTTAATTCCTTTGGCTAGCGAGGAAAATTTTTATTTCCTTAAAAAAAGTAATTTTCATAATTACATGAAACACTTACACTCTGGTGTTTATTTTCAATGAACGAATATGAGAGCTGGGAAAGCCATTTAAGTTGCCTATGTGTCAGTTTCTTTCTCTGTAAAATGAGGGAGTTGGACCCGGAGCTCAGGCCTCTTCTGTCCTCACAGGCTCTGATTTGTAATGCAAATTATAAGCCTGGAATGACTGTTGATCATCTGTCAGCCATTCTGCACCCTTTAAATGAAGGTCACTGGCCTCCAGAAGGTTGTATACTTTTAATAGTCCAAGGAAAACAAGTGATTTAAACTTTTATAAATGAGAAAAAAAGGCAGCAAGAGAATTTTGACTTTGCACTGTCCCCTCTGCCCCTCCTTATCAACTAGCAAGTCAGTGCTGCTTCTTTGAAGTTAAATGCTTGTTTCCATTGAGTTTTCTGGATGGCTTGTCAGGATTGTTGTGCTTTGCTTTGATACAGTATGTGACATTAAAAACTTCCCCCCTGCCCCTGGAAATTCTTAAACTGTGCCCACTGGCAGCCATTCTGCATTATTTTCTGTAAATTTTGTTGCAGAATTGCTTCATAAAGCTTAAAAATGCAAAGCTCAAGGAAGCTGGCATACATTTTTAAAGTGACCTTTTAAGTTCATACTTTCTGCTAAATTTGATTTTCCCTTCTATTCTTTTTCAATTTTCCTAACTTGTACTGGCTATTTTGGTGGGAACTCAAACACCTGTTATGTTATTCCTTCCTAGAGTTTACATTTAGTTACCATATATGCTACATTTTAACAGTTTACCGAGTGCTTCACTCCTATTTAAAGGCATTTAATCCTCACTTAAACCAATGTAAGTCTCATAACAAGTTTATAAAGTTAAGCAACTGTGATAATTATCAACTCTTTATAGGCTAGGAAACTTGGGGAAGTTGGCCACATTGGCATGGAAATGTGTGGTCTGAATTCAACCTCCATAGTTTTTTTCACTTCACCCACTCAGTTCAAATCAGCAAGCCTGCCATCATACCTTTCAAACATTTTCAAAAGAGGAACCCCAAAGAATGAATTTATAGGTAGACTTATATTGACTGGCACACTTCAATGATTATCTCTCTCAAAATATACTATGTCCGGGAGTTCCTCTGGTGGCTCAGTGGTTAACAGACCTGACTAGGATTCATGAGGATGTAAGTTTGATCCTTGACCTCACTCAGTGGGTTAAGGAACCGGCATTGCTGTGAGCTGTGGTGTAGGTCACAGATGCGGCTCGGATCTGGCGTTGCTGTGGCTGTGGTGTAGGCCGGCAGCTGTAGCTCCAATTCGACCCCTAGCTTGGGAATTTCCACATGCTGAGGGTGTGGCCCTGAAAAGACAAAAGACTATATATATATATATTTTTTTTGGTATAAAAAATGTATATTTTGTCATATATATTATGTATAGTGTATATACTAGTATATAGTGTATATACTATGTCAGTTACTCCCTCTTCTTTGCTAAAGCTGGTCCTGTAAAATAAATACTGTATATATATTTCAGCCGCATCTGCGACCTACACCACAGCTCATGGCAACACTGGATCCTTAACCCACTGAGTGAGGCCAGGGATCTGAACCCACATCCTCATGGGTACTAGCTGGGTTTGTTATGCTAAGCCACAAGGGCGACTCCAGGGAGCTGACAGTTTAAGAGACTGAGGTGGGGAGACAGACGATAAAGCAGGTAAGTAAAAACATAATATGTCATCAGATGGGGATATAGTCTCCGAAGAAAAATAAAGGGATTCTGGTTTTTAAAAGAGTGTGATTGAGAAGATGGCATTTAAGTGTGGTCCTGAAGGAGGCAGGCAAGGGTGGAGCCTCTGGATAAATGGAAGAGGAAGGGTCCTGGTGGGAAAACAGCAAGTGCGAAAGCCCTGAGGTGGACATTCCTGTATAGTCATTAAAACCCATATAAGTGGAGAAACAGAACTACAACAATGATTGTGTTAGAAACTTCAGCCTGTAGTACACAGGCTCTGGGATGGACCTTTGTGTAATTCTGCGATTTTATGATGCTTTTAGTGCTAAATAGTGAAAATGATACCCATCCCCAACTCCTTACATAAAAGGTAGGATTATTGCTCAGTTTGTCAACTCTTGTAGCACTTTCAGCTTTCAAAAAACTTTTTGGAATATATATATATATATATGTTTATATTTTTGTCTTTTTGCCTTTTCTGGGGCCGCTCCTGCAGCATGTGGAGGTTCCCAGGCTAGGTAGGGGTCTAATCGGAGCTGTAGCTGCCGGCCTATGCCAGAGCCACAGCAATGGGGGATCCAAGCTGCATCTGCAACCTATACCACAACTCACGGCAACGCCAGATCCTTAACCCATTGAGCAAGGCCAGGGATCGAACCTGCAACCTCATGGTTCCTAGTTGGATTCGTTAACCACTGAGCCACAACGGGAACTCCCTGGAGTATATATTTTTTGAATAGGAAACAGATTCTTAAAGCATAAAGTTCCAAGGATACACAAGGTCGTATATGTTAAAACTACCCCTCTGTATCCTAGACACTCAGTTCTTCTGGGAGGGGGATGTTACCCCTTTTTCTGTGCCTGGAGACAGTCTAGGGCCAGAGATGCAAACAACAGCAGAGGAAGAGGGCATCAGCTTTGGAGCCAGACTGCATACATTTTAGTCCTGGTGTTGGTCCTCGCTACCCAGTGTGACCTGGGCCCGGTAGCTAAATGTCCAGATGCCTCCATTCCCTCACCTGCAGAATGGAGAGAACAGTCATAGGGTTGTTGTGAGAATTAAATGAAATTACATGTGTATATAACATGTAAATATGGAAAATACTACCTTTATTTTTAAAAATTTAGCATAGTTGGAGTTCCGTCGTGGCGCAGTGCAAACAAATCTGAGTAGGAACCATGAGGTCGCAGGTTCAATCCCTGGCTTCGCTCAGTGGGTTAAGGATCCGGTGTTGCTGTGGCTGTGGTGTAGGCTGGCAGCTGCAGCTCTCATTGGACCCCTAACCTGGGAACCTCCATTTGTTGTGGGCATGGCCCTAAACAACAACAACAACAACAAAAAACCCCAAAAAACAAAACAAAACAATTTAGCATAGTTTCTAGCAAAGACTAAATACTCAATAAATATTAGCTATCATTGAACTAGTCTCATAGGAAGCTTTTAAGGTATCTCATTGTACAGATGAGGAAAAATGAGTCTTAGAAAGTTCAAGCAATTTCCTAGGAAACCAGGCTAGTTAGGTGAAGTCTCAGTGACGCTCAGTCAGAGTTCTAGTATCAGGCTGTAGGGTTTCCTGGATGAGGGTCATTGAGATGGCTCTTTGTTTATTATTAGAGTTGATTTATAGTGTTGAATCAATGTATAGTGTTGTATCAATCAGTGTACAGCATAGTGACCCTGTCATTTATATACACACACACACATATTTTTCTCATACTGTCTTCCATCATGTTCTATCCCAAGGGATTGGATAGAGTTCCCTGTGCTGTACAGTAGGACCTCATCACTTATCCATTCTAAATGTAATAGATGGCCCTCTTATGTGTCTTTCTTTTAGCCAAATAAAGTGTTAAATGGCAGAAGAACATCAGTGTAGGTGTTTGCCTGAGAGCCTAATCAAATCCATTTCTGTTACTTTTTTTTTTTAATGGTTTTATCCAAGGATATTTCACACATGCAGAGGTTTTTTTGTTTGTTTGTTTGTTTTTAACTTGAGCAAATTCCATTCTTCTAACCGATGTTTATTGAGCATGTGTTATGTTCCATGCAGTGTATCAGGCACAGTGAGTGGAAAAATACTAGACAGAGTCCCCACCCTGTGATGTTACAGCTAAGTGGGCAGCAGAGACAAAGGGATCTGTAAAATAGTGAGTCATTGCCCTCATAGGGATTTTGTCCAGTTTGGGAAAAGGTTGATTTTCTGAAGTCAATAAGTGTTTCCAAAAACTTTTTTTTTTTTTTGAGAATTCATCAGGTTTGCTGGTCATGGATGTCAATCACGTAATTCTTGATTGTCAAGTAATGAAAAACAGTAGGCTTGGTTTTCATTTGTTATGCTCGGAAAGTGCTAAATATTTGGTGAGGTTGCTCGCTTTGAAGGATCAGTGAGTTGCGAGCAGGTATCGCATTGTTTGAAATGGAAAGAAGTCATTATCGGTGTGGCACTTAAAGGGGATGATGGCTTGTCATGTACAAAGGAAAACAGTAGTATGGGTTTGAAACAGAACTATTAAAGGTGGGACTTGGGAGTGCTGGCTGCCGTGAAACAATGTTCAATTCTAAATGCTGTCAGCTATTATTTCTTGAGTGGAGGACGTGGAAAAAGCTTGAACCGTGAATTTGGGTTGGCCTGAGTCTATTCAGCCCTATGTATCCAGGAGGAGTAAACACTTAGCAGAAAGTTTGAAAAATAATGAACTCTGCACCTCCCTTTTCTCCCCCTCCCTCTTGCTCTTTTCAGGTAATGCTTGTTTTGCAAATTTGCTAATAAACCATGGTAGGAACTCAGTAAAAAAGGAATGAAGTAGAGAATGATTTTATCTTTTTTTTTTTTGCTTTTTAGGGCAGCACCCTTGGCATATGGAAGTTCCCAGGCTAGGGGTCGAATTGGGGCTACGTCTGCCAACCTATGCCGTAGCCACAGCAATGGAGATCCAAGCCACATCTGTGACCTTCACCACAGCTCATGGCAACTCTGGATCCTCAACCCACTGAGCAAGGCCAGGGATCAAACCTGTATCCTCAGGGATACTAGTCGGATTCATTTCCGCTCTGCTGCAATGGGAACTCTGGGGAATAATTTTAAGTATTTCCTTATTTCTTGCCTTCAGTGAACAGTGATTGTAGCTGTTTCCTTTTGATCACTGGCCCTTCTTTTCCCTTTTATTACACTTTGCTTTCTCATCTGTTCTCCTCATTCCTATGATTCTGTCACTCTCACAGACCGAACTCTTGGCTTTGGATGGGAACACATCTCTTAGGGAAATCTTAGCATTTCCATCCCTGCACACCTTTGTGTACCTTTCACTTCCAGTGAATGCCTTTGGGTCCAGCGTGGTCCGCAGCCCATGTGAAAAATCCAGGCAGCTCATATTCTAGGATGAGAGCTGTTACTTCTGAATGATGATTTCGAAATCAGATTTTTATTCCATTAGCCAGCCAGCCTAGACCTCCCCTCTCCAACCTCTCTGGAGCCCTTCTGTGTATCTAGTCTCTGTTTTCGTTTAGACCCTTTCTGGCTAGCTGTTAGCAGAGAGTTCCAGTTCTGCTAGGGTGTCCATGTGTTACCTGTGACCTACTAAATAGCATTGGACCTCCAGAACCCTGGGGACCCCACAAGTTTCTTCTCAGCCTTTCTTGCACAGGTGTGTTATTCGGGATAGGCAGTGTGTGGTGTCCCTAAAGAGAGGGAGGAAAAAAAGTGGCGCCTAGCGGTCACTCACCGCTGTTTCCCACAAAGACACAGGCAGCCTCTCTTGACCTCTTGCCAAAGGCTGAAATGCCTTGGAGTTCAGGGCATTGGGTTCGTATCCGCTTTCTCCCTCCTGTACCACCGCTCAGGGAGAAACACAAGAAGAATTGATCTTGTGTTGTCCTGCAGAAGTTGGAGACATCATTTGTCTTTCAAGACAGCTTGTGTCATGCCATTATTCAAAATGGGTGGACCCCCGCTATTTGTCCTGACTTGTTGAGATTTGCTGTGAGAAGTTGCCTGTCTGAATGAAACTTCTGTCCCTCCTGAGACCTCAGGAAGCCCTGTCGTATCTCCGTGTCAGAGATCTCCCCGGCTCTGCCTCCTTGAAGAATCCTTCCACAGCCAGCCCCACTTCCTCCCTACTCAGCCTCCTCTTGCCCTAACACGCTCAACCCACAACTGGCTCATTCTTCAGTATTCAGCCTGCTCACTCACTTTCTTTGGCTGCTTGCTTTTTTTTTTTTTTTTTCCCCATCATAATGCTCTCAAGCACATACTCATCGCTGAATGAGGCAGGAGAGTGTGCTCCTGACATAGGGACCATATCTGACTCTTGGGTTAGATGACATATATAAAGCTTCTAGCCCAGCTCTTGGAACACATGGGTGGGATTCAGTAAACATGAGCATCCTTGATTCTGTTCTGTATTCTTTTTCTGGCAGCAAGTGACATGTAGGCAGGTTCTTCAATTTCTCTTGGGTGAGCACTGTTATAGTGTGCATATTGGTCTTCCATGTTTGGGTTCAAATTCGTCCTCTATCTGCGACTTTGGGTACCAAACACTTTATTTAACCTCTGTGCCTCAGTTGCCTTATTGATAGAGCTAGCACTAAGAAAAGTTCCTATTCACAACATTGTTGGAAGATTAAATTAGTGTATTAGGTGCTGATAAGACCTGTATGTAGTCCTGAATGGGAGAAATAATTATATTAATAATAGAAGTGAGGCTACAGTGGTCACTGCCATGTAAAGCAGTGGCTTTCATTGTTATGTAGCAGAAAGTGAGTTCCCTCTCTCTCTTTGGGAAAACCCAGGTTAGGTTAGAGTTGAATGCATGGAATAGCATTTCCAAAACTGAGGTCAGGAGGTCTTGTAGGAGCAGGCTTGCTGGGGATGGGAGTTACTGACTCAGCTGAGCAAGATAGGGACATTTCTCAAACCCCATTGTAAAACTCACCTGAAGCACTAGACAGACCTAGTGAATCAGAATCTTGAGGGATGACCTTGGAATCTGATGTCTAGCAACCCAGACAAATAGTCCCACCTGGAGACACCAAACACTCAATCACTTGGGAGGCTTGAAAAAACATTGATGCCTGGGTTTCAGGCATTGGACCTTCTGATTTGATTGTTTTGGGTCTTGGTGTACAGAATAGAGGCAATGAGGCCTTTTTTTTTTTTTTTTTTTAAAGCTTCTCACAGAAATTCTAATGTGAGCCAGAGTTGAAATCCATTAAAATAGAGAGTGAAAATCAGACTTAAGTCAGTATTTCTCAGAATCAGTTGAAGTGTCTGTTAAAAATGCAGATTTATAAGCTCCAGCCCCCCGCCTGCTGAATCCGACTCTCTGGTAGAAGCGGGTGGGCTGGGGTGCGGGTGGGGTAGGGAGAGCAAGACCCTGGAGACAGACCTTCCAGATGATTCTTCTGTATGCTAGACTTGGAGAACTACCCACTGCACGGTGATCTCCCTTAGTGGGCCTGTGTGGCAATGGCCCACTATGAATGCAATGGAATCATGATTTCCTTGTAGCTAAACCAGCCTGTTAGAAACATGCTTATTTGTGTCCTGTTTGTAAGTTCGTTCATTGCTCTGCTTTGATTGGTATGGAAATTCGAGAGAGTTGTCTGATTTTTAAGAGGCTTTGATTTGACGGGCAGAAATTTGTGGGAGTTATTTTTGGGTTTTTGCACGGGCATGTGAACAGAACAGGTCAGATGATGAAACCAGGGAAAAGGGCTGTAGAATGCAGTCGACTGGCTGAGCAGGTTGTGGTTCAGTGTGAGATGCCTTTTTCCCGAGGCTGTTAAACCAAGGCTTTGAAAAAGTTGGAGCTGACAAAAAGGACAGTGTAGAAATATATAGCTGATCTAAAGACGGAAAGCTGGAGTTCCCGTCATGGTGAAGTGGAAACGAATCTGACTAGGAACCGTGAGGTTGCGGGTTTGATCCCTGACCTCACTCAGTGGGTTAAGGATCCGGCATTGCCATGAGCTGTGGTGTAGGTCGCAGACACAATTCAGATCTGGCATTGCTGTGTCTCTGGCACAGGCTGGCAGCTGTAGCTCCAGTTAGACCCCTAGCCTGGGAACTTCCATATGCCGTAGATGCAGCCCTAAAAAGCAAAAAAAAAAAAAGTGAAAAGCCTGTCACTTCTCTCAAATGGTGACTTTGCCCAGGGATGGAGCTTGTGTGCTTTTACTCACCCCTGCATCCCCAGGACCTAACACGTGCTTGGCACTCAACTGGGGCTCCATCAACAGTTTAGAAATAAGAATCCTTTCTACTGCGGCAACAGGGTAAAGGCAGTGTTTCGCCCTTTCCACTAAGTCTAAGGGAAACAACATTTTCTTTGGAGAGCTAAGCTAGGAAATTTATATGCAGTAGGTTGGTGCAGATTTATTGGGTCCCCTTGGAGGGAATGACTCCTCTGTCTGCAAAACCAGCTCATAAACTAATTGAAGGCGTTTATTTGCATATGTAAAGAATCTGTCCCTCCCCCTGGAGGTGGGAGGGGATTAAGTATAGAGGCACAGATAAGAAGAGGCTCTGGAGCTGCATATTGGCAGTATACATGGGTGCCCCATCCAGAGGAAAGGGTGAGCTGCCAAGGACAATGCAATCACTGAGGGCTAGAGGTGGGTTTCTTTCTATTCTGGAATTGGATGCGTCTGGCAGCCACGGCCTGATGGCATTAACAGTTACCTGCCCACCCTTTCCTGGGATCTCATGATACCCAGCTCATCAATAACCTTGACACATTGGTTTCTCATGTAGCTTGTTCAGACCCTTGCTCTTCAAATGATGGTCCCTGGGCCAGCCGCACTGGCATCGCCTGGGAGCTTGTTAGAAATGCAAGCTCTCACATCCTGTCCACCGAGCCCAGTATGTGGGTTTGCCTGACAACGTGGCCTTCTGTTTTTCTGTCACATTCACGGATGTTTAGTTAGTGTGAGTCAGCACCCCTGAGTTTGATTCACTTCAGGATACCTGCAGGAAGTTGCTAAGCCTGTCAGGCTGAGGGCTGACCCTGGGCAGAGACGAATTCACAAAGGGGATGTCACTTGAAGGGTGGTCAGTTGGCCACCTTCAGGTGACCTCCCTTTTTTATTGTGTGCTGCCTTTTTAATTTCTACACTGACACCTGTTACAGATTGCCTCAATAACTGCCCAGTGCCTCCAGAACTGTCCATTCTGGCATGCACACTAAATGCTCCTCCTTTCCAGCTGCATGAACACGCCTCCTCCGGACTTGCTCCAGCCCTCTAGAACTTCAGCAGTGTCTTAGAGCCTTTGCAGTGGTGAAGAAGGGAGCCTGGGAGTTCCGCTTCTGGCTCAGTGGTTTGAGAACCTGACATAGTATCCATGAGGATAAGGGTCCAATCCCTGGCCTCACTCAGTGGGTTAAGGATCTAGCATTGCTGAAAGCTATGGCATAGGTTGCAGATATGGCTCAGATCCAGCATTGCTGTGGCTGTGATGTAGGTTGCAGGTGTGGCTTGGATCTGGCGTGGCTGTGGCGTGGGCCGGCAATTCGAGCCCTAGCTCTGGAACTTCCACGTGCCTCGCCTCACCCTAAAAAGAAAAAAAGAAAAGGGAGCCATACTTGAAATTTTATAGGGCACATTTGTCAATAGATTCTTATGATTATGTTTTAAATTATCCAAAGTAGATCCTTTATGCAGACCTGAGTTTTTACCTGATGCCCATTTGCTGTTCCAGGGCCCCATCGAAGTTACCATAGTACGTGTAGTGGCTCCTCTTGGCCACGCTTCTCAGGCTTTTTGTTTTGGATGACCTTGACGGTTTTGAGGAGTACCGTCAGGTATTTTTAGATGGTCGCTCATTTAGGATTTGTCTGATGTTTTTCTCAGGATTAGGCTGGGGTTATGGGCTTTCAGGAGGACCACTGCAGGAGGAAAATGTCATTCTTATCATATCAAGGGTACCTACTACCTACCCAACATGGTGCGTCACTGTTGGTGTTGTCACTGTTGATCACCTGGTAGAAGTTGTGTTCGTCAGGTTCATTCACTTTAAAGTTTACTTCACTTTAAATTTGACATCAAAGTTATCTCTCTTTCCCTTTTCGCCTACAGCACTCTTCAGAAAGAAGTCCCTATGTCACCCACACGTAAGGCCTAGGGAATTATTCTCTATTTTCTTGAGGATGAAATATCTATGTCAATTATTTGGCATCTGTATGGAGATTGGTCAATTCCCCATTTGTATCAGTATGGACTCATGAATGCCTATTTTATGCTTTGTGTTATAATCCAATAGTACTTTCTTTTGTGGCTCAAATTTAAAATTTTTTTTGTTGTCGTTCTTCTTTTAGGGCTGCATCCAGGGCATATGGAAGTTGCCAGGCTAGGGGTTGAATCAGAGCTTCAGCTGTTGGCCTACACCACAGCCATAGCAACTCCAGATCTGGGCCAAATCTGCAGCCTTAACCACAGCTCACGGCAATGCCAAGTCCTTAACCCACTGAGCAAGGCCAGGGATTGAACCCATATCCTCATGGAAACTAGTCTGGTTTATTACCACTGAGCCGCGACAGGAACTTCCGAATTTAAGATTTTTTTTTTTTTGAGGTCCATTGGAAATACAGGACTGTGGCCATTGACTGGATCTAGGCTTACCTGCAGGCAAGGGAGATAACTGTTAGCTGGTGTGATTTCAGTGGGGCTAACTGCCAATTCTAAAGTTGGTGTTGTTTGAAATACTTAGTTACTCCTTGTATTAGTTTGCTAGAGCCTCTGTGTCAAAGTACTAAAGACTGGGTGACTTAAACAATAAAAGCTTACTTTCTTATAGTCCTACAGGCTAGAAGTCCATGATCGAGATGTCAGCAAGGCTGATTTTTTTGAGGTCATCATCTTCCTATGTCATTACCTGGTCTTCCCTCTGTACTTGTCTGTGTCCTAATCTCCTCTTCTTATAAGAACATCGCTATCATTGGAACAGGACCTACCCTAAAGACCTCATTTTAACTTAATTTCCTCTTTAAAGACCTTCACGTAAGTCACATTCTGATGTACCAGGGGTTAGGGACTTCACCATAAGAATTTTGGGAGGGCAAAATTCTTGGGAGGACTCCTTAAGGGAGTCTTGGATACACATTTTTGCCAGGTGTTAACCAGATGGGCAATCGCTGGTTGTGTTTTTTAGTTTATTTTACTAACACTACCATTATTGCTATGAGGCAATAGAGTAACTCCTCTTGGGTGCTCTGAGATATCAACAGTTGGGGGCAGAGGATTTGAAATCAGGCTTTGCAGTGGGGATGCTATGATTAGAGCCCTAAGCTGTGGCTACCTAAATGGGTAGGAGAGGAGTGAGAGGATTTTCAGGGCAGGCTACATAAAGGAGGTCATGGGACACAAAGGAAGTTTTTGGTAATGTACTTTCTGTGCAAGATGACTCTGCCCATCATTGAAAAGCACCTTGCTTTTGCTGTTTGATCACACACAAAACCTATCAGAATGACCTCAGGCTCAAGTATCTGTAAGTAAATTGGGTGATTATATTGCAATGGTGACCAGGTTTTTTTTTTTTTTTTGGCTTTTTAGGCCCACACCTGTGGCACATCGAAGTTTCTAGGCTAGGGTTCAAATTGGAGCTTCAGCTTCTCGCCTATACCACAGCCACAGCAATGTGGGATCCAAGCTGCATCTGTGACCCACACCACAGCTCATGGCAATGTTGGGTTCTTAACCCACTGAGGGAGGCCAGGGATCGAACCCACATCTTCATGGATACTATGTCGGGTTCATTACCACTGAGTCACAGTGGGAGCTCCCTGGTGACCACTTCTTTGTATTCGTGCTACTCAGCGTGATGTAAAAGAATCACTGTCTCTACTCGTAGCTTGGGGTTATGCTGAAGAAGACCTGGCTTCTGGCATACCTTGCCCAGAAGGGGTATGGCTATTGTGCACTGAATCCATATCCTGCTATTCTAAGCCCAGCCTGGGAAGCCGGGTCCACTGTGATGATGTAGACAACAGATCCTGCTACTGGGTGTGGCTTGTTGTCTTCAGCTTGTTCAACTGTAGTAGAAGGTAAGGGTGTCAAGTTTTAGAACTTCATGTCTCCTGTCATATTTGTCTTATAAGGCCACTAACTATTTGGATACCATATATGAGTGATGTTGATTTAAGTAAAAGAGAGCAGGGTGGAATGGAGAGTGCCTCTTCATCTAGGGCAGGGACTACTAATTACCTTCCCAAATTCCATTTTCAATGTCTCCTTTAGCAATAGACCTTTAGCCCCATTAAAAACTGTACTTCCTAACTTCCCCTGCAGCCAAATGTGTCCCCATGATTATGGTTCAGCCAATCAGATGTAAGTAGCAGTATTTGGGAAATTCCAGAAAGGCTCTTGAAAACGAGGGGGCACTTTATTCTTTTGCTTTTTCCTTTCTCCCTTCTTATAGCTCTTAGTATGATGCTGGCTGGATACCAGAAGCTATCTTGGATCATGAAATGATCTTAAAATCAGAAACCCAGCACAGGATTGTAGAGCAGGAAGACAGAATGAGCTCAGGGCCTGGATGCCTCAAAAAACCACAATACATGCACTATTATGTGCAGACTTTTAAAAAAAGTAATTTTTAATATGAAAAAGAAAATTTCTACCTTAAGATAGTTTTTTTTTTCCCCTGTTGTATGCAGCCAAACCTAAGTCTTACTTAATGAACCTTGGGTACACATTGAACTCGTCTGGGGAATCTGTTTAGAAACACTATGCCTGAGCCTCACCCCAGAGATTCTGATTTCATTGGTTTGGCAAAGGAGCCAGGCAAGTGTTGTTCTTAAAAAGCACCCGTAGGAGATTTGAGTGTGTGACCTGAGTTGAGAACCACCATCTAAACTTGTGTTCTGTTTCTTCCAAATAACTATCTTGTTTAATAATTGTGGTTTCTGCTATCACTGGGGTACGTGTTCTATTTCTGTAGCTGTGTTAGGGAAGGGAATAATTTAAATGAGAACTAATTTGAAATAATATGTGTTTTAGCTATCGACAACAATTTGGGGCATTTAAATGATAATGTGGATATCAACATATTCTAAGAATTCAGAAAGCATCAAAATAATGACAATATTCACAAAGGCTGCCCAAGATGGCTTTGTTTTTGAGGATGTAGTGAAACTCCAGCCTTCCCCTTCCGTACTGCTGATCCTTCCACCAAATTCAGTCATACTTCAGAGGATTACAAAGAACTTGGCAACAGAGTGCTGGGAGGTAAATATGTCTTTAAAGCTGAGCTGGGTTGAGGGAGAACATGGACAGCTTTTTTTTTTTTTCCCATTATTATGGTAATGTTTGGATATCTGAGGAGAATTGATGGGGCATAAAAACCCAGTCTAATTTCTTAGGCAACCAGTCATACCCATTTGACAATGTTTTCTCCTGTCCCTATGGTATTCTTTCTAGTTCTGGCCCTTTTTTCAAAGTGTTAGATTGCTACCCTAATTTACTTCAGGATGCATACTAGAAAGACTGTGATTTATTGATCAGTGTCTACTGTTTATGACCTTGTGTTTGTCAATAGCCAAGATCAGTTTTCGTCATGTTAGTAAGAGAAGTTTAAGATGTGAATGAGATGTCAAAATTCCCTTTCCCCCGGTTTCTTCTGTGTTATTTGCTACAAAATTTTCAGTGAGAGTTCAAGAGTGAAGAGATATAAATAACCAAGGAGCATGTAGTCAGTTTGTGAATGACGAAGAAAGTTAATATATTGTGTTTCATTCTTTTAATAGCAATTTCCATCTGAGCATCTTAGCATTTTAGAACTAATGAGTATTAACAGATAAAGATGTATTATTACATTAAACATTATCAGTATGTTAGAAATATACTAATGTGAGTTCCCGTCGTGGCTCAGTGGTTAACAAACCCGACTAGTAACCATGATCCCTGGCCTCACTCAGTGGATTAAGGATCTGGCGTTGCCAGGAGCTATGGTCTAGGTCGCAGACGTGGCTTGGATCCCGCATTACTGTGGCTCTGGTGTAGGCCAGCAGCTACAGAGCTGATTAGACCCGTAGCCTGGGAGCCTCCATATGCCGTGGGTGCAGCCCTAGAAAAGACAAAAAGGCTATATATATATATATATATATATATATGTATGTATGTATATATATATATATATATACACACACACACACATACACTAATGGACAAAAACTGTCTTTGTGAGAGTAGCAGGATCCGGTAGCATATGCCATAGGGACTCAGGATGAGTCTTGCCCACCTGTGTATCATGTCATAGGCATACAGACTTTGGCTGCAGCTGTGGATCCTGCAATGGGCCATGAACCAGCTCAGTCCTTCTCAGCCATGGTCTTGGAACCATGGAAAATACTGGAAGACAGTGTTTTAGGCAATCACCCAAGGATGAGAGAGCCTTTGTGGAAGTCCAGGTTTCTAGAGGAGAAGTTCTAGCACACTGTTGGAACAAAAACGTGTGTTTGGACACAGTGGAGAGGGTAAAAAGAACAACTTGACTTTATCCACACAAAGCCTCCCCCAGGGTAGCACAACTTAGAGCCAAGGGAGAACATTTCAGCCTTTGCTTTCGCTTGTGAGGGAAAAAATGAGAGCACGTGAGTGAGTACCTGGCTTCCTCCGTTGTGTGGGATGCCGCCAAAGAGGCTCATTTTTTTCTCACCCCATGCAGAGTACTGTATCATGAGCTGCATGACTTGGGGATGGGAAAAAGCTGGAGAGTGGCAGGTGGAACTCAGACAAGGCATAAAAGGCTGTGGATCCTACTAACTTTGTTATGGACTCCATCAAAAGCCCACTGATGAGCTGCTGGGAATGCCTCATCTATGGATCCCCCACAGCTGGCCCACAGGCACCTCACTCATACACTCCCTCAACCTGTGGCCAGCTCACTCAGAAAACTAAAAATAGAACTACCGCTTGATCCAGCAATCCCACTCCTGAGCATCTATCAGAGAAAACCGTGACTTGAAAAGATACATTTACTGCAATGTTCACTGCAGCACTATTTGCAATAGCCAAGACGTGAAAACAGCCTCAATGTCCATCAACAGAGGAGTGGATCAAGAAGATGTGGTACATAAACACAATGGAGTATTACTCAGCCATTAAAAGGAAAGAAATAGCAGCATTTTTAGCAACATGGATGGACCTAGAAATTATCATGCTAAGTGAAGTCAGTCAGACAGTGAGACACCAACATCAAATGCTCTCACATGTGGAATCTAAAAAAAGGACACAATGAACTTTGCAGAACAGATACTGACTCACAGACTTTGAAAAACTTATGGTTTCCAAATGAGACAGGTTGAGGGGTGGGGGAATGTGCTGGGATTTGGGATGGAAATGCTATAAAATTGGGTTGTGATGATCATTGTAGAACTATAAATGTAATAAAATTCATTGAGTAATAAAAAGAAAAAAGTTAAAAAAAAATAAAACATAGGCCAAACAGACCAAAACTCTGTAATACTAAGCTGCATATATTAAATGATAATCCAAGTATATATAAGGCGTTATTCATAATTGCTAAAAAGTTGAAACAACCCAAATGTCCATCAGTTGATAAATAGATAAATATGGTATATCTATATAACATACTATTATTCAACAATAAAATGGAATGAAGTACTGATGTGTGCTATAACATGGATGAACTTTGAAAAAATTATGCTAAGTGAAAGAAGCTGGTCACAACCACATGCTGTATGATCCCAGTTATATAAAACATCCTGAATAGGCAAATCTGTAGAGATAAAAAATAGAAAGTAGATTGGTGATTGCCTAGGGCTGGTTGTGTGGAGGATAGGGTGGAACTGTTAGTGGGTACAGGATATCTTTTGGTGGTGATTAAAGTATTTTAGAAATGTGATGGTTGCACAACTCTGTGACTTCTAAAAGTTATTAAATCATGTACTTTAAATGGGAAAAAAAACCCAAACAAATTCTAGAGTTAAAGAATACAATGAATTAAATTTTAAAAAGGCAATAGCATAAACAGAATGGCTCCAACAGAGGAAAGAATCCGTGATCTAGAAGATAGGAACTTTGAAACTATTCAGTCAGAGGACTAAATAGAAAAAAGAATGAAAAAGAGTCAAGAAAGCCCACATGATCCATGAACTAATTGGCATGATTAGACTTCCAGAAGAAGAGAGGGAGAAGGGGGCAGAAAACATAGAGATATAGTGGCTGAAAACTTACCAAATCAGGGGAGGGATTTGGATATACAAGTTCATGAAGCACATACATACCAAACAAAATCAAACTGAAGAGATCATCTCCAAGATAGGGAATTAAGAGATTGTCAAAAATCAGAAAAAAGAATCTTAAAAGCATCAAGATCAAAGAAGATTATAACTTGCAAGGGAACACCCCCAAGTCTATCAGTGGAATACTCAGCAGAAACCTTACAGTCCAGGAGAAAGTGGGATGATATCTTCAAAGTGCTGAAAGAAACTGCTAACTAAGAATTATCCTCAGAAATGAAAGAGACAGACATAACCTGATGAAATTTATCGTCACTCAGCCTACCTTACAAGAACTGTTAAAAGGAGGCTCCAGTAACATAAAAACATGAACATGTACAACATGCTGATAAAGGTTAAGTGTATAGTCAAATTCAGAATACTCTAATATGGGTTAACCACTTTAATGTAAAGGTTAAAGGACAAGAGTATTAAATTATAGCTGCTGTAATTTGTTAATATGCAGTAGAAAAAAGTATATTAAAAAAATGAAATGGGGAATAAAAGGATAGAGTATCTCTATGCTATTGAAGTTATCAGCGTAGTAAAGGCAGTTACTATCATAACAACAAAGCAAAACTCTTCAGTAGATTGACAAAAGATAAAGAGAAGGGAAACAAAGCATACCACTATGGAGAATCATTAATTCACAATGGAAGGCAGCAAGAGAGGAAGAAACAAAGAAAGAAACAAAGCACAAAGAAACTGCAACATAGCCAGAAAGCTATTTAAAAGATGGCGGTAGTAAACCTTTACTGACCAGTAATTACTCTAAATGTAAATGGGTTAAGTTTTCCAATAAAAAGGCATGGAATGGCTGGATGAATTAAAAAAAAAAAGATGGAGTTCCTGTCGTGGCTCAGTGGTTAATGAACCCGTGAACTGTGGTGTGGGTCACAGGCACGGCTCAGTTCTGGTGTGGCTGTGGCTGTGGTCTGTGGCTACATACAGCTCCAGTTGGAACCCCTAGCCTGGGAACCTCCATATGTCTCAGGTGTGGCCCAAAAAGACAAAAAAAAAAAAAAAAAAGGAAAAAGGCAGAATGAAAGACCCAACTATGTGCTTCCTACAGGAGACTCACTTCAGCTTTAAGGCCACATACAAGCTCAACCATCATTAATCATCAGGGAAATGCAAATTAAAACCACAATGAGACATCACCTCATACTTGTTCACAATGGCTATTATTAAAAAGATGAAGTGTTGGTGACAATGTGGAAAAAAGGGAACACTTGCAAACCCTTGGTGGGAAAGTACATTGGTATACCGCTATGGAATACAGTATGGAGGTTCCTCAAAAATTAAAAATAGAAATATCATATGATCCAGCAATTCCATGCCCCATGATATACCAAAGGAAATAAAAACAAGATGTCAGATATCTGCACTCCCATGATCATTGCAGCATTATTCATAATAGCCAAGACATGGCAATGACTTGAGCGTCCACTGACAGATGAAAGAATAAAGATGTGATATATAGAAAGATTCAGCCATGAGGAAGAAGGATGTCCTGACATGTGACAACATGGATTGGGCTTTGAGGCCATTATGCTAAATGAAATAACTGAGAGAGGAGTTCCTGTTGTGGCTCAGCAGAAATGAATCTGACTAGTATCCATGAGGATGTAGGTGTGATCCCCGGCCTCGCTCAGTGGGTTAAGGATCCAGCTTTGCTGTGAGCTGTGGTATAGGTCACAGATGTGGCTCCAATCTGGCATTCCTGTGGCTGTGGTGTAGGCCAGCGACTACAGCTCCAATTTGACCCCTAGCTTGGGAACCTCCATATGCCGCAGGTGGTGCAGTCCTAAAAAAGACCAAAAAAAAAATGTTATTTACATGTGCAATCTAAAAAAGCCAAACTTAAGAAGAAACAGAGAATAGAGTGGTAATTATCAGGGACTGGAGAATGAGGGAAATGGGGTGATGTGGCTCAAAGGGTACACACGTTCAGTTATGAGATTAATATTTTTTGCAGTTCTACTATACAACATGGTGATTTTAGTTGAGTACTGTATTATATACGAGGACATTGCTAAGAAAGTAAATCTTAAACCTGCTCACCACAAAAAAAGAAGTAGTAATTATGTGAGTGATGGAGGTGTTAGTTTAAAGCTATGGCGGTAATCATTTTATAACATATAAGTGCATCAAATCAATACATTATGCGTCTTACACTTGCAGAATGTTATGTATCAGTCGTACTTCAGTAAATCTGGGAAAAAAAGAAATAACACTACTTTAGAAATATCAGTACATTCGTACTTCTGAAAGGCACTAACTTTTAAAAATTGAGCTATAATGGACATATAATATTACATTAGTTTCAGGTGTACAGTATGATGATTTGTATACATTGTAAAATGATTACCACAGTAAGTTTGGTTAACCATATGAAAAGCAGTAACTCTTTCTTGATTTTTTTGGTTTTTTAGGCCTGTACCTATGGCATATGGAAGTTCCCAGGCTGGGGGTTGAATCAGAGCTACAGCTGCCGGGCTATGCCACAGCCACATGGGATCCAAGCTGTGCCTGTGACCTATGCCACAGCTTATAGAAATTTTCTTTAACCCACTGAGCGAAGCCAGGGATCGAACCTGCATCTTCAAGGAGACTAGTCGGGTTCATTACCACTGAGCCTCAACAGGAACTCCTCCAATTAGCCCTTTGTATTTGTAAAAGCATCCAATTTTAGCTAATTTAGAAATCGAACTCAACCAATTTAATTCTTTTTTAATTTAAAACTCTTGGCTCCATCCTGTTCCCCCAAATCATTGTTTATTAGTAGCCTAATCTTAGGTTACTTCCAGATTATGTTGTGTACTTCAAGGAAGATACTGAACCATTTTCATATTTGCACATTTGTGTATCTAGTGTAATTTATTTCTCCAGGGTCTATCCAATTAGCAAAACAAACAAAGTTTTGAATTATGGACTGAATAAAATATTTTAAATCCTCTTGTGGATTTGATTTTTTTTGTACTTTGCATTGAAAAATCATCTAGATTTCTTAAAAAGACAAAAAAAATTTCAACAGATCTAGAAGCTAGACTTGCACTGATATTCTAGATTCTTACAGAATGAAATTGGAAATGGAACGGATGAACCATGTTATTATTAGCATTGCCTCTTACAGGATCTGTGAAAGGAATAAGGAGTACTACTTTATCCTGCAAGCAGCAAACTCCAAGATTTAACTGAGGTTAAAAATACGTTGATAATTTATTGTGATTAGCCTGCTATGACCTCATTATAGATATGTGACATTGCTAACATTGCTCAAGGAAACTGCATTGAGCCAGTTTTCGTGTGATCAATTGTCCCAGTTTACTGGGACTGAGGGGGTTGCCTAGGATACAGGAATTTTAGTCATTCCTGGAATGACACAGGAATTTAAAACAGGGCAAGTCCTGAGCAGATTGAGACCATATAGTTGGTCTGACCATGGCAGCAGCTCTTTGTTCTCAGGGACTTGTCTGAGAATGTACATTAGAGCTCAGTGAGGCACTGAAATGAT
Source organism: Phacochoerus africanus (assembly GCF_016906955.1). Lineage (NCBI taxonomy): Eukaryota > Metazoa > Chordata > Mammalia > Artiodactyla > Suidae > Phacochoerus > Phacochoerus africanus. The sequence continues at coordinate 14,038,044 of NC_062552.1, forward strand.
GCAGATAAGACTTTTTCTCAGCAGCTCCCCTAATAAGTAGAACAATAATATTTGCAGATAGTCTAGGATTGGTAATCACTCTTCTAATGAAAACATAAAAGTGCTTAGAGATGCATGTGTGCTACTGCAGAGTTTTGCCTGGTGCTGTGTCTTTACCTAATGAAGAAAATATCCCTCTTTATCTAGGGAAAATTCTACTCTTGGACTCATGGTCCAGTTCATCTTTTCAATGGCCTTGTGCTATAATTTATCCTATCACTCTCCAGTATCTTCTTTCTCTTTTACATTTGCTCTTAAACATGCATTAAAAAATATGTTCAATTTGGAGTTCCCGTCGTGGCGCAGTGATTAACGAATCTGACTAGGAACCATGAGGTTGTGGGTTCAATCCCTGGCCTTGCTCAGTGGCTTAAGGATCCGGCATTGCTGTGAGCTGTGGTGTAGGTTGCAGACGCTGCTCGGATCCTGTGTTGCTGTGGCTCTGGTGTAGGCTGGCAGCTACGGCTCCGATTTGACCCCTAGCCTGGTAGCCTCCATATGCCGCGGGAGCGGCCCTAGAAATGGCAAAAAGACAAAAAAAAAATGTTCAATTAATTCCATGTTCCTCTCTAGGTACCAGTCGATCTCCTCATCTTTATAATCAAATTTTCTTGACCCATGCTATCTCCTTTTCATTACTTCTACCTTATGTTTCAGCCCATTCCAAGAGGGCATTCATTCACTTTCTGAAGCTTCTCTTGTTAAAGTCAACTGTGACCTTTAATGTCATTGATCCAGTGGACCCATTTGGTCTTTATTTACCTTTCTTGAACTTTTACCTGCATTTGATTCTGTCATCTTCTCTTTGCTTCTCAGAGCTTTCTCTTACCTTGACTTTCATGTACTACATGTACTTGGTCCCTTGGTTTTCTTTTTATTATTATTATTGTTATTACTTAATGGATTTTATTACATTTGTAGATGTACAACAATCATCACAACCCAATTTTACAGCATTTCCATCCCAAATCCCAGCACATTCCCCCACCCCTCAACCTGTCTCATTTGGAAACCATAAGTTTTTCAAAGTCTGTGAGTCAGTATCTGTTCTGCAAAGTTCATTGTGTCCTTTTTGTAGATTCCACATGTAAGTGAGAGCATTTGATGTTGGTGTCTCACTGTCTGACTGACTTCGCTTAGCATGATAATTTCTAGGTCCATCCATGTTGCTAAAAATGCTGCTATTTCTTTCCTTTTAATGGCTGGGTAATATTCCATTGTGTATATGTACCACATCTTCTTGATCCACTCCTCTGTTTGTCATATATGGCCTTTATCATGTTGAGGTAGGTTCCCACTATGCCCACTTTCTGAAGGGTTTTTATCAGAAATGGGTGTTGGATTTTGTCAAAGGCTTTTTCCGTGTCTATTGAGAGGATTATATGGTTTTTATTCTTCAGTTTGTTAATGTGGTGTATCACACTGATTTGCGGATACTGAAGAACACTTGCATCCCTGGGATAAATCCCACTTGATCATGATGTACAATCCTTTTAATGTATTGTTGAATGCAGTTTGCTAGTATTTTGTTGAGGATTTTTGCATTGATGTTTGTCAGTGAAATTGGCCTGTAGTTTTATTTTTTTGTGGAATCTTTGTCTGGTTTTGGTATCAGGGTGATGGTGGCCTCATAGAATGAGTTTGGGAGTGTCCTTTCCTCTGCAATTTTTTGAAATAGTTTCAGGAGAGGTGTTAGCTCTTCTCTAAATGTTTGATAGAATTCACCTGTGAAGCCATCTGGTCCTGGACTTTTGTTTGTTGGAAGTTTTTTAATCACAGTTTCAATTTCACTACTTGTGATTGGTCCATTCATCTTTTCTATTTCATTTTGGTTTAATCTTGGGAGATTATACTTTTCTAAGAATTTGTCTGTTTCTTCTAGGTTTTCCATTTTATTGGCATACAGTTGCACAGAGTGGTCTCTTATGATCCTTTGTATTTCTGTGATGTCTGTTGTTACATCTCCTTTTTCATTTCTAATTTTATTGATTTGAGTCCTCTCTCTTTTTTTCTTGATAAGTCTGGCTAAGGGTTTATTAGTTTTGTTGATCTTTTCAAAGAAACAACTTTTAGTTCCATTGATCTTTTCTATGATTTTCTTTGTTTCTATTTCATTGATTTCTGCTCTGAACATTATGGTTTCTTTCCTTCTACTAAGTTTAGGTCTTGTCTGTTCTCTGTCTAGCTGCTTTATATGTAAAGTTAGCTTGTTTATTTGAACTTTTTCTTGTTTCCTGAGGTGGGGTTGTATTGCTATAAACTTTCCTCTTAGAATGGCTTTTTCTGCATCCCATAGGTTTTGGAGTGTCATATCTTTGTTGTCATTTGTTTCTAGGTATTTTTTAATTTTCCTCTTTGATTTCTTCAGTGATCCATTGGCTGTTTAGTAGCATGTTGTTTAGTCCCCATGTATTTGTGTTTTTGGCAGTTTTTTTCTTGTTGATTTCCAGTTGTATAGCGTTGTGGTAGGGAAAGATGCTTGATATGACTTCAGTTTCGTTAAAGTTACTGAGGTTGGATTTGTAGCCCAGGATGTGATCAATCTTAGAGAATGTTCCATGTGCACTTGAGAAGAATGTGTATTCTGTTGTTTTTGGATGGAATCTCCTATAAATATCTATTAAGTCCATCTGGTCTAATGCTTTATTCAAGGCCTGTGTTTCCTTATTGATTTTCTGTCTGGATGATCTCTCCATTGCTGTAAGCAGGGTGTTAAAGTCCCCCACTATTATTGTGTTATTGTCAGTTTGTCCTTTTAAGGTTGTTAGCAGTTGCCTTATATATTGTGGTGAGCCTATGTTGGGTGCATAGATATTTACAATTGCTATATATTATTCTTGGATTGATCCTTTGATCATTATGTAGTGTCTTTCCTTGTCTCTTAAAATATTCTTCATTTTAAGGTCCATTTTGTCTGATATGAGTATTGCTACTCCTACTTTCTTTTGATTCCCTTTTGAATGGAATATATTCTTCCATCCTCTGACTTTCAATTTGTGTGTGTCCCTAGAAGTGAAGTGGGTCTCTTGAAGACAGCATATATATGGATCTTGTTTTTATATCCATTCAGCCAGTCTGTGTCTTTTGGTTGGGGTGTTTAGTCCATTAACAGTTAAGGTAATTGTTGATATGTATGTTCTTATTGCCATTTTATTAATTGCCTCGGATTTGTTTTTACTGCTCTTTTTTCTTCCCTTCTTGTTCTCTCCTCTTCTGGTTTGATGACTATCTTTAGTGTTGTATTTGAGTTGATTTTTCTTATTTGTTTGTGTATCAGTTGTAGATTTTTGGTTTGCAGTTACTCTGAAGTTTTGATATAAGATATATATATGATTGTTTTTAAGTTGTTGGTCTCTTAATTGCAAGTGCAACTCCAGGGTCCTGCATTTGTACTCTCCACATAATTTCTGATTTTGGTAGCATATTTGTGCATGGATGATTTTGTATATTTACTGTATATGTACCTTTACTGGTGAGCCTTGTTATTTGTGGTATTTTTGTTTCTGCTTGCTGCCTTTTCTTTTCTGTCTAGAGAAGTTCCTTTAGTATTTGTTGTAAAGCTGGTTTAGAGTTGCTGAATTCTCTTAGCTTTTGCTTATCTGTAAAGCTTTTGATTTCTCCTTCAAATCTGAATGAGAGCCTTCCTGGTTAAAGTAGTCTTGGTTGGAGGGTTTTTTCCCTTTCATCATGTTAAATATATCATGCCACTCCCTTCTGGCCTGCAGAGTTTCTGCTGAGAAATCTGCCTATAACCTTATTGGTGTTCCCTTGTGTGTTATTTGTTTCTTTTCCCTAGCTGCTTTCAATATTTGTCTCAGTGTCTTTAATTTTGGTCGTTTGATTAATATGCATCTTGGTGCATTCCTCCTTGGGTTTATTTTATATGATACTCGTTGCACTTCCTGGGTTTGAGTGAGTGGTTCCTTTCCCATGTTAGGGAAGTTTTCAACTATTATCTCTTTGAATAATTTTTCTGTCCCTTTCTCTCTCTCTTCTCCTTCTGGCACCCCTGTAATATGGATGTTGGTGCGTTTAATGTTGTCCCAGAGTTCTCTGAGACTCTCTTCATTTGTTTTCAATCTTTTTTTCTTTTCTGTTCTGCATCTGTAATTTCCACTAATCTGTCCTCCACCTCACTTATTTGTTCTTCTGTCTCCTGTATTCTGCTGTTGGCTGCCTCTAATGAATTTTTTATTTCAGTTATTGTATTTTGCATCTCTTCTTGGTTAAGTTTTATATCTTGTATCTCTTTGCTCAGTGTTTACTGTAAATTATCCATCTTTGTCTCCAGTTTATTTCCAATGTCTTGCATCATCTTCAGCAATAACAGTCTAAAGTCTTTTTCCTGGAGGCTGAGAATCTCCTTATGACTTAGCTGTTTTTCTGGGTTTTTTTCTTTCTCCCTCATTTGAGTTATAGTTCTCTGTCTTTTCATTTTTATAGGTTTTGGTGTGGTGACCTTTTTTCAGGCAATAGAGTTGTAGCCTCTCTTCCTTCTGCTGTCTGCCCCCGTTGTGGCTGAAGTCTGTATGGGGGCTTGGTGTAGGCTTCCTGATGGGAGGGACTGGTGTCTGCCCACTGGTATGTAGGGCTGATTCCTACCCCTCTGGTGGGTGGGGCTTTGTCTCTGGGTGGCTGTGTGCCGGTGGGGGGGGTCTTTAGGCAGCCTGTTTACTGATGGGTGGGGCTTTGATCCCACCTGCATTGTTGTTTGGCCTGGGGCTTCTCAGCACTGATAGATGGGGCCAGATTTTCCCAACATGGCCACCTCCAGAGAAAGGCACGCTGATGAATATTCCCAAGAGCTTTGCTTCCAATGTCCTTCCCTCACAACAAGCCACATTCACCCCCTGTTTTCCCAGGAGATCCTCCAAGAATTGCAGTCAGGTTTGACCCAGATTCCTATGGAGACTTTGCTTTTCCCTGGGACCCAGTGCTCATGAACATCTTTGTGCACATTTCAAGAATGTGGTCTCCATTTCCCCTCAGTTCTGTGGAGCTCCTGCACACAAGCCCCACTGGCCTTCAATGTCAGATGCTCTGGGGGCTCTTTCTCCCAGTGACAGATCCCCACATGTGGGAGTTTGATGTGGGGCTCGGAACCCTCACTCCTGTAGGTGAGTCTCTGTGATACAGTTACTTTTCAGACTGTGGGGCTTCCCACCGGAAGGTATGGGGTTGCTTATATCATGTAGTTGCCCCCTGCCTCTTGATGTGGTTTCCTCTTTTTCTTCTGGAGTATGATACCTTTTTGAAAGTTTCCAGTCCATTTGGTTGAAGGTTGCTCATAATTTGGTTGTAAACTTTGTTATTTTTATGAGAGAAGTTGAGCTCAGTCCTGTTCTGCCATCTTAGTCCCATCTCCCTGGTCCCTTGGTGTTCCTCCTACCTTTCTGACCATTTCTTTTTTTTTTTTTCTTTTTTTGCTGTGCTGTGTAGTGGCTTGATATTTGATCTCAGTTCCCAGACCAAGGATTTAACCTGGGCCATAGTAGTGAAAGCACTGAGTCCTAACCACTAGACTACCAGGGAATACTCCTTTTTTAAAAAAATCCTTTTCTTTTCTCATTTTCTTTCTTTTCCTTCCCTTCTCTTTCCTTTCTTCTTTCTTTTTTCTTTTTTGCTGCACCCACGGCATATGGAAGTTCCCAGGAGAGGAGTTGAATTGGAGCTGTAGCTGCTGGCCTATACCACAGCCACAGCAATGCAGGATCCAAGCCATGTCTGTGACCTATACCACAGCTTACAGCAATGCCAGATCATTACCCACCGAGCACGGCCAGGGGTCGAACATGCATCCTCATGGATACTAGTTGGGTTTGTTACTACTGAGCCATGACAGGAACTACTGCTCTTTCTTTATTATCCCTTTTTCCTCTATTCATTAGTGTTCCTAAGTTAGGTTATTGTTAGGTTCTAATTTCTCTTTACCTCTCACCTGAGTTACTTTTTGGTTATGTCATTCACATTAATGGCTTCAGTAATTACAAAGAAGCAGGCTACTCCTAAATGAATATTTTCACAGACTTCTTGTCAAAGAGCCTACTAGACATTTTCACTTGTATATCTCACCTGAATTCAGTGTGCTTCAGTCTGAACTTAGGTTGATTCACTCAGTTGCTTTTATTAAAAATATGGACACCAACATTTGATTTCTTTTTTTTTTGTCTTTTTGCTATTTCTTGGGCCGCTCCCGCGGCATATGGAGGTTCTCAGGCTAGGGGTCGAATCGGAGCTGTAGCCGCCAGCCTACGCCAGAGCCACAGCAACGCGGGATCCGAGCCGCGTCTGCAACCTACACCACAGCTCACGGCAACGCCGGATCCTTAACCCACTGAGCAAGGGCAGGGACCGAACCCGCAACCTCATGGTTCCTAGTCGGATTCATTAACCACTGCGCCACGACGGGAACTCCCTAATTTCTTGACCTCCCACATCCCCAATGGCCTACTAATCCCCTCGTTCTATCAATTTTATGTCTTAAGTAACATATGGAGCTTTTTACTTTTCTCCATGCTCCCCCACCCCCCCATCATTTCTCATCTGGACTACTGAAGCATACTCTTACCTAGAAGCACCTGTATTAAATTTTGCTTCTGTTCAGTCTATTTCTACACTGCAGCCAGGGTGATATTTAAAAAATAAAGATCTACTAATGTCAAGTTGCTTTAAAAGACTTCCTGTGGTCTTTTAGTTTAACTTTTTTTTGTGTGTGTCTTTTTAGGGCTGCACCCATGGCAGTACCCAGGCTAGGGGTCAAATCGGAGATGTAGCCACCAGCCTACACCACAGTCACAGCAATGCAGGATCTGGGCCACATCTATGACCTATACCTCAGCTCATGGCAGCGCTGGATCCCACTGAACAAGGCCAGGGATCGAACCTGTATCCTCATGGATCCTGGTCAGGTTCATTAACTGCTAAGCCACAAAGGGAACTCCCTAGTTTAACTCTTAAGCTTACAAACTTTCTCTATCCTCTGTCTACCTCTTCACCTAATCTCAAAGCATTCTTCAACCTCTCTATAATCTAGCCCTAGTGAGTTCTGTAAATTCCTCAAATGCATCATGCTTTTTTGCTTCCTGCCCTTTAAACATGCAATTTTCTCAGCCTCGAAATTCCTCTTTCCCAGTTATTTCCTGACTCCTGTTCATCTAGGTCTCAGCTTAAATGTCACTTCCTTAGGGAGGTCATTCCTCACTCTGGACTAGTAGTCCTCAACCCTTGGCTACATATATTCAACGTTTATTGGGAGTATTGAGTATAGACCTAAGAATCAACTGGGGATGTTTTAAAATATCAGTGATTCAGTTTAACTGTGCTGTGCTGGGATGTGAATCAGAATCACTTGGAGAGCTTGTTAAACCCACCAGGTAACCCTGCTGCTGCTGAAATGGGGACCATTCTTGGAAACCATTGTTCAAGAGTTGGCTAAGTTTGGGTTCCAGCGAAGTGCTTCCAAGCATCTGTGCACTCCTTATACTTCACTTTTATCATTGAAAAATAATTAAGAAATGATGATTCCTTCTTTGTGAGGTCAGGCACCCTAGCTTTCTTATTTACCTTTGTAACGCTAGGGTCTAGTGCTGTGTCTAACACAGAATAAGGACTTATTTAATACTTGTTGAATGAATGAAGAAAAGGCTATATTTGAGTAAGAAGATTGTAACTAGATTATTTATGAGTCAGTTAAGGCAGTAATAATACAGAGATAAGACTAGGGTTTGCCTTATGTATTTAACTTGTTTCAAGTTTGTTTGGTTTTGGCTAACTACACATTCCAAATCTATATGTCTTAAAACATCTCTATGCTCTAATTCTCCTTCTCACCTCTGCCGCTATCCTCAACATACATATGAAGCAGCAAGTGAATATATTTTGGCTGGACTGGGTCACATTGCTGTATAGTAGAAAATTGACGGAACACTGTAAACCAACCATAATGGAAAAAATAAAATCATTAAAAAATATTTTGACTGTGGTACATGACAGTTCCATGAAAATCGGACTCTTGTGCTTGTACATGTGGGTACTCACATGTTTGTGTATATAAGGGTGTATGTTTTAGAAACGTCTTTGAAGAGAAGAGAATCAAGGAAGACCAGAAGTTGTGCCTTGTATAGAGCTCCTTTGCCAAAAAATTTAATTCTTTAGAATTGACCAAGCAGAGAGACTTCCTTCAGCCCTGATAGGGTTGTTGTAGATTGAATTATATTTTGGGGGATGTTCATAAGTGGGTCACAAATCTTTTATTGCCTGTACACTAACTTGAGTTTTTTTAATTTCTTGAGTGAAAAATGAGCACTAATCATATTTTATATTTACAGCATAGTATAAGCTTATTTATCTTTTATTGGATATTTACCATACGAAGCATAAGCCTAGAAGTGGAATACACACTTTCTGCCCTGATTCACCATTTAGTGTGGCCAACATGCCATACTAAACCCATGCCTAAAATATGGCAGAGTCAGTGCTGTGGAAGTGCTTGTAAAAACCAGCTGGGGAGTATTCAAGTACCTTCCCAGACAAGTGGGGATCTGCTGCATTGCATTTCAGTAACAATACTAACCTGAATGTTTGGGCGTGCTTAAGGCAGGTTCTCTCTTACATGTGGGTTATCCCCAGGGGTATATTCAGGAACACAGACTTATTTAGAGAAATGCCATGTAGTCTACTGTACTGTTCAATCCTTGGGGATTCATGGATGAGTTTCGGCAGGACCACACGCAGTAGAAAATGGGAAACATTTTGTATTTACCTATACATGCAAATCTTCTGAAGGGAGAGCTCGTAGTTTTATCATGCTCTTTTATTGTTGTTGTTTTTTTTAGGGCTGCACCCATAGCACATGAAAGTTCCCAGGTTAAGGGTCGAATCGGAGCTATGGCTGCCGTCCTACATCACAACCACAGCAGCGCCAGATCTGAGCTGTGTCTGTGACCCACACCACAGTTTACAGCAATGCTGGATCCGTAACCCACTGAGTGAGGTCAGGGATCTAGCCCGAATCCTCATGGATACTAGTTGGATTCATTTCTGCCATGCCACAATGGGAACTTCTTTATCATATTCTTAAAAAGGTCTGTGATCTCCATAAAGATTAGGGCCATCACTCTAATGTGCAAGCAGATGGAGGAGGAAGATGAATTGCTAAAGGAGTGATCCTGTGGTTAGAGATGCTATTGGGCTTTCCCTAGGATTTTCCCATAAATGCAGAAGTAATCTGTGGTCGATGATAGATGAAAAAGTAGTTTAAAATGAAACCATACTTTGCATGTGCTAGAGTAACTCAGTAAAGAGACTTGGGTTGAGTTATTTTGTGAAGAAAAGAATTTAAGAAAAACGTCTTTCTGTGTGTGGAAGTTCTGATTTTGTATATAACTCTCCCTAGGTGTCCATGGCCATCCCACTACTGCCACCATGACTGCTGCTCCCGTGAATTCTATCAGAAGTTATCATTTAGTTTGTGCCTACCACGTCCACAGGCTCTGTGTATGTTCTTCTGAATTCACAACCACTGTACATGGCAGTTATCTGAGACCAAGCCTCAGAGAGGCTAGGAAACTTACTCTAAACAAGATAGCAGATATTCAGTGGAGCTAAGGTCTGAACTCAGCACTGGAAGATTTTAAAGGTTTTTTTCCCTAGCATGACAATGATTTACTTTACGGTAATGTGGTTTAATCAAGGTGTTTCTGATTTCAAATAACTGAAATGAATTTGAACTAGCTTTAACTAAAAAGAAGGGACGTAGAGTGTCTTAAGGGACTCAAAGATGGGAACGTAGCTGGCTTCTGGAAGAAACTGGAACTGAGAACTGAAAAGCCATTATTTTCTTTCTCTGACTCTTATCTTACCTCCTCTCTTGCACATTGGCTTCGCTGTTCTCTCTCTGGCTTTTTCTGCCACTCATCTAGATGATGGAATATGGCTACTATATAGCTTCTGCCAAGCACAAGAATTATCTGTCCCCCAATCCAGATTCCAAATTCCTGGTAGGGAAAATCTGATTGGCTCTGCTTCAGACAGACATCCATTCTGGGTCCAATGAGGTCTTCAGCTTCAGCGAAGGAGGCAGAATCACGTCGTCCAAACATGGCTGCCTTGGAATTTGGGGTCACTCTCCTTTACTGGTAGGAATATCTGATGCCTGTCTTTTCTCACTCACCTAGTTTGACTACAGCTGGTTTTGGGTACTCTTATTACATGGAGAAGCTAAGAGTTCCCCTCCAGGTCTGACTCATAACTATAGCTCTTGGAATAAAAGACGAGATTAGGACAGGCTTGACCAATATATTGTCATATCAATAACTGTCCCCTTTTGAGGTACGTCATCATAGCCCCCTGAATCTTTATAGCTCAAGTGTCTTTACATAGACACACACAGACACACAGACACACAGACACACACAGTCACACACATATGTAGGAGTGTGGTTACAGTTTCTGTTCAGAGGAAACCACTTGCCTTCTTGGAAATCGACTTGTGCTTTAAGCTGCAATGTCCACAATGCCACTGACTCTTTGCCAATATAAAGCTAATAAAACACTCCATGAACCTGTCCTCTTGTTACTGTCTCTTTATGATAATGTTAAGAGTCCTTTCCCTAATAGTCACTACTTATCACGAAGTGAGTCAAATTACTCTCATTGGGCCTAGTGAGAAGAATAAATTCACCTAGGGCCCTTTGGAACAAATGGTGATCACCAACTCCTTTCTCAGTTGAAGCCTCTTCTGAGGAAGGAGGTCAAATCTCTGCACCCAGTTAGACCCACATATCCTCTCACTATATTCTTCTACAGCTGCAAAGAGAAACTCAAGGAGAAACATTTGTCATTACTTTTTTTCCCGTAGGTAGCCCAAACTTAGGAATATTAAGTATTCTGAAAGTTTGTTTGCAGGTCAGTGGTTTAGAACTTGGAACTCATTTTACTATGGAAACAATATTATGCTTGTGAGATTAGGTTTCTACCCAAACTGTAAGTGATCATTTGGTCTACAACACAGCTGAATTGGTATCCTTGTCATTAAAATGAGAGTCTGGCTCTTTTATGTCTAAAGCCCTGAATTCACGAGCTTCCTGAATACTAATTCCCTTGCATTTCTCTAAAGTTTGATACTCTTGGACATTCCTTTTTTTTTTTTTTTCCCCTCACTCTAAAGAAGGTAGGGGGAAACCATGGCGCTGTGTAGGTAGCTGATTGGTGTGGGCTTGAGGTATGGAAAGATGCAGGAGTGCTAGATGGCATGAAAGGAAGAGCAAGGTGGAGAGAAGTGAGTTTGATGTCCTTAGTAACTCTCATGGGCAACATAGGCAAGGCTGGGGTGAAAAAGTAGAGAGGAAGAATAACTGGCTGTAACATTTGATAAATAGGTATTGCCATTAGTTAGTCAATGCCTGCTTGTAAAATATTAACTATTTTTTCTTGTATGCTGTCAAGTTGTTCTTTCCCTTCGATTAGTCTACAGTAAATTAATAATGAGTTCTCCAGTAGTCCCCATTTGTTTAGCTGAATTCCTAGACTCCTCTCCCTGGAATGAGGCAGCATGACTGCATAGAAGACCAGCCAGGTACCGGGAGGTGGGCACTGCCCTCTATTTGCACGGCCGTGTTATGTCATCACTGTGTGCCTTTGTGGGGCTCTTGCATATGTGGCTTTAGCAGGTGATTTCATCCCCTTTTTTGATTTGGACCCAGGCAACTTTGCATTCTCAGCAAAACAGATGGACAACAAGGGTGAAAGAGGATCTTGTACTAAAATAGTCATTGAGTCATGCTCTTTGACTGTTGACTCTTCCAGGAAACTTGCCCCTTCCTCCCTGTAGAAGGTTAATGCTGAGAAGTAATGCCCTCAGAGCTGCTGAACTCGCTTCTCAGTGTATGTTTTCTGTTTTCTTCTTGGTTGAGATTGGGATTTTGCTAAGATGGGAGTATTGTCTATTTGTTTTGGCACAACACCTGGCTTGTTGCCCAAAGTAGATATTTAAAAATAGAATAAAAGGTTTCACATTAACCTTCTATTTTTGCCCTCCTTCCAAAAAAGATCCTGATAGGCAAACAAGGGGAGCTTGATTTCACCTATAAAGTTTATTTCGGGCTGCTGGGCACTCTAGCAGAAAATCACTTGACTTGGTTATTAGGTTCTAGTCCATGTTGTGTGAGTAATAGCCTGTTTGACTCCAGGAAAGTCAGTTCATTTTTCATTACTCAGACTCAGTTTTCTTATTTGCAAAAGGGGAATAATGCAACTTCAACTAGAAAGTGTTTGTGGAAGCACTCAGATGAGGTCACACTGCCATGGTAACCTAGGTTTTGATAGTTTTAAGAGGTTGGAACAAAATAGTTTATGTTCTATTATAGCAAAGATTTATTTGCTTAGATTTTATTTGCAGAGATTTATTCTAAGCCTTGGGTATTGTGCTCAATGTCTTTTACTCAGTCATTGCAGAAAAGAGGTAATGATGTTCCGTCCTTCGTCATTTCATCCTCATTTGATTTTCTTGAATGCAGTAGAAAAAAGCATAGCGTACTTCAGAGCATGGGGTGGATCACAATGCTTCTGCTTGTTTGGGGGCACTTACTGTTACCATGTTGTCTGAAAAGAGGCATGAGCTGATGTGATGTCACAGGAGCATCTGGAGCAATCTCGACTGAAGCGATTAGCATGAGCTGGGCAGGGGGCCACCCAAGTTTACTGCCTTCTTTTGAGGATGATGGTATTTGATTTCTGCTTCCTCATTTCCAATTTTGGAAGTGGTTGGTAGGTACTGCACCGTCTATATTGTACAAGGTTCTTTAGCGGTATGTGTAAAAATTGCAGGTTAAAGTTTTCTCTAGAATCTAAGTCATCCAGTGTCGCTAACATTGGTCACTCTGAAAAGGTTTGTCTCTGTTGATCGAAGAGCCTACAATTTTTTTTTTTTCTACAGCTGTACCTGGAGCACATAGAATTTGCTGGGCCAGGGGTTAAGTCAGAGCTGCAGCTGGAGCTATGCCATAGACACAGCAGCACTGGATCCTGAACACAGTGAGCGAGACCAGGGATCGAGCCTGCGTCCTCACAGAGACAACATCAGGTCTTTAACCTGCTGAGCCATAACAGGAATTCCACAAATCCACCAAGAAAAGTTTAAGCCTGTATGTGTGCATTAGGTCATAGGAAAGGAAGACAGATTCTTGACAAAGGCCTCCTCATCCTAATAGAATGGTCAAGGAACCTTGTACCCCAGTTTCTATCATGTGCCTTGATTTGTTCTCATCCTTACATGGAATGGTGATCTTCTACTCACCCCATTTCTCAGCTTGGTATATTAATGACCGTTATCTTTATTCACTGATGCCTATCGGAACAGTCATAAAATACCCTTTATGTCTTTAGATAAAATTTGGAACTTTAACCTGTCACTGATAAGCCTCTGTGTTGAAGAAAGCACTAGATATTAACAACAATTCCTAATAAAGTGAGGGCTGACTGTCTATGATTATCTTTTGCTTTTATAATAGCTTGAGCAAATTTAAAATGAGTCATTTTCAAGTTACTGTTACTGTTGTTTTTAACCAAATGCCTTGGCTGGAGCAATTTTTTCTGTCATCAGCAAAGCTTATCTGTTCTCTATCTTTCTACCTTTACTCATACAATTTATTTTTCCCAGTTTCCTCCCTGTTGGCTTCTCACACTTCTACCCATTCAACTCTTCCTGTCCTGCAGGGCAGGGATCACAAAGCTGCCTTCCTGGATCCTGGTGGCCCTGCTCTGACTGGAATCGCTGTCTGTCTTTACCATCACAACTTGAATGAAGCCTTAAGTTTTATTCATCTTTGTAGTCCCAGTACTTAATAAAGAACCCGGTAGAGAATAGGAGCTTAATAAATGTTTACTGCATGAAGAAATGGGTACTGTAATAGGATAAGAGCTTCATACTAAGGGAGGAAGACCAGAGGAGGCCATCTAACGAGGTTGAGAGGTGGTAGGTAAAGGGGAGGTCCCAGAAGAAATCGACCTTGACGTTCTGGGAAGTGAGGAGCTCTTCATCAGGTGAAAAAGGTGGGGAAGACTGGTCTGGGCGAGTGGAAAACTGAGGAATTTGTGAATGAGAAATTCAGCGTGGCTGAAAGTAGCTTAGTATGGCTGGAACTTAGATCCAAAGTGCAAAGGGCAGAAGATGAATCTAAAAAAGTTAGGTGAGTTATAGGTTACTTTGAATTTTGTGCCAATTAAAATTATTTAGGTTATTAGCCCGAATTACCTCTGTGATGCTCTAACTTAATCGTGTAATACCAGGTGGGATTAGATTGCATGAGGTCATTTGACCAGATGACTTATTATTTAATTTTTATGTAGCAGTTATTTCAAAGTCAGTGGGTGAGGGAGTTCCCATCGTGGCGCAGTGAAAATGAATCTGACTAGGAACCATGAGGTTGCAGATTCTATCCCTGGCCTTACTCAGTGGGTAAAGGGTCCGCCGTTGCCGTGAGCTGTGGTGTAGGTTGCATACACGGCTTGGAGCTGGTGTTGCTGTGGCTGTGGTGTAGGCCAGCAGCTACAGCTCTGATTGGACCTCTAGTCTAGGAACCTCCATATGTCGCGGGTGCGGCCTGAAAAAAAAGACAAAAAATCCCCAAGAGGGTGGGGGGATGTGCTTGGGTTGTGGGATGGAAATCGTGTGAAATTGGATTGTGATGATCATTATACAACTACAGATGTGATAAATTCATTTGAGTAATAAAAAAAATAAAATCCCAAAACAAAATCAGTGGATGGGTATATTAGTCCGTGTTTGAAACACTAGTTTGCCTAAATAACAGCCTGAAAGCTTATAAATTGTAGAAGATTCTTTCTAACTTAGAGGTAAAAATATTGGAGTCTTAATCCAACCCTAAATGGATTATATCATGAGCAAACTTTATAGTTGAACTTAGCTTTTAATGAGCGTTTCCCGTATACAAGTTACTAACCACTTAAAAATGCAAGTAGATAACCTCAGATTTTTTTCCTGTAAGGATGACTTTTGTGAAATTAAAAGAGGATGTATGCACCATGCTTAGTACCAAGAACTGTTTCTGGTACATAGTGGATGTTCAGGAGCATAACCTATTTCTTCTGCAAGTGCAGCAGGCCTGAGGGAGTTCCCACTTTATCTTTATGAACTTTCAGGAGAAACTTTTAGAAAACAACACCCTGCCTCCAAGTACATCTTTGCTGGAATATCTACAAATTCCTTTGTACGTGTTTGGAATTTCCTTGGTGTTTATAAACAAGATTTCCTCTCTTGAATGTGCTCATTGTCTGCATCTTAGATCAGCGAGGCTGATCTGATTTGAGTACAGAGTCTTCAAAGCTTTGGTGGGACTAAATATTTCAGCTGTTTCTTGCATTTAAAATTGTTCTAGCCCCTTTCAACTCCAGGTTTTGGTGAATCATGCTGAGACATTCTTGACATGCAAGACAAATGTGTTTCTCTTGGATTTGTAGATGGACAGCATGTTTGCCTTGACGCTTGTGAAGGTCCACTAATGCTGAGGAGACATTGAGATGCCAGGTTGGAAAACGAAAACTTAAAATGAGGTGCTTTCTGGGTAACCATTCAGGGGTATTCCATGTCTTTGGTTTGCTTTGATTAAACGCCTAGGTGATGCAATCATCTAGCTGTTAAAAATAATTGATTGCCTTGTTTTCTATGGAGAGGCTCCAGATTTGCAAGTTAGGGTTCTTTTGCAACATGAGCCATTTTTACTAATAGGAGAGCAGGGCTGGTTACCTGGTCTCATCACCAAGTCGGCTTCCAGGGAGCATTTCTTTGGAGATGTGTAATTTTCCAAACCCCAATTACTGGAAATAGAAATATGAACCTATTTGGTCAAAAACAAAGCAGAACTATAGCAAATATAAAAAAATAGAGTTTTTTAAAGATTGCATTTCCTCATAATCCAATTAAACTAGAAAGTAATAATAAAAATATGATACCCCCCAAGTAATTGGAAATTAAGAAACGCTCCCAGACAAAACTTGTGATAAAAGAATAAATCATAGAGGAGTTCCCGTCGTGGCGCAGTGGTTAACTAATCCGACTAGGAACCATGAGGTTGCAGGTTTGGTCCCTGCCCTTGCTCAGTGGGTTAACGATCCGGCGTTGCCGTGAGCTGTGGTGTAGGTTGCAGAGGCGGCTCGGATCCCCCGTTGCTGTGGCTCTGGCGTAGGCTGGTGGCTACAGCTCCGATTCGACCCCTAGCCTGGGAACCTCCATATGCCGCGGGAGTGGCCCAAGAAATAGCAAAAAGACAAAAAAAAAAAAGAATAAATCATAGAGAAAGCAATAAAAAATTGTACGCTACCAAATTATAGCCTATACCTAAAGCTTTACTCAGAGGAAAGCTTAGAAAGGGACTGTTAAAGTTTTAAAAGTTGGAATTAATGGAATGGAGAAAACATTGGTAAAACAGTTAAATAAGATGAAAATATTACAAAAAGAGTAAAAACATACACATTTAGGAATGAGGAAACAGAACTTTAGAAGCAGGAGAGTTGGAAAAATTATAAAAATTATACATGAAGACTATGTACACAACCCTATAGAAACAAATTAGAAAATGTTGAAGAAGTGGGCAATTTTATAAGTAAAATAAATGACCAACATTGACTCCTGTAGAGAATTCAAGTGGGTTAATTTTTATCCAATTTCTAGTTTGTGTCAGTTGTGTTCCATTTGGTATTGGTTCTGGACTTTTTTATTTTTAAGGAGATATTATTATTATTATTATTTGCTTTTTAGGGCTCCAGCCGTGGCGTACGGAAGTTCCCAGGCTAGGGGTCAAATTGGAGCTACAGCTGCAGGCCTACACCACAGTCACGGCAACGCCAGATCCAAGCTGCGTGTACGACCTACACCACAGCTCACGGCAATGCTCCATCCCGACCCACTGAATAAGGCCAGGGATCAAAACTGCATCCTCGCAGATACTAGTCTGCACCATAACAGTTAACTCCCGGAAGTAGTAGTATTTTAAAATGCCCTAAAATAAGATGAGTTAGTAATCCTCCACCTTATAATAGCAGGTTTTACCATGGCCTCCTCTAATTGTGTGTGAGAAGTATGTGTTGAAAAGAGTGTTTTTACTTTAACACGTGTTTAAATGTGAAAAGTCTAAAGTATAACCAAAGTATAACCCTGTTATTTTTTTCTTCCAATTCTCTCCAAATGCAAGTTAACTTAACCTCCCTTGGAAGAACAGCATGCAAGGCACTTGCTGGGGAAATGAAAGGTGTTCTGGCACTGGTGGCTGAGAATAACTAACCCATTCTGGAATTACTGATGGTGGGAGCAGTATCTGTCAGCTCCCTGGTAGACCAGTTATGCCGCGACCCCCACCTGGTACAGTAGTTTTGCCATTTTTTTTTTTCTTTTCTTCTTCCTTTGGCTGCACCTGTGCCATGTGGAAGTTCCCAGGCCAGGGATCGAACCCGAACAACAGCAGTGAACTGAGCTACCGCAGTGTCATTTTTGTAGGGTGCAAATCTGTACCTATTGGCTTTACTGTTTCAAACTTTAAAATTTATTTTGGAATAATCCCCTTTTCCAGAAAAATGAGCTAAAGAAGTACAAAGTTTAATAAAAAAAAAATTAAGTACTAAATTTTTTGTGTCTTAAGAACAATGAATGTATAATCCATACATCTTCTGAAGCAGCATCCACATCTACTTCAAAACTTGTAATTATTTTAAGAATATTTTGCTCAGACTATGATTTAACACATGCAGCTACAGGTGTCATTATATTTCACTCTGTGAAGCATAGTTTTTTCGTTTAGGTCAAGTGACGCTTCTAAATTGATTCCACTCATTTTTCAATTTCGTTTTTTATGCATATGTCAATGGTGAAGTGATAGCTGTTAATCCGTTGGCTCTGGTAGCAAAAGAGGAATTTTCACAGTTAGATTAAGCTAGATTTATGTAAAAATTGTCAAATTCTTCAAATAGAAATGCAGTTAAACTTTTAACTTAATGGTTAAATTATTTTCATATAATTCATGGAATCAAAGCTTTAGAACAATTACTCTTCTGAAATTTAGATATTTAATATTGTGAATTCTATTGTAACTTTTTTAAACGTTTATCATTTGAGGTAGGCTTTATATACCAAAGTTTCACCCATTTTAAGTGTGCTATTGGAAGACTTTTAGTAAACTTATACAGTTGTGCAACCATCAATGCATCCAGTTTTAGAACACTTCTGTCACCTCCAAAGTTAGTGGGTACCCTGTTTGCAGCCCATCCACATTTTCATATTCAGCCCCAAGTAACTACTGAAAATGATTATTTTTCAGGAAAAATACAAATAAGGATTTTGGAGACACAAATGGGAAAATATATACAGTGAAGTTACTAAAATAAATCTATGGAGAGAGATTTGCACAAATAACTATTCATTGCAATAGAAAAAGCAATAATTGCCCAATTTTAATGGATATTTTTCTACACACACTAAGTAGTGAGCTGCAACATTTTGTGATGAATCTGATGTTGAATATAAAAAAATCCTTCAGGGAGTTCCTGTTGTGGTGAAGGGGAAATGAGTCTGACTAATATCCATGAGAGTGTGGGTTAGATCCCTGGCCTTGCTCAGTGGGTCAGGGATCTGGCTTTGCTATGAGCTGTGGTGTAGGTCACATATGTGGCTTGGATCTAGCATTGCTGTGGTTGTGGCATAGGCCAGCAGGTGCAGCTCTGATTCAACCCCTTGCCTGGGAACTTCTACATGCCATGGGTCCGTTCCTAAAGATCCAAAAAAAAAAAAAAAGACTATATGTTTTCTCTTTTTTTGTAGTTGATTGTCAAGCAGCTTTTAGAAATGTTTTGAGTTTTTGAAGAACTACTTTGTAAACCAATGCCCATGAATAGTATTAGCCATTTTTTGAAGGATTCCTCTAAATTTGGCTTGTAATTTGTTTCAGTCAATTTTTTTTAGCTTGTTATGTATCTTTTAAATAAATTTTTGTTGGAATATATTGACTTACAAAGTTTTGTTAGTTTCAACTGACAGCAGAGTAAATGAGTTAAACATATATACATATTTATTCCTTTTCAAATTCTTTTCCTAAATTATTACACAGTATTAAGTAGGTTACCCTGTGCTATATAATAGGTCCTTGTTACCTATCTATTTTATATATAGTAGTGCGCATATGTCAGTCCCAACCCCCTAATTTATCCCTCCTGACCACATTTCCCCTTTGATAACCATAATTGGTTTTCAAAATCTTTGTATCTGTTTCTGTTTTGTAAGTTCTTTTGTATCATTTTTCATTAGATTCCACATATATGTGATCTCCTATTTGTCTTTGTCTGACCTATTCCACTTAGGTTTGATGATACCTAAATCCATCTTTGTTTCTGCAAATGGCTTTATTTCATTCTTCTTTATGGCTGAGTAATATTCCATTGTATACATGTACCGTGTCTTCTTTATCTAGTCCTCTCTTGATGGACATTTAGGTTGCTTCTATGTCTCGGCTATTGTAGATAGCGCTGCAATGAACATTGGAGTGCATGTATCTTCTTGAATTATGGTTTTTGACAGATAGATGTCCAGGAATGAGATTGCTGAGTCATATGATAGTTATATATTTAGTTTTTTAAGGAACCTCCATACTGTTCTCCATAGTGCTGGCACCAGCTTACATTCCCACCAACAGTGTAGGTGGGTTCCCTTTTCTACATACCCTCTCCAGCATTTATTTTTTTTGTAGACTTTTTGATGACAGCCATTACAACTGGTGTGGGGCGATACCTCATTGTAGTTTTGATTTGCTTTTCTCTAATAATTAGTGATGTTGAGCATTTTTTCATGTGCTTTTTAGCCATCTGTCTTCTTTGGAGAAGTGTCTGTTTAGCTCTTCTGAACATTTTTAATTGGGTTGTTTGTTTTTTAAATATAAAGCTGTATGAGATGCTTGTATATTTTGGAAAGTAATCCCTCATCAGTCACTTCATTTGTGAAGTTTTTCTCCCATTCTGTAGGTTGTCTTTTCATCTTGTTTATGGTTTCCTTTGCTGTGAAAAAAAGCCGTTGAGCTTAATTATGTCCCATTTGTTTATTTTTTGTTTTTATTTTCATCACTCTAGGAGGAGTGTCAGAAAAGATATTGCTGCAATTTATGTCAAAAAGTGTGCTGCCTATATTTCCCTTTTAAGAGTTTTATAATATCTTGTCTTACGTTTAGGTCTTTAATCCATTTTGAGTTTATTTTTGTGTATGGTAGAGAATGTTCTAATTTCATTCCTTTACCTGTGGCTTTCCATTTTCCCCAGCATCACTTATTGAAGAGGTTGTCTTTTTTCCCTTGTATATTTTTTCCTCCTTTGTTGTAGATTAATTGACCATAGGTGCGTGGGTTTATTTCTGGGCTTTCTATGCTGTTCCAGTGATCTATATTTCTGTTTTTGTGCCAGTACCATACTGTTTTGATGAATCATTTGGAAAATTTTTATCAAAGTTAACAGATCAAGCAGAATATTCAGCTTTTGAAATTGTACAAATTGCAATTATGGAAAACAAAGCTTGTAAACAGGAAAGCACTAGAATTTATCCTTATACGTAGAAGGTAGGAACTGAGCAAATTAAATAAGAACTCAAACACAATGTACAGGATTTCATTTTGAAAATTTGTAATTGCATTTGGAATATCTGGCCTTGTGGGAAAAAATTCTTTGATGGAAATACTATTTCTAATAGGATAAATTTGTATTTTCCACCAGAATTCAAAGTAGAGTGCATTTTAGAAGGCTTGTGAGTTCAAGGTATCTAATCATAGATAGATACAGTTTAATTGATGAGTTTTGTTTGTGTAAATGTTTCTCAAAGGCATTACAAGCAAAAAGGCAGTGTCTTTGAAAATACTTTGGCTTAAATATTTATGTACGTTGATATAAAAATAAAAGAATTAAGAATATACTCCATTTAGTAGACTTTTCTCTGAGCTTCTAGGTACTTGAGCACTGGAAAGTATATTCTCAATTAAAAATATTAAGGTCTACAGAGAAGAGTCAATTGAGGTATCAATAATTTCATTTTTATCAACTATGAAATGTACCTTTGAAGAAGATTGCAGGAATTTTTATAAAAAATTTAAATAAGATCATATTGAAAATATAACATCCCTTTTAAAAATAGCAATGGGAGTTCCCGTCGTGGTGCAGTGGTTAACGAATCTGACTAGGAACCATGAGGTTGCGGGTTCAATCCCTGGCCTTGCTCAGTGGGTTAAGGATCTGGTGTTGCTGTGAGCTGTGGTGTAGGTCACAGACACGGCTTGGATCCCGCGTTGCTGTGGCTCTGGCGTAAGCTGGCAGCTACAGCTCCGATTCGACCCCTAGCCTGGGAACCTCCATGTGCCATGGGAGCGGCCCAAGAAATGGCAAAAAGAAAAAAAAATTATTTTTGATAATTTTTGAATTGAACTATTTTCTCAGTCCACTAATATCATAAAAGCAATTATTTTGTCAATTAATATATATATTTAAAATTATATGGTTTTAATTGTTTATTAACATCTTTTTTCATTCTCATAGTGTCCTGGTTTGAATGAGAAATTTTATGGTCATTCTATCTTTAAAAGTCGAGTACCCGCAATATTATTTAAACTTTTCGAGATCACAGAAAAAAATAAGAACCTCCTCAATTCACATTGTAAAATCAGCATACAAAAGACAATACAATATGATCAAGAAGGTATTACTCCAGAAACATAAATTTGGTTCAATATCAGACGATCTAGCCACCTAATCCATTATATCAAATAAAAGATAAATAATATATGATCACATCAATAGTTGTTGAAAAGCCATTTGGTAAAGTTCAGTACTATTCCTAATAAAACTCTTATGAAGGAATAGAAGAAAACTTTTTAGACATAGTAAAGACTATTTGTGAAAAACTAACAAATTTCATTATACATGGGCAAATTCTAAAATCAATTAAATAAGGATTTAGATTTGAATACCTATGACTAACATTTTTATTTATCATTTTTATATTCTGGAAATGCAATGAGACAACAAATTATATTGCTGACATATTTACTAGAAGAGAGAAAAAACATTTTTTGTTGTTGCTAATATGACTGTATACAAACTCTCAAATATGAGACTAAGTTAAAAAAAACAGCCGCTCTAGTAGAATTAATAAAATATTTGGAGAGATAGCTGGATGTATAAATTGAGAGCTTTTCTCTGTTTTAGTAATGAGCATAAATGGGAGGAAATATTCCCTCAAATAGTGTAATGAACAGTTCAAAAATAGATGACAACCTGGGTATTTAAATATTGTATAACACCATCCTAAAGTTTTATTTTGATAAATACCCCATTATAACCAAGAAAATATGAAAAATAAGAATGCTATAAAGTCACTATAATCCAGCTGGTATTGGCCTAGCAATGAATAAATTGATAACTGGGAGAGAATAGATTCAGAAATAGATAATTCAGAACAGATCATTCTAAATATCCAGAACTGAGTATTTCATACATGTTACAGCCCAGTTGCTCTGCGTGTAGGTAGTTCTCCGTATGATTAAAATATAGTAGGATTCATCAGTACTCTTTAAATATAATTTCTTGATGGATTATAGACATTAATTAACCCAAAAATCTCATAAGAGGATCTAGGGAAGCCCACATGTACAATCTAAAGCTTGGGAAATGTCCTTCATCAAGACTGGAATCCCCAGGAGTTCCCATCGTGGCTCAGTGGAAATGAACCCGACTTGTATCCATGAGGACTCGGGTTCGATCCCTGGCTCCGCTCAGTGGGTTAAGGATACGGTGTTGCCATAAGCTGTGGCAAGGCTCGGATCCCACGTTGCTGTGGCTGTGGTGCAGGCCAGCAGCTGCAGCTGCCATTTGACCCCTAGCCTGAGAACCTCCATGTGCCATGGATATGGCTGTAAAGAGCAAAAGAAAAAACAAACAAAAAAACCTGGAAACCCCAGAAGCTATAAGAGAAAAGAAAGAAAATATACCATCCAAAACTATTTCATGGAAATAGTAACATACAACATAACAGTAAACATCTACTATGTCTGGAAAAAGTATTTGTAAACTATATTGCATTCAAGTTGTTGATGTCTGTAATTTACAAAGAACTCTTGTAAAGAGACAGGAAAAATATAAACTATTCTGAAGCAAAGTGGAGACTACGAATAGACAATTCATAGAACTAAGATAAATGGTGTGTGTGTGTTCAGTATATATCAGTGTGATGAAATGAGCAGAGAGAAAAATGTTTAGAAGATACCATAGGCTGTTAACTTTGGTACATGGGTGAGGAGCTGATGTGAATAGAAAGTAAGAAAAATATTATGACACTCTTCTCACAGCCTGTGCGGGGAGATAGATGTATAAATAATTTGAGTGCTGTGTAAGTTCCAAAGTTGAGGAATAGAGAGAGAGCCCAGTAAGAGGAGGAAGGAAAGGCTCGTGTAATCTGAATCGGCATGCCCTGGGCAGTAAATTATTTTCTTCACTACTGGCCTTCTGAGATCATTAATGACTTGCAACTAGTGATAGTGACTCTCATGAGATAAGTATAGTTAGGTGGGTCAGGCATGTCTTAAAATTCTTGGGGGGGGGCGGCCTTGGAAAAAAGGCACTTTGCAACAGTGTGTTACATGACTTCCTAGTGCAGAATTATAATTCAGGCCTAACAGTCATTTTTTCTAAAGTGAGGTGAATTTCTAGAGTGCCAAATTCCATTTTCTCATCCATACATAACCCCAGCTTGCTAGTAGTGTCACATGTAAGATGCTAAGAGTCCTGTTCTCCTCTCCACCTCAGAACGATGGCAATGGTGGTTTGAGATTATTCTGGTCAGGGTTTTTTGTTTTTTGTTTTTTAATTGGAGCACAGCTTGTTTAGACTTGCTCTGAGATGTTGAGATGCTCTTGTCTGCATGAAATAGAACCAAAAGAACATGTCTCCAGCTTTTTGAAAACTTTGGTTATCAAATTAGATGTAGCTGGGTGATCATTGCCGGGTCATATTTTGACTCTCCCTGTAGTTTGACCACCGTACCACCTTGAACAAGTCTCTGGCATAGTTTTTATCATATTATTTCATAATGGTCTTATTTTGGGTATTATTCTTAGGTTTATATTCAATACCCCCAATACACATTGAATATGTGTATGAGACCTGATAGATACAACAGAAAAATGTGAATGAAATGGTAGCTCTTTGGAAATGAGAAAGGACTAAATTGTCAGTGGCCGAACTCCGTGACCTTTGCCTTCAATCTTTTCTCATGGAGAGAGAATTGCACCCAGTGCAGAAACTGGTTTCCCAATATTTGCATTCTTTCATCTGATTTCTTGGAACTGAACAAGTCATTAAAAATTTTTAAAAAAATGATTTAACATAGAGTATAATTAAGATGTCAAGGCTAAGGTATGTGTTGCTGACATACTGAAGTTGATCAGAAGTGTAATTTCAGCAGCATTGAAATGGATCGTGAGTTTTCTTTATATCGATTAGAGCAATTTTCAAAGAAAAAAGTCCATTTGATTTCTTTTTTCGGTAGCACTTTAATGCACATTATATATATAATGTTACATGCTATATAATATGACATATATTACATAAGTCTCTTACACATATTTAGTAATCTAGCAATTTTTATAGTTTTTGGCGTCATAAGTATGCTTTAGATTGCTTTTGGTCTTGCTTTTATATGACTTTGGGTATGTTACAAGTTAGTATAATTCCTATGGTTTGGATTAATTACTATTATGTCAAGATTTTGTTTGCCTTTTCTTTAGGAAGGTTTGTAATTCAGATTAGGAAATTATTTACTGTAATGAAGGCCAACATGAGTGCAATCTCTAGTGAACAATTTGTATGCCAATCATTGCTCAGAAAGAAAAAATATTTTTGTAGATTGTAGTGACTGGATTTCACTTCTCAGTCTGTGGTATTAAATGTTACATCCACTTTTGCAATCTAAAATAAACAGTTCCTTCTTAGGCTTATATGAGGGCTCCTCTTTTTATCAATCTTTTATATAAATACTGGTTGGTGTTCCTTTGGGTTCTCTTTTGTTAACCCTTTCTTTTCTTTTATCCTCTCACCTCCCCCCCTTCTTTCTAACATGAATAACACTGGCTGAGTTCCAATTGTCAGGCCAGGGCCATGCTATACAGCTGAGCAGGTTGTGCACTGCACAATTCTAGGAGGTGACATTCACTGCCCCACCTTCAAGACTTCTATAGTGCCATTAGACACTGTTGCTAGCTACTTGAAAAACCTCTCACTGAGCCTTGCAACAATCTGTGAATCTCATAGAATCATGCTAGTAGTGTCACATGTAAGATGCTAAGAGTCCTGTTCTCCTCTCCACCTCAGAACGATGGCAATGGTGGTTTGAGATTATTCTGGTCAGGGTTTTTTGTTTTTTGTTTTTTAATTGGAGCACAGCTTGAATCTCATAGATTCATCTCAATCTATGAGATGAATATCATCATTCCTATCTTATGCATGAGCAAGCCAAATTTTGAGTATGTTGAATAATTTGCTTAAGTTACATAACAAAGAGTGGGTAACAGAGTGTGCATGGGTTGAAAGACCCTTCTTCTTCTGCAGCATGCTGCCTTTTATGGGTGATCTCAGTTCTTGGTAATCTCATTCATGGTCACCACCTCAGTGATGGTAATGATGGTAATTTTTTTTTTTTGCTTTTTAGGGCTTCATTCACAGCATATGGAAGTTCCCAGGCTAAGGGTTGAATCAGAGACGCAGCTGCCAACCCACACCACAGACACAGCAACATGGGATCCAAGCTGTGTCTGCGACCTACCCCACAGCTCACAGCAACTCTGGATCCTTAGCCCACTGAGCAAGCCCAGGGATTGAACCCACTTCCTCATGGATACTAGTCAGCTTTGTTTCCTCTGAGCCACGATGGGAGCTCCCAATGATGGCAATTCTTAAAAGACCCTCCACCCTAGATCACTCTCGGTTGATAGCCGACTAGACAGGTCTTCCACATGTCTCAGAGACACCGCAGATTCTGCAGCTTTTAAATGAATCTTCATTATTTTCCTTAAGGCTGCTCCCCCTTTATTCTCCCTCTCACGCAGTGGCACCAGCAGCTTGGGCTCTCCTCTCTCCTTCATCCCATATGTCTAATTAATTATCAGCTCCCATCAGTTCTGTTTCTGAGATCTCTTTCCATTTGTTCATTTCCTTTCCATGATAGTTGCCACTACATGAATTCAAGCCCTCGTTCTTTTATTTTGAATGCATCTGCTCTGTCTTAATTATGAAAAGCATCGCCAAAGACTGACATTTATAGGCATTTACACTGGCTGTTGCCTCTGTGTGGTTCACCTTTCTCCACCTTCCCTACTTGGCTACTTGAAGCCTCAGCACTAGGTCACTTTCTCAGGGGAAACCTCTTGATTCTTTTCACCAACCTCTTTCCTTTAGTTAAATTCTCTGTGCTTCCATAGCACACCTGTTTAAGTCTGTTGTATCACATCACAGTATCCTGATAATTGATTTGCTTGTCTGACTCCTTCCCTGGACTGAGAGCTCTTTGAGAACAGGGGTTGTTTCCAACTTCTGTCTGTCTTCTTAGCATCTAGCAGATTGTCTGGAAGTAGATCAGTAAATGCTTGAGAGGATGAATGTATGCTGGGATTCATTGGGCAGATATGAAAGAGTTTTGATTACTAGAGCTTTGCAATGTTGTTTGAAATCAGTGATTCCTTCAGCTTTGTTCTTTCTCAAGGTTGCTTTGGCTATTTGGGGTCTTCTCTGATTCCATACAAATTTTGAAATTGTTCTTTTTCTATGAAAAATGCCTTTGAAATTTTGATGGGATTGCATTGAATCTGTAGATTGCTTTGTATGGTGGACATCCTAACAGTATTAATTTTTCCATTCCATGAGCACAGAATGCTTTTCCATTTATTTGTTTCTTACTCATTTTCTTTCATCAGTGTCTTATGGTTTCAGTATACTGATCTTTCACCTCTTTGGTTAAATTTGTTCTTAGGTATTTTATTCCAAATCTTAAAAGGGTTGTTCACATAATACTATAGCATTTTTTTTGTTTGTTTGTTTTTGTTTTTTCTTTTTAGGGACACACCTGCAGCACATGGAAGTTCCCAGGCTAGGGGTTGAATTGGAGCTACAGCTGCTGGTCTACACCACAGCCACAGCAATGCGGGATTCAAGCCATGTCTGTGACATACACCACAGCCCAAGGCAACGCTGGATCCCCCACCCACTTAGTGAGGTCAGGGATTGAACCTGCATCCTCATGGATACCAGTCAGATTTGTTTCTACTGGGTCACAATGGGAACTCCAATAGTGTGGTGTCCTACATGTTTATTTAGTCCTATTAAAATTTGATCACAGCTTTTTTGTAAACTTGCATGGTTGAAAATAATCAATACCAATATTATTTAATCACACAATATATTTTTTCTTCCCATCTGCTATTTGCAGCAACATGCAGCATATTGCTTGACCCATGTTTTCATTTATAATAGCAGCAGCTTCTTCCCTTATCCTGTTGACAAGAGATGATAAGAGATTATAACTTAATTGCATGGTAATTGAAAAAGGGGACTCTGTGTTGAACTTTGGTTTAAGGCACCAAAGTTTTAAGTTGACACTAATGAATAAACTAGCCTCCTAGAGAAGGTGCTTTATCTTTCCTGATTCTTGTCCATCAGCAGTGGTCACTGTACCAAGAAAATACTTAGAGACTGATTATCCCAGAACCTAAGCTACTGCTAAATTTGAAGTTAGATATCTGTGGGGCGGTTTTCATTAACAAATGCCTTTTTCATCTAACGTAGATTTAGGTATCGTCCTAGCTCTGCCCCTCTCTGGTTCAAGCCAACCACTTAAATCTCCCAGAACATGAGTTTTCTCATCTTTAAAATTAGGTGTTTTGGGGAGTTCCCATTGTGTCACAGCGGAAACGAATCCGACTAGGAACCATGAGGTTGCGGGTTCCATCCCTGGCCTTGCTCAGTGGGTTAAGGATCCGGCATTGCCATGAGCTGTGGTGTAGGTCAGAGACATGGCTCGGATCTCACGTTCCTGTGGCTCCGGTGTAGGCCAGCAGTTACAGCTCTGATTTGCCCCCTAGCCTGGGAACTTCCATATGCCGCAAGTGCGGCCCTCAAAAGACAAAAAGACAAAAAAAAAAAAGATAAAAATTAAATAAAATTAGGTGTTTGGGACACAACTACTAGAAGGAATTTTCAAGCCCAAGTATCCATCAGTGATGCTATTTTGAGTCCCCACTGTATGTTCTCTTACTGTTTTCTCTCCCTTGTCCTCCTTCCCTTTCTCTCCCACTAGGGGACCCGTCCCCCTGTCTGTCCCACCATCATACACAGAAATACACCATGTTCTTTAGCCCTTGGCTTTGATCTTGAGGTTTTCTTCAACATGGAGTGCTGAGAAACCGTTTGCTTGTGTCCTTTGGAATGGTGCCTATTGCTGATGCTTCGCTGGCACGCTCGGATCCCTTCCGCACAGGGCTGTGAGTCCCTTCCTTTTAGGAAGTGCCTTCCTAACTGTGGTTGCCAAAGTAGAGTGAGGTTGCTGAGGGAGCAGAGAAAGATTCCCACATCAGAGCTGTGACATTTCTGAATTGCAATGTTTAACGGATTTGGGACTGTGATAGTGACCTATGGGGGTGTGTGCCGGGTGTGAGTAGGTATGGAATCTGTTACAAACGTCACACAAACTAAGAGTCTGAGGTTTTGGGGTGAGGAAGGCCCATCTTAGTACCCCACAGCTTCTGGATTACTCCTGTTCCATTTTACTTTTAACTGGAGTACAACCTGTTAGGTTACTAAGCAGCTCCCCACATAATTTGTTGACACAGCACTTCAGGCAAAACCATTGTTAGTTGCCCTGTGTTATAGGAAGTCAAGTAAGACTGTCCTGATTTGATTTGCCTGCGTTCTCATTTTATCCTTAGATGCAAAAGGACACATCGAGCACAAGGTGTTTTGGATGAAATGTGCATGGGATGTGTTTCTACAGAAAGTTTTCTGGCGAGGTGGGAAGGCAGGTCTGGGTTGTTAGAAGTAGAGGCAAGAAATTAAAGAGCTGTTGGGAGGAAGGAGACAGGTGTCCTAGAAGGATAGGTGCGGAGAAGCAGCAAGCTCTGGAAGCCAATAGGTGAAGTGTCCGCATCTGGACAGCCAGGACACTAGGGGGCTACTGGCCACCCTGCTTGAGATTTTCAGAAGTAGGTATCCCAGAAGGACAAGAGAGAAGTCCTGATAAGTGGAGCGAGTGCAGGAGAGCTGGATTGCTTGGGCGCGCCGATAGCCAGGTTCGGACAGGGTTAAGAACATCACCTGCCGTTGAAGTGCGACCCACATGGGAAGTAGGAAGTGCCGCGCCTGAGCTTCCTGTATAAATAAACGCGCGGCTCCCGGCGCGGCTGTTGGCGTGCTGCGCCCCACGCTCTGCAAGGTTCCCGGCCATCGGCCATCGCAGCTGCGCCCCAAGGCGGGAGGCGGTTATAGGTACTCATCTTCCTCTGGCCCGAGTCCTGTTGCATTCCTGCAGAGTGTAAGGCTGTCAGCCGCAGAGCACGGAGGAAGAGGGAGAGAATGGAACAGCTCCTCCTCCCCGGGGTGCGAGCAGCCCCAGCCGGCGGTGCGCTCCAGAGAAGCTGCTGAGGAGCCCGGCGGCCGGGAGGAACGTAGCTCTCTCGCCAGGTAGGTTTAGCGAGCTTTTGAAACGCTGCAGGCATGGCAAGACAGCCGTGGTGTTGAGCTAAGAAAGGCAAAAAGGACGGGAGATTAACTCTGAGAGCTTGGTCTTTAGCTTTGTTTTCTGCGCCTGGTTCTTAAAAAATACAGAATTGAATTCATTCTGAATGCCCGAAACACCTGTTAACTTTAAAAATCGATGTCTTTGTAAAGGTAAAAAGAAACTAATTTCTAATAAATCCGCTTCTGCAGAATGTATTGTAAAATTCAAGATTAGATCAAACCTCCAGTGTCTTAAGAGGAGACCAAAGTTGGCATAGTCTCAGAGGTTTGCCCTCTGTTATTTGGAAATGCATAGCAATGTGTTGGCATACGTGGATACGGATAAGATGTTATATTATTCTTGGAATCTTGGCCATATATTTTGCTGATTATTTTGTTGTGTAATTGCTGATAAAACGAGGTGAGACTCTGATCCTATATTGCTGTTCTCAAGTTTATGTTAAAATGAAACTGATTCCTATATGGGCAGAGAAAAGGTATCTTTAGCTTACCCCATTCCAGGGCACCTTTTTTCTTATTTGTAGGAGAATAAGAGATTCTGCTGTAAATCTACTCCAGAGGCATATACTTCATGCATTTGGATTTCTCAGAAATGAATTTCCCTTTCTGGGGAAATATTCTCTGGTTTTCATGCTTGCTCTACAGTTTCCTTTCTTTCTGCTGCACGCATGTATCTTATCAGAACATTCACTGGGGCTCACAACAGGACCAGCAGTGTTCTTCTAATTTGGCATTTCTGGATGTTTATTTGAACTTGGCCAGGTATGAATTAACGAACAATATACCTAACATTTCTCAAGCAGCCAATTGGGGGTATCTAGGCCCAGAAGCAAAATAAATGAACTTTGAGATGACTCAGTTTTTAGGGTGTGGGTAAGAAGCAAAAGGAACCCAGCCAGTCTTTACTGAGTTGCTGGCTCCTTAAAGGTTTCACTGAGCTGGGCCTCTTGGTCCCCAGCCCCTTTCACACCTTTACTGGTCCCTTCTCCTTCTTCTGTCCTCCCTTTTCAGCCCTAGTCCTTAAGGTAGCGGTCCCTTAAGTACTTCTGAAGCTGCCTTGCAGAGGAGGAGGAGAGAGGGAGAAAAAGAAAGATCTCTAGCAGATCCACAAAGCACATGGAGAGAGAATGGTATTGGGAAGTCCAAGGCCACATTTTCGTAAAACGCCCGCCTCCTTTGTACACACCTGTGACTGGGATTTTATTCCTTGGGGTGGGCATAAAATTAGAAAAGTGGGAAAGAAAAAAAATTGATTTCAAAGGTAGCCTCTGACTAATTGGAACTGTCTTGATGAGTAAACAAGCTACAGAATATGTGAAAAGATGCCGAGTAGCGGAATTGGATTGCTTGGCTTTTTATTTAAAACAAATGGAAAAACTCAACCAAAAGACCCCCGCTCCCCCAGCTCAATCACCCTAGGTAACTTGCTTCTCCAGTACTGTGCTGGAAGTGAGGTTGAGTGTGGTCAAACACTGTCCATTTACCCAGCGTTTTACAAATATTTACAGTCATCTATGCCAAATATCTTTGTGCTGAGCCCCAAAGAACATTCTCAACATTCAAAAGCCCCATTCTCATGAATGGTTTCAGTTCATGGGCAATTTAAAAGCATCTAGGCTTCCAAACTAGGTCAGTTTAAGACATGTCTTTTTTAAACATAATAATTAATTTTGGGGTCTCCCAGATTATGATCCAAGTTTTCTGAGCCAAACCCTACAGCAGAGAAAAAAGTATGCTGTATCAGAAAAGAAAAGCTCTTTTTGTCTATGTAATAAGACCATTTAGCTTTATGGAAACTGTATCTTTCTTTTCAATGTGAATCCTTTTAATCTGAGAAATTTATGTTTAAATTTCCCTTTTTGAAAAGTCATTTCAATACTTTTAGATGTTTAGGAACATTTTTAAGGATATATGAATCATTTCTCTGTACTATTTCTGTCAGTCCTGGCTTCTGTCTCACCTGGCTGTGACTTACGATTTTACTTTCTTGTTGAGTGAGGTTCTTAGTGTTTGAAATCCCTAGTTTGAGGTAGAGGTCAGGAATCATGCTGAACCCAGATGGTGGTGGAGGAACAAAGTCCAGGCAGTTTTGGGACTAAACCTGCTTTGTGCAACTGATTACTTTGGAGATG
This sequence comes from Phacochoerus africanus, assembly GCF_016906955.1. NCBI lineage: Eukaryota > Metazoa > Chordata > Mammalia > Artiodactyla > Suidae > Phacochoerus > Phacochoerus africanus. The sequence continues at coordinate 14,070,026 of NC_062552.1, forward strand.
GGAATTGGGCCAAGCTGAACTTTGGGGAGTAGGTATCCGCAGCTGCTGCTCCTGAGTACTGAGACTTTTTTTCAGGAATGTGTGCCTTAATTTATTACAGTGCCATAGCTAGAGCAAATTATCAATATTTTCAGCTTTTGAGTTGCTCGAAGTGAGTACAGATGAGAATCAGGCTCTGAATATTTTCTCTCCTCCGTATACGTTAGAGAAGTTATCTACTGTGGTATTGAGTGACTACATGCTGCGGGTATAAAGATGTAGAAGATGTGGCTTCTGCCCTGAAGGAATTTGAATGAGCTTGGAAGTGACTTTCGACTAGAATGGTAATTTTTTTTTTGTCTTTTTGGGGCCACACCTGCGGCACATGAGGTTCCCAGGCTAGGGGTCAAATCGGAGTTGTAGCTGCTGGCCTACACCACAACCACAGCAATGTGGGAGCCGAGCCATGTCTGTGACCTACACCACAGCTCACAGCAATGCCGGCTCCTTCACCCACTGAGTGAGGCCGGGTATCGAACCTGCATCCTCATGGATGCTAGTCAGATTTGTTTCCTCTGAGCCATGATGGGAACTCCAAGAACAGCAATTTTTAATTCATGTTTTTTTTTTTTTACCTGGGAATGAAAAATACTTTGATGTTATCTGAGTTATATTGTTTTTTTGGCAATGTTGCCCTGATGTCATCTGAGCTTTAAGTAATTTGAAGAGGCATAAGGGCACCTAAGTTTTTTTAGTTATTTTAATTTATACATTTGTTTTTTTCACCTTTAGGCATAAGTGGGAGGTCTTGTACTAATGTTTTATTTTTACTAACACTAGCATGTGCTAGTTACTTGGTCCGTCAGTACTTCTAAACCCAGTGCATCATAATGTAGTACTTATTAAAAAATGGAAAACAATACACTAAAGAGAGTGAAAGTGATCAGTACTTTTGCAGCATGGCATGAGACACTTCTCACGTGTAAGTGGATCCCTTCTTTGAATTGAAAACTCAGCAATCTAAGTGAAGCGCACTTCTCTTCATAGCTGGAAATGCTTCTGTTCCCATGACTTGCGATCGCTGTTAAAGAACATGCTTTGAAAGCTGTGTCTCATCGGTTTCTAATTCCTCTATAGTCATGGGTTTGAGTCTCAGACCTTAAGTCAACTGGTTCTTTGTCTTTCTTGGGAAGATTGAATAAAACTATCTAATTTCTCTCTTTGTTGAACTTGTGGCTGAAGCTCTAAACCCACAAAGTGTCCTGCATATGATTATATGAAACTACCTGTTGACAACCTCCTCAACTAGTTTTCTCTTGATAAGTGGGGACTATTTTTAATCGCCTGTCTATCCACAGCACCTAACGTGTGGAATTTGATGCTTTGTTAAGTTGACCTTATTTCCTGCATTTTGCATTTTCCTGATTTGATTCCTTAAGAATTCATTTCGCAAAGATATGCAAAAATACACACCCTGCACCTTGCTTAGTGTGGGATGGAGACATTCTTTGGCCAAATGGGTTTTCAGTTTGTTTCTATAAAATTTCTGTCTAAAACTTTTAATTTTCACAGGAGAGGTTAATATTTACACAGGCTTTTATCCATTTGGAGAAAACATTTTGATTTAGATATTCCTTCTTTAGGGACTGTAGTTTCTTGGTAATGTCATGACCCAGGCATTTAGCCAATCTCTTGCTCTATTCGCTTTCTGAAATAACACTTCTCCTTGATCTGTTAATTACATCATTGTCTGACCTGCCTTTAAGTGGCGTTCCTTCCTGCTTCTGAGCTTTGTTGTTATGCCAGGCAGGGGGAAGAAAATTATTCATCAGGGCTGTATGAATAATTGTGGGAGGCAAGGGAACCACTGATTAAAAAGGAGGTGGGCAGGGCACAGCGGTGGTGTTCAGGAGGGACCTCGGATGAGGAATGTAAAATTACAATGCCAAAAATATCATTGAGCTGTTTTTCTCATAGTCGCTCCTACCTTCTTTGATACATTTTTATTGTTAGAAAAGCTAGGAACGGATTTCCTCCTCTTGGGCCTTACCTTGTATTGGTAATGAGAACATGGAAAGAAGGCAAGGAAAAAAGAAATGTGCTTTTAAGAAAAAGGGATAGGTTATTTTGCAAATGGTAAAACTTGACACCTCATATGCTCTATGCTCTACAGGGTTTCGGGTTAGTTTATCAGAAGGTCTTAAACATTGTTGGTCGTGATCTCATACCTCCGTATATTTCTCCTATATGTTTTGTAAGAAAAAATACAAAGATTAGATTAGATTGTTCTCACCTTAAAAAAGAAAAGGTAACTGTATGAGGTGATGGGGGTGTTAACTAACCTTATTAATCATTTCCCAAAATATCTCTATGTCAAATGATTATATTGTACACCTTAAACTTATACAATGTTGTGTGTCACTTGTATCTCAATAAAGCCGGAAGAAATTAGATCTTATTAAAATAATGGACTTTATTCATTACATAATTTCAAATAGCAAAGAGACTGCCCAGAAGACAATTCTTGCTAATATTTAATACTCCCTTTCTGAGGGAGTGTCTGTCCTTGGCACCCACCAAAAAATTATTAGGGATGTAGTTGCATATCAGTTCCATTTTCAGAAGAAAGCAGGTCTCCAAGTTACAAAGTTATAATCTTATTGCTATCCTGGGACCCGGTAAGATGAAGATGTTTAAGGTAAAGAATTATAGACTGAATGTTTTTTCATTTCTTGGTTTCCTCTGAATGAAGCTGTGAAACAGTGGGGAAGAAAACAGAAGTTCTCTTTCCTATCATATGAGGCACAGTGCTAAATAGTGTTTTGCAAAAGTGCTCCCACCTCACAAAGGCAGAGTAGGTGAATATTTACTTCCATCACCTCTCAGGATTAGGTATTTCTTGGGTTTGTTTATCCAGTCATCCCTTTCTTTGTATTGGTGGGTTCCACGTTACTGTGTGTTGAATCTGAGCATGCAGAACTCTCATGGATGCAGCTCATGTACTCGACCATTTTATACAAGGGATTTGAGCCTCTGAGGACCTTGTTATCCACCAGGGGTCTTGGAACTAATCCCCCATGGAAGTATTACAGGGAAGACTGTACTACAGAATATCTAATCTTTTTTATTGTTTTCAAATAATAGTAAAGTATCTTATCTGTGATGCCCAGGATCTACTTATTGGCTTAGCGGATTAAGCACCCAACATAGTTCCCATGAGGATACAGGTTCAATCTCTGGTCACACTCAGATGCAACTTGGATCCATTGTTGCCTTGGTGTGACATAGGGCTCAGCTGCAGCTCTGATTTGACCCCTAGCCCAGGAACTTCTATATGTCACAGGTGGCCCTTAGGAAAAAACCCTACTAAATAGATATAAAATATAGTTGAGTAATTGCATTTCTGCTGTTACTAGCAAGGCTCCCTATGTCCATTTGTTCATGTCCTCTCAAGGCACATATTAGAACTGTTTTTCTGATATTACTGGGTGGACACTGATTTGTCAGATCCCTGAATGGCCAGAGAGTGTGTCAAATATGGAAGAAGGGAGTATAACCATAACACTGGCCAGTATGAAGCTCTGCCATAAGTCCTTATCTCACCACCAATATCCATCCATTGCCCCTGCTGTTCCACTAGCCAACTGGTCTGTCTACCATACCAGACTGTATTTAGGGTGGAACTGCACCAGAATGGCTATTGGCTACTGATGGTCAGCACTTTATTAAATTCAATCAATCAACTGCTTGAGTCACTACTGACTTTTGTGAAGGACATGAACCAGCAGTGAAATAAATCATTGCATTGGGTACCCAGGCCAAGGTCAACACAATGCTAATGTTCAGATTGTGTTAATCTGGTTGCCTGATATGTCATTCTTTGCTGATATTTGGAGGGCTTTCCTAGCAAGGCAGAGATGGGGTCTTTGGGCTACTATTTCTTCCTGCTTTGCTAGAATATTGGCTTCCTGAGAATCTCTCTTCATTACACAGGCAGCCCTTTAGCCCTGCCTTCCTCACCAACTATCCTTCCTGAAAACACTTCCCTTTGTTGGCTCCCTCTCATAGTCAAACCTTCATGTCTTTTATTCCACCTACTTCACAGGGATGACTCAGTGTCTTGCACAGGCATGTAAACATTTTAAGAGTATTCATGTGTCTCCTCCTTCTGTTTTGTCCCTTGTTTTGAGTAACTCTTAGACTTTCATGGCCTTTAGACCTCTGGATTTGTGCATAGGTTCATATTCTATTACATCAATGACATCAAGTCATTTTGTTAGCTTTCTTCTCCTTCTCCTTCTTCTCTTTCTTCATTGGCTGTACGCACGGCACGTGGAAGTTCCCAAGCCAGAGCTCAAACCTGAGCCACAGCAGTGACCCCAATGACAGTGCTGGGTGTTTATAACTCAGCCACCAGGAAAGCTTGTTAGCTCTCTCTTAGTCTCTTTAATTGAACTTTACCAGTTTATCTAAATCTTAAAGTTTTTTGCAGACTGTGAAAAATTCCTAAATAACTAGGTAAACATCCTAGTAAATCATGATCCTCTCCAATCATGTTATCTTTTTGTTCAGAGGAATAATAGCTGATGTGGGGTAGTGAAACAGATGTAAACTACATTAGTTAAAAATACTTTGAATGTTGGCTCTCTTACCCACTGCATTTTTGGAGCAGATTGCTTTTTCAGGCTGCCAGCAGAATATGAAAATTCCTTATACATCTTGAGCCTTCCAGCACAGTTTCTGAAGTATTTCTTTCTTTGGCCGTTCTAATGAAAACACAAGAAGGAAAAAGTGACTTTCCTGTTCTTTCCTATCAGAAGGTAGTTGCTTCTCATATAATGAACACCTTGTAGGGCAACAGCCACTTGGAGGGTAGGTAGAACTGCTGATTCCCTTTTCCTGGTAATTTAGTGCAAAATCAGATGTTTTAGAGTGGCCCTCCTTCCTTGCATGCCCCAGCGAATCTGACCTGTTCTGTGGTTACTTGCAGTTCAGCAAGGGAGATTTTTCCAATTTGGGTGAACCCTCACCACTCCACCTCAACCCAGCTAGCCACTTTAGACCTTTTAAATCTGAAGTCAGTCTGTTGGGTTTTGCATCTTTCCAACAGGGCTCCTATATTCCCCGCCAAAATTCTTTTCTCCATGGGTTTTTGACACCCCATAAGAGGCTCAGTCACATTTGAGCTAATAACTGTAAAAGTAATTACAATTGTTCCTGTTTTAAATCAAGCAGGAGGGTGGAACACTCAAGTCACTTTCTTATTTTAGGTAAAATGTGAAGTATGAGGCAAAACAAGTTGAGCAAGCTGGTGAGAATGAGTTACCGGCTCTCTGGAAGGAAGATTTTTCTTGAAACCCAAGGGGAGTGTGTGTGTGTTGTCACGGAACCTCTGAGGATGTGGTCGCATGAATGGGTGAGGAGGAGTTGCGAGGGTGTGGTCGGTCATTCTCTGGCCACCCCCTCTGAGCTTCGAGCGACATTTAGTTTAGAAGTTCAGATGGTGGTGGGGTGAGTTCTACTAGTGGTGGTTTCATGCCGTAGAACCTGTGAACCTCAACTGCACATAAATGAAGAAACCTGAAGACATGGAGCCATTCACAGCATCTCAAGTATGGGGGAAGGTCCTTTAGAGGACTTTGGGGATTCTCCTGACTGTTGCTTGAAGAGCTCAATTTCTGATGACTCAGTGGTGAAAAGATTTCTTCTCTGATAGTCTTTTCCTACGAAGTGCTTACTATGTGTGATTCATTTCTAAAATGATCTTTATTAACTGTTTTTTCCCAGAGTGAAAACCAAAGGGCTGGTTTTGAACCATGTATGGTGAGGCCTTCAGCTTCTGTGGTGCCTGGGAGGCCACTGAGGGAAAGATCCAGGGCACCTGGCCTGGCACTCCCAGCATTGCTTCCACCAGCACTGTTCTACCTTATCTCTTTTATCCAGTGGCAGTGTACTTAGGATTTTGGGGGTTTTGTTTGTTTGTTTGTTTTTTGATTTTTTCTTTTTTTTTTTTTTTTGCCCACATCTATGGAATATGGAAGTTCCTGGACCAGGGATCAGAACCCTTACTGGAGCCCTGACCCACACTGCACCAGTGACAACACTGGATCCTTAACCCTCTGAGCCACACAAGATGAACTCCAAGGTGATGGTTTTAGAAACTTCCATTGCCTTAAAAATATTTGAAAGCCTTCACTTTGGGGAACTGGTGTTATTTTACACAAAGAAAGAAATTGCTTCTTTTGAAGAATTCTTTTAGATTGTTCACATCTCCAAGACGTGAAATATGTGATTTCTTTCCTCTGTCTCAGTCACAAGTACTGCCTTGATTGGAATGCTTGGAATTTTTTTTTTTTTTTAACAAAAGAAGTTTCTGCTTTGTAAAAAGTTTTAATGTTATAAAAATGTAGATAAAGTATATGTCTATAAATTTTAAGCTACTTTATTGAGTTATTGTTGATAGACCCCAAACTATACATACTTAATGTATATAACTTGAGTTTGTAAGTAAGTATATGCTTATGGACATGCATAATGCCTGTGGTTAACAATACTGCATGTGTACTTAAAAAAGTTGCCAAGGGTAGATCTTTATTATTTATTTATTTATTTTTTAGGGCTGCACCTGCAGCATATGGAGGTTCCCAGGCTAGGGGTCAAATCGGAGCTACAGCTGTTGACCTACACCACAACCGCAGCAGCGTGGGATCTGAGCTGCCTCTGCAACCTAAGCCACCGCTCACGGCAACGCCAGATCCTTAACCCACTGAGCGAGTCCAGGGATCAAACCTGTGTCCTCACGGATGCTAGTCAGATTCATTTCTGCTGAGCCACGATGAGTACTCGGCCAAGGGTAGATCTTACGTGTTAAGTACTCTTACCACACACACACACACACAATAATGGTAAATAGAGGGGGCAGGAGGAAACTTCTAGAGGTGATGGCTCTTTTTATATTTTTGCAACTTTGATTTCATAGCCTGTAGATGTGTAACTCTCAAACTACGGAGTCAAAACATGTATATAATAAAAGATATGTTTCAGATGGCCTTGATTCACACAGCTTTTAGTCCTGCCTTCATCACAAGGCTATTTTGAAGAGATAACCTTCTAAGAGGGATCCAATTCTGTCTTTGTTTTTTGAATATTTTGGCCTCTTGAGTCTCTCCTCCTAAAAAATAGTGTAGGTGGAGACTGTGAGAAGTAAATGACTTTCTTGAAGAACACCTAGCTCTCTTGCCAGGTTGGAGCAACAGGATTTATCTCTTCTCAACAGCTTCCTCCATACAGGCTCTTGGTGTAATTGACATTCGTGGTGTGGGATGTTTCTGGCCTGTTTCCCATCATCTTCCCTACTCAGGAAGCATTTACTGGCTGCATTTATTCTTGTTGTTTGACTTGGGATTTCTCTTTTTGTGGGGATGATGATTCAGAATATGTTGGGTGAGCAGTGTTGGGAAAATAGAGGTGAGAAGACAGATGAAAAGACATTGATAAGATGATATGTGTTATGAACAGGGGAGTCTCAGAGAAGAAAACGGGTGATAGTTGTGTAAGCAGAAACTGGGAACAGGGGAGAAGTAAAATCATTCATTTTTACCTTTAATTGACCTTAAACATAATTAAAAAAAAAAACTTTGAAGATCTTAAATTTGAGGTGCAAGTTGATTTGAATTTAATTGGTTCTTAGATAATAGGGATTGTCAGTAGTTAATTGAAGAACACTGTGTATTGAACAGTGTTGGGCATTTCCTAAGAAATAGCTATCCTGTTGGACGCCAATCATTGGTTAGCTTCCTGTTTAATTTATTTTTAATCAGATTATTTACTGTTACTCAAGGAATAGGTAATAAACCTTAAACACTTCAGGTTACTAGGCTTAGAAAGTGTTGACTCTTCCTGATGTGACTGTTCACTGTTTCCTGATTAACAAAGGCAGTACAATTAGCTCTCATAGAATTTTTTTTCCTGTCTAATCCAATTTTTTTCCCCCTCTTGTATTTTAGGACTTTTGTACCTGTATATTGATACCTAAGTAACAGCGGGACTGTATAAAAATGCTACATATATAAAATAATTTCTTTTGCCTGAAAATTGGGAGGAAAAGAGTCTGGTTCTTCCAGAGGGAGAAGATACAATTATTTCTATGGCCAAATTTATTAGAATTGACCTTACTCTTTAAAAATAGTACAAACTTGAGGATTTTGCTTTTATTTTGAGGAGGTTTGCGTTTTATTTTGTCTTTTTGCCTTTTCTAGGGCCACACCTGCGGCATATGGAGGTTCCCAGGCTAGGGGTCGAATTGGAGCTGTAGCCGCCGGCCTACACCAGAGCCACAGCAGCACGGGATCCGAGCCGTGTCTGTGATCTACGCCACAGCTCACGGCAACGCCGGATCCTTAACCCACTGAGTGAGGCCAGGGATCGAACCTGCAACCTCATGGTTCCTAGTTGGATTCATTAACCACTGAGCCACGATGGGAACTCCGAGGATTTTGCTTTTAATCAGTACCTGAAATTTCTTGATGTTATCATAGCCATGAATGTGTAGGAAATTTATTTTCAAAATTATTTCACCTCTTTTGAAGATATTCTGGATAAAAACAATCTAGTGGAAGAGCTTCAGTAATCATTTTTATTTTTCAGTGTAGAAATATCCTATCCTGTAGTCAAACTGTGTATAGGGACAAAGTTTTATTCTTGTACAACTTCAGTGATCTTAAGATAGCTGTAGTCTTGGAATTCATAGCTCTCTTTCTCCCTCCCTCTTCCCACATCTCTGTCTCTCGATTCTATCCCTCCACATAATATCCCCTTGTGAGGCAGTTCTGGTTTAATGGACCAGGCACTGCACTTAGCCTCAGAGGATGGAGGTTTGCGTTTTGCCCTGCCCCATGTAAGTTTTGAGAACTTTGGCAGATTTCTTAACTTCTCAGGACCTCAAATTCATCTGTAAAATGAAGGATATAATCATTGTGGTGGCAAAGGATTAACTGCAATAACGCATGTGGACGAGCACAATTAACACCGATGCCTTATTGAAGACGTTTTTTTATTGGAGTAAAATATATGTAACAAAATACATCATTTCCAGCCATTTTCAGTGCAATTCAGTGGCATTAAGTACATTCACAGTGTTGTATGACCATCACACTATCCATTTCCAGAACTTTTTCATCATCCCATAAACTCTGTCCTCACTAAATAATAACTCTCCACTTCCCCCTCCTCTAGCTCTTACTAACAACCTTTCTCCTTTGTGTCCCTAGGGTTTGGCGGCTCTAGGTTCCTCATATAAATGGAATCATACAATATTTGCCTTTTTGTATATGGTGTATATCACTTAGCATAATGTCTTCAAGGTTCGCCTCTGTTATAGCAGGTGTCAGAATTTCATTCCTTCTTCAGGCTGAATAATATTCCACTGCATATTTCTATCACATTTTGTTTGTCCATTCATCTGTTGATGGATACTTGGATTGTTTTCACCTCCTGGCTATGGTGCATAATGCTGCTATGAACTTGATAAGCAAGTATCTGTTTGCGTCCCTGCTTTCAGTTCTTTGGGGTGTACATCTTGAAGTGGAATTGCTGGATCATATGGTAATTCTTTATTTTTTTTGCATGACCTTCTATTTATAAGGATTTTTTGAATCTGTTGAATTGATTGTAGCAATGCAGTTCCTAAGTAGTGTATTTGTTCATAGTGGTCTTTTAATTCCCATAGTTTATGTGATAGGAGTCAGGACAGTGAGGTCCACTTCCATTTCAGGACTCTAGAAATACTGTGCAAGTGGCAAGCTCTCTAGCCCATGGTTCTCAGAAATGCATTTTCTGTGCCCTTAGGTCACTGAGGACGAGAGTTTGCTCTGCTGGTGCCCAGATGTGTTGGTGGAACGAGAGCTGTATCAATGGATGTAATATTTTCTGCTTTGGGCCTTTCTGTAGGGATTAAGGAGACTGAAGAGGCTGAAAATAGGCTGATGAGCTCCGTTGGTAGGCTCCACTATCTCACCATGACTGCCGAAAATCCTGCCGAAAATCCAACGCCTGGAGACCTGGCTCTGACCCCCCTCGTCACTTGCAAACTCTGCCTGTGTGAGCAGTCTCTGGACAAGATGACCACACTCCAGGAATGCCGCTGCATCTTTTGCACAGCCGTAAGTTTTCCTTGGTTCTTTCATGATGAGAAAATACAGAGAAAGACTTGTACACGTACAGCTTACATGTCTATGGCTTACTGAGAAGCCCAAGTTTGCTACGATATGATCCTGCCTGGGGAAACGGTTCCACCTTTGAATCTGATTCCAAATACCATCTTGAATGGTAAACCTGGTATTGACTGGGCTTTACTGTAGTGCGTGTGTGAAATTTAATTAGCTAGGGAGTAAAACAGTGACATTTTTTAACATGCCTTAGTTAACAGCCATCTGTAAGAAGTTTATCAGGTGGTTTGAACGATGGCGAAATCAGGTATCAATTTACTGGATCGTCTTTAATATTCTTGCTCATCTCCTACAAAGCACATGGTGTGTACACCTGTTTACTTGGTCGTATATCTCCTTTTACATTTTTTTCTCTTTTCAGAATATGCTGAATGCTGCTTATTCCTCATAATAAAGAGGACCCTGTACAACTCCAGGGGTGGGCTTGTGTCGTTTAGTTGGACACTTAGTGTCAATGCCTATGACCTTGATCACGTGTTTTCCTGAAGATTGGTTGGTTAAAGAGTAAAAGTAGCAAACAGGCTCATGGGTTCAAAGGGGCTCCTAGAAGTGTGGACCAGATTGACACTTGTTCAGGTGTTTACTCATTGAGATGTTTTTCGAGCTCCTACGATATGCCAGGCACTCTGCTTGGTCTTGGGAATATGAAGAGGAAAAGGATACTTCCCGTAGGGAAGACAGACACGTTGAAAGAACTATATACGAGTCTGGTGAAATTAGGGATCCCTAGACCACAGAGGTCGGTCCTCCTCTTTGGGGATGGGAGGGGGCTTCCTGGCAACAGTGCTTTCCTGAGCTGAGGTTTTAAACAAGAGACTGCACACTGATGCCATGGCCTCAGCCCTTTTCGTTTGCATCCCCAATTGGGAAATTTCAAATGACGGATTTTGTAAATTTTTCCTTTTCAAAACGAATAAGCAGTAAGATAGAGCTACTCTGGGCCTGTAGCTTCATAGGCCCAGAAATAGATGATCTTTTCTCTGTTTATGGTACCTACCTCTCTCTTGTATGTATTTGAATCAACTGTACTTTCAAATTAAGGATGGATTAAGAGTCAGCTAGGGAGAGTTTGAGGCCTCTCAGCAGGGCGGAGGGGAGGGCCTGATGCCTAAATTAATAATATTCACCACTTATCTTTGCTTTGGTAGGCCTTGCATGGGTACACTGTTAATACTTAATATACAGTAGGTATAATTACCAAACCAATGTGGGTTTAATACTCTGACTTGTGAAGGAAATTGAACAGTGATCGGTGCTTAAATCAAGGGGAGTAAGAAGAAAGGAATCATTGAGGAAATACTAGAATCACTTATAAAAAAGACATCCTACTAAACATGCTTTTTAAAAAACGTTAACAAGTTAAGGTGAAATAAATTGTACCCCGTCTCCCTCTCTCTCCCTTTTTGTTTTCTTTTTATGGCTGCACCTGTGGCGTAGGGACATTCTCAGGCTGGGGGCTGAATCAGAGCTGCAGCTACAGGCCTACATCACAGCCACAGCAACACTAGATCCAAGCTGTATCTATGACCTATGCTGCAGCTTGTGGCAACGCCAGATCCTTAACCCACTGAGTAAGGCCAGTGATAGAACCCGGATCCTTGTGGAGACTTGTCAAGTTTTAACCCCCTGGTCCGCAACGGGAACGCCCATCTCTCTTTTCCAAGTTAATTTTAACACGACACATTTTTCAAGCTAGTTTATATCAATTTTCTTAAATTTGTTTTGGATTGAGGATTAGGGTAGAGAGAAGGCTTGGAATAATTTTGAGATAAAAAGGAAAGCAACTAAAATCCTTATGTTTTGAACTGGAGGATCCAGAGATGGAAAAGAATAGTATCATTTTCCCCTTCATTCAGCAGATACCTAGTGAGCAGCCTCTGTGTCCTGGGAATTGTTCTGGGCACTGGGATTTATCAGTTAAAGAAACAAAACCCAGCAGAGATCCTTGCTCTTAGGAACTTGTATTCTGTCAAAGAGTTACATAATAAATCATAAGCCTAATAGGAGTTCCCCTTGTGGCTCAGCGGAAACGAAACTGACTGGCATCCATGGGGACGTGGGTTCGATCTGTGGTCTCACTCAGTGGGTTAAGGATCTGGTGTTGCTATGAGCTGTGGTGTAGGTTGCAGACATGGCTCGGATCCCACGTTGCTGTGGCTCTGGTGTAGGCCAGCAGCTACAGCTCTGATTCGCCCCCTGGCCTGGGATCCTCCATATGCCGCAGGTACGGCCCTAAAAAGACAAAAAATCAGAAATAAATAAAAAAGCCTAACAAATAGATAAGTTACATAGGAGTGGGTAATAGGGACTTAAGAAAAAAGGTAGAGCTGGTTAGGAGTGTGGGGCCAGGACACTGCAGTGACAGTTGCATGGACGGGAGGCGGGTTCATGAAGTGATGTTTGTGCTGGTTCTTCCTCATCTTGTGTTACTTGACGGGAAGTGAGGAAATGGCCTTGTCATCACAGGGCAGCTTTGGTTTCCTTTGGTGTTGCTTTGTTTCTGAATGCTGTGCTTCAAAACTGTTTTCTTAGATTTTCTCACATCGGTCTCAGACCCTTGCTAACCTTTGAAACAAATGAGCCAGAAGCCACATTTGGTTAAAGCCAGAAGGGACATTCTTGTCTGAGGATTACTGAAGTTGAAGAGCAGGACATGGAATTCACTTTTTGCAATGAGATCTCATGCAGTAGAATTCGGATTTGTGCATCAGCATTGGGTAAAGAGTAAACTGCATGAGCAGAGGCAGTATTGCATATTTACCAGGAACTGGTGCTGCCCTGTAGTTGTTTCCATAGATCGTAGTTCCCATTTTAAAATAGCACAGCTGCTTATTTCTCCTTTAGCAGTATGGGGATAGGAGTTAGTACAATGAGGTCACTCTGTCATCTAGATGTGTACATCCTCTTGTTGAGGTGTGCTAAAGGCAGAAAATCAAATGGCTTGGTATTTTTGGTATCCCTTGAATCTGGGAACTTTTTGTAGCTATAAGCATTAACCTTTCCTGGCTGCCTAGTACCCCATTGCCTATGATCTGCCAGAATAGTAAGCTGTAGGTGTTGATTACATTAGTGTCTATAACTTTGCAGTTGATGTCGGATTCACCTCTAATACTAGTCGAACTTTTTGTTAGAGCTCTTACTTCTTCTTTTTAAAAACCCATTAATAGTGTGTCTGATGCCCCAGGTTTTGATTTGCATTCAAATTAAAGACATCAAATGTGTATTTTCAAGGCTGAAAACAAAATCTGTGACATTTTTTAGTGTGTCATATACTACTAATTTCCAATTTTGAAGATGGTTGGATGACATCTTCCCATTATTGGCTGGGAAAGTCTTCTTGTGCATACTATGTATTTAAAAGGGTTTTGCTGAGCTTGTTCCCTCTTCTTCCTTTCATTAGGGCAATGTCCAAAGGCAATGTTTCTCCTGTTAGATATGGTGCTATGCTTGTGTAGTTTCATCAGTTCAGTAAAGCTTATTGTACATTCTATGCTTGTCCTTTTTTCCCTAAGAGGACTGTGTGATCAGTGTGCTTGGGGAGAGGAGAATGGATCGAAGCGAAGTTAGCCGGCTCAGACCTGCCCTGTAAGTAGGTGCTTCTCAACCCAAGTGTGTTTTGTGAACCTCCAGCTCCGAGAAACAGAGATGATTCTTGAATAGTGTTCCATAGTCAAATTAGCTTGGAAGTGGATATGTTTTCTGTTCCTTTCTTAGAGGGATGTAATGTATATTTGCCTTTTAGATCTGTATCATCTTATGTTTGAAAAGAGAGCAAAGAGACCCTGTTGAACTTCTAATGAAGCATTTCCATTTGACCAAGGCTGTCTCTTTTTAGTAGAATACCTGTTAACTTCCCTACAACCAATGCATGGAAGAATGCTGCTTTAACTTGTTCCATGGAATAATTCTTGATTTAAATAGCATTCAGAGAAAGGAATGTGGCAGCTGTTGCTTCAAATAATCCATCAATATATCTAGTTTCTTGTTATAGGAAGTTTACCATCTTCTATTCGTGAAGATGGTGTCTGTTAGACTCTTTGCTTGGATTTAATCTAGAGAAGAAAGTGTAGTATAAGCCAAGGGAAGCTAAATATACAGAACAAAAATGGGTATAGTTCTCACTAGCATGAGTAAATGCATAAATCATTAGGTGTATCGTGGAGCCAAAGAAGTTGATTTCTTGGATTTATGGAGAGAGGTGTTGCAAAATTGTTTGTTCTTATACTTGAAAGTTAAATGTCTCGCGGATGTTAGTCTGTTAACTAATAATATGGAAAAAGCTTCTCTCTCTCTCTCCTTCCCTATCTCCTTCTCTCCCTCTCTCTTCCCTCCCCCTTGTGGATTTAAATAATGTAAATATGAAAATTCAAATTTCCCTCTTTTGCCTTTTGCAACACACTCTTTCAGATAACACCACACAATTATAATTCAAGTGAAAGGAAAAAAATGTACAAAAATCAATTATCAAAGGAGGGAAAATTTGTGGGTTGCTCCCTAGTGAGCAATATTTGCCTCTGTGATTTATTTTGGAAGCTATTTCTGTCAGCCACGAATTAAAGAAGAATGAAAACACAGTTGTTGCTTGTTTTTATAACCTAGATAATTTCACCTGAAAAGAGTCGGTATGTTGGGCATGGCCTATTTACCATTCAGATTAAAGACAGGATGTGCTGAGCGAAAAGAAAAATAAAGTCCAGCCATATTCTTCCCTTTTTTCCATTACATTTTGTTGGCTCTAAGAAGTTAGAACTCCTTTTACTATTCATTTTTCTGAGCCAAATGGATTTTCCAATGTTTAAAAAAGTGAGAGGAACTATAAAGCTTTTTAGACCAAACCCTTCTTTTTCCTTGGGGCCTGCTGGGTGACCTTTAAGAAAATCCCACATATGGCCTGGGAGACTTTTATGGCTTGGGAAGATTTGCAGTGTGCGTGCGTGCATGCATGCGTGTATTTCTGAGTGCATACATACATACACATGTGCACACACACAGATTGGTAACTTTCTAATGTAGCACAGAACCTGCAGTGGTTTGTTCCCTGGATTCTGATTCCTGCACTGGGAGAAAGGAATGCCATCCTTCTCTTCCACCCCCTTTTTCCCCCTTCCATTGTCACAAGCATAGCTAAAAGAGCAGATACAGAGATGGGAAGACCCAGGCTTGTGTTCAGGCTTTGCCATTTAATGGTGTATGACCTCTTTGGCTTCCGGGAACCTTAGTGTCTCACCTGTAGGATAGGGGGAGGGTGATGGATGATAGCACTGACCTTGGCGTGTGGTAGGAGGCATCAAATGAGAATCCCAGTACAGCAGCTAGCACAGTCCTACGCCTCTCCGTTATCACCATCATTCCTCTCTTTCCCAAGTCCTGTCAGTGCGCTGAGCTGTTTTGTTCTTCAAAATGTTTTGCACCCGCATGTTCATTGCAGCACTATTCACAATAGCCAGGACATGGAAACAACCCAAATGTCCATCAACAGATGATTGGATTAGGAAGATGTGGTATATATACACAATGGAATACTACTCAGCCATAAAAAAGAATGACATCATGCCATTTGCAGCAACATGGATAGAACTAGAGACTCTCATCCTGAGTGAAATGAGTCAGAAAGACAAAGACAAATACCATATGATATCACTTATATCTGGCATCTAATATCCAGCACAAATGAACATCTCCCAGAAAAGAAAATAATGGACTTGGAAAATAGACTTGTGGCTGCCTGATGGGAGAGGGAGGGAGTGGGAGGGATCGGGAGCTTGGGCTTATCAGACACAACTTAGAATAGATTTACAAGGAGATCCTGCTGAGTAGCATTGAGAACTATGTCTAGATACTCATGTTGCAACAGAACAAAGGGTGGGGGAAAAATGTATACATGTAAGGATAACTTGATCCCCTTTGCTGTACAGTGGGAAAAAAATAAAAAAAAAAAGACCATTGTTTCAGAAAATAACACTCTAAAAAAATGTTTTATTTTTTAAAGGAAGGAAATCCTATAAAGACTTGATTTGCTTCCTCATTAGCCTTTTATGAAAAGGTGCTTACATAGGTGACTTCAACTTGATGCTATTCCGAGATACCCACAGACCAGCAGTTAGGATTGAGAGACAGCACTTTCTCTGTTGGATTTGTCCAAGGAGTGGCTAATTGTTGGATTGGTCCAAAGAATAGCGAATGGCTGGATGTTTCAACTGAAGATCTAGATGTAGGACTTACGGAGAAACTAAAAACAAATACAACTTGGAAAGTGAACAGGTGAACAGATTTCTGGTGGATTGTAAAAGATCTGCATGAAAGAGTGTTGCAAGCTGCCCTTGAAGAGCTGCTGACTCTTAATAAGAATATAATAATGTAATTACTTTCTGACTTCATACGTTCGATCTAGAATCATTTTAAGTATCTTTTGAGAACTCTGTGGAACTGTGGGAAATAATGAAGCATCTTACTCTAGCAATGTTATAGAACAATTTTCTGTCCTCTCTTCTGGTCACATGACCTGCCAGCTCTTCCTGAAGCTTTGAAATTGCCAGCTCCCTGGATTCCCATGTCTTCTAGTAGTAAATAGAAGTAAATGCTGCCAGTGCAGAGCCCTCTCTTGCACTGTTGGTTTCTGGCACTAAAATATACTGGCCTGCAAGGTTGGTCTTATGCTTTCCCTTAAACATTATCTTGGTTGATCAACAGTGAATCAGTGAATTATCTTTTTCTTTGTTTATTTGTAGATGACATCAATGCATTTGCTGCTTATACTTGTTTAGACTTTTCATGATAATACTACGATGCTTTTTATCTTTGTCAGTCAAACTACTGGTTTAAAAACATAAATTTTGGTGCTATACTTTTCCATTGACAACTGAGTGGCTGCAGGTCAGATAGCATCTGAGAAATAAGAGCAAACGGTAACAGCATGAGAAATGGGTAAGAGATGACTCAAGGAGGAGCTGGCTTCCTGGACCTATGATCTCACCCATTGCCTAATGCTTGCCACTTATTTATTCAAGGAAAGTGGTAAAATGTGGCCAGAGGAAAGAGCAGCAAAAGGGAACCATGCTCTTAAGGTCCTAAGGGCAGTCTTGAGGCGTCATAGTCTTAGCAGTGGAAGGGGCCTTAAATCTAGTCCCCCTGCCCTCCTAATGAAATAAGTCTTTTCCTGGTTGCCCAGTGTGGCTTGACATTTAAGAGAATAGGTTGTAAGTCTGGTTGTCTGGGCTTTGTTTTTTCCAACCAAGATTTATTGTGCCATGCAGAGTTCTGATGGGGAAGATAGCGTAGTGATTAATCAGATCAAGGTCTGGTTTTCAGATAGGTCACATTTTAGTGCAAGACACAGACGCTAACAAATAAATTCAGAAGTCAGATGACGATATGTGCTCTGAGGAAAAGCAAAGCAGGGTGAGGGGGATAGGGAATGATGTGGGGGGGCTTACTATTTTTTAGCTGGTTAGGGAATTCTTACTGATCAGGTATAATAGCCTTCTGTATCTGTGAATATAGACCCCAGGAGTGCAGGGGGCTGAGTCTCCTCTGCCATATTGTATGAGGGACTTGAGCATCTGTGGATTTTGTTACCTGCTGGGGGTCCTGGAACCAACCAACCCACCCACCCCGTGGACACTGAAGGACGACTATATTTAAGCAAAGACCTGAAGAACGTGGGGAACAAACTGTGTAGATGTCTGGGAGAGAAGAGTTTTGGGTAGAGGGAAGCAGAATGAAGGTCCTTAGCTGAAAATGTGCTTGTTATGTTCAGACACAGCCCAGAGGCGTGTGTGTGGGGAGGGGGGGGTGCAGCAGGACATGGGGTCAGGGAGGTAGAGGTATTTGTATGTAGGGCCTTGCAGGCTGAGATAAGGATTTTGACCTTAGGCTGATGTAAAAACAGAAGCCTTTGGAGGGTTTTGACCCTCCATAATTTAATGTTGTTTTAAATGGATCCTTGTGTTAGTAAGGGTTCTCCAGAGAAATAGAACCAATAAAAGATATGTATGTGGGGGTATATATACACACATGTATAAGAGCATATACATATATATATATAAACATATGTTATTTTTTTTATTGGCTCCATCATTAGAATTCTATTTTCTCCTAGATGTATTATAAGGAATTGGCTCATGTGTTATGAGGGTGGAGTCTCCTGACCCCACCCCACCCCCCGCTGACCCGTCTGTAAGCTGGAGTGGCTCTGGTTTGAGTCTGAAGGCCTGAGTGAAGAGAGCTTCGGGTATAAGTTCTAGTCTAAGGGCAGAAGACCAGTGTTCCAGCTCGTTCAGTCAGGCAGAGAGAGTGAATTCTCCCTTCCTCTGCCTTTTTGTTATCTTCAGGCCTTCACTTAATTAGATGAGGTGTATCCACAGGGCAGATGATGGTGGGGTGGTGGGGGGAGTGGATCTGCTCTACTCGGTCGACACATTTAAATGCTAATCTCACCTGGAAACACCCTCACAGACACACCTGGAAATACCGTTTAACCAAATATCTGAGCATCCCACAGCCTAGGCAAGTTGCCACAGAAAATTAAGCATTCCAATCCCCCTGTCTGCTGCACAGAGAATGAACCATAGGGGTGGGGCTGAAAGCAGGGTGATAACTTAGAAGGTGCACATAATAATCCAGGCCAGAAATGAGAGTGGCTTGGGCCAGCAGGTGGTAGCCACTAATGTTTTGGGGTAATCTCCGTTTTCATTTTCTATTGTATAATACAGGGATAATAATCATCCTAAAAGGTTAAAAAGAAGATTGCAGCAGATAATCTAGATAAAGCACGTGGCATGCACCTGGAATGTAGCTAGCCTGTGTAGCACCACTGGTCTTAGTGCGATCATCTAGATTTTGCTTGAAAACCTCCAGGATTGGAACATACCATCACACTGGCTATTCAATTATGGGAAATCCTAGTTCTAAACTGTCTTCTACATTGATTTGAAACCTGTTGGCTGTAAAATTCTACCTATTAGTACAAGTTCTGTTCTCTAGAATAGAATTGGTTGAGATCCAATTTTTTATTCTGCTCACTACTCCTATAATTTTTTTTTAATGATTTTTATTTTTTTCCTGTACTATTTAAATGAAGCTTATCTTTGTGTTAGAAGGCAAGAACAAGGTTAATCATTAAAAATTCACCCACGGTGCTCTGTCCAGTGTGGGAATATTAATAAATGTGTCCCTCCCTCCCCCGTTTCTGGTGACAGTTCTTTTTGGAACAAGCATCATTTGCATAACATTCTTGATTTGGATCATTGGTGGAACAAGTACTTCAGGCTTTTCTACTTTCTCTTAGAAAAGCATATGGTATCTGGGTAGCGGGGTGGTTCTATAATATGGAACAAGTCTTAATTTCTTTTTGACAAAAAAGGTTATAAAAAGATAGTATGTTGGTAAGCTGTGCTTATATGTCTTTTTTTTTCTTCTTCTTCTTTTTTTGGCCGCCCCGTGGCACATGGAGTTCCTGGGCCAGGGGTCAGATCTGAGCCACAGTTGTGACCTGTGCCACAGCTGCGGCAATGCTGGATCCTTAACCCACTGTCTTGGGCTGGGGATTAAACCTGTGTCCCAGTGGTCCCAAGATGCTGCTGATCCTGTCGTACCACTGTGGGAAATCCTGTGTGTCTTTTTTTAAAAAGCACACCTTGCCAAATTTAATCCTTTGAACTATATGTCACAATGTGATAGGCAGAGTTCCCATTGTGACTCAGCAGGTTAGGAACCTTGACTAGAATCCATGAGGATGCGGGTTCGTTCCCTGGCCTCACTCAGTGGGTTAAGGATCTGGCATTGCTTGGCTGTGGCGTGGGCCGGCAGCTATAGCTCTGATTTGACCCCTAGCCTGGGAACTAACATGTGCCATGGGTGTAGCCCTAAAAAGAAGAGGAAAAAAAAAAATAATGTTATAGGCTAGTTCTGACCAGGGAGCAGGCAAAAGTGGGTATCCAGTGAGAGAACTCTCCATTACATCTGTTGAGTCACCAAAGTTTATTCTTTTGAAATAGCACCTTTATTCCACTTTTCTCTAAGTCTATTCCTATGTGGTCCTGAATCTTCCATTTGGTCTGTTTTGTGCCAACCACTGTGCTAATTGTATGAATGGGGCGTGACCAATCCAGCTCTCATGTGGGAAGCAGGCCCACTGATACAGGAGTTACAGTTGCTGTGGATTCATGTGGGAACCCACTTAAACTAGACCTGAGAAGGTTGGGGAAAGGGCTGAGATGGAAAGATGAATAGGAGATTGCCTAACGGTGGTGTTGGTGGGCTGTGGATAAAAAGGTGCTCCAGGGAGGAGGGGCAGCCATGCGTGGGGCGCAGAAATAAGGCAGAATGACCTACTGAGGAACCGAACTGAAAGACATCCCTAGAAGGTATGGTCAGAAGTGTGGGTATGGGAGTTCCTGTCGAGGCTCAGTGGTTAACGAATCCGACTAGGAACCATGAGGTTGCAGGTTCGATCCCTGGCCATGCTCAGTGGGTTAAGGATCCGACGTTGCTGTGAGCTGTGGTGTAGGTCACAGATGCGGCTCGGATCCCGCATTGCTGTGACTCTGGCGTAGGCCAGTGGCTACAGCTCCAATTAGGCCCCTAGCCTGGGAACCTCCATATGCTGCAGGAGCGGCCCAAGAAATAGCAAAAAGACAAAGAGACAAAAAAAAAAAATTGTGGGTGTGCTTGGGCAGGAGGCTGGAAAAGCAAACAGAGACTGGATGGAGGGTCTTATATGCCACGTTAAAGAGCATTAGGGAGCTACTGGAATGCTTCATCTGGGTGTGGGGTGGGGAGGGTGGCTTTGGCATAGTGGGGAGAATGGTCTGAACTGGGGTGGGATGGGGGACGGAGGGCGGCGGGAGCTCGGAGAACACCCTCATCAGCATATGCTGTATTTGTCATGCTGGACGGTGCTTTTGACATCTGGAGTGTTTAAATTATTTTCATGTCCCCAGTTTCTCCTCCTTCCTACCCATTTGGGTACTACTGTGAGATTTCTTAAAATGTTGCTGTCGTCGTGCTACTTGCCATTATGAAGGATTCACGTGTTCCTGCTTGAATCGCATTCCTTAGGGCTGACACTCCGGTTCCTCTGTGAATTCTCGCACGGTGGGTATGCAGGTCTGCACGTTGCCTGCTGCTACGTCTTGAATGAGGTGTCTCATTCCTCCAGGTTTCCTTTCTTCTCCCTAGAATTGTCCTCTTTTCTCTCCTTTTTAGTTCCCTGCCTAGTTTCTAATGGTGTCTCATTGCTTGGTCAAGCCATACCTCTGCTCATTTGTCAACAAATACTCATTTCGACAGAACACTGGATTGGGGGGATTTGTTGGAGAAAAACTGAAACGTGGTCCTTACCCTGGTGACACTGGCCTCCCCAACGGCCGCACGATCCTCTTCTCTCTGAAAGCATTGAGCACTTAAAATTGGATTAAAAAGATTTCGTACGAAGATCAGTGTTGCCTTGTGTTCTATCTCTTTGGCATAGATTGATTTTATTTTCTCACCAGGATGTCAAGTCCACTGAGGGTAAAAAGACTCAGGAAAGCAATTAGGTATCACTCATCATCATTGTTGTTGTAATAATAGCGACAGCAAGTATCTGTCCAACTTACTGCAAGGCATTGTTCTAAATATCTTAAGTTATTTTATCCATAAATTACCCAAATCCGTCACTGAAAAATACTGTTGGAAAGATCATGAAGTAGCTACACAGTAGTAGCCTGTATTTTATTTTTTATTTATTATTATTATTTTTAATCTTTTTAGGGATGCACCCACAGCATGTGGAGGTTCCCAGGCTAGGGGTCAAGTTGGAGCTGCAGCTGCTGGCCTGCACCACAGCCACCGCACTGCAGGATCCGAGCTGCGTCTGTGACCAACACCACAGCTCACGGCACCGCCAGATCCTTAACCCACTGAGTGAGGCCAGGGATCGAACTTTCGTCCTCATGGATGCTAGTCAGATTCTTTTCTGTTGAGCCATGATGGGAACTACCAGTAACCTGTGTTTTAGTGTAACAGTTTTTGTTTGTTTGTTTGTTTTGAGGCCCATTCAGCTGTCCCAAGTAAATCATTCAGCTAATTGCCAGTTTCCAAGAGTGCTAGGACAGGCAGGGGCAGCCGTGCCAGAACCAGATAGCAACTCCTGTTAACTTCAAGTACTTCTATGAAGTTTGCAGCCATTTCAGGATGACATGTGAAGGATTTTCATTCCTCTTCTATTTCTCGGTAGAAATTGGAAGCCCAGTAGGCAAATGAAGCCCCTAAAACAGAAGAGTGTGAAAAAAAGCCTGCTTGACTGAATTCTCTCTTCCCTTTATTTGTCCACCCAGAATGGCTCTCATTCTTAGACTGAGAGCTCAGCTAAATGAAAGGTTTTGGTGTCCAGTTTCATCCACACTGAGGGGGGTAGAGAATTTAATTAGAAGTATAGTGAAATCTCAATTACTTATTGTCTTTTCTCTCCTGTTTTTTCTGTGCTCTCTTCTTTTTGAACTGAAGACTAATTTCTTTTTTTGTCTTTTTAGGGCCACACCCATGGCATGCAGTGGTTCCCAAGCTAGGGGTCAAATTGGAGCTGTAGGTGCTGGCCTACACCACAGCCACAGCAACACCAGATCCGAGTGGCGTCGGCAACCTGTGCTGCAGCTCACGGCAGTGCCGGATCCTTAACCCACTGAGCAAGGTCAGGGATCGAACCTGCATGGATTCTAGTCAGATGGATACTGATCAGATTCATTTCTGCTGAGCCACAAGGGGAACTCTTACAGACTAATTTTTGATTTTAAATGTAACATGTGCTGGTTCTAAGAGGAAATAAAAACCTTTCAAAGTATTGATTATATGAACAGTTCACCTGTATGTACCCCCTTCTAGACTCTTTCTCTGTAAATATATATATATACATGGAAGGATAAATATTCATACACATCACTTAATAGAGAAATGGAAACTTTAACTTGAGGTTTACAAAGTTGACTTTGTGTTTTGTGGACATGTTTCTACCTTCTTTTAAATTATAGTATAGTTATTTATTTATTTTTTTTGTCTTTTTTTTGCTATTTCTTGGGCCGCTCCCGAGGCATATGGAGATTCCCAGGCTAGGGGTCCAGTCGGAGCTGTAGCCACCGGCCTACACCAGAGCCACAGCAACGCAGGATCCGAGCCGTGTCTGCGACCTACACCACAGCTCACGGCAACGCCGGATCCTTAACCCACTGAGCAAGGGCAGGGACCGAACCCGCAACCTCATGGTTCCTAGTCGGATTCGTTAACCACTGCGCCACAACGGGAACTCCAGTATAATTGGTTTACACTGTTGTGTCAGTTTCTGATGTACAGCATAGTGACCCAGTGTGTGGACATATTTCTGTGTAAGAATGTATAGACCTACCTTGCTTTTTAAGTGTTGTATAGTGTTCTATGGTATGGCTGTATCAACATTTATTTTACTAGGACCCTTCTAATAGTGAGCAAGTTTTTGCTATGATAAATGAACTTTTTTATGCATCTGTAAATGTGAAAATGTGTCTAAGACACTTTTCTAGAAGTGGAATTGCCTAATCAAAAGTTTTGTGCCTTTTAAATCATCATGTTTTGTGCCTTTTAAATCACCATGGATTAAGGATCCAGCGTTGCCCTGAGGTGCAGTGTAGGTCACAGACGTGGCTCTGGTCCAGCGTGGCTGTGGCTGTGGTGTAGGCTGGCAGCTGTAGCTCCGATTCTACCCTAGCCTGGGAATCTCCATATGCCTGGGTGCGGCCCTAAAAAACAAAAAAATGTATAGCTTGTCCAGTACATGTACAGTTTCAGTACATGTACTGAAACCCAAACTGTCTTACCTATTTACATTCCCACCAATGATGTAGATAAACCCCTTTCTTTTTGACATTCTGGGTATTTTCAGCTTTTTTTTTTTAACCTTCTCTAATCTGATATGTGGAAAGAACATATCTCATTGCTTCGTCCATGCTTCCTTTTTTTAAAGGAGGAAGTTAACTGTAGAAAAACGAACCCAATTCGTGAGTCTGTCTTTAAAAAATACATAGTTTGGAGTTCCCGTCATGGCTCGGGGAAAAGAATCTGACTAGCATCTATGAGGACGCAGGTTTGATCCCTGGCCTTGCTCAGTGGGTTAAGGATCCAGCGTTGCCCTGAGGTGCAGTGTAGGTCACAGACGTGGCTCTGGTCCAGCGTGGCTGTGGCTGTGGTGTAGGCTGGCAGCTGTAGCTCCGATTCTACCCTAGCCTGGGAATCTCCATATGCCTGGGTGCGGCCCTAAAAAACAAAAAAATGTATAGCTTGTCCAGTACATGTACAGTTTCAGTTGATTTGACACCGTGGTATTCACAGTACTGTCAAGTTAGACAAATGGGCCATATCTAGGAAAGTATACACATAGGAGATATGACTGGATGCAAAAATAATGCTCATAGCAGTGCTCCTCAGATGTCTTATCGCACACACACTCACACACACTGTGTTCCGTGACAAGATGCTACTAAGTAGGAAAATAAACTTTTCAAAATTTGACAAGTGGCAGGCAAAAAGGTTGTGAATTAACCAGAAAGTTAGCTCTAAAACACCATATTCTGAGCATGTAAGTTAATCAAAGGTTGGTTATACTGGGGATTCCAGATATGCGTGGCACCTCTTGGAATCAGCCTGGACACAGTTGGTGCCCCATTTCCCTGGAAGTAAATAGCTCTGTGTTAACTGAAAGCCTCAATGGTTTTGAATCATTTCCCACCCTCAGTAAGGAGGTCCTTTCGGTTTGACTCTTCTGGAAGGTGTGAGCTATTAGCCACGTGAATGTAGGATTTTAATTTGGTCTCTTCGATGCTCTCTTTATTTACCTATAAAAAAAATCAAGGAAGAATAACCAAGATAATTTGTGTATGTACTATGAAAAAAAATATATATTGCAAGAGAACTATTTTCCCCCCATTTAGTCTCACCTTCCAGTTTACAGATCAAGAAACCAATGCAGAATTAAGTTGCATGCCCAAGATCCATATTCTTGATTCCTGAATCATATAGGGTAGTTTTGAAATGAGGACAGCCTGTGTGAAAACACGCCATGTACTGCCTACCACATAACATGCACGCCCTAAATTTTATTTGTTAGCATGAACAATGGATGAGGCCCATATTAGATTTTTGTGATCCTAAAAGTTTCTAAAACGGGACAGTGGCCTCTATAATGCAAAATTGACACCTGGTTTTTACGTGCATAAAAGGCTAGTTAGTACAAAGAACATGTAAGTAGTAAATGATGCGAAATAATCCAAGGAGTTCCAGAGACCAGAGAGTGTGTATATAATCTGAATATGCTGGTGACCATAGCCCCAGCCTGATGGGATTGAGGGCTATGCTGTGAACTTGCAACTGTGTGACTTTGGGCAAGTTATTTGAGGAAACGAAGGGCTGAGAGATTTTATGAGGTCTGGTTTACATACCTGGAAGCTCTCAGTGCACTTAGCATATATTCAGATGTCGAAACTGAGGTCAGGGTTCAAGCCCAGACGTCCTCAGGAAGTTCAAAGATGGGTGGGTGTTCCCCCACCCTCCCTCCCCAGGCAGCATGTTTGTGGAGTTACTGGTGTTTCCTAGAGGACCTCAGTCTGCCAGTTGTTTCCAAGTGGCTCCTGTGTGCTAAGGATAATCAATTAATGAATGAAGGACTCTGAAGCACAGAGCTCTTCATTGCAACTGGAAAAAATACGCCATACCTGTCATATCTACCTTTCCTGGGTACTGTACTGTGTGAACCACAGATCATCTTAATATGAAATGGAATGGTGTCTAGTCTTTGGAAAACACTTTCGTTTATGGGGTCTACAACTTTCAGAAAGAGCAAAAATAGTCTTTTCAGATTGTAAAGATTCCAGTATTTTCTCATGCTTTCATTCTCATAGCATGGAAATCATGGTGAGGTAGTGGGGAAACAAGCTAGAGCTGTGTCTCCATCAAACCTTGGTTTAAATCTCAGCTCCTGTGTTTACTGGTCATGGGAATTTAGGGTAGGTTACTGAACTGCTTTGTATGAATGAGCAGGGAGTAATGCCATGTCAGAGTTGCTATGAAGCTTAGATAAGATAGTTTTAAGACACATCTCTTAGCTATCCTAGGAGCTTGACAGATTCTCATTCTCACCATCTCCTCCATTCTCCTGCCTCTAGGGTGATGAATAATTTAGTTCTAGGCCAGTGGTTCTTTTATTTTTTTATTTTTATTTATTTTAATTTTTTAAAATTTATTTTCCCACTGTACAGCAAGGGGATCAAGTTATCCTTACATGTATACATTACAATTACATTTTTTTCCCCCACCCTTTCTTCTGTTGCAACATGAGTATCTAGACAAAGTTCTCAATGCTACTCAGCAGGATCTCCTTGTAAATCTATTCTAAGTTGTGTCTGATAAGCCCAAGCTCCCGATCCCTCCCTCTCCCTCCCTCTCCCATCAGGCAGCCACAAGTCTCTTCTCCAAGTCCATGATTTTCTTTTCTGAGGAGATGTTCATTTGTGCTGGATATTAGATTCCAGTTATAAGTGATATCATATGGTATTTGTCTTTCTGACTCATCACTCAGTATGAGATTCTCTAGTTCCATCCATGTTGCTGCAAATGGCATGATGTCATTCTTTTTTATGGCTGAGTAGTATTCCATTGTGTATATATACCACATCTTCCGAATCCAATCATCTGTTGATGGACATTTGGGTTGTTTCCATGTCTTGGCTATTGTGAATAGTGCTGCAATGAACATGCGGGTGCATGTGTCTCTTTTAAGTAGAGTTTTGTCTGGATATATGCCCAGGAGTGGGATTGCGGGGTCATATGGAAGTTCCATGTATAGATTTCTAAGGTATCTCCAAACTGTTCTCCATAGTGGCTGTACCAGTTTGCATTCCCACCAACAGTGCAGGAGGGTTCCCTTTTCTCCACAGCCCCTCCGGCACTTGTTATCTGTGGATTTATTAATGATGGCCATTCTGACTGGTGTGAGGTGGTATCTCATGGTAGTTTTTGATTTGCATTTCTCTTATAATCAGCGATGTTGAGCATTTTTTCATGTGTTTGCTGGCCATCTGTATATCTTCTTTGGAGAAATGTCTATTCAGGTCTTTTGCCCATTTTTCCATTGATTGATTGGTTTTTTTGCTTTGGGTTGTATAAGTTGTTTATATATTCTAGAGATTAAGCCCTTGTTGGTTGCATCATTTGAAACTATTTTCTCCCATTCTGAAAGTTGTCTTTTTGTTTTCTTTTTGGTTTCCTTTGCTGTGCAAAAGCTTTTCAGTTTGATGAGGTCCCATGGGTTTATTTTTGCTCTAATTTCTATTGCTTTGGGAGACTGATCTGAGAAAATATTCATGATGTTGATGTCAGAGAGTGTTTTGCCTCTGTTTTCTTCTAGGAGTTTGATGGTGTCCTGTCGTATATTTAAGTCTTTCAGCCATTTGGAGTTTATTTGTGTGCATGGTGTGAGGGTGTGTTCTAGTTTCATTGCTTTGCATGCAGCTGTCCAGGTTTCCCAGCAATGCTTGCTGAGTAGACTTTCTTTTTCCCATTTTATGTTCTTGCCTCCCTTGTCAAAGATTAATTGACCCTAGGTGTCAGGGTTTATTTCTGGGTTCTCTATTCTGTTCCATTGGTCTGTCTGTCTGTTTTGATACCAGTACCACACTGTTTTGATGACTGTGGCTTTGTAGTATTTCTTGAAGTCTGGGAGAGTGATGCCTCCTGCTTGGTTTTTGTTTCTCAGGATTGCTTTGGCGATTCTGGGTCTTTTCTTGTTCCATATAAATGTTTGGATTGTTTGTTGTAGTTCTGTGAAAAATGTCCTGGGTAATTTGATAGGGATTGCATTGAATCTGTAGATTGCTTTGGGTAGTATGGCCATTTTTACAATATTGATTTTTCCAATTCAGGAACATGGAATATCTTTCCATTTCTTTACATCTTCTTTGATTTCTTTGATTAAAGTTTTATAGTTCTCGGCATATAGGTCCTTTACCTCTTTGGTCAGGTGTATTCCGAGGTATTTGATTTTGTGAGGTGCAATTTTAAAAGGTATTATATTTTTATATTCCTTTTCTAATATTTCCTTGCTGGTATACAGAAATGCAACTGACTTCTGAATGTTAATCTTCTATCCTGCTACTTTGCTGAATTTATTAATCAGTTCAAGTAGTTTTTGGGTTGAGTTCTTAGGGTTTTCTATGTATAGTATCATGTCATCTGCATACAGTGACAGTTTTCTCTCTTCTCTTCCTATGTGAATGTCTTTTATTTCTTTTGTTGTCTAATTGCTGTGGCTAGGACTTCCAAAACTATGTTGAAGAGCAGTGGTGAGAGTGGGCATCCCTGTCTTGTTCCAGATTTGAGTGAGAAGTAGGCCAGTGGTTCTTAAAGTGTGATCCTTAAGCCACCACCACCTCTATCGTCATCATCACCATCAGCAGCTGTGAACCTGTTAGAATTATAAATTCTCGAGCCCCACCCTAGACTTACTGGAGTAGAGTCTCTGGGGCTAGGGCCCAGCAATCTGGGTTTCGGTTCCTCCTCCAGGGGATTCTGATGGTCTGGTCTAGGCTCTTTGCAGAGCACTCTATGGGTGAAGCAGATATGGATTGCTCACTGTCATGTGCTTTGGGATAATATGCTCCCTCTGTCTCTTGTGACCACTGATACACATTTCTGAATCAGTTGTTCATATGGCTTTGACTTAGATTCTTTGCTTTGATAGTTTAATTTGCTAGAATCTGGTGCTAACTCAGAGTATTTGGTAAGTCTCCGTTCGAGGACAGTAAGTAAGTAGGTTAGTGTTGGACAAGAGAGTCAGGAGGAGTCTTGGATATGTGAGCCTATGGATTTACTGAGAGAAAGAAACAGAAGACTGATTTAAGTATGGCAGTTAAAGTGGAAAAAAAAAGAATGAAAAAACCTCCCTGATTCTAGAAACTTGCTTTTTAGGAAATGTCAAAAAGATTCACTATTTTTTTTTCCCCAGAATAAAGTCTTGTGGGAAAATTATGAGATTAGTTACAATTTTGTTAACATCTAATTGGTAAATAGAAAGACATTCTGATTTTGCTATGGATGATTAAATATGATCATTTCAAGTTAATTTGGAATGAAACAAGATTGCTCATATTTGTTCTAGTCACAGTAGGTCATTGTCCAACTTTCAGAGAGTTCTTAAATCTTTTTCTGTCTTTCTGCATTTCTTGGGCCGCTCCTGCAGCATATGGAGGTTCCCAGGCTAGGGGTCGAATCAGAGCCATAGCCGCCGGCCTATGCCAGAGCCATGGAAACTCGGGATCCAAGCCTGCAACCTACACCACAGCTCACGGCAATGCCAAATCCTTAACCCACTGAGCAAGGCCAGGGATTGAACCTGCAACCTCATGGTTCCTAGTCGGATTCGTTAACCACTGAGCCACGATGGGAACTCCACAGAGTTCTTAAATCTGATAAATTCTCATTTGTAAGTGTAGCCAATGAGGAAGTTTGCTTAAGGCTAGGTCTGTACTAAACTGATGTACTTAGTTCCTAGCTATCATTCCATGTAGAGAATGAGTATCCTTGTGATGAAACTAACAGCATCTCTGTTGTCCAGTTTCTGGGTCATTGATGTGAACTCGTTTGCATACTGGCTTTATAGGTTATACCTTGTAGGAAAAACTGTAGTTGACAATGAGTTGGTTTCATATTCTTGTTTATCCAGTGTAAATATTCTTTTAAAATTTCAAACATTTAGATAATTATTCATGAATATTGCTCCCATTAGTTTTAATTAATAAGAGTTTATTTCACTATAATTTATTCAAACTCTGGTTTGCATACTAATACAGATATTGAGGTTTTATATAAAATATAACACACATGCTTCCTGCTTTAAGGAACATTGACATCTGAGATTTAATGAATGATATAAAGGGTTTTTTTTTGCTTTTTAGTTTTAAAACTGTTAGTTTGTTATGAAATTTATCAAACATACAACAAAGATGGAAGAATTTTCAGTGATTTTCTTTATTCCCACTTAATCTTAGATTCTAACATTAACTTTTTACTCTCCTTGCTTCATCACACATCTCTCCTTCCATTTACTCTTTTGTCCTTTGTATGATAAAGTTTTAATGCACTGTGAATTCTTTAGGAGAATGAAAGGTATAGTTTTAATGCACTGTGAATTCTTTAGTAGAATGTAAATACTGCATTCTGCAGTTGTGTTCTTATAGTGGCTGAATCGTATATATATATATATTTGGCCATACCTGTGGCATATGGAAGTTCCCAGGATAGGGGGTGAATTGAACCTGCAGCTGTAGTCTGTACTATAGCCACAGCAGATCCAGGCCACATCTGTAACCTATGCTTCAGCTCTTGGCAACGCTGGATCCTTAACCTGTGGAGTGAAGCCAGGGATCAAACTTGCATCCTCACAGATACTATGTCAGGTTCTTAACCTGCTAAGCCACAACAGGAACTCCTGAATGGTTATATTTTATGTAGATAACTTGCATAGCCTTACATCATGGCTAAAGGAGTTTATTGACCCTTTATTAATTTGAGGTTTGTTTCTTTCTGTATTGCTGAGACCTATGTGCTTTCTGAGAGAATCGGAAGGGCTGCTTAAGAGTTCAAGTAGGGACTCTTTAGGGACACAGGAGGAGGAGGAAGAAAGTGATAAATGAGTTCAGTGAAATCTATTGATGTGTTATCTAGGGTGTGCTTATTCTCACTGTCTGTCCTGGGCCTGTCGGCCAGGGCCTTGGGGCCAGCTGAGGTCTGGCAGCTCTGAGGTCTAATGTTTCTTTGGAGGAAATGGAAGGATGTAAACTTGGCAAGCCTTCTTAGTTTTTTTTTTGTCCTGGAACCGAGGTTGCTTTTTTGGACATACTAGGTGGTAAGATAACACCAGGCACAGGGCACCTCTTTGAAACTACTGTCAGAATTGGGCCTCCCTCTGCTAGGAAAGGCAGCACAGGTGGGACAGAAGGGAAAGCCTCTGAAAGGTCAACTGCAGCGTTACTGAATTACTCCTGTTGGAAGCGGGTCTTTCCCATCCTAGTGCCTGGTCCCTACTCTGATTGAAATGTTCTTCCAGTTTAGCAGATGGAATAGACTTCACTGTGAGGACTGGCCAGGGCTGCAGCATTTCCAATGGATTTCTCTTTAAAGCTATTACTGTCACCAAGTTTCTTAATTTAAATGTTTCATGATCACTTGAGATAAAGATAGAAGCGTTTGATCACTCTTGCTTGGTGGGAACTGGAGGTACTTTTGACTGGGGCCCAGATTTAATCTCCTATATTGAATGACTGTTCTCAGATTTACAAGGTGAATCTTAGAGTACACTTTGGCAGAAAAAGTGGCAGCACTATTTTTGGGGTAAAGCCTTTTTTTTTTTTTTGTCTTTTTAGGCATATAGAGGTTCTCAGGCTAGGGGGTGAGTTGGAGCTGTAGCCGCCACCCTACACCATAGCCACAGCAATGCCAGATCCGAGCCACATCTGTGACCTACATCACAGCTCGCAGCAATGGTGGATCCTTAACCCACTGAGTGAGTTCAGGGATCGAACCTGTGTCCACATGGATGCTAGTCAGATTCCTTTCCGCTGAACCATGACAGGAACTCCTGGGGTAATGTATTTAAAGATACTTTAAATTTTCATTTTCATTTATTTATGTATTTATTTGCTTTTTAGGGGCTCATTCTCAGTATATGGAGGTTCCCAGGTTAGGGGTCCAGTTGGAGCTGTAGCCGCCAGCCTACACCAGAGCCACAGCAACATGAGATCCAAGCTGAGTCTGCGATCTACACCACAGCTCATGGCAATGCCGGATCCTTAACCCACTGGGTAAGGCCAGGAATCGAATCTGAAACCTCAGGATTCCTAGTTGGATTTGTTTCTGCTGAGCCACGACGAACTCCTAAATTCATTTATATTTAAATTTTGCATATATAATTTCCCTTTTACACTTCCTTTACTATTTTTTCTGGAATTAGTTGATGCATGTATTCTCTATGATGGTGTTGCTTCGAGATGAGCCCTTCCTTCCTATGGAGGTCATGCCTCTGAATTTTCCAAGATGATACAAAGGCAGTGATAATGGACATATCTTCCTTCTTAAGGCTTGAGAGCATGGATGGCATTGAACCTAGTGTTTCTGACTGGGTTGCATATTGGGATCACTTTGAGAGTTTAAAAATACTGATGCCAGTTCAGCAAGGTTTCAGGATACAAAATACAAACATCAATTTTATTTCTAAACACTAGCAAAGAATGATATGATAATGGCATTAAGATAATTCCATTTATAACAGTATCAAAGAAATATAGTACTTGGGAATAAATGTAACAAAAGATGTACAAAGCTTATACTCTGAAAACTACAAAACGGCTGAAAAAAATTCAAGAAGACTAAATAGAAAGATGCCCCATGTTCATGGATTAGAAGACTTAATATAGTTAAAAATGACAGTATTCCCCAAATGAATCTATAGATTCAACACAATTCCTGTCAAAATCCCAACTTATCTTCTTTGTAGAAATTGACAAGCTGATCTTAAAATTCACATAGAAATATGATGGACCTTGAATAGCCAAAACCATCTTGAAAAAGAAGCGCAAAGTTGAAGAACTCACTTCCTGCTTTCAGTCTTACTGCAGCCTTATCAAAACTGTGTGATGCCATCAAAAGAACAGACTGATAGATCAGTGGAATACAACTGAGAGTCCAGAAGTAGATTCTCATGTTTATTATCACTTGGTTTTCATCAAGGGTGCTAAGGCAATTCACAGGGGACAGAATAGTTTTTCAACAAATGGTGCTTGGACAACTGGATACCCATTTGCAAAAGAATGAGGTTGGACTTCTTCCTCATACCATTGACCGATATTAACTCAAAATGGATTATAGGCCTAACTGTAAGAGTTAAGACTGAAGAAATTCTTGGAAGAAAATATAGGAAATAGGAAAAATTTAATGACCTTGGTTAGGCAAAGCATGAACAAATAAAAAAAAATTAGATTCCATCAAAATTAAATGCCTTTCTACTTCAGTAGATACCAAGAAAATGAAATGATAATTCACAGAATGGGGGAGAGTATTTGGAAATCATGTTTGATAAGGGGTATATGTAGAATAAAGACCTCTTACAACTCAATAATAAAAACGCAATTAAAAATAGGTAAAGGTCTGAATAGACATTTCTTCAAAGAAAATTTACAAGTTACCAATAAACACATGAAAAAGTGCTCAAATCATTAACATCAGATAAAAGCAAATCAAAACCACAGTGATGCCATTTGCAGCAACATGGATGGAACTAGTGATTCTCATAGTAAGTGAAGTAAGTCAGAAAGAGAAAGAGAAATACCATATGATATCACTTATATCTGGAATATAATATATGGCACAAATAAATCTATTTACAGAAAGAAATGAACTCATGGACATGGGGAACAGACTTGTGGTTGCCAAGTAGGACAGGGGGAGTGGGATGGACTGGGAGTTTGGGGTTAGTAGATGCAAACTACTGCATTTGGAGTGGATAAGCAATGAGATCCTGCTGTATAGCACAGGGAACTATATCCAGTCACTTGTGATGGAACACGATGGAGGATAATGTTAGAGATGGAATGTATGTATATGTATGACTGGGTCACTTTGCTGTACAGCAGAAATTGACAGAACATTATGAATCAACTATAAAAAAAGAAAAAAACAGTGAAACCACTTTACACACATTAGAATGGCTAGAATTAAAAAAAAAAGACAATAATAAGTTCTGGTGAGGATTTGAAGAAAATTGGAATGCTCCTACTTCTGGTGGGAATGTAAGATGATGCAGCTGCTTCAGAAGATAGTCTAGTAGTTCTTCAAAAGACAAATATAGAGTATCACCTATCACACCCCCTCCTAAACATATAGCTAAGAGAAATGAAAGTACGTATCTACTGCTGAAAGAAGCCAGTCGCAAAGGACCACATATTGTATGACTTAATTTATGGGAAATCTCCAGTATAGGCAAATCCATAGAGACAGAATGTAGATGGGGGGTTGCCTGAACCTGGGGTGGGGGTGGGAGGATTTGGGGAGATATGCCCTGAGTCACAGAGCAGAAGAGGAAGTGGGGAACAGACCTGAGAGAAAACAGGCAGTGGACCAAATAAACACCTAGTTATACCTAGTTAATGAGGCCACCCAAAGGAAAGTGTGGAAAGAAAAGAATTTAGATCCCTTCCTGAAATTGTGGCGTTTAAAAATTGAGTGGAGGAAAGTGAAAGAGATTGAGGAAGAATGGCCAGAGAGGAAGAATGACAATCCGAGAAGTGTGCAGTTCTAAAGGCAGAGGGAGGAGAAGGTTCCACAGAGTGGGGGTGATTCACTGGGTTTTAGACCACTGAGAGGTCCCAAGAACGAGAATGTGTATACGATTTCTTGACATGCAGGCCACTGGTGACTTTAGTACCCACATCAGCTCAATCGTAGGGGAGGAACGGTGATGGGGGTGGTGAAGGAGTGAGGGCAGTGAGAGCAGACAGCTCTTTGACATGTTTGACGGAAGAGAAGAGGAATGGAGAAGGCAGTGTACAGCCAGCAAGAGGAGTCAGGGACAGCTGTTTTTCTTTGCTGCTTTATTATTATTTTTCTTTAATTAGGTTAAACATGTTTAGAAGAACCCAATAGAAAAATTCCACAATGAGGAAGAAAATGGCGGAGTTCTCGTCATGGCTCAGCAGTCACAAACCCAGCTAGTGTCCGTGAGGACACAGGTTCGACTCCTGGCCTCACTCAGTGGGTAAAGGATCCAACATTGCTGTGAGCTGTGATATAGGTTGTAGATGCGCCTCGGATCCTGCGTTGCTGTGGTCGTGGTGTAGGCTGGTGGCTGCAATTCCAGTTCAACCCCTAGCCTGGGAACTTCCATATGCCAAGGGTGCAGCCCTAAAAAGACAAGAAAGGAAGGGAGAGAGGGAGGAAGGAAGGAGGGATAGAGGAAGAAGAGAGGGTAAGAAGGAAGGAAAAGGAAGAAAATGGATAATCAGTAGACTAAATTTCTTGAAAAGTGGCAGGGAATAGGAACTAGAAAATGTGGAGTTGGCCTTGGAAGGTGGACTGGGCTCATGTGGGTCAAAGGAGAGAAGGGAGGAAAGCTGTGAGTGGGGTGGGTGTATATGTTTCAGTACTTGCAGCTGAAGGAGTTTTCGCCACAAAGCTGATGGGTGGTAGATGCATGCTTCCAGCTCCCACAGAAGACGGAGTGTCTACCACTACCTGGTCCTGTGATAGGTGTTTCTATGGGATGTGAAAAGAAATAAGATATGATCCAGACCTTGAAGGAACTCCAGGGGTGCTGGAGAGACAAGCAAGTTCAGAGTCTCATGCAATGGCGGGTGATAATCGCTGCATGATTTCCACGTACAATGTACTTGAGTTGTTAACATCTGGTGTTACCTAAGGTGTTGATGGGAACTATTGGCAAATGGGGGGGGTGGGAATTCAAGTCTTCTGGAGACTCGGGGGAGAGGAGATGGTTGCATAATTTGTAAAATTCTCTTTGGAGGGCCTAGGAATTCTGATACATCCTTGGGAGGGAAATGCCACACCACCAGCCCTGCTGCCATGAAGAATCACAGCGTTCTCCTTTTAATGGTTTATAGGGATTCCTTTTGAAGGGGAAAGTAATTTGAACCTCAGTACTGGGATATATAAAAATTATTTTTATTTTCGTCACGCTGACACTTATACAAACATAATATGAGGTATAAGCACATTTAATCTTATATTTCTGAAACAACACGAACATCAGAATAAGCTGAATATTAAAATTATAGGCCCATAAAATTTCCGCTTAAATCACTTTTAACAGACTCTAGGTTTGGCATGTTCCAAAGAACAAGGGGGTAATTCGGTAATCTTGCCGCTTTTCTCTGTTGGAATCACTAAAAATGGTGCTTTGTACAGATTTCATGGTGATTTGGCTCAGAAACTCCCATTGTTTTTTTCATCTGCCTGTGACCATGAAAGCACTCGTACTTGGCAAAATAGGACTGCACCCCACACAGATATGAACATCAAAATTGAGTGGAAATGAGTGTTCCCTGCTTTCGTTAATATTATTAAATAAATGCAAAATAGGGGAAAACCCTTGTCACAGGGAACTCATGGGCTCCCCAGCATGCACCTTGGTACCCAGCTGGGCATCAAGGTGCTGTGAGAGCAGACAGGCTGGGCATCCCATCAGACTAGGGGACAAGACAAGGAAGGTTTTCTTGAATAAGAGAAGCTTAATGATGAGAAAGGTAAAACTGTGGTCTCTTTTTAACTGTAGTCATGGCTTGCTGTTGGATCAGTCATCTGGTGCCAGGTTTTCCTGTCAGTTCTCTGATGTCCTTTGTGGTTGGCAGAGGGGATAGGAGGATGATCCTTGTCACTCGGAATAATGTGATGGGTGAAACGCCAGGGTTTCTGAAAAGGGTTTTGTATGAAAAAAGTTGTAGCATCCTACTCTACCAGGAAACAGCGTACTGCCTGGTTAGGATGTTGATTGATTTGAATTTTTTCAAACCATTACACATTTCCAAATCAGGATGCTTTGTGTGTATTTAAAGGCTTTTGGACTGGGAGAGATACCATCTTGAGTTGTACTAATAATTTAACTCAGCAGCAAACAACAAAGAAGGGTTTATTCTTGGATCGTGTGCAGACATCATAGTCTGATTTGGAGTAAACAGAATATTGGCTTCAATAAGAGATGTTATTTAGAACACACTTGAGACATTGTGATGTAATCATGTACTGAAGCAGAGATGTGTTAGTCTACATTTTATTAAATATCCATTTTAGTGCATAGCACTGTACCGGGAATGATAAAAAGCAGAACAGGTCCTCAAGGCCTGTCCTAATTTTAGCCTTAAATACTTCCATCCTCATCTTCTTCTTTCCCACCCATGGCTGAGTGAGGGATGACAAAGTCCAGCCTGGATGCTACTGCTCCCAAAATTGTTAACCATTTTGCTTAGGTTTGGTTTGTGTAACATGCACAGGGGTTCATGTGAATGCTTTCGGCTTTTCTTTTCTTTTCTTTTCTTTTCTTTTCTTTTCTTTTCTTTTCTTTTCTTTTCTTTTCTTTTCTTTTCTTTTCTTTTCCTTTCTTTCTTTCTTTCTTTCTTTCTTTCTTTCTTTCTTTCTTTCTTTCTTTCTTTCTTTCTTTCTTTCTTTTTCTTTCTTTCCTTCCTTCCTTCCTTCCTTCCTTCCTTCCTTCCTTCCTTCCTTCCTTCCTTCCTTCCTTCCTTCTTTCCTTCTTTCCTTCTTTTTAGAGCTGAACTTGTAGCACATGGAAGCTCTCAGACTAGGGGTCGAATCGGAGCAGCAGCTGCCAGCCTGCACCACAGCCACAGCCACGTGGGATCTGAGCTGCCTCTGTGACCTTCATCACAGTTCCCGGCAATACCTGATCCCAAACCTACTGAGTGGGGCCAGGGATTGAACTCACATCCTCATGGATACTAGGCGGATTCGTTTCAGCTGCGCTACAGCGGTAACTCCCTGATTTTGGTTCTTTTGTGCTTTAGTCAGAGGTAGTGAAGAAGAGAGGGTGGGTTTGAGATTAAATTTTAGTGAAAGCTAGTGGAAGCCATATAATGAACCTAAGATACGCAAAAATCTAGTGAGAGGCAGTAACTAGGACTGGTTCTTTTCCCTCTTTGCTTTTGAATAGAAATGCATACTGGCAGTGATGGAGGGTCAGGTGCCTGTGCTTTAGCATCACTTAGCTACTTACTAACCTCTATCCTGAACCACTGTTTCTCAGAATTAAAAAATATATATATACTTACACCCTGTGGTCAATGTATACAGCTCTCACTTTTCTCCTGAAATCATGGGTTACATAAGCTTGTGGCCAGGAGAGTCTTGGAGGGGAGCTTCAAAATTCACTGAGTTTATGTGTTGTGCTTGCAGTGTACCTAAGAGCATTATTTTAGCAAATAGAACATCCACTATAGGCTCTTGGGAAAGCTTAGATTTCAGCTTTGCAAATTTGCAGTGTAAGTTGAAATGAAATTTTTTTGCCTCTAAAGACTCACAGAGTCTCTTCAGTTCCTGTTTAACTCTAAGCTTTTTCTATGGATGCAAATAGCTCCTCAGAGAGGCTTGAGGAGAGGTGCGTGTGATGGTCTGTTATACATACCGGCTCTGTTGATGGAGCTTCTCTCCCACAAGTGATTTAACTCATTTCCTGAAGCAAGTGGAGAAAGAATAATCTCAGAAGGCCAAAAGATGAACGTTTCCCTGCAGAGTCTTTGAAAGTCTAAGACCAGGTAAAGTGGAGTAGAAATATGACTAAATACTCTGCATTTTGCAAGTATCCGAAGGGCTTTCGTGTACAAAATTTTAGGTTTGTGTTTGTGTGTACAAGTTTTTTAAACCCTGTGAAGTAACTGTAACAGGTATTATTGTCCCCGTTTTAAAAATTAAGGGAAGCAAGTCTGGGCCGTTGTTCAGGTAATTGTCTCAGGGTGGCACTGAGGCTAGAGCTGGGATATTAGGATTTGACGTTCATTACACCATTCACTTTGTTTTTCTTGGATAGCTTCCCCTTGAGCCTAGAACCCATACATTTTCAGTCTTTCTGCTTCAATTTTAAGTGGCAGCCAGGGGAGATGAAGGCACGAATGCCGGGATCTCTGTGGCAGGTGGAAGGCTGATGGAGAGCGGAGTTGGGTGGCCAGGTCTTTGTCTCTACTCATTTGTCCCTGAGTGTGACACTATTTTTCATGACCCACCATGGCAGTTCCTCTCTTTTGCCTCTACACTGAAGTTCTTCCCCGTATTTCCTTGCTACTGCTTTCTCTACTTATCATTCCTCATACTGAGACCATGTTTGGCACAGCAACTCCTAGAGCAAGTGATAGTTCATTCTCCTCTTGAGCAAGAAAATGAAAGTTAAATATTATACCCATATGTCATCAATTGTAGGGAAGCGTGACTTAGGACTCTGCTCTCAGATGTTTATTCTCTAATTCACACTAAATCATCTTTTATTCCCCAATTCATACTAAATCTTGAGCATTTTGTCAGGACTTTAACATCATGTGAAAGTGGTTTTCTAATTCTTTGGCATTCTGTTGCATGAATTTAGCATAATTTATTGATGTGTTTTTCTGTGTTGGATATTTAGGTTATTTTCTAGGTTTTTTTCTGGAATAAAAATATACCCCTTGGAGAAGAGAGTTTTTCAGTACTTAAAGAGATTAAAAATCTGGTCTAAACGGTTTGCCCTAGTCACTAATTCATTTGTACTTTGCAACAGTAATTTCAATTTTTTTTTTTTTTTTTTTTTAGCTTTTTAGGGCCATACTCATGGCATATGGAGGTTCCCAGGCTAGGCGTTCAGTCAGAGCTACAGCTGCCAGCCTATGCCACAGCCACAGCAACGCGGGATCCAAGCCAAATCTGCGATCTACACCATAGCTCACAGCAATGCCAGGTCCTTAACCCACTGAGTGAGGCCAGGGATCGAACCCTCAACCTCATGGTTCCTAGTCAGATTCGTTTCCACTGTGCCACAACAGGAACTCCACAACACTAATTTCAATCAGACAAATACCTGATTTTTTTTTCCTGAAATAATATAGTTGTGTTAGTTTTATTTTCAGGTGGAGAAAAATGCATAAAGATAATCAATGAAGGGAATAGATTTCACAATTATGTCAATAGGAGTCAGACCATAGGATTTATTTACTAGTTTAGCTTTTATAAAAGGTTGGTGGGAGAGCAATATTTTTAATGTAGCAGATTGTTACTAAGTGTATACATTTGGAAAAACAGGAACCAAATTATAACTACTCATCACTTTGGTCATTAATTTATTGATGCTTATATATTTTGGGGGGTGGTGTTCTCCTTAAACATTTGAGCTTGGCTTTTTTTCCATCATGCGTATAGAAAAGAGCTCACTGGAGTT
Source organism: Phacochoerus africanus (assembly GCF_016906955.1). Classification (NCBI taxonomy): domain Eukaryota; kingdom Metazoa; phylum Chordata; class Mammalia; order Artiodactyla; family Suidae; genus Phacochoerus; species Phacochoerus africanus. Next base: position 14,110,205 of record NC_062552.1, read on the forward strand.
CCCGTTGTGGCTCATTGGGTTAAGAACTGGACTAGTATCCATGAGGACATGGGTTCTATCCCTGCCCTCGCTCAGTGGGTTTAAGATCTGGCATTGCTATGAGCTGTGGCATAGGTTGAAATGGCTTGGACCCAGCGTTGCTGTGGTGTAGGCCAGCAGCTACAGCTCTGAATCGACTCCTAGCCTGGGAACTGCCACAGGTGCAGCCCCCCCAAAAAAGAAAAAAAAAATAGAAGAAAAGAAAAGAGCTTACCAGTATGAGCAAAGTAGTAGAAATTGAGAATCCAGCTTTCAGATTTCTGAAGAGTTTTATCTTCGGGAACTATGGGCATGTCAGGGTGGGTTGGAAGAGAAGATGGAGGAGTTAGAGGTCTCATAATGCTGTCAGTTTCTCTTGGACCTTTTCAATCTGAATCATACTTCCCCCTACTGCCCAAAATCTACGTGCAGCAGGCAATGAGTAGATCAAGTTTGTTCTTGGTGTTCTACCTCTTTGGGCTTCTCATTTCCCATCTAGTTTTTTTCTTTTCCCAGGTTCTATTTACACCTCCTCATCATAGCATCTACCAAGGACTGTGGTTCTGGGAGGGTCTCATCCTCCAAAATTGACATTTCCTTTTTTTAGGAGCATTTGCTATTATGATTCCTAGTCAGTGCCTTAATCTTAAGTTCAGTTCCGTTTGGCAAGCTCAGCATGAGGGTCACAGGGTTTGGGGCAGATTTTGAGGGAGAGGACCACTGGGTAAAAATGGAACTGGGAAGTCACATAAGTTTAAAAAAATAAAATAAAAAGAAGCCTTTAACAGCAACCTCCCAATCCACCCCACTCCCAAATAACAATTTAAAAAATTGAAAAAATTGAAAAAAGAAGGCTTTAGCTAGTAGTGCAAAAGAATGTTTCTTCTTTCCCCAGTCTGTGGTCGATAAAATGCATGAGCCTATAGAAATTTGACTTGTTGCCTTGGAGAAACTCAGTAGTCTTAGAATGAAGTCATATATAATTAATTGCCTGTCTCTGCATTCTTGCCAGAGTGATGGCTCTTAGTATTCACACTTGTGATAACTTACGTTTTCTGCTACAAAGCGCCAGTTAAGGAAGAGGCAGTGGCTATTATGGAACCTTGGAGCTTCTGTAATGCAGTGGATAATTGTCTTTTTTCTTAACTTCTAGTGTCTGAAACAATACATGCAGCTGGCAATTCGAGAAGGATGTGGGTCTCCCATCACTTGCCCTGACATGGTGTGCCTGAACCACGGGACCCTGCAGGAGGCTGAGGTATGGATGAGTGTCCCGAGGGCACGACCCTCTTTCTAGTTGACATCTTTCCTAGGATCTTGACTCTTTATGTACTTCTCTCCCAGGGGGTCTAGAAACAAAATACAGAGGTCATCTTTTTAAAGGAGTTCTTTATTGCTGCCTTCCTTTGGATTCTTTATACAAATTATTAAAGCTGTTATGTACTTGGGTTCTATTTGTAAATGCCCTCTGAGTGTTGAATAAGCTCTAAAATAGGTGAAGGTGCTAGGAATCAGATTTACCAAATGTAAGGTTTGGAGGTGGAATAGTCAGTGGCCTTAGGATCTTTAATGTACTTTAAAGATAAACAGATGACAGATTCACCAATGTTGTAGATAAATTATGGTAATTCTGCCAAGGTAGCCTGAATTAAATCATTTCCAAAGAAGCAAAGAAAGGCCTTTTATTCAATATTTATCAGGGACAGAAATGTCTTTTTAGAGTGAGTTCTTCTCCCGTTGTATTAAGATTGTAGCATATCTCTTTCCTTTGTCTTTTCTTTTTTTTTATGTTTTTTATTTATTTTTTTGTCCATTTTAGCTGGTTTACAGTGTCCCGTCAATTTCCTTTGTTTTTTCAATCCCTGACAAGTAGCTTGCCCTTAAATCTGCTTTTAACCTTCAGGTCCTGCTCATTTTAAATCTCATCTGCCCTTTTGTAGTTGCTTTCCTAGCCAAGATACTATTTAATCCTGTCAACAAACTTATATAAAACCGAGGCCCAGAATGTCTAAGTAATTTGTCCAAGAGTGCATGTCTAAAAAGCAGAAGAGCTAGAATTCTGATCCATTTCTTTCTGACCACCCTAATTACATGGCTTTACGAGAAGAGCTAGGTAGATAAATAGAATGCATGATAAAGGCTTGATAATTGGAAGCCCAGTAGAGTGCCTGTGTTTGTGTAGATATGTATGTGTATCATGTGCCTGTATTTGTGTATATACGTATATATACACAGACATTTTATATACAAATATATATGCTTTGATTGATATCTATATCTATCTATATAGGTATATATATATATCCTTTGCTTTGTAAGCAAAGCAGTCAGAGTGGTGCTATAGACCATTTTAAACCAATTTGAATCTGGGTACCCAGGGTTCAGCGTATGAAACGTCAGATGAGTGGTGCCAGTGAGCTCGAAGTGTTTTTCGGGGAAGAATAAAAGGAATACATACCGGTTTGGGAGCTATTCATTTTAGGAAAATCATGAAGTAAGCAAAATTTTTAAACCAAAAAGGTAATATTGACTATGTAAATCCTGTGGTGAGAACTGTTGACTTTTGTGTGAATAATAAGTAGAAGGAAATTAAAGTGGGGAAAGATCCGGTTATCTATCAAGAAGACTATTGATCTGTGCAGCTTGGAAGTGGATTTTAAAATAAGATTCGGGTTTGTAGGAGCATCTTTCTATGCATAATCCTTCCACAGAACGTGCTTCCTTTTTGACTTCTCTGATAGCTGATTAATCAACAAGTGTTTATTGAGTGTATAAGGGGCCAGGCCCTGTCCCAGGCTAGGATAGAGAGGTGAATAAGACAGGCCCAGTGCCATCCCTCTGGAGCTTTATGATCTAGCAGAGAGACCTTAAACTAATAATGAGCCGGATCAGTATAAGAGCAAAAAGTGTGAGATGGAGCAAATAGCAAGACTGTGTCTATCATGGACTCTTATTTAATTCATATGTACAAAATCTATCAGGCATAAATGAAGTGAAAATGAAGTGGCTTTTCTAAACAAGCCTTTTAAATTAATCACAGTCCTCTTATCTAGACAAGCCTACATGCAGCTCTTTACACTTAATTGAAATTAAAATTAGAAATTCATTCTTTTGGTTACACCAGTCACATTTTAAGCACTTGGTCACTGGTGCTCATTTTAAGTACTCCCGCGGTTAGTGGCTTCCAGGTTGGACATCTTTGCAGAAAGTTCATTGTAGAGTGGCATTCTGGAGTTTAATTGAGTGGTAACCATTAGCCATTGACACTTTGCATATCAAACGTTAGGGTTAATGTGTACAGATGAGTGAAGTCAAGCCATGATTTGTCTCAAAGTTCTCTCGAGCAGAGTCTCATGTTTCTGCTTTTCTTAGCATAGACATTTTCTGGTCATCTTCCCCCATAGTTCTCTTCTGCTTTTTAATCCTTAGTTTTCCCTCTGTTCACATTCTCATTTACACTTGACTAGTGCTGATTCCATTTACCCAGCTTTACTCTAAAAACAATTTCACTTCTAGGCTGCATTAAATAAGCCCACAAGGGCTCTTAAAAATGACAAAAGGGTATTTGAGAAACAAAACAAAAACATACTCCAAACTAAACTATGGTATTTCTTATATTCTCCAAAGTCTGTTTCCTATTAGATGAGTAAGAGACACTCCAGGGCATTAAAGGACCATTTCTGCTCCTGCTGGCCTTGCTAAGAGCCAGACTGAGGATGGGTGTGATTTACAGTAATCAAATGTCCTTAACTGACTTGCCACTATTTTTTCTTTTTCAGAGTAAAATAAAATGTGGTGGTGCTGGTGGTTTGTCTCTCATTTTGAACTGAGAATGAATAGATTATATTGGAGGTTTTGGTGGCTTCGTCACTTTACATGGGACTTCTCCTTTTGAAGCAGATATCTCACACACATGAACTTGGGCTGTACCATCTGCCTTTCTGACTTGCTTGCCGTCAAGCTTTTCTCATATACAGTTATCCTTATAATTAATAGCTCTTAATCTAGATGGTATTGAGTATAGCATCATGGGGCTGATCCACATTATGCTTGAATGGATTCTCTCTCTATGACTACTTTTTGCACCTTTAAAAAAAAATGTTGATTTTTCCAGGTAATGCATAAAGATACTTTGATTGTTAAAAATAATTCTGCTTGGAGTTCCTGTCATGGCTCAGTGGTTAGCGAATCCGACTAGGTTGCGGGTTCGATCCCTGCCTTGCTCAGTGGGTTAAGGATCCAGCGTTGCCGTGAGCTGTGGTGTAGGTTGCAGACGCGGCTTGGATCCTGCATTGCTGTGGCTCTAGTGTAGGCTGGCAGCTACAGCTCTGATTAGACCCCTAGCCTGGGAACCTCCATATGCCACAGAAGCGGCCCTAGAAATGGCAAAAAGACAAAAAGACAAAAAAAAAAAATTAAAAATAATTCTGCTTAAGGCTCAGGATCCCTTTGTGCTGCTGCTAGGTGTTATTACAATATATGGTTCTTCGCCATATACTGTTCACATGCACAGGAGTGTAAAAATTTTCATCTTCAAAGGACACCAAGACTTGAAACTCTTTCCTCTGGGGGTCTAGCTCACCAAATTGGCTGTGCTCCATATGTGCACCTCCTGTAAGCTTTAGGTCCTGTCTGGGTCCTGAGTGTCTCCAGATTGGCTCAGCTGTGGCTCTGCCTCTTTGCTTCTATTTATCAGGAATAACTTCATCAGCAAAGCATTCAATGCCCAATTCAAATACTGTTTGCTTATGTAAGACACAGTAGAAAAAGCAGCTTTCCTTCAGTGTCCTGGAAGCTGGTGGGAGACGTGACCCCAGAGGACTTGGGGCTAGAGATACCCCCACTGGGAGCCAGGGAAAAGGAAAACTTTCCTTCCTTGCGTCATCTGGTACTTTCAGCTGTTGCTCTGCAGCGTTTTGAATGTACTTGATCCAGGAATCTTGTCCAACATGGAATTATGAAAGGCAGGACACAGATGGTTGGTTCTGATAGCATTGCTTCAAGCAGGGCCTTTGCTTAAAGTGAGGAGCCCTGTTAAAAAGGTGATGATTCATGTAAGCAGTTTCCTTACTGGGTTGGGAGTTAACATGCCATCACTAACAGGGAGAGCCTGAGCTATTGGGCTGGACCATGTCAAATTTGAGTGGCAGTGAGCACACACCTACCATCACATCGCCTGAGAAGTTGAACTTCTTCCCACTGCGAACTGGTGGTGGACAGCAGGGAGCAGCTTCTCACCCACCAGTCTTCCTTCCAAGTCCTGGGACATTGAAATGACCTGCCTTTACTGCTAGTGTACGGAGTACACCCAGAGGATGCCAGGGTGCAGCTATTCTTGTCAAGAATGGGGGCTCCAGGAGTTTCCATAATGGCTCAGTGGGTTAAGAACCCGGTATAGTATCCATGAGGATTTGAGTTCCATCCCTGACCTCGCTCAGTGGGTTAAGGATCAGGCGTTGCTGCAAGCTGCAAGCTGCAGCGTAGGTTGCAGATGCGGCTTGGATCCTGTGATGCTGTGTTGTGGCTTAGGCTGGCAGCTATAGCTCCAATTCAACCCCTAGCCTGGGAACTTCATGTGACAGGTGTGGCCCTGAAAGTAAAAAAAATGAAAAAGGAGCGGGGTCGGGGGGGAGGGGGGAATTGACGGAACACTGTAAACCAGCTATAATGAAAAAAATAATTATTAAAAAAAGGGGGGAGCTCCAGAATTGCTATAGGAAGGGATTCTGGGTGGGATGCTGTGTAGAGACTAGAGGAATAGCAAACTGGAGTGCCAAGAAATTGGAAGCTACATGTGCAAAATAAACACAGTTTTTACTCATATTGCATGTTTATTTAGGGTGGTTTTGGTAAAGGCTACTGGCATTAGAAGAGATCCAGTTGTTCCCCCCAAAATCACCCTTTAGCACAGTCCCTTTTTGCCATCTCTCCATTTAACTCTTTTTATCCCAGGATCAGGGTATGAAGCTGGGACAGAGGAAAAACGACGATGCCTGGGCAAGGGGCCACATTGCCGTTCCTGTGGTTTACGGGTCTGAATGCAAAGGGACCGAGTGTGTGGAGAACAACCTTTGGCTGTAGTATGTGTTGGCTGGAGGAGAGTAAGACCTTGGGCCAGGGCAGGATAAAGGAATCTGCCATGCTGGAGTCAATAGACATATTTGAGATTCCCAGCTGAATTTTGTTTGAGAACATACTGAAAATGTTGGGGACATTTCAAAACTCTGTTTTAAAACTGCGTGTAAGTGGGAAATAAGGTTTCTAAGCCTGTTCTTTAACTGGGAACCTCCATATGCTGAGGGTGCATCCCTAAATAGGCAAAAATAAATAAATAAAAATAAATAAAACAGGAGGCAAATCTAAGAGGACTCAGCAGTGGTGGAGGGGATGTGTCACATGGCTGTGCATGTGGGCATATGTATCCCTTTCACCCATCAGCAGGCTGAGGGAGAGAGCCAAGGGATGATGGGTGAAGCTATACTGAGACCTCTGTGGACCAGGTGTCAAAAGAAGAGCAAAAGTGGCCCTTTTCTGAAAGATTCCTGGCCGTGGATTTCCAGGTCTCCCCGATTTTTCACTTCCCTAGTGAGCCCTGCCCTTCTGGCTCTCGGAATAACCATGCCCTCTGGAGTTTTTTCTTTTGCTTTTTGCTTTTTAGGGCCATACCCGTGGCATATGGAGGTTCTCAGGCTAGGGGTTGAATCAGAGCTACAACTGCCAGTCTACACCACAGCCATAGCAACACCAGATCCAAGCCACATCTGTGACCTACACCACGGCCATAGCAACACCAGATCCAAGCCACATCTGCGACCTACACCACAGCTCACAGCAATGCCAGATCCTTAACAGACTGAGCGAGGCCAGGGATCAAACCCGCAACCTCATGGTTCCTAGTCGGATTTGTTTCTGCTGCGCCACGACGGGAACCCCTGGAGTTTTTTCAAACAGGATTTGACAGCGGGTGTGAGCTTCATTTACACCGGTCAGGTGAATGGGTGGATGTGCCAGTTTTCTTTTTCTGTTAGGAAGTGCCATGTTATGTTCTGGGTTGGGACAGGAAACATTCTTAGTTTCTGTGTTAGTATGATAGGGCATTTATCTGTAAGACTAGCACTATTTCTCTAGCTAATATTTTTGCAAGTCATAGCTCTTTAGAAATTGCCAAAACCTTGACATGCTGTAACGATCAATTCCATGGTCAGTTTCCATCTCCAGATATACTGATCTTTTGTATTCTATGTTTAGCTGTTTGTCTAATTTTTATTTTTTTATGTATTTATTTTTGTCTATTTAGGGCCGCACCCGCAGCACAGGGAGGTTCCCAGGCTAGGGGTGTCAACTGGAGCTGTAGCCGCTGGCCTTCACCACAGCTACAGCAACGCCAGATCCGTGCCACGTCTGCAGCCTACATCACAGCTCACGGTCACGCTGAATCCTTAACCCGCTGAGCAAGGCCAGGGATCTAACCCACCTCCTCATGGATACTAGTCAGATTCATTTCCACTGAGCCAGGACAGGAACTCCTGTTTGTTTAATTTTTAAAAGCACCTGTAGCAGAAGTATGACTTAAAGGGCCAAACCTAAGTGAAGTCTGGCCTCTCCCACCCCTAGTTTTGTCCTGGCTTTCCAGACCTGACGGCTAGCACATACATGAAAGCCAGTCCCTACCGTCTGTTTTAACTATTTATTTTTCTAACTGAAAGACAGTATGTATTATATATATCAATATGAGAACGCACTGCACTCTTAGCATACATGCTTCTCTGGCATGTAGTCCTCCCTGTCTGCTCCCTCTTTCTATCTGGTTTTTGTAGGGTTAGTGTCAAAGTAGGTGGTGGTACCTGCTCAGATACTGGGGTCATAGTTAATAATGGTACCCGAGGGTGTGCTTTACTCTTTATTTCTTTTCATTCGTGGTTGGTAGATATATCCATTAACTGTCATGTATAATAGAGAATCCCACATATACGAATGTTCTAAATTCCCTGGTTATGCTCTGCCATGGATGGAGGAGACTAGAAAAGTGGAGACTTTCAACAGAGTAGGAACTGGATATTTAACAAGTGTCCCCAGGTTCATTATTTTTTTTCTTTTTATGGCCACACCTGTGGCATATAGAAGTTCCCACTAGGGGCAAATTGGAGCTGCAGCTGCCAGCCTGCACCACAGCCACAGCAATGTCAGATCTGAGCTGCATCTGCAACCTGCACCCCAGCTGGCAGCAACGCTGGATCCTTAGCCCACTGAGTGAGGCCAGAGATTGAACCCTCAATCTCATGGATGCAAGTCGGTTCTTAACCCACTGAGCCACAGTGGAAACTCCCCCAGGTTCATTTTTAACAACAACAAGACAGTGATTGCAGGTAATTAGCAGTTTATTATTATATTATTATTATTCTGATATTATTTTTGTTCTATTTTAATGAAACTGACTTTATTTTCTCTTTGATTAAATTTTTTTTTCCTTTTTGGAAAGACTTTCTAGAATAAGGAGGAGGAAAAGTGGTCTTTCATGCTTGGACAGGAGGAGAGAAATTTTTATTTAACAGGTAGATTGTTATAAATTTCAAAGGAAAAATGCTTAAAAATCACAATAAATCAAGTTAAGGATTTTTTAGTAGTTGATTTGAGGGGAGTGGTCACTTGATAGTAGAAAAGATGATTTGAAATTTTTGTTTCTATTGCTTGAATGTGGGTCTAGTTAGTAATGGATTAGAACCCATGGAGTAAAATAAGTATCACTGAGTCCATACTGACCTACATAAATAAATGAATGAACAGATATATGAAGCATAAAGGATAACTCTTCCTCGTAGTAGAATTAACACATACAGAAAGAATGATGAAAATTAGGAAATCATCATTAAGCAAATACCACAGTAATAATTTTTATAGGTAAGAATTATTGATATAAAAATTAATGAGAAAAGATGTGATGAGAAGCAGGGTATTTGCAGAATCTCAAACTGTCTCCTCACAAGATACTTCTTGGCTACAAAGGGTGGAGGAGTCTGGCAGATATGACCTTAACCAAGTTAAACTGTTAACGTCAGCAGCAGTGAGACAGGTCGTCCTCATGTATCTCCTGATGGCCCCACATTACTTCTGTGATATTCGTGCCAAAAATGCACAACCTGAACCTAATCACGAGAAAGCATCAGATAAACCCAAACTGGACAATATTGTACAGAATAAGTAGCCTGGACTCTTTAAACGTGTCAAGGTCATGAGAGTCAAACAGACTGAGGAACTGCCACAGATTGGAGAAGGTTAAGGAGAATATGAATACAAGGCTAAGAAGAATATGAATGGCAGCTAAATGCAAGGGTGGTATCCTGAATTGGATCTTGGACTGGAAAAAAAAAAAAAAGACATTAGTGGGAGAATTTGTGAAGTTTGAATATGGCCTGCAGATGGTTTAATTATTTTGTACCAATGTAAATTTCATTATGGTAATAATTAGCTACAGTTATGTAAAGTTTTCACATTAAGGAAGTTGAGGGGAATGGCATTTAGGAACTTTACACCATGTTTTTGCAACTCTTTGCAAGTCTAAAACTATCTCAAGATAAAAAGTTTAAAAAGGAATGCCTTGATATGGTTTTGAAATGTTTTGAAATTTGTTGGCAGGAAGAGGATAATGACATACTGTAAGATAGCTCATTATCATCTCTTTTATTATTCTCTAGGATTTTCAGTTTTGCAATCAATTTTAGTGTCATTGTGATTAAGCACTAGCCCTTTAACCTGTGACCTGATTGAGCCTTCAGTAACCATCCTAACACATTTATTTCACTTTTACAACTGTAAAAGACCTTGAGCAATTGTGACTTAGCTCCGCATAGCAGTGGAACCAGGAATTTAATACTTTGCATCATCTCTCTTTTTTTTTTTTAAACCAGGTCCAGATTTCTCTCATCTAAAGTATAGGAGTTCCCTGGTGGCTCAGCAGGATAAGGATCTGGTGTTGTCGCTGCTGTGGCTCTGGTTACTGCTGTGGTGTGGGTTTGATCCCTGGCCCAGGAACCTGTGCATACCATAGCGCAGCCAAAAAAAAAAAAAAAAAAAGAAAAGAAAAATCAAATCAAAGTATATAGAAATATTTCAGAAAATTGGTTCTTATCTGTGAAATCTAACAGATGATAAGATCAGGGACTAGATTTTTTTTGAACACATGTGTACATGATGCCTGCTGAGTAATTTAAGTTCCTTGAAGGCAGCTTCTGTATCTCTTTCCTCTTTTGTCTCCCAGGCTTCCAGCCAACGCATTACAAATAGTACATTGTCAAGGAGTATATGGAAAGATGCAGGTCCAGGTGGTAGGGGCTCGAGAAGAGCGTTGTGTGTTTTGGTGTTAACATTATTCCAAAAGGGTCAGAGTGAGGAGTGGTGGAACTAACTTTTTATGATCACAAATTTCCATAGAAAAGTGGATTTACCTTATTAAGGCGTAATTCCATATAAGCCTTTGACCTATAAGATGTTAACTAGGAGATACAAAGTGGAGTAAGAGACAAAAGTTGTTAGAGACCTCTGACTTCCCTGTTGGCAGTCATGTGTCCTTGGATGAAATTTATCTTTCTAATTTATTTTTTAAATTTTATTATTTTTTATTACTCAGTGAATTTTACTACATTTATAGTTGTACAACGATCATCACAACCAAAGTTTATGCATTTCCATCCCAAACCCCCAGTGCATTCCCCCACGCCCCAACCTGTCTCCTTTGGAAACCATAAGTTTTTCAAAGTCTGTGAGTCAGGATCTGTTCTGCAAAGAAGTTCATTGTGTCTTTTTTTTAGATTCCACATGTAAGTGAGAGCATTTGATGTTGGTGTCTAATTTAAAATTAAACTTCCATCTCTACTGTTGTTGACTTTTTACCCTGTTAACTTAGGCCATTTTTTTTCCTCATTCGTATTTCTTCTGTCTCTAAAATATCTCATCTCCTGTTTGCTTTGTCTTCCACCAATTCTGTTTGATTTAACTATTTCATTGCTTTTCATTGAAAAAAATCAGAATTTTTAGGGGTTGACTTCCAGGGGCTTGAAGAAAGTGCTCATGAGTGCAGAAACTGTTTTCAGTGGTGTCAGGTAGAGTACAAGACTGTCCCATAGAATCAGAGGCCTCGAGTAGGTTTTTTTTGGCTGGGAGGAGTGTTACAAATAGATTTCTAGAATATCACTGAAGTCTCCTGGGCTCAGGTAGCATCACTCCCCAAGTTTCCTTGAACCAGAAGTTGATGCAGTATCAGATTATTTGTCCTCACCTACAATGAATCAGTGACTAAGTCAAGAGTTATACTCTGATTCCTTAATGCTTCGCATTACTTCATGGGCCTGTGCTTTCTGTCCCCAACTCTGCATTTTATTTGAGATAACTTTGTCTTTCAGGAAAGATGTCTAGATAGTGTTATAACAAGTGAAACAAAACTGGCTTCCAGTATAATGAAAGCCTAATAATGATACTTTAAAAAATTAGGGTAAAATACACATCATATAAAATTAACCATAACATTTTTTTTTACAGTGCCAAGGAGCTTTTCTTTAAGGTGCCAGGTGAAAATACAACATTTCTCCCCAACTGGAAAAAAAAATGTAATAATCAAATTCATGTTTGACCATGTTTTACTTGGCACAGAGAAGATGGAATTTGCCAAGTTTTGTGGTTCTTCATACATTTTAGCTAACTTAGTTTAATTCATTTGCAAAATAAACAAATTGAATTTTTATGAGAGGGTGAATTAGGTTTTCTTTACCTTTTACAATGCATTATGTTATTATATTGAAGTATTGTTGATTTACAATGTGTTAATTTTTGCTGTGTAGCAAAGTGATTTCAGTTAATGCATATATATATATATGTACACACACATACACACACTTTATTTTTTAAAATATAAAATGTATTATATTAAGTACCCCTTTAGATGCCTCATTTTAAGACTCAGGTTTTCTCACAACAGACTTCTTTCCATTAGTGGCAAGAAATTTAATCTGGATATCTTTTATACTAAAAAATATGTAATGCTTTATAGTTGGAATTGCCAAGGCTAAAGCTGTGTCCTTTATCAGCTTGCTGAATGTCTGAAAACTTAATATAAAATCCTTTGATTGTCTCAGTTATTAGTCTTTAAGCAATGTCAATATATTTATATGTTGACGTCAATGGAATTACTATTTTTAGAATGCCAGCTCAAGAGCAGCTAGCTTTTCCTGCATCTGCCTTTGAAAAGCAATTTTAAAATGATTAATCTGAAGTGTCATTTAGTTAGATGTGAATCATCGTTGTTTACTAGAGCTGTCTGAAATGAAAATGGGAGTCTAACCACAAGCAATATCCTAGGCATTTCTTTTCCACCAGGGCCTGGATGGCAATGAATGATCACCAGAGCCCCTTGAAGTGGTTTTTGTCAGAAGAAATGAATTTTCTATTGCTTAGAAGGTACTATTCCCTGGTGACTAATGAAGTTTTCATAATTCCTGAGGCACTATCTACCTGACCGTAGTTTTTCAATGTTCTTAAGCTAGAACACTAATCTTTTTATTTTTATTTTTGACAGTCATCCCAGCCACTCCCTGCATTTGAATCTTTAGGCTGTGCTTGAAGAATGATGCCCAGTAGGTTAGAACTATAATCTTTTAAAAATGTCTTAGAGAAAGGGAGCATCTCTTTCGCATATGTGTGCAGATAACTTGGAAAGTCCAAACTTTGCTTGTCTGGTCTTGTTAGATGCCGATGAAGGAAAGGGAGGTGAACTCTGAGTTCTGGTGTCTTGGGCAGAGACTCCTAGCCATGGCAGAGGATGGGGATGACTTGGGAATTGCTGCTTGTGTGACTGCATGGATAGTGGAAAGAAAAAGACATTTGCAAACAACTGGTATAGAGAGGGTGCATTAAGCCAAACAAGAAAAAGAGATCATAACCCAGTATTTCCACTCCTGGGTATCTCTCCAAAGAAACAAAAACACTAATTCGAAAAGATACGCCCCCCCCCCCCCCCCCCAATACGCACAGCAGCATTATTTACATCTACCAACGCTTGGAAACAACCTCAGGGCCCATGAACAGATGAATGGATACAGAAGAAGTGGTACATATATACCATGGGAAAAATAAAGAACAAAACGTTGCCACTTGCAGCAACATGGATGGATTTGGAGGGCATTTTGCTAAGTGAAATAAGTCAGAGAGAGAAAGGTAAATACTGTATCATATCACTTGTATGTGGAATCTAAAAAGTACAACAAACAAGTGAGTGTAACAAAAAAGAAGCAGACTCACAGAAGGAGCTAATGGTTACCAGTTGCGGGTGGGGCTCAATATAGGGATGGGGGAGTGGGAGGACCAAACTGGTGGGTATAAGATAGGCTCAGGCTCAAGGATGTATTGTACCCGAAGGGAATGGAACCACTACTTTGTAATAACTGCAAATGGAAAGTAACCTTCATAATTATAGAAAAATAAATCAACAAAGTCAACAAAGAGAGATCATTACAAAAGACTGGTAACGTGGGGCTCTGTGATAATTGAAATCTCATCTTTCTAATGTGTCTGGTTTCAGATTGCCTGTTTGGTACCTGTGGATCAGTTTCAGCTTTATCAGCGGTTAAAATTTGAACGAGGTATGTAAACACTCTTCTTTTAATACTGATGGTGAATGTGGTTTTACATGTGTCCTCTTTACACTATCCGGTGTAGAAGATTAAGGCAGCTGTGGGCTGTCAGCAAAGCCACAAGGATACTCAGAAAAAGGAAAAGTGTAATTGCATCATAAAATTTCAACTTTCTTAGCCACAGCCAGAAAAAATGTAGACTAGCAGGAAATAGAACTTTCCTTACACTGGTTGTTTTGTATTTTTAATTTGGCTCATGTGAGAGGAGTTTTGCAAAACTTGGACAGTTTGATAATAACAATATGACAAAAAGAAAGTGACCTTCAAGCTGGGTTTTTTTTTTTTTTTTACCACCAATTCCCTGCTCTTGAAGGTCACTTTAAAACATTAATCTGCCCAAACATTGTCACTGCTCATTGTAATAGTCACCATTTGGTCTTCTGATAACACTTGTAATCATGATGATGGCTGAGTATATCATTCTAACGCTATTTACAATGCAATGGACTGATTTTCTTTCTGACTTTGGTCTTGGCGTCATTTATGTAGCTTTTCTATGTATACTGCCTTTTTATCTGTAGGAATTATTTTGTGGTGTGTTTTTCCATATCCAAGAAGTAGGATAAAATGGTGTCCCCTGGAACTCATAGGAGTATAGCTTCATCGAGTATATAGCATAAACTCTAATCTAGCATGAACATATATTTTTCTGATTGCTAGCTTTTTAATCTGGATGAATAAAGTCTAGAGCTAAGAGGGTAGGGGAAGATATGAACATTAATCTATCATATGCTAGTAAATTTATTTAATTTTGCAATTACCTTGATTTAGATAATTGTTACATGAAAAAAGAAAGAGAACCATGCAGAGCATAAAGGGGGTTTAAGAAGAGGAATATTTGCAGGGGAGTCACAGGATGGTACTTGCTACCTATGACCAAAGTTTGGTTCAGTCTCACAGGCTTGTTTTTTCAGCAAACCAAAAGCAGATTCATTTCTCATGGGTATATCATTTAACTCAGTTTATAAGACCAATATATTCGGGTGGAATTTATTTAAAAAATTCTTGGAACTATATTACTTGAATTATTTTTGCTCTATAGGAAGATTCAAATGAGATGTTACCCAACAGGCAATTAGAACCAACAGTGTCAGATGAATTTTAGGTTTAATGGATGAAGACAGAGCCTGGTACACAGTGCTGTGTGGATTCGGAGTTAACTGGAGGAATTAAAGATGGGGTTGTTTATGCTAGTCCTCCTTATTCCACCCCTTGTGGGCTGGTTAGATTGAGCATTATACCCTCAGATGCTGAGTAATGGTGTCAAACACCTGCCCTGCCATTCTTCCACTTTATCCCAGTACCTTCCATTATAAAAATAAATGATTGGGGAGTACCTGTCATGGCTCAGCGGAAGCAAATTTGACTTAGGAACCATGAGGTTGCAGGTTCGATTCCTGGCCTTGCTCAGTGGGTTAAGGATCCGGCATGGCCGTGAGCTGTGGTGTAGGTAGGTCACAGACACGGCTGGGATCTGACGTGGCTGTGGCTGTGGCTGTGGCGTAGGTCAGAGGCTACAGCTCCGATTAGACCCCTAGCCTGGGAACCTCCATATGCTGCAGGTGTGGCCCTTATAAGCAAAAAATAAATAAAAAAAATAAATGACTGTTGGAACATAGACATTCACTGCATGGATGGGCGTGGTTGGTAACCAGTGCCATGATTCAAGGGCTCTTACCTGGAGAATTCAGAAGAGTTAGGTTGGATTTTCAGACTTCTTCCTAAATGACAAGACCTGTCGGTCTCACCAGTTCTACTCAGTAACCAGTGCTCATCCTGTTTATGGTGTTCTCTTGCCCCAGATACCCCTCTCCTCCTCCGGACCATCGGCCTCCCCACCCACCGCCCCACCTGTCAGCCGGCCTTATTCCTTATGGTTTAAGCCCTTTTCTATTAGCTAAAATGCCGTTTTGTCATTAATTACACAAATTCTAATAGTACCAGGAATTGTTAAGTTTCTCATGTATTCTGAAAATAGTGGCTAAGAGCCTGCATGGGAATGCAGGCTCCACTTCTTCCTAGCTGTGTGACTTTCCTTGCTGTACCTCAGTTTCCTCATCTGTAAAATGAAGCTATTAAGAGCCCTGTACTGTGGGGATTAAATGAGTTAACACCTGTCAGACACTTGCTTGGGTCCTTCCTCTGTCTCAGTGTTCAAAATACTAACATTGTGGGTAATAAAAATGCTGATAACTTAAGAGTAGCACCATTTACATAAAAGTATATTCAGTGTTCTTCCATTCCCCCTTTTCCAAGATGAGATAATCATAACATTCTCTAGGAAACATCCTCATATTGAAATAGCTATTAATGATTGTCTTTTGTCAATGGGATTAGAACACTTGAAATTAATTGGTGGAGTTCCCGTCATGGCTCCGTGGTTAATGAACCCGACTAGTATCTGTGAGGATGTGGGTTCCATCCTTGGCCTTGCTAAGTGGGTTAAGAATCTGGCATTGCCGTGAGCTGTGGTGTAGGTCGCAGCTCAGATCAGGTGTCGCTGTGGCTGTAGTGTAGGTAGCAGCTCAGATCTGGTGTTGCTGTGGCTGTAGTGTAGGCTGGCAGCTGTATCTGCAATTTGACTCCTAGCCTGGGAACCTCCATATGCTGTGGGTACAGCCCTAAAAAGAAAAAAAAAAAATTAATTGGCCATTCTTTTGTGTGTGTGTGTGTTGCACATTCTTTGAGTTTGGACAAATTTATGATGACATGTATCTCCCAATACAGTATCATACAAAGTAGTTTTGTTGCCCTGAAAATTCTTCTCTGCCTATTTGTCCCCCCCACCCCCCTTAACTGCTGACAACCTCTGAGACATTTTTACTGTCTCAATAGTTTGGCTCTTTCCAAAATGTCAATAGAGTTACATTCATGTAGTATGTAGCCTTCTCAGACTGGCTTTGTTCACTTAGTAATATGCATTTCAGTGCCACATCTGTCTTTATGATAGACATAGCCTTGCCACTTGCAAAGTACACATGAAAAATTATTGACCTAGAATAATGCTTGGATAGATGTCGCCACCCTTTGCTTTGGGGCTAGGACCTTTTGAGGTTCTTGTGTTCAACCCTGCTTCTGATTGGCTTATTTCTTTAAGAGATGTGGCGGTGTGTTCAGTCTGGTTACAAGTTAGGAAGGCCTTGGAGTCAGCCTTCCTTATAGGTGGGTCTTGCCTATCTCCGATACATTATAGATTAAACAGTTTCATTCAGACGTGGAATTTATTTTTCCTCACAAGTTCTAGGCGGATGCCCCATGTAGATCCCATGAATTGACAATTTATTTTATTTTATTTCTGTTTTGAATACTAATCTTTAAAAAATTTTTTTTAATTGTTGTTTCCCCAATCCAGTTTTTTTTCTACTGTACAGCATGATGATAATGTAAGAAAGACAACTGATTTTATTATTCCTATTTTGTCGATGAAGAAACTGAAAATTGGAAAGATTGAGACTTGCCTAGGACCACATAGGTGTGTCTAAGCTTCTTCATTTATAAAAATTTTTGAATTCTGTAGTTTTTTTATTGGGGTGAAATTATACAACATAACATGTACCATTTCACCCATTTTACATGAACAATGGCATTAAGAACACTCCCAGGAGTTCCCATCGTGGCTCAGTGGTAACGAACCCGACTAGTATCCATGAGGACACAGGTTTGATCCCTGGCCTTGCTCAGTGGGTTAAGGATCTGGCATTGCCATGAGCTGTGGTGTAGGTCACAGATGCAGCTCAGATCCTGCGTTTCTGTGACTATGCCGTAGGCTGGCAGCTATAGCCCGGTTTTGACTCCTAGCCTGGGAACTTCCATGTGCCGCATGTGTAGCTGTAAAAAAAGACCAAAAAAAAAAAAATTCCCCATGTTCACAGCCATCACCCCCAACTACTTGAAAAGCTTTTCTCACCCCAAGCAGAAACTGTGTATCAGTGAAACAATAACTTTCCTTTCTCTTCTTCTCCCAGGGGCTGTTAACCTCTAATCTACTTTCTGTTTTGTGAATTTGCCCAGTCTGGACATTTCACATAAGTGGAATTATACAATATATTCCTTTTGCATCTGGCTTGTTTCAGTTAGTATGGTGTTCTAGTTCATCCACCTTATAGCATGTATCAGAACTTTTTGTGGCTGAATAATACTCTATTGTGTGTATAGACCACATTTTGTTGACCCATTCATCTGTTGATGGACACTTGGGTTGTTTCTACCTTTTGGCTCTTGTCAATAATGTTGCTATGAACACTAGGGGTGTAAGTATCTGTTTTAGTCCCTGCTTTTCAGTTCTTTGGGATATACAACTATCATTGAAGTTGCTGGGTCATACTGCTGTTCCGTGTTTAGTTTTTGAGAAACTGCCAAACTATAAAACTCTGTAATTTAATTAGACATTTTTACTATTGGAGAGTATGAAAGTATCTTAAATTTGGAAGCGTGCTAAATCTGGTGACCATTTGGTTCATTCCCTCATTTTATAAAAAAGGGAACTGAGACCCAGAGTGATCTCAGGTGATTTTGCAAAAAGGCAATTTATAATCATGTAATTCTTCCTTAGCATCCATTATAAATAATTATTATTAGAAAATAGACATTCCAGGTGAGAATAAGTTTAAGCTAATTTGGTGCTACACAATACAGTTTACTTGAGATAATCTGTATCTAAATTGTTTACCTCTTTTTTACACAACAGACTTCATATTGACCTCAAACTCAGCATTTACCAACTAGGTGACTTTGAGGTCCATGTCATGAAAATATTTCATGTGGAACTGTATAAAAGGAGATCTCGGGATGTAATAAATACTAATATTATGAATGAGTTAAATGGCTAACTGGTGGAAGGTAAAACTCATTGGTTGGATTCTGAGATAGAATTGGAGAGTTTTCACTCTGAAAAAATATAGAATCAGATTAGCGGCAGCTCTATCTCTTAGTAAGAAATATTATTGTTAATTTTGGCCAATGCTTATTGTTTGCCAAATTCTTTTTCAGTTTTTAGTTTGTCATCCAGTGTCTTAATATTCTTCCACCTTATATTACTTATATGATTAGCTTGTCTTTTATGTCTTGGTTTTCATCTTTGGGGGGAAAAAATCTTTTGGATAGGAATGGTCCCTGGTTATCGCTCTGTTTACACAAAACAGAGAAATGCCGTTTGGCATGGATTGGTTATTCTGTGAATCTACTTTCCATCCATCTGTGATTTTTCCATTGGCTACTGCTGTGTTTGTGGGTTTTCCTTTCTATGTCTGTCTGCCAGTATTAACAGAGAAAAGGAATGCTAAGTTTGGCATGTGTTAGTGATTATTGCTTTATTTTCTACTGCTTCTCCAAGCACATGTCTGATGATTAAGGCTAGAATTTTGTTTGTCTGTTTCCAGAACCTGCTTTTTCAAATTATGTGTGTGTGTATGAAAACTAGGTTAAGATGATCCTCTCTCGTGCTTAAGCACTTTTCCTAATTTTTAACTTGTTGTGACTGCTAGTTATTTCAGTTTCTTGGTAGGCGAATGTGTCTGCTCTTGGATATTTATATTATAATATAGTGGTTAGAAACTCTTAGAAATGGTTTAAGTGCCTTTATTGTTCTCCTTCACAGTATGTGAATACAATAGGAATTTGCTTTCCTGTTGTCATCTGTTAATCCTATTGCATTCACCCATGTATTCAGTATGTACTTATTTATGTGCTGAGTATCTGTTATATGCCAGGTGCAATTCCAGATGCGGCTTCAAGCTATGGTTCCATCTTTTTTTGAAAGCTCTTTTGTTCTCAGCACTTTTCACAAGCCTTCTTTCATTTTGAGCCTTAACATTTATGAGATGGTTCTTCAGATTTCATCTCACTCTTGTATTTGTCCTCCATGAAATGCTCCTACTTCATCTTTTGTATCTGATGATTACGGTCTTATCTCACCAGAGCTCCTTCTGTAGCTGTGTGGTTTCTTTTTGCGTTTTGTCTTTTTAAGACTGGATGATACTCAGTGACTTTATCTGTTCGGTTTTATTTTTTAACACCTTCCATCTCTCATTAGTCACCTTTCTTTTCATAGTTTCTGATCACAAGCCCATTCTTATTGTGTGTGTGTGTGTGTGAGAATGAATCATCTTTCCGAGTTTGCTAACTGAAAAACATGACATTACAGATGGTTTATTAATGTTTACTCTAGTAAAACATAAGTCTAGTATTTAAAGTTATATAGATTGAAGAGATGTGATATTTTAGCGTATTTGTGTAGATTATATAATGTCAGAGAGTTAGTTTAAAAGTAGAAACAAGCTATCTTTTTTAAAAAACAAAAAAACCCCAGTTAAACACACCCAGAGATATACATTTGCACTGAGTCGGTAGGCAGAACGTGGGACTTTTAATCCCAGGGTCGTGAGTTTAGCCCCACGCAGAGAGAATCTGGTTGAGCCTGACTTTCTGGTGTTTCGTGGTAAATGTATGACTAAGTCTAGGATTTCCTTCCCCAGCTCTTCTGTGCTTTCTGATAGTAACACTTTCTCCTTGGCTTCACACTGCTTCAGCTTTACCATCTAGTTCTTTTTTGCTGATCAATTTTAAATCTCAAACAGCGTGCGCTCTAGATGTTTCAGCTCTCCTCTGAAAAACTGAAGTGTCTGCAAGAAAAGACCTTTATTAGCAAGTTGGATGAGGTTTCTAAAGGGGACCTGAATTAGAGGCACAGTGTTCATAAGCCTTTGCCTTGTCCTGTCTGCACTTCCATTTCCTCATCAACAAAATGGGGATAGTGATGGAATGATTGTCCTGGAGCTGTTGTAGAGAATAAATGAGTTCATATTGTCTATGTCACAGTGTGCCTTCGATGAATTATTACTGCCGTTATTGTTATTCTTCTGGTTGTTGTCATTGCACCCTCGAATCTTGTCCCCAGTCTTTTAAACTAAGGAAGCATCTTCCAGAATCCAGATCAGACCTTGGCCTGAGTGCACAATAATATCAATCTGTTTACTTTTCATCGTAACTCAAGTCTTTTTCACTGTGTTTCCGTCCTTTGTGTCCTAGATTCTAGAGTTTTATAGAAACTTAATAATCTAGGCAGATTCCTTACACCACCTATTATATCAGTTTCCTTCATGTGTATATTCTTACTCAAAGCGTGAATCCACCTTCTCGGACCAGCTTCAAGAGGATTATGACTTGCTGAGATGGAGCATTCAGTTTCTGCTTGAAAGAGAAAAGATTCCCGTGGTGATAGGGGCGCTTAAAATATGTTTAATTACCTGATTTTTACATAAATAATGATACTCTAGGAGTAAAAAATGCGTGATCCCTTCATATACTACCTAACCATGAGTTATGCCAACTCTCTACTTCTTTTAGGCTCAGTACAACAGTTTTAGACCAGATAACCTCAAAAGTTGTTTCCAAGCTTGAAATTTTGTGGTTCTCATCAACTGTCTTGAGAGCAGCCCCTCTGCTGATGGCCACTTCTGTTCGGGTATGTTTACGCTAGCAGATGTTAATTCCAATCAGTTCAGTTTAATTGCATTTTAACCATCTGCAGAAGACCTTTGTTCTTTGAGATAGCAGAAAGCAAATTAATTTTGGCATAATTAAAAATGCAGCAGGTCATAAAAGTTAAAACAGTTTGATTTATTTCAGCTGATAATCAAATTAGCTTGAGTGCATGGTATTTCCCACAATCATAAAAAATGTACACGATGTCTTTTTTGGAACAGCCTCACAATGGTAGAAAATGGCAGAAAAACTTCTCATAGTAGTTGAGAAAATGTATAACAGAATAAAAAGCAAGCTCTGCCGTATCGAATGCTGATAGTTCCAGGTGGGAAAACCAAGGGTCTCCAGTTAGTTTTTTGAAAATTGAAAGAAGTTATTGGGGTCAGATGTGGTCTTTATGTTTCATGGCGGTTTTATTTTCTTGGAGTGTTTCTATTTCCTAATAATTGTCAGAGCACAGAATAGCTTTAAATAGCATTTCCTGCCTTGCATAATTTACATGAACAAGCAGAGTCTGAAGATCAGAGAGTCATGGGGCTTTACTTCAGTAATCAACTCTAATTTTCATAAGTAAATTCCAGCTCAGGTCTGTGACCTGTCTGTCTCCGATTTAAGTATGTTACAGACAATCACTTTTAAATTCCGTTCATGTTAAAAGTGCCGGGGGCACTATTCTCTTTTGCTAGACTTCCGAGTTTTTCCCCATCTCAAAGCTACAAGCAGACTTGCACCACTGCCGATACAGGAGAAATTAGTTGAATGGGCACCAGTTCATTGTTTTCTTCATCTTTGAAATAGAAATTGGAAGGAGGAAGAAACTAAACCTTAAATGTTTGGATAAGCGTGCATTTGGTTTATCTACATAATCACTCTGTTTCCCAGGCCACAAGCCAGGAGGTAGAATTGACTTCTCAATAATAGTAATAAAAAGCATTTTAGAAAGTCCCCCACTAAGCCTGGGGGCTCTCCTTCCCTTCAGACTCCTCTCAGAAGGTTGGGGTAGATGAGAGAGTGAGGAGAAGACAGCACTTGCTGATGAGATTGCCATTTGGCTCCCACCTGCTGTCCATTAATCTGTTCCTTTTTGGCTTGGATTCTGGCAGGTCCTGTGAGCTGCCAGGGCTGCCAAGGTCTGATGCCTCCTCAGCATTTTCCCCTTTTCTACCACGCTGGCTTTAGGCCCCACTTGGGGGACCCTGTGTTACTTCAGGTATAGAAAGCAAAACTGTGCTCTTCATGGCGTGTTGGAATTGTAATAATTTTTTAAGGAAGCCAACAAGTCTTTTAGATGCAGTGGACTTTTACTTGGAGCTGCTCTTCTGGGAGCTGGGCTGAAGGACAACTGGAAGGACAGATGCTGTACTGTACTCAGATACCTTATCAGTGTAACCTGGTCAGACTCGTAGGTCTTGATCTCTGTTCCACTGGGGGAAACTCTTCTCCAAGAGACCCCAAGATGCCCCTACAGAAATATCTCTGGATAGTTGTTTCTGTTCCCTGGAAATATCTGAAGGCAGAGCTGAACAATGTAGAACCTTACCAGAGATGCTATCATTATCTTTTATTGCCATAGGGCATTGACCTACAGATCCTGTTTCTTATATTTCTTTGATGTTGCTTCCCTCCTTTAGTCAACGAATACTACTTTCCAGGTACCTTTCTAGGCCTGTAGTTGTCACCTGGCATGACTGCATCCAACTGCCTCTCTGCCAGGAAATCTGGACAGTTTTCACCTTCAAAGTATGCTCTAAATTATCAGAACTTCTGCTTCTAACATGTATCGTCTTGGATTAGACCGCTGCAGTGGCCTCCTAACAGAGCTCTCTGCTGCTCCTTTGTTCTACTACCAGCCTTTCTTCTTATAGTTGCCAGAATAATCTTTAGTAAGTGGAAATCAGATCATGGCACTCCCCTGATTAAAATGCCTTCTCCTCCAGTGGCATCTCATCACGTTTAGGGCTTATCATCATAATCTGCGATCTGGCCCTTCCTGACTGTTCCCACATTATCTCCTGTAACTCTTCCCTCTGCTCACTTAGCTCCTTGTAAAATTGGACTGCCTTATTATATGTGTAGATCTTTCCTTTTGCATTACTTGGATAAAAGCTGGAAATCTTTCAGATCAAAACCATATGTACATTGGCTGCTTATTTATGGTTCTAAATTATAGACCTCAATGTGATTTTTAAAAATCCTTAGCTATAAAAAAAAAAGAAAAAAGAAAAGAAAACCTTCAAAAACAGAAGTGATGTTTACTCAGTGTCATCTGGTTCTTACCAGTGTAACAGTTCCAAAGGCTTCTCTCTCTCAATTCTAACCAAATTAATAGCTACTCAATGGGAAGAGTAGATCATGTACATTTGAGCTGAGGGGTCTCTGTCATGAATAAAAAATAAAAACAGAAAGAAAAACAAATTAAGGAAGTATTCTTTGTGTCTCCAGGCCCAGGGACACCAGGGTACCTTTTCTTCCCAAAGATTGTCCTTCATGAATTTCTACAGTCAACTTAGGCTATTTGAGTATATAAGGGATAAATTCTTGCAGTCCCATCTGCATCTCCATCCAGTAAGAGAAATTCAACCCTCTATCCTTCACTCCTTGTTTCCTTACTTTGCTCTTGATTTTAACACGGAAATATAAAACAGGATTTTCACAAGTTTGGCTAAATTGACCCCAGCCATCCCCCTCCCCAACCCCAATTTGTCATTTACTGTGTTTTTAATGGTTTATCAAGAATATACAGCACACCATCTTTGGCAGGTGTCTTTTACATAACCAGAGCAGTATTTAAAAGCTGTTGGACAAGCTCAAGCACTGGTGTGAAAGAGATCTGTGGGCGCCCCCCCGCCCCCGCCCCCCCAGAAAGTTACATAAACAAACAGTATTGTTTTGCTACTATGGGTATCTCCTGGATGGCTGGACATTTCTCCAGGCTTTAATCTTGCGATTCTAACTAGCAGTACTTTCTTTTTATTGAAATTATTTAAAAGGGGAGGCTGATGGGTGAAGGGGGCTCTGTTTGCGAGAAGTCATTGGTTTAAATGAGTAGATATCTGGTCCCTGTTTTCTCCCCGATACTGAATTGGTAGAAATTATTACCTTTAAAACTAAGCTCATACTCAATACTTTCATTTCCTTTTTGCACCACCCTTTCAGTTTGTTTGCTTTCTGCATGGACTTTCCAAGAATTACAAGCCTTAAGAGGTTTGAAATGATAATTTTGTCAGTTTTCAAAATTTGCAGAAGGTAGTGGTTTAGAGAAAAACGGGCTACTCTACCCCTCAAGTAACATCACTTTTCACCTGACATTTCTCCATGAAAGGTCATGTCGTAGGACAAGAACACGGGGTCTTTTATCGCCTAGAAAATGGAAAACTGAACAAGATGTGTAAATGCTCGAAAGACGGTCATCCACCCTCCACTCTGTTTTCTTTTTTGCGTGCCATTCGGATCTACCCAGTGTGGTGTATGACGATCATTTTATGGTCTGTGAAGGTCTCTACCTTTTCTTTTTTTTTTTCTTTTTTTTTTGGACCATGTGGCTCTTTTACAAATTACCCTTAAGCAGCCCTTTGGTAGGGCAGAGGAATATCCAAATTGACAGCTAATCTGACTTCTTGGCTAAGCCACACCAGACACTGCATGGTCCCCAAACGATTTGATTTTTTCCTTGTCCTATTATTTCTCTCTAAA
This sequence comes from Phacochoerus africanus, assembly GCF_016906955.1. Taxonomy (NCBI): domain Eukaryota; kingdom Metazoa; phylum Chordata; class Mammalia; order Artiodactyla; family Suidae; genus Phacochoerus; species Phacochoerus africanus. The sequence goes on from NC_062552.1 coordinate 14,135,077, forward strand.
CGACAGAAGAAACCTCATATCTATTTCTCAGTGCCCGAAAGGACAAAATCTTTGGTGTGTTCTTCGTGTCCAATTTTTCTCCAAAAGAGTACTCAAAATAATTGAAAAAGACACTTGAGGTTTTTGCCTATTTCGAGTGTTGAAAGGTGAGGAATATTCCCAAAGAGTGGCAAATTTTAGTTAGCGAGAAGACTCCTTATCCATTCGTAAGGACAGCGGTGGCCTGTCCCATGAGTACCTCCTTTGAGAAGTGTGGCAGGGCCGAGTGATCTTGCAGGTTTGGACCCATTGTGAAGACCAAGAGCAGCCCCATCGCCCTTGGTTGTATTTAGCTTCCCAAAACATTAGCCTATAGCAGAGAATAAATGGAGGGGAGAAAGCCTGAAGCTTGAATGACAGACAGACTGTCACATTTTCTTTCTTTACGCTTTAGAAGTTCACCTGGACCCCTGCAGAACGTGGTGTCCTGTTGCAGACTGTCAGACAGTGTGCCCTGTTGCATCTAGTGACCCAGGACAGCCGGTGCTGGTGGAATGTCCTTCTTGCCACCTGAAGTTCTGCTCATGTTGCAAGGATGCTTGGCACGCAGAGGTCTCCTGTAAAGAGAGTCAGCCTGTGGTCCTGCCAACAGAGCATGGGTAAGAAAGAAAACTTTCTTTGGGATTATTCACCCATATTCTTGGAAGAAATATGTTGCTTGGAGGAGGAGTTACCTTGTGATGGAATTTCAAGATGAGTTATTTCCCTGTGGAACTTTCCTGAGAAGTGTCTCCGAATTGGTAGGTTGTTAACAAAGAATAACCAAATAAGCATTTCCAAAGGAATTTTAGTTATTTACCCCCAGAGAATCTTCCAGATACTACTGAAGTTAGAGTCTGTATGAATTTTGATTTCTCTTTAGGTAGGAGGCATATGGTCTGCTGGTTCTCAGCAGGATGTCATGGCTTGTCCACAGCCATTTGCTTGGGTACCATAGCCGCCCACAGTGGATACACCTGGTTCTTCCTGCTTGCGAAGGCGCAGAAATAATTTTCTGACCTGACTCAGTTGCCAGCTTGTGAGGTGTGCCAGTCCTATCAAGAGGAACACTGCAAGAGAAGAAACAGCCTTTAGTGTGACACACTGCTAAAAATTCATGCATCCTAGAGGAAAATACTTTATGCTCTGAAAAAATGGTGCCAAGGTTGAGATGTTAGCTTGGGAAGTAATTCACTCTCTCCCTTGCAGGATGGAGGGTTTTTATGGCAGGAGCAGAGCCCAGAGTGAGAGACCTTTGTGCTTGATCCCTTGCTTTGCTTGAGGCTGTGGCTGTTCTGCATGAGCAAGAACAGAAACACCACTGTTGCCACCCTGTTGGCTTAATCCCCCAGTGCCCTCAGAGTGTGGAGCACCCTTCTCCAGGAACAGTCATGCTACCTGGCTGTGATGCTGAGCTTGAATCCCAGACCAAACAAATCAAGAGGAGAAAAAGAGCTGACACACATGGCAGGCATGTGCCTGCTCAGTCAGTACCGGCTACATTTTCACTGCCACACCGTAAGGTCCCCAGGATTCACAGGACAGTGGAACGATCCCAGAGGCAAGAACGATTGAGTTCTGATGTTGTCATTTGGGCTCTTGCGACCTCATGCAAGTCACGCAGCCTCTGTGAGTCTGTTTCTCTATATGGGAAAAAAAAAAAGAGAGAGAGAGAGAGACAGGAATGAAAATGGTAGCTGTCCTACTGCTGTATGAGGTTATTAGGAGCAGCAAATTCGATCCTAGGTTTGACAACACTTTGCAAACCTGGTGTCACTATTGTGCTGGGTGGTGGTTTTGATGAACAGTGGCTAAAATGCAACCCTGTGCTCTGGGTCCCCCCAGCCCTCCCTCCACCTCAATCCGTTCACTTATTTTCTGTGCCCCTTGAGCTTGTGAGCCTTGAGGGCTTAGTCACCTATTCCGAGCAGGTCTTTTCAGTGATATTGGGAATTTATTTTAAAGTATTGATGATTGACTCCCTCTAATCCTCTCCCCTTGTTGACTTGAACAGATCATGAGATCAATGATCTTTGCCCCCCAATCGATCCTGAGCTAGCTTTGCTGCCGTGTGGCAGACTTCTGGTATTTTTATTCCGACAGTGTGGGCTCAGGAAGGAAGAGCTAATTTGGCAAAACAATGAATTCAGTCAGCTGTGGAAAATATAATTATGTAATTCCCTCAAAGCCAAAGATAAATAAATTAGGGCTCTTTTTTTTCGTTTTGAGTTATCTGAACAACACATCATCTCGTCTCTCCTATTTTTACCCCTGCCCTTTTCCTGGAAAGTGAATTAAGCACAGAGAGCAAAGAGTTCACTCCTACTCATCAGAAGCCCTGCGAGTTCAGTTGATGACCATAAACTTGAGTCTCAAATTTAACTGTTTGATTCAGCCCACTTTTCCCATAGCTCTGGTTAGTGTACACCCTGTGGTCCTAGCTTTTTAAAAAAGTCAGACAGCATCCTCGATCCCTACGCTCTAATTTCTCATTCATTTTGTTTCCAGGACCCTCTTTGGGACAGAGGCAGAAGCCCCCATTAAGCAGTGCCCAGTGTGCCGGGTTTATATCGAACGCAACGAAGGCTGTGCTCAGATGATGTGTAAGAACTGCAAGCACACGTTTTGCTGGTACTGCCTCCAGAATCTGGATGTAAGTGCCACCCAGAAGGGTCTCCTCCCTGGTCCTTCTCCGTGTCGTATCTGTGTGACAGCTAGGATCTGCCGGGCTTTCCTTTCAAAATATTGAGCCTGTTTTTGTGCTGCCAAAGAACTTTGTTTTTCGTTGTGAGACTTCTTCCTGAGCCCACTAGGCTAGATACCTCTCTTTGATTACTTGAGGTGTGTCACCTTAACAAGGCAAGCTTTTGTTTTAGGGACATTTCCTGCTTTGGGGCATGGTCTCATTACATAAAGGACTGTTAGTGTAGTAGTTTTATCTTGGTGTTGTAACCAGTTACCACAAACTTGTGGCTTAGAACAACACAAATTTATGTATTTATTTATTTTTTTTGTCTTTTTGCCATTTCTTGGGCCGCTCCCGTGGCACATGGAGGTTCCCAGGCTAGAGGTCCAATCAGAGCTGTAGCCACTGGCCCACGCCAGAGCCACAGCAACGTGGGATCCGAGCCGCGCCTGCGACCTACACCACAGCTCACGGCAACGCTGGATCCTTAACCCACTGAGCAAGGGCAGGGACCGAACCCGCAACCTCATGGTTCCTAGTCGGATTCGTTAACCACTGCGCCACGACGGGAACTCCAGAACAACACAAATTTATTATTGTTAGTTCTGTCCACTGAAGGTCTAATATGGATCTCACTGGATTAAAATCAGGTGTCCTGTGGTCTCCATTCTTTCTGGTGGCTCTAGGAGAGGATCCATTTCTTTGCCTGTTTTAGTTTCCAGGGGCCGCCTACACTCCCTGGCTTGTGTGGCTTCTTTCCCCTGTCTTCAGGGACAGCAGTGTCACATCTCTCTGACCCTTCTTCCATAGTCATAGCTTCCAAAGTCATTCCTTCTGACAGTAGCTGGGAAAGCCTCTCGGACGTGAAGGATCCATGTGATTAGATTAGACCCATCCAGACATCACAGGATAATCATCTCAACATCTTGAATCACACTTGCAAAATCCCTTCTGCCACGTAAGGTAAATTATTCACAAGTTCTGGGAAACAGGCCATTGATGTCTCTAGGGGAGCCGTTATTCTGCCCACCAGCACTAGATTGTTCTTTTGGAATTTAAAGAAAAAAGCCATTCAAATCAGTGGCATCTCCTAATTACTGTCTTGCTCATTGGCATGACAGCAGGATGGCTACTGTTCTCTCAGGGTTCCCTACCCACATAAAGGGGTCTGGTCTAGGAGTTCCCATTGTGGCTCAGCTATAACGAACTTGACTAGTATCCCTGAGGATGCAGGTTCGATCCTTGCCTTTGCTCACTGGGTTAAGGATCCAGGGTTGCTGTGAGATGTGGTATAGGTCTCAGACATGGTTTGGATCTGGTGTGGCTGTGGTGTAGGCTGGCAGCTGCAACTCTGATTCGACCCCTAGCCTGGAAACTTCCATATACTGTGGGTGCGGCCCTAAGCACACACACACACACACCCACACACACACACACACACCCACAAACACACACGCACAGAGGGGGGGTCTGGTCTAATTATCCCCCCCCCCCCCACCATTCATAAAGCGTGTCTTATCCATTTCTGGTGCAGTTCCATTCAGTCCAGGGCTGAGGTTAATGGTAACCTCAGAGTTAAAATGGTAACCTTGGAGTTAAAAGATGTGAAGGATTGGTGAGAATTCTTTTGTTTTCCAGTGGTTTACAGCTTGGGGTAGCACATGTTGTTTATAGATGTTCCCTACTTTGGCAACTTGGACCCGTAAAATAGGTTCGTATCAATGGAAGCCTTCTGTCATGGTTGGTTGGGTGGCCATTCTTTTCTCACCTTTTCATTTTAATTGCTTAGTTTGCTTCAATTTGTAGGCCATTTGTGTAGTGCTTTTGTATTATACATGTTCAGCCCGTGGGTACATGTAACATAGGATGCCTGCTGACCTCCACATGCCTGCTTTTATTTTATTGTATTTTTTTGTGGTCACACCCACAACATATGGAAGTTCTCTGGGCCAGGGATCAAATCTGAGCCATAGCTGCAACCTGTGTCACAGCTGCGGCCACGCTGGGTCCTTAACCCACTATGCTGGGCCAGGGCTGAAACTCACCACCTCAGCAGTGACCTGAGCCACTGCAGAGACAACACCAGATTTTTAACCCACTGTGCTACAGTGGGAACTCCTCGCATACCTGATTTTTAACTGAAAATTAGAGAAGTTATTTAGGCTGACATCCATGAGTAAGAGCTATAATGAGCTGACGTCAGTGTTTCAAGAAGAGGTATGCGTCAGGCGGAGAAAAGAGACATTTTAGATTCTGGAAGGTCAGCAGCTCAGGCTGGAAAATATGTTTTCAATTCTTTTTAAATCGTTCTATGTATCACAACCCCTTGAATTATAATTATGTTTGATATTTGAGACCTATTCTAATTCCAACGGTGTGACACTCTGGATGAGGGTATGACTCATGATTCTACACCCCTCGTGCTTTACAAAAGAAAGAAATCTTCTTTTGTTTTCCTTAATGTTTAACCAGAATATTAATTGGATTCGTATCCACAAGGAGACTGAGCCCATGAGGTTCTTTTTAAGAGGCATGAGAGTAAGGGAGTAAACATGGGTACCCCATCACTCTGTCTTTTGGCTGAAATGTGTTTTGGGTATGGTGTTACAAAGAACACAGCGTTCTGTCACTTGTGCTCTTCTGGCGCGTGAGGTGAAATGGTACAGATGTTAAACTGCTAGATGCATAGCATCTTCTTCTGGTCACTGTGTTTTGAGATCTCATTTTTCTCAGTTTTTTGCCGGGAGGCATGGGCTTGCTGGTAATGATGTTTTTCTGTAGACAAGTGTTCCATGTAAGATGGCAGTGTTGCTCTTTGTTTACAGGAAAGTTTTAGAGCATGGGTCTTGGAGAAGGGTGATTGTCCAAAAGCCAAGCCTGAGACTGACGTCACAAAGGGTGATTTTAAGATTTGCGGTGGGGAATTGGGTTTGTTTCCTGCTTTGATTCTCATTCCTGCTGTTTCAGAGAAGGAGACGGTGTTCATTTTCTGCCTTGGGAACCTCCAAGACTTGTCCTCTTCAGTTATCTCTCCTCTCCTGTGACTTCAACTACCATTCTCTACTCTCTGACATACCCACGCATTCAACTGTGTCCCATTTAACAGCAAGGAACACTTTTCTCAAGCCTCTGTCTTTCCCTTACTGCCCTTCTCTTTCTCTCCTTCCTTTAGAAACCAACCCTCAAAAAGGCATAATCACCTCTAGCTACTGACCCTCCAAACATTGCAATGTACCCAGATTGCCCCCTAGTCATACCTGCGTTCTCCCGCGGCTTTGAGGAATGTCTTTTGCAGAAAATCCAATGGATACTTCAGCCCTCATCCTACCTGGATTCTCTGCTGCCTTGACATCTTGACCACCTCATTCCAGTGCTACCATCTCTTCTGGTTTCCCTCCTCCATTTCTTTTCCAGGCTCTTCCGTAGCCCATTCTTAAATGTTGCTGTTCAGCAGCCTCTTCACTTCTCAGTCTGCACTCTCTGCTGGGTCATCTTATCTACCTCTCGGGTTTCTTTAACCCAAGGACACTGCTTCCCAAGTCTTTAACCCCCAGATCCAGATCTCTGTAATCAGCTGCCTTTTGACCAGTAGTACTGTTTGGATGTCTCAAGTATCCTTCAAGTTCAATACATCCAGACTGTAGCCATCATCTTCCTGATAAAATCCATCTCTCTGTTGTCATTTCCCTCAACAAAGCCACTGCCTTCTATCCAGTGCTTCTCCCTTGTCTGTGGTTTCTCTTCCCTGTTTCACCATGTGGTTAGTTACTGTGCTTGCCTCCTGTCCATCTCAGCCAGTGGCATGTCATTTCAGCTGCTTTACCATAGCAGCCTTTAGGCACCTCATTCCTGGTACTCTTCATTCCATAACCGCCTTCTGCTAGAGCTTCCTTTTAAAGATCACTGGTCAGGTCATTAATCTTACTTAGAATCAATCAAGAGTCTCAGTGACTATAATCTGTTTTCACATGGTGATTTATAAAACTACTGAGATACTGTCTAGAGATGGTGGGCTTGGCTTTCCTAGAGGCGGTCATTAATATCACCAGGAAGCCCCTGCTCCCCCCGAGGGGATCCGGTGTGGTTATTAGTACCCATCTCTCAACTCAAAACTGCATGTTTACCAAAACCTCTCTCTTTGCTTTGCAGAATGACATTTTCCTCAGACATTATGACAAAGGGCCGTGTAGGAATAAGCTCGGCCACTCCAGAGCCTCGGTGATGTGGAACAGAACGCAGGTACCGTGACCTTGAAAGGAGCCTGAGAGCAACCAGACTAAGAATGGCTTTAAAAGCTCACCTATGCATCCTCCCCACTCTATTGCCTGCATACCCATCCCAGCCTGAGAGGTTCTGGGAGTTCTGAGCCCGAAGTTAATTCATGAGCACAGTCTCCTAGAGGAGAAGGCAGGGCCCCAGAGCAGCCACTGACCAGGAGAATGAAGGCAGTTGCTCTTTCCTTCTGAAGAAAAGGGCCAGAATGACTTTGCTAAAGCCCTGGGGGGCATATTAGCTATGAGAGGCAGTGCTCTAAAACCCCTGAGCCCCTGTGGGGGCCTGGATTCCTCTGTACATATTGTATGTTCACACAACAGGTTCAGAGGGAGTCCTGGTTTATTTTTAATTGGGTTTCATATTTATTAAAGGCCACGTTCCTTTTGAGGGAGTCAGTGTGGATAGCCTGGGAGCCACTGTTACTGTGCCTCTGAGACAGTAGAGGAAACTCGTTAGCGAGAGAGCCAGCACCAATTTCTGATCACGCTTCAGTTTAGTCCGTGCTATCTCCCTGATTTATATCCAGTTCAGGCCATTGCTGGGCACTGGCTAAAAAGTCCCATAATTGTAACTGCTTTATGTGCCTGCATTGGTGTCTTAGTCAGTGCAGGCTGCTGTAACAAATTACCACAGCCTGGGTGGCCCATGCAGAAATGTATTTCTCATGGTCCTGAAGACTGGACCTCTGAGGTCAGGGTGCCAGTATGGTTGGGTTCTGGTGAGGAGCACGGTTTAGAGATGGCCTTCTTCATTCTGTGTCCTCACACGCAGAGAGTGGAGGGAGAAGAAACAAGATCTCCGGAGTCTTTTCTGATAAGGGCCTCCATCCCATCATGAGGACACCACCCTCATGTCTAATTCCCTAAGGCCCCCACTTCCAAACACCATCATACGAATTGGGGAGGGGGGTAGACAGTCCATGGATGGTGGTAGAATGTACACTTAGGAAGACTTAATTGCTGGAATAGGCTTTTCTTCTCCATTTCCAGGTGGTCGGGATTCTGGTGGGGCTGGGCATCATTGCCTTGGTGACTTCACCCTTGCTGCTTCTGGCTTCCCCGTGTATAATCTGTTGCATCTGCAAATCCTGCCGGGGCAAGAAGAAAAAGCACGACCCATCCACAACCTAAAGATCTCTGTTCGTGTCCACGTGCCACAGATGCCTGGGTTATACGAGACCACACAGTGATAAAACCCCACTTAGCGAACTCGCTTCCTCCTCCTCCTTGCCAAACTTTGGAAGTGCCTCTATGTCCAGACCTTGAACTTGCCTCCCCGCCTTCAGGATCCAGAAAGGCCAAGCACTGGGTGGGGGGGTGTGCCCATGTAAAGAGGACCAGGTTCAGCAGTCCAGGCTGTGTCTGTGGAGCATGTTGGGAAGCCTTGGGGTGATGGGGAGGAACTAACACATCGTCATGGTATCAGCCAAAGGATCCCGCCGGACTGTGCAACTTCCCGCCAAATCCAGGGAGCCTGAAAGAACATTTGGTCCAATAAACGTGCTGCCAACCACGACAACACACATGGTAACTGAAAGGCCAGAGTCTGTTCCGTGTTGATTTGACCACCCTGAGAAGCGTGAGGAAAACCCCTGGTAGGAGAGGAAGAATTAGACTGTTTGAGGGGAAATTCTTTTAAGAATTAGAGTGCTTGTAAGAATTGTATGAGGGCTGCTTCTCTTAGGAGTTGATTCTGATGGTTCTACCTCTGCTGGTGGTTACTGTGTGTGCCGTTCCCATCATTGCCCTGGTAAGTTGGCAGAAACACAATAGGTTTCTCCTTGTGGGATCTCAGCTTTAAGCAGGAGAAACTGCTGTGCAGAAGGGGTTGTCATCCCCCCCCCCCCACTGCACCCAGAAAAGGGCTGGAGCAGGTAAAACAATCTGGTCTAATTTAGTATCTCTCTCCTGGGTGATAAACTTCTTCGAACAGCCCGTAGCTGTGACGTATGGGTAGAGTGGCAGGGTTTAAAATCTTCATCATAGGTAACAGGGGCCTTTCTTGAGCTCTTTGTTCATATACCCAACAAATTTAGAATTAGACCTAAAAGTATACAACAGGAGAGAATATTAAAGTCCATAGGTATATCTGGAATTCACATAACTTGCTGCCTATCTAGAATTTCTATTCACTGGGCATGCATGGATATACCCAAGAGTACACACAAAATAAATGTTTACTTAAAAGCCATTCTGTCTTCTGGGACTCATATTTGGTTTATTATAAATCAACTTTAAAAGGTTTTTTTGCATATTATGTATGTAAATTTTGGTTACAGTTAAGTTCATAAGTTATCCAAAGGTGTCAACGCTTTTAAAACAGTGCTTCGTACGATATCATGCCATCCCAGTTTGTAAAAACACTAACTGATAATTAAGTTACTTACACAGTTTCAAATGCAATTCAGAACAACTCTCTTCCCAGCAGCTTTGTTCTTTCAGCATCTGTTAGGGCAATCAAGAGTACTTTTTGTATGTACAGGGCACTGATAAAACAACAAAAAATGTCTGAGAAATGAAAGGTAAATGCTTGGTGTGTCTTACGTAGTTTGGGTTTTTATCACCTCACTGTGGCTTATTTTTCCCATTATTCCCTTAGTCAGATTTTGAATAAACGAGTTTTGAAAAGACAGTAACTTTTACTCTAATGACAGGATTACATAAATGCCATTGGCAATGTAGCCTGGTGCTGCGTGAGAACCGTGTTAAATGTTAGTGGACAGCTCTCTTTGAAGCCAAGGGTACCACATCAGGAATTGTCAGGACCTCTGATATTTTCTGAGATAGCTGGGTAACTAGCCTATTAAACTGCTGCTATCCTTGATCTGTTTTGAAAGAGTGATGCTTTGCCTGTGTAATGGATTGTATTCTAAGCGGGGATGTGTATATTTAAGGAACTTTAATTTGTGTGTACATATTACTATCTGATTGGTGTGTAATACATCTGGTTGTGTACATTTTTATTTACAGTTTGTATAAAACATAGACGAGAACTCTGGGAAAACTTTTGAATGGCAACCAACCAAAAAAGATTTTTAATCATTCATTAGAAATTTCTCAATATTGAATGTCTTTATTTCCCCTGGAAACTCTAAACATTTCAGAGAAGAAAAAATCAGTATCTTTCTTCTATCATCATATTTCATGTGGGTATAAATATAAATGTACATATATTTGAATAATTTGCTTTGTCTGACACTGCCTCATTATTAGCACAGGGCATTTATAACTGCTCAGGGGATCACAGGAACTCAGCTGAAACTGAACTTTTGAATCAAGAATGTCAGTCTTGGTAATATACTCTTCCATTAATGTACTCTCCAAGATTGCTTCCACAAAGAATCTTGAAACAGGGGCAATTTCAAGTAGCCTAAAATGCTGTTATCAGAGGCACAGCTCCTGAATTTGGAGTAAAGGTGAAAGAATCCATCTATGCTATTTCCTTGGCAAAACTGAAGGTCTTCTCACAGAGATACTATAAAAGAATTAGCTTACTTTTTTTGGGGGGAGAGGGGACCTGTTTGTCAAGTAGATTTAAAATAACTGGATTTAAGTTTTCAAATGTTGAAAAGTGCCTGAAAAGTGGTGACTTCTTCCTTAAGTGGCCCAACGACTTGGCCTGTGTAAGATTGTTGGAATCAACAGGAACAGCTTGGTTGGTTAAAACCCAAAGATATCTCTGGTGCATCAAAGGGCAAGATGCAAACCAGTCTAGAGATTTTGTTTATAATAGAGAAAGCTGATGACTTTGATAACAGAGACTGACGTTTTCATTTTGTAGAATTGGCCAGATAAAGGGTTTAACCTTGTCACCTTCCTCTGTTTGTTGGCTGTGTTCTTTCATAGTGATTCTTTCTGTACTAGGAAGAAATATGGGTCTGTGTAATGTTTGGATCTTAGGGCAAACGTGTGTGTGTGTGTGTGTGTGTGTTTGGAGTAGTATATAGTCCATTTGAAATAGAAATCAAACAGATCCATCACCATGTTGTTATCTGGATGGAATAACTCACCATTGGATGTAATGGCCTAACATCTAGCTGTTGCCCCTTGTGGGAATTTTTCTCTTGTTATTAGGTAGGGAAGTGAAGGGGAAAATGTTATGGAAGCAAATTGTAGAATCTTAGGCATCCTGTTTGTTCATGCCATGGATGTTTGCTCTGGACTTCAAATCTCTAGTTTGAAAGAGGCCTTGGAAAAACAAATAATTCACAGTGTGAATTTTCTTGTAGCCGGTATCACAAAAATCTCACCTCCAGGTTTGAAAATCTACATGTGTATTCGAATGTAAATCACTGTTTCTTGGAACCCCCCAATTGTCTCTTAAAAATTACATTGAATCTAAATATGTATTACTTCAGCCTTTCTTACACAGTGCTTCTAAAAGACTTTTGGTCCCTGAATGGATGCCTTTATGTGTATAGAATCATGTGTTATATGTAGCTTTAAAGACAGTTTCAGAATGCCTCAGATGAATGACATTTTTTAAAGCTGTTACAATTGATATCTATAGGCTCTTCTATCTCATGTTGATTCACAATCCAGAAAGTTTTGTTATGTATTTAAGAAATTGCTGTTGTATTATATTTTTCCAAGTATTCGAGAAGAAAATAGCTGTTTTAGTCTCTCTGGCCCCAATAAATGTGGAGCAGGAAGTCAAGTGTGTTATTTTTTTGTTATGCTGCGTGTTTCTACACATGTTCAATTTTATCATCCAGGATCCAGCCAAGTCACTATTAAATCTTAGGTTCAGCATTAACAAAAATTACCCAAATCTGCAATAATATATATGGAAATAACTCTTGCTACCTTGTTTCTTAAAAGAAATAAGAGAAAGTGTCATGTCTTCAAGTGTTGCAGACTTTCTTCTTGTGCATGTGTGATATGCCACACCACTAATGCAAGGCATTAATCATTATCCAGAAAAATATCCAGTAATTTTGGTCTTTGATCATCCTAATAAAAAATGTTGCCAGGGGAGTTTCCGTTGTGGCTCACCGGGTTAAGAAGCCGACTAGTATCTATGAGAATGCGAATTCAGTCCCTGGCCTCGCTCAGTGGGTTGAGGGATCTGACATTGCCGTGAGCTGTGGTGTACATTGCATATGCAGCTAGGATCTGGCGTTGCTGTGGCTATGGCATAGTCTGGCAGCTGGAGCTCCGGTTAGACCCCTAGTCTGGGAACTTCATATGCCACAGGTGGCCCTAAAAAGGCAAAAAAAAAAAAAAAGTTGGCAGATATCAGAATTAGTTCTGTAAAATACGTGTTGGCTTCCGTGCTCTCTCAGGTCAGTTCTAACCTTTCAGCTCATGCCAGAGCGGCAACCTGAGCCACAGTAGTGACAATGCTAAATCCTTAACCCACTGAGTCACCAGGGAATTCCAATGCCTTTTTACTGATTGCTTTTTGCTTCTAATATGATACCTGAGTCTAAAGGTTTATAACTGACTTATTCAAATTTCATTTTGTAAGCATTCAGTTTTGAGGAAATCAGTAAGATCGCTTAAAAACATTTTTGGGTTATGGTTTCTTAATTTGCTTAATTATCTCCTGGAATGTCAACATGATTTCATTTTTAAAGTGTAATTATTACTTGCTGAACTTGAATTTGCATTCCCAAAGAATTATTGAATGAATCATTTTATACAGCAGTGATTTTAATTAATCCCCTAACCAGCAAACTCACTGCAGTGTGAAATGCGAATCTAGTGAGTTTGGAAGAGAATTATAATTATGTTTTTCTGTAATTCAATTATTTCCATTTGTTAGATAATAAATCTGGTGTTTTCGAGACCCTAAAGACAGTATCCAGCTCTACATTATGAGAAATTAATTTCTTCAAATAATTTAATAGCAATTATAGTGTTTTATGTATGTATTTTATGTATGCTTTTCATTAAATTTTTAAATTTTTTTTTAATTAAAAAAAATTGGGGGGAGTTCCTGTTGTGGTGCAGTGGAAATGAATTTGACTAGGAACCATGAGATTGCGGGTTCAATCCCTGGCCTCCCTCAGTGGGTTAAGGATCCAGCGTTGTGGTGAGCTGTGGTATAGGTCTCAGACACAGCTTGGATCCTGAGTGGCTGTGGCTGTGGCTAGGGCGGCAGCTATAGCTCTGATTGGACCCCTTGCCTGGGAACCTCCATATGCCGCAGGTGCGGCCCTAAAAAGCCAAAAAAAAAAAAAAAAATTTGGCTGCGCCCATAGCATGTAGAAGTTCTGGGGCCAGCAATCAATCCCATGCCACAGCTATGACCCAAGCCACAGCAGTGACAATGCCAGATCCTTAACCCACTATGCCACCAGGAAACTCCATATGTATGCTTTTTTTTTTTGGTCTTTTTTGGGGGCCACTCTTGTGGCATATGGGAATTCCCAGGCTAGGGGTCAAATCGGAGTTGCAACTGCCTGCCACAGCCACAGCGACACCAGATCTGAGCCACATCCACGGCCCACAGCAACACCAAATCTTTAATTCACTGAGCAAGGCCAGGGATCAAAACTGTGTGCTCATGGATAGTAGTCAGTTTCGTTACTGCTGAGCCACAATGGGAATTCCCACATGTATGCTTTTTAAGGAAGACTTAAGAACAATCTTAAGAGATAAATGGAGCAGATACTGGATCAAGTTCGTAGAGAAAGCAATGGTTTTGGGTACCTGGCTTGCCAGGGGTCATACTCCTGATAAGTGGCAGCTAGAAAAAGAATGCCTGACTCCTCGAAAGTACTTTAATGTTCTTTCACAGCTAATAAGCCAGAACTGGCCTTTACTCTCATGTCTGTGAGTCCTAAGAGAATGTTCTCCTCTCTGATAGCTCTATCAATGAATGTATAGGTAAGGGAATAGTTTATTATTTCAAATAATCATTTAGTGTCTGTGTTTTGGTATGTGTGGCAGTACGCCTAGGGCAAAGGGCCACCCCTGAGTCAACCCCAGTCACTCCTTGGGGTTCAGCTAGAGGAGAATGACAGGAGACAGGAGACCAAAGGTGATTCCTTGAATAATGCAGTGATACGTTTCTGATTTGCTAACATTGGAACTAGAATTAGAGCTGGGTCAATGTGCCGACACCAGAAGCTCTCCCCAGTGTTCACCTCTCCCCCGTGATGACAGGTCCATTGTCATCAGTTCCTTTTAATGTTTACAATCAAGACTCAAAGTGATTAACTCAGGTCCACATCCTTCCCTATTACTATTACTAGCTTGTACGCTAAAGTATATTTGTGCTCTAGCATTAAATATCAATCATTTTGCAGTTTCAAAAGCAAGAAATGGGGCTCCGATTAAGGAACTTAATGCACTTCTGATGTATATAAAGAAGTGCTTTGAATTCCATTTTCTGCCTTTATGTCTTATCAGTTTTCATTTGTGTGTGTGTGTGTATTAAAACTAGGATTCAGGCTTTTGCTGAGAAGCAGACTAAGTCTAACATTAGCCATTTTATCTTGTCGCTACTGAATGACCTGGTATGACTTGAGAGGGTATATTGTCTATTTTGGGTGGGACTGGATGGGTGGTTGACATTAATGCTATTGAACACATTTAAATAAAATGGACATGAAGGTTTTCTCAAGACGAGTCGTGAGACTTGTAATAATTCATCTGCCTGAGCTCATTTCCGGAAGCCAAGCCAGTTTGTTTGTCTAAAAGCAAACAAGTCCAGAAACCCACACACTGCCCTGCACGGTGTGTCTCAAAATCCAGCCTGGCTCTAGAACTTTGGACCACAAGGGCACGTGAACAGAGTGTTGGGAGAGGGTAGGTCGATCAACCTGTGTCACCCCAGGCACAGAACCAGCGGGCGACACCCTCTGTTCCCTCTGCCCTCTGCCAGTCCGGGTGGCATGGGGCTGGGGGCAGACACCCAGTTTGCAAGAAGATGGCTTCAGTTCCAGGCCTGGCTTTGCTCTTGACTGGTGGTATGGTTTGGGGCGAGTTGTTTATCACACAGCATCATTTCATCAGTCTTAGCTCAGGATTTGGAGGATAAGATGAGATCACGAATGTCAAAGTGCTTCCAAGTGTTGTTTGTAAGGAGTGCAGCAGAGGGGGAGCCCCTGTATTGTGTGTGCTGTGGCTGTGAATTTGCCGCCAGATAGCATTTCCAAAAGAGAACAGGGGACTAAGAGAGGAGGGGTTCCCAAAATGTATTTCAAGCTCTTCAATGTGTGTTGAGGGAGAAATGAGCTCCTCAGTAAATATATCTTTTTAGATTTTTTTTTATTTGTCTTTTTGTCTTTTTGTTGTTGTTGTTGCTATTTCTTGGGCCGCTCCCGCAGCATATGGAGGTTCCCAGGCTAGGGGTTGAATCGGAGCTGTAGCCACCGGCCTACGCCAGAGCCACAGCAACGCGGGATCCGAGCCGCGTCTGCAACCTACACCACAGCTCACAGCAACGCCGGATCGTTAACCCACTGAGCAAGGGCAGGGACTGAACCCGCAACCTCATGGTTCCTAGTCGGATTCGTTAACCACTGCGCCACGACGGGAACTCCTATCTTTTTAGATTTAAAAATTCCTTTACGTTGCTCTTTCGCAAATAGGTTGCAAACATTTAGCTAACTTTGTGCTCAATTAAAATGGAAGAGAAAAATGCAGAATTCATATCAACATAATGAGTTTTTCTGGGGGTCGTGGTTTATGGTAAAAATGCTCATATACAAGAAGCTTTATGGTATGTAAAATCTTTCACATTTCCCTTGACTCTTTATACTATTCTAGAAAGTAGATATTAATATGCCCTCCTCTGATTTACAAATGGGAGATGAGACTTAGTCACTAGGTAACATGGCACATGGTCATATAGCAGGTTGGTGGCAAAGGTAGAATTTGAACCCATTTCTGGTATGGGCCAGCCCAGGACTTCTTAGCATTATTTTATTCATGAATCTCTGTTTTCCTTTCTTTCTTTTTATGACCATACCTATGGTATATGGAATTTCCCAGGCAAGAGGTTGAATCAGAGATGCAGCTGCTGGCTTATGCCACAGCCACAGCAACGCTAGATCTGAGCCTCATCTTCAACCTACGCCATAGCTCATGGCAATGCGGGATCCTCAACCCACTAACCAAGGCCGGGGGTCAAACCCACATCCTCATGGATACTAGTCGGATTCTTAACCCACTGATCCATAATGGGAACTCCCGAATCTCCGTTTCGTTACATTACAAGTTTGTCATTATGTAGCAGGGTTCTTTGCTCAACCTCTCCCTGGACTGAAGATCAAGGTATTGGTCCAGGTGTTTTCATTCGGAGCTTGGGATTCTCTACCAAGATCACTGTTTGTTGGCCTAATTCATTTCTTTCTCATGCCTTCCCTGTGGTCTCCTCCATCTTTAAGCCACATCAAGTCCTTATAATTTAGATCTCTTTGACATCCTTTTCTGCTGCATCTCTCTGACTTCCATAATTTTAAATTTTAAAGGGGTCAGTGGGAACACGTGTGTCATTTTCAATAGGAAATTGAAATTTTTGCTGTTCTGTTTCCCTGCCCCATGAAACCAAGCAGACATGATAGCCTCAGCTAGAAAAATCACAAACTCAGGAAAAAGTTCAGAGCAATATCTAGCTTTCTACAATGGAGCTGTTGATCTTAAGTTTCATCAAAGCCCGGCATGGCCAGGGTATTAACAGGACCCCTGCTTCTGTCTGGTGGCCTTGGGAGGTCCCCTTGGTCTTTATATAAGACAGATTTTCCCACATGGACTTAGAGGAAAACCTGATCCCATCGTTCTAAACAAACCTTCAGAAGATTCAGGATTGGATTGGATTCAAGAAGGACAACTCCTTTCAAGAACTGGCTTAAAGTACAGCGTGGTGTTTCCACCCAAGTCAGGCCAGTAAAGCAATGGATTTCAGTTAACCAGTTTTTTTTTGTTTTTTTTTTTTTTCCTAGAAATGAAAGTCTAGAAGGAAGTGTCAGAGCTCTACTAGTCCCCGACTAGCTTTGGACAATTTAAAATTTTATCTTGACCTTGGTTTTTCTCACCTAGAAATTGGAAATGATTGTTTTTTTGGTCCAGTTCAAATCTAACCTTTTGTGTAAGATGGAGAAGCTCACCAACACCCATTGTGAGCCTCATATTCATGAGAATAGTAAGGGAAATTCTCCTTATTAGACAAGGAACCAGTACTTGCAGGAAGACGTTTCCAGGCACAAAATTATAGGTAATTACATAAGCATGGGAAACACATTACAAGTTTATTTAAAATAAGCAAATTCAAAGAACAATGGTTGAACTTCATAAGTTTGTTTACAGCTCTGGATGGCTGAAGACTTAGAACAAAAGTTGTTTGGGAAATTTTCAGGGACATGTTCCCTCTAGTACTTATATTAAAAACATCTTAACCTCAGTATCCTTATTTTAAGCACATAATGGACTATTTATTCAGAGTGTGTCAGTCGGAGGATTTTTTTAAACATTTAGTCGCTTGGTATTGATTAATTTTGCTCTATATTTCCCTACACATGGCATGTTCTGTGAATTGGACTAAATTTAAGGTATGTATCTGTGTTAATAAATGGTAGATAGGATAGTATATATGGTAGTATATCTACCCATTTATGTATCGTGTGTGTGTGTGTGTGTGTGTGTGCGCAGTAGATAGACAGGTAGGCAGATAGGCATATCTACTTAGGAACAAATACATTTTTATTCAAATTTTATTCCAAAAGTGGAACACAAAACCACTCTGGATTTCAAAAACAGTAAATTAAAAAAAAAATGAAAGCTAAATAAATATTTTAAAAATGCTTTAAAATTTTGACTTTTGAACTAAAATGTGTTTATTTTTCCATGTATTACTTGAAACCCACAATAAGGTGTCCTTATAGATGATTGTACCCATTTGTGACACGATGTTCCTGGTTAGGGCTTTTAACATTTGAGATTTAAAGAGTAGTTACACTAAAACTCATTTCTAATATTTAACCCTGATGTCACAAATATATCATAACTAAGAAAGCAAAACAGAAACTTCAGAAAAAACTTCAGGCTTAATTCCTATGGCCCATTTCATTGAAAACAAAAATGTATGTTGATTGCATCTTAAAATGAAAATAATAGGGGAAAAAAGAGATGATTATATTCTTTCTCTATTAGTCATTCATAATCTACAGGGTGTTTCTCAGATGTTTCCACATAAACATCCTCAACTGATATAAGAACATGAACTCACCCCTTGGAGGAAGAGAATGGCTTAAAAGCATTATCCAAAGTGAATTGCTGAGAACTAGAAACATCTCCTCTTTTAATTTTTTAATTTTGTCTGTAACATTCACTTAAAAATTACAATCTATACTATTTTGATTTCATTTAAAAAATAACATTCTAAATTACCTAAGTAAAATTTACTTCTTGAAGATGCTTCATATATATGTTGAATTACATATATATAATTACATACGTAATTTCATATATATTGAATTACGTATAATTCAATAGAATTTTTTGGTGGTTATATCAACTACAGAGTAAGTGCTTTTTAAAAGTATTCCATTATACTATCATTTTCTTACTTGAACATAATATTAGTGCCTTGAATATTAAAAGCTCTATATAATTGCTATCAGTTTTTACCGAAAACCAGCTT
Organism: Phacochoerus africanus; assembly: GCF_016906955.1. NCBI lineage: Eukaryota > Metazoa > Chordata > Mammalia > Artiodactyla > Suidae > Phacochoerus > Phacochoerus africanus. The sequence continues at coordinate 14,153,648 of NC_062552.1, forward strand.
AGAAAGGGTTAATATGAGTCTTACTCATAGGACTTACCCTCAAATCCTTTTTGGAACAAAGCAGAGAATAAATATGATAACTAATAGGACATGATGAAAGAGCCAGACTGAATACAGAAAAAAAATTGTGTGAGAGATGTATTTCTACTGGGTTTTATAACTTGAGGTGATTCTTAAGAAAGTAGAGGGCACAGAAGAGTTTCTCATATTAATGAATTTATTAGTGCTTAAGAAATGCTTTCAACCCAGCTGCCTTTTCCTTTTTTAGGGAAAGCTGGGAGCACTGAAGTACACAACCAGCTTGACAAAGACCGGAAATGGAGTGGAGTTCTGAAAGTCCTTTGAGGAAGTTAATTGACCATGTTGTTTTCATTTACTGGGAAAGGAATTCCCTTTGAAAACTCAGTGAGGTGTGTCTTTTTTCTTCACTGCACTCTGTCAGCTAATAAGATAACTGATGTAAACTTATGTTATATACTTTAGTTTCTATTGTCTGTGAAGAACTAGAGCTTGAAGTAATCCCACTTAATTCAGTGATTCTATTTTACGAAGGATGATTAACCCATTCTCATTAGAATATTCTTTTGCCCTTTGCCCATGGAAATCATTGGCTCTCTGTACATCTGACACAGTAGCTGTTGGAGCCCTGCTTACTACACCTGATCATAGACACCAGGGAGGAGAGGAGGAACACTGGTTTCTGTCATCAGTACCTACTTTTTAGGAGGAAAAAAAGGAATAGCTGCATATAATGATCTGAGACCAACATGGTCTTCCCAGTAATAAATAGGAGAGCTCAACTTCCCCCCTTCCCTTGCCCCTTATAGTTCTTATGTGCTGATCAACTGATGCTCAGGAAAGAAAAGTGAAACTTACAGAAATATGGGAAGCTTACAGAAAAACTTACAGAAATACAATTTTCCTAACTTCTTCCATATATATTGGTATATGCAAATCAATTGCTAATACTTTTGTTGTATTGAGAGGGTGAAAACTTGGGTCATATAAAGAAATCTTTTATAATTAAAATCAACCTCTGATTCTCAGAATGATGCTTTTATCTGGCTTCCTCTCTGTTGCTTCTTCTTTTTTTTTTGTCTTTTTGCCATTTCTTGGGCCGCTCACGTGGCATATGGAGGTTCCCAGGCTAGGGGTCTAATCGGAGCTGTAGCCACCAGCCTACACCAGAGCCACAGCAACGCGGGATCCGAGCCGCGTCTGCAACCTACACCACAGCTCACGGCAACGCTGGATCGTTAACCCACTGAGCAAGGGCAGGGACCGAACCTGCAACCTCATGGTTCCTAGTCGGATTCCTTAACCACTGTGCCACGACGGGAACTCCTCTGTTGCTTCTTAACAGCCAGGTATTTGCCTGTTTTCTTTGTCTTTTCAAACAATGAGCTCTTGAATTAATAAATTTAAATTTGCCTTCTAATTCATTGATTTTTTAAAAATATTTATTATATTTTCTGTAGTTATTTTTTAAAAAATTGTGTTTACTTCTTGGGTTGATTGCTGCATTTATTTTCATTCTTTCTTGTTTAGCTATGAAAACATTTAAAACTATGATTTTTCCTTTCGCTATAACCTTGATAGCATCCAAAACATTTTAATAAATGATGTTGTCTTTGTTGGCCTTTTCTTTTTTTTTGTCTTTTTTTTTTTTTTTTTTTTGCTATTTCTTGGGCCGCTTCCGCAGCATATGGAGGTTCCCAGGCTAGGGTCCAATCGGAGCTGTAGCCGCCAGCCTACGCCGGAGCCACAGCAACATGGGATCTGAGCCACATCTGCAACCTACACCACAGCTCACAGCAACGCCAGATCGTTAACCCACTGAGCAAGGGCAGGGACCGAACCCGCAACCTCATGGTTCCTAGTCGGATTCCTTAACCACTGCGCCACGATGGGAACTTCTTTGTTGGCCTTTTCTACAAAATAATTACTGTATTGATCTACTTTCACTCATTAATGGTTTTGGTTGGATAGACTTTGGTTTCCAAGTATATTTTCTTTTTCCTTAAAAATATCACAAATTTCTAAGTTTGTTTTTGCATTGGGGTCACATAGCCTGTATAATCTCTACTTTTGAGAATTAACTGAGATTTCTTTTTGTGGAAAAGAGTTAGAAGACATTCCATAAACAAGTATTTCTTCTAAAGGGTACAGAATTTTAAAACTTATTTTTATTTCAGCTTTTTAGAGGTATAATTGACAAATGATATTGTAAGATTTTTAAGTGTACATTATGATGATTTGATATACATATACATTGTGAAAGTATTCATCCCCCATCTAGTTAATTAACACATCCGTTACATATATATATATATATATATATAATATATATATTATATATATATATATTATTTTTTATCCCTTTTGGCTCTCCTTTTTTTGTGATTTGATGATTTTTCTGTTGTAGTATGCTTAGATTCCTTTCTCTTTATCTTTGTATATCTACTATAGACTTTTGCTTTGTGGTTACCAGGAGGCTTACATAAAACCATGTTTATAACAGTATATTTTAAGTTGATAACATCAACTTCAAACACAGGTGAAAACTCTGCATTTTTACATTATTCACTCATTTATACTTTTGATGTTATGATTTGCATCTTTTTACATAATGTTTCCATTAACAGATTATTGTATTTTTTTAAAATGTATTATGATTGATTTACTGTCAATTTCTGCTATACAGCAAAGTGGCCCAGTGATAGATATCGATATATCTAGATATATCGATATCTATATCAATATATATACATTCTTTTTCTCACATTATCTTCCATCATGTTCCATCACAACTGATTAGATATATAGTTCCCTGTCCTATACAGCAGGATCTCATTCCCTGTCCACTCCAAATGCAAGAGTTTTTCATCTACTAACCCAAGACTCCCGATCCATCCCACTCCCTTCCTCTCCACCTCTGGCAAACATGAAGTCCGTCCTACATGTTCATGATCTTTTCTGTTTTGTAGATAGATCATTTGTGCCATATTTTAGACTCCACATATAAGTGATATCATATGGTGTCTGTCTTTCTCTTTCTGACTTTCTTCACTCAGTATGATAATTTCTAGTTCTATCCATTTTGCTGCAAATGGCATTATTATGTCCTTTCTTATGTCTGAGTAGTATTCCATTGTGTATATGTACCACATCTTCCTAATCCATTCATCCATTAGTGGACATTTAAGTTGTTTCCATGACTAGCCTATTGTGAATTGTGCTTTGATAAACATATGGGTGCATGTATCTTTTTCAAGGAAAGTTTTGTCTGGATATGTGCCTAGGAGTGGGAATGCTGGGTCATATGGTAGTTCTATATTTAGTTTTCTAAGGTACCTCCCTATGGTTTTCCATAGTAATTGTACCAATTTACATTCCCACCAACAATGTAGGAGGGTTGCCTTTTCTCCACATCCTCTCCATCATTTGTTATTTGTTGACTTGTTAATGATGGCAACTCTAAATGGTGTGAGGTGGTACCTCATTGTAGTTTTGGTTTGCATTTATCTAATAATTAGTGATGAGCATTTTTTTTCAGGTGCCTGCTGGCCATCTGTATGTCTTCTTTAGTGAAATGTCTATTTAAGTCTTCTGCCATTTTTTCAATTGGGTTGTTTGTTTTTTTGTTGTTGAATTGTATGAGTTGTTTGCATATTTTGGAGAATAAACCTTTGTCAGTTGAGTCATTGCAAACATTTTCTCCCATTCTGTGGGTTGTCTTTTCATTTTTTTAAAGTGATTTCCTTTGCTGTGCAGAAGCTTTTGAGTTTAATTAGGTCCCATTGGTTTATTTGTGTCTTTATCCAGGAGGTGGATCAAAGAGGTTGCTGTGATTTATGTCAAAGAGCATTCTGCCTATGTTTTCCTCTAGGAGTTTTATTGTATCTGGCTTTAAATTTTGGTCTTTAATCCATTTTAAGTTTATTTTTGTGTATGGTGTTACACAATGTTCTAATTTCACTCTCTTACATGAAGTTGTGCAGTTTTCCCAACACCATTTATTGAAGAGACTATCTTTCCTCCACTGTATATTCTTGCCTCCTTTGTCATAGGAATTGACCATAGGTGTTTGGGTTTATTTTTGGTCTTTCTATCCTGTTCCATTGATCTATATTTCTTTTTTGTGCGCCAATACTGTACTGTATTGATGACCATACCTTTGTAGTAGAATCTGAAATCAGGGAGCCTGATTCCTCCAGTTCCTATTTTTCTTTTCAATATTGCTTCGGCTATTTGACGTCTTTTGTATTTCCATAAAAACTTTAAAATATTTTGTTCTAGTTCTATAAGGAATGTCATTGGTAGTTTGATAGGGATTGAACTGATTCTGTAGATTGCCTTAGGTAGTAGTGATTCTTTCAATCTAAGAGCCTGGTATATTTTTCCATCTAATTGTGGCTTTAATTTCTTTAATCAGTGTCTTATAATTTTGAGAGTACCAGTCTTTTGTCTCTTTAGGTAGGTCTTTTTCCTAGGTATTTTATTCTTTTTGATGCAATGGTAAATGGGATTGTTTCCCTAATTTCTCTTTCTGATTTTTCATTGTTAGTATATAGAAATGCAATCTGTTATTAATTTTGTATCCTGCAATTTATCAAATTAATTGATGAGCTCTAATAGTTTTCTGGTAGTGTCTTTAGGATTTTCTAGGTATAGAATCATGCCATCTACAAACAGTGACAGTTTTACTTCTTCAATTTGGTTTCCTTTTATTTCTTTTTCTTCTCCAATTGCCATGGCTAGGACTTCCAAAACTATAAATAACACTGGTGAAAGAGGATATCCTTGTCTTGTTCCTGATCTTAGTGGAAATGCGTTCAGTTTTTCACCATTGAGAATGATGTTAGCTGTGGGTTTGTCATAAATGGCTTTTATTTTATTGAGGTAGTTTCCCTCTTTGGAGAGTTTTTATCAGGAATGGGTGTTGAATTTTGCCAAAAGCTTTTTCTGAATCTATTATTTTTCAGTTTGTTGATCTGATGTATCACATTGATAGATTTGCAGATATTTAAGAATCCTTGTATCCCTGGGATAAACCCTACTTGATCATGGTGTATGATCTTTTTAAGGTATATTTTTATGTGGTTCGCAAATATTTTGTTGAAGATTTTTACGTCTATGTTCATCAGCGATGTTGGCCTATAATTTTCTTTTCTTTTTTTTTTTGGTGGTGTCTTTTTCTGGCTTTGGTATCAGGGTAATGGTGGCTTCATAGAATGAACTTGGGAGTGTTCCTTCCTCTGCAATTTTCTGGAAAAGTTTCAGAAGAAGAGGTATTAAGTCTTCTCTGAATGTTTGTTAGAACTCAGCTGTGAAGCCATTAGGTACTGGACTCTTGTTTTTGGAAGTTTTTAAATCACATTTTCAATTTCAGTACTTGTGATTCATCTGTTCATATTTTCTATTTCTTCCTGGTTCAGTCTTGGTAGGTTGTACCTTTGTAAGAATCCATCCATTCCTTCTCGGTTGTCCATTTTATTGGCATACAGTTGCTCATAGTAGTCTCTCATGATCCTTTGTACTTCTGCAATGTTAGTTGTAACTTCTCCTTTTTCCTTTCTAATTTTATTGATTTGAACACTCTCCCTTTTCTTCTTGATGAGTCTGGCTAACAGTTTATCAATTTTGTTGATCTTTTCAAAGAACCAACTTTTGGTTTCATTGATTGTCTCAATTGTTTTCTTTTTTCTATGCTTTAATTTTTGCTCTATAATCTTTATGATTTCTTTCCTTCTACTAATTTTGGGTTTTGTCTGTTCTTCCTTGTCTAGATGTTTAAGGTATAAGGTTAGATTGTTTATTTGTGTTTTTTCTTCTTTCCTGGGATAAGATTGTATTGCTATAAACTTCCCTCTCAGAACTGCTTTTGCCGTGTCCCATAATTTTTGGATTGTTGTATCTTCATTGTCATTTGTCTCTATGTATCTTTTAATTTCCTCTTTGATTTTTTCAATGATCCATTGGTTGTTTAGTAGCATATTGTTTAGCTTCCAAGAGTTTGTGGTTTTGCGACTTTTGCTGTTTTTTCTTGTAGAGTATTTCTAATCTCATAGCACTGTCATTTAAGAAAATGCTTGAAATAATTTAGATTTTTAAAAATTTATCAAGGCTTGATCCGTGACCCAAGATGTGATCTTTCATGTAGAATGTTCCATGTGAACTTAAGAAGAAAGTATATTCTGCTGCATTGGGTGAAAAGTTCTAGATATCAGTTAGGTCTGTATGGTCTAGTGTGTCATTTAAGGCCTGTGTTTCCTTGCTTATTTTTTGTCTGGATGATCTGTCCATTGCTGTTAAGTGTGGTGTTCAAGTCCCCCACTATTATTGTGTTACTGTCACTTTCCCCTTTTACGGCTGTTAATAGTTGCCTTATATATTGTGCTGCTCCTATGTTGGTGCAGATATATTTAAAATTGTTATTTCTTCTTCTTGTATTGATCCTTTGATCATTATGTAATGTCCTTTGTCTCTTGTGACCATCTTTATTTTAAAATCTATTTGTCTGATAGAGTATTGCTACTCCTGCTTTTCTATAATTTCCATTTACATGTAATATTTTATTCCATTCCCTCACTTTAAGTCTGTATGTCCTTAGATCTGAAGTGGGTTGTCTGTAGACAGCATGTACATGGGTCTTGCTTTTGAATCCATTCAGGTAGTCTTTTTCTTTTAGTTGGAGCATTTACATCTCTTTACATTCAATGTAATTATGGATAAGTATGTATTTATTGTCATTTACTTAAAGATTTTTGGGGGGAATTGCTATTTTGGGTCTTTTTTCTTCCCTTTCTCTTTTTGTTGTCTTTTCTTACAGTTTGCTGACCATGTTTAGTGTTATGTTTGGCTTTGTTTTTCTAATGCTTTTTTATTTTTATTTTTATTTATTTATTTATTTTTTTGCTATTTCTTGGGCCGCTCCTGCGGCATATGGAGGTTCCCAGGCTAGGGGTCAAATCGGAGCTGTAGCCCCCGGCCTACGCCAGAGCCACAGCAACGCGGGATCCGAGCCGCGTCTACAACCTACACCACAGCTCACGGCAACGCCGGATCGTTAACCCACTGAGCAAGGGCAGGGACCGAACCCGCAACCTCATGGTTCCCAGTCGGATTCGTTAACCACTGAGCCATGACAGGCACTCCCTTGGTTTTTCTTTTTTTAGTGTGTGATTGTTACAGTTATTTGAATAGTGGTTCCCTTATATTTTGATATATCCATCTGTATGTGTGCAGAATTGTTTCATCTTGCTGGTCTCCTTCCTTTCAAATGCATTTTCAATGTTCTGCATTTGTCCCCTCCTCTTCTCATGCTTGCTAGTTCAGATATCATATTTGTCAATGGGTGATTTCCTACTTTTAAATTATCTTTGCCTTCACCAGTGAGTTTCTTCATTTTTTTTTTTTTTCCAATTTCTTGGGCCGCTCCCACGGCATATGGAGGTTCCCAGGCTAGGGGTCGAATCATAGCCACCAGTCTACGCCAGAGCCACAGCAACACGGGATCCGAGCCGCATCTGCAACCTACACCACAGCTCACGGCAACGCCGGATCGTTAACCCACTGAGCAAGGGCAGGGACTGAACCCGCAACCTCATGGTTCCTAGTCGGATTCGTTAACCACTGCGCCACGATGGGAACTCCAAATTGATTTGAGTTGCCTCTTCATTTTTATTTATTTATTTATTTATTTTTGTCTTTTTGATATTTCTTGGGCCGCTTCCACGGCATATGGAGTTCCCAGGCTAGGGGTTGAATCGGAGCTGTAGCCACTGGCCTATGCCAGAGTCACAGCAACGCGGGATCTGAGCCATGTCTGCAACCTACACCACAGCTCATGGCAACGCCGGATCCTTAACCCACTGAGCAAGGGCAGGGACCGAACCCGCAACCTCATGGTTCCTAGTTGGATTTGTTAACCACTGCGCCATGACGGGAACTCCAGTTTCTTCATTTTTAATATTTTTGTTTATAAATGTGGCTTTTCCTTTTCTGCTTAGAGAAGTTCCTTTAGTAGTTGATGTAGAGCTGGTTTGGAGGTGCTGAATTCTCTTAGCTTTTTTTTGTCTATGAAGCTTTTGATCTCTCCATCATCTCTCAATTTAATGAGAGCTTTGCCAGGTAGAGTATTCTTGGTACTTGGTTTTTCTTCTTCATCATTTCAAATATATTTTGCCACTCCCTTCTGGCTTGTAGAGTTTCTGCTGAGAGATCAGCTGTAATCCTTATGGGAATTCCCTTATATGTGATTTGTTGCTTCTCCCTTGTGGGAGAACAATATTTTTTCTTTGAACTTAATTTTTGTCAGTCGATTAGTACGTGTCTTGCTGCATTTTTTCTGGGGGTTATTTTGTATGGAATTCTCTGTGCTTCTTCCACTTGAGTGAGTGTTTCCTTTCCATGTTTGGGAAATTTTCAGTTATAATCTCTTCAAATATTTTCTCTGGCCCTTTTTCCTCTCTCTTCTCCTTCTGGAACCCCTATGATGTGAATACTGTCCCAGATGTCTCTTAGACTCTTCTCAGTTTTTTCCATTCTTTATTCTTTTCTGCAGCAGTGATTTCCACCACTCTGTCTTCCACCTCACTTATTCGTTGTTCCGCCTCCATTAACCTGCTATTGGTTCCTTCTAGACTATTTTCATCTCAGCTATTGCACTATTCATTTTGGTCTTCAGATCCTCTAGCTATTTGTTAAACATTTCTTTTAAGTTCTCAGTCTGTGTCACCATTCTTTTTCCCAGAGCTTGGGTCATCTTTGCTATCATCACTCTGAATTCTTTTTCAGGTAAATCGCCTATCTCCTCATCATTTTGTGGTTTTTGTGTGTTTTTGACTTGTAGCTTTGTCTGAAAGCTGCTTCTTGTCATCTCATAATGTCTACTTTTCTGTTTATCATCCCCTTGACAGTATGATCAAGGTCTGGTATATAGTTTATTTTTATTTTTATTTTTATTTTTTCTTCCCGCTGTACAGCATGGGGATCAAGTTACTCTTACATGTATACATTTTTTTCCCCTACCCTTTGTTCTGTTGCAGTATGAGTATCTAGACATAGTCTCAATGCTACTCAGCAGGATCTCCTTGCAAATCTATTCTAAGTTGTATCTGATAACCCCAAGCTCCCGATGCCCAGTCCTGGAGTTCTCAGGGGTGGTAGTGGTTCACGTGTACCTCTTTGCTGTGTAGGTCCTAGGGATTGCTCTATGTACATAAAGGAGCAGGTGCTGCTGTTCTGCCAGCACTCTCCTTGCTTGGCCACTCTATGGATCTCTTTCTAATGCCTCTCTTGAAAGGGGTCTCACTCCACCTCTAGGGTGGGATTGGGGGGAGTGGCTTCTCCCTACTTGTTGCTCACAGGCTCTCTCTGTAGCTGCAGGATGTGTGTTTCTGGTGGTCCCTCCCCCTGCCTTGCTGCTGCTAGGAGTGCTCTTCCCAGCTCTGCAGATTAGAATGTGGGTTAATGGGCCTCCCCTGGCTCCGTTCATGTGGAAAGAGTGCCACTGACATGAGTCTTCAAGGGGCCACTGGAAGGGGTCCTGTATCTTGTTCTCTTCACTGGTTGGGCAGCCCAGAGCTCTGTCAGAGAGCAGATACCGGCAGTCCTCTTGTGGGAGTGGGTGCTGCCACCAAAAGCTTTTCTGGCGCTGCTTTGCTGGCGGAGTTTCTGCAGATTCTCTGGGTGGTAACAATGCACCTGTGTTTTCCCTGGTAGAAAGGGAGTGGGCACTGGCAGCTCTCTCACGGGAATGGGTGCTGTCACAGTGGCAGGAGCCCTGCAGGTTCTGCCGGTGGAGCTGAGACACCTGAGTTTGCCTGTGTTTTCCCTGCTCAAGTAGATCACTGCTTTTGCAGGAAGTAGGAACTGATGCCAGCAGTTTTTCTGATGCTGCTTTGCTGGCGCAAGCCTCTGTATAGTCTCTGGGCGGAGCCAAAGCCCCTGTATTTTCCCTGACTGGCAGGTAGTGGGCACAGGCGGCCCTCTTGCAGGAATAGGCGCTGCCTCTCTGGGTGTAGCTGAGACTCCTGTGTTTTCCCTGATCAAGAAGGTTGTCACTTTTGCAGGAAGTGGGTGCTGCCACCAGCAGATTTTCTGGCACTGCCCTGCTGGTCAGAGCCTTTGCAAATTCTCTGGGTGGAGCCAAAGCACCCGTGTTTTCCCTGACCTCTTGGGGGTTGAGCTCAGCCACCGAAGGCTGCTCTTCTGGTGCAGGTTGGGCTTCACTAGCGTGGTACCCGGCTGTCAGAACCTGAGAACTTGTGTTACTCTCCCAGGTGGATATTCCACCTGCTCCAAGAAGTTTGTACCCTAAGGGAGGGGCTGCTTCCCAGCCGTTGCTAGGCAGCCACTTTGGCCAAGTGGTTCCCCAGCGGAGGCAGGCAGTGTCCTCCAGCTTGAGAAAGCCGGCAGAGAGAATAAGGCTGTGGTAGTGTTCCCACTCCTTCCTTCAAGCACCCCAAACAATGGTGTCTAGTCTCTAAGCCCGACTGGGTTGCCTCTGCTTAGATGCTGTCCGTTGTCATCGCCCTATACTCTAGTCCCTCTAGGCTGTTGCCACACTATCAACCCCATTTTTTTTTTTCCTTAGGTAGCCAGCCCCAGATCCCTCTTTGGGTCTGATCTCTAAGGCCAAGTTTTAGTTCCCAACACCCGCTGGCACCTGCCTGTGGTTGCCTGCTGTCCATAGCACTGACCGTTTGTGGAGAACTCTCTCCTACTTAACTGCTTCAGTCCAGTTGTCTAGAGTTCCTTCTCCGTTTTGGGCTGATCCTCATTCGGTGGTGGAACTCCCCAGGGTGCAGGAGCTATTCCTCTTTCCAGCTCCCTCCTGGGAGAGCAGGTCCTATCTAGTTTCCTTTCACTTCTTTTTCTCTTGTTTTTCTTCTTTCTCCTATCTGGTTTTGTACTGCTTTTCTTGTTCTATCATAATCTTGACCTCTTTTGTCAGTTTTTCACAAAACAAAAGTTCCACATATAGTTGTATTTTCAATGTATTTGTGGGGGTAGATGAGCCTTACATCCTGCTGCTCTACCATTTAGACCTCCTCACATTATTGTATTTTTAATACTTTTATCTTCTAATCTTCATACTAGAATTAGATGTGATTTATCCACCAGCATTATAACATTAGAGTATTTTGAATTTACCTGTATATTTACTTTCAACAATGAGATTTATAATTTCTTATGTTTTTCTTTTTACTAATTATCGACCTTTGGTTTTATTCTGAAGAAGGCTTTAACATTTCTTGTAAGGCTGATGTAGTGGTGATGATCTTTTTCACTTTTTCTCTTCTGGAAAATGCTTTAACTCTCCTTTAGTTTTGTACAATTTTGCCAAGTAGAATATTCTTGGTTGGCAGTTCTTTTTTTCTGTTCTTTGATTATATCATGCCATGCTCTTCTGGCCTCCAAAGTTTCTCCTGAAAATTCTGCTGACAGTGTTATGAGGGGAGAGTCCCTTTTATGTCACATTTTGTTTTTCTCTTGCTACTTTTAAGGTTTTCTTCTTGTCCTTAATTTTTGATAATTTGATTATAAGGTGTCTCAGTGTGGGTCTCTGGATTCATTTAGAACTTTCTAGGAGGAGTTCCGGTCGTGGCGCAGTGGTTAACGAACCCGACTAGGAACCATGAGGTTGCGGGTTCGGTCTCTGCCCTTGCTCAGTGGGTCAACGATCCGGCGTTGCCGTGAGCTGTGGTGTAGGTTGCAGACACGGCTTGGATCCCGCGTTGCTGTGGCTCTGGCGTAGACTGGTGGCTACAGCTCCGATTAGACCCCTAGCCTGGGAATCTCCATATGCCGTGGAAGCGGCCCAAGAAATAGCGGAAAAAAAAAAAAAGAACTTTCTAGGATTCTTAGATCTGAATGGCTGTTTCTTTTTCTAGCATTGGGAAGTTTTCAGCTATTCATTCTTTGAATAAGCTTTTTGCCTTGTTCTCTGCCTTTTCTCCTTCTGGGATCTCTATACTGTGACTATTGGTCAGCTTGGTGGCATCCCATTAAGTCCCTTAAGCTCTTTTCACCCTTTTTCCTTTGTTCTTTTCTGATTGGATGAAATCCACTCCCCTGTCTTTGAGATTGCTAATCCTTCCTTCCTTTTGATCTACTTGCTGTTGAACCCCTGTATTTAATTTTTCAGTTCAATTATTATATTCTTAGCTCTGTGATTTCTGCTTGTGTTTTCTGTCTCTGGTGAAATTAACACTTTATTCATGCAGTTTCCCTGACTTTGGTAAATATTTTTATGACTATTATTTTGAACTCTTTATCAGCTAAATCTCCATTTTATTAAAGTCTGTTTCTAAAGTTTTAACTTGATATTCTGTTTGTGACATATTTCTATGTTTTTTCATTTTTCCTTTATTTCTATGTGTTTGATAAAACACTCACCTCTCCCATTCTTGCTGGTGTGGTTTCATGTAGGAAATGAATCTTGTCAATCAGCCCAGGCTTTGCTGTCTTTCAAACTGTTTGTGATTATCCAAGTTGCTTTCTTTGTTCTTATCAGCTCCCAGTAGGTGCGGGGGTTGTTAAGACCTATCAGTATCCCAAAGGAGAACATCATAGTAAGCACCTAGATGCAGGCTGATTGAAAGATCCTCAGCAAATTTTGAAATATGTAAATATAGCTCTTTCAGGGAAAGACTGAAAGATGGGCATTTCTCTCTGCTGTGCTGACTCCTGTGGTGATATCCAGTTAAGAACTGGGATTTGTTTATTTGTCTTTCAATTTGCTACAGTCTGTGGGATTGATGAATGCAAGCCCACCTGGACACCAGAGCCAGGGAATCAAGGGGTGAATCCCCTAAGTGCCAGCCATAAAAGTTGAGTTGCCAGACTTGTGTACAAGCTCCTTCCTAGGAGATGCTGTAATTGGGAATGGGATACAGGGAGAATGTGGAGATAGTGTCTGCTGGCTTTCCCCAGTCTCTGGTCTCCAGAGAGGATCTCATTCAGCCCCTAGATGTGTGCTAAATTAGAATCACACAGGCAGCACTTTTAAAGTATGCAAATAGGCCTTGTTCAGATGGGTATTTCTCTCTGCTCCGTCTGTTGAGCCCTGGGGTAATAGCCACAATATCTCAAGAGGTCTTTCAGAACTGTTTCTTTATTTGCTATAGTCTTGTGGTCATGTGGGCACAAGCCCCACTGGCTCTCAGAGCTGGGTATTTTGGAAGTCCTAAAAATGTGCTAGATGTTGGGTCCAAACTTTGACTCCTCAAGAAGAAGCTGGGAATTGTGCATTTTCCCTCATTTGTATGTCACTATGCCAGAAATGGGGTTTATGGTCAAGTATGTCTCAGCCTTTCCTTCCAATTTCAGTGTGGTTATATTCTTGTTCGGTGTGTAGGAGTTGATCAGCTCATTTCTAGGATTCTTTCAGAGGGAACTGCTCTGTGCATAGCTGTTGTCTGTGAAAGAAGTGATTTCAGGAGCCTCTTATGTCACCATCCTCTTCTGAAGGGTACAAAGTTTGATATATAAATATAAAATCTTGCTCATTAATTCTATTAGATAATTCCAGTTTTTCTTTGTTTGTTAGTCATCTACTTTATCTGCATGAAGGGAACATATTAGTTTTCCCCTCCCTCATGCTCTCATTTTTATCATTTTCCCTTGTATATCTAGTAGCTTTTGCTTATGGTTTATTTTTAAAAATTTTTTAAATTATAGTTGATTTACAATGTTGTGCTAATTTCTGCAGTACAGCAAAGTGACTTAGTCATACATATATATACATTCTATTTATCTCATATGTTTTTAAAACTTTTTAATTTAAATCAAATTAATTTTTTTATGATTTTTATTTTTTTCATTATAGCTGGCTTACAGTGTCCTGTTAATTTTCTCCTGTACAGCATGGTGACCCAGTTACACATACAAGTATACAATCTTTTTTTTTTCACATTATCATGCTCCATCATAAGTGACTAGACATAGTTCCCAGTGCTATACAGCAGGATCTCATTGCTTATCCATTCCAAAGGCAATAGTTTGCATCTATTAACCCCAAGTTCCAAATCCATACCACTCCCTCCCCCTCCCCCTTGGCAACCATAACTATCCTTCAAGTCCATGATTTTTGTTTCTGCGGAAAGGTTCATTTGTGCCATGTATTAGATTCCAGATATAAGTGATATCGTAATGTATTTGTCTTTCTCTTTCTGATTTACTTAATATGAGAGTCTCTAGCTCCACCCATGTTGCTGCAAATGGCATTGTTTTGTTCTTTTTTATGGCTGAATAGTATTCCATTATGTATATACACCACATCTTACTAATCCTATTATCTGTCGATGGACATTTGGGTTGTTTCCATGTCTTGGCTATTGTGAGTAGTGCTGCAATGAACACGTGGGTGCATGTATCTTTTTTAAGGAAAGTTTTTGTTTTTGTTTTTTGCTTTTTAGGGCCACTCCCGTGGCATATGGAAGTTCCCAGACTAAGGATTGAATCAGAACTACAGCTGCCGGCCCACACAACAACCACAGCAACACCAGATCTGAGCCGCATCTGAGACCTACACCACAGCTCACAGCAATGCTGGATCCTCAACCCACTGAGCGAGGCCAGGGATCAAACCTGCATCCTCATGGATCCTAGTTGGGTTGTTAACCACTGAGCCATGACGGGAACTCCAAGGAAATTTTCTTCTGGATATATGCCCAAGAGTGGGATTGCTGGTTGTATGGTAGTTCTATGTATAGTTTTTTAAGGTATTTCCGTACTGTTTTCCATAGTGTTTGTACCAGATTACATTCCCACCAACAGTGCAGGAGAGTTCCTTTTTCTCCACACCCCCTCTGGCAATTGTTATTTGTGGACTTAATAATGATGGCCATTCTGACTGATGTGAAGTGGTATCTCATGGTAGTTTTGATTTGCATTTCTCTAATAATCAGTGATATCGAGCATTTTTTTCATGAGCATTTTGGCCATCTGTATATCTTCCTTGGAGAAATGTCTATTCACGTCTTTTGCCCATTTTTCCATTGGGTTGTTGTCTTTTTTGCTGTTGAGTTGTATAAGTTGCTTGTATGTTTTAGAGATTAAGCCCTTGTCAGCTGCATCATTTGAAACTATTTTCTCCCATTCTGTAAGTTGTCTTTGTTTTCTTTTTGGTTTCCTTTGCTGTGCAAAAAGCTTATCAGTTTGATTGGGTCCCATTGGGTTATTGTTGCTTTTATTTCTATTGCTTTGGGAGGCTGACCTGAGAAAACCTTTGTAAGGTTGGTGTCAGAGAATGTTTTGCCTGCGTTCACTTCCAGGCATTTGATGGTGTCTTGTCTTATATTTAAGTCTTTGAGCCATTTTGAGTTTATTTTGGTGCATGGAATTGTGTTCCAATTTCACTGATTTACATGTAGCTGTCCAGGTTTCCCAGCACCACTTGCTGAAAAATCTGTCTTTTTCCTATTTTATATTCTTGCCTCCTTTCTCAAAGATTAATTGACCATAGGTGTCTGGGATTATTTCTGGGTTCTCTATTCTGTTCCATTGGTCTGTATGTCTATTTTGGTACCAGTACCACACTGTTTTGATTACTGTAGCTTTGTAATATTGCCTGAAGTCTAGGAGAGTTATACCTCCTGCTTGGTTTTTTGTTCCTCAGGATTGCTTTGGCAATTCTGGTTCTTTGTGGTTCCATATAAATTTTTGGATTGTTTGTTCTAGTTCTGTGAAAAATGTTCTGGGTAATTTGATAGGGATTGCATTGAATCTGTAGATTGCTTTGGGTAGTATGACCATTTTTACAATATTAATTCTTCCAACTCAGGAGCATGGAATATCTTTCCATTTCTTTGCATATTCTTTAATTTCCTTGATTAACGTTTTATAGTTCTTGGCATATAATCTTCCACCTGCTCAATCATGTTTATTCCCAGGTATTTGATTTTTTGGGATGCAATTTTAAAAGGTATTGTATTTTTGTATTCCTTTTCTAATATTTCATTGTTAGTATACAGAAATGTGACTGATTTCTGAATGTTAATCTTATATCCTGCTACTTTGCTGAATTTGTTGATGAGTTCAAGTAGTTTTTGGATTGAGTCCTTAGGGTTTTCTATACATAGTATCATGTCATCTGCATATAGTGACAGTTTTACCTCTTCTCTTCCAATTTGGATGACTTTTACAATTCTTTTGTTCGTCTGATTGCTCTGACTAGGGCTTCCAATGCTGTTTTGAATAAAAGTGGTGAGAGTTGGCATCCTTTTCTTGTTCCAGCTTTTGGTGAGAAGCCTTTCAGCTTTTCTCCATTGAGTATTATATTTGCTGTGGGTTTGTCATAAATGGCTTTTATTGCATTAAGTTGTGTTTCTTTTATACCCACTTCGGTGAGAGATTTTATCATGAAAGGATGATGGACCTTGTCAAATGTTTTTTATGCATCTATTGAGATGATCATGTGGTTTTTATTTTTCTTTTGTTAATGTGGTGTATGACGTTGATTGATTTGTGTATGTTGAACCATCCTTGTGAACCTGGGATGAATCCCACCTGGTCGTGATGTATGATCTTTTTGATATGTTGTTGGATTCTGTTGGCTAAAATTTTGTTGAGAATTTTTGCATCTATATTCATCAAAGATATTGGTCTATAGTTTTTTCTTTTTTGGTGGTATCTTTGTCTAGTTTTGGAATTAGGGTGCTGGTAGCATCATAGAATGTTTTTGGGAGTGTTTCTTCTTCTTCAACCTTTTGAAAAAGTTTAAGGAGGATGGGTATAAGTTCCTCTTTGTATGTTTGGTAGAATTCACCTGTGAAGCCATCTGGTCCTGGGTTTTTATTTGTAGGGATTATTTTTATGACATATTCAATTTCATTTTTAGTGATCAGTCCGTTCAGTTGATCTATTTCTTCTAAATCAAATAAAATTTTTATTTGAATACAACCTGGCATATATTGCTAATCTGAAAATTAAAAATATAACATTGTACAGAAAAATTGCCTCTGACCTCTTCTTTCCATCTTTAGTCCACCTCCAGGTAACCTTTTAGTGAATTTGGTTTTGTGTTCATCTAGTGGTGCTTCTGTATGTCTAAATAAAATGTATGTACTGTGAATTCTTTTTGGGTAGTTCATTTTAGTAAAACCACAATATGAATTAATTTCTTGCTATTAGTTATGAGAATTTAGCTCACTTATACAAACTCCCTCCTACCCTTCCTATCTTCTCCCAATATTGATACATCATTATTTTTAATTCCTTTCTTGGTTATCTTTCCAAGCTTAAGAATTAAAACCTCTATTTCTCTGTCAACTATAGACAGTACGTCTTGACTCTCTACTTTATAAAAAAAGACTATTAACACCGTTATTCTTCCTTTTACTTTCTTTCCTCACTCTCTCCCAGTTTTAATTTGTAAAACCTATCAGCTGTACTTTTAAAAGCTCTACTTTTTGAACATCGTTTTTAGTAAAAACAGAAGAGGAAGTATAGTATAGTGGTTAAGAACTTTGCCCCTAAGGCTAAACCATCTTTAGGTTTGACCCACTCATTACTTCTGCATGACCTTGGGCAAGTTATGTAATTTCACTATGCCTTACTTTCCCCATGTGTAAAATGGGAATAGAGGCTGTTTCTAAGTTCTGTATCTGGGACATAGTAAATTTTCATTAAATATGTGTTGTTACTGTTATTATTATCTTCAATGCCTTTTAGGACAGGTAATATTTAAGTTTGATTTTTGTCCTTTACGCTTACATTTTAAAGAGATTGATTCTAATATTTGAAGCCTAGTAAATATTTTCATTTTTGGAAATATTTATTTTCATTATAAAGTCAAGTTGTGTGGTATATTTCCTTAATAAGAGAACCACTTAAAGGAAAATGCTCAAGTGGATTGTTCTTTCTTATACTTCACCAGTTGTTAAAAATACATTTTCCACACCTTTTTTGCATAGTTTTTGTTTATCTTGGAGTTTCTGATGCCTTTTCTTTCTCTAATTGATAAAAGAAACTAGTATCTATCACTAGATCATTATTACTTTAAGATTTTTTTAAAGATTCTTTATCACTTTATATTTTATTTGAAAC
The DNA here is from genome assembly GCF_016906955.1 of Phacochoerus africanus. Classification (NCBI taxonomy): domain Eukaryota; kingdom Metazoa; phylum Chordata; class Mammalia; order Artiodactyla; family Suidae; genus Phacochoerus; species Phacochoerus africanus. The sequence goes on from NC_062552.1 coordinate 14,171,705, forward strand.
TTATTCTATTCTTTGTTTCAGAATCCATCAAGGTGCTGTTCTAATTGTTTCATTTCCTTTATATTGGTAGTGACTTTGTAATATAACTTTCCCCAGTATATTTTATGTATATTTTTTACTGTACTTGTGAATTTTCTCATATATTCAGGTACTTCCTCTTCTCAAATCCTATGTATTTTATGATGCTCACTCTTCTTGCATTGACTTTCTTCCCAGAGCCTCCTTTTTTCCTGCCTCTACTTGTGCTTTTAGTCCAGCTCCATAGTTGTCACACTGAAACATCTCTTTTTACTCCTGGTTCTCATCAACTATTTCCTGGATCCCACGCCTTGCTTTTCTTGGTTTATCCTCTTATATTGCTGGAGTAGAATGTGTGAAAGGCCAACTTTTTTAGTCCTTTCTTGTATGAATTTTTTTTTTTTTAGTCTTCCCTTGCATTTAATAGAGTTTGGCTGAGTACTGAATTTTAGATTGTAAATATTTTTCCCTCAGAATTATAAATACATTAATTCCATATCTTCCAGAATCTGGTTTGTAGTGGATTTGTTTTTACCTGTTCTTAACTTTCACAGTAATATTTATAGTTACGAGCCCTTTTCTTTTTTTAGGGCTGCACCTGCACCCATGGCATATGGAGGTTCCCAGGCGAGGGGTCATATCGGAGGTGTAGCTGCCGACCTATGCCACAGACACAGCAATGCAGGATCCATGCCATGTCTGTGACCTGTACCACAGCTCATCAGCAATGCCAGATTCTTAACCCACTGAGCGAGACCAGGATCGAAACTGCAACTTCATGGTTCCTAGTCAGATTTGTTTCCACTGCGCCAAGATGGGAACTCCAGGCATATCCTTTATGTTGATCATACATAGTCACTTTTTCTCTCATATTTTCCATCTTTTTTTCCTTCTTTATATTTTCTTTTATTGTTACCTTTCGACTATTCTATTTTGTGTATCATAGCAATCACCTTTTTAATCCCCAGGAGTTATTTTTTATTTTCACATTCTCCTATTCCATCGTTATGGTGTAATATCTATTCTAATCTTTCTAAGGATACTAGTTAGAATTTTACTTGAAAAAATTCACCACAGTTTACTTCTTTGGTGTTCTAGGCTTATCTCAGATAATTGATGCTTCTTGGTTGTCTGTTCCTATTTAGATGAGGGAATTAAATGATCAGATATTCTAAGGGGTTCTGACAGTGGATATTAGATGAAGGCAATAATTTTGGACTGGTGAGCTTGAGGTCTTTGTGGGAATGGACAATTAGGAGTGACTGTCATAAATTAGAAATAATGACAGACTTATAGTTGTAAATCATCATTCGGAAAACGATTTTGTTTTTCTGGTTAATAGATGTCATACGGTAATCTTTTCTCTAAGAAGTATAAGCCCTTGGGGGTCCTTGGGAGATCCTCAGGAAGTGTATCTGTACAGAAATTGTATGTAAAATTGGGTTTCATGTGTATTTGAAACCCTCTGAAAAGAGGTTTTCCATAATTTTTAGGAGGCCATGACACTAAAAAGATTAACAGTATTCGGTGGTAACATTTATCATTTAAATCTGATGGTTAGGGATTTCTGCATAATGGTGGAATTAGAAAGACGTATTCTTTTTGTTGGTTTTTTGGAAAAGGAAAAATTTTGTTTTCTCCTACAAGAGAAAAGAGGGTTTTCAGGTACAGTTGACATTTCTGAGCTTGGGGCTGAGGCATATTTCTCATTGAAAAGCCTAAGTCATTCATTACATGGAAGCCCAAAAGAGGATACTAATTAATTTCCAAAGTACATGGTGGCAGGATGAACATAAGCTGGTCTCTCCTGACCACCCAAGTGGCAAGCTACTCTGAATGCTTTTGCTTGTACCTTCGTTTTGGGTCCTGAACTAGCTAAATCAGGGTCTTCTAGAGGTTTGCTCTAAATAAGCTAGTGAGCATTTACCTATCCCTAAATAAGACCCACAGACCTGCCTGCCTAATTTTGGCAATCAAAGCTCCATGGCCACTAGCAAGTTTGCCTCTGCTTTGATCTGTGATGTGTATGACACTGTAGTTTTTGGCTGCTCTAAAGCAGACTGCCAATTAGATCCAAATGTGTCCAAAAGCCTCAGAGAGGGCACTGGTGGCCAAGTTTCCGTTAGTGGTTACTATGGATTCATGCCTGCACTATTCTGTTCATTTAGAAATAGAAACCTGTTCTCCTCTTTAATCTTGGGATTGGAGGTAATGGTGGAATTGGGAAGAGAAAATCCCAGAACCTGACTAAAACTCTTGATATCTCTCAACTTTATTTTTTAAAATTAAAGTATAGTTTATTTACAATGTTGCGCCAATTTTTGCTATACCACAAAGTGACCCATTCATATATCTATATGAATATAGATATATGAATATATTACACACGCACACACATTCCCTTTCTTATATTATCTTCCATCATGGTCTATCCCAAGAGACTGGATATAGTTCTCTGAGCTATATAGTAGGATCTCATTGCTTATCAATTCTAAATATAATAGTTTGCATCTACTAACCTCAGACTCCTCGTCCATCCCACTGTGATGTCTCTCACCTTTATCTTTTATTTTTCCTTTAACAGAGGAAAACCTCAAAATGGTAGGAGGTGTGATTTTGTTGTTCAGATTAGGGTATGCTTTTTATCTTTTTAGCTACAGAAGATTGAAGGAAAGAGAAAAGAAAGCTACATTTATTGGAAAACAGCTCTGTGCCTGCAACTGTGTTAGATATTTTCAGGTGTGACTACATTTGATTCTTTAACAATTCTAGAAAATTAGGAGTTAGCATTCTTCATACTGTTGAGGCAATCGTGTTCAGAGAAGATAAATGCACTCTTCTATATTGTATACGTTATAAATGGCAAAACAAATTCACACAGGTATCCGCTGAGTTCAATAGTCTGTGCTAGTTCTACTCAACAGCCATGTGAGTGTTGATGGGGTTAATCCCTTTAGCATCTGAAAAGATCTTAGGAGAACCTCCAGTGGAAAATGAAAATGGGGATATTTAGGCTAGAAGCTTACCTGTGGGTCACCATAAACCAATATAGAATAAAATGAAACCAGGGACCTAATTTCTAGATTTTAGCTCTTTGTAACCATACTTAGAAATTGACTGGGTTTACTTTTCCTTTCTAGTCCTGTGTTTTGGTTTCTTGAAATCAGATTGTTGTTCTGAGAAGTAAACTATGCCAGGGGAAAGGATGGAGGAGAAAAAAAAATGAGAAAAAAAAAACAACCCCCTACAAAACCCAAACCAAACCTCTCTTTCCTAATGAGTCACATTGTCTGCACTTGGTTTTTCATTGACACCAGCTGGGATGGGTTTGCCCCTCTCTCAAGGAGAATTCTAATGATGACTCAACAGGGGTCTGCATCTCATTTGTAGTACTCAAAATGAGTTTGAGTTTCCAATTAAGCATCCAATTGAATGTATGTTTAAAAACATTCTTTTCTTTCTCCCCCATGCTTTTTTTTGGGAGGAGTGTAATTTGATATTTGGGACTGTGTTACACAGAAGTTGGTGGAGTACACTTCACTATAGCTCTTCAGAAATGGGAGGTATATTGTAACGAAAGCTTTTATCTGTGGTGAATATCCTCGAGCAGAGTTTGGCAAACTTTTTCTGTCAAGTGCCAGATAGTAAATATTTGCAGGCCATATGATCTCTGTGGCAACTTCTCAATTCTGGTGTTGTAGTGTGAAAGCAGCCATGAATAGCATGTAAACACTTAGGTGTAACTGTGTTTCAATAAAACTTTATTTACAACAACAACCAGAGGAGCCACATTGGCTGTGAGCTGTAGTTTGCCATACCCTAGCCTGGGAGATGTCTCACATTTTCCTATGTATATAATACCTACTGCCAAACACAGAGTAAGTACTAAATAAATTTTGTTTTGTTTTGTTTTTAGTGACTAAATGCATATAGTAAGGAACTGCAGAACTCTTTCACTATGGTCTGAATTCATATGTTGAAATTAATATATTGGAAACCTAATGCCCAAGGTGATGGTATTAGAAGGTGGGGCCTTTGGAATGTGATTAGGTCATGAGGGTGGAGCCTTCATGAATGGGGTTAGTGCCCTTATAAAAGTGACCCCAGGGAGTTCCCACTGTGGCTCAGTGGGTTAAGAACCCAACTAGTATCCAGGAGAATGTGGGTTAGATCCCTGGCCTTGCTTCATGGGTTAAGGATCCAGTGCTGCCATGAGCTGTGGTGTAGGTCGCAGACATGGCTTGGATCCCGTGTTGCTGTGGCTCTGGCCTCAGCCAGTGGCTACAGCTCCAATTGGACCTCTAGCCTAGGAACCTCCACATGCTGCAGGTGGAGCCCTAAAAAGACAAAAAAAAAAAAAAAAGCAAGCTTCTTGACTGTATTCAATGCTGCATTTACTAAACTTTATCATGTGTTCTAAGGAAAGCTATTTCTTTCGAAGAGAATATTATTAATCTCTGCCATATCAGATAAGGTTTTCTGTGTTGTAAGAGATGGAAAACCCAATTCAAACAGGCCTAAACAATACAGGAAATTTGTGGGCTGATGAACTTGAAAAGAACAGACATAAAGCAGGCTTGACCCAGTCACTCCAGTTCCTCTTTGCCTCTCCTCTGCCTGCCATGGCATTATCTTCATTCTTAGATTTCACTCTGTGGGATAGCCCTTAAGGTTTTCTTGTTTGGGGATGATGGGGTGGGCAAAATGAACTTCTTAAAAGTTTGCTAACCTTGACTGATTTTGGAAACAAAGGTAAGAATGGACTAATGTGTCCTGGTTTGGGCTTGGGGAACACCAGGAAATTGGGCAAATCAGTCAAAGATTTGGTGGTCTTGAGAACTGGGAAAAAAAACAGAGAGTGGATTCATTCTAGGGAAAAGAGGAATATAGGAGCCCAGTAGGGATGCTGAGCCCAAAGCCACTTAGAGTCACTGAAGTTTAGGGGGAAGTTGGAATATAAGGGTAAATGAACAGGTGGGAAAGAACCAACTCCTGAAGCTGCCTGAAGGAGTCATCTCCAAGATGAATGGACACTGCTGAAGAATTTTGAGCAAGGGAGTGATGGAACTAGACTTGAACGTTGGAAAAATTCTTCTGGCAGCTTTGTGGAAGGAGGTTCACGGAGAGGCCAGAAGAAAAGCAATGAACCTAATACAATCAGCTGCATATAGCTTGGGAAAAACAGGATGGAGAAGAGAGGAAGGGCAAGAGAGCCATTTAGATAGAATAAACCCACTAGATATGGGGAGAAGTGAAGCAACCAGAATGACCTCTGGGCTTCTAGTTCAGTAACAGAGCCCATAACAGAGCCCATGGTGGGGCCATAAACCACAGTGGATATGAATAAACATACCCCTGTGCCTTTGTTTTCGAGGATATGTATGTGGGGTGGAGTGGGGGGTGGGGGTGGGGGTGGGGTCTAGGATGTGTTGTCCCCTAATAGAGGTGACAATCCCCAGATAGTATCTTAGTTGTGCAAGTCAGGCTGGGGTCTCTGCAAAGGTCTGAAACTAATCTAAAGCCTTGATTCCTCCCGCCTTGGAGAAGTGTGGTGCTCTGCCTGGATTGAATTCAGATGCAGTTGTAGAGCCCCTGGCTACTCAGCTTCTTCAAATAAGCCCTGGGTGGAATCACTAGCGGGGAACTGGCCTTTCTGCCTAATCTCAGGCTGCTCTTGCTAATGCAACAAACTCTAATCGTCCAAGCCACCTGGCCCTGAAAAGGAAAAAATGCCTTTCTTTTGCTTTTGTAAAGAGCCTGGCAGAGGAGTCGCCATATGCAAATGCCTTAGGCATCCTGGTGGGGAAAGACATGAGGGGGGCAGTCCAAGCCCTGCGTCCTTCTGTGACTCAGCCAGGCCTCACAAAGAGCATTCTCCAAACCTGCTAGGGAAGAAAGAGAGCTGAAAGGAGCCTCGTCATTGTTCTGGCCGTGGGAACATATGTCAGAAAGCCGCTGCCAAAAGGTTCCCAGCATTGCTTCCCAGGCAACATCACGCGTTAAAGTGGGGGACTGTAGCAGCTGCGGGGCCAGCCTGCCAGTGACCAGAGGAAGGATAGCTGCATGGAGAGAGCAGTGTGGGAAGTCCTGGTTTTGCAGGACACTGTTTCCTTCTTCAGAGTCTCAGCTCATCCTGCCTCCAAAGACCTGAATATTAGGAATTGTGGGCTGGAGACAAATTGAATATATGATTTAATCAAGATTGGTTCTTTAGTTAGAAAATGCTTTATGGTAAAAAGGATTCTAAATTGAAAGGCAATGTCATTCTCTTCAGCAATCCAGGAAGCCTTTGAAAGCTCCAGTGTGAGTGAGTTGCTTTGCAGGTAAAACCAGTCTCTTAGTCATAGCTGAGGAGGTAATGGAGCACTATGCCAACTGCGGATGTGGCAGACAGAAGTATAGCTATGGATATTACAGAAGAAAGCTTTTCTTTCATTTTTATTTAAAAAAATAATTTTTTAAGTCTGCACCCATGGCATATGGAAGTTCCTGGTCTAGGAGTTGAATTGGAGCTGTAGCTGCTAGCCTGCACCACAGCCACAGCAAAGCCAGATCCGAGCCAAGTCTGTGTGACATGCATCACAGCTCACGGTAATGCTAGGTCCTTAACCCACTGAGCAAGGCAAGGTATCGAATATGCATCTTCACGAGCACAATGTTGGGTTCTTAACCCACTGAACCATGATGGGAACTCTGAAATTTATTTTTATTAAAGAAGTATAGTTGATTTACAATGTTGTGCCAATTTCTGTTGTACAGCAAAGTGACCCAGTCATACATACATGTGTGTGTGTGTGTGTGTATATATATATATACACACACATATATATATCCCTTTCTGGTATTATCTTCCATCATGGTCTATCCCGAGAGTGGATATACTTTCCTGTGCTTTACGATAGGGCCTCACAGAAGAAAATTTTCAGTCTTCTCTCTAGCTTCCTTTCTCCTCTGGTCCCTGTACTTCTTTCCTGTCTAAAAATGCTCCTTCCTGATACTATAAAGAAGAAAGAAGTCCCCAGGACTTGGTTTTATGCACATATGAACAACCAAAGTGGTACGGAGAACTCTGGTCCAGCCAATTCATCAGCCTGTGTTGAAAGATCACCGTGGGTCAGGAAGCGCAGGGGAGGGGTGATAACAGCTGAGACACAGTCCGTGCTCTTAAGGTGCTTACCATATGCAGGAGGATGGCCTTTTCAAGCAACCATAACACATGTCAGAACGTAGTAAGGGATCTGGGAAAGGTACAGACAAACTAGCAGGCAATGTAGACGGAAGTATTCTGACAAGAGACCTGGGGAGGTTTTCAGGCAAAAAAATGTCACGGGGAGAGAGAGCCAGAGAAAGATGATGATTGCGAGAATAGACATTGCTTTTGCTGGGAAGGAACTAGAAAGTTCTCAGGGGATATATTGTTGCAAAAACTCTTGTTGGGATGGGTGACACAGCAGGAGGCCACCTATGATTAACTTTCTTCCCTCAGGGTGTTGGAATTTGGGACAGTTGATCTTTCATAGTTAGAAAATGTTAACACCTGACTACAAGTTTGAAATAGGCTAAACAGGGGCCAGTCCTCCCTGGGGGTTTCCACAGGAACAGGTGAAACACAAAGGCCTCTGACCTTTCAGAGTTAAATGGCTAAGCCAGAAAGGAAGATGAGTAGAGTTTTTCCTGGTCTGTTTTTCCCTAGTTCATATTTATTGAGAGGCTTTCCTGGGCACTATGGAAACCACCTGGTCACCAGGAATGTGGAGTCAGATGGAAGAGATACAGAAGTTGGTTTTTATTGCTTAGACTATGAAACTGATATTTTTCAGCGCCCCTGAAGGCACTGAAACCATTCATCTAACAAAACATTTCTCTTAGGCCTTTACTCTGTTCAAGCCAAGGCAAAAAATAGCCTTTCTGGTGGTCTTGTTTCATATATTCTTTGAGACACATGTTTCTGAATACTTTTGTGAATTATATGTTGGCCTCATTTTGATTCAGTGGTTGAATATGGAGATGCCTTGGTTGGATTGTTAGGTAGCATTTTTCAGGGTCCACAGAACCCCTCCTAAGAAAAGTGGGAAAATGCAGATGTGGTCCCTAAAGCCCTACAGAAGGGGTGGTGTTGGGTGGGGAGTGTGGACAGGGCAGGAAGTTGTATTTGTTGGCTATCTTTATGCTCTGATCACAGTGCTAGGTGCTTTGTAGGGAATATCTTTGCTATTCTTTAAGACCACGAATGAAATAGGAGGTTTCCTATAGGATGATGAAGAAAGACTCTGAGAGGTTAAGTAACTTGTCTTAGGCCTATCTACTTGGCAATGATGCGATTCTGAGTAAGGGCAAAGCTCTTTATCCTGTCTGAAAAAGATGGCATGCCTTTTCTTGAAACAGGTGGGGCCTGTAACAAATTGTTGCTCTACATCTGACCGCAAAAACTGTTGCTCTTTATTTGACAAATGAATCCAATACCTAGTGATTCTCTATTACTTGCTCAGAATTGTGCCAGGCTTTGTGGAGGCTGAAATCAACTAAGGTGTGGTGTCTGCACTTTAGATGCTTATAACTGATCTTCAGGGAGAAGATAAATTTAAGAAACAAGACAAAAATCTGAAAAGTCCACAATGGCGTGTAACTCAGGGATGAATGACGGCTGGCAGATCATGGTGGAAAAGGCAAAGGGTCAGATGAGTCAGAGGAGCCCAGATCTGCCTCCTGGTCTGTGAAAAAAACCTCCATATGGGAAATTAGAGGAATGAGAAGGCAGCAGAGGTCGTTTATCTGGAAAACTTGGTAACCTGCACCCTTGGGATTTATTTGACCAGCTTTATGGTGTTGATTAAACTCAGGCTTTACGATATCCCCTGCACTTTGTCAGGCACCTAAGGCCTTGGTAAATAATTTAATAGAAGGACTGTGACTTCCGGGTCTTGCTGTGTTTGTCAGCTTGTGCTGCCATAACAAAACACCGGGGACTGGGGAATTCAAACAATGGAAATGTATTTCTCAGCCTCCTGACAGTTCTGGAGGCTGGGAAGTCCAAGATTAAGGTCCTGGCAAAGATCATTCTGAGGCTTCTCCTGGCTTGTAGGCCACTGTCACTCATATGACCTCAGAGAGTGCTGAGCTCTCGTCCCCTCATATGAGGATATTAATTCCATCATGGGAGCCCTACCCTTGTGTCTTCATCTAAACCTAAGTATCTTCCAAATGCCCCGCCTGCAAATAATATCACATTGGGAATTATGGCTTCCATGTATAAATTTGGGGAGGTCAGGGGACACAAACATTTAGCTCATACCACTTGGTACCCTCAAGATCTACAATGAAAGGGAGAAAGGGAAAAGCACAACGAAATTTCTGCCTCCTGCCACCTTTGAGCTTTGTGATAGCAAGAATGCATCCTAAGGAGTCTCTGTTGTGACATAGCTGGCCAATGATCTGGTTCGGCTCTGTGGCATTGCCAGTTTGATCCCTGTCTGGTGCAGTGGGTTAAGGTTCTGGCAATGCTGCAGTTGTGGCATAGGTCATAGCTGTGGCTCGGATTCTATCTCTGGCCTGGGAACTTCCATGTCGAGAATGCAGCAATAAATAAATAAGTAAATAAATAAATTAAAAAAATAATAAAAAGAATGCATCCAAAATACTGTCAGTGATTTTTTTTTTTTTTTTTTTGGTCAGTGATGTGTTGACTACTTTGAGGCCACACTGATTACAATATTTTGTCATGTCTGAGGTCGAGGCATGTTTGAAGGTTGTCACGGTGCCATGCATCAGTTCATGTGTGGACTGTTATGGTCTCTTGAATGCATGCACTTGAGAAATATACACTCTCTTAGTCAGGTCATACAACTTACCCATCAGCTCCCATAATTAATCTAACATGTGGGCACTGCTCAGCTCCTTCCCAATGGATTACCTGGTCCTGACTTGATAATAGCCAATGGTTATTTTTTTTAATTAGTATTATGGCTCTTTCATTCAGTGTTTTCTTTTTTCTTTTTTTTTTTTTTTTGTCTTTTTGCTATTTCTTTGGGCTGCTCCCGTGGCATATGGAGGTTCCCAGGCTAGGGGTCCAATCGGAGCTGTAGCCACCGGCCTACGCCAGAGCCACAGCAACGCGGGATCCGAGCTGCGTCTGCAACCTACACCACAGCTCACGGCAACACCGGATCGCCAACCCACTGAGCAAGGGCAGGGACCGAACCCGCAACCTCATGGCTCCTAGTCAGATTCGTTAACCACTGCGCCACGACGGGAACTCCCATTCAGTGTTTTCAATGACATCTTCCTATTTGAGTCTCCTCTTCTGCCTTTTCTTCCTTGCTCAGCAAAACATCAATAAAGTAGCCATTAATTGTCTGAATCTTTATTTTTCTGGCTGTGGATCAGGAGGAGTCATGCCTGGTACATTGATTTAAGATAAGCAGGGGCGGGATATCACTAAATATTTATAAACAACATTATAAAGAAAATTCCAAGGAAAGCGAGGGGGGAGTTGGATGGGTTGAGTGCCCTCTGAAGAGAGGTTCCTGTTGTGCTGGGCAGGGTGGCACTTGTTCTGTGAGGAAGGAATCCCACAACCTTCATAATGACCCATGGCCACTGGCTTCTGAGGTTTTCCTTCCAAGCAGAGCAGACTCTGGGGCAAGTAGGGTGACTCTAATTTTCAACCTTAATTTTTCTTAGCAACATTCAGTTTCTTAATATGCTTCGCCAAGGTAACTCAAGGAGGCAAGTCCATCATTTTGGATGACCCAGCCTAAGTCATATCACTCAGGACATCACAGAGGATATCCATATGAATATATGGAATCACAGAACTTGTGGGTGGAGGAGTTTTAGGGGTCATTAGTCCAGTTCTTGATTTCAGGTAAGGTAACAAGGCCCACTGGGATGGTGTCAATCAACAGGAGAGCTGGCATTACACCTAGGCCTCCTGATTCCTACTCAATTCACTGTCATGTTCACTGTGCCCAGCTCCAAAACTTATGCTTGTGTGTGTGTGTGTGTGTGTGTGTGTTTAAGATAAACATCCTTTGAAGATTTCCTGATATTTTAGCAACATGCTGGAAATTTTATAAGCTCATGGTTTAATAGGCAAGGTTAGAACTTATTTGTCTTTTCCCACATTTTTAGCAGAGCAAGCAGCAGATCTAGAGGTGATGAAGTTTAGAAAATATGCTAGAATAAAATCTCTTAGGCCAATAAAACCAAGGTCATGTTTTGTTCAGGGCTCTGTATTTTTTTTTTTTTTTTTTTTTTTTTTTGCAGAGCCCATGGCATGCAGAAGTTCTCAGGCCAGGGATCAGAACCTACACTACAGCAGTGATAACACCAGATCCTTAACTGGTAGGCCACCACTGAACTCCAAGGGCTTGGGTTTTTTTTGTTACTCATTCAATCTGGGGTCAGACTGAATCATTGCCTTTTTCTAGGCAGTTTTCACGGGCAGTCGGAAGAAGACGTGCTCTGTTTTCAGGCATTGTTATATATATTAGCTGGGGGTGGGAGTGGGTAGGGGGATGTGGTAACAGGAGGAAAGAGAGAAGAAGACAGCAGTGTAGCCAGAAGGGAAATGGCACTTGTGTCAGGAAACATATTTCTTCCCCATGATGGTTTTGTTACTGAAATACAGTCCATTTTGCATCTTAAGGCTTCTTCTACTATTAAGGACAATTAAGATGAATTAAAGGTACACTTTATGGCAGTTGGTAAGTTCACAAAAGATTCCACAACTGCAAGCTGGGAAACCAAGTAGCCTCAACTGTGCCACTAAGAAGCTGAGCATCCAAAAACATTATCTGGAGTTCCCGTCGTGGCGCAGTGGTTAACGGATCTGACTAGGAACCATGAGGTTGTGGGTTCGGTCCCTGCCCTTGTTCAGTGGGTTAACGATCCGGCGTTGCCCTGAGCTGTGGTGTAGGTTGCAGACGTGGCTCGGATCCCGCGTTGCTGTGGCTCTGGCGTAGGCCGGTGGCTACAGCTCCGATTCAACCCCTAGCCTGGGAACCTCCATATGCCGCAGGAGCGGCCCAAGAAATAGCAAAAAGACAAAAACAAACAAACAAACAAAAAACAAAAACAAAAACATTATCTCCCACTTGGGCCCCAGTTCCTTTCTGTCATGAAGAAGTGAAACAGATGACTTTTTTGTTCTCTTGAAGCTCCCCACTTCTAGATCATCCCTCATGGGAAGATATCCTGTCCCCCAAATCATACTGACTTGTTGGGCATTCTGCCAAACGGAGCAGCAGATATCATTACATACGGTCAGGATCACTGGTTTGCTGGTTAATACCCAGAAGGTTATGAGTAGGAGGCTGCCTTCCTTCTTTTACCAAAAACTGATTAGGAAGATCTTGGAATCTGGAGATAGATGGGTTGTCTGGAAGGCATCTTGGCCAAAGAATTCTGTCTTGAAGGCTTGTTGTGATAAAATTCCCAGCTCAGTGTCCAGCACTGCATAGCTTCCTGGGATTGTAGATTTCTTCTGGTAAATATTTTTGATTGCTGAGGAAAGATCTTAGGTTGCCTTCAATGAAATTGGCCTTGGGACATTCTCTGCTAGCTTAGTGCTCAATCCCTTCACTTTTGGCCCACCAATTAGCCTTTTCTGGCTGCTCCTTGGAATTGCTGAATTTCCTCAGGCCGTCTCCATGTGCTTCTGAGCTGTCTCTTTGCTATGGACTCTCTAAAACTTGCTTGTTAGGTCCCATATTTCCTCAGGATCTAACCACTCTTTCACATGACAGCCAGTGATCTCCTTCCCCTCCCCCAAATTACATATATAAATATGTATATAAAAAAGTGGTGAGGGAAGGAATCACATTCTACAGTCTGTGACAAGTCAAAGAAAAATAGTAACTTCAAAGCTTCTGTCAGATGCTGAAGGTAACTTATCTTTTGTTTAGGAAAATACTTGGATAGATCATTTTGGTAAGAAAAAAAAAAAAAAAAGAGATCGTGCTTCCTAGAATGACCTAGAGGAGAAGATGAGACCAAAGTGCTAAATTGCTTTGTGTAATAAAATTAAGGGAATGTGAGTTTGCTTGAGTGGTCGCTTGGTAGAAAGATGGCATCCTAAACCTAAGCTTTTAGTAAAGGCTTGTTCCATGAAGTAGTAGTGATAGAGTTGCTTTGGGTGTTGAAAGGAGGTAGGAAGGTGGTGGCCAAAGTGAGGGGATGGAATGAGGAGACAGGTCAGCATTTGCAGGAAGCAAAATGGTAAGTAGGACTGAGACAGCATCAACAGCAGAGATTTGGAGTGATAGGAACCAAGAAAGCATGTTTCCTGGACTCCTTAAACATGTCAGGGAGGTGATTAGGTTTCTCAGCATATGTTAGATGGTAGCTCCAGCCTTTTTTTTTTTTTTTTTTTTTAAAGAGCTGCACCTGGCATATGGAAGTTCCCAGGCTGGAGGTCAAATCAGAGTTGTAGCTGTCGGCCCAAACCACAGCTCACAGCAATGCCAGATGCATGCCACCCACTGAAAAGGGTGACCCCTGAATAGCTGGTAAACTTGGGGATATTTGGGGTATACAAACAGGACATGTGCACACACAAAATGTGCAAAGTGATCTGGTTTCGGGTGACATTGTATACTCCCATGCCACCTAAGTTTGTGGTTGCATGTTAACAACCTCTGAAGAACTTTGAAAAATTACTTTGCCCTATCCATCTGCAGATAGTCTACTTCAAAGACTCAGGGTTGTGAAGTCCAGGCATTGATATTTTAAAAAAGATCCTTCTTGATTCCTAAATGCAGGTAGGGTTGAGAGTAATAGATCAAATGGCTACTTTAAGATAGGTAATTTTTGCTCATTTCTATTCCAACTTCAGTTATAGAGATAAAAAATGATCTGCAAGTGTATTATCAGCAGCAATAATTTTTAAAATGGATTTATGAAGATGGAACATTTCTATCCCAAACTGCACCACACATGGTTGTACAATTACTAAACAATATCAGTTGATATCATTATATCTGCATTCTAGCTATGATCCAAACCAAGCACACTGTATTTGAAGTTTAATTTCCTCAACTGCGAAGTAGGGCTCCTCAGGATATCTGCCCAATCTACCTCGTGAGTTAGGAATGAAACAATACAGTCACACATGCAAAAGTTTTTGATAAAGGTAGAAAAGTTTACAGCAGTATAGGGTATGGTAATTTTCGTTTCCTTTGTAGTCCTGGTTAGTCCCCACACTTGAAGGCCTGTTTCAATTTCCCATCAATGGGAGGCACAACCAGCGGAGGGCGGAACCGGCGGAGGGCGGAACCCACAGAGGGCGGAACCAGCGGAGAGCGGAACCCATAGAGGGCGGAACGGGTGGAGGGAGGAACCCAAGGAAGGCGGAACTCGCGGAGGTTGGGAGAACTGTGCTCTTACGATTTTATGTGAAGAACTTGTGCGTCCACGAGTTTTGATATTAAGTGTCCTGCAACAAATCTCTAGAGGATACAGAGAACCGACCGTATAGGTATATGTGTACATATATACCCAGAAATATACGTAAATAATATATATATAAGTATGTGTATTACCCATATGCCCAGCTATGTACAAGTCTATGCGGTGTCTACTGGGCCTTTGGAAACAATGGTGTGCTCCGGGTATTGCTCTGCAGTTCAGGAAGTAAACACTAAAACATAGTGGCTGCAGCTTCACCTTTGTGCCAGCCAGGTGTTCTGGTACCTTAAGATGATTCACCATAGGCTTCCGGCCTTGTTTCTTTTCTTGCCTTTGGATGTTTTGGGTGGAAGTCATCTCGAGGTATAGGATATGATAGGGCAGGGTAGAGTGGGGGGCGGGGTGCCCTCCAGAGCCAGGGCAACCTTCCCAGCTCTCAGATGAAAGCATTTCTTGGAGTTCCCTAGCAGCTCAGCAGTTAAGGAACCTGACTAGTATCCATGAGGACAGGGGTTCCATCCCTGGCCTCACTCAGTGGGTTAAGGATCCGGTGTTGCAGTAAGCTGTGGTGTAGGCCAGCAGCTACAGCTTCAATTTGACCCCTAGCCTGGGAATTTCCATGTGCCTCAGGTGCAGCCCTAAACAAACAGACAAAAACAAAAAAACTCATTTCCTGTGGATGGGGAGCTTTTAGAGGGGCCACTGGTAGAACTGCACCCTCAGAAATGGGTGGCCCTCCTCAATAACTCTTCATTGCCTTCTTTTAGGGCCACACCTGTGGCATATGGAAGTACCCAGGCAAGGGGTAGAATTGAAGCTGTAGCTGCTGGCCTGTACCTCAGCCACAGCAACGTTAGGTCTGAGCCATGTCTGTGATCTACATCACAGCTCACACACAACACCAGATCCTTAACCCATTGAGCGAGGCCAGGGGTGGAACTCTCATCCTCACGGATAGAGTCAGTTTTGTTACCACTGAGCCATGTTGGGAACTCCCTCTTTTCATTTCTTATTCCCGTTTACCTCCTTCTTGTGGAAACAGTCAGGACTGAAAGGTGTTCAGGTGCTTCATTCCTTGTTTATGGCAGAGAATCTCTTCCCCAGCTCTTGGCTCTCCCCAGTGGGGAAGGAGTGGCAGCTCTTACAGAGGCTTTGCTGTGTGGAGTCAGGAGGGGGCTGGCCTGGGACTGGCATAGCTCTGCTGTGGGCTAAAGAGGAAGTCCTAGTAGGAATGTTCTAATGGGAGGAAAGGGTGTTGGTGGCTGTATGGTTAAATCGTAGTAGGGGATTTTAGTGGAAACTCAAAAAGTATGTGCTGCTTTCCCTTTTTTAGTGAATTTAGGGGATTTTAGTGAAAACTCAAAAAGTATGTGGTGCTTCCCCTTCTTTCACAACATCCTAGAATACTGTTTTTACATGAGCTATCCTTAGGGAGGATTAAGAAATCTGGAATCAAGAACATGGTTTTATTGTCCAGTTTTTTTTGCTTTCTAGAGAAATTCTTTCCTGCCCTTTCTCTTGGTTTTTTAAGGTATCCACAGTCCAAGGTTGAATGTGGGTATGGAATTGGTACTGGTCTGTTCAGCTCAGAGTGGAATTTGTCTTAAATAGTTAAGGGGACCAGGGGGCTGAGATAGTACTTCTATCTTCACTCTCCTTCCCCTACCCCCATTGATAGTGAGGACACCAGTGCTGGGTGTAGATAGGATTTGCCTTTGGTCCCTGTGGGAAGTCTGTGAGCCTGGAGGTGTATGTGTGGGGCATTAGAGCATTTCCATGGCAGTGTTATTCTGGCCTTCAGGTTCTTCTTCCATAGCTTGCAGAACAGTCCTTGGGCTGCTGGGTGCCAGGGGTCTACATTTGGGTCTGAATCTTGCTGCTGGTTAGTCCTGTGACCTCAGGTAATTTACTGCATCTCGTTTTCCTCCCTTTACCTGTTGGATAGAAATACTTTGTTAATTATAAATTAGTGTAAAGAGTTATAGTTCTGGTACTTACATGGAGGCCAGCTTGATTTCTGTTGAGCATGTATGTATAGGGAGGGAGGAGAATGTCAACAGTGAGTTTAGGGTCAGAAAGATCCTGTAAACTCAAAAGTGTGATTGCTGAGGGGCACAGAGGAAAGGATAGCACAACAGGTGCATTTCAGAGTGTGGTCAGTTGCATAGACCAGAGAGAAAAAGTTGTGGGGGGAGGGGCGGAGGGAGGGCAGAAGGAGAAAAAGCTGGCCGGGCCTTTTATTAAAAGCTATGAGAGGAGTTCCCATGGTGGTGCAGGCTGTAAGAAACCCAGCTAGTATCCATGAGGATGCAGGTTCAGTCCTGGCCTTGCTCTGTGGGTTAGGATCTACTGTTGCCATGAGCTGTGGTGAAGGTTGCAGGCACAGCTTGGATCTAAGTTGCTGTGACTGTGGTGTAAGGTGGCAGGTGCAGCTCTGATTTGACCTTTAGCCTGGGAACTTCCATATGCCACTGTTGCAGCCCTAAAAACAAAAAACAAAACAAAACTATGAGAGATGACTTTTCTGAAGTGAAACTGAAGTGAAGAGACAGTAACTTAAAATTTCTCTCTCCACAGTGCGTCACATTCAACTGTTAGAGATTTATTCCTTTGGATGAAACACCATCCTTTTGTTACCATTCTAATTTAAAATACAGATGTGTTTGGAAAGGCTAATGTACTGAGCCTTTATTCCTTTTTCTGTTCATTTCCCAACCCAATAGGGACAGCTTGGGTAAAAGTGATGGTGCAGGATTATCTGTGGGGGAAAAGTTAAATCAGGGTATGGATGAAGAGGAAGGTTTTAGAGACTTATTTTCACCTATTTCACCATTTTGCTTAGGGCTCAATTTCTCTTGGAGTTTTCAGAGAGGACAGGGAATGAGTGTGCTGATGCTTCTGCCTGAGACTGGAACTGAGTCTGGGGTGATACTTTAACTAGAGAGTGGGGAGAAAAAAAATCTCTGGTGTCCAGAAACTGAATAACACTTCTGTTCCCTCACTGTATGCTATTGAATATGTTGGTTGGCCGAGCTTAATGGAAACACTGCATTCCTGGGCAGAGCACCTCATGCGTTCTTCAGAGAAACCGCTTTTCCCTCCACAGCCTGTGTTGCCTCAGGACAAGCTCTGATCTCAGAGGGAAATATGTGCTAATGGCAATTAATAAATAACCTGTCACACTTCACAAAAGCCTTTCAAATCCATTATGGCATTTGGTACTCACAAATTCCTTTCAGAGGGCTAGATGCGATTCTGGATCTAATTAGTATATGAGGAAATGAGAACTCTGAGTTGCTGCAAAAATCATGAAGTTGCCAGGAGTTCTCTTGTGGTACAGCAGGTTAAGGAGCTGGCATTGTCACTGCAGTGGCTTGGGTTGCTGCTGTGGCGTGGGTTCGATCCCTGGCCCTGGAACTTCCACATGCCTTGGGCACAACCAAAAAAAAAAAAAAAAAAATCACGGAGTTGCCTTGAAGCCACATTGCTGGCACCTTGCAATTAAATCAGAATGTTGATGATGCTGATGATAGGTGCTTCTTTTGTTAGAATATCAGATTCTTTTGTTTCTTTAGCTCTTGAGGAAAATGATACTTATGAGAGAAAATCTGAAGCCCTCGGTGTGAGACGGTGAGGCCATTTGATGAGAAAGGAGACCTCATCAGCCTCCTCAACAGCTTGTGCAGTTACTCTGATGAGGCAGTTTTCTTGCGCCATCTAGTGCTTTACAGAAGGAATGGCAGGTGAGTGGCTCTTGGTCACAGGACTGCAGTTACATCAAGGTGAGTTTTAAGGTGACAGAGTTGAGTTTTTCTTAAACTGGGGTCTGTGAGTCATTGTATTTATTTCCAGAGGTTTGTGAGAATAATTTTCTTTAAAAGTTGTATTTTCTCACAGATACTTTAGGATTGAGAGAAAAGATCTGATGAACAAATGCATAGCATGTTGTATTATTCATTTTACTGATGAGTAGTTGCATTTTAAAAGGGCTACACAGAAAGAACAATAATTAACCCAAAAGAAGGGAGCCCTTTAAGAGACACTGAGTCTCTTGGGGGTAGGGACCAAATTAGTTATATTCATACCCCTAGTCTAGTGAGCAGGGCCACGTAGTAGTCACCAGTGAGTACACATTCTGTCACTGACAGCATGATTTCACCACAGTGGCACCTGGATGAGGGATGTACCTCCTGCTGGCCAGTGGTCTTCTCAGATACTGAGTGAGCTATGGGAGTCTTTGCTTATTTTCACGGAGTCAGGTAGCGTAAGTATGGGAGGCATATACTTTTAAGAGATGAATACCAACCTGGTCTTTTCTAGAAACAGGGTTCATTTTTATTTTAAAGGATAGTTAAGGCATATGGAAATATAAAGACATATAAGGCATAAAACAGAGAGAATGTTAAAAATCCATTTATAGGCTCCATCCTTAAAACTGGAATCAGGATTAGAATCTGAAAGTGGGTAGCCATCTTGTGTTTGTGTTGACTTATACTAGCTTTTACTTACAAATTTGACCATCCCCCACCCCCTCAGAACTGAAATAGAGTAGAGGAGGAGAGCTTTTTCTGGGTTTTGTAAGATCTAGAAAA
Source organism: Phacochoerus africanus (assembly GCF_016906955.1). Taxonomy (NCBI): domain Eukaryota; kingdom Metazoa; phylum Chordata; class Mammalia; order Artiodactyla; family Suidae; genus Phacochoerus; species Phacochoerus africanus. The sequence continues at coordinate 14,190,721 of NC_062552.1, forward strand.
TAAAGATGGAGGGGTAGAGTTAGAAAACAATGTAGGGGGACAATAAAGAGATATATTGAAGTTAGCAACTGGCTTGTCAGTAGAGAAATTAAGAGCATCAACTCACAAGAGTTTGTACAACTTCTCTGATTCCCAAAGGAAGTGGATCTGTGTCAGCTAGTTTCCATGTTGGCCAAGTGTTATGTATGTTAAAAGGAAAATAGTATTTTTCATGTTTAATGACTTTTGAAAATCGTTTGCAAAGTTGTTTTCTTTTTTTTTTTCCCTATAGTAACATGATACAGTGGTTTAGGAAAGGAATTTCAATTAAGGAATTCTCTTTAAAATCAAGTCTATTCCCTCTCCCCAATCACCTTTAGAATTGCTGTTTTGATTCCTGTACCAGTGAAGAGCCTAGCTTGGGCTTTTCAGGGTAACATTCCATCAAAGTCCCATGGCAACCAAGCTTTTCACAAGTATCCAGCTGCCTTTCTGTCCCTCTGTGTGTCAAACAGGCAGGCAGCTATGAATCATCAAATACACACTGGGGTCATTTGAGAGATAAACTTTATGAAAATAAAAAATGGGTTTGAGTGTTTATTGATTTTTTTTCACTTCAGTGTGGAGTGAGAAGTCTCTATCCAGTAAAGCCGTGGATCCTTAGAGTGTGACCCAGGGGCAGCTCCGCTCAGGTGATGCACTCGGGAGCTTGTCAGAAATGCACTTCTCAGCTCTGCTCCAGCCCTACAGAGTCAGAAACTCTGCATGTAGGACTCCATGTTTGAATAAGTCCTCCAGGTGATTGTGATTCATGCTCAAGTTTAGGAACTTACAAGTAATGTGTGGATGACATGAGGTTAATCAGGTCTGTAATGCCTTATCCAAAATTCTAACATCACAAAGCTCCGAAAACTGAGAATATTACTCGAAGTTTGGCATCAAAATTCATTGGTGGCAAAACCTGTCTGGAATTCATATGAGGTTATTTATTATTCCACTTTGAGTAATATTATGTTTATCCCACTTTGAGTAATATTTGCTTTTACTTTGTGATACTAATACATTTGATTATGGCTCCAGATCTTACTGGAGGTCTTTGTAATTCACCATATTTGCTTTCTAAATTCTGAAAGATTCTCAATTCTGAAGCATATCTGCCTCAGAAATTTAAGAAAAGGAATTGCATATTTATATGGGTTTAAGAGCTTCTTGTCACTTCTCAGAGTTAGCCAACTGGGCCAACTCCTTTTTCTTCTTCCTCCTCTCTCCTGAAATGACCCAACCACCTGAAGTCCAGGGGTCCTGCAAGCCAAGGACTGATAGCTCCAAGCCAAGCTCTAAGCATAGCTCTGCTGGGGAGGCAGTAGGTCTAAGAGCCACTGTTGGAGCCAAAAGACCTACCCTTTCTGTCTGGTGCTCCCTGGATTGGAGGTTCCTTGAGTGTGAAGCCATAGCTTGCACATCTCTGAGCCCAGTACCTTGCTCAGAGCCTCATGTGCTGAATGAGTGGAAGAGGCCTTGTGATGAAAAGGTATCATCCTGGAAAGTGGGAGCAACTCCAGTGGCCATCATCTTCCCAGGTGTCTCAACTGTCAGAACAAAGACTAACTAGTGAATGCAGTGGTTATTTTACCCTATTTTTAAAAAAAGTTAGCTAAACTCTGTATTTTATCCACATTTTATTAATTTCTGCATAATGTCCTTTCTGTTTCTGATCTCATCTAGGCTACCACATTTATATTACATTCAGTTATTTTGTCTTAGGCTCCTCTACCTGTGACAGTTTCTCAGACTTGTTTTTGATGATCCCGGCAGTTTTGAAGAGTACTGATTGGATACTTTGTACAATTCCTCTCTGTTGAAATGTGCCTCATGTTTTTCTTATGATTAGCCTGGGAGGAAGACCAGAGGTGAAGTGACATTCATATCACATCCATATCAGTGATTATCATTCCTTTTGACAGGGCTCTCCTAGGCCGTGGTTGTTGATTGCTTTTTATTGCTTTGTTCTCTTTATATTGGGATCCCTTCCACAGAATTCAGAGTTGAGTTCTAGCTGGCTCAGCTATGCTGATCTGAGCAAGTATTTCCAGTGAAAAAATCCAACTCAAACTCAAGAGATTTCTTTTTTCTTTTGTGTGTGTGTATGTGTGTGTTTGCTTTTTTGCCTTTTCTTTTTCTTTTTTTAAGATTTATTTTATTTTATTTTCCCACTGTACAGCAAGGGGATCAGGTTATCCTTACATGTATACATTTTTTGCCCCACCCTTTGTTCTGTTGCAACATGAGTATCTAGACATAGTTCTCAATGCTACTCAGCAGGATCTCCTTGTAAATCTATTCTAAGTTGTGTCTGATAACCCCAAGCTCCCGATCCCTCCCACCCCCTCCCTCTCCCATCAGGCAGCCACAGGTCTATCTTCCAAGTCCATGATTTTCTTTTCTGAGGAGATGTTCATTTGTGCTGGATATTAGATTCCAGTTATAAGTGATATCATATGGTATTTGTCTTTGTCTTTCTGGCTTATTTCACTTGGTGTGAGAGTCTCTAGTTCCATCCATGTTGCTGCAAATGGCATGATGTCATTCTTTTTTATGGCTGAGTAGTATTCCATTGTGTATATATACCACATCTTCCTTTTTTGCCTTTTCTAGGGCTGCTCCCATGGCACTTGGAGGTTCCCAGCCTAGGGGTCTAATCAGAGCTGTAGCTTCTGGACTGTCGCTGGAGGCCAGCTCCGGTGGCCAGGGAGTATACATCCCGATCGGAGAGGGATATGGCATCTGCGAATGTACAGTTACAGAGACAGCCTCTTTGTCCCTTCTTTCAGGGTGCTGGACTGCTCAAACTTTATTGGCAACAGTGGTTGATTATATAGACAGTTTTTCATTACAGATTGCATTACAGTGTTAAAAGTACATTGGTTAACTATTACATGGTATAGCAGCTATGCATCCTGTTTTAAGATCTCTATCTTAACTAAACTTAGTGAGTACTTTGAAGAGGCCATAAAACATAAGAATTAGCATTTACAAACTTTGTTTGTAGACTGGTGCTTATCTTCAAAGCGTTATGGCAGGGAGACCGTGTAAGTAAATATAAACCAACTTAATTAAACTAGCTATCACTTAAAAGCTTTTAAAATCAAAGACAAAACTCACAGCTAGGTTTTTTGGATAAGATATGGCTAATTTCTATGGACCTCATTAAAATCCTAACTCTAAAGTTTACTATATAACTAGTTAATAGATAAACACTATGTTTTAACTAAGTTGGATTTAAATAGGGGAAAAGTCCTTCAGGATGAAATTTTTATGATATTATTGTTGTAATTTTGTTAGGTCACAAATCACCACAGGAAAATAAGAGTGGGAAATAAGAATAATAAGTAAATAATCAGGAAAGACTGAGAAAAACTGAATAACAAATAAAACAACAGGAAAGACTAGGTCACCCGAGAAACAATCCATGTTCTCCAATGCAAACATGGAAATTGCTTTCCCAGGAAAGCCCAGATTCTTCCTCATAGACATCAAAATGAGAGCTGTGTAATCTGAGGCCTGCCCTCAGCTTGTACCATTCAGGCTGGCTTTCATCCTGACCAGAGGCCCACCTTCGGCATGCACCATTCAGGTGAGCTTTTTTCCTGACCAAAAGCCCACCTTCGGCTTGTACTGTTCAGGTGAGCTCCCTTTCTTGGTTAAGAACCTGCCTTCAGGTTTTTCTGCCATCAGGCAAGGTCCTTTTTTTGAGTCCCTGCATTTTCTCGGCTCCCCGCACTGGCCTATGCCAGAGCCACAGCAATGCAGGATCCAAGCCATGTCTGTGACCTACACCACAGCTTATAGCAACACCAGATCCTTAACCCACTGAGCAAGGCCGGGAATCGAACCCGCAACCTCATGGTTCCTAGTTGGATTTGTTAATCACTGAGCCACAACAGGAACTCCAAGGGATTTCTTAATACATGTTTTTACAAAAACCAAAATGTTGTTTTCAGACATGGCAGGATCCAGGAACTCAAGCACAGCCATTAGGAGACTGTCTCTCATATATTGGCTTTGTTTCTTTTGAGTTGGCTTCATTTTGGGGCTGGTTCTCTCCAAAATTTAGAAAAGGTGATTCCTGGAAATTCAGAATATTTATATGATCCTTGGAGTTAGAATTTTCAAGGAAAGAACACACTCTCATAAAAGTCTGAAAGCTGTAATTAAGGGATTTCTTGTCTCAGTTTAGGTGGATGCTTGTTTTAGAATCTGCAACAGAGTCTGCACTGCTCTGATTGGCCAGGCCCAAGGCACGTGCCCTTTCCCAGAGGTTGAGGGGTGAGGCCAACCCCATCCAAACTATGTGGACTACAAAACGGAGAAGGGAAGAAAGGTTGAGTGAGTTAACTAAACCTGTTTGTTAAAATGGAAATAATGGTATATATAGGAGATGTTCTAAGAACAAAAGGAGAAAATTTGCATCTGAACATTTTTTGATGCTTCCTATGGCATGCTGGGTGCTTTTCTAAGCATTTTGCATATAGCAACTCATCTAATCTTCTGAACCATCCTAGGAAGTAGAAACCATTATTACTGTAATTTTGCAGACAGGGGAACCCACAGTCATACTGTTGACAGATGGTAGAGATGAGATTTACCCAGGCGCTCTGACTCAACATGTTCTTAACTATCTCATGATACCCCCTTCTTAGAAAGCATTCGGCAAAGTTAGTGTGATGGGTGCTATGGTGAATCGCAGAAACTCCCTCCAGGACCAAGGTGTTTCTTCACTCATCTCCATGGTTGCTGGAGTGTTGGCTACTATTGCTGTGGAAGTCCCTCACTTTCAGTTGCCCTCTGCAGAGAGGAGCAGCCTAGCCAGACTTCACTCTGTCCGTAGGGACAGCCTGCATCCAGTGACGGGTTGATGCAAAGCCAAATGCCTGTCTTCCTGGCCTCTGTAGGGCCATCCGAGCTCCAGGGCTCCCTGTAAGACTAGTGAACATGTCCCTCTGCCCAGTGCAGCTTTCCTCACTCTCTCACAGGGTTGTCTCTGGTGCACTCCTGACAAACTCCTTCCTTCACACAAGTCTCAGTCTCAGAGTCTGTTTCACATGGAAATAACTCAAGACATCTAGGTATTATTCTTCATCTTTGTGTCTTCCCTAGAGTTGTAAAGGAACTATTGTCTAAGACACTCCAAGGTGAATGAATGGAAGAAGATATGTAGACATTACTCTGGAGATTTTAAAATGAGACATACTGACCCTATCCCTTCTCTGGTATAAGGATCCAAAAATACATTAAATATCTATTTAAAGTCTCTGCTTATGGGTCATCTATTAGCAAAGCCTTTCCTCACCATCTAATATAAAATTCCATCTTCCTCCTTATACTCTGTCACTCTGTCTCTCTTACTCTGCTTTACTTTCACTTATCACCAAAGTTTTCTGTCTATGTCAATCCCTCTATTAGATGGATGTATCATATAGATACATTTAATAGAAGATACCCATAGATAAGTATACCTATAGACAGATATCTATAGATATATGTGGATTATAGAGATATTTAGATATCTCTGTCTTTATATTTTACACACACACATGTGCACACACACATATGCACAGACACCTACCCACTTATCCTCCTGCCCCCAGTAGTATACAAGCTCCAAGAGAGAAAGACACTCTGTTTTTGCCACTGGTTTATCCTTGGTGCCTGCATCAGTCTAATTAATGTCTGTTGAATGGGTAAAAGATAAAACTGATTAAATAAAGAGAGGGGGCTAAAAGGCAGCTTGCAGAAAGAATAAAGTGATGGCACAGAGAACAACCACAGCAGCAACCCCGTGCCACACCAGGGCACTCAGACGATAATCTGGGCCCTGCATAGTGTACCCCTGCCCTGCCCCGGCAAGTGCTTGCACCCTGGTCTCCACTCCTAGACTGCTCTCCAGTAGGCAGTCTTGTGTTTGCTAGTTACAGGGTATGTGATCCTACACAAATCACTTACCTTTTCACAATTAAATTTTTTATATGAAAATGGTGATTCTGTACTTCTTACTTGATAGGGATTGAATGTAATACCTTATGTGAAGCTTTTAGGAAAATCCTGCTCAAAATACATGTTTAATAAATACTACCTCTTATTGGTTGTGGTGTTTGTGGCAGTACTAGGAGATATAAGATCTGTCGGGGTTTATAGAAAGAATTTATGTTCTGGACTAGAGATTGGACAAGATGATGGCTCAGCCTCATATTGTTTATAAGTCTGTGGCTTTGGGTGACAGTCTTAGTAGAGGCTAATTTTCTTTTGTCTCACTGGGCAAAGCTCACTCTTTGTTTTGATCTGAGTAGGGTGTAGGTAGTTTTGCAACACAGCACAATGCAGTGGTTGAGTATGAACTCTGGAGCTAGATCACTTGGGTTCAATTTTTGGCCCTACAGCACACTAGCTGTGATATTGGGCAGTTATGTAACTACCCTCTGCCTTACATTCTTCCTGGTAAAATGGGATGATGTAAAAGGGGATAGGTCTGCTGTGCTTAGTTTTTCTTAGATACCTGTTTGGGCAAGCACATGGCCTGGCCATGTCAAAATTGTCATTGTCATGTGACTGCCCATCTGTCTGGGACAGTAAGCAAGGTGGTGCCAGGGGGGTTATAAATCAGTTCACTTAGAACTGGAGAATAGAGTCAGCCAATATGGCTACTAATGTTAGTTTTTGCAGCCATATGCAGCAGTTATTCAGAACTTCACAGTGACAGGTCTTCATACAGCCTGGTGGGATCTCTCCCTGTACAGGTAGAATACCATTGTCACTACTACCTACTATCAGAAACGAAGGAGACCTGAGTCTTCTCCCTCCACTTGCATCACCCCACCTCAATGTTCATTATTAACATTTGCTGAAAATGTATTCTTTGAGTTTGCTGAAAATGTGCTCTTTAGTAAACTGAAGGCTTTCATATTTGAGTCTCAGGATACCCAATTCTACCAGGCCTCCAACCCTTATAGGGCCACCTTAGTTCTAGGCAGCTTTGGAGTAAATGTTTCTTGTTTCCCTGACCATCTTTGGCTCACCTTCCTGATAGGAAGATAATTAGCTAATTGGGGAGTGTCAATTTAGGGCCGTGTACTACACAATGGAAAGAGTTATTCTGCCTCCAAAGTGAGAACTGACTTTACTATTTCTTTTCTTTTTTCTTTTTCTTTTTTTTTTTTGTCTTTTTGCCATTACTTGGGCTGCTCCCACGGCATATGGAGGTCCCCAGGCTAGGAGTCGAATCAGAGCCATAGCTGCTGGCCTACACCACAGCCACAGCAACGCGGGATCCGAGCCGCGTCTGCAACCTACACCATAGCTCACGGCAACACTGGATCCTTAACCCACTGAGTGAGGCCGGGAATCGAACCCGCAACCTCATCGTTCCTAGTCAGATTAGTGAACCACTGCGCCACGATGGGAACTCCCTAACTTTACTATTTCTGCTTGCCTTAGAGTTTTGCAAGAGGGGCAAAAGGGATTAGCACTGCCTTCCTGCATGAGGTAGCAGACTGAACAGGACCTGGTTGAGCAGATTCACCATTGGACTCAGCTTCTTTGCCACCCCGACAGGATATATCTGGGTGACCTTGCATTTCAATGAAATGATACAAGAAGGAATCCAGTCTTGGCCTTAGAAATCTGCTTTTATTTTGTGTTTTTAAAGATTAAATATCAGCCATTAATGAATCTGACACTTTGACTGCTGTTTGGTATAGTGAACTTTGTGAATGTTCTGATAGATTAAATTTGTGAGGAGTGGGAGTGAGATACAAGGGGGTATTGATTTCCTAGCAGTTTGAGGTGCACAATTCTTTTTTCCATTTTGGAAGAGACAAAAAAACTCAGGTTGCTGAAACTATTTGTTGAGAGGTGAGGCTAACTTTTAATGTAGGTGTTTCTTTAAAAGAGAAGAGAGTTCTGTTTCTTCACAATTGCAGTTGGCCTTGGATATTTTGAGGCTGGTGGCATTGCTCTCATCTCTCCCATGTATTTCTGTCTCCCTCCCCTCCCCTTCTTTCTTTCTTGCTTTCCTTTGCTTTCCTTTGCTTTCCTTTCCTTCCTTTCTTCCTTCCTCCTCCCTCCCTCCCTCCCTCCCTCCCTCCCTTCCTTCCTTCCTTCCTTCCTTCCTTCCTTCTTTCCCTCCCTCCCTCCCTCCCTCCTTCTCTCTCTCTCTTTCTGTCTTTCTCTCTTTCTTTCTTGTCTTTTTTATTTTAGGGCTTCACCCATGGCATATGGAGGATCCCAGGCTATGGGTCTAATCGGAGCTGTAGATGATGCCCTAAGCCACAGCCACAGCAATGCCAGATCTGAGTCATGTCTGTGACGTACACCATAGCTCGTGGCAACCACAGATCCTTAACCCATTGAGCAAGGCCAGGGATTGAACCTGCGTCCTCATGGATGCTAGTCAGATTCGTTTCCACTGAGCTATGATGGGAACTCTGTCCATGTATTTCTGAATAGGAATGTTAACTTGGAATATGCAGATATAAATGACTGGACTCTCTGGATCCAGGAGGCTGTGACTCCACCTCAACCACCTTTAATGGTTCAGGATCTGTAACTGTGTGTAGGCAGCAGGCAGCAGTGGGAAGCACACATTTCCCTTTCTGTAAGGTGTCCCTTTTTCCCTTGATAGGTTTGTGTATTTCATGGAGCTGGAACTCTCTTCAAAGGTGAATCAATGTAGAGCCATTAAGCTTGTGCTGTGGCTGCAGGCAACATTTGAAAGTATTTAAAAAAGTGAAAGTATTAAAAAAAAAAAAAAAGCAGTGATGTCTCCAAAGGGTGATATTATTCCAAGTAACAAAGATTTCTTATGCATCCCAGAACTGTGGAGCATCAATGCACGGCCACTTGCTTTTAGAGCCTGCCTGTTGCTGCTGTCAAGGTCACACTGTCCCTGCCATCCCTCAGTGGCCATCAAAAAGGTGCACAGATAACAAAGACTGCAGCTGCTTGACTAACACCTCCTGTACACTGGATTTTTTTGAGTAAACTTCAAGAAGCTGCTTTGACTTTCTATGGTGCAGCAGAATAAAATCTATTCCCTGCTAATTAGGAGAAGGCAAGGATTTGTGGTAGATGATATCAAAGCTAAATTGAGAGCGTTATTAAAGGAAATTAAATATTCTCTAAGCTCTCCTTCATTCCCTTTTCTCTATACTAGCATGACTTCTTCTGAAATCTTTCTATAGAGCCATGTCAATGTTCACGCACAAATGTCTTCTTAGTATTTAACTATCAGTAAGCATTTGAGACCTAACAGGGTAAACCCTGTTAGTATTTATATGATTGTTTAAATTAATCTTCTCATTAAATATTTATTTTTGAAATAATTATTTAATGAAAGGATTATATGAGCATTATAGAAAACTTGGAACATAAAAATATGAGAAAGAGAATAAAAGCATCCAGAATCCCAACATCCATAGGTAACTGAGAGTGAGTGAAAATTAAGATCTAAATAACTGGAGAGATACATTGTATTCATAAGAAAATTGGTCTCTCTCTCTGCTTTATCTTCTTCCCTTAGCATTTTTTCTCAGCCTTGTTTGCACCATGTGGAAGTTCCAAGGCCAGGAATTGGACCCAAGCCACATCAGTGACAATGCCAGAACCTTAACCTCTATGCCACCAGGGAACTCCCTTCCTTTAGCATTTTGCTTAGAAAGGTATTCTAAATCCTAGGTCATAAACTCACATGTGTTTCTAGGTCTCCTAAGTATAGATTTTATTATAATTAAATCCACCCAAAATTATATTGTTGTACATTGTGGGGTAGTGATTTATTTCCTCCTATTTTTAGTACCATTTATTAAATAATCCTTTCTCTTAGCCCATGATTGGTAATGTCTTCTTGACCATATAGATATGGTCATTCTTTTCAAATATATGTGTATTAGATTCCATTTCAAGACTCTTTGTTTCCATTATCAATTCTTATGTGTGTACTACATTATGAAATCATAGTGTTATCATATGTTTAATTATTTGATAGTGCAAGTTCACTTAATTACTGTGAGAATCACCAAACTTGTTTTAGTACCTGCTGAAGTTCTGACTAACTCATGGGATTGTTTGGTTTTGTGATGTCATTTCAAGATATTACTGTCAAATGTTTTAGTTTTTTCAAAATGAATGTTTTTTCATCTGACTATAATGTATCACAAGTTTGTTGTAAAAATTTGGATTATTCAGGCAAGTATAAAGGAGAAAATAAAAACCATCCCAGTTATATCACTTGAGAGTGCCATTTAAAGTATTTTTTGTTGCTCTTTCTTCTTCCCTTCTCTTGTTCTCTCCTCTTGTGGTTTGATGACTATCTTTAGTGTTGTATTTGAGTTCATTTTTCTTATTTGTTTGTGTATCAATTGTAGATTTTTGGTTTGCAGTTACTCTGAAGTTTTGATATGAGTCTATATATATGAGAGTGTTTTAAGTTGTTAGTCTCTTAATTGCACGTGCATCTGCAGCGTCCTGCATTTGTACCCTCCTCTTCTCACCATTTCTGATTTTGTTGGCATAATTGTGCATGGATGATTTCACATCTTTACTGTATATATACCTTTACTGGTGAGCCTTGTCATTCGTGGTATTTTTGTTTCTGGTTGTGGCCTTTTCTGTCTAGAGAAGTTCCTTTATTATTTGTTGTAAAGCTGCTTTAGTGTTGCTGAATTCTCTTAGCTTTTGCTTATCTGTAAAGCTTTTGATTTCTCCTTCAAATCTGAATGAGAGCCTTGCTGGGTAAAGTATTCTTGGTTGGAGGTTTTTTCCTTTCATCACGTTAAGTATATCATGCCACTCCCTTCTGGCCTGCAGAGTTTCTGCTGAGAAATCTGCTGATAACCTTATCGGGGTTCCCTTGTGTGTTATTTGTTTCTTTTCCCTAGCTGCTTTCAGTATTTTCTCTGTGTCTTTAATTTTGGTCAGTTTGATTAATATGTGTCTTGGTGCATTCCTCCTTGGGTTTATTTTATATGGTACTTGTGTGCCTCCTGGGTTTGAGTGAGTGGTTCCTTTCGCGTGTTAGGGAAGTTTTCGGCTATTTTCTCTTGAAATATTTTTTCTGTCTCCTTCTCTCTCTCTTCTCCTTCTGGCACCCCTATAATACGGATGTTGGTGCATTTAACGTTATCCCAGAATTCTCTGGTGCATTTAACGTTATTCCAGAATTCATTTGTTTTCAATCTTTTTTCTCTTTTCTGACCTGCATCCATGATTTCCACTAATCTTTCCTCCACCTTGCTCATTTGTTGTTCTGCCTCCTGTATTCTGCTGTTGGCTGCTTCTAATTAATTTTTTTTTTGTCTTTTTGTTGTTGTTGTTGTTGTTGCTATTTCTTGGGCCGCTCCCATGGCATATGGAGGTTCCCAGGCTAGGGGTCTAATCGGAGCTGTAGCCGCCAGCCTACGCCAGAGCCACAGCAACGCAGGATCCGAGCCATCTCTGCAACCTACACCACAGCTCACGGCAACGCCGGATTGTTAACCCACTGAGCAAGGGCAGGAACCGAACCCGCAACCTCATGGTTCCTAGTCGGATTCGTCAACCACTGAGCCACGACGGGAACTCCATGCTTCTAATTATTTTTTTATTCCAGTTATTGTATTGTGCATCTCTTCTTGTTTAAATTTTATATCTTGTATCTCTTTGCTCCGTGTTTCCTGTAAGTTATTCATCTTTGCCTCCAGTTTATTTCCAATGTCTTGTATCATCTTCAGCAATAACAGTCTAAAGTCTTTTTCCTGGAGGCTGAGAATCTCCTTATGACTTAGCTGTTTTTCTGTTTTTTTTTTTTTCTTTCTCCCTCATCTGAGCTATGGTTCTCTGTCTTTTCATTTTTATAGGTTTTTGGTGTGGTGATCTTTTGACAGATAATAGAGTTGTAGCCTCTCTTCCTTCTGATGTCTGCCCCCCTTGTGGTTGAGGTTGGTATGGGGGGCTTGCTGTAGGTTTCCTGATGGGAGGAACTGATGCCTGCCCACTGGTAGGTGGAGCTGATTCCTATCCCTCTGGTGGGTGGGGCTTTGACTCTGGGTGAGATTAGAGACAGCTGTGTGCCTGAGGGGTCTTTAGGCAGCCTGTTTAATGATGGGCAGGGCTTTGATCCCACCTGGATTATTGTTTGGCCTGGGGCTTCTCAGCACTGACTGATGGGTGGGGCCAGATTTTCCCAACATGGCCACCTCCAGAGAAAGGCATGCTGTTGAATATTCCCAAGAGCTTTGCTTCCAATGTCCTTCTCCCACAAGAAGCCACATTCACCCCTGCTTTCCCAGGAGGTCCTCCAAAACTGCAGTCAGGTTTGACCCAGATTCCTATGGAGACTTTGCTTTTCCCTGGGACCCAGTGCTCGTGAACATCTTTGTGCACCTTTCAAGAATGGGGTTTCTGTTTCCCCCAGTCCCATGGAGCTCCTGCACACAGGCCCCAGTGGCTTTCAATGTCAGATGCTCTGGGTGCTCTTTCTCCCAGTGACAGATCCCCACATGTGGGAGTTTGATGTGGGGCTCAGAACCCTCACTCCTGTAGGTGAGTCTCTGTGATACAGTTACTTTTCAGTCTGTGGGGCTTCTCATCCGGGAGGTATGGGGTTGCTTATATCATGTAGTTGCCCCTCCTGCCTCTTGATGTGGCTTCCTTTTTATCTTCTGGAGTATGATACCTTTTTGGAAGTTTCCAGTCCATTTGGCTGAAAATTGCTCAGAATTTGGTTGTAAACTTTGTTATTTTTATGAGAGAAGTTGAGCTCCAGTCCTTCTATTCTGCCATCTTAATCCCATCTCTTCATTTAAAGTATTTTGAATCACAGCCACTTGGCTATTAAAAATGATCACATTTAGCTTTGTGCAGTGGCAGTATTGTAGCCAATGAGGTTTATCCTAGGCATAATTATTGCTAATTGAAAACTTTTCCCAATACCCCACTGTGATGAATTAAAAAAAAAAAAGATCATATTTAGGTGACTCAGTCCTGTTCAATTTTTTTAAATATGATTTTTATTTTTTCCATTATAGTTCATTTACAGTATTCTGTCAATTTCTACTCTAATATTGCCTGAAGTCTTGGAGAGTTATACCTGCTGCTTGGTTTTTTTTCCTCAGGATTGCTTTGGCAAATCTGGGTCTTTTGTGGTTCCATATAAATTTTTGGATTGTTTGTTCTAGTTCTGTGAAAAATGTCCTGGGTAGGGATTGCATTGAATCTGTAGGTCACTTTGGGTAGTATGGCCATTTTTACAATATTAATTCTTCCAACCAGTAGCATGGAATATCTTTCCATTTCTTTGAATTCTCTTTACTTATCTTTATTAATGTTTTCTAGTTCTCAGCATATAAGTCTTTCACCACCTTGGTCAGGTTTATTCCTAGGTATTTAATTTTTTTTTTTTCTTTTTGCCATTTCTTGGGCTGCTCCTGCAGCATATGGAAGTTCCAAGGCTAGGAGTTGAATCGGGGCTGTAGCCACCAGCCTGTGGCAGAGCCACAGCAGCGTGGGATCTGAGCCGCGTCTGAAACCTACACCACAGCTCACAGCAATGCCCGATCCTTTAACCCACTGAGCAAGGCCAGGGATTGAACCCACAACCCCGTGGTTCCTAGTTGGATTTGTCAACCACTGAGCCACGATGGGAACTCCTTTGGGGGTGTGGTTTTAAAAGGTGTTGTATTTTTATATTCCTTTTCTAATATTTCATTGTTAGTATACAGAAATGCTTCCAATTTCTGAATGTTAGTCTTATATCCTTCTACTTTGCTGAATTTGTTGATCAGTTTGAGCAGTTTTTGTGTGGAGTCCTTAGGGGTTTCTACATATAGTATCATGTCATCTGCACAGAGTGACAGTTTTACCTCTTCTCTTCCAATTTCGATGTCTTTTACTTCTTTTGTTTGTCTGATTGCTTTGGCTAGGGCTTCCAATACTGTGTTGAATAAAAGTGGTGAGAGTGGGCATCCTTGTCTTATTCAAGATTTTGGTGGGAAGGCTTTCAGCTTTTCTCCATTGAGTATTATATTTGCTGTGGGTTTGTTATAAATGGCTTTGATTATGTTAAGGTATGTTCCTTCTATACCCACTTTGTAAGAGTTTTTTTTTTTTTATCATGAATGGTTGTTGGACTTTGTCAAATGCTTTTTCTGCATCTGTTGAGATAATCATGTGGTTTTGACTTTTGTTAATGTGGTGTATGATGTTGCTTGATTTGTGTAGGTTGAACCATCCTTGTGAACGTGGGATGAATCCCGCTTGATCATGGTATATGATCTTTTTTATATGTTGTATTTGGTTGGCTAAAATTTTGTTGAGAATTTTGTGTCTATATTGATCAAAGATATTGGCATATAATTTTCTTTTTTGGTAGTATCTTTGTCTAGTTTTGGTAATAGAGTGATGGTGGCTTCATAAAATATCTTTGGGAGTGTTCCTTCTTTAACCTTTTTGAAAAGTTTAAGAAGGATGGGTATAAGTTCTTCTTCGTATGTTTGGTAGAATTTGCCTGTGAAGCCATATGGTCCTGGACTTTTGTTTGTAGGGAGTGTTTTTATTGCATATTAAATTTCATTTCTAGTGACCTATCTATTCAGTTGATTTGTTTCTTCTTGGTTCAATTTTGGTGGGCTGTAAGTCTCTAGAAAGTTGTGCATTTCCTTTAGGTTGTCAAATTTTTTGGCATATAATTGTTCATAGTATTTTCTTATGGCTTTTTGTATTTCTGCAGTATCCTTTGAGATTTTTCCTTTTCATTTTTAATTTTATTTGGGTTTTTTTCTCTCCTCTTCTTGGTGAGTCCGGCCAGAGGTTTGTCAATTTTGTTTACCCTTTCAAAGAACTGGCTCTTGGTTTTATTGACTTTTCCACTGTTTTTTGAATCTTTATTTTATTGATTTGCTCTCTGATCTTTATGATTTCCTTCCTTCTGCTGACTTTAGATTTTCTTTGTTCTTCTTTTTCTAATTCTTTTACGTGGTGGGTTAAGTTGTTGATTGGAAATTTTTCCTGTTTTCTGAGGAAGGCCTGTATGTCTATGAACTTCCCTCTAAGCACCACTTTGTGGCATCCCATAGATTTTGAATGGTTGTGTTTTTATTATCATTTGTCTTGAGGTATTTTTAAATTTCCTTTCTGATTTCCTCATTGACCCATTTGTTTTTAGTAGAATGTTGTTTAGTCTTCATGTAGTCAGTTTTTTTTTCTCATTTCTTTTCCTGTGGTTGATTTCTAGTTTGATGCCGTTGTGGTCAGAGAAGTTACTTGAAATAATTTCTATACTCTTGAATTTGTTGAGGTTAGTTTTGTGCCTCAGTATGTTGTCAGTCCTTGAGAATATTCCATGCGCACTTGAAAAGAATGTATATTCTGATTTTTTTTTGGATGTAGTGTCCCAAAAATATCAATGAAGTCTAACTTTTCTTTTGTGTCATTTAGGATCTCTGTTGCCTTATTGATTTTCTGTCTAGAGGATCTCTCCATTGCCATGATTTGGGTGTTCAAATCTCCTACTGTTATCGTTTTCCTATCAATTTCTCCTTTTATGTCTGTTAGTATTTGTTGTAGATATCTGGGTGCTTCTATATTAGGGGCATATATATTGACAATTGTAATATCCTCTTCTTGCATGGATCCTTTTACCAATAAATAATGTCCTTCTTTGTCTGTCTTTATAGCCTTTGTTTTAAAGTCTGTTTTGTCTGATATGAATATTGCAACTCCTGCTTTCCTGTCTTGTCCATTGGCATGAAATATCTTTTCCCATCCTCTCACTTTCAATTTATATGTGTCCTTTGCCCTAAGATGAGTCTCTTGTAGACAGCATATTGTAGGCTCTTGCTTTTATCCAGTCTGCCACTCTGTGGCTTTTGATTGGAACATTGAGTCCATTGACATTTAAGATAGTTATTGATAAATATGTATTTGCTGCCATTTTAAACCTTGTTTTCCAATTGATTCTGTGTTTCTCTTTTGTTCTTTCTTTGGATGATTTCCTTTTTTTTTTTTTTGTCTTTTTGCCTTTTCTAGGGCTGCACCTGTGGCATATGGAGGTTCCCAGGCTAGGGGTCTAATTTGAGCTGTAGCCACTGGCCTACACCAGAGCCACAGCAATGTGGAATCCAAGCCGTGTCTGCAACCTACACCACAGCTCATGGCAATGCCAGATCCTTAATCCACTGAGCAAGGCCATCGATCGAACCCACAAACCCTCAACCTCATGGTTCCTAGTTGGATTCATTAACCACTGAGCCCCAGTGGGAACTCTATGATTTCCTTTTTTTTTTTTTTGTGCTTGTGTTCTTTTCTTTTTAGTTTTTGTGAATGCAATGTTTGTTTTTTATATGTGGTTGCCCTGTTTTTCAAGTATGTTAACTCCTTCCTATATATGCTTGCTTTAGCCCGATAGGCATATAGGCTCAAACACATTCTAAAAAAAGAGTCTAGATTTTCTTACTTTCCTTCCCCACATTTTATGATTTTTAAGTCCTTTTTTGACATTTTCATGTTTGTCCTTTTGCTGTTCCTTGTGTTTATAGTCACTTTTACAGTAGTTTTTTTTTTTTTTATATCTGTATACTAGCTTATTTAACTGATTGGTTTCCAATTGTATTTTCCTCCATCCTGTTTCTTCTTACTTCTTTTTAATTTAGAGAAGCCCTTTCAGTATTTTCTTTAGAATGGGTTTAGTATTGCTGTATTCTTTTAGTTTTTTGTTTGTTGGAGAAATTCTTTATTTCTCTTTCTATTCTAAATGATATTCTTGCTGGGTAGAGTATTCTAAGCTGAAAATTTTTCCCTCTTAGAACTTTGAATATATCTTGCCACTCTCTTCAGCCTGTAGTGTTTTTTTAGAGAAATCAGCTGATAGCCTTATTGGGGTTCCCTTATATTTAATGTTTTGTTTTTTCTCTTGCTGACTATATTTTATTTATTTATTTTTTGCCTTTTAGGGCTGTACCCGTGGCATATGGAGGTTCCCAGGCTAGGGATCAAACTGGAGCTACAGCTTTCAGCCTTTGCCACAGCAACGCAGGATCCGAGCCTCATCTGCGACCTACACCACAACTCATGGCAATGCCAGATCCTTAACCCACTGAGTGAGGCCTGCAATCTCATGGTTTCTAGTCAGATTCGTTTCCTCTGCAACCTGCAACCTCATGGTTCCTAGTTGGATTCGTTTCTGCTGCGCCATGACCCATGATGGGGACTCCTAAATCTTTTCAAAAAAATAGCTTTATTGAGGTATACTTGGCAAACAGGAATTGTATGTATTTAAGGTGAAGAGTTTGATGTTTTGATATATGGTGGTATATGAAATGATCACCATAACCAAGATAGTTAACACATTTATCACCTCACATAGTTACCATTTTCTTCTTCATCTTTTTTTTCTCTTTCTTTTTTTCTATTTATTTATGGTGAGAATACTTAAAATCTGTTTTAGCAGATTTCAAGTATACAATATGGTATCATTAACTTTAGTCACCATGTTGTATGTTAGATCTCCAGAACTTACGCATCTTAAATAACTGAAACATTATGCCTTTGTGCCCTTTGACCAACATCTCTCTATCCCCTGCCCCTCTCCTCACAACTCCTGGCAATCAACATTCCACTCTCTGTTTCTATGGGTTCGACTATTTTGCATTCTACACGTAAGTGAAATCGATAACCTGAGCATAAATCTTACATCTAGAGGAAACTAGAGACTACCCACAGTCCTTTATTAAGTCTCTTAACTAGGTTTTGATGAAATTAAGTGTCAGTGACTTTAAGGTTATCCTTTTAGTAATCACTGAAGAACGGGGATGCCATGTTGCTAGCTAAGTGCAGGCCCATGTGCTTCTTAACAGCTAAGCAGGGAGTAGGTTTGATGATTTGTGGAAGCTGAGGTGCCGAATAAGACACATGCCACATGGAAAGCTCCTCAATTTACAGTTGTAATTGAGTGGAGCCCAGGCAAGATCAAGGCTCTTTTTGATTAATAGCTTCAGTTTTGCTCCAACACATAGACAAATGGGCAAAGGATGATCTTAGTTTCTATTCCAAGAAAAATGGCATAATCTGGAGGTCAGGAGCCAATCCCCACAAGTGCTGTCTGTAGATTAAATATTGTGTGTGTGTGCTGTTAGTTTCCATTCATTCAGGAATGTTTATTGAGTACCATCTAGGCATTTGGCAACATTCTCTTGAGGTGTGTCAAGTATTTTTAAATAAATGGACACTCAGAGCAGAACTCTTACTCGTAGGGGATCTAGACAACCGTATTTTGATGTTTAGGAAGTTTTCACACTTTAACGATTTGAGAACCATTGACAAAGGCCGTAATTTTAGCCTGCAAAGCACTTACTTTTACCATTAAAAAACCTTGGTAAAATTCCCATGTGTCAAGCACTTTCATGATCATATGGCGTGTACTGAAACTTCTCAGTCAAGTCAGTTGCCTTCATACAACTTGAAAGCTTAGCGATGGGAATCACTTCTTTGCCCCAGCTTCCCGAGGGATCTACTGAATATTTTCCTTAGCAGACCTTTATGTGAATATTTCACTCTGTTATCAAGGGCATTTAAATTTGAAAATGGGTAGGAAAAACTTCTGGATTTGTTCTGCAAATTTCCAGCTAGTTCTTCTTCTGCTCTCAGTCCTTGATGTCTTGTCTTCCCTTTATCTCTTTTCCTGGAAGGAAAAGAAAATTTCCTGGTTGCAGGTATGCCAACAGATGTCCTTAACTTGGGTTGCCCTCGGCAATGGACCCAGGAATTTTACTGAAATACTCCGGGGTTGTGCCAGTGTTCCAGCCATTATCTCTCAGAACTAGAGAAGTTATATCAAATTTGTGGATACCATCGATTTTTCTTTCTTTCTTTTTTTTTTTTAAATGATATTTGCAATCTTAAAACATGTGTTTGGTCTTTGTGCTCAGGGAGAAAGCATGTCTAGCAGCGCTGAAGAAGGCCCTGGCTTTTAGAGCTGCCTCCTTCTCTTCTTCCCCCTCCTCCTTCCCTTCCTCTCCTTTTCCTTCTCTTCCTCTCCATACTCCTCCCCTCTTCCTCCTTGCCCTGCACCTTCTCCTCCTCATCCCTTTCCTTCTCTTCCTTCTCTTTCTCTCCGCCTCCTCCTTCCTATTGGTTTCACAAAAAGCCAAGGTGCAGTTGTTACTATTTTTATTTTGGTAGATTCACTGTGCTTCCCAAAGATTACATCTGGACTGCAGCATTACATAAATCCTGCTATTTTTAGCCTCCTAAATAGTTCTGCAGTCCATTCACCTTCCTCATGTTCAGTCATTTATTTACCTAGTCCAAGTCACCCTTGTCTCTAGCCAAAGAAGTTCATCTTTCATGAAAGAATGTTTGAGTGAGAATAAATTAGTGTTTTTGCCCTATTGCCAAAAATGACTCATAAGCTGAAGAGTGGCAAATATCCTAGGACAATGAATTAATTGCTTTTCAAAATATTCCTCTGAATTCTACCATTTCTTAGATAAGGTAGAGTTGTGCAAAATCTTAATCCATGGGTGATATTTCTATTGTAAATATAAGTTGAAAACAATAATTTAGGGTGTCTAGTAAGATTCAAAATGGTCATACAAAAGCAGCAGTCTTCTACTCAAAGAACTAGGAGAATGAGAGCTAATGAAACTAATTTTTTCATTTTTGTTTTTAGTACAAGCACAATACTATATTATGTACTTTTTATTGTTTTATTTAATAAATCTTATATAGCACTTCCTATGTTTAATTTGTCTAAATGAATTAATTTAATATACAAATATTAACTTATTTAATAAACAACATACAAAGTGAAAGTCCTTCATAGTATCATTCTGGAAAGAGTAATAAAATAAAGTGCATATGATTAAGGTATTAAAGACAAAGAAATGAAAGATGAAAGAATTAAGAAGTAATAATGGCAACTAATGGAGAGAAAATCCACATTGAAGCCTGGGTGACTGAAGGAATAGAGAATTTTCAGTCTTAATATTTAGAGTACTTGAAGTTTAGTTGCTTTTTGCAACTACACAAAAGAAAGT
The DNA here is from genome assembly GCF_016906955.1 of Phacochoerus africanus. Lineage (NCBI taxonomy): Eukaryota > Metazoa > Chordata > Mammalia > Artiodactyla > Suidae > Phacochoerus > Phacochoerus africanus. Next base: position 14,210,763 of record NC_062552.1, read on the forward strand.
CTGGACTTTTTTTACACTATCTTTACTATGTAAGCTCTACCCAAGAGAAAGTAAGCTGCAGTGCCCAGCACAATGCTGATACATAATGGGGTGTCAGTAAATATATACTTCTCTTTTTATTTTCTGGGAGTGTCTCTGGTAAAAGGAGAGAATGGATGACAGATCTAACATGAACCATATGCTTTCCAGGGCCACAGTTTCAAAAACGAAAGCTTAATCATGGTAATTTATGTAGTTATTTGTATAGGAGAGGCCTCATATGAAAATTATTAATTTATTGACTCTCAGTAGCAGAGCCTTGTTTGTTTGCCTGAGTGATGTTTATATAAACAAATAATTATGATATGCCACAATAACTGTTGTAATAGAACATAAGCATTTTGCTTGATCTATAACTGACCATCCCTCCTAAATCCCAGTTGCCTATTTTACCCAATGCTTCCATGCTTCTAATAAAAATAACATTAGGAGTTCCCACTGTGGCTCAGTGGTAATGAACATGACTAGTATCCATGAGGACACAGGTTCGATCCCTAGCTTCGCTCAGTGGGTTAAAGGATCTGGCATTGCCACGAGCTGCAGTGTAGGTCACAGACTCGGCTCAGATCTGGCATTGCTCTGGCTGTGGTGTAGGCCAGCACCTGCAGCTCTGACCCCTAGCCTGGGAACTTCCATATGCTGTGGGTATGGCCCTACAAAGAGAAAAAAAAAATTAAAATATCGATAAAGATATTGAAATAGATAAGTATTCATGTTCTATTTTCTATAGTACATGTACACAAGTGCCCATATTTATGTGTCATAGTTTTAGTTTCCTCCCTTTTTCAGAGAGAGGAAAGCCAGAAATCCTTGACGACTTAAGTCATTTGAAAATGTTACATTTGGTAGATGTACTAGTCAGCTATGAACTGCTCTCTCCTAAGGCATCTAGAAAAATATGCGTCCTCATCATGCCTTTCATTCATTTTAGACTGCTGGTGTCACTGCTTCAATCAGTCCATCAGTGGTCCATGTGGAAGGTCACTGTTGGCTTTTCTACTTTGTGAGGGAGCGTAGTTAATCAGCCCTTATTAATTAGTCACTAATCCGTGCTATGTAGCAACAACTTCTAGGTTGTGGCAGCATTAATTGATAGAGGATAATGAGCCCCTCCCTAATTACAAAGAAACATTGCTCCTTACGTCTGTAGATGATCCCTTATGGACAAAGGGCCACCAAGGGATGGCCGGGACAGGCACAGGATGGCAAGGTCTAATTTGTTTTTAACTTGCTTTTAAGGAGTTGTTTAATTAATATGAGACCAGCATTTAAAGGCTTGAACAGGTGTAAACACACACTTGTACCCAGCTGTGTAATTGACCGCAGTAGAGCAAGCCAGGGCTGAAGATAGAGACCTTGCTAATCACCTTCTCACCTCCTATAAAGTCTTGTTCTTTTTAGTGCAGGATTCTCTGAATCTTATCTGGAAGGCTGTATTCTATTAGGAGGAGTTTAAATGATAAGTTTTTGAGCAAAAACTTGTAAATCGGTTTATCTCTGCTCATTACTTACCATATATGTTGCTGTTCTTTTTTTTTTTGCTGTTGTTACTGTTTGTTTGTTTTCGTAGCCTTCCTAAAAACCTGGGATTCTTGTGGATATTGTGTATGGTTGTGGATAAATAGATTTTCAGGTCCAAATCTCAGAGCCAAAGAATTCTAGAATTTTAGGAGTCTTGAGGAGCAGCTGTCTAGTCTGAAGATTAGCACACTGCAGCACAGAGCCAGCCCAGCCTGTGACCTGTTTTTGTAAACAAGGTTTTAGTGGAACACAGCTGTGCTCATCTGTGCATGTATTAGCTGTGCTGCTTTAGTGCTACAAAGGCAGAGCACTAGTTGTATCAAAGCGCTTGTGTATATGGTGCACAAAGCTGAAATTATTTACTATCTAGCACTTTGTAGAAAAAGTTTGCTGACCTTTGAGATCAAGGGTTCAATCCATATTATGTTTTTCAGCTTTTGTTTTAAAGTTCCAGTGGTCTTTTAAAAAAGTGTTAGGTGAGAAGTGGGGTTGGGTGACACTGATTTTTTTTTTTCACCAAGGGTTTTTTGAGACTTTAATATGTTGATATGCATGATGCCCACTGTAAATGTCCAAGAAAAAAAGTATGCAGAATTTTTACAGTATCATTGCATCTCTGTGAACATGTCCAGGAAGAAACAAACTATCTCACAAAGTAGCAATAGCATTTTAAGGTGATCTGATTCATATAATGTAGGAAATTACCTCTTAGTGACTTTCACTTTTTAATTTCTGTTCTACCCTCCAGAGTCAGGTAAAGTAGATCCAGGTTCTCTCTGATAAGAAAATCCTTATTTAAAGAGAGTCATTGTCTTCACTAAATAGTTTCTTCTTAGTCTTCTTCTGCTCTTCTACTCTTGTTTATGGTTTGATCTCCAGATCCATTGTCATCTTAAAGGGGATCCATTCATCTTTGGATCCACAGTAGTTTGTCAACATTGGTTTAAAACATTAGTTCTAAATATTTAGAGAATCTAAAAAAAGTTAGAGATTCTTCCTTAGGTAACACACACATTCCACAATAAAATGTTACATACAATTTTATGAGATTCATAGATTCTTTGAAGCAAATCTCCATCAATTGATTTTTGCTGAAGAACCTCTCTGAATCACATCAACCAAAACTGAAAACAATATTCACTCCAGGTAGATAACAGTGCAAGTAGAACAAGGTGTCTTAAATGTAGCATATGTTAAAAAATTAACCTCAAAACTCTTATTTCATGTAGATTTGGTCAGAAACTAAAATCCCCAAGTCTTTTTACATATAGGGCTGTTTCGTCATATATCTCCTATATTGTACATCTGCAACGAAATTTTAATCTGAAAAGGAGGCCTTCATGGTTATTTTTATCATCAGGTTGACTCTGTTTTATTTTGTCATGATCTTCCTGTATCTTAATTCCATCATCTGATATACTAGTTATCCTTCCAAGATTTATCATTTGCAAATTGGGCTTGAATGTCATTTCATGTTTGCCCAACTCTTGACAAAACTGCTGAATAAGACAAAGCTTTGTAGTTCTGTACCATGGCTTTGAAGTTTGATGTCTTTCTTAAAAAGACATTATATCCAGTTCACAACTATTTAACCATATTATAAACTGCTTCTCTTATTATGCTCTTCAGAAGTAGACACCTTGAGACAATAGCATCCACCCTATCTGCAACACAACTTTGCTTGAAGCAAAACAAATAAAAAAGAAAAGAAAGCAAAGTTAGTCTAGCATAGAAATTCTGCTGACTTTTATTTATGTTCTCCTCTTTCAAAAGTTCACTTTTTCGACATATTTTAATTGAAAGATGTCAACATAAATGAAGTGCCTATAACAGTATCTAGAACAAGGCCAACTGCACAATAGACACTAAATTCTTTTCTATTTCCTTCCTACTTTCCTCTTTCCTTCCCTTCTCCTTCCTTCTCCTTTCCTCTTTCTCTCTCTCACCTTATTTCTTTCACAGTGGTAGACATGATGCTGTATGCATGAATGATTCAAAGATAAATAAGAGGATTCAAAGATAAATAAACAATTTCTGTTTCCAGGAAGCCCATGGTCTAGTGGGGGAGGCAAATACTCAAAACATATATAAATTCCTCCCAAATTATAATTCACCTTTATATGAAATCCGGCTTTTTAATTTGCTTCTGAATACTTTTTCTTTTCTGACTCAGTAGATTGAAATCTAGGCTTAAATCTAGTTCCTCCTCTCAGCGTCTGTCATAGTACATAGCTTCAGTGCATCATATATTTTCAGTTGTTTATTACACATCTCCCTCCCAATCTTGTGCAAGCTCCACAAGAGAGAAACTTCAATTTGTTGTTCACATACCCCCAAGGTTGAGAATAATAGCATGAAATATATTAGATGCAGAATTATATGGAATCTTAGAAACCATCAGTTGTAAGCTATACCATTATTTTATATACACTAAGAAAGAAAAGCACTACCAGTTAACTTACAATACCTGCTGAGATAGTGATGAAAAAATATATCCTTGTTTCAGAATTGTTAAAATGTGAAATATGCCCCTTTAATTCAATGAATAAGGGTCATTGTCAAATGGATGGGAGACTTGATGCTCTTATGATAGTGATTTTCAAGGTTTAACTAACATGTCAAATCAAATCAGAATTAAATAACAAACATTTTTTGAGTAATTTTCATGTGCGGTATTCCTTCAAGTCACCCCTGACCATAAAACACCCGGGGAACTCTTCCTCCTGCACCCCCGAAGCTCTAGAAACTGTCTGACAACATAATTTAGGACTTAATTATGTACTGCCTTTTATTGATTATCTCTGTTTCTAGTGAAGTAGCAGTCTTGTCTCCACAACTAAATTATAAGCCCTTGAGCATAGGAAACAGTTTTTTTTTTTTTTTTTTTTTTAAAGGGCTGCTCTTGCCGGCCTACGCCACAGCCACAGCAATGCCAGATCTGAGCCGCGTCTGTGATGCGCACCACAGCTCACGGCAACGCTGGATCCTTAACTCACTGAGCAAGGCCAGGGATCGAACCTGCAATCTCATGGTTCCTAGTTGGATTTGTTTCTGCTGTGCTGCGATGGGAACTCCAGGAAACAGTTTTTTAAAAAATTATATTTTCTTCACAGTGCTTCAGCTTTCTATTATCCAGAAAAGAGAATGTGGCAATTTAAAGACTTGGAGGATTGAATATTAAGTGTGGAGAAAACCTATGCATGCTTTTAGATAGATGGGGAAGAGACCAGTAGAGATGAACAGATTGAAAGAATATGTGAGAAGGTATAATGTTATGAAAAGAATATTTATGACACACGGTTCCAGAGGATGCTGGTAAGATTGATTCAAAAGCCTAGGAGCAGGGGCAGGCCTTATTAAGGAGCAAGGATATGTTACAGATGAAGAGTGAATGGGCAGGAATAAGAAAACCCCACATTCATTTCCTTAGGAAAATCCCAAAGAGGCAATAAGGAAGGAAGGGGACTAAATGGGAATAAATGGAGAGAAAACAAGTCTCTTGAAATCTCATTAGCTTCACTCTTTCTTGACTTTTTCTTCACCGCCTTCTCAACACTCCAGAGTTAAAACTCAAATGGAGCCCATTCTCTCTTCTCTGTAGTCAACACCTGCCTCCTTTTCTCCACCTCTTCTTATCACTTTTCTTGACAATGCAAGGCTTTCATTAGGTAGGTCTTTCTTAGTAAGGCATCCCTCTAGATTTAGACATATTCTTGGAATTATAGGGAGAAAGAAATGATAAACAGAGGAATATGGGGAAGAAGAAGCAGCCTATCATTAACAATCACTTCTTTTTGCATCTACTAGGATCTTCACATGCGATCTTTTACTTAATCACAGTCACTCTCCTTAAAGATTTTGGATGCCTGTCCAAGGTCTCAAAGGCATTAACTAGCAAAGTTGTCATTCAAACTCTACGACAAACTGGTCTGTCTCCAGAACCCAGAACCCGTGCTAGCTTTTTACAACATCATGTTGTCATTCAATAGAGAGTCTTGCCCTTCTAATTATGAAAGATTTTTCTTATGTATTCTTGTATTTAATACCTAGGTATTTTTCATCACTTAAAGAGACTTTGCCAAGATTTAGTATGTTTTAAATTTGTTCCGTTACACAAGTTATACAGTTCATAATGAAAACAATTGGAAGTTTCTGATAAGCAAAGTGAAGAAAGTAAAAGATCATCCACCATCCTATGTGCCATGATTTTTAAAATCACTAAGATGTAAAACAATCCTGCCTCCAATAAAGAATATTTTGAATAAGAATGTAAGCTTAAGTGCTCACTCAGAGACAGATACTTGGACATGGACTAATAGATCATGGCCTAGAATTTCATCCCTTGACCAAAGTATTAATTTTAGGCCTTCTCGTTATGGGGTCTGTGTTTTGTTTTATTTTCTTTCCTAATGAGCAATTGGACCAAAGGATCAGGTTTAATTATAACTAGAATCCCTTTCTGTGTGTATATCACTGCAGACCTAATTGTAGGCTGGCATCCCCGCTGTGGCCTGAGTGGTCATTAGCTTGCCTAACGGAGTGTTCTTGTCAACAAGGCCTCATTAACCATTGTTTTTTCAGCACAATAGTTGTGAGGGTTTGAACTTGTGATTGAGGATACACTGGGCTCATGGTGCTAAGGGAAACTTGCTACATGGCTAGAACCAGGGACTTTCAGCTCTGGTAAGTGCTGCCACTCAGTGAAGACCTAGCTCTGCCGTGCACTACCAGGTACAAGGTGTACCAGGAAGAACTCTGACCTGAGGGTGAGCAGGCCAGCATTCTGGCCTAAGCTCTGCAGCTGACTTTGGGCTAATCATTTCCTTTCTATTCCTCAATTTTTGCATCTGAAAATGAGAAGTTTCTACTCAGTGATTAGTGAGATAAGTTTTTGCCATTAAGAATAATTTTGCATGGTGCTTGTGTAATTATCTTTTTTCTTTTCTTTTCTTTTTTGAATCCATGATTTTATCTTCTTAGGTTACACACTAGAGGGCAGTGGTACATTAATATTATAAACTATGAATGCACTTGGTACTGCACTCAGCTGAAATTCAAGACGTTTGGGTTAGTAAGGGAATTTATATACTTAGATACTCATATAAAATATAGGAAGCTATATTTTGTAGTTTCCCCAGCTAATACTCATCTTTCCCCTTTTGGATATTTGCAGTATTGGGAATCTTGCTATTTCACAGGTCAAGCTTTTCTCTTGTTAGTTCTAGTTATTGGAAAGTTATGTTTTCAATCAAAGAAAAATCTACTTGCTTCTAGCTTCCAGCAGCTGATCCCATGGCACCGCAGAAAATGCTATTGCTTGTTTCTCATAATGGCACACCAAATATTTCCTAGAATCATACTACTAAATTGTTGCAATTACCATCTTTGGTAATTGAAGATTCTAAATTAATACTCTACTGTGTATCAGGCATCTTATTTACATTATTTTATTTAATCCTTGCAATAAACTGAGGGAGAGTTCATCCTTTTTTTTTACTATTATATGGAGGCTCAGACGAAAATCATATAGCCAATAAGAAGTGAAAATGGGACTTGAACCTGGGTCTCTCTGCTTAAAATTCCTGCCACTGGCTACAATGCATCATATCCATTTATAGATGTGATAATCAAGACCCAGAGACAGTAAGCAACTTGTCCTAGATCATACAGCTAAATAGGAGAAGAATGAGAACTAGATTCTAGATCTTTGGAGAACACATTCAGTTTTTCTTTACATTACAGTAAAAACCATTGTCTGTTACTACCAAGTCCTCTTCTCTCTATATAAATTGTTCCCATTTCCTGTCATTGTTATTCTGATGGTTCCCTTGCCATCCTCTCATGTCCTCTGTGCATACTCTTAATTTGCTGCATCCTTTCTAAATGATAAAACTTTGAATTCAAAACAATACTTGATCTAAATAGTACAGAAGGCACTGAGACTGTACTTCTTGTCATTGGGACTTAATTTTCTAATTCACATTGTCTAAGGTTGCATTAATATTTTAGTATAATTTTAGTATATTTTAGTATATCATTGTATAAGGTTGCATTAATATTTTAGTATTATATAGATTTAGTATAATGTTGGCTTATTTTAAGCATAAGATCAGCAGTACCCTTTGTTCCTTTTAATTTTATTTTAATTTTTATGAAATGTAAGAACAAGACAAAATAGTGCTGTCACATACTTATTGATAGAAAAAAAAAGTCCTCCTGATCTAATGAGGAATCATTTTGAGCTGATAATAATCTTTGGCAAAATCTTCATTTCTTAAGATATTCAAAAGGTGTGTATGTGGAAATATGCCAGTTTCTGGGATGATGGCCGAATTCATGTCTATGTCAGTGTCCATGTTTGTTTTTGCTTTCCTGTGAGGAATACACACTCCATATGGTAGATGTTTTTTTCTCTGCCCATTGTCTTTTGCCAGTAGCACAACCTTGACATCTTTGTAAGAAAGGCTGCCTCAGAAGGGCTGTGGATCAGGGGGCCCTGCCTTTCTCTAGCTAAGTGATGGATGTGTGAAGCAGTGCTCTCTGTTGTAAGACTGGGAGTCTTGATTCGAACAGTGGACGAGAGAAAACATGGAGGCTTGATTCATCAATGATAGCAGTGCCCCCTGAGCAGTCTGCCCATAGATCCTGCAGTCTGGATCTTACAGCCATACTCTTCAAAACGTCCTTTGATCTGTGAGCCACTTCATGTACCATTACAACAATACATCTGTATATGTGTGTGTGTGTGTGTGTGTATAATTTTAAAAGTCAGAATCAGTTTCCGATAATTGCAGCCAAATCAGTCATACACCGATCTTTGCTTTAAGATATATTTGCTTTAAGAAAAATAGCCTTATCAGAAAGTTCTGCTGTTCCATGACATAACAGAATAGCTAATCTAACCCACAGAGCCTGTTGATCCAATATCACATTTATTGTAGAAACTGTTTTCTGACAGTTTTTGGCATTGTGTTTTTTAAAATACATTTGCCTTATCTAATACAATAGATGTGTTTTTCAAAAACAAGTGATAAATGAAATTTTATGAACTGACTTCATGAAGGGCAGTTGTTAGTCAATAAAAATTAATGTTGATATCCAATGTTGATTCTTTTAGAATGCTAATCATTCATCTGTTTTATAAATTAAATTTTGATGTATTTAATTTTTTTCCAGGAAGGAAGCATGTGTGTGTGTGTGTGTGTGTGTGTGTGTGTATTTTATTTTATTTTATTTCTTTCCGGGAGGGAAGTATCTATCTATTTATTGAAGTATGTGTTATGTTCCAGGTCCACAACATAGCAATTCAGTATTTCTTTCTTTTTTAGAATTTTATGGCTACACCTATACCATGTGGAAATTCTCAGGCAAGGGATCGAATCTGAGCCACAGCTGCATTCTGTACTGTAGCTGCAGCTATGCTGGATCCTTTAACCCTCTGTGCTGGGCAAGGGCTCTAACCTGCAACTCCACAGTGACTCAAGCTGCTGCAGTTGGATTCTTAACCCACTGTGCCATGGCAGGAACTCCTGATTCAGTATTTCTATGTGTATAAAATGAACACCAAGATAAGTCTAGTTCTGTCACTATACACAGTTATTAAAGTATTATAGACTATTACCCATGCTGTATGTTTTTATCCCAGTGACTCATTTATTTTGTAACTGCAAGTTTGTACCTCTTAACCCCCCTCACATACTTCTCCCTCATCCCTGTGGCAACCACTAGTTTGTACTCTGTGTCTGTGAGTTTGTTTCTGTTTTGTTATGTTTGTTCTTTTGTTTTGTTTTTTACATTCTGTATACCAGTGAAATTATATGGTATTTGTCTTTATCTGATTTATTTCACTTAGTATAATTACCCCAGGTCTATCCATGTTGTCACAAATGGCAAAATTTCATTCTTTTTTATGGCTGAGTAATATTCCATTGTATGTATATTTACCATAGCTTCTTTGTCCATTCATCTCTTGATGGGCACTTAGCTTGCTTTCATATCTTGGCTATTGTAAATTATGCTTCAATGAACATAGGGATGCATGTATCTTTTCTAATTACTGTTTTGTTTTCTTTGAAAAGATACCCAGAAGTAGAAATGCTGGTTCATATGATTATTTTTAATTTTTTGAGAAAACTCCATACTGTTTTTGATAGTGGCTGTACAGATTTGCATTCTCACCAATAGTACATAAATAAGTGTTCCCTTTTTCTCCACATCCTCGCCATCATCTCTTGTTGTTTCTTATCTTTTTGATAACAGCCATTCAACAGGTGTGGAGTGATATCTCGTTGTGGTTTTGACTCGGACTTCTCTGATTAGTGATATTTATCATCTTTTTGTGTATCTGTTGACCATCTGTATGTCTTCTTTGGAAGAATGTCTATTCAAGTCCTTTGCCCTCTTTTTGTTTGTTTGTTTGTTTCTTTTTGGGGCCACATGGACAGCATATGGAAGTTCCCAGGCTAGGAGTCGAATAGGAGCTATAGCTGTCAGCCTGCGTCCTAGCCACAGCAACATGGGATCTGAGCTCTGTATGCAACCTACACCACAGTTTGTGGCAATGCTGGATCCTTAACCTGTTGAGCGAGGCCAGGGATTGAACCTGTGTCCTTATGGATACTAGTCGGGTTTGTTGTTACTGAGCCACAATGGGAGCTCAAAGGGTTGTCTTTTTTTTTTTTTTTGATATTCAATTGTATGAATTCTTTGTATATTTTGGATATTAATCCCTTATTAGATACATTATTTGCAAATGTCTTCTCCCCTAACAGATAAATCATTTGTAAATATATTTTACCAAATGTCTTGTCCCATTCAGTAGGTGACCTTTTTATTTTGCTGGTAGTTTCCTTTGCAGTTCATTTTTATATTTTCAATTAGTTATTAATATTTGAGATAGTGTTTTCTATACCATAGGCATAAATCCTAATAACAACAGGACTATTTCAATTCTGTTTTTCTTAATGTGTTGTCATTTACCCACCAGGCATCTCTTTCACGTGGGAAAATTCCACATTCATTTATATTCTTATTCCTGATTTTCTTCTCCAGCTTCAGCTTCACATTTTCAACTTTCTGCAGGAAATATTAACTTTATCATTCTAAGGGCACATGCAGTCCCACATGATGTTCTCAAACCAAATTATTTATCTCCAAGGGCAGTAATGACAACATTGTTTGATACATTATAAATCCCTGTTTTGATGGTCTAGGGTGGAAATTTCTCCTGATTTTAGTACAAAGGAAAAAAATGGACTTTTCCTAAGTAACTGATTTGCTTTGCTCTCATAGACTGATCCTATGAATATTTTGAGGTAGTGATTACAAGGAAGCATCAAAGCCAAATTCGTGACCCTGTTCTGGCTTACTTGTGGCTTCTTACTTTTCCACCGTTATTCTTCCCTGATCTCATTTTTTTCTTTCTTACTTTCATTTTATCTTATATTATTTTACCTTATTGTATAGTGTACATTTTTATAAGCTTCTAAAAATCTCCCCCCCCAACACTGGATAGGGGTATACATAAATAAAAACTAAACACATGGATTCATCCAATTTTTCCATCTGTTAGCTCCTCCTACTTTTCTTATTTGTGTTCCATCTTTCAACACATATCTCTGAAGCTTAAAACTTGGAATTATTTTAAATCCTCTCTATCCCTCATTCTTTATATAGTCATTTTTCAGAAATTATTCAGTTGTGCTTCTACAATGTCTCTTACACATCGGGGAAAACAAAGGGAACTGTGGTCATCTGTTTGGGAAATTTGGGACAGCATTTGAAGAGATGTGACAACCTGCATCCTTCAGATCCCTGATCTTTTGGTGAAATTAGTCGCTTTCCCCCATCTGTTCTATCTTTTACCTACTTACTATGATTATTTTACCTGGACTAACTCTTCATTACTAGTCATCTGGATGAATAAAATTATCTTGTGATTGATTTTATTGCCTTTAGACGAAAGGTTCTCAAACTTGAGCATGTATCAGAATCCCCTGAAAGACTTGCTACAACAGATTCCTAGGTCCTATTTTCAGGGTTTCTGAATCTGTAGGTCTGGGTAAGGCCCAAGAATATGCATTCCTGACACAGGAGTGCTTCTATGCTGCTGCTGCTCCCCTGGGGATCACACTTGAAGAACCATTGCTCTAGACTGCTCCCCTCTCATTGGCTTCTAATGGTTTAGGTAATTTATTTTCAGATTTCAAATGTCCTACCTAGTATTCAAGACCTTGAAAAAAGTTTAAATTCAAGTCTTTAGTCTTTCATTTCCTGATATTTCTCTTTAGTCATGCTATAATACTCTTCTCTTCCTTCTCTCTTCTCTAGTTATTGATAAACACATTCTCCAGGGCTCTACTCAAATAATGTCCACTTCATGAAGCTTTGCCTGATATTCCCAATTGAAATTGGAAATTGGCCCTCTTTTATTCTCTTATAATATTTACACAGTTATGTCTAAGTATTAGCGGAGTTATCATGTCTCATCTACTGAATTTAACAAGCTCCAAAACGGGGAGTGAGGACACTCAGTCTCTACTGCATGCTTTCCACAGAGAAGGTCTTCTCTATAACTCATCTGATTATACTTATATAGGATTTTTTGGGGGGGCAGGGACATAGAGGATGAATGTTATCATTAAACAACTTATAGGATTTCCCTAATATTACATTTCTTTGTGGCAAAAATCATATTTCCCACTTTCATTAATACAAATGAAATATTTCACAAAACACATAATAAGCAATTAAGAAAGAGCCCAAATTAACTCATCATGTTACTGGATTTCAATTGAACAGTGATTTATCTCATCTTGATTACTGCCAGGGTTTACTAATTAAGTATTATGGCCACTTTATGGACCAAATTATATAGATGACTATCATAGAAGTACTCCCTACATTTTCCAATTTGTAAATAATAAAATAACCATTTTTATACAAATTAATATATTACAATAGCATGAACATGAAACACTTTTTCTCATGTATTTATAGGAGTTTTCTGTATAAATTATTTCCCCATAAAATACAGTTAGAAAATTTTATATTAAGCTGTTAAGTTTATTGAACTTGAGACTCTTCAGAGTCCATCTTGTGGTAGTATACTTTAGGAATCTTTAAAAGAGAGCATATAATATTTAGCATTTTCCCAAATTCTTTTTATGTTTTAATTATTTTATTATGTTTTAATTGGCAGGGCAGCTCACATTGATAACTCCCTTTGTACCACTACTTGGGAACCCAGTCACAAAACTCCTGTTTAAATACTTGAAAAAGAGGAGTTCTTGCTGTTGTGCAGGAGGTTAATGATCCGGCATTGTCTCTGTGGCAGTGTGAGTTCGATCCCCAGCCTGGCACAGTGGGTTAAGGATTCAGCGTTGTTGCAGTTGTGTAGGTTGTAGCTGCGGCTTGAATTTGATCTCTGGCCCAGAATTTCCATGTGCTGCCGGTGTGGGCGAAAAAGAAAAAAACAATTTTGGAAGAGAGGCAGTTGCCATTCCAGTGATCTGAATTAAATGTGAAACTGATAATACTTAGCATTAGATATGTTATACTTTCACCCAATGATGAAAGTGACATTCATAGTGACAACTCCAAGTACACATCTAGTGGATTTATTTTTTTATTTCTGATTCTCCAAATTATTGAGTAAGAGTTTGGATGAGGAGAGAGCAGGGAGGTTGATGGACAAAAGACCTAGCTAATTCTGTGGCTGCAGTTAGCTCTTGCTGTCAGTGCAGGATTCAACCTAGCCTCGTTGCCTGAGCAGGACCTAGACCCTTGACAGAGCTTCAATAGGATGTCTTCTTTTGCAGTCTTTCTGGAATATATTGTGTTCAGATGTGTTGATAGTAATTTAAATCCCATTACTAAGATTACTGGTAATTATAAGAGGGCATATCAAGGAGCTGGGACACCAAAGATTTTTTGCCATGTAGGTTTGTTTGTGAGGCGGAGAGTATGTTGTGCCTGACATTGCATTTCTTTGGGGATGGTGGAGGTGGTGACTGTGTGAATTGGCATTAATAGAGTAACCCATGTTCCTAGCTAGCCTTTTCCTACTGTTTTTCTGGATGATTATCAATCCTATACCTCATCTCATTCTATCTCTTTTCTCACTGTCAGTAAGAAGAGAGATGCTTTTGTTTACTTTGTGAACCTTTGATTAAAAGGGAGCCACAGGGGTGAATCTCTTTAATGTCTTCAGTTAGTCTCCTTGGCAGCATATTCTATATCCCCCCCTTTCAGTCCATCAAGACTCTTTTAGATGTTGACTTGCTTCTAGTTTGGAACCGGGAGATATGTGTGTGTGTGTGTGTGTGTGTGTGTGTGTGTGTGTGTGTATAAATTTTTTTTACCGTTGTCTTTAAATAAATAAAATTCAGTGTAGTGAAATAGTTTTGAAATATTTGTTATCTGAATACCCAGGGAATGATATAATACCTATTTCTAAGAATGTTACCTCCTACTTTTACCAGTTTATTATCTACCCCCCTTATTATCAATCACATACTTTTCTTAACTCTGAAGTTTCTGAATTTTACAGTCAATGTCAGATAATTACTATGATGCATCTGTTTCCCTTAATCACTGGACTAGTGGGCATTTACTAAGTTCTTCCAATTATTTCTTCTGACTTAGATATGAGGTCCTCCTTCACTTATGTTCTGTTTTTATATATTTCTGGGACATGCTGTATTACTGCCTGATTTTTGAAGCCAAGGGATTAAATGTCCAGAGTGGACACTTTGTTCTAGTTGGAAGTTCTAGATGGAAGAAGACCAACATCCTTGAGCTCTTCTTGCAAATCAGTGTCTAAGTTACAGTCTGGGTTTTAAAATTGCCCAAGCAGGAATGTTAAGAATCCATCAGATACTCATTTTCATAGCAGATTTTTATAAGGTTCAAATGACCTATTTGATGTCAATATATCTTGGGATCTCATGAACTTTTCTCCCAATATTCTAGACTTCATTTGGCCAGCCTTTATTATTTGGTCCCTTCCTTGGGGTGCCTAACTCTGCAACCTAACAACGAACTCCAAAGCAGACCTGCGTCGTGCTCTGTTTCCTGGCAATGATAAAATCATCACTATTTCTGCTGTGGTAAAGGAGGGTTGAGAAAGCCATGAAGTAAACTCCTACCCAGGGACATCAGAGGCTCCTTTCTTTCTTCAGTGTTATGCTCTGAGACGGCTGCATAAGAGTAAGAAATAGATGAACTCTACTCTGTCTGTAGCTTCCCTAAGAATCAAAAAACAAGGCAAAACAAAAGTGCTCCAGAGAAGCTACCTTCCATTGTACTTGTAGGTGTTGGCTTTTGATTCTGATCACTTTCCCATCTTTCCTGCGAGAGTTTTCATCTTGCTTTGTTATAGTCCAGATTATCACCTGGTTATCCTGGAAGAGAAGGTGGTACTGCCCAGAAGATGTGTTTCTCAGAGGGGAAAACACAGGACAGCTGAAGTGGAGAAGTTTTAGGGCACTTCATGGAACAGGAGAGGTCCTTAAAAGCTTAAATCAGCTGAGAGGTGAGATGCTCTCGAAACTTGGGTCATAACCACCCGTCTTGGGTATTTCCCTTTGCTGATGTCATGGGCTGTGGAAACCCTTTTCTTGTGTCTGAAAACCATCTTAAAGGAAATCAGCATCATGGGGTGGGTGGGGGGAGAAGGGGAGGAATGTCCCTGGCCAGGAGGCCGGAGGTGCCCCAGGAAGCTGTTTCCTCTGAATAGTTAAATGGCTGCCTCTCAACTTGCACAATGTCACATTGAATTTGAAACAGGGAACTTTTTATATTTTTCCCCTGATTGTGCTGGCACCTGGCAGATGCCTATTTACCACAGGCATCAATACACATAGTAATCAAAGGAAATCAGAGGCACAGATTAGCAACAGCTGCAAGTCATTAGTGACAGACACGGGAAAGCACAATTCTGCACCCAACTTTGAAATAACCAATATGAGTATTTCAGAGCATGAGGGTTACCGCAGGGCACTCGCTAACATGAGAGCAGCCAAACAATAGCTGGGCTTGTCTCTCAAGAGAGCCCTCTTCTCAACGGCAGCACCACACTCTCCGATTAGAAACCAATCAATCACACAATATTGGTCCCTTTTAGAGTCTGTGTGCCCATCTTCTGATCAAAGCTTGTCTCAGCTGAGAAATAACCTCTGGCGGGTGGGAAAACTTGTTGTCTTCCATCACAGTTTCAGTGGTGGGAGTTTGTATGTGTCCCTGAGTACTCAATTATATCATTGACCTACTTGGAAACGGCCACGTAGAGGGGAAAATAAGACATTCCCCTTTCCCATTTAATTTCATTTTTTCCCCATTTCTATTTGATTGATTCTATCTGATTGATAGCTGTTCTCTTGGTAGTTACACATTCTCACTGGCAGCACTAACCTTAGCGTACTCCAGAAAATACTACTCAATTTTTAGCTTTTCCCTAATCAATTCATTCAGTGCCTCAGTGGAATACAAGTTGGTCATTTAAAAATTTCTAGCTGTTGCCTGATATGTCCCAAAACAAATTTAGCCAGCATGTGTTTCTATTTTAGACTATCTCTGGAAATGCAGATTTACTGTACAACTGGGTAATGGCCTAGAGATAAACAGACACAGTGAGCTGCTGTCTGATTAGTAGGACTGGGCAAAATTTAGCACTATATATATATATATATATATGGCAATAATTGGACCATTGGACCATAAGGATGTAGATTAAATTGTTCTCATCACTGCATGTGGTCTCTTTCCCCTTTACTTGATATTAAGGTTGTATTATTATTTTTTTCTCTTATAGAGAATTCTCCTTCCCCCATTCTCCCTCTCTAAAAATATCTTCTGAAAGTTCTTCCAAAAATTCTTATAATAAGTAACTTGTTTTGGAGATTAGGATAAGAAAGGGAAAAAAATTCTGCATTTCACTTAGTTCAGAGCCAACCACTAAGCATTAGCTCTTTAACAGTAAGCAATATGTTATTATTTTAGAAGAACGCTTCCAGGGAACATGGCATATCATTGACATTCAGAGGAATATTATAGTCTTATGTGTTGTTTTTTAAACTTCTGGAGGAAATAAATTATTTTTTACTTGATTAAATACCACAAATAGGCCTAGGGAGATGTGATTTCTTGGGGTCATTTTATAAGGAAGCCAAGAAGTCGTATTAATTCATAGTTTTATTTACTAATTGATCCAGCACATATTTATTGAACTTCTACTATATCTCACGAAATGTTTAGGCATTGCAGATGTAGTAGCAAAATTAACAAATGATTCAGTTATAATGTACTTGATTGATGATGAAGGATATAGGCAGCTTACATTTGAGGTGGCAGCTTGACTACAGTTTTTCATTTTAGACAGCTTCTTTTTCCTTCCTTCTTCCTTCCCTCCTCTTTCCTTCTTTCCTTCTTCCTTCCTTTGCTCTGCCCCCTAATTCATTTTCCTTCCCTCTCCTATATCCATGCTTTATGATTTAGACATTAGAGGGACTAAGTATTGTCTGTTACACAGAAAGAGCTTGGAGTTCCACGTACCAAAAGAAGCTGAGGTTGTCTCAGCTGTTCTAGGTGGAGAGCAGGTTCAGTGGTTCGGTGTTAATTAAACTTGGCCTAGGGGATATGCCAGAGAATGGGGTCACTATGAGATGGAAATGGGAGGCCTGGTGTAAGACACATGTATCACTTTCCCAAAAAGTTTTTATAACTGGAATTAAGGGGTGGAAGAGACCCAAGATTTTGATGTCCTTGTATTCCTTATCATCTAACATGTATTGTATGAGCTTATCTTTATCATATAGCACTATTAATTTCATAATGAATATTTGCTTTCCTTTCTCAGTAGATAGTATCAAGCTAGTTAGCAACTATAATTACTCCTTTTTATGCCCACTTATATTTGGAGAGACTGGCATAGTGAAATATATCTATAAGTTTTATTTATTAATCTAATAAATATTTAATGATATCTTTCTGGCATCATAATAAAGCACATTCACAACTACAAGAATTAAGAGAAAGGGAAAAGACCTTAAATATATGGTGAAATATCAACTTTGAAGTCCGATGTGGGAATTTGTACAGTTTAACATACCTCTTTTGTAAGGTGACACACTCCTACCCAGTAAGGAACAGAGCTGCCAAGGATTTGTTTCACTTCCTTAGAAAACAAACACCTTTCATCTTAAAAAGTCACATATGACCCCTCAAGGTTTACAAATCCATTTTCTTTCACATATATAATGAAATACTCAAGAAACAAGGACTTCAGAAAGGAGTGGGATCAAAAGACCTATGTATGAAGCCTCAGATGCACAGCACATGTTTACATTCCCATTCTATTTGTGCAGAAGGCACAGTCCATGAGGTCCTCTCTGATCTGGCCCAGTTACCCCACATTCCTGGATACCTGACACATCAAGCATCTCATTATTGTCTGGACATCTTAGCCCTTCTTCTTCTTGCCAGATGAAGCCCTTTAAGGGTCTGCTTTCTGGATCCATTCCTGAGTGAGGTATTTGTCCCTGCACCTGTGCTCACATATGACTTTATGTAGTACTCGGATATTGTGTTTGGTTATTCGGTATGTGTGTGGTCCTCACCACCCTGATGGACAATGACTTGCCCATCTTTCATCTCCAGAAATTAGCATGGTGCCTGACATGTAATTGTGTCTATTCATACCTGTCTTACCACTTCCTTGGTATGAACTTGTTACCTCAAAGTGTCTGTGTAGCCCCAAGACTAAGAATCTCACAAGCCCCTTTCATCTAGGTAGGACCATCTAGTCAGCTCTCCCCCTGGTATATGAGCAGAAGTGACATTTACTTCTTTCAGGCCAGGTTGGTTAAGAAAAGACTGTGTCTTCTTCACCCTCTGTTTCCTTTTCTACCGTTGGACTCAGAGGATTCCAAGGCCTGGCAGGGTTGCAGGGTGAAAGGAATCTGAGTCCCTGAGCCACTGCATAGAGGAACACCTTCCGTCAGCTAGGAACACCCTCATTAGATTGTTACATGAGCAGGGAATTAACCTATTGCATTAAGCCATTAAAATGTGGGGCTTTATTTGTTATAGTAGCTTTAGGCTAACTAATACAGATTAAGTCTCAACATGTATATTATTATTTCTATGCCTGCTTATATTTGAAGAGACTGGCATAGTGAAATATATTTATAAGTTCTATTTATTAATCTAATAAATACTTAACAAATCTATTAAAAATTGAGACTCTTTCTAGACCTTGAAGTAGAGAGAAGAGGGAGATAGAAATATGAGGGAACTGAGGTTTTTGCCTGCATCTAACAGGGAAGATGCAGCTCTATATAAATAACTCCATTGCCACACAAATGTGCAAAGTTCCCTAAGGAAGGAGTAGACAGGAGGGAAAAAGAACTTGTAACTAGAGGAAATCAGGGAAGGCTGAATGGAGCTTGAAGCTCAGAGAAGTTACCAGAGATTGGTCCAAGGTTATGGAGCTAATTGCTGCCTGAGATAGAAGAGGCTCAGATCTCTCAGGGCAGGGCTCCTGGCTTTCTGCATGATGCCAGGTCTGAGAGAAGATCTGAGGACAAAGGCAGAGGACATGAGCTCCTGGCTTTGCACATGGGACAGCACATTTCCCCCAGCAGAAAGTCAGCCAGCTGTGAACACATTTAGCATTCTTTTAGAAAAAAGATGGTCTCTACAACCCAACTACCACAAAAGCCCTAAAGCCTTGGCTTCTTTTTTTCTCCTACAAGTCCAAGTTCAATTATTCCCATTATTTTAAGTGTCAGAGAGAGTTTTATGGGTTAGAAGGACTGCTTATAAAATGTAAAGACAAATGATGACTATCAGAAGAAAGCTTTTGAGAGAATGAAGACACAGAATACTATAGCTTGAAAATGGGTTAAGTGTTGTCCAGTTGCCCTTTTTTCCCCTTTTACCATAAAATACTGAAGAGAGAATGCTAGAAAATTTCCTTTTTAGAACTTAGTAAAAATTATAGCAGATGAACATTAGGCAAAATCAAAGGGGAATTTTGCTCACATGTGAAAGTTTATAAGAAATCTAGTGGAGTCTGGTTCTAGTATTTGCTGAAGTTTGTGGCTGTGTCAACAAAGATGGGTTAAAGTAAGCATATTTTAGATCCTAAAGAGAGCAGTCTCATAGTCTGGAATAGAGAGTAGCTTTAAAATGTTTTAAAATGGGTTTCCTTTTCTTTCCTTCCAGCTGTGCCTAGTGCTGGGGAAGATAAACTGGCATGTTCTTTGTTACATAGCAGTTAACTCACCCAGAGGAGTGAGGCGCATTAGATTTTCAAAATCTTAAGTCCTTTCAATCAGTTGATAGTGGAGTTGGGGAAAAAAAATTGGAGACGCTGCATAACCATTCAATATGGCACTCTAACACCTGAAACATTTTAGCCATATTCTTCAAAATAGAGCTGACAGCCTCCTTGGTAAAACTGGCCCAGTGACACGGAGCAGCAGTTAAAATACCCTTACTGGCATTTGCCTCAGCATCTTTTGACCTGCCTCGGTTACAACTATTTATTTCATGTTCCCGTGGTTAAATTTTGAATAGTCTGGATAAATACTATAATGTAATATCCAGGTGAACTTCTTAGTTTCACTTGTATACCTCCTTGGTTTTACGTGGTAACGCTCTTTTCTGATCAGAATTGTCTTTATGTACTTGATTAGCTTCCTGAGCACATACGACCAAATGACCCTTTGATAACCCCATATTCCTTTGTTTTCTCCCTGATAAAAACACAATTTCTAAAGACAGGTGGGAATTTTGATCTTTTCTTTATTAAATGCTCTGTAAATTTTGTGCTTATTGTTAATATAAAGTTTTTATAATCTCAAATCTAAATCTGAATTTTTCTTAAAATGTTTCACATTCGTTTTCTCCCTTTACTTCTATGGCTTAAATTCAGGACATTTTGTGAAAACATTAATTTTGCAAATCAATTTCTGATCCTAAAAGAACAAAGCCTACATTTTTAAGACAAAGACAAAGGATTTTGTTTGTTTGTTTGTTTGTCTTTTTAGGGCCGCACCTGTGGCATATGGAGGTTCCCAGGCTAGGGGTCTAATCAGAGCTGTAGCCACTGGCCTACACCAGAGCCACAGCAATGCAGGATCTGAGCCATTTCTGTGACTTCCACCACAGCTCACAGCAATGCTGGATCCTTAACCTACTGAGCGAAGCTAGGGATTGAACCCGCATCCTCATGAATGCTATTTGGGTTTGCTAACTGCTGAGCCACGACAGGAACTCCGACAAAGGATTTTTAACTAGCCTTAATATTAGGAAAATATTAGCGTTAACAAAAAGTTAATGTAATAACATCTTGTTTAAAGCTTCTTCCTGGTGCTCTCCTGTCCCTGTGCTCTGTGGAACAGGGACCCTGACTGGTATATCTCAGTTTACAGTGTCTACACAGAGCCTGGGTGTGACAGGCTTCAGAAATAGTTAAAAATATATGTATTTTCTCACTTATGCATCACAACTACTTTATGAGGCTGGGATTTTTATTCCTGGTATTTGTTATTCATGATAGTTACATTCTTTAAAGTCATTGTGAACACCAAATTAGTGAATATTGAACCATTGCTTCTCAGGCAAATGCAGAGTTAAGTCTCTGTGAGCCTCTGCTCACAACTCTTTCATCCTATGATCAATACATAATCTTGCTTTATGTGTGTTTCTGTTTAAAGATACCTTATTTAATGTATATTGTTGATTCATTTATATTGAACTCGCAGACAACACCACTGTAACTCATGCCTGAATGAAGCTTATTGAATATACATGTTTAAATCATATCAGAGCCTTCCATGCTTAGGAACACTAGACAGCACTTCAGCATTACACTTGGGGACCATTTTAAAGAGTGAAACCACCAAAAAAAAAAAAATCACAAGAAATGTGAAATTGTTGCACTAGACAGATTACAAAAGCATACCTGTTTACAGTATGAGAGCTGAAACCAGAAGGCAGAGTGTTGCCTTGTTCCACTGTAGCTGGGAACATGTGTGTTGGGTGAGTTGAAATTTTTGCCACTCTGTGCATATACATGATTGTGAAAGCGCCATTGGTTTTGATTTGGGGGTTACAAATAAATATTAGCAAGTAGGTGAGTTTGCACATATGGAATCCTTGAGTAATGATGATTGGCAGTATTAGCATGTCCTTTTTCCTTTGTTTCCTCATGGTTCCTAGTCGGATTCGCCTCCGCTTAGTCATGACAGGAACTCCCTCCCAAATGTATTCTGTAGGACATTAGCATTCTATGAAATCTTAAAAGACACTGTAAAAAATTATTTGAAATCAAGAGAGTTTGGGTTAAATGTGGTTAAACAAATTTCTTTAGCAAAATTCTAAAGCCTACTTCACTGGAGGCTTCTCAGAGCTGCTTGTGTGTGTGGTCTTTCTCTTACAGCATCTAACTGTAGGACATTCAGCAACATCTCCTGTTCTGCTGATCATGGTTTGGAAAATGTCAAGTAGTATTATGTAGAAATTCCAGGGAAGGTGAAAGAAGAGAAAGTAAAAATTTCCATTCTGCTAAGCGAGATAGGAAAGTCAAGTGAGATTGAATACATTCCCTCCTTGTACTACTGTAGAATCCTCCCATGTTAAACTAGATAATCTGGCAGCAGTTCTTTATGTGCAGAGACACTATCTACCCAGCCTATGGTAAAGGGAACAGAGTTCCCTTGAGTCCACACAGTGGATAAACCCAGTGAATCTCTCCTCTGAACCTAGAAGCTCTGGGGAGGCTGCAGGAAGGATGTTCTTCACAGGCAAGTGTGAGGCCAAAGGTCTTAGAAGAGTGGGCCTCATAGGATGAATGGTGGTCTTCCTCCCCAGCAGGAGATGTGTCCATCCTGAATCTTTGAATATGACCTTATTTGGCAATAGTGTAGTTAAATTAAGGATCTTGAGATGAGATTATCTTGGGTTATTTGGGTGGTCACTGAGTCCAATGACAAGCACCCTTATAAGAGAAAAGGCAGAGGAGGTTAGAGACAGAAAACCACGTGAAGATGGAGGTAGAGATTGGAATTATGTGGCTGCAAACCAAAAACTCCTGAAGCTTCAGATGCAGGAAGAGCCAAGAAAAGATCCTACCCTAGAGCCTTTGGGGAGAGTGCAGTCCTGCTGATGCCTAGATTTTGATCCTCTAGGCTTCAGAACTCTGAGAGAATAAATTCCTGTTGCTTGAAGCCACAAAGTTTGTGGCGATTTGTTATTGCAGCCCTAGGAGAAAATACAGAGCTCTTGGTGAGGAAAGATGGAAACTGACAGACAAGTGGACAAGGCTAGAAAGTGAAGATGGAAAATTTCAGATATCAAGGTTGTCTCTTCCCAGAGAGCCGTCCAGAAGTATAGATTCAAAAATCTTTCCCAGTTTTCACATGGCAAATAAACGTCACTCTGGTGTAAATAGCAAACTCCCAGGTGTTGTGGGAAAACTGAAAAGTGTGTGGATTGCTTGGAGAGCAAAGCCCCCATAGGAAGTGGCAAGGATATTCCACTTCCTGACAAAGTTAGAAAAGGGTACCTCTGGGAGGATAATAAAAGAAATATATAAATATATTTTCCTTGCCTTGAAGGAATCAGTGGTATTGGTGGTCTTGTGAGTGGATTTAGAGTGAGGTCAGCCCATAGCTGGCAGTGTCCTTGACTCCTGCTGGGTTCTACTTCTTTCAGGACTGCAGGAAGGCAATCTATGGACACTGCTGTGTGAGTTTCAGGAAAATGTGCCCTAAGTAAAAGACTTTCCACATATTCAGGGTGAGAGTGGAGCAGAAAAAAAATCCCTAACATAATAAACATTCATTTCTGTATCTACCTACTAGGGGAATGGCATGATATATTATTCCCAAGAGAATGATTCTATTGCTTTGGGAAAAGCCCTGATAGACTTTTTGATTGAGGAAAACAGGACTTTTGGGGCATATTGAGGAGGAATCAGGATAAGACAAAGATAACGCTTTATTGCTCTGTATAACAAAGTTAAATAGAGAGGGGGCGTATATGAATGGAGTGGGAAGGGCAGTAGGTGAGGAGGACAGAGTAGGAGCAAGAGCTCCTGTGTACTGAAGGGAAGTGCTGTGTGGCCCCTGACGAATATGGCTCATGGAAAAATTTCTTGTAGTTAAGAATGGGCAGTACATATCTACCTTTGTCTGATGTTGAGAGGAAGTTGTTTCCTGCTCTGTGCTTCTCTGTCTTACCCTCACACCGTCAGTAAAATTCTCCTATATGCAAGTCTTGTATTAGGGATGCTTCAGAAAATGTAGAAAACCCATGGTTTTGAGTGTGTATGGAGGGGAAGTGGATGGCTGGAGAACATCTGTCACAGAAACCAGGAATGGAGGAGTGATTGATGGCAGGTTGTAGAGTGAACTAAGTCAGAAGAGGGAGAAGCCAGTCCTGAGGGAGGCTCTAGGCTTCCTCCATGTGTGGCTAGGGAGTTTTGTTTAGCTGTTAAAAGAAGGGTTTATCCCAGAAGAATGAGGAGGGGTCATTCAGACTGGAGGTATCTGGGTACCTGAGTAAAATCAGATATGCACAGATGTCAGTGGGTGGGTAGGATTTGGGTGTACTTGATTGAGAGGGATTTATCAACTTATTATACAAACCACTGAAGTAATTATTTTATGTTGTTAAACTCAACCCTTTGCTGAAACGTTTGCCCTATATTCACTAAATATTACTAAATTATTACTAAAAGGCTGTGTACGTAAACCTGTGTGTTTGGAGGGCGAGAACTGATATTAAGGACTGGTTAAAGTGGAGGAAAACTATACCAGTTAGAAAATGTGGTAAAACCATTGATTGGTGAAGCATAAAGGTGATTCTCATTGAACAAGTAGCAGAGAGAAACGGGTAAGGCAGTGTGACAAAAGGTGTCGGTGGAACCCATTGTGGATGACTGCAGAAAAAGCAGAAAGTTGTAATCTAGGAATGTCCCATTCAACACTGAAATGCGAAGTCATTTTGAGAACAGAGAGGTGGTTGGTTTGAATGTATTTGGTAAAAACTAATGAAAGTGGGAATTGATGCTGAGTGTATTCATCCTGCCATGTTATTATGCTTGCTCTTGTTAGACACATAAAGATTTTAAATAGTCCATAATATGTAGGAGTGAACTATCATTCAAGAGTGAAATTCTCTTTCACCCAAGGGTGTCAGATTTGTGTTAGTATAATAGGACATCAAATATTACTCCAGATATTATAATGACCTGCTGAACAAGGGCTAATTTGGGAAAAAAAGTCCCTCTATGTATTGGGGACACTTTCCTATGTCTTCTCTTGTGATTAGATGGATGTCTGGTTTCCGAATCCTTCTGAAGCTTGAAGGAGGATTAGATCACTCACTCCCAACTGGTCATTTCTCTCTGTATATGGGAGAATCAGTGTTAATTGATACTTTTTATATTTAATTACACTTAATTTCTTCTGTCTGGCTGCCCTGAAACCAAGAAGAGGAAAACAGTGTTCTACATGCAAATCTTCTAACATAAACATTTCTTAACCTCATTAGCTTTAGGATTGATTCAAATATAGAATCCTTAAGATAAAAGCTGTTCAGAGTGGTTTCTGATCTGTGTTTGATCCTGTCTCTTGAGCCCCTATTTCTGAAAACCATCTCTGTGATTTCTATGATGGGAAATTTGCTCATTCTCTTTTTTCCTAACACTTAACTCTTCTGTATTCGTTAGTATTATAATCATTTCTCACTACTTTTTAAATTTGCTTAAATTAATTCCCTAACCTTAGGTCCCTCTTTTGCCTTTTGAACCCCCAGGCTCAGGGCTCTGGTCACAGTGTTCTTCCCAGTGGCATTGATGGTATCACCCCTTCTTTAAAACCTGCTACTTTCTACTTCCTTCTAGATAAACTTCCCAACTTGGTCAGAACTCACTGTCCCTGATTATCTGCTGTGGAATACTACCCATCATTCAAGAGTTGGAGCCCTTCTCTCCGGCTCTGGAATGCTTTCCCTGAATGCTTTAGTCAAACAAGATCTTTCCCTCCTTTAACATCCTATAAATTTATTGCCAGTTGCATTTATTTGGCAAAATGGGAGTCATCCTAGGGAATTGAAAGGGGAGAATGTAGGGTTTGGGGGGGAATTTTTCCAGTATGAACTGTGCTATTTGAGGGTAATGGGAGCTTGGTTAACTTTGTTAATCTCCATTGGCTGAGACAAACTATTATGAATCCTTTTCCTGGTTGTCATGGGGATTGACAAGTGTAATATATGTGAAAGTCCTTGTAATCTGTAAAGTCCTATACAGGTTTAAGTATTATTTCTGCCCTTAGAGATATCTGTTATTTATTGACTCTACTAAAGTCATCTGTTTTTATTTAGCACTTCCCATATCTTCAGTTTATCAGCATAACCCACTTTACTAGACAAGGTACAATTATAATCACATCATGTATTTTTTTTAATTCATTGCTTGATCTACTCCCTATGCTATACCTACTATTATTATCTCCCCCCTTTTTGAATTTCCCAACAGCTACCTTCTTTAATTGTTTAAAGATCAAATGTTTTACTCCCTCAAAAAAGGACAAGTCATGTTTCTAAAACAAATGGAGGGAGAGAGAGGACTGAAATTTCCAGTTACTCCAATGTTGATTGTTGGTTTTGTCCAACCTAGTGAACACTTCTGCACTCAGGAATAATCTTCTCGCAGGCCTGGATGCCTAGATAGGCAGAAGACGCTATGGATTTCCAAGTGTGGCAGCATGACAGTTGGCCAGAATGTCTATGGCAGTCATGGAGGTAAATTCTCCTGCTCAGATTTCCTTTCAGGAGAACATACTATGGGGAGCATAGCTGATGGATAGCCTCCACTATCCTACCTTTAGATCAGTGGAGATGGGGATGGGGAGATTATTAGAACTGGGACATTTCTGCTTGACACAGATACTTCTGACAGGAACCTTGGGTCAGGAACGTCTTTGGATTGACTCAGACTTCCTCAGAACATAATCCTACCTGCTCTTCTCTCTCCCTTCACAAATATCGGTCCTGTATCATGATTTGAAGACTCCTCACCTTCTCTTGTTCCTTTCTCCTTTAGTCTTGAGGAAAATTTCCCTCAAGAAATCACCTACATATCGAATCCTATCTTGGTATATGTTTTTAGGAAGGTCCAAAATGACACAGAAGGATTTCTAGCCTCCCCTGTACTTATCAGAACGCTTAGACCTTTGTTTTGACCTTATGCTCCTTCTTTCCTGGTGAGCTCCACTTTGGGGCTTCCCTTTCTTGCCAGTGGACCTTGGGTAAAAGCTGTTCTGGTCCTTATTGACAGATATCCTAATTGTGAATCTCAGGGAGTTTGCATTGAATTTTCCTTCCTCTGAAGACTCATAGATTCCACAAATTGTCTCACCCCATCTATAGAGCTCAGCAGTCAAGGGGAGAGACATTTTCTGTGTTTGCTTGTGGTACATATGTCCTGTTGCATCCTTTTCTCAGAGTGCAGGGGTGCCTATCATCCTTACATCTTGAAATTCAAGGCAGAAGCAGTTCAAGTTGTTTTCTTTTTAGTTTTTTTCCAAAAACATTTTTTTTTTTTGGCTCGAGGTGACTTGTTTCTACCCCTGGACTTAACAGAGTCTCACCTTCAGTGCATACCCTTTTCATACATTTTTGTTTTACTTTACTGTATTGTAAGCTTCATGTACGCTGCTTCTTGTGTTTCAGATTGCTCATCTGTTAAATTGAGGGCTAGATTAGATTAATTATTTTATTATTATTATTATTTTTTGTCTTTTGCTATTTCTTTGGGCCGCTCCCGCGGCATATGGAGGTTCCCAGGCTAGGGGTTGAATCGGAGCTGTAGCCACTGGCCTACGCCAGAGCCACAGCAACGTGGGATCCGAGCCGCGTCTGCAACCTACACCACAGCTCACGGCAATGCCGGATCGTTAACCCACTGAGCAAGGGCAGGGAGCGAACCCGCAACCTCATGGTTCCTAGTCGGATTCGTTAACCACTGTGCCACGACGGGAACTCCAGGATTAATTATTTTAAAGATTACTTTTAGTTGTGTAATTTCCATGGAAGATATAACATTAGAAATGGGTTGGCAAATGATTTTCTTCCTTTAAATATCATGTCCATTCTGTCTGGTAATCTACATTTTATTTATACATAGCATTTTTCACTTTGCTTCCATGTATTACATTATTTGATCCTCATATCCACCTTGTAAAATGTTGAGTAAATATCAGCTACCTTTTGCATGTTAGAACTTGAGGCTTGTTGAAGTTAAATGACAAGTCTCCAAATTCCTGGAGGAGTCACTGGGTCTGGTGCCCCTTGGCTTACCTACTAATCCCTTAATCAAGATGCCACTAACTCATCCTTCATGAAACACCTTTATGTTTCTCTTATTCTCAACCATCTGCACTAGGGCCAAAGGATTAGAAAAGGTATCACAGATTCAAATGCCTAAAGGGGCCAGGCAGTCTAAACCAGTGAAGCAGGGTCAGAATCCTATAATTGGGAAGGGGTGGGGTGGGGACTATGGCAAACTGGGGAGTATATAGCCCATCTACAAGGGATAATCCCTATTCAGCTTTAGTCCTTTGTTGCCATTCAGGAATGCTGATCCAGGGTTTCTAAATTTTAAGTTTTTCAAGGAAAGCTGGATGTATATATTTTAATGGGAAGTCTGCATTTTAACATGTTCAAAATAAATGAAAAAAATTAGAAAACCCCATGAAGCCAAAACACATGTCTGTAGGTAGTGTTTGGTCCCATAGATCTTCAAGTTAGGGACCTATGATATGGGTATGAGCTATGTTTAACTAACTCTCTTAATATTCTCGCCGCCTCTCTGATGCTCTGAAATGATTTGGTGACTTTTGCTATTTTTATTAAAAGCTTGGTATATAAATTAAGAAGAGCAGCTAATTGTTGGATGCCTACTATGTTCCAGGGAGTAGCCTAGGTGCTTGACACACATCATCACTAATTCTCTCAGCAATCTATTGAGATATCTATTATTATCCTTAATTTACAGATAAGGGAGCTGAGGGTCAGAGCTGACCTGATTTGCTAAGATCATACAGTCAGTAAGTAGTGGAACCAGGAACCCCCCCCCCCAGGTTTATGGCCTCAAAGTATGTTCTTGCTCTTTATTTATTATACCATGATACCTGCATCCTTAGAGAAGAGAGAGAAAGGGTAAAATGAAAAATGTAGTACTTCCTCTATTACGAAACAAGTCAGAAGTGGTCTCTCTGTATGGAGAATTTAGACAAGCATAATCCTCTTTTCTGTTTTTATTTTGAATGGTAGAGGTATCCTTTTCTTTGTGAATGTGGGGAGAAAGGGAAGAGAAAAGGAGATTGCTCCCAGTAGAATGAGATTCTCCTTTCTTTTAAAAACTCTAAGCCACAAATAGGCTCTCAACTAACTGGTGTTTGGCTTTTGTTTTCAGACTGTCTGTTTTGACCATAATGTCTTATGCGATGGCCACTGGCTTATACTACTGCTGTCTTTAACTCCTGTTTCCAAAAAGCAAAGCTCTGGGGGAAAAAAAAGATCTTTTGTTTAGGGTCTGAAGTCAAATCCAAATATAACAAGATCCCAATAACTTCCTCCACCCCCTAGGGTTTAAAACCAAATTCCCTTTGCCCAGATGGCTGCCGCAGAAAGACAGAGCATTCCCCCACTGCTTCCTTCTTTTTGTTGGCTGCCCACTGATTACCGCTAATGACTCCCAGCTGTACTGCCTCCAAAGACTAGGGGAAGATGAATCTTTGAGAAATAATTTAATAACAAGACTCCTCCAGAGATGGGTGGGGCTGGTGCCAATCCTACTGGAGCACACCCTCATTTAGAATCTAGCTGGATGATGTGATTCAGACAGAGGAGAGTTGCTATGTGCATTTCGAAGCCCCCTTAATGTTCTCCTGTAAGAATCTGAGTGACTCTATTTCCTAATATTCATTGAAAAAAATTCATCTCCAAATACTAAAATAAGTTAGGTGTGTATAATATTTACTTCTTCTAGCTCCAATTCAGAGAAAATGGAGGACATATCTTTTAGGGCTGTGACTTTATCCAAATCAGATATACTGTAGGAGTGATCTCTTTGGAGGATTTCCTGGCAAGTTTATATCATACTAATAATTTGATGTCTACAAAAATTTTAAAACTTAGCACCCTGGAGTTTCCCTTTTGTCTTCAAAATATTGGATTCTTTGAAAGATTGGCTTTAAACACTATGACCCATCAGGGAGAAAAAACAATAATCAAAGGATACCAGTCATGAAAACTATCGATGACAGACTTGTACAGATTGATAGGTCTTGTCTTCTCTTTGCCCTCTTCCTACTCCCTTTTCTTCTTCCCTTTCCTCCTTTTCTTCTTCTTCTTTTTTTTTTTTTTTTTGTCTTTTTGTCTTTTTAGGGCCGCACTAGCGGCATACAGAGGTTCCCAGGCTAGGGGTCTAATCCGAGCTACAGCCGCCAGCCTACGCCACAGCCACAGCGACGCCAGATTCAAGCCTCGTCTGTGACCTACACCACAGCTCATGGCAACACCAGATTCTTAACCCACTGAGTGAGACCAGAGATCGAACCCACAACCTCAGGGTTCCTAGCCAGATTAGTTTCCACTGTGCCACGATGGGAACTCCTCTTTCTTTTCTTCAGTAGCAAAAGTAACACTCTTAATTGCTTGGTAGCTGTATGGGGGAAGGAGGAATTAAAAAATTTTACCAACACCAAATTTGATGGTTTTCTCAACCCCTTTTCTAGAGGTGTTTGAGAGTGTTTGGAGTCTCTCCTCCTCCATGGAGTCTTCTCCCAACGCTGCAGACAAGGTTTTTACTGTGTGCCCATATTGAACATCTCCCCATGAACTAAACCTGGTGCTGAGGTTAGAGTAAGCACTCACTGGTTACTTCATGTTCTTTCAGAACATAGGCTGAAGAAATGACATCCTTTTTAAAAAATTTTATTTTATTGAAGTTTAGTTGATTTACAGTGTTGTTAATGTCTGTTGTACAGCAAAGTGATTCAGCTATCCACATATATATATAATATATATATATATTTTATTATGGTTTATCAGAGGTTATTGCATATGGTTTCCTGTGCTGTACAGAAGGACCTTGTTGTTTATCCATTCTATATATAATAGTTTGCATCTGCCAATCCCAAACTCCCAATCCATTCCTCCCTCAGCCTCCCTCCCCAGGGCCAACCACAAGTCTGTTCTCTTTGTGAGTGTGTTTCTGTTTTCTAGATAAGTTCATTTGTGTCATATTTTTGATTCCACATATAAGGGATGTGATATATAGTATTTGTCTTTCTCTTTCTGGCTTACTTCACTTAGTATGATAATCTCTAGGTCGATCCATATTGCCGTAAGTGGTAGTATTTTATTCATTTTTATGGTTGAGTGGTATTCCATTTATATAAATATACTTTGTATCTTCTTTATTCATTTGTCAGTGGACATTTAGGTTCTTTCCATGTCTTGTCCATTATAAATAGTGCTGCTATGAGCATACCAGTATCTTTTCAAATTATAGTTTTGTCCAGATATATGCCCAGGAGTGGGATTGCTGGATATATGGCAACTTTATTTTAGTTTTTTGAGGAACCTCCATACTGTTTTCCATAGTGGTTGCACCAGTTAGATTCCCACAGGAGGATTCCCTTTTCTGCACACTCTCTCTAGCAAGAAATCACATTCTTGAACAGTGGATTACTGTGTCATCTAGTTTTGCAGTGATTTCTTTATGGATCATTGTATCCTCCTAGGAGATAATATGGCTTAGTGGAAAGAGCGTGAGCTCTTTGAGTCAGAGATAAGTTTGGACTCTGGCATGCCCCTTGCTTAAACTTTCTGGGCTTTACTTGCTTTATCTGTAAAGTGGAATTTGCTTGGTTGCTGTGAGGAATAACATTGTGTTGGAATACTGGTAGGATGTTTTGTAGCCCTCCTGTTAAATACTTTAATTATGGTCTTTATTATTATATACCTATATATTTATATTTACATATTATATATATAAAATTAGGCAAAGAAAAGTTTTCATAGTGCTTTCAACTGGCTCAAAGGGAAAAGAGATAGGGAAATGTAGATTTCTATTGTAAGGTGCTTAAATTTTAATCTTATTTTCATCTCATTTTAATTTTCAGAGTAACCATGAGAGGTAAATACCATAAAACCCACTTTAAAGACAGGAAATAAGTCTTGGAAGGGTTAAGTCTCTTCCAAGAATAATATTTTTGGAGAATTTTCCATCATAGTTATATACATTTCCAAACTTGATATTCTGGCGTTTTTATTTTGGCTTTGAAATACTGGATCTCATGAAAGGTGGTCTGCAAGTACTTGTTCCATTCAGGACTCGGTTCTGTTCAAGAACACAATTAAACATGCATAGTAGATTCTAGGGAAGCAGAGTCAATGGAAGTGGCCTGCTGCTTCTTTATAGTTACTGCAAGCATTAAGCCCTTAGAGTGCTGAGAAGATTTTCAGTTTGATTCAATGACTGGCTCTCTTGGGAATAAGTTCAATGAAAGCAAAAGATAACTTAACATGAGAAACTTATCTAAGATTCTGACCTCAATGGAATCTCTTTTTTTCTAAGTATGTATAAAATCTAGAAAAAACTGTTGCATAGAATTATGAATGAATACTATTTTTGCCAGTTTACTAAAGGGGCAGATAAGAAGCTTAATAGCTTGCCTCTCTCCCTTCCCTCCTTCCTCTCTCCCTCCTTCCCTTTCAATTTTTCTTGTCCCTTCCTCTCCCCTTCCCTCTTCTACTCATTCTCCCTTCTTCCTTGCTTCCTTCCCTCTTTTTTGTTATTTGTTCTGGAGCTGTGGCCTTCACACACTTACCACCTATTCTTTCTGTAATCAAGCCCATTTTCCTGATTATAGAGGAAGGCATATAACCTAGATTAGGCCTATTAAATTCTGTCAACCAGGAATTTGAATATCGAGTGTAGACACCAGGGACAAAGAGCAACTAGTGCTGGGTCATGTGGTAGCTGCACCTTAGCTGCAGTCCATGGGAAGTCTCCTGCTTCTGACCCTTGGGGTTGCCTTTGGCCTTTGCTCTTCCTAAGGTCTGATTGTTTACTTCTTCCATAATTTGGTGAGCTATTTCAATATCTTTCTAGTACATTGTTTTGCTTAAATTAATCAGAGTTAATGTTACTAAACACCAAAGAACAATAACTGAATAGACATATATTATCTATCTTAATCTTCATACCAATCCTATTAATAGATATTATACTTCACATTTTACAGATGAGAGACCAAAGCTTTTTGAGGATAAGTAATTTGCTCAAGATAGTACTGTTAGGAAGAGGCAAAGCTGATGTTCAAGTCAGTTCTTCATGGCTGAAAAGTCAATATTGTATATACTATGCTTTAATAGCTTAAAATAGAAAAAAGTTGGAAAATATTTGCAATGTTTGAGACATTCCATAGTATTTAATAGCTTTAATATATAAAGAGTTCTTAAGAATCAATGAGGAAAACTTAACACACTAATAGAAAAACTGGACAAAGAACATGAATAACTATTTCTCAAAGAATTAATCACAATGGGTCATTCATGTAGAAAAGTTTAACCTTATCAATAATGAAGAAGATGCAAGTTAAAACAATGGTATACCATTTTAAATCTTATAGATTAAAAACTAAGTTTTGGCAAAAGTTTGGTGAAAACCTTCCTCTTGTTCTAGGTCAAAGTAAAATCTTTGCAAACTTGAGAGAGAAAGAAATTTGTTCAGATATATTTAGAATCCAAAATTTGTTCAAAACCTTTGATTTGGGCATTTATTCAACAGAAATAATCAGGGACTATTTATTTTTAATATGTTTACCATAATGTTATTTATAAGAGCAAAAGTAAGAAACAAACTAAATGTCTGAAACTAAATGTGTATGATACAATACTGAGTTAAAAAAAAGCAGGAGGTCCAACTATTCACTCCCTCAGGCACTATTTATTGAGTATGTATAATGTCCAAGGCACATTCTAGGCATTGCAGAGACTGCAGTGAACAATGTAAAATGTTTCTTCTCGTGAGCTTACATTCTAGTGGGGAAACATAGCAAACAAATGCATATATAATTATAATCAGTATTATGGATAAATATAAAGCAGAGTAAAGGGACTAGAAAATAATTTAAAGGTGAGACGAATCAAGATTTGGGTGAAGTGCAAGAACAAGTTATGTGAAGATGTGGGATATATCCACAAGCTATTGCCATAATAATATTGGGTACAAACCACCACAAAACTCGGTTGTTTAAGGTAAGTTAAAATAATTTTCTCCACATAATTAATTCTCTCTGGGGTAGGTAGACAGGGCCTACCTGATTCAGTCTGAGCTTGGCAGGGCTTGGCACCAAGTTGAAAGATATGTGCAGGCCTGCATCATGTGAGTCTCATCCTTCTTGGACTAACAGGACAGCTGAGGCATGATCCTCTCATGGTGATGACAGAGGCACAGGAGGGCAAATCCCACCATCCCCACATATTGCAAACTGTTATTTCACTCTTGTTTGCTAACTTTCAAATGCAAATTCCAAAGCAAATCACCCAACAAACCTAATATCAATGGGACAGGAGACATATTTCACCTAGGGTGGGAGAGGTGGATGAATATTTGATGAAGAGTAATCTAAACAATTACATGAGAGAAGCGCATCCTAGGAAAAAAGAAGAGCATGTGCAAAAGTACTGTGCTGGTCGCAAGCTTGGTCCAGCAAGGCTAGTGGGGTTTAAATAGAATAGGTGGGGAGGAGAATGAGAGGAGATGAGGCAAAAAGGCCTATATCATACAGAGTCTCTGAGGCCAAGATTAGGTAAGATTTTATGTGAGGTGTAGATTTTATATGAGGGTATGAGAAAAGCATTGGAGGTTTTCCGCAGACAGATAATGATCTAAATTACATGTAAAATGACTAATTTTATATTAAAAATGTCTGTCATAAGAAAAAGCCTGAAAGAATATATAACAGGACAGACATAAACTGTGGCTATCTCTTAGCAGTATGATTATGTGTAATTTTATGTTGAATTATTTATACTTTGTCATAGTTTTCAAATATTGAGAATAATTGATATTTTTCAAACAGTAAAAAAATTATCTAATGATTAAAAGGAGATCTCTATGGAGATCTTTTAGAAAATTAATTAGCAAGATACATCAGTATTGTAGTAAGCCACTTTAAGGCCTAATTTCTCTGGTCTCTGCACTTGGAAGAGCTGGAGTGTTCAAAGTCAAATTATTTTTGATAATGTTTTGGTTATATCTGTATCAATTGATATATAAAATAAATATATATTTAGATAGTAGCATATCATTCATTTTAGTATAGAATATTTCACACACATAGGAAAGTGTAGACACTAATATAACAAAAAATTATGTATTTATGTCCCAGTTCATTCATACAGTAACTTAAAAAATTTGCTTCACATCTTTTTCCCTACCTCCCATCTCCCATCCAAGCTGAAATCTTACAGATATGGTTGAAGCCCCTGTAACTAACCTGATTCTATTCTTTCCCTGCCATTTGCAGAGGTAACAAGTATCTGAACATGGAGTTTTAATTATTGTGAATATTTTGTTCCTGTACTATATGTGTATCCATAAACAATTTATCATATTGCTTTGCCTCATTTTCCATCTTTATTAAATGATATATTCTGTGCTTCTTTAACTTCCTGCTCACTATGCATTAATACACATGCTTTAGTGCAATTAAATTGCTGTGCAGTATTCAACTGTATAAAAAATGACAATTTATACATTCTGTTATTGATGGATTTTTAATTTGTTTCTATTTTTCTCAAACAATGCTGGGATAAACATTTTTTGTACATGTCTCCTTTGAGAGTTTCTCCGTAGACTATGTACCTAGGTGTGGAATCACTGAGTGGCATAAACTATTTTCAGATTTTTTTATTGAGATGTAATTCACATACCGTAATATACATACACTCAAAGTTTACAGTTCAGTAGTTTTCAGTATAATTACAGAGTGTGCAGCCATTAGTGCAAACTAATTTTAAAATATTTTTGTATTAATA
This sequence comes from Phacochoerus africanus, assembly GCF_016906955.1. Lineage (NCBI taxonomy): Eukaryota > Metazoa > Chordata > Mammalia > Artiodactyla > Suidae > Phacochoerus > Phacochoerus africanus. Next base: position 14,246,451 of record NC_062552.1, read on the forward strand.
AATCAAATATTCACTGGTAGTCACTCTCCATTCTTCCTTCCTTAGAACCTCTAGCACCTACAAAATAATTTGCTTTCTGACTCTATGCATTTAACCTTAGAGTACCTGGACACTTCACATAAATGGAACAATGCAATTTGTGTTTTGCTTCCTTCATTTTTTTTTTTTTTGTCTTTTTGCTGTTTCTTGGGCTGCTCCCACGGCATATGGAGGTTCCCAGGCTAGGGGTTGAATCGGAGCTGTAGCCACCGGCCTATGCCAGAGCCACAACAACGTAGAATCTGAGCCGCGTCTGCAACCTACACCACAGCTCATGGCAATGTCAGATCCTTAACCCACTGAGCGAGGCCAGGGATCAAACCCGCAACCTCATGGTTCCTAGTTGGATTCATTAGCCACTGGGCTACGACAGGAACTCCTCACTTCCTTCATTTAGTGTGTTTTCAAGCTTCATCCATGTTGTAGCATATAGCAGTACTTAATTTCTTTTATGGCGGAATAATATTCTATTGAATAGATTTACCACATTTTGTTTATCCATTCATCAGCTGATGGACATTTAGGTTCTTTTCACTTTTTGGCTATTATAAGTAATGCTGCTGTGAACATCTGTGTACAAATTTTTGTATGTTTTGAATTCTCTTGATTATATTTCTAGGAGTGGATTTGCTGAATCATGTGACAAATCTGTGTTTAGCTTTTTGAAGAGCTGCCAAACTGTTTTACAAAGTGGCTATAACATTTTTTTATTTTAAATTATTTTAATTTTTTCCATTATAGCTGGTTTATAGTGTTCTGTCAATTTTCTACTGTACAGCAAGGTGACCCAGTCACACATACATATATACATTCTTCTTCTCACATTATCCTCCATCATGCTCCTTCATAAATGACTAGATATAGTTCCCAGTGCATCTATTAACCCCAATTACCAGTCTATCCCACTTCCTCCCCCTCCCCCTTGGCAACCACAAGTCTGTTCTCCAAGCCCATGATTTTCTTTTCTGTGGAAAGGTTCATTTGTGCCATATATTAGATTCCAGATATAAGTGATATCATATGATATTCGTCTTTCTCTTTCTGACTTACTTCACTTAGTATGAGGGTCTGTAGTTTCATCCATGTTGCTGAAAATGGCGTTATTTTGTTCTTTTTAATGGCTGAATAGTATTCCATGGTGTATATATACCACATCTTTCTAATCCAATCATCTGTCAATGGACATTTGGGTTGTTTCCATGTCTTGGCTGTTGTGAATAGTGCTACAGTGAACATGCGGGTGCATGTGTCTTTTTAAAGGAAAGTTTTGTCTGGATATATGCCCAAGAGTGGGATTGCTGGGTCATATGGTAGTTCTGTGTATAGATTTCTAAGGAATTTCCATACTGTTCTCCATAGTGGTTGTACCAACTTACCACTTACCTTCCCACCAACTTACATTCCCACCAACTTACATTCCTCCAGTGCAGGAGGGTTTTCTTTTCTCCACACCCCCTCCAGCATTTATTATTTGTGGACTTATTGTATTTTAAAGGTTAATCCCTTGTCAGTTGCATCATTTGAAACTATTTTCTCCCATTCTGTAAGTTGTCTTTTTGGTTTTTTTTTTAATGGTTTCCTTTGCTGTACAAAAGTTTGTAAGTTTGGTTTGGTTTGGTTTATTTTTGTTTTTATTTCTGTTACCTTGGAAGACTGCCCTGAGAAAACATTTGTAAGGTTGATGTCAGAGAATGTTTTGCCTATGTTCTCTTCTAGGAATTTGATGGTGTCTTGTCTTATGTTTAAGTCTTTAAGCCATTTCGAGTTTAACATTTTACATTCCCACCAGACGTATTTAAGGACTCCAGTTTCTCCACATTCTAACACTTTTTATTGTCTTTTTTATTAGAGCCATCCTCATGAGTGTGAAATGATATCTCATTGTGATATTGATTTGTATTTCCCTAATGACTATTGATGTTAAGCATCTTTTCATGTGCTTATTGGCCATTTGTTTATATTCTTTCATGAAATGTCCATTCAATTCCTTTGGCCATTATAAAGGTGGGTTTTTATCTTTTATTGTTAAATTGTAAGAATTTTTAATATACTATAGATGTTAGTTTCTTATCAGTCTATTATTTGCAAATATTGCCTTCTATTCAGAGGGTTGTATTCACTTTCTTGATATCATATGAAGCATAAAAGTTTTTAATTTTAAAGAATATAATCTATTTTTTTGGTTGTTTTAGCCTGGGTTTTTGATGTTATATCTAAGAAGTAATTGATTAACCTAAAAGTCATGAAGATTTATGTCTCTGTTTTCTTCTAATTGTTTATAGGTTCAGCTCTTACATTCAGGTCTTTGGCTTATTCTGAATTAGTTTGTGTGTGTGGCGTGAGGTAGGGATCTGACTTTATTCTTTTGCATGTGATATCCCCCGTCCTAGAACTATTCGTGACAAGACTTTTTTCTCCATTGAATTATCTTTGCATCTTTGTCAAAAATCAGTTGGTTAAAAGTGAATAGGTTTATTTCTGAACTCCTTTCTTCATTCCATTGTTCTATATATCTGTCCTTATGCTAGTCCCATGCAGTTTAGTAACTGTAGCTTTGTAGTATTATTTGGAAATTAGGAAGTGTGAATCTTCTAACTTTATTATTCTCTTTTGAGATAGTTTTTGAATAATTTTGACTCACATTTCCATAGAAGTTTAGGATTAGATTGTCAATTTGTGCAAAAAAAGCAGCTTGAATTTTGACAAGCATTGTATTAAATCTTTAGATTTATTTGGGGAGGATTTTCATCTTAAAATGTTTAATCCTTCAGTACATGAACTCAGGATATCTCTTCATTATGTATATACTCTTTAATTTCTTTCAGTCATGTTTTACAGTTTTTAGTGTACACATTTTACATTTTTGTTAAATTTATTCCTAAGTGTTTATTCTTTTTGTTGCTATTGAAAGTAATTTTTTCCTTATTTTCATTTTCAGATTGTTTATTGTTATTGCATTGATTTTGTTCATTCCTCTTATATCTTGCAACCCTGTTAAAAGTATTTGCTTCTTCTAGTAGTTTTTTGCTTGAGGTACCTTATGATTTTCTGTATGCAAGGAGGCTATATCATCTGCAAATAGGCATAATTTTAGCTCTTTTAAAAAATCTTGTTGTCTTTTATTTTCCTGTCTAATTGGCTTGGGTAAAATTCCAAATACAGTGTTGAATAGAAATGGTAAGATGTATAGCTTTGTATTGTTTCTGATATTTCAAGTTTTTAGTTTTTTATCATTTTTTTTCTTTTTACGGTCACATCCATGGCATATGGAAGTTCCTGGGCTTGGGGTTGAATCGGAGCTGCAGCTGAAGGCCTACATCATAGCCATGGCAACACCAGAACCAAGCTTCATTTTTAATCTACACTGCAGCTTGTGGCAAGGCTGATCCTTAAGTCACTGAGTGAGGCCAGGGATCAAACCCACATCCTCATGGAAACTCTGTTGTTTCCATAACCCACTGAGCCCAAATGGGAACTCCATTTTTCACCATTAAATACGATGTTTGCTGTGGTCTTTTTTTTTTTTTTTTAAATAGATGCCCTTTATTAGATTGAAGGCGTTTCCTTCTGTTACTAGTTTATTGAATGTTTTTGTCATGTAAGGTTTTGGATTTTGTCCATTGCTTTTTCTGTATCTATTGAGATGATCATATACTTTTAACCTTTTATTCTTCTAATATGGTGTTCAGCATCGATTGCTTTTTGTATGTTGAAATAATCTTGTATTCTTGGGATAAATTCCAATTGGTCATATGGTGTATATAATCGCTTTTTCTGTGTTGCTGAATTTTATCTCCTAGTATTTTGTTCAGGATTTTTACATCACTATTTACAAGGAATATTGGTCTGTAGTTTTCTTTTCTCATCTGAGTGTCTAGTTTTGGTTTCAAGGCAACATTGGACTAGTAGATAGGGAGTGTTTTTTCCTATTCTATTTTTTTGGAAGAGTTTGTGATGTATTCATAGGAATTCTTCTTTGATTACTTGGAAGTACTGAGTGTGGATGCATCTGGTCTTTGGCTTTTCTTTGTGGGAAGTTTTTGATTACTAATGCCACCATGTTATTTGTTATTTGTCTATTAATATTTTTTATTTTTCTTGGCTTGGTTTTAGTAGTGTGTATCTTTCTAGGGATTTGTTTGTTTTATTTAGATTATCTAATTTTTTGGTACACAGTTCTTAATATTATTTTATAATCTTTTCTATTTCTGTAAAGTTGGTAGTAATATTCCTTCTTTTATTCCTGACTTTGGTTAAGTTAAGTCTCTCTTATTTCTTAGTCAGTCTAGCTAATGGCTTTATAGTTTCATTGGATTTTTTCAGAAAGAACCAATTTTTAGTTTTGTTGATTTTCTATATTGTTTTTCAATTCTGTATTTCCTTTATTTCTGTTTTAATATTTATTATTTCCTTCCTTCTGCTTGCTTTAGCTTTGATTTTCTCTTCTTTTTATAGTTCCTTAAGGTGGAATATTAGCTTATAGATTTGCAATCTTTCTTTTTTTCTAACTAGATATTATGGTTTTAAATTTCCCTCTCAGCACTGCTTTAAATGTATCACATATATTTTGTTTTTGTTTTCATTCATCTTAAAGTTTTTTATTTTATTTTATTTTTTTTAACTTCATCTGTGGTTTCTTCTTTGATCCATTGGTTGTTAAAGAGTGTGTTGTTTAACTTTTACATATTTATGAATTTTTCTTATTTTCTTTTATTATTGATTTCTAATTTCATTCCATTGTGGTCATAGGACATATTTTATATAAGTTCAGTCCTTTAAGAATTTTGAGACTTGTTTCATGGGCTAACATATAGTATATACTGGAGAATATTCCACATGTACTTGAGAAGAATGTATATGCTTTGTTGTTGGGTGGAAGGTTCTATAGATATATAGTTGGTCCAGTTGGTTTATGATGTTCAAATCTTCTGTTTCCTTATTGATCTTCTGTCTAATTGCTTTATTAAGTATGGAATATTAAAGTCTCCAACTATTATTGAAATGTCATTTTCTCTTTTCCCTTCTGGCAGTTTCGATCTCAGGTATACTTTGGGGTTCTTTTGTAATTGTCATATGTTCTTGACTGATTCCTATTTTTGTCATTATGAAATATTATTCTTTATCTCTAGTAACAATTTTGTTCTTAGAGTCTATTGTGCCTTATACTAGTATAGCCACTCCAGCTCTCTTTTGACTACTGTTGGAACAGTATATCTTTTCTCATTTTTACTTTTAATGTATTTGCATCTTTGAATCTAAAATGCATCTTTTTTAGACAGTCTGTAGTTTATGGTTGTTTCATATTTGCTATTTTTATTCATTCTGCCCATCTTTGTCTTTTGATTGGAGTGTTTAGTGCATTTATATTTAATATATTACTAATGAGGTAAATTTTATGCCTGTCATTTTGCTGTTTGTTTTTATATATCTTATGCCTTTTCTGTTCATCCCTTCTTCCATTGCTGCCTGCTTTTGGATTAAGTAGATATTTTTTAGTGCACCATTTTAATTTTCATGTTTCTTTTTCTATATTCTTTTTGCATTACTTCTTAGTTGTTGTTTTGGATATTACACTTGACATCTTAATTTATTACAATCTAAGTTAGATTAATAAAGTGAATTATAAGAATATGAAAAATCTGGAGTTCTCTTGTGGCTCAGCAGGTTAAGGATCCAGTATTGTTACTGCTATGGCTTGGGTCACTGCTGTGGCACAGGTTTGATCCCTGGCCTGGGAACTTATGCATGCTGTGGGCATGGCCAAGGAAAAAAAGAGATTTATGGTATTGCAGGGAGGTTTCTAGTCAAGGCTATATATATGCCCTTCAGATCGTTTAGCCTCCTGCATGGTGCAGTTTTCTCCTATTAGCTGAAGGCTTGCATCCCCAATTTTCTTCCTATTCATGGGTGCACTAGGTAGAAGCTAAGATAAAACATGCTCCTAATGGAGTCTCTATGAAGGTTGATTGAAGACAAAGAAGATTCTCATGATGTCATCCTGAACCCTGAGTCTTTGGGTGCATTATGTTTGTAATTTGGGAAGGAGTTATAAGCTAATACTTTTTAAATGCTTAGAAGTTATCTAATTTTAGTAGCTTTTCAGTGACATGGAGAATCAGACTTTCTTTTTGCAAACCATTTTTTAAGAATTAGACGTTCTACTTCTTTTCCCTCTGGTGGACCAGTTAGCCTGGTACTCTCTTTTTTTAACCTAAATTTGATTTTTGAGAGATTTAATCTCATTCTCTACCACAACATTATTTTTCATAACAGCAGGAAGAAATTTGATAAACTATTCTAGTTTCTTACATTTGTGAATTTAATTCCCACTTCGTCAAAATAGGCTTCTGTTAGGGGATAAAACCAGATGTACCAAGTTGTTCAAGTTTTAAGTGTCTCTCAAGCCATTGATGCAATTGCATTAAAATTCTTAATATATATGGTTGTTGGCTTTCTTGCTCCCTTTGTGTTCCTGCTACAGTTATAATATTTACACTCGAGCTTTTGCTGCATCTGGTTAGAACTCAATGACTGCTCTCCCCAGACCCCTGTTTCAAGTTACTATCTCCCTCAAGATTTTTCTTCCATGCATTAAACTTCCATTAATTCCTTTCTTTGATTGAAAAGAGGCACAGGAAGAGTATGGGCATTGTTCCCAGAGATGCCCAGGTTTGAATTCTAACTCTTGCATTTGCTAGCTAAATGGTCTTGGATATTTTAACTTTTCTGACACTGAATCTCATTACACCTACCTTGAAAAGTTGTTAAGCTTAGGTAAAATAAATCATTATATTGCATCTAGCACAGTGATTTCCATATAGGAGCACTTATCTTGTCTATTTTTTAGCACTTATATTTATGAATTGGCTGTAATCAAAAATAGGATTTTTTTTAATTCATAAAGAGGGCTTATTCAAAACCTACTTCTGTGTTCCACTTGTACTCTATGAAAGTTGTTATTTAACTCATGTTATGATTTCTTAGTTATCAATGCTTCTTATACTATTTTTACTATTATTTTCTATCCACATAGCACTTGATGCATATAAATATGCTTTTGTACTTTTATCTGCCTTGATATACTTTTGTAATGTGTAGCATACACAGCCTGAATTTCCTCTGTTGGCTCATTATTCTATGTGGGATATTGCTTACATGGTTTGCTTATTATAAGCATTGCAGTCTTGGAGTTCCCGTCTTGCCTCAGTGGTTAACAAATCCAACCAGGAATCATGAGGTTGCGGGTTCGATCCCTGGCCTTGCTCAGTGGGTTAGGGATCCGGCATTGCCGTGAACTGTGGTGTAGCTTGCAGACATGGCTTGGATCTGGCATTGCTGTGGCTCTGGCATAGGCTGGAGGCTGCAGCTCCAATTGGACTCCTGGCCTGGGAACCTCCATATGCCATGGGATTGGCCCTAGAAAAGTCAAAAAAAAAAAAAAAAAAGACACCCCCCCCCACACACAAAGCATTGCAGTCTTAACTACAGTATTCTCTTGGTTAGAAATTCAATTGTAATGGAAGTGAGGTTCTTCAACCTGAAACTCTATGAAGACAACAGAAAATATCTATTATTGTGCTCCGAGGAAACATGGGAGAGGCTTAGTCTGAATTTTTATGCTTCTCCTCTTAGAAATTATATAGAGAAAGTTGAAAAAAAATTAACAGACTCAATTTTCAGTAAAATCAGGAGACCCAGAGATATCTTAACCTACAAATTATGTATATCTACTGCCAAAACCAACTGAGGCTAATGGAAGCAGGTGAGACGCTGCCTGATAAATGGTGGAGGACAATGAAAAGAGTGGTAAAGAAGCAATTAGCTGTGGTGAGTTTCAGAAAAGACACTATATGTTCACTTCCAGATGAGGAGGGCCCCATACTGAGTGCCTGCTGAAGTGAGCAAGGATGAATTCAGGGTGACCAGCTGGTCTAAGTTTGCCAGGATCTTTCCTAGCTTTAGCACTGAATGTCCCATGCCTTAGGAACCTCTTCAATCCTGGGACAAACTAAGATGTGTATGCCCTAGATGAAATGGAACAGGGTGTGGAACTGTGGGGAGATGGGAAGGGTCTGAGGGACACACAAGCGTCAGACTACAGAAAGTTACAAGTCAGAATACACCAGCGAAAAGGAAGGTAAGAGATGTGTCCTTTGCGTCATTGGCTGGTGAAGATTGGGAGATCACATCAGTGGAAACCATCCTGAACCCTAAAGGCGAAAGAAATGTGGTTGAATAATAGCAGTCATTGTTTTTAAAGGAAATAATCTGTTGCAACAGACAGGAACAGAGAAAGCCCATGAGCTGTAAAGCTTGGCAAACTGGAACTCTCAGTCCTTCCTTTCTACCCCCAGGAACCTTTGCAAAAAGCTAGTCCAGGAAAATTAAACTCATTCAAACATGAGTAACAGAAAAAGGAGTTGGAAAACAACTGTACAGAGGTACTATTAAACTGTTGAAAATAATAGGAAAATTTTCTTATAAACAATGAAATACACCAGAAAACTATTGCTAAGAAGCAGATAAAAATTATAACTTAACATTACTTGATTATTTAATAAAAATAACTTATTAATGAAGCTGTACAAAGCAGAAATACAAGAACTTAAGACTGGACAAAAGGAGATGATGAAATAATTAAAGGAAGAGGTGAAATGGGATTTGGCAGAAATCATAAAAGGAACAAAGAAAAAAGGGAAAAAATTTAGAAGACTAAACTAGATAGAACACAAGGAGAGTATGCACAATTGAAAGCACAGTACTAGACAAGCTATATTGATATGGGAAAAGTGAAATAAATGAATAAGAAATACAGAGATAAAGAGGATTAGAGAACAAAATTATAGGGATAGAACACAAGTATACTTATACATATGTAGTCTCCCAAGAAGGAAACCAAAACAAAAGAATAAAACAACTATTTAAAAATAAAATTCAAAGAAACTTTTCTAAAAACAAAACAAGCCACGAATCTATATATTTGAAGGGCTTATTGTGTACCAGTGAAAACTGATCTAGAGGAGTCGGCATCAAAGCATCTCCTAAAGTGATTAGAATAAAGAAAGAATATGTTGGGCAAGCAGGTAAAAATACCAAGTCACTTGTGGTGGAATGAAGCTGGACAGGCATCAGACTTTTCCAAAGCTATAAATAAATCTCAGAAGACAGTGGAACAATTTTGTATTTTCAGGAAAAGAAGAATGGGCCAGAGTTCTTATATCTGACCAAGATGTCTTTCATTCATAGTCTAAAATACTACAGAAACACAGTTTTGAATATGCAAGAACCCAGGAAATATTGTTTATATAATGCTATTTTGAGGAAATGATTAGAGAATGAACATCTGCCAAATAAACCATGGCTGGGGAAACTTTGGTGAAAAGACTGACAGTGAGCAATAAATGTATTTAATTGTACTTTAAATCCAAAGAAAAAGAGGGGACACTCAAGGGGTAAAGTCTGAAAGCAGTGGAGGGGCTTAGGATCCAGAATATATGTGAAGGGGCTGAACCTTGAGTAGAAGTGAGATACTCTCTTCATTATACAAACAAATGGAAGTGAAGCTAACTACATGCAGAAAGGTGGTTTCTGTGTTCTCTGTGAAGTAAAAGTGAAGTCCATCTGTCCTCTGACAGTGGAAGGATAGGACTGGGATAAGGGTTAGCACTGTAAGGGAAAACAAGAACAAAATCGAAAACGTATGCAATAGAGTGGGAGATCAAGATTCCAAAGAAGCATAGCAGAAATGTGTATAAGAAGAATTTGCTATTTAAGGAAAACCTTCAATGCATCTGTTAAAGTGAACTATTTATTATGAAGTACCTATATTTATATATTCTGTAAATTGGATGTTGAGTAGTATACAGAAGTTTAGGAAAGACTTTTATCTTGTAACTCTAGACATACGACTTTGCATGTTTCTTATTCACTTAGTTTCATTGTTCTCTTATATTTTGACACACTGAGGATAAGGGGTATCTTCCCTATTGTACTCAATCCAGTACTCTGCCCAGTTCACGTGCTCATGCAATGGAGATTTAGATTAAATAAATTAAATAGATTCGTAAATGAAGCACACCTATAATATTCTGTCTGCCTAATCTGTATTTTCTGACCACTCATCCCTAAAGATCATATGAAATAATTCTTATTAATGATTATTAATAATCATTTAATTTTTAGGCTCTGAGAAAGTAACATACAAACTTGGAATTACTGGTAAAGCTTAGAATAAAAATTACGGTGAAATTTATAAATGCTAAACTGTATACATATCTGACTTAATAGCTCAATTTGTAATATGTCTTAATAACCCTTACCCAGAAAGTCCAATGAGTCTTTTAATAAAGTAAAAAGCCATATATGGAAGTGTATATGGAACACTGTGCTCATAAGTCATGCTCTAGATGGGCAAACTATGTAAGTATTTAATGAGTTAATTTAGTAGGCAACTTGGCCATTCATTTTAAGGTAGTTAAATAATCAGGCACCATGGAACTGTAGGACTGTACTATCGATGGGTGAGCTTCTATGAGGGTTTCAAATGAAATTTGGTTGAATTATTTGCTTATTGCTATGGCCTAAATAATATTTTCAGGTCTTCCTTTTCATTTCCTCACTGATTCAAAAAGAATTTTTCAGAAATATTCTCTCAATCCAATTGCAATTAAGCCAATAAACATTTGACACTGTTTACCCTACAAAATTTGAGAAGTATACATTTTACTTTATTGTTAATTTACTGTGAAAATGTCATTATTTCAAATATATCAGACTGGTCACAATTTTGTGTGAAAGGAAAAAACTTCTGAAGATTAACCATTATCATAAATAACATATGGTTACCAAATCGCTACTTAGATAAGTAAAAAGAAGACTGAGATGAAAAAAAGTAAGCAAAACACTAAAGAACTGAAAAAAGTTCAGATACCATATACACTGTATAATTTATCTCTTTCAGTGAGGACAATTTCAGAATGATAATTCAGAGTATCCATAACAATTGCCATGCCTTGGTATGGAATGATTCTTAGGCTAAAGATAAAAGGATAGTCTAATTCAACGTGAGAGAGTCATTTCACCTTGACATATTATTTTAAGAAATGCCCCAGATCTAATATGTGCATCTTTAACCACTGAATATTTTGAGGAACAAGACTGTGATGTAGTTGAAAGAGCACAGACTTTGGAACCTAGGAGCTAGGTCTCTACCTCACTGTAGTATGTACTAAACTTCGGACCAGAATATAACAATACCTTCTTTCTAGGATTGTCTTTAAATGTGAAAATGGTGTGATAAAATACTTAGTAAAGTGCTGGGCACATAGCAGGTGCATGATGAATGGTAGCTATTCTTATTCTTACTATTTTATGGCAAGAAATTTTATTAAGGTTAAAAATCTCAGAGAAACAAAACATCCACAAATCTCAAACAGCCATCTGTTTCGAGCAACATTCATGCCATGAAACTCTAGCTCACTGAAATGATTTGGATTCCCTCTAAAACTCACCATAATGAGATTTGGCCTGCACCAGAGAAAAGCCATTAATGACCTAATTGTCATATCTAATGGCCTGTTTTCAGTCATGTTCTTATTTATTTCCTCTGTGGCATGTGATGCTATTGACTATTCTTATCTTAATTAATTCATTTGAATTCCTCAACAACGCTTTCTCCTGGTTTTCCTCTTGTTCCAGACTCCTTTTCTGGGGTTAGGGTTTTGAAGGGGCCTTTTCTCCACTTCCTAGTCTCATCATCTGTGAAGACTTCTCTTAAATTCACCAGGAGAAGTCAACACAGTTCAGAAAGCCTTTATTCAGTATCTGGTATGGATTTGCCCCTCTTCCAGGTATTGAGGTCACAAAGACAATGAGATCGAAGTGGTAGAAACTCTCAGTGTTCCCTGTGTTGAATTCTCCTCCTTTCTGAACACATAGGAGATGATGTTTTCAGCTCTTTGTGGGAGATGGAGCTAGGTAAATAGTCCTAATTATGAGCTGTGTTGCAGTTCATGGATTGAGGTATTTATGAGCCAGCACATTACTTCTTGTCTCTCTTCCCATGCTGCCATGATCCAGGAAATGACATGTTGACCTAACGGTGCCACACAGTGGAGGGAGCCTGGGCCTATGATTCCCAGATGGAAAACATTCCTACTAACTTGTATCACACTCTGTATGATTGAGAAAAAACTTGTACTAAGCTGCTGAAATCTCAGAATGTGTTATTATATCCCATTATATCCATTCTGTCTTAGATCACTATAGAATGATATACTTAGAGGAAATGGGAATATGTATATAAACAAATACTACCAAGAAAATATTAAGTACCATGACCGTACAAAGTACCAAGAATCACAGGATGCTTTTTAAACCTTGAGGAGGGACTGTAAACTCATTCTGAGTGGAGCCTATTTAGAAAAAGATGTGACTTCCTATTCTAATTTATTTCTTTCCATCCTTCCTCTCCACCCTTGGGTCCAGTTTTTTTGGAGATGCCAGAAAAGAGAGGGCATGCCAAGTAGCAGTTTGCCCTGGATTACTGTGATCAAGAAAAGACTGAGAATCTTTCCAATCCCTCAGCCTGGGTTCCTGATGCCTGGGCATTTCTTTCAAGCTGTGGTGCCTAAAAAGCCCAGATAAGACATTGAAGATACCCAGCCTTATGTTTTTTGCTAAGCACTGATCAGACCAAGGTCAGCCAGAGAAGCTAACCGTATCTTAAACTTCTCTTGAATATATAATCTTGAATTAACTCCTTTCTTTGTCTTGTTATTTTCATTTATTTCCATATTTTTTGTCTATGTTCCTAATAACTCACAAATTTACCTCTAGATCTTCCTGTAAGGTAGAGCTAATTGGAAAACATGCTGCCTCTAGTTACTCTGTATTCATTTACATTTGATTTTTTTCTCATTATAATGCTGTTATTATGAGGTTTGTATCTATTGCCAGAGAAAAACTTAGTTTAGCCCCAAGCTCACTCTTTGTCTCTATTTGGCCAGAATCCTTCTGGTATTTTAATTTCAGTTTTTTAAACTTGAGAGCATGCGGGTCATTCTACAGTTTTACTTTTCCTGTTTGTTCTCATACTCTTTCTCCCTTCAGGGTATAGCTGTCCTGTAGTTTCTCCTGAATTTGTTAACTTTTTGATGTTCCCCTCTTCTTACATGCTGGATTTCTCCAATATTTCTCCTCTGATTCTCAGTTTCTACTATGCTGCAAGTTATATGGGTGAGGGAACCCTTGAGATGAATGTGGAGTATTTAGTACTATTTATCCAAGTGAGAAAGAGTTAAAATATCATTTCAAACAGAGCATGGCCATAAAACACCTGAGATGTTAAGGGAACTATAGACAATTTGGTACTGAACAAGCAAATATAAAGACAGAGGTATCTTAATGTCTCATCCTTGGTGTTAGGGCTAGTCTTGTTATGTGTTGGTTGAGTTACAACTTAGATTTGAATCCAGAGAATTTTTAAGGGTTGGTACATGTTGCTCATGTCCAAAGCAAAGATTCCAAGAACTGGAATATCAATTTAAGTCAAATAGTGTTAGAAGAAAGTCTAGATTCACCAGAAAGATTAACTGTAAATACCATACTCAAAAGGCCATAGTGGGATCCAGGTCAAAATCCCAGAGCCAAAAATGTAGACTCAGGAGAAGATAACATTGGAGCGAAGTCAGGTATGGATCAATTAAGGCAGCTGAGGTCCAGAGTGAGAGCTCTAAAATTTAGTGGGTATTTATTGTTCATCTTCATGAACTAGTGGGTTCAAAAAAGGACCACAGTAGCATTGGGTTATGTTACAAGCCTAGGGCAGGGCAGACATATAGGAAATAAGATTGGAAAGAGAGCTATAGGTCACATGATGGAGAATTCTTGGCCAAGGGATTAATAACTTATTTTTACAGGCCATACAGATTCAATAATGAATTTTAAACAGGAATGATAAATGATGAGATTTGCATGGATGGGAGCCTTTGAGCAATGGTTTGGAAGTTGGACTGGTGGAGAGTGAAATAGGAGGTGGATTAAGGGACTGCTGTAGTTCGGGTGAGAGAAGAGGGGACTGACTAGTGTAGGCAGTAGGACAGTGCACATAGGACATTTGCTTAGGGTAGGCAAATTTAGAAGGTAGATTCGGTAGCAACTTTGTCTTATTATATGTGTGGTGTGAGGGAGGCGGGTGTCAAAGTTTGTGTCACAGATTTCTAGGTAGATGGTGGTGTCAGCAGCAGAGATAGGGAGGTAGACGGAGGAGAAGTTTTTATGAGAAAGATATTGATTTAGTTTGGGACATGATGCTTTTGTGCTTCTCACAGAATATCTAGGTGCAGAGGTTGGCAGTCCATTGGCACTGCAAGTCAAAAACCACAGGAAGGGAGAACATAGAGATGATTTGGAAATCCTATCAGAGAAGATAGGCTCTCACCCTGGGAGAGGGTGAATAGTGGGCCGGACAGATCCTCTGACTATAAAACATGAAAACAAACACCTGGAAGAAAGAAAGAGGATGGCATCAAGGTTCTAGAATAGCAGAGGAGGCTCTTTCATCCACTAGGTCTGCACAGGCCCAGGTGGGAATAGGAACAGCTATAGATTGTTCAGTAGGTGCTGGATCAAAAGGTAGAGAGAATTCACCTTCACATTTTCCTGCTATGCTTTAGAGCAGAGGGTCAGCTAACTGTTTTTCTGAAAGGCCAGACAACCAATAGTTTCGACTTTGTAGGCTATATGGTCTCATCTCTGCCACCCTAGCAGGAAAGCAGCCATAGACATAACCTTTAATGAATTCTGTGTGCCAACAAAACTTTATTTATAAAAGAGATAGTGGGCTGAATTTGGTCTTTGAGCCGTAGTTTGCCAAAACTTGTTTTAGAAGGTTGAGGCTTGAAGTGAATGTTGGAGGTTCAGAATAGTTTTTGTGGGAAATGGGAGAGAGTGAGTATTAATCAATAACAAGGGAGAGCATATACATGTGCAGCTGAGGGTCCACCTGACATTCAAAAGGATGCATTGGCTTCCCCTGTCTGCATTGTTTTGCGAGCCTCTAGTAATTCTGTATTACTTCCTCCTTTGTGATCCCAGAGAGTTGTTTTAATTTCTGGCTAGTCACAGATGTTCCCCCTCTAGATTGTGGACATTTTGAGGGCAGGTCCTTATCTCATTTATTTTTGTAATGGTTTAATTTTCCTCAGTTTCCAGCTAAACACCTTATCCTTTAGCTGTTAGCATTTGCCCCTCACCTCACTGTGACACAGGGAAAACCTTTTCCTGGACTTAAGCTGCAGATGCCGGGTCTGTCTCACTTCATGTTGAATTCTCCCAGCTCTGTCTCATCCTTTAAGGCTAGTGACTAATGGGGTGACTCTTAGCTGGTCAGAGAAGCTGAAGTCATGCAGCAATTATGGCTCCACACACATGCATCCACTGTTTTATCTGCCCCTACACCCCACCACCCCATCTTCCTGTCTTTGGAACAAAAAATTCTCTGACTTCACATGGCCAATACAGCTGTCCAAGTGGCTGTAAACACAGAAGTGAATGAAGTCAGTGAAAGGATGAGTCACTGCACAACAGTGTCATTTACACTCGCCTCCAGCCCCCTTCCCTGCCCTGGATCGGGATTTACTGCTCAGGAAGGAGCCCTTTGCCACCTCTCCAAGGGCAATGTGTAAGGAAGAGCCTTTTAGGGAAGGAAGTAACTCAGTTGACTGAGTGGCTTAGTGGTGTTTTAGTATTTTCTAGAACAAGGATACATAGCATACAATTCAAAACTCAAATCCATACAATTAATAGTTTTTCCTGAGTCATGATGCAGAGTGAACCTATAACCAGGAAAGCTCACAGGAACCAATGGTAATCTTATTCCCTGCTGCCCTTGCCCATTTTAATTCATGAAACATCATGAAAATGAGCATCCTTATAGGTCAGGATAAGGATAATCTAAATTGAGGCTGTTCTTTTTTTTTTTTATCATGATCAGTTGTTACATTGGGGATCAATGTTGGCATGGATTTAAAAGCTTTGCTGAGTAATAGCAATGATATTATTAATAAACAATTTATTTTCTCACTGTGAACTCTGTCCTCTGCCTTTCTGTTATGAATTTTTTCAATCTTGAGGATGCCGTTATTCAGAACATGAGAAGCTTAGACTGGTTGAAGTTTGTCTTAGTTCTCACACGGACTTCATTTCTTGGTTTTCGTGCCTTCTGTGAACCCACTGTAATCATCACCCTTGTATCTCCTTCTTTCAAAGTTCTCTTTCCTCCTCTTTGTAATGGGCCTCCCAGGGGCCTGCACTTGGATTCTCAGACCGAGGAGGAGAGAGAGCAAGACTGAAGCAAGAGGAGCAGCTGCTGGTCCATTTGGCTGCCAAGGCTTGGCAGCAGGTTTCTGGGGAAGCAGTAGGCACCTGGTTCACACAGGAGCAGCACAGCTGGTCAAGCTTTTGACTGGCAGAGCATGGCTTCCTTCGTCACCAAAGTGACTGGCTCTGTGATCTTGCTACAGCCTGCTGAAACCGAGAGGGACACAGTGAAAGCAGTACACCTCAGTGGAGCAGGTGCAAGTCACATTTCACTAATGAACAATGGGCACTTTGCACACAGGGAGGCTTTGATCTGGGAGCTAAAAAGCCCTCTGTTGGACAGGATGTTGGCTGAGGCAGGCAGCATTAAGAAGCATTGGGAAGGATCCTTTATCCAAGAAAGTCAGTGTAGGAGCAATCATCAGATAATACTTGCAGAGTCAAACACTCCCATTCTCAGAGATCTTCTTGGGGTAAAGCAAAGTGTTTTTAGAATTCTTTTAGTTGATTCTGTATCTGGACCACATGAAGAAAAATTTTCTTCTGTATTAAACGTAAATCTGTCTTCTACTCATGAGTTTCAGTTCTGCCTTAGTGGGTTTATATGTAAAACAATTCAGTTTGAGGAAGACGGCATTCATTCATGTGAGAGCCTTCCATGGATTTGAAGAGGAGTCTTAGGTCTTCCAGGAATAATAGGGCATCTTTTTTTTTAAAAAAGTAAATTTATAAATAATAAATAAAGTGAGGTGAATTGTTGTCTTCATGTACTAAATGGTGCTTTGCTCTTGCACTGTGATCACAAAGGCTCTGAAAATTTATCTCTTTCTCTAAACAATCAGCAGAATAGTAGGTTTTTCATAATGAAAAAGACCTTAGAGATCATCTTTTATGAGCTCTTATTTCATGGAATGGGAAACTGGGGCTTGCAGAGGTAAAGTCCCATAGTAGTTTAGAGCTGAGACGAGAATACAAGCTAGTCCAGCGCTTGTTGTGCCCTTTGTCAAGTTACGCTGGTGATGTCTGCGATCAAGTGCAGGAGTGACTGTGGTTCCATGCCAGACAAGATTCGAATTATCCATCCCACTCTTTAAGCACAGAGGGGTGTCATAGACTTACCTTCCTTTCCCCACAACCAGCTCTCAGAGGATAACCTGATCTGAGACTTGGTGTGAATTTCAGCTAATATATTTCTGTTCTTGTGTGGAGTATTTGAATTCTTTTCTCTCACTTTTTATTGAAAAAAAAAAAAGATTTGTAAAATAGATGGGGGGGAGGGACAGTTAGGTAGAGGAAAAGACCTAACTGGGCATGTGTATTTGAGAGAGGGCATGCAGTACTGAAGCATGCAAGGAGACAGGTAGGGCATGGAATAGGAAGGGATATATGAAAATTCATGGAGGAAGGGTAGAGAGATGTGTAAAAAAGATAATACTATCCTTGTGTATAAAATGGTGGCATAGCCATTGTTCTTATCTCTTAGTCTCCCCTTCTCATTCTCCAGCCATTCCCCAATCAAGTATTTCTTTGAGCAAAATGTTTCATCTTGGATCACCTGAAAATTAAATAGCAAATTATGTCAGTAAGAATATTTGCATCATTTGGAATTGTAAAAATAATAGAGAAATAATGAACAAATAGATTGAGTATCTGGCCCGTAGTGGATGATCAAAGCTATGAGCTTTATACATGATGTGGAAGCTGACCACATTCAAGAACAATGACAGCAGTGTGGGAATATACACACAGATTAAATGTGAGTACCTCCATGGTATTAAGAAATACAGGTGACCAAAGGCCACACGTAGGAAATAATCTCGGATTGACATAGGCTATCCTTCTGAAACTCAGAGAGATCCTTCCAGACCACAACAGAGCCAACTGGACTTGATATGAACTTTCTTTAAGTAAGTAGTGGTCATGCTTGGTGGTGTATAAATGACACATTGGCTTCAGAATCTTGTTCATGCTTTTTGATCTAGCTTTTTAAACATTTTTATTATAGTTTATTAACAATGTTCTGTCAATTTCTGCTGTACAGAAAAGTGACCCAGTTATTTATATATATATTCTTCTCAAATTATACTCCATCATGTTCCATCACAAGTAGTTGGATTGTGGTATACAGCAGGATCTCACTACTTTTCCATTCCAAATGCAATAGTTTGTACCTACTAACCCCCAAATTCCCAGTCCATCCCATTCCCTCTGCCTCCCCACTGGCAAACACAAGTCTGTTCTTCATGTCCATGAGTTTGTTTCTTTTCTGTAGATAGGTTCATTTGTGCCATAAATTAGATTCCAAATGCGAGTGATATCATATGGTATTTGTCTTTCACTTTTTGACTTAGTTCACTTAGTATGAGAGTTTCTAGTTCCATCCATGGAAATAAGCATTATTTTGCTGCTTTTTATTGCTGAGTAATATTCCATTGTGTACATATACCACATCTTAATCCTCTCATCTGTTGATGGACATTTAGGTGGTTTTCATGTCTTGGCTCTTGTGAAGAGTGCTGAGATGAACATAGGGGTGCATGTATATTTTTCAATGAAAGTTTCTTTTGGGTATATGTCCAGGAGTATGATTGCTGGATCATATGGTAGTTCTATATTTTTCAGAGATACCTCCATACTGTTTTCCATAGAGGTTGTACCAATTTACATTCCCACCAACAGTGTAGGAAGGTTCCCTTTTCTCCACACCCTCTTTAGAATTTCTTATTTGTAGGGTTATTAACAATAGCCATTCTGACCAATGTGAGGTGGTACCTCATTGTAGTTTTTATTTGCATTTCTTTAACAATTAGTTATGTTGAGCATTTTTCCATCTGTCTTTTAGCCATCTATATGTTTTCTTTGGAGAAATGTCTATTTAGGTCTTTTGCCCATTTTTCAATTGGGTTGTTGGTTTTTTTTGCTGTTAAGTTGTATGAGTTGTTTGTATATTTTGGAAATTAAGCCCTTGTTGGTTGCATAGTTTGCAACGATTTTCTCCCATTTTGTAGGTTGTCTTTTTGTTTTTATTTTTAATGGTTTTCTTTGCTGTGCAAAAGCTTGTTAGTTTGATTAGGTCCCATTGGTTTATTTTTGCTTTTATTTCTATTGCCTTGGGTGACTGACCTAAGAAAATATTTGTACGGTTAATGTCAGAGAATGTTTTGCCTATGTTCTCTTCTAGGAGTTTTATGGTGTCTTGTCTTATGTTTAAGTCTTTAAACCATTTAGAGTTTATTTTTGTGCATGGTGTGAGGGTGTGTTCTAGTTTAAATTATTTACATGCAGTTTTCCAGTTTTCCCAGCACCACCTGCTGAAGAGGCTGTCCTTTTCCCATTTTGTATTCTTGCCTCCTTTGTGGAAGATTAATTGACCGTAGGTGTCTGGGTTTATTTCTGGGTTCTCTCTTCTGTTCCATTGGTCTGTATGTCTGTTTTGGTACCAGTACCACACTGTCTTGATGACTGTGGCTTTGTAATATTGCCTGAAGTCTTGGGGAGTTATGCCTCCTGCTTGGTTTTTGTTCCTCAGAATTGCTTTGGCAATTCTGGGTCTTTTGTGGTTCCATATAAATTTTTGGATTGTTTGTTTTAGTTCTATGAAAAATGTCATGGGTAATTTGATAGGGCTAGCATTAAATCTGTTGACTGCTTTGGGTGGTATGGTCAATTTAGCGATATTAATTCTTCAAATCCAGGGTCATGGGATATATTTCCATTTCTCTTAATCCTCTTTAATGTCCTTGATCAATGTTTTATATTTATCAGCATATAAGTTTTTCACCTCCTTAGTCAGGTTTATTCCTAGGTATTTTTTAGGGGCGTGATTTTAAAGGGTATTTTTATATTCATTTTCTAATATTTCATTTTTAGTACACAGAAATGCAGCTGATTTCTGAATGTAAATCTTGTATCCTGCTACTTTGCTGAATTCATTTATCAGTTCAAATACATTTTATGTGGAGTCCTTAGCTTTTATTCTTCTTTAAGTGTTTTGTACCCTTGAGGTTTGCGAAAGTAATATTTTGAGGAAAAAGAGCATTGGAATGAAAACATTAACCAAAGATCCCCTCAATTTTCCCATTGTCTCATTGTTCTCACACATTGCATCTAGGCTTTTTTTTGGGGGGGAGGGGGAGGGCCTCTAATTAAGTCATTTAAAAATCAGGTGAAAAACAAACCTTTCTTTTTTTCTAGGAAAGGAATGAATCCCTCATTCCAATGTTGTATTTCTTTGTTTGATAAGTGGAAGCTGCTCTCATTATCCTTCTACCGCTGGGTGTGAGCACTCAAAGTTAATCTCCATCACTAAATAACAAGCATCTTCATTATAATTGTGGAGAACTAGACATAAAAATGGAGTGTTGACCTTGTGCCCCAAGGACCAAGAAAGTTATGGTCATTTAGAGAGTTCTGGAGTCAAAGCTTCTCCAATTTAAATGCCCACTTCCAATTCTTTAGAGTTCAGCCTGTGTCTCAAGAGACAGAGACCAGGTTCTTGAGCAGCATTTGTCCTAATTGCCTTGTTTGTATTAATGTCCCCAGAAATTTAATTTAACTTGTTTGGAAAGGTTCCTTTTTCTTTGTTCTGCCTCTTGCTCTCCAAATGATTTGAACTTCTGTTGCATATGGGCTCCTTTCTGAGCCTGGCCTTGCACTGTGACTACTCTTAGGAGTTTACAGCTGTAGCTACAGAACACCTTAAACATCAATTGAAAAATTTAGCCTGATTATAAAATTACTTTTCCACTCTCATGTCCCATCACTCTTTTTCAGATGTGATGATTTTTTCCTGTCTATGCCCCAGCATTTTCCTCTCTGTCTTTGCCTATCTGGTTAACTCTACCTAGAAAGTCTTATCCTAACTCCACCTACTTAAATTTCTAATGATTTTTAAATTATCAGCTAGTGGTTCACCCTCTCTCTGAAATGCTTCTGGATTCCTGCAGCTGGAGACACAGTCTCCCTTCTCTGCCGGCCTATAGCTCTCCCATGACTCCTCATGGCCATCGCCATATCCTACCAGTTACCCATATTGTGCCTTGGTGTTTATCTCCCAGTCTTCCTAGGCTGTAAGCATTTTAAGAGACAGGACTTTGCTTCCTCCATGGTTTCCAACAAAGAGCTCTCTTAGAGAAGCTGCTTAAACATTTTGTTGCTAGAAGACACAAATATACCTTGGAATAAAATGATCTGTTTACTAGACTAAAAATTTCCCCCTCTTTTTCAACTGGATTTTGAAATCATATATAGAGATTTTGCAGTATAATGCAAAATAATTTTCCCCTCCTCCCCAAACATGATATATAAATGATCAAAATCATGACTATAAGAAGCACAAGTGTATTTATGTGCATGCCTGTGCTTTGGGGTAAACATAAGTTCAAGTTTTGGCAAACTGACTACAAAATAACAATAACCTAGTAGTGTGTGTGGCCTCTTATTTTATGCAGAGTATTCTCTGTCTTGGGAGAGGTTTTCTTAGTACTTATTGAAACCTGACACGTATATCACACCTCTAAGCTTGGCTTTGGTTCAGATTTCCTAGAGTTACAGCTCTGCCCCTTAGGTGCTGACTCACCACCACTGTTCACTCTTGTTAAATTTTCTGGCACCAGCACATGTATTGTGACTTTTTTTCCCTCTCTCCAAAGAATACATAGTCACATCAGAGAAGAACTTTCTCCAGCTGCTTTCCCTTCAGTGCTGACTAATTCCAAAGTACTTTTATGGCTGAAGAAAACAGTTCTACATCCTTAGAGTTAAATTTCACTGCTGCTTCCCAGACTTTCAGTGAAATTCTGCTTTCCTCTTTGGGAAATAAAAGATCTTTATAGTGCATACTCTTCCATTTAATTAATAAAACTTCAGTGTGAAATTCAGACATAAACAAATTCTGTTCAGAAAATCCATCCAGTGTATATAATAAAGTTATTTATGACAGGAAAATCCAAAGAAACAAAGCCATACCCTGCCCTTGAGGAATTCAAGGCATCAACAGATATTAAAAAATTAAAGCATGTACAGTGTCAAAAGGAACATAATATAGGTATTCTAAAGAAAATTCAAAATGAACCATTAGTAGCCTCATGAGAATATTATCACAATTAGTGAAATTGTATCATGTTTAAAAATTTGTAGATACTTTGATGAAAGTGAACATTTCTGTTGAATGGGGATATCAATGGTAGTTACATTATAGGTTTCTTGTATGAAATAAATAACTTACTAGGGATAAGGCATTTGAAATGCTGGCTGGCACATATTAAGCAGTCAGTATATGCTAGTTATGTTTAATTATCATTTCTCATCTCTATGAGCTATTTCAAAGTTCTTTAAAAATAGTTGCTATATTGCCATATTTTCCAAGTAGTAAGAAATAGCTGGTAATTGTCATTCCAAGTATATAAAATATGTTACTAAGAAGGACTATGCCACTGAGGGCTATAGAGCTATCACAATTAAGAAAATAAAAATTCTTAAGCCTTCATTATATGTTCACAATTTAAAGGAAGAAAAGCTTAGTATCAAACATGTATTCTGCACACAGCAAATGTCTGATGGCCTTTTAAAAACTCACGTAAATTAAGCAGACCTTGAATGATGCACAGGTCTGAACCCGGCCAGTTAATTTCCAGATGCCTATATAAATTTCCATATAGCTTTGTGCCAAAATGAATAATAGAAATTGAGTTTTCTGGATGACCAAACTCAGGTCTAAAGAGTGAAGAAATAAACTGAGCATGTTATTTATTGCTATGTCAACAAAACAAGTTGAATACTTTTTGTTGTTGTTATATTGGTGGTAGATAGTGTTGGTATAGCCACTTTCAGCTTATTTTTAATTACACAATGTGGTTAGAGTGTTACAGTGGGGAGAGTCTAGCTGTGTGACCTTGAACCAGTTATTACCAACACTGGGTGTCAGTTCTACCCTTTCAAATTGGAGTGTACCTCTCCTGTTCCTTCCTGAACTAAAATGCCATGGTGTTAGAGGATAGAATTATCTTATGGATACTATAGAAAATGGTTTACCACTCATTTAACAAGGTTTCTATTAAAAGGAATAGTTGAAAGTGTATGTAACAAAGTGCAGAGCATTGCTCATTGTTGATTTGTCAAAAGATTACAGTTTAGCCCTTGAAATAAACGTTTCCCAAAATAACAGCATTTGGGAAACTTTGAGCTCTGTTTTAGTCCTTTAACAGGAACTAAGAGGTCTTTCACATTGTGAAGGCGGAATACTGAGTAATACAAGAAACAAGAAGTCCTCAGTCTCCATAGCTTTGCCTGGGGACTCTTGGACTATTATTAGCATGGGATACAAAATAGATTTGGTAAACATTGGAAAAGTCTTGCCAAGCAGCATCTAAAAGACATATGGTCTTTTGTAAGTGCCATGATCAGTATAAACAAGCAAGATGTTCTAATTAAGAAGAAGTCTTTGTAAGGCGACTTGTTCTGTAACTTAGCTCTGAAGTTCTGAACAGACAGTCAAAACTTTGGGGGTTGGGTAACCCTCTTCCTTCTTCCTTCCAGACTGAAACAGAGAGCTGCCATCTCTACTTTGGCCACTAGAGGGAGGGCAACTACATGGAATTACTCAGCCAAAGGGGTGGTTTCTCCAATTCTCAGTCACCCTTGCCTCTTCAACCTCGTCTTTACTACAAATTATTCTATTATAGACTGATTTTCTTTGGCTTTTTGAGAGAATGGGAGTGTAGGGGGATGTGTTTTATCAATGCATTATCAGCCCCATCTTTTGTATTCAGTGGGGCTAGGGTAGTGTCTTATTTTCCTGTTTTAATGAACCTCACTAATAAGCTTAGTACAGATCTAGTTGAAAGATTGAGGCAGGGAACAAATGGCCAGTATTCTAATCTGTCCTGTCTTATGCAGTGTGCCTGAATTTTCCTTTATAAATTACATATTTTAAGTTAAATCTTAAAATAATTCCGTGAGATAGAGGTCGGACTAGAAGAACTTTGATAATTCTTCAACCCTAACATTCTATGATTCTGTATTTCCTCAACTGGAGTATTAACTTCTAAGACTAAGGATGGTTGTGGTTAAACAAAATGCTCAGAAATATTACTCTTTTTGTCCTCACAATAACCATCTTTTCCAACATACATAAGAATCTATACCTATCATAGTTACACATATTCTGCACACCAAACACACACACACACACGTATACATACACAAATTTAGATTCTAAGACAGAAACCTTTACCAAGTGGCATTATGCTAGACAACAAGCAATTGTGTAAAGTCTTTCTCATTCTCATAAAGGAATAATAAGCAGTCCAATAAATTTTAAAAAAGAACTATATGATTCACTAGGGAGAGAAGTATAGCATCCTACATTATAATGTGAAAGTGGAGACTCATAAAAAGTTTAAAGATCATTTTGATATTAAAAATCAGCCTTCCAGAAAATCATGGACATGGAGAACAGACTTGTGGTTGCCAAGGGAGAGGGGGAGGGAGTGGGGTGGGCTGGGAATTTGGGGTTAATAGATGCAAACTATTGCCTTTGGAATGGTTAAGCAATGAG
This sequence comes from Phacochoerus africanus, assembly GCF_016906955.1. Taxonomy (NCBI): domain Eukaryota; kingdom Metazoa; phylum Chordata; class Mammalia; order Artiodactyla; family Suidae; genus Phacochoerus; species Phacochoerus africanus. The sequence continues at coordinate 14,271,367 of NC_062552.1, forward strand.
ATCCTGCTGTATAGCACTGGGAACTCTATCTGGTCACCTATGATGGAGCATGATAATGTGAGAAAAAAGAATGTATACATGTATGTGTAAGTATGTCACCTTGCTGTACAGTAGAAAATTTACAGAATACTGTAAACCAGCTATAATGGAAAAAATAAAAATCATTATAAAAAAATCAGCCTTCCTCTTTTTGTTGTTTTTAAACAAAGGAAAAAACTGATAGTGAGGAATCACACAGATTGTTATTGGTGAGCTGGTACCAGTACTTGGGTCTCTTTGCTCTGAACCCATTTTGTTAGCACCTATCGTAGAAGTATCAGTGCAAGCTGCCTCTAGCATTTAGAAGTTGATATTTCCACCAGATTGTGAAGCCAAACTGTACAAAGACTTAGAATCTGGACAGGAAATTCAGTTGGAAAATATTCCTAAGTGAAAAATGATTCAAGACACAAACTTCTATAAAGAGCATAATTCTGATAGGAAACAAAAAGGCCTAAAAATAAACTATGGAATGAGAAGACTTAGTTGTTACTAATTTAGAGCCATTAGTAACAAAGATCTAGACCTTAAATAAATACATGGTTTATATCCTGCTTTTGATTGAGTCACAGGGGGAGCTATGAATGAGGACACAAGGATAGAATTGAGGCTGATTTCTGCTTAATTTGACACTGCCCCTTTAATATAAAAATACAAAAATTAAATAAATAAAAAATAAAAAAATAAAAATTCTGGAGGTATGGAAGGGTAGTCAGAGAGATGGATAGTTCAGATAAAAACCAAAATATTAAAAAAAGAATGCAAAATATTAAAACCTGCCATAATTATCTTAATAGTAATAATAGAGTTGCTGTCTCTGTGGTGAGACTACACATTCAATTAATTCCAATGCTGGCTCCAATAAGCTCTCTATGAGTTTAAAGGGATTATTAAAATGGCAACGTTTGAAAGATTGAATCACAGTAACAATTTCTTGCAAGTTTTCTGAAGCTTTGAGCAGGTTTGCTTTCATGAAAATAATCATCTACTAACCTAATGCAGTAGAAAGAGGAAGCTGGGAAGAGAGACGGCAAAGGGAAGACGGATAAATGTAAGGAGGGAATGGCATGCTTCGTTCTTACTTATGCACTAAGTACAAGTCAATGCTAATGTCAGTCTTTTTTTTTTTTTTTTTTTTTCAGGCTAACCCCAGCAGGATAAGTTCTGTTTAGGATTCATTTTCTAAGACTAGGGTATTTGACAAGACTGAAAAAGGCTGTGGCCTCTTTTGGGTCCATGTGTGCAGCTGTACATATACTTAATCAATCTATGCACATGGCCCCAAGATTGGGCAAAAATGTTGAACTGGCACACATAGTATTGGTAGTGGTGCTGGTGGCAGCAGTGAAGAGTTGTTCCATAATCTGTCACTAAAGAAAAGAGTAAAAATAGTTATTTGAGAAAACCCTCCAAAAATGTAGTAGCAAAGTTTCTACTGGTTTATTTATTTCTTTAGGCCTCGCCCATAGCATGTGGAAGTTCCCAGGCCAGGGATGAATGTGTGTCTCAGCAGCCGAGCTGCTGCAGTGACAATGCTGGATCCTTCACCTGCTGCACCTCAAGGGATCTCCTCTATTGATTAATTTAGGTCTAAATATTATAGGTATCGTGGCATAATACTTACTAATAATACTTAGGAACCAATATAGTCTTCAGGTCAGAGGTAGGTAGAGACAAGTTTCATATGTCGCTTGAGTCTTTACATCTTTAAAAAGTATTTTAGGTTTTGACACCTGAGTTGAATTATTTGCTTCTTCCATGTCACAAGAAACTGTAAGGGCCAACGTTTTTCCAGTGTCATTAAATGGTATAAGAGTTGTGCTATCCTTACTATCAAAATGCCTTTTGCAAGTCATAGTGTGACATTTCCATTTTTTTTTTTTGTCTTTGCATCTTTTCTAGGGCCGCGCCCGTGGCATATGGAGGTTCCCAGGCTAGGGGTTGAACCGGAGCTGTAGCCACAGGCCTTCTCCAGAGCCACAGCAATGCAGGATCTGAGCGGCGTCTGTGACCTACACCACAGCTCATGGCAACGCCAGATCCTTAACCCACTAAGCAAGGCCAAGGATCAAACCCGCAACCTCACGGTTCCTAGTTGGATTTGTTTCCATTGTGCCACGACGGGAACTCCCACATTTCCTTCTTTTGTGCATCGAGTATCCCTATGTATCACATCACCCTAGGCTGGGAAAGGTTCCTTCTTGTACAGGTCTGAGCTGTTTCTTCAACCACCAGGTCCTAGGACAGGTCTCATGCGTGCCTTCACCCTGGCTGGTTGATCACGTTCTGACATGGTAACTGGCCAGGTCTCCCTTTGCTGGACGTGATAACTTCCCAGGCTTCACCACCAACATTGCCAATTTGCTGCATGACGGTTAGCCTAGGCTGGGAGCCAGGTGCTGCCTTTGCCTTTTTTTTTTTTTTTTGGCAGGGTGACCCTTTGTCTGCTCTGCTAACATCCCATGACTACTTTGTTCTGATGTGTAGATGCCTGGGGCTGTTCACTCAGTACACTGGACAGGGCTGGTCATTCCCTTCCCTAGATAGGGACAGGATGGTAGAAGCTGCAGGCAGAGAGCTATTAGAATGACCATTTCTTAAATATAATCCAGTCCTTTCTTTTCAGTTTTTTCCTGTTTCTCTTTTCCCCCAAGATTCCTTTCTGTATCTAAGAGGATTAAAGTAGTGCCTTAGGCACTTAAAAGTTTAAAGCAAAGTGAGGAGAGGGCCTTTGAAAATCCTGTTGCTCCCCACTCCACTCTGCCCAGTACTTGTGGGTTCACAGGCATCACTTGCATCAAGTCTGGCTTTCTTCCTGGAATAAAGTAGTCATGGGACTGGCTGGATTGGCTCAAGAAGCTTTTTAAAAAACTGCCCTTATTTTGAGTCATTGGAGGCAGATGGGGTTTAAAAATACCCTTTATCCCTAGTAACATAACTGTGTTACATTATGGTAAGTTTGACTAAGGATGGGAGGAGAAAATGGAAGTGGGGAGAGTAAGAAAACTGACTTCCTGCGTCTTGCCTAGCACAGTTAGATCTGCGTGGTCCTCCAGACAGTGGGGTTTCTCCTGGCTTGCCTTAGTGTAATCAGGTTTTATTCCTGCTTTTCTTTTCTGGCTCTTGGAATCAGAGAGATGGGAGGCATGATTTCTCACATTGCCCGGTGAGTCCCCTGTTTTCATCAGGAGGCAGATGTGGAAGCTTCTTTGGATCAAGTTGTTCTTTCCAGATCCTAGAAAGGGAAGAAGGGAGAAATAAGAAATCAGAAGAGGAAGTGATTCTGGGTGTCCCTAGAGGCTCCCTTCCCACAGAAGATTATCCCATGAACAGTGCCATCAAGAAGGGGATCTCTAGATCCTGAATTTGACAGATCCTGGAGTTGAAAAGACCCCAGAGTCAGGATCGTTGGGCATTGAAAGTGTCCAGTCAGGAATTCCCATTGTGGCTCAACAGGTTAAGAACCTGACATAATGTCCTGTGAGGCTGTGGGTTTGATCTCTGGCCTTGCTCAATGAGTTAAGGGTCTGGCGTTGCCAGGAGCTGCAGCATAGGTTGCAGATGCAGCTCGGATCCAGCATTGCTTTGGTTGTGGTGTAGGCATGCACTGCAGCTCCAGTTTGACCCTTGGCCTGGGAACTTACATGTGCTTCAGATGCAGCCTAAAAAGAGAAAAAAGTGTCCAGTGGGCCAGAGGAAACTGATACTGTGGGAAGTCAAGAGGGAGAGAATTTAAGCTAAAAGTGCTTAGATAATCTCTGAAACTCACCCTCAACCAAAGGATCACTGAGAATGACTGATGACCCAGCACCTTTACACCTGGTTTTGAGCTGGGGTTGTACCCACTGAGCCAGGAAACTAAAAAACCTTGGCTTTGTGGTAGAAGAGAATTTGTCTACTTGGTCTCAGCCTGACTTAGTGATTCCAGTGGCTAGAAGGACAGGATAGGATCTGGGAGAGATGAAGAATCCTGAGGAGGAAGGGATGCCAAGGAGATGTTTCTGGCGATAGAGCAGCTGGCATCCTGCTCTCAGTGATATTGGCTGGCCCAGGAGGATCCTAATTACTGCACAACTGCTGCCTCCATAATCACTGTGACAGGAGCAGTGTGGGCCAGAAGGAGATGTGAGATGGAGCTGGTTAATGCTGAAGAGGATACTGGAATCACTGCTTTTTGCCCCAGCTTCAAATAGGAGGCTATTGCCAGTTGCCAGCTAAGGTTGAACCAGTGCCACCAAGAAAAGGGCCAGCCCCTTCTTCTGTCTTATCTCCAGCAGGTGCACCAGACACAGCCTATAGGTCTTTCTCTGAGTCTCCTGGCCAGAGGGATTGGGAGGGCTGCCAGGTAGGCCTTTAGGATAGTTCTTTTTATGGGAAGCTAGAGGGAGAATTCAAAGTATGGTGAGGGATTCTGAGAGACCTGGGATAGGAAATGAATCTAGATTAAAAAACAGTGAAGCAAAAGTCTTCTGTGGAATTATCCCCAAATCAAAGATAAGAGTTATGAAATTTATCATTTAAGGATATTGGTTAGGCAGTCTCTTCCATTCAAATAATCAAGGGAAAATAGAGCTTATTTCCCCCTTCTTCAGTCTTTATGCTTCATATAAGAGATCCCACACACCCTGTCTTTGGACAAATACCCAGGTTTAGGGGTGATCAGTCTCTTGGATGGTTGTATAAACAGTACCATTGGGGCCGACTTTGCAAAAAAAGGTGTGAGAATTAGCTCTGGGTTTTAGTTTGTTTGCAGGGAAATCTAGAAATAAAACCAGGGGTACTAGAACCATGGTGAAATGGACATGAGAGTAGGTGAAGTGAGGAGGGAGGCATCTATGGAGAGGGATGTATGCTCTGCTTTGATCTGACCTTTTTTTTGCCTGGTTCAGGAAAATACCAAGATTGGCCATTTACAAGGACTTCTAATGAGGTGCTGTTATCCTCTGTAAGTCTTTTGTAGAGTTTTCTGGCTTCTGATACCAAGGAGTGTTCTGGAAAAGACAATGCATAATGGATTTGTTGGATGATTTTGTTCCCCTTGGGAGACAGGTGACTGGTTACATCATAGATCTCACTTTTGGAGAGCTGACTTTCCATTTTGACACCTGGAGTGGCTCAGTGGAAGAGGAACCCTTTGGAGTCCCAGAATTTAATGGCTTTTTATTAAACTTTATTTTTTTATTCACTTTTATTCAGCACAGCATTGGTTTTATTGGCCCATGGCATCAATAAATCTACACATTATACAATCATAGCTTCCTCTATAATGATGTACCTTTGGGTTCTCACGTGTAAAGCCAGTCAATGCCATATAGTCTTTTCAGAACTAATATCTAGATTATGGATCCTTTTCAGTTGCTTTACAAGATATCAAGACAATATTGAGAGTGGTAAAGTTGGGAGGCTGAGGTGTTCACATCCTAGTTCATTCTATAAAAACCACCACAAAATAAATCTGGCTTTGGAGGCCCAAACTTTCATTCCCTAGACTTTTCTGCTTATTCCCTCCAAATCCTTTTAGTTTGGTTTATAAATCTGAATTTAATACTAATAATCATTCTCCTTGAAAAGTGTCTCTCACGCATTGCTGTAAGAGATTGAGTTGTCCCCCTGAACTCTTAGTTGATCCCGTTACTGAGAGCATTGGGAAAAATTGTGAATTTCTTTTTCACAGTTTTGTGGGTATGTAGTAGGCCTTGGTCTTTGGAATTACCAGTAGCTATAGGAGAGAACTTAGGTTTTTGACAAGAAGGTGTAATTGGAATTTAGAAAAGGGTAGAAATACTATTTGAGATTCTCTCAACACTATAAAATTTCCTTTATGTTCCAGCTTTAGAAGTTGCAGAGTCATTAGAATGGCGCTAGGCCAGACACACTGGGCATGGTCTAACTTGAATATGTTAAGCTGTGAGGCAGTTGTTTTTTCTCTTAGATTATAATCTAAACAGAAAATCTTAGGGAGATGAGAATAAAATTGATATTGGCATTTTAAGGGGTATGGTTTTAGAAACATGGCCAGAATCATACATTTGGGAGGCAAAGGTCAGAATCCATTCATTAGTGGAGTAAATGACATCATATATACATATATAGCTTAGGCTGTCCATAATAATCTCCTGTCCATAGCCTGGATAATCTCCTGTTGCCATACACCTTTGAAAAGTATACTATCTTCCTTCTTCCAGATCTTAGAATCTCTCTCTACCTACTCTTGCAGTGTATGATTTCAGTATTGGGTAGTGGTGTTGAGGTTTAGGGTAGAAGTGGATGTCTCCCTGTTTTTCATCTTTACATATAGGTTGCTCTTAAGCTGACTCAGTTCGCTTTCACTTCAAAACTCTGTTTTCCATCTAGGATAAAGAAATTCCATAAAAATTTATATGATTCATGCCAAAGAATGATACTGAACCCTTAGCTAACACATATACAAAATTTAACTCAAATGAAAGCCCACCTTGTAAAATCCAAAGCTGTAAAAGCCTCATAAGAAAACATAGAGCCAAAGTTTTGCTATGTTGGATTTGGAACTGATTTCTTGGTTATGACACCAAAGGCATAGGAAGCAAAAGAAAAAATGGACAAACTGGTCTTTATGGAAATTAAAAAAAATGTATGCATCAAAAGACAATGTTAACAGAGTAAAAAGGCAACCTACAGAATATCTGAAAATCATATATCTGACAAGGGATTAATGTCCAGAATATATAAAGAACTTATGAAATTCAACAAATAACCCAATTAAAAAATTGGCCAAGAAGTTGAACAGACCTTTCTCTAAAAAGATATACAAATGGTCAATAAGCACATGAAAAGATGCTCAACATCATTATTCAAAAATCAAAAATACAACAAGTTACCATCTCACACCCGTTAGGATGGCTGCTCACAACAACAACAGCAAAACTGGAGAAAATAACAAGTGATGGCTGGGATATGGAGAAATTGGGACCCTTGTGCAATGTTGGGAATGTAAAATGGTCCAATTGCTATGGAAAACAGTCTGACAGTGCCTCAGAAAATTAAAGATATGATTACCCTATGATCCAGCAATTCCACTTCTGGATATAACAACCCCACCAAATGGAAAGCAAGATCTTGAAGAGATACTTGTATACCTGTGTTCATAGCAGAAGTATTCACAATAGCTAAAACATGGAAGGAACCTGAAGTCCATTGACAGACAAATCAACAGTTAAAAATATGATGGGAGTTCCCGTCGTGGCGCAGTGGTTAACAAATCCGACTAGGAACCATGAGGTTGCGGGTTCGGTCCCTGCCCTTGCTCAGTGGGTTAATGATCCGGCGTTGCCTTGAGCTGTGGTGTAGGTTGCAGACGCGGCTCAGATCCCGCGTTGCTGTGTTTCTGGCGTAGGCCAGTGGCTGCAGCTCTGATTCGACCCCTGGCCTAGGAACCTCCATATGTCGCGGGAGCGGCCCAAAGAAATAGCAAAAAGATTAAAAAAAAAAATATGGTACATACAATGGAGTATTTTTCAGTCTTAAAAAGGAAGAAAACCGACATATACTGCAACATAGACGAATCTCCAGGATATTATGCTAAGTGAAATAAGCCTGTCACTAAAAGACAAATACTGTAGGATTACACTTATGTAAAGTATTTAGATGAGTCAAAAATTATAGTGATGGAAACTAGAATGATGCTTATCAGGGGCTGGGGGGTGGAGGAAAATGAGGAAGTTATTGTTTAATGAGTGTAGAGTTTTAGCTTCACAAGATGAAAAAAGTTATAGAGATGGCTAGTGGTAATGGTTGCACGACATTATGAATGTAATTAATATCACTGGAACGTACACTTAAAAATGCCTAAGAGAGTGAATTTTATGTTATGCCTTTTTTTTTCGCAATAAAAAAATTGGACAAAATTATGTGATTACTTTCTATGTTGCTCTTTGTTCTCTAATTGGCTTTGTATACACATATCAATGAACACACACACATTTTTTATCATAGTTGATCAAACAGCTTATTTAACAAGGTGTTAATTTGGATTTTGTAAAATCTGAGTGCTGAACAATAGATGAAGTTATGTAAACTAGTTGATATAAGTGAATTAACACATAGGAATTATAATTATTGACAAATAGAAAACGCTGAATATGTTATATTAAGTACCAAGACCAGAACACAAAACTTTGTACTGTGCTGATTGCATATCTATAAAAATACGCAGAGAAAGTAAACTTACAGATAATATAATGTAAACAGTGGTTATCTGTTGGTAGTGAGTTTGAAGGTACTTTTTCTTTTCTGTAAAACACTTTCTACATTAAACACTATTTCTATAATCAGGAAAATATTTTTATGATGAAAAGTAGTCGTAAAATCAGTATTTTATGTTTTGATAACATTGGATATAAGTGTCTTCTTTACACCTGATCAAAGGCTTGTGAATATATATTGAATAGTATTTGAGAATCAGACTCCTGGTCAGGATATACCACTATTATGCAATATATGGTTTCTATAGATAAATAAGATCTGTATTGCAATATTTTGACTTCAGTGGCTTTGTGCAGGCACATAATCAGCTGTGAATTGGAGGCCTGCCAGCTTGGGCAACACAGTTTAACAAATGAAGTTTATAAGCCTTTCTTCAGTTCATATTGGTAGCATTTTCTTACTGAGATGTAAACACCACAGCTGGTGAAGTGGCAATCATAATTAACACTGGGAAGTAGGTTGGAGGATATGAAGGAAGAGTCACTAGAACTATCACAGGCTTTGACTGTAGATAAAAAGCAGGTGGAAAAGTAAATAATGCTTTCTGTCCACCCTTTGAAAAAACAGATAATATTAGCTGTGTCATATTTGTAGAGGAGAAAAAAAATCTTGCTTTAAGAGCTGACCATGGAATTTCCTTTTGTGGGAAAGTTCCATTAGTTGGCTTCATATCTGGGTTGACCATTTTGTTTGGGGAAAGAAGGCCCTTGTGGCCCAACATTATCAGTAAGATAGGTCTTATGTGGACAACTGAATGAGAATTGAATAGGACATTTGGGATATAGGGGCAAGTGAGGTAGAGAGGAGAGGAAGGAGGAAGCTAAGTGTGTGTATGGGTGGTTAGTAATGGAGAATGTCCTAATAGAAGGCAGGAAATCCTGCAGTTGTGTTAGAGTTATGGTGGTGGATGATAGCTACAGAACTTGTATGAAGAGGAACAGAAGCCTCTTTTCTGTAGATCTCTGCTACATTGTAAATAACCACAGAACATCCTCTGCCAGCATTACCTCAAATTTTCAGTAAAAAAGTCTACACATCCCATGGCCATGTATGAGTTGTCTTTTTGGAAAATCAAGTAGAAGGGGCCTATAGTCCATGAATGGGTTGACATAAAGAGGAAAGGAGGAGAAGGGAGGAGAGAGACTATTAGGGCTTTAGTAGAGAATTGGAAACAAAGATGTCAAGGAAAAATGTAAGTCTCCCAAGAACTTCCAGAAATGTTGAGAGTCATGTTGGGCTGCCCAAGGTAGTCAGGATGAAATTTTGAGCACATTCACAATCTCAAAGGCAGGGTTACCCCAGTTGATATCTAGGTTATATTAGAGAGGCAGATGTTGAATAGTTAACATTTTCAGATTGATTAATTGATTTTTGGCTAACCACATGCCCAGTGTAGGAAATGCTCAGTCTAAAGTTTGGATTTTTATCAGTTCACAGGTTTAGTCTTTCCCTGCTTGTTTTAAATAATAGAATTTGTAGTTGAGATTTGCAATAGTCAATTATCTGTTCTGCCAATATTAAAAAAATAGGCATGGGAAGAAAATAACCATAAAGAATTTACTCAGTTACAAGAATGGGGTTTATTTCTCCATACTGGGTCATGTTTTCCAAATAGTCTTCAGAGAGTTTAAGCTGATTAATACTTGTCATGTCAAAACCGTATAATTGCAATTCAGCCCATTAGTATGCCCATAGTCTTACAGCACAGGACAGAGCAATCAATTTATCACTAAAATTTCATTTGTTTACTACCCAAACAAATAAAAGAGCAGGATTGGAAATTATGTCAATGCTGTTAGCAGTGATTTTAGAGGCTCTTATTTTCCCTTAGTAACTGCAGTGTTGGGGCCAGGATATTTCTACTTGTGAGAGCCAAATCCATGAGTATTATAATGCAGCACAGTCTATTTAATCAAGGTATTTAAAAGTGAGGGTGAGAGACCTCATTTTGGACAGTTCAGTTTCTTATTCATGAGTTCAGAGGGCCTTTCTTTTTTTAGATGCCTTTTTTCTTTTCCACTCTGTTTTTTATTAGATGATCTCATTTTATTGGGACCAACAAGGAAAAATGAGTACACAGGGATTATCTGTGCTTAAAAATGCACATTTATGGAAGTGTAATTTCAGGTTGAAGAATTACAAGGCAAACTAAGTATGGCATACTAAAAGAACAGTAGAAAGTAGGAGATTTAGCTTTTGGTTTATACTTTATTTCTTGCAAGCTCTGGGATGTTGGGCAAGTCAGCTTTTTAGCTCCTCATTATCTAATCACCAGTTGGAGATAATAATACATGTCCTACCTAAAGACACAGGACTGAACTAAACGGTCACTTGTCTGCCATGGCTATATAGCACTTCCCCTCCAGAGCCCCTTACTCTGCTTTATTTTTCTCATAGCATTATCACTGCTTGGTCTTTTACTATAGATATATTTATCTTGTTTTCTTTTTTCCAAATAGCAAGTAAGCTCCATGAAGAAAGCATTTTCTTTGTGTTCTTACCAGTGATAAGTAAGATCCACAATATTTGTTAAAATATGAATCTTAGCTGTAAAACCTGGGATTATAAAACAGAATCTGATGCAGTGTGGTGGCTAAGCTTTTTGTTGTTAAGATGTTATGGTTCAGGTCTTAGCTTCACCACTTTCTGGCTGTGTGACATTGGGTCAGTTAATTAGATGGTTAGGGCTGCAGTTTTATCTTTTGTCATGGGTAGAATGGGCCAAACAGTAGTACCTAACTCTTAATTTTTATGAGAGTAAATAAAATAACTCGTGTAAAATAATCAGCACTGGGTCTGACTTCATTGTCAGTTGTCCCTATGAGATTCTGGATTCTTAAAGCATGGGTTCAGCCTTTCCAAGCCAGAGTGAAAAAAATTAGATGATTCCACCATAAAGACTTATTATAACAAAAGTTTACTGTTTTTATCTTATAAGAAATGCTATCTCCTGGTAATCTCAGTTTCGAGATGTAGTTATGTTTGCTGTCTTTGCAGGCTGAACAAAAACTCTTTTATGAGATGACCTCTTGTCACTATCTTATTGAATGGTTAAAATGACAATCAGGGCAGCAGTAGGCCAGACTGAAGTGGCTGATGAATTACTCTGAAGCCCATGGGTTATGAGGAGCCCAAACAGGATTACTGTCTAGGCAGCAATGATGGTGGTAGAGTTGCTAAGAGGGGAAGAAGACAAAGTCAGGTGGCTCTGAGCTTGTGTGGGACCTAGCAGGATCAGGCTGTACCTCAGCTCAGGCCTGAGCCAGTTCCCCTGCTGCCTTAGATCAGTGGAAACCTTGATAGTGAAGGCAAATTAGTGATGAAGAATGAGAAAGGAAGGAAGCTAAAATTTACTTGGTACCCCTATTTGAAGCACTGTCAACACTGTCAATAATTTTAGAAGTTGTTATCTCATCCAGTCTTTACAATAACCCTTGAAATAAACACTGTTTGTTTAATAAAAACTTGAGGCTGAAGAAGTTTAAATAAATAACTCATTCAGGGTCAGCAGCAAGTAAAAGATGGCCCAGAAGTTAAAATTTAGACATCTTTGACTCCAAGACTGTGTGTTTCAATATGGAGGTCTGACCTCCAGGTAAGTGGTCATTGTCTGGATGGGCTCACCACTCGGATCTCAGAAACCCAAGTGAAGAACTGGCAGCAAAAGGGAGCACTGAGCGAACGGCCTCGTCAGGTGACTCATATACTCCAGTCCAGCTCAACATCCAAATCGAACACAACTTAAGGTAGAAACACATAGGGTGATGGAGAAGCAGATTCTTGGGAGTCAAGGACACCTTTTCTGCCCCATACTGACCCTTCATTTCCCAAGACTGTGATGATTTAGATTTTCTTCATATGCATTCTCATAAATCAATTGTGAGTGAACCCAGCCCTGTACTTGAGCATTGATTTCTACCTATCTCCTTATGTATCTGCCTTCTACTCTAGTGTGTGATCTCCTTGAGTGGAGGGAGAGTAGCTTAGTCATCACTTTGTTCTTAATACCTGTATGTCACTCTGCATGTCACATGGCCAGTGCTCAAAGTTGCTGCAGAGTTGAGTGAAGGGAATGGATGGGAGCAAACTGGAGTTGGTTCTGAAAATATCAGCAGCTTATGTTTTACTTCCTTTTATGATGATTGTTTTCATACCTTTTCTTCCATGATGTTCCACCCTCCTGTCACTTACACTCCTTGCCTGATTGCAGGAATAAAATTGGTTCCAGAAGTAAGGCTACTGTTTTCTCTGCTTGAGGGCATAAGAAGAAGATGGTAGAGGTGGTGGGCCACGGCTATTCTGTATCACTGTTAGTCTACTCTGGACAAGGCTAAGAGGTTATGCATAAATTATGAATGGACCGGCAGAGCTGGAAAATATCACAGAAGCTGATGACTTGAGAGATGTAGGGTATATAAGAAATCAGGCCCAGTGATCTTGCAAAAGAAATAGAGTTAGGCATTGAGGTTGCTCCTTATGGTCTTTTCTTTGGTTAAGCATCATATTTTAATTGACATCAGTGATTCTTACTTGTATAGTATAAACTCCTGCCCTGAAGCTTAGATTAGGGAGCCAGTTGTGGGGTAGTTATGAGTATGCACTCTGGATGCATTCTGCCTTTAAACCTGGTATCACTTCCTGGCTCTGCTTGACTTTGCTAAATTTACCTAAACTCTGTACCTCAATTTCCTCACCTGTAAAATGGCAATTCTCTGAGAATTAAATAAATTAATACATATGACACAGTTAGAACCAAGCTTGGCACTTAGGAAACATTATTGAATGTATTGTTATTATTATTATTATTATGTGTTAAAAATGTCACAGCAGCATTGTAATGCACATTTCAAAATTTGACATTTTTCCTGTCCAATAAGATACATTGGAGACCATTGTCCTTCCTAATGTTAAAGAATGGAAAAAGCAAATGACTAACAAATAACTTAGTATAGTTGAACAATCACTAGACTGTGCTAGATTTAGAGTTGAAAGTTCCACCATTCTAGCAGCATGATCTTGGAAAAGTACCTTCAGCTCCTGGCCTCAATTTTCCTTCCTTTTCTTTAAAATGAAAGGGTTGAATTAGATCTAAGATGACAAGAGAGTGCAATCAAACTGCTGGTCCACCCACCGTGACCATGGAAGGCATGGCTAATAGAGGTATCAGCATACTTTCCTGCTGCTCGTAATTTGTCTCAACATTGCCAACCAGGAAGCTGTTGCCAGTATTGGTGAATAATAAAACTGATTTCCCATTTGTAGTAGCACCGTAGGCTCTCGATGGTCTCTTCCAGCTCTGTGCTTCTGTGATTTAATGATTCAGAGGTGAGTGAATGTGTTAGAAGTTGGTTTTTGTAGATTTAATATAGCTGGCATTGGGAACTTTATAGGAGGCAAGAAAATTCAGGGAACTCAGAGAGCTTTCTTCACAGTCAGGAGAAGAAAATGTTCCCTAATTGCTTACATGATCTTTATGTTTCAAAGGGAAATATTGAGAGGTAGAGGAAGGCCTAGCAAGGAGAAAGTCTGGGTGTTTGAAATTCTTTCTCCTTAGCATTGCCCCAAATTGCTTTTTGGAAGGCTCTCATATGCCTCATAGAGCACAGGCATTTTGTTCTTGTAACCCTAGAGATGATGGAATGTACAAATGGTAGATTTTGAGGCATTTAAACAGGAGAGCTTCTCAAGAACTGAGTAGGTTTCTGATCTATGAGTTGAAAATAAATCTACACAGGGGAGTAATCAGAGACCCACCACCCTCTCTGTTCCATATGTACTGACTATAGATGTTTGATCAGATTTTTTTGACCAGAAACTGATCACCTTGGTAAGTCTGGCTTCTGATAAGACGCCCTTTCTTTAAAGCTTGGAATTCAAGCCTAACTGTATAAATATATGGCAGGGAAGTGATGATGTGGATTCTTTAAGAGGATGGTATATATTTCGAGGGCTTTGGTGCTGAGTTCCCCTTCCCCTGTCATGTAACTGGGATTTCATTTTTACTCTGATACAACTCTGGAGGACCTAATTCTGTGCCCATAATTTTTGAGCTAACAGTTTCTATTTATGGGAGATTGTTAGATAGTGACACTTAAGAAATTAAGCATTGTAGAACCAGAGAAGTGACTATTTTGACAACATCAGGGAGGAAGAATTTTGAACATTCAAACTATTTTCCTTACTGGATCTTATTTTAACTACTTGTAAGTTTTCTTCCAGTGTCTAAAGAGCAAGATTGCTACATACATGAAAAATAGACTGAATTTGCTTATTCTTAACAGATTAAAGCACTCATGTTAGCTTTCTACCATCCCAAAGATAAATGTTGTGTGAGGGAGTTTGGGGTCTGCAATTCCACATTCGTCAAGAACTGAATTCCCTAATAGAGGACTCTTGACTCCGCCCTGTGAGAGGAGTGAAGGAAAGGTCTTTGTTACTGACATCAAAGGTGTTAGCTTTTGTTTGGAAGTTTTGATCATAACTTCATTGCCATGTTCGTGTTATTTATACCATCTATAGCTCCACATTATCTTTGGAAGTTCTGTAAAAACCAAGTTTTTCTATGTCAACCTGAAAATGCAGACTCTTTTGCTGGAAAATTCTGATACTACTGGAGTAGTTTTGGGCTTTCCTGAAAGTTGTATCTGTTTAATCTTATAATTTGCAATTTGTTTTAAAGAATAGGAAAGCCTTTTCTTTTTTTTGATTCTTTTAGATAGTAGGTGAAACTAGAGCCAAAAGATGGTAGCAGGAGAAATACAGCAAAACAGCTCTTGAGTGGCGGGGATGATAAAGTATGGTCAGTGAATCATGTCTTCTAGTTACACTAGTTCTGTAAACTTACCTTCCTCTTTAAAGCATCCTTGTATGTCCCAGTCATTAAGTTTGTCAAAACTTTGCTTAGGAAAAATGGAGAAACCTGCTTGGGAATCTGACCTCCTCTGTAGCTCTAAGGGACGAGTGACTGGTCACTCTTAAAGCCCCTCCTTGTTTGAATAGCAGGCTGCTGTGCATGAGTGATGAAATCACTCTATGAATGGCTGATTACCCACCACGATAATCATGGGGGCAGATAACATTATCTGAGCACTGACTAAGACTTCAGTGCTTTGCCAAGCACACCATGCACTTCCTCCATTAGTCCCACAACAGCCTTATGCATTCCATGTGACCATCATCCCCATTGTACAGATGGGGCATCTGAGGCTTAGGCTAGTCAGATAAGTCGGGTTACAGATGGGCTCCTGTAGCCAAAATGTAGGGGAGCTGGAATTTGACTCTATAGGCGATATGCTCTCAACCAATTTATTATCAACAGTATTCAAGCATTTCTCTGAGGACAACATTTGGTGAGGGTTGCTTGATGACACAGTCAGTGAAATACTGTAATTTATAAGAGGGATAGAGGGGGTTAAATGTTTCTTTTGTTGTCTTATAAATGACATACCGTATTTCCTTGGGCCTCTGCTTCTTCTATTTGGTTATGTTTAAGTCTTGAAACTAGTGGGTTCTCCTTGAAAGTGTGATAAGAACTTGGAGAAGGAAGTAACCCCACAGAAGAAAGTGAACCATGACAGCCTGACAGTGTGGGAATGAAAACACACAGGTGTCCCTAGAGTCTAATCACTTTTGTTATACTCCAGAGGGAAACTTTGATACTAAGCATCAAGAATTCAGCCCTCCTCCTCATTTCACATATTGGGCATATAATTTGTGTGGGGATTACAACCTGAATCTTCTTAGGTACCTCTGGTTTCTGACACAGCAGCAGCCTTTGAATCACTGAGTGTTTTTTTCCCTGCTGCTTAATCTCTGGTGCAGCCAATTTATAGACGGGAAGAGTTTTTACTTTATCTGTTCCAACCACACTCCCTCCCACTTTCTGCTTTTGTAGCAGGAAGAAGCTTCAACTTCTGTTGCTCGGTGCAGGTTTGCCGATGTGTGTGAGCTGTTGTGTGTGTGCATCTAGACATTCCTGAAGATGCTGGAAACAATGGTGGAAAGTTGGGAGGGTGAGGACCTTTATTGCGTAACAAACTGAAGGCACCAAGGAGTCTGCATTTGTTGTGAGTTAAAAGGTTTATACAAAGATTTTCTTAGTAATGTCTAAGATTTTAATAGGGTAATTAATCTTTCTAAGTGTTAGTGCCAGATTATGGGATCAACTATTATCCCTGGCTGCAGAGTAATCCTTTGTGTGTTGCTATGAGCAGGACTAAGTGAAGAGAATACCCAGGTTGCCAAACGAAGATATGGCTGCAGCTAGCTTGTTTAAGTTTTTAAATGCATTTTCTGATGCAGTTAAAAAATCCCTGTTTCTGTGGAACTGTCATTGCCCTTTAATGGTTATTGAGTTGCGGGGAAAGGCAGAGGAGTAAATATACATACTTTGTACTTTTTATTCCTTAACAGCCAGTTATCATTATTTAAAAATAATGATAGGTCATATTCATTGGAGACCTTATTTTAAGCCAGAAAATACAATTTTACAGAAAGAAGGACTTGCAGGAATAGGGCACAAGGTTTTCATCTAATTCCAAATTTTCTTCCTCTTTCTCCTTCCTTAATTGAAGTTAGTGAAAATGGCCAAACAATCCAGCAAGCCAACAAAAATCTAAGTGGAAACACAGCAGCTAATGAGACTTGGCTATAGCCTTTAATCAAGATTGATTATTTAATGTAGCCTATCAAAATATTGATTACAAATAGATGGCTTCTTTGTAGTTTCCTGTCTCTCTCTGTATATGTATATGTGCATTAAATCCTAAAGGTATAATGATAGTGTTGCAATTCAGCCAGTGGCCTCTGCTCTGTCTTTGCTTAAACTTTTCATTGGCTTTGACCAGGATTCTGCTCTGGCTGTCTAAACGGAGTCATTCCGGACTATATGTTTATTGGTTTGGCAATGGGTTGTAGTTACCACTTATTTCCCCCAAACTGCTCCAACTGTTTAGTTTATATAAACTGTTGTAATTCTCAGTTGCTAATATAACACTTCTGGTAGAAAAGAGTTCTCTTATGGATTTTAACTCCTTCCCTGTCATTTGGGCCACACCCTTTGTTCTGGCTCTACTGTTATGATTGGCTGCTTACCAAAAGGGGGGTCACTAGGTTTGTTCTTTTTTGAATGATGAATGTATTTTGTGGTTAAATTCTACTTATGGGTGAGATCCACCAGAGGATGTTGGTGGGTGGTGGGTAGACATTCTGTAATTTATTGGCCTTTTATATAGAAATGATACGAAGGTGATGACTTCAACAAGCTAAACATAGTATTTTCCTGTGTGTGATGGAGCAGTATATTTTATGGAGAGTTTTAAGGAGTGAGGAAGAAAGTGGCCTGGGTATTCTGGTGATCTTGAAGTCACATCAGTGCTTTAGTTATATCTGAAGCAGTTATATAGTTATATCTCTTTCTTTATCAAGATACCAAACTTCCAGTACTTGAGCTGGAGAAGGCCTGCAGAGAAGGGAGATGTGCTCATGAGAGTAAGATGATGATCAGGATGCATGTGAATATCAATCAGCCTGCATGCCACAAAAAAGGGTTCATGTAGCAGCTTGGGCTGGGGTGCACATACCAGTGTAGTGTAGCCCCTGCATTTTAGGTGGTGCTTGCAAGAAACATTCCCAGACTGCTGCTACTTTGGGGGCGGGAGGGGGAATATTAGCCAAAGACAGTTATATTATTCAGTGAAGGTCAAATAAGAAATTGTGTTTCCTAGTCAAAGGCATTTAAAATGTTCCTTTTTATCATCATACCACAAACTGGTGGGAGAGGGATGAATCAGGATGGTGCATGGGAAAGAGTTAGCTTGAGATTTGCTACATCAAGCAGTCATTTCTTCAGTCAACATTTTGCACAATTTGTGCAGTTTGTACAACATATTGGTAGGAGAGAAATCTACTGGAGAATTAGTTTATAAAGACTCATGCTTTAAAATGAGTTTTTACCCTTTGTGAGTGAAAAGCTAGGGACAAGCACACTGAACCTACTCCAGAGCAAGATAAGGACAAACAGAGGAGGAGTAGCACACTCTGGACAGATTAAGTTTGGAGAAGAGAAGGGACCTTTTGCTGGATGTGGATGAATTAGGGATTGAAATAGGAAACATTATGTAATCCCTATCATTGGTTTATACAAGTGTGTGCTTATGGGTCTTACTTCAGGGTGTGGGTTTTAACCTATCCTCTTAGTGTTGTAGAATACCTGGTCTGGGTAGACTCTTTTTGACTACTGTAGGCAAGATTCTGGGTTCCTCATTGTCCCTAACAAAGAATGAGAAGCTCCGACAGAAAGCTGACATGACAAGTTTAACTCCCGAGTGGATGTGCTCAATTCCTTCACAAGTGGACAGTCACTGTGATCAAGTAAATCCTTACCGATACTGCATTTGAAATATTTCCAAGGTCATACTGTCACTCTGGGTGGAGAGGAATCCTTTCAAGGCTTTTTTGGGGTGTGTGAAGGAAATGGGGGCAGAATAAAGAGGGTGAGGTTGGGAGAGCGGGTGGACTCTACTCCCCTTGATGGAGAATTGTACAGAGTAAGACTTCATTCTATCACAATCATTTCTCATCTTGCTAATGATAAGGTCAAGATATCCATATGTTGGATTTTAAATAATTTTTTTTTTCATTCTTCAGTGGGTTCATGGCAACTCCAATGCAAGTCACAAAAAATAATGAAGGTAATCAATCCAATGATGGGAAGAATGACTATATTCTCCCACTAGTTATCACAGTTTCTTATATTTCAAAAAATTTTCAGTTACGGAATCACTTTATGGGTGTCAGTATATTTACTGACTCAATTTATGATAGCTCTGTAAGTTTCTTCAAATCAAACGGAATAAATAATAATGTTATTTTTAACATTAATGAGAAGAGATGAATAATAATGTTATTTTACATGGAGATTTTTTTCTTTGTTTCCTTTTAAGGTTTTAAATTTATTTTAAATAAATTTATTTTAAAAGATAATTCATAACCATAGTAAAAAATAAGAATATGCAGCAAAAAAGAATATTGTCTAAAAACCAGAATGTACAAAAAAGTACATAGCAGGAAATTGTTAGAATGATTTTTTAAAATTTTAACTTTTTTGAGCACAGAGTTTTTCTGCTTCTTTCTTGTGTTTTTAAAAAATAAACAGAAGCTTCTCTTTTGTTTTGTTTTTGTTTTTTGGCTTAAGGAT
Organism: Phacochoerus africanus; assembly: GCF_016906955.1. Taxonomy (NCBI): domain Eukaryota; kingdom Metazoa; phylum Chordata; class Mammalia; order Artiodactyla; family Suidae; genus Phacochoerus; species Phacochoerus africanus. The sequence continues at coordinate 14,290,844 of NC_062552.1, forward strand.
ATTGGTCAAATTGGTCTACTTAATAGCTTTAAGAAACTTTTTCTAATCTTGAAAAGTAGTCCATCAAGTGAAGTTTTGGGAGACTTATATGTACAATTAAAAAAACCCCTGTCCTACTGTCTTTCTTAGAACCTGTCCATTTTTGCTTCCATCCATTGCTTCCCAGTGGACACTGTTGAGCTCTCAAACAGATGTTAGATATGTATGTTTCTGGGCTAATGGAGTGGCTGTTGGTCACTTTTCCAACTCTCTATTGGTGATAGTTACCTAGGGGATTTGTAATACTAAGTAGAATCTTAATTCTCACTTTGCAGCCCAGCTCTGGGGTTAAATACATATATTCTTTTGGAGCAATGGTTAGCTTTCAATGTTCTTCCTCCCTCCCCTGCTTCCTCCTCCTCCCTTCTTCCCTTCCCTTCCACTCTTCTCCCTCTCTCCTTTCCCCCCTCTCTTCCTCCTTTCTCTCTTGTGCCCTTTCTTCCTTTTTTTTTTGGCTATTTTGTGTAGAATTATTCTTTTTTTTCAAGGTAGATGAGAGGTCTGATTCTTGGATCAAGAAACATAATTTTAGTGCCAAGTAAGCTAATATCATTAAACACACACAATTAGCCAAGGTGCTGAGGAGGAATAATTTATAAGTTTTAAAATTACCAGGGAGTAATTTTGTGAGGAGAAATAGCAATTTTATTATGCTGTCTGCATATGTCAATATATATTCACACGCATAGACGTGAGACTACGTTTATTCCCAAATGCCTACTAATATTATAGGAAGAGGCCTTGGAGATCATTCAGTTTACCCACTTTATAGAAAAGGAAACTAAAGCTCTCAGAAGTTAGGCATAATAGTCCAGGATCACCAGGATACATTTGTCAGGGCTGTATTCACAACTCATTCTTTGGACTTCTAAGCTTCCCCTATTATGTCACAGGGTTATGTGTTTATTTTGTATGTGGTTTTCCCAACCTTATTTTGAAAGGAAAAAACCTATAGAAAATTTGAAAGAATGGTAAAAACTGTGATCACTGATACACTCTTCATCAATTGTAACATTTTGCTACATTGATTTCTCTCTCTGTATATGGGAGATAAACATATGCATATATTTCTTTTTTACACTTCTTTTTTTTCTTTTTCTAAACTGTCTGAAAGAAAGTTGCAGATATCGCTCTTAAATAGCTTAGGATGTGTTTTCTAAGAACAAAGACGTTCTACATAAGTACAAAAAATGATCCCAATTTATCATTATATAGTTATTATATCGTATTCAGTCTATACTCACATTTCCCAACCCTCCTTGCACTGTCATTTAGTTTTTCTTCTTCAGTCTGGTGATCCAAATAGGATCACACTTGGCATTTAGTTGTCATGTCTATTTAATTTCTTTTAATCTGGAATGATTCAAACCAATGATTCAGGTTTTTTAGGGTCTTTTATAACAGTGACAGTTTCACAGAGTCAAGTCCAATTGTTTGGTTGAATCTGGATTTGCCTGGTTATTTCTCCATGATTAGCTTCAAGATAAGCATTTTTAAGGCAAGAACTCTCCATCGGTGACGTTATATACTTCCTGTTGCATCACATCAACAGGCATGTATTGTCAGATTGCCCTATTGTTGGTACTGACACTTACATTTATTTTTAATTAATCTGTATAGAGATTTAAAGGTAATGAAAAACACTAAGAAAATTATCTCAGCCTGAGAATCCCATATATTTGTGATATAAAGTCATGTAGTCAAAATAGACTCAGAAGCCAATTTTGATGGTGGCTGTGTTTCTATGGATACTGATTTCTCCAAATTTCTCCAAATTAGGGGCAGTTTTATAACTATACTGAAACTGTATTTCAGCTGATTAACTCTAGCATTAGCGAAATCCTTAATTAGAGGTCGATGCCTCCTAGAGTGAGAAGCAGAGTGGAGTGTAGGGTCTGGGTTCTATAGGAGAAGAATCCTGAAGGACTGGGCACCACTGAAGAGAAGGTAGTAGAAGCATTGGCTTAGGCAAATCACTGGTTCATCTTTTATTCTTTTTATTAAAAAATAAGTCAACAGTTCCTTATCACTTAATTATTGGGAAGTAAAATGAAATGAATAGGTTTTAATATGTGAATGGTAATTTTTAATTATTTCTACTAATCTTAGTATGGAACCTCTAAAGACTAAAAGGGAAATGCCTCTGTATTCTTGGACTAATGGATTCCCTTTCCTGAGAACGTTCACCTTGTCTTCCTGTGCTTTGCTCCTTGCTTTATTTTCCTCACCCTACTGCCCATCAATCATTTTGTCTTTGGCCCATTGGTTAGTTCAGTGTAAATCTAGTCTCTCCTGTCCTTGAACCTCATTTTAATTCCTTGGTTTGTTGCCTCTCAGACAACTCTCAGGGAAACATCCTCTGCCTTCCTTAACCTGTCCTTTTTTTCTCATATGCATATGCCTTTTATACACCCTTTCCTACCTCTACATATAGGATATGGAAAATTACCTTTATTTCTAAAAGTCTGATAACTAGAATTTAGTTTTCTCTCTGTCAGTGTAGTTTTATAAAAAAAGTCATACTTTGGATTACAGTATAATCTTTTTTTTTTAATTTTCCCACTGTACAGCAAGCGGATCAAGTTATCCTTACATGTATACATTACAATTACATTTTTTCCCCCACCCTTTCTTCTGTTGCAACATGAGTATCTAGACAAAGTTCTCAATGCTATTCAGCAGGATCTCCTTGTAAATCTATTCTAAGTTGTGTCTGATAAGCCCAAGCTCCCGATCCTTCCCACTCCCTCCCCCTCCCATCAGGCAGCCACAAGTCTTTTCTCCAAGTCCATGATTTTCTTTTCTGAGGAGATGTTCATTTGTGCTGGATATTAGATTCCAGTTATAAGTGATATCATATGGTATTTGTCTTTCTGGCTCATTTCACTCAGGATGAGATTCTCTAGTTCCATCCATGTTGCTGCAAATGGCATGATGTCATTCTTTTTTATGGCTGAGTAGTATTCCATTGTGTATATATACCACATCTCCCTAATCCAATCATCTGTCGATGGACATTTGGGTTGTTTCCATGTCCTGGCTATTGTGAATAGTGCTGCAATGAACATGCGGGTGCATATGTCTCTTTTAAGTAGAGTTTTGTCCGGATAGATGCCCAAGAGTGGGATTGTGGGGTCATATAGAAGTTCTATGTATAGATTTCTAAGGTATCTCCAAACTGTTCTCCATAGTGGCTGTACCAGTTTGCATTCCCACCAAAAGTGCAGGAGGGTTCCCTTTTCTCCACAGCCCCTCCGGCACTTGTTATCTGTGGATTTATTAATGATGGCCATTCTGACTGGTGTGAGGTGGTATCTCATGGTAGTTTTGATTTGCATTTCTCTTATAACCAGTGATGTTGAGCATTTTTTCATGTGTTTGCTGGCCGTCTGTATATTTTCCTTGGAGAAATGTCTATTCAGGTCTTTTGCCCATTTTTCCATTGATTGATTGGCTTTTTTGCTGTTGGGTTGTATAAGTTGCTTATATATTCTAGAGATTAAGCCCTTGTCGGTTGCATCATTTGAAACTATTTTCTCCCATTCTGAAAGTTGTCTTTTTGTTTTCTTTTGGGTTTCCTTTGCTGTGCAAAAGCTTTTCAGTTTGATGAGGTCCCATGGGTTTATTTTTGCTCTAATTTCTATTGCTTTGGGAGACTGACTTGAGAAAATATTCATGATGTTGATGTCAGAGAGTGTTTTGCCTCTGTTTTCTTCTAGGAGTTTGATGGTGTCCTGTCGTATATTTAAGTCTTTCAGCCATTTGGAGTTTATTTGTGTGCATGGTGTGAGGGTGTGTTCTAGTTTCATTGCTTTGCATGCAGCTGTCCAGGTTTCCCAGCAATGCTTGCTGAATAGACTTTCTTTTTCCCATTTTATGTTCTTGCCTCCTTTGTTGAAGATTAATTGACCATAGGTGTCAGGGTTTATTTCCTGATTCTCTATTCTGTTCCATTGGTCTGTCTGTCTGTTTTGATACCAGTACCACACTGTTTTGATGACTGTGGCTTTGTAGTATTTCTTGAAGTCTGGGAGAGTTATGCCCTCTGCTTGGTTTTTGTTTCTCAGGATTTCTTTTGCGATTCTGGATCTTTTGTGGTTCCATATAAATTTTTGGATTGTTTGTTGTAGTTCTGTGAAAAATGTCCTGGGTAATTTGATAGGGATTGCATTGAATCTGTAGATTGCTTTGGGTAGTTTGGCCATTTTTACAATATTGATTTTTCCAATCCAGGAGCATGGAATATCTTTCCATTTCTTTACATCTTCTTTGATTTCTTTGATTAAAGTTTTATACTTCTCGGCATATAGGTCCTTTACCTCTTTGGTCAGGTGTATTCCGAGGTATTTGATTTTGTGAGGTGCAATTTTAAAAGGTATCGTATTTTTGTATTCCTTTTCTAATATTTCCTTGCTGGTATACAGAAATGCAACTGACTTCTGAATGTTAATCTTCTATCCTGCTACTTTGCTGAATTTATTAATCAGTTCAAGTAGTTTTTGGGTTGAGTCCTTAGGGTTTTCTACGTATAGTATCATGTCATCTGCATACAGTGACAGTTTTCTCTCTTCTCTTCCTATATGGATGCCTTTTATTTCTTTTGTTTGTCTAATTGCTGTGGCTAGGACTTCCAAAACTATGTTGAAGAGCAGTGGTGAGAGTGGGCATCCCTGTCTTGTTCCAGATTGGAGTGAGAAGGCTTTCAGTTTTTCCCCATTGAGTATTATATTTGCTGTGGGTTTCTCATAAATGGCTTTGATTATATTCAGGAATGTTCCCTCTAGACCCACTTTGGCGAGGGTCTTGATCATGAATGGATGTTGGACTTTGTCAAATGCTTTTTCTGCGTCTATTGAGATGATCATATGATTTTTGACTTTTCTTTTGTTAATGTGGTGTATGATGTTGATTGATTTGAGTATGTTGAACCATCCTTGTGAACCTGGGATGAACCCTACGTGGTCATGGTGTATAATTTTTTTGATATGTTGTTGGATTCGGTTGGCTAAGATTTTGTTGAGAATTTTTGCATCTATATTCATCAATGATATTGGGTGATAGTTTTCTTTTTTGGTGGTATCTCTGTCTGGTTTTGGAATGAGGGTGATGGTGGCATCATGGAATGTCTTTGGGAGTATTCCTTCTTCTTCGACCTTTTGAAAGAGTTTAAGGAGGGTGGGCACCAATTCCTCTTTATATGTTTGATAGAATTCACCTGTGAAGCCATCTGGTCCTGGACTTTTATTTGTAGGGAGTGATTTTATGACCTCTTCAATTTCATTTCTAGTGTGGATCACAGTATAATCTTAGTTTCTTTCTTTCTTCTATATAGGAATCAATTTTTTCTTCTCATCTCATACTACATATTTCTACAATTAGAGGTATTGAACATCTTGTGGCATTTGAGTACTAGAGGGATGCTCAAGGATATCTCTAAAATATTGTAAGGCTCAAGTCTGAATGAATTCGCTCATTCCTCCTAAGTATAGAATGGTATTAATTCTGAGAGTATGGTTTCATAAAAGGAATTCAAAATATTAAGTGTGTATTGACATTTCCTGCATTCACATGAATTCTGTGTTCAGGGCTCACAGAAGTGCATTTCAGAAGTGAAGGGGGATGTTGCTTTACATGTGGCAAATTATCTTCTCCTTCTGTCTCTTGTCCTTAATAAAATTCATCAGTCTAGCATGCTAACGGCTCTGCTATGAGCTTACTGTGATTTAACTGTTAATGCATGACTGAAATCTTTTTGAGGAGCAGTTACAATGCTTTAAGTGTGGCTGGAAAGAATCTATGGCAGAACGTGATTAGGAAGATGTATTTTTTGAGGGTGATGGTGATGGAAAAAAGAAGAGCTTTTTTAGCTTTTAAGATTATGACATAATTTGACTGACTCATTATCTTTTCCCCTCTCATGTTACTCTGAAATTGTGATCACTTTCATCATTTCTCTTGACTGTTAAACTGGTTATTATAAAATATACACCCAGATCCTATTAGTTTTGGAAAAAACAGAATCCTTTAACCCAGTTTTGAAAATAAAACCAGTTGAAAAAACCCTGATGCTGTTCTTGCACTCATAAAAATCATTCACATTCTTCATAAGAAATTTAGCATCTAGTATGTCAAAACCGTGTTAGTTTTGGCTTGTTATTTTCTTAGGCTTTTCTTTCAATGAAGAGTTTTGCTAGTTTATATAACATGGTTGTTATTATATAGCCTATGCACATTGCCTTTTTAAAATCAAAATTATAAGAGTTTTTCTTGTATCAAATTCATAGTAATCATCATTTTAATGCCTACATAGTATCATATTATGATAATGAGCCATAAGTTATTTCATATTCCTTGTTGTTACTTATGTAGCATTTATACTTAATCATAAATAAATATGCAATAAAAATCTTTGTGCCTAAAGATTTTCCTGCATACCAAAATGTTTTCTTGGGGGTGTTGTGAATACTGCCACATAACTTTGCAAAAGAGTGGTAGCAGGTTATATTTTTGTTGTCAGTAGATGTGATGATACATTATATGTATATGCAAAAATACAAGTGATAATTTTCACTACCAATGTTGTGTGTTATATTTAAAAGAAACATTTAGCTAACTTTATAGGTCAAGCTTAAAAGTCTTTATCTTTACATATTATTGGAATACTCTGAAGGTACAACCTTTCCCATGTTTTGTGATCAGCTATATTCCCTCTTTCATGAATTATTTATTCATTTCCCTTGACCATTTACCCACTGGAGTTTAGATGTTTTTAGTATTAGATCTTATGTACTTTTTAATAGAACAAAGATAAAGTCATCTGGTTATTTTTTCTGTTAATCTACTTTTTGCTTGTTATTTTCCTCTTACTTAACCTAGTTTTATCTCTATCTTCTCTGTCAAGGAGAAAAACATTTAAACCAAAAAGAGCAAAATGAACATGAGTAGAAGGGAACTTAAACACAAGAAAGTGAGAAGCACTTCCCTTCAGATGAGTGAAACTGTTAATTCTTTGATGAAATACTTTTCAGGAAAGAATTTGGAGATGGAACATGGAAACAATATTGCTAATCTTTGAGGAGCATTATGTATCTAAAAATGAGCAAAACTATAGGATCTAAGCTTACTATGCTAGTATTTGATGGCAATCTGGCAAAATTTTAGATGAATTGTTTATGAGAACTCTTCGCAGAGGAAAACACTGACTGGTTAAAACTAGCATGAGTCCACAAACAATAATTTATGTCCAAGTAACTATTTTTACATAGGTTATTAGATTCAAAGATGGAAAGAATTTTGTGAACATAGGCTATTTTATTTACACAGGGCATGCATTGGAAAATTTTATATTCTTACAGGCAAGATGGAGAAGTATGGGCTGGGTGATAATCCTGCTAAGTGGATTAACAGCTGGCTAAAAAGCTCACACTTTAGGATACTGATTGATGGGAGCCTCAAGTTGTATTCAACAGGACTCCAGTATAAACTGTAGTTTAATGAACATTTTTCTAATTACTAGAATGAAGAGATCAAAGCCTTCTTATCAAATGTGTGTTAAGTCCCAAACTGGGAACCTTAATGAATATGCTAGATGAAGGAATCTTGAAAAAACTCAATTGATTGAAATCCTAGTAGAAGGCATACATGTAAAGTATAAAGAGCTTAGTTTAAAACAATGAATTGAGTAATTATAAGATGAGGAGTCTTCACGCCAGTAAAAGGATTGAGTATCTCTATTGTCTGAGAGCTTCACGTAAGGAAAGAGTATGCTATACTTATTTGTATCAGAGTTCAGTAGAGAAAACAGAACCAGTAGGACACACACACACACACACACACACACACACACACACACACACACTAATTGGGGGATGGCTGGCAAATCTGAAATCAGTCAGCCTAGAAATTCTGGCAGGAGTCAATATTGTAGTTTTGACTCTGAAAGCAGTCTGGAGTCAGCATTCTTTTCTCTATGGGGACCTCAGTCTTTTCTTTAAGGTCTTCAACTGATTGGATAAGGCTCACTCCATTATGGAGGATTATCAGCTTTACTTAAAGTCTACCCTTCACAGCAACATATGGATTGGTATTTAACCAGATAACTGGGTATCATAGCCTAGCCAAGTTGACTTAGAAAACTAGCCATCACAATATTATTCATGGAATATTTGGAGTTCCTGATGTGGCGCAGTAGAAATGAATCCAACTAGGAACCATGAGGTTGCGGGTTTGATCTCTGGCCTCTATCAGTGGGTTACGGATCTGGCATTGCCATGAGCTGTGGTTTGGGTCACAGATGTGGCTTGGATCTGGCATTGCTATGACTGTGGTGTAGGCCGGCAGCTGTAGCTCAGATTCAACCCCTACCCTGGGAAACTCCATATGCCACGGGTGCGATCCTAAAAAGACAAAAAGACAAACAAAAACCAAAAAACAGTATTATTCATGGAGTATTAAAATGAGGTGATAGAATTATCATATTCAAATAAGTTGTGAATAGCTCATAATTTGGGTTTAGTTCTGGGTAAGAGTTGTTAAAGCTCATTCTTACTGGAACAGGTCAAGCAATGAGTTTATTGAGTTGGTGAAAAGCTAGGAACACATACCAATTAAAGAATAGTTGGAAGAACTATGATGCTCTTAGAGATAATAAAAGCCATAGTCAAAAAGTAGAAGCAATTCAGTATCCATTGATGAATGAATGGATAAGCATAATGTGGTATATACATGCAATGGGCTATCATTCAGCCTGAAAAAGGAAAGAAATTCAGACACATAGTACAACATAGATGAACTTTTAAGACATCATGCTAAGTGAAATAAGATAGTCACAAAAGGGCAAATATTGTATGATTTCACGTATGAGGTACCTAGTATGTCTTGAATTCATACAGACAGAAAGGAGAATGGTGATTGTCAGGGGCTGAGAGTACAGGGGATTGGGAGGGTGAGTGTTTAGTGGGTATAGAGTTTCATTTGCAGAAGAGGAATTCTGGGTATGAATGGTAGTTATGGTTCTATAACAATGTGAATGTACTTAATGCCATCGAACTGTAAACTTAAAAATGGTTAAAATGGTAAAATTTATGTATATATTTAACTACAGTAAGAAAGAAAGTTGAGCGAAGTGAAAAAAAAAAAAAGATAAACCCCAGAAAAGCTCCATTACTCAGAACTCTTTTGGTTGTAAATGACTCATATTGACTTATGCAAAAAGTGAAGTGGATTGATTTATGTAACTGGAAAGGCCTGGTGTAAAGTTCCACTGATATCCAGACTTTGAAGCATGTCATCTGATCATTTTTCACTGTCTTTGGCTTGGATTTATTTGGTTTCATTCTCAGGCAAAAACCTTTCCATGAGAAGGTACCTGAAATTTTGAGTTTGCATCCCTCTAACAATGACAGTGGAAAGACAACTTTTCCTTTCTCAAGGATTCTGTAAAGAAATAAGCAGAACTGGGTCTCATTGAATTAGCTTTTGTTAAATGTCCAGTTATAAACTGACTATTGTGGCAGGAAATTTGTACATGTTTATTGCCAGGCCTGGGTCACATACCCATTCTAGCAGGGTGTACCTCCAACTCTTGCAAACACCCACATGGATTAACAGTGAGGGAGGTGTGGCACTAAAGGAAAATTAGATGATGTTATCAGAAGGATGGGTACTGGCTAGCAAAAAATGATACCTTTCACTATGAGGGGCTTGATAACTACTTTTCAAACACTTGTAGGGCTGTGATGTATTAGAAGGATTAAGATTTTTCTATTTATCTCCGAAAGGAAGAGCTGGTGTCAGTGTGCAGAGGTTAAAGGGAAATAAGATTTTGTCTCTACATGAGGAATGATATTCCCATAGCATACTAGTAGGTGTGCGTTGTAAGGTAACTTGTGCCCTGTCCCTAGAAGAATTTACTCAGAAGTTTAAAGGCTGTTATAGAGGCTATTCCTGTTTTGTATTAAAGAATTACCTAGATATATTAGACAGTCCATTCTGTTTCCATGACTTCATTATTATGTTTTCTACAAACACATGTGTGCCAGTGCATGCACACAACCTTCTGGTTATTAGATCTCCCAGGAGGGAAATTTAATTCAATTGCCTGATAAAGGCATTATTTAATGTCAGTTGTTTTTGAATTGTTACTTCTGTGTCTGCTGAATTGATTCCATGTTTCCAGTTCTTCTTACTATATCATTATCCAAGGCATAAGTAGCTATACATGTGACAAAGAAGATATAATGCTGACTAGGGTCATGGGACTGGAAAGACATTTGGGCGTGGTTCACTTTATCCTTGTGTATAGGTCACTTCCCCAAGCAGATAGAATATATTCAATTTCTACTTTGTATTTCAGTTCTAGTACCAAACACTGAGAGAATGTAGACTATAAGGAAGAAATAACACTAAAGGGAAGCCCTCAAAGATAATTCCATCATCCATAATGTTAGGCTCTTCCTGGCATTATGACTAATAAAACTCAGCTAAAAACATGTTCTAAATATTTTTATGTGCAAAAAATAGAAAATTGTAATAAAATAATCGCTGTTATTTCAAACCATGACTATAAAATGCCCCTGGGACAGAGATGCCTAATTATGAAATAGAACAACTTTTGTTTCCCTCAGGCAATGTTTTCAAACTATTGCTCTCTCCAAAGTAGTCACTGTAATTAGTCCAATTCCCTAGAAGTAATGAAGAGTGTAAGGGAATTCATTTAGGGCTGTAGCTCAGGGCTGTGTCTTGGATTAGGACCAAATGGACTATTAAAATGTGAGTGTAAAATAAATGTATCAGCACTGTGGGTCAGAAGAATACTTCTTCAAGAATTACTTGATACTATCTTTGAGTCATGATATTCACATGTTTTCAGTAGGTAGGCTGAGAGTTATCAATTTTAGGAAGAGTTGAACTTCAATGGAAGTTTAATCCCAATACTGATGAGCTAAGTAATCTCACCATGCTTTAGCTTTCCCAGTTCTTGAATGAGGTTAAAAATGAGTGTCTATTTAGAAACATGAAGGCTTAAAATAAACAAATGAATAACTAATGGGCAAGGAGTGGAGGAAAAACTTAAAGATTTCTATTCTGTTTCCTCTTGAAATAGTTTAAAATACTATAATACTAGACAGGAAAAATGTTCTAGAATTATAAAAATCATTATTAGGTTAAGTATTTTATATTTTGCTACCTAGAATTTGTGTCTTTTTTTTTTTCTTTTCTAGGGCCGAACCCGCAGCATATGGAGGTTCCCAGGCTAGGGATCTAATTGGAGGTGCAGCTGCCAGCCTATGCCAGAGCCACAGCGATGCGGGATCTGAGCTACGTCTGTGACCTACACCACAGCTCACGGCAATGTCGGATCCTTAACCCACTGAACAAGCCCAGGGAATTGAACCTGCAACCTCATGGTTCCTAGTCAGATTTGTTAACCACTGAGCCACGACGGGAACTCCTAAATCCTTCTAAATTACTTTTAAAGACACTTAGAATTATTTTGTGTCTTGTTGTTAGGAAACATTATATTGTTCATTCTACTTTATTCTACTTTGACGGCTTTCAGAGATCACTGCTATTTCCTCAAGCCAGGATGTTGTGCCTTCTGTGTGGACTTCCTTCTCTTGACTTTGGATCTGCAGCTACAGCTTAATCCTCTTGATTTGTTCTCAGAGTGGGAATTGAATACAATCTATATCAGTCAAGATCCTGGCAGGAAATTGGGTAATTTTAATAGAGTTTAATAAGGGGACTATTTACAACAGTGTGTTCAGATTGTAGAGAAACCACAAAATACAACCCAGAATGACTGAGGAGAGGAGGGGTTCTCAGAATCCTGAAAGAAAAAAATATGTCGAGAGGGCTGCTTGACAGGAGCTGTGACCTTCATCTAGGAACTGAATCCATTCTGCAGTGATGGTAGAGAGGGAGCTGGGTAAATGACTGCCTGACCTTTATTTTTTCTGCTTTCTGACTTCCTGTCTACTCTATTGGTTTCTCTCACTGGAGTATATAAGAAGCTTGCTGATAGAGTAGTCTACATTGATTTCTGGCTACTCTCTGATTTCCTGTCTACGGAGTAGTCTACATTGATTTCTGGCTACTCTCTGATTTCCTGTCTACTCTAATGTGTTCTCCCAGTGAATATAACCAGAAGTCAGAGTATAGAGAAGCTTATGGATGGAGTGGTCCATACAGGTCAGCCTCCCAGGACACACAGTGGAGAAATGTGCACCGTGATTGTGGATAAGGGTACAACAGAAGAGGGATTCAGAATAATCTGTAGTAGTAGCCTTTTCAAAAGCAGAAGTTGGGTAATAGGTTGCTGCCATATTTGACTAGATTTGAAGCAGAAGGTTTCATTGCCATGTTGCAGAATAAAGCTCACATTCAGGCCTTGAGTGAAGGGATGTCGCCTGTGAGTTTATCAAACCACGGTTTTTGGCAACATGCCCTCTTCGTGACCCAGTCTTGAGTACCCTGCTTATTTGCATCTTGCTCTTATTTCATCCTCTGTAACATTAAAACAATTTGCCTGGATTTAGAAATATCACATGTTGGGACACTTTGAAAAGACACTTAGAATCATTAGACATTTTTCAAAAGACTGTGGAGATGTAAGAAAGGAAACATTAGAAGACTCAGAGGCCAGTGAGGGGGACGGTTCAGAATAAGAGATGATTTTAAAGACCATGGCAAAAAAGAGTACCCAGGAAGATTGCTCCTGTCTTTTTTTCCCCCCAGCAAATTCAAGGAGAATGAAACATTTTTAAGTGGTTAACGCTAAGTCCAGAAAATCAAACATCTTATTCTTTTCATTTTCTCCCTTTCTCTTTCTTTAAAATTAGGCAATTACTTTCTTCTGTTAGAAGGATTTTCTCTACTTCTCAAATATTGGCTTAACTTAGAGAGGCTACGTAATTTCAATAATCTTTATAAGTACTATTTGATTATTCCATCTTAAAATTTTATATCAAAAGCAATAATTTTATAGGAAAACTATATCCTCAAATAAAATATCTTCATGTATGTTAAAGGATCTTCTTAAAAACAAAGATATGCTCAGTTTTATTTCTTCTCAAATTGCTATTCATTTTCTCTCATTTACCCTAAGGCTCAAATCTGGGGAAAATGGCTTTGATTAGATCTATGGTTTCAAAGTTTTCACAATTTACTCTTAGATCGCAGATATATTTTGAGAATAAATAAAATTATACTTGTAAAAAGTATTCTGAGTCTAGAATGGAGAAGTTATGTGTCGTCATTAACCAAAGAGATCATTATTCTCTAAACATGGCTATAGGGGGTGCACAGGAAAGCCCCTCAATGAGATGGTCATCTTTTAAAAACTACACTTTATTTTACATTTAACAAAGTGAGTACTGTTTGAATTATTGACTGAGTGCCTGCAGACTTTGAGGACTTTTTTTTGTGCATGTGATGTACTATTTGATACATGGAACAGTGTAGAAATAGATGTTTGGCTCTGAGGTACTTTCTGAGAAGATAAAAATAGGATTTAGTATAGTAGACCGGATGTCCAGTCAGGCCATGATAGCACTTTCAACTTTGTGGCTGCCCAAGAGTTGTGAGTGTGCAGAGATTAGTCTCTGGATTGCCCTTCAGCTCATCTCCAACTCATGAGCTATGGCACTGTTTTCGTTTCTTATTTTGTCATGACCAAGAGGTCACAAGAATCATAAAAATCCGATCAAAAGATACTCATAGCTAATTGGAGACTGACAAACCCTTAAGGAGACTTGAGATAGATCTTTCTTTTCATCTGTTTGTTTATAAGTGCTGCAGAGAAAAAGAGGGTTATTGATATCTTATAGCATAATTGGTCTTACAGAGGCTATCAGTACAATTCACTAAGTAAGCATCTCCTCTTGCTTAACCAGCCTAAACAACAAGCACAAATAAGTCACTAGGAAAGTGTGAAGTCAAATTGATGTAGAGTTTATTTCCCAGGCAAGTGGGTTATTTCAGTAGCTCTTTCTGTGTGATGTGGTTGATGTGGGAATCATCGGAATGAAAAATTTTTTTCTGGTTTATTTTTATTTTTTGATTTGGTTTGCAGAGGAGATGTATAAGTTGATGGATGATTTTATTGGATTATTGGATTAATTTAAAAAATTTTATACCTGAAGGTAGAGCATAGATCTATCTCTACAAAATTGATGTGCTTTAAAAACTAAATACAAGAGTTATTAAATGTGCAGCCATTTAATTTTGAGATTATGAGGATCTGACTGAAGAGGGCAGAAGTAGAAATGAAAGGGTGAGAGGCTTTGGATGTAACTGAGAGAATCATATTGACATTAATAGAATAAGAATATTTGAGTGGCAGTTACCTTTGGAGGATAGAGGTGAGGTGGGGAAAGGATATTTAGTAAAATCTTGATATTTATAGATAAAATTTGCAGCATTCAGTAGTTCATAGTGACATCACAATTATGTCAGTTAATGTATTAATATGTAATGGAGATGATAAGTCCATTGAGTTGTGAAGATTAAATGGGGCAATGTGTATAAAAGGCTTAGGGATAATGATTATAATTACATTATCATCACAAAAATGAATGATTCCCATATGCTATATAATGTAAGATTTGTAGGTATATTAGCTCATTTAACTCCAGTGGCTCTATGAAGTGGGTACTGATATTATTATCTCATTTTATAGATGAGAAAAATGGGGGCATGTTGAAGGTGAAGCAACTTGCTCGAGGTTACATTAAGTGGCAGAGCATAGACCCAATTGAGGTAGTCGGGCTCCAGAATTCAGCTCCTAATCACTCCCTTCTATTGACTCCAGGGGAAAATTTGAACTGATTATTATAGAAGACTGGTGTACAATAGTAAATTTTCAGTGATTGAGTGATCCTAGCCAGCAGCCATGCATTCATAACTCAGTTAGTAAATATCATAAATTTGAGGATGATCAAAGGATCCTGGGAAGGTCAATGGGTCTGTGAGCATGAAGGAAGAGACTTTAATACTTTGTTATGTAAATTAGAAGGACATGTGTTCAGTTCTGTAAAATATTCATGAACAAAAAATTCAAAGTAATGTAATCATAATTTTAGCTCTCTTGGTATTAATTTATTTGACATATGTTTTTTGAGCACCTATCACAGTGCTAAGCTCTGTGGGACATTTGATGGGGAAGAAGAGAAAATTCCTTCTCTTAACAAGCTGACTGTGTAGTGGGAAAGACAGATGAATGAAATGCAAATTCAACATAGTGAAGCAACTACTCGGTAGAAGTAAGTGCCAATATCAACTAACTTGGCAATGTCCACTAACCTGGCTATAAGAGGGTGAAATGTAAGGTTTTTTGGAGGAAGTGATCTAAAATACAGAATTTAAAGGATGAACAGGAAATTAGTGCAGGTGAAAATGAGAGGGGAAGTAGAGAAATGAGAGAGAACGGGCTGTGCTTGTGAAACTGCAGACTGGTCAATATGGTTGAAAGATACAATTTGTTGGGGGTGAGCATCAGTAGAGATAAAGCTGCAGAAGTGAGCCATTGGACAGCTCATGTTGGCCTTCTAGGTCATGGTGAGGAGTTTGATAATTATCTTGAGGGCAGTGAAGCCTATTGATGTGAGTTAAGCAGAGAAATGCTATGTTTCCATAGCATGCTTGCAGTATATCTGGAGTCTACAGATAGGCTGGTCTAGTACTAATCTTGAAGGACTTTGGAGAGTATATTTTTATTTATACCGAGTTTATATTTATGCACCTATTGCATATATAAAAACATTGCTAACTATGTTAAGGAAAGATAAACTTGCACCTAAATATTACCATGCAGCATGCTCTTCTAATGAGTGCAGTTTTATATAAGTGCAAACCTAAGGACAAATGTGTACCATCAGATTTTTTTCACTACCAAATCACCAGTTATTTGTGCAGGGAGGCAGTTAAACTTGATTTCTAGTTTTGACCGTGCTCTGTGATGCTGGGACAAATCAGTTAACCCCGGTTTTCTTATCTGTAACATGAGAAAGTTTGTCGATCATCATTAAAGTTTCCTCCAAAGCTCTAAAATTCACCTGTTGTGGTTTGAAACTTTTTAGACATTCCAGTTCTGTGAAAAGTGATGAAGTTTTACAATATACTATTCTTTATGTTTTTCCTCTGCCTATCTGGGTAACCTCAGTTGTAGTTCTTGTTGTAGAGAGAGGCTGAAGTAATAGCAGGATATTCAAGTCAAAGAATTTGCAGACCATCTTATTCATTCCCACACATTATGCATGATGACACTGAGGCATCCTAATTATGTGACTTATCCAAATTCTAGCAGTGGGTCAGTGGTAGAGTGAAGTCCAGAGCTTGGGTGTTTCTGACATCAACTCAGTACTTTTTTTTTCTATTTTAGGGGTCACCTTCCTCACTTCTTCTAGGACATATAGGGTGATGTCTTAGGTAATAAATTGGGAAGAAAGTTTGGTACCATGGAAGATTTCAGATGTTCTTAAGTAGAAGTGACTGTATCACTGCCAAGTAGGGCTGCTGTTTATTTTTCTGGCTTTGAGTTGCTTAATACACACACACACACACACACACACAGAAATCATAATATATGTAATAACATACATGTATATATATTTTCTTCCCTATTCTTTATGAATAATTTCTCCTTTTGTCCTAGTGTTTTCCTCTCTGGTTTCTCTAGAAGAAAGATCCTTTTTCCTCCTTTCCCTACCCCCAGTTCTCTTACATCAGCAACTAAACGATCTTCCTTTTAGTTCAGGAAGCTGGCAGCCTCCAATCTAGGGTGTTTAGACAGCCAGCTAATTAAGGCGAAAGCAGGTGTGGATGGGTCTATTCAGCTTGTAAATAAGTGCCCAAAATTAAAGTTATTGGTCTGTGAGTGTTAGCAGGTGGAAGCACTGTTTTATACCTTGTATAAAGGAGGGGAAAAGAAGTGGGGTGAGAAGGTCTTAAAGTAGGGAAGGAAAAAAATGACCTTTTATTAAAAAATGATTTTTTATGACTAAAAGCTCTTCAAAAGAGAATGTGTCTCTTTCTGAAACATTGTCTTGTTTGGAATTAATCCTAAAAACATATAAATTGTCTGCCCTAAGAGTATAATGGTCCCTGAGCAAGGCTCCATGAACTATATGGCCTGGGCAGAAATAATTCATGGTCTCAAGCTGATACTTACTGCATAACTCATGACTGACTACATTCATAAGTGCCTGTGTTCTTTTGTTATTTCTCTCTTCTATTTCTTACATATGCTCAAATGCCCAGAGTTCCCTATCTGCAAAACCCCTCACTTAAATGCTGAGAAAAAAAAATAAGATCTATTGTTGCACAACTTAATGCATTACTTAATGAAGCGATCTGGAAATAAAATTTACATGAGGAAATGAGTTCCTGGGAGCATACTTCTCCCTTTGTCATTTCTTTTTTCTTCCTGATTTTTTCCCCTTTCTTTTTCCTTCCTTTGCGTTTAATAATTTATTTTAGCATTTCTTAACTGGAGGACATTTTTCAATAGGGTGTTATGGCAGAAGACCACAAAAGCATCATATATTACTCATTCAGAGTACGTTAATACATGGATGAAATGCTAACCCATACAATAGAATAATTATAGTGTATCTTCATTCAAATTGTACACATGGCTTTGTGATCACGCTCATTAATTTAGATCTAAATGAAGCAAAATTATTCTGCATGGCTGCTGAGTTAATTTATGTGATATAAGTAAAGAAAAGTTAAATAAAGTGTGGTGGAAAATGAGATTGGAACTAGGCAATTAGGTCCAGAGAAAGATATTCACTCATCTTCCCAGTCTTACTGACCCCTGTTGTCTGCAAGGGTTATTCATGTTATTGAAAAACTTTGTCCATTTTAAGACTGTATTGGGGCATCAGGGGATACATTGAGGGTTTGGGATGGAAATGCTGTAAAATCTGGTTGTGATTGTTGTACACCTATAAATGTAATAAAATTCATTAAGTAATTAAAAAAAGACTGTATCACAGAATGTCTTCATGAAAGTTCTGAGGCATCTTCTTCACAGCTAAATTTTAGGGGATGGGGAAAAATGGAACAGTATGATAGATGCTTTTGCTTGAAACTATTCAAATATCCAGGTTACACTATACAAGTTTTTCTATTTATGTGAGCCTAAACTCCTGATAAAAAGGGGACAATGCTGTGTTGTAATGGGTAGTCTTTTTAGGGGCATGAAAATACTATAAGCAGAGTGCATATTGTATATTCTTCCTAGTAGCCAAAGAAATAAACTTGTCTTTTTTTTTTTAATTGAGGAAGAAAATGTCACCATGATTTTCTAGTAGTACAGCAATCTATGTATATCTTAGAAATAGCTACCCCATTGATTTCTACCTTATTTCAGCCCATTTAAAGTGTTTGAAAGCAGTAACTAGTTTCAGTATTGTGATTAGTGGGATAATAGTTTGTCTAACAAGACAGATGAATGATGATATTTCTCTAGGTAGAAAATAAATTGATTTTGAATCCAAATGCCATTTGAAAGCATCCACAAAAACCTCTGTCCTTAATTTACTTAAGCTTTCATTTCTGTGAAAGAAAAGCAGATTTGATTCAACTGGAAAAAATTCCACTGTCCTAAATTCTGGAGAGGCAAAGACGAATAAAAGAAGACCTCTATTCTCCTGACTGCTTGAATCTAATTCACCAAAAGAAGAAAACATATGCAAATATCTAATAAACTGTACCACAAGCAAGGAGATGGTTCAAGCTACATTGGAGATTCAAAGAAGAATATTCAAGTCTAAGTAGCAGTATGGTGAAGATAGCCTTCAGGAAGATGATTCTTTTGATATTGACCATGGAGGAGGGCATAGGCTCATAGAGAAGACATAGAAATTGGGGGCAGAGGAAGCAGGGGTTAGAGGTGAAGTAGTCAGGAGTTGAGCAATGGTCTGGAGTGTAGGGTCCTGTGGGGCAATCATGAGAGGGAAATCTAGAAAGGTAGATTCGGATAACATTGTGGGGGTTGAGGTTGGGTGAGGCATTTTTTATTTCTCTTGGGAGTAAGGAAGGGGCATTGGAAGTTTGTGAGCACCTGGGTGATGTCAGTGATGTAAGGGATATATAGGAATAGAGAGGTCATTAGGGGACTGGGCAGCTAGCCAGGCAAGTAAGAACTAGTGGTTAAACTAGGAAGGATCATTGGGAATGATAATAAAGGACAAAGTTGGGGGCAGTTTGCAGGCCCAGTTTGTGGGATGTTAGCTAGAGGAAAAGAACAAGAGTTAGATACTAGTGACTTTAGCAGAAATCCAAAGGAGTTGCAGAATGTGGTGGAACAGTAACCTCCGTTTTATATTTGTGTGTTTGAGGTGCTTGTAGGACATTTAGTAAAAGATGTATAGCAGTCAGTTATAGATTAGAGCTACTTTGTAATAGTTCAGGCTAAAGCTACTTTGAGAACTTGAGCCTAGGGAGGCACTAGAGGGCAAACATAGTAATTGAAGCTATGGGAGTAGGTGACATTTCTCAGGAAGAATAAGTAGAGGGGAAAGCAAAATGAATGGTCTTAAGGGTAGATTTCTTCACTTTGGGGAAGGAGAGGAAATTTAAGAGTAGAGAGGAGTAATCAGAGATACAGAGGACCATGACAATGATGTAATTCAGTTAAGTGTAAGCAGGAGAGAGTTTTAAGAAGGACAAGACCAACAGAATCAAATATAGTAGAGTGGCTGAGTAGGAGGAGGACAAAGACATGACTGTTGAATTTGGTGTTCAGAAGGTCAATGGCTACATTAGTTACAGCTTGGAGACAGAAAATAGACTGTAAGTGCTCAGATGAGTGGCTCAGTAAGGCTCTGATAAGTGGTGGGTTCAGGATGCTGCTCTTTCAAGGTGAACAAAGAATGTTGAGATCAGTCTGGAGAAAGGAATCTTTTGAAAAGATTGGATGTCAACCTTTAAAATTTTTAAGCCTTCTCTGATGGATTTTTACAGCCTATTTTCACTGGAGCTCCCTGTTCCTTGGAGCATGAATCTCATACCAACAATGATTTCCCATCATTTGCTAGGGTTCTCTGGAGTAGGGAGATCATTACACAGTGGGAACTTCCTCTCATATGCTGACCATGAACATCTCCCTTCTAAAAAAGGGCTTCATTTTCTCATGGACATACTGCCTTTATGTAATGTTTCTGTAGAATAAAAAGTGGTAAAAAACCTTACCAACCTCAACTGGTAAGGCTGGAGGTCATGATTCTGGAATATAGCAACTCATATATCTATTGAGTGTAGAGAGGTAGGAACACATCTTTTTCAAGAGTTCCCTTCCATCCAGTGGGGCTCTATGCCTCAATCTATTTTGTACCCCTAAGATCTATTTTGTCACAGAACCATTTTGAAAGACTGTATAATAATGAAATTTTTTTTTCAGAAGGAAAGAGAAAGAAAGATAATAAAGAATTTAATGAAATAGAATATTTGCACCTTCCAAATTCATTTAACAAATCTCGACTTTCTGTTTTCATCATGATGGATGCAAATGTTCATTTTCCTCTTTGCCTTTCAGCTTATCCTGTTATTAATGATTTTTCTCCATACTGCTTTATTTAGTGTAGAAAATGAGGTATCAAGGATTCAAATAAATATATGGTTAAATCTTTATTCCCAGGATTCCAAAGGTTGGTGGCAATATGTTCTGGCTCTAATTTTTAAACATTAGCCCTATAGAGTATTTTATTTCTCATCTCTATTCTGTGTGAAATGATTTATGCAATCATCATCTTTGTATTGTTATTGAAAATAAGGTCCTTTTTTACATACCAAAGAGTGTACGAAGTTTCAAACTTTCTCTCAGACATTATGAGATCACTTGGCGGGAAAGTGCTGCCTCAGCAGAAATACTGTAGCTGTCACTGATTTGTGGAGACATCAGAGGGAAATGAAGGGAGACCAAAGAGTGAATAAGGCAGTCATTTCAAGTATAAGTAATCCCAAGAATAAACTTTTACTCATTTATAGTTTCTGCAGTTTTAGAGAGTTAGTGCCTGGGGTTTTTCCTTGGCCCCTTCTGTACAATTATCTTGAGACTGATTTTCTTGCAATAGTATTCTCTCTTTCTCTCTCTCTCTCTTTTTTTTTGTCTTTTCTGGGGCTGCAATTGTGGCATATGGAGGCTCCCAGGCTAGGGGTCTAATAGGAGCTATAGCCGCTGGCCTATGCCACAGCCACAGCAATGAGGGATCCGAGCAAACTACATCTGCAAACTACACCACAGCTCATGGCAATGCTGGATCATTAACCCACTGAGCAAGGCCAGGGATCGAACCCACAACCTCATGGTTTCTAGTCAGATTTGTTAACTACTGAGCCACGATGGGAACTCCATAGCAATAGTATTCTCAAAAATGAGTAATTCATGAGAATGTATTTTTTTAGTGACATTAAAACTACATTCACATTTTTACTAAGCTATACAGTTTTGATTTTCTATGTGAACTTTTTGGCATGGCATTGTGGACATATTTGCTTTAAAATATTTATATTTATAGTTTATTTCCTGTGTTGTGTCAGTTTCTGCTGTATAGCACAGCGGCTCAGTTATATGTGTGCATATATACACACACACACGCATACATACACATGCACACACACATTCTTTTTTTTAATACTATCTTCCATCATGTTCTGCCCAGAGATTAGACATAGTTCCCTGTGCTGTACAGTAAGACCCCATTGCTTATCCATTCTAAATGCAATAGTTTGCATCTATCAACCCCAAACTCCCCATCCACCCCACTCCTCCTCTCTCTTGACCACCACAAGTCTGTTCTCTATGTCCATGATCTGTTTCTGTTTTATAGATAGGATCATTTGTGCCATATTTTAGATTCCACATGTAAGTCATATCATACGGTATTTGTCTTTCTCTTTCAGACTTACTTCACTTAGTATAAGAGCCTCTAGTTCTATCCATGTTGCTACAAATGGCCTCTTCTTGGCTGAGTACTATTCCATTGTATATATGTACCACATTTTCTTTTTTTTTTTTTTTGTCTTTTTGCTATTTATTTGGGCTGCTCCCGTGGCATATGGAGGTTCCCAGGCTAGGGGTCGAATCGGAGCTGTAGCCACTGGCCTACGCCAGAGCCACAGCAACGCGGGACCCGAGCCGCGTCTGCAACCTACACCACGGCTCACGGCAACGCCCGATCCTTAACCCACTGAGCAAGGTCAGGGACCCACCCGCAACCTCATGGTTCCTAGTCGGATTCGTTAACCACTGTGCCACGACGGGAACTCCTGTACCACATTTTCCTAATCCATTCATCTGTTGATGGACATTTACGTTGTTTCCTTTAAATCATCAGCCTAATATTAGCTTGTGTTACCTTAATACAACTGCCTTCCTCTACCTCTCTCTCTCCTTTTTCTGTTAGCTCTAGTCCCCTATCCTCTTCTCAGGAGGGTAGGGAACACACCTAATTTTACCTAAAAGTAAAACTCTTGCCTTGGATAGCATGTTCTGCAACTACTCATGATTCCCTGTGTGCTGACTTCTCATTCTCTTCCAGGATCTCTGCACCACCCTACATATCTAACATGTTCCTACCTTAACCTTTTATCCAGACTCTAACTCACTCTACTCTGGCTTTAGGGTCCAGTTGTGTTACCCTAAAAGATATATTCAAGTCCTAATCCTCAATACTGTGAATGTGACCTTTATTTAGAAATGAGGTCTTTGTGGATGTCAGCAAGTTAAGGTGAGGTTGTACTGGATTAGAATGGGTCCTAATCCAATGACCTTACAAATAGAGGGAAATTTGAACACAGACACACAGTGAGAGCAACATGAAGATAGAAGCAGAGATTGGAGTGATGCACCTATAAGCTGAAGGATGTCAAGGATTGCCAGCAACCACTAGGAGCTAGGACAGAGACACAAACATATTTTCCCTTAGAGCCTCCAGAAGGAATGACTCTAGCTAACACCTTGGTTTTGGACCTCTAGCTTCCAGAGATGAGAGAATACATTTGTATTTTTTAAGTTATCAAATTTGTGGTAATTTGTAAAGAAGCCCAAGGAAACTAATTTATCTTTCTTTTCATATATTTTAAGAATTATTTAGTTTTTGACAAAAATAAAATCAAAACTAGGTAGTAGTTAGGCTTCTTAATCAGGCCTCTGGGTTGCAAATAAAAGAAACTGATCTTGACTATTTTTTTTTTTTGCCACACCTGTGGAATGTAGAAGTTCCTGTGCCAGGGATCAAACCTGTACCACAGCAGCAACCCAAGCCTCTGCAGTGACAGCACTGGATCCTTAACCTGCTTCACTGAAAGAGAACTACTGATGTTGGCTATAACTAGCCAATAAAGTAGAATTTATTAGACTATTAAAAAAAGTTAATGGAATCAACAGAAAAGTTGGAGAATCAGTGGAAAAGTATACCAGGCTATTGTCCTGCATAATTTTTGGGACATCATGGCTACTGGACATGCCACTGTGGCTGCTTTATCTTCACAGTGAATTCCCTCTGATTTTGCTGCCTGACCCCAATTTAATCATTCGGGAGTTAGTCTACTAGTGGGAGTGTTCTCAGCTAAGCCTTGGCTTTGGGCCCCTGCCTTGGATGCAAGGGAACAGGGATAGACCACTTCTCCTGAGGCTCTAGGAGGGGGAAGTAGAGCCTTCGGGTGACTCTTATCTGAACTTTTCTTAGCACCTGTGTAAAAGAAAAATTTTGCTCCAGATTCTTGTTAAAAATGGAAAGGCAGATTTATTCAATCTACTAAAGCAGGGGAGAGAGACTTGAATTGAGCACTAAGCTCAATTCTAACAGCAAATGCAGCTAGAGATTTGTAGCCAAGAGGAAGGGTGAAGGTGATAGTGGATGGAAAATTAAGAGGAACTTGATCAGATATTGAGGTTGGGGGGATTCTAGTTAAACTGACTTAACAGGATTCTTTGCTATAAGTGGTTGTGAACTAGTGGAGAAGGGAGATCAGAGGAACCTGACTAAAGTCAGTTCAAGGGGAGATTATTTATTATCCATTAATGAGTATAAATGGGCAAGGAATATGAATAATAATAATTGTCTAATTATCTTGATATTGATCTATTATGAATTTGTAAGAAGTAAAATCTGCCTTGACCTGAAAAGGAAGGAGTGGAGTGTTCCTTGCTACTGGTTGGAGTCCCAAGTAATGTTGCTTTGCTGTGTGATTCATCTCTTTCTTAGATTCTCCTGTAATTGCCTGGTTGGGGTAGTTGGTTGCCTTTTTGGTAATATTTACTCTTTATTTGAAGTCTCCTATCTTTCTTTAGCATCTAGAGAAGAAGGGCATGTCCGCTGTGGTTGTTGTCTTCATTCACACACTTCAGACCAGTTGTCTGCCATCCCTCCACTCCCCAGGAGGCCCTGCCCTCTGGACCAGTTTCCCATTGGAGTTGGCAAATGGGAGGCACTGGCAGAAAGAGAGAGAAATATCACTTTTTACTTTGGTGGCACAGTTTAGGCAGTAGACAAATTCTCCAGCTCTCACTGGAGCCTTGTGATACTGTTTCTTCATTTTGCCCATTCAGTCTAGGGGTAGAAATGGCTTTTCACTGTTTTCTTTAATCCCGTCCATAACCCTGCACATAATTCCTTTGTTAAAAATCTCTTCTGATGAACCATCAGACTCATACAATTTTTCTCAAAACCTGCTGGGACTTTGGGCCAGTCATCTTTGTATTTACATGTTGTCTCTGCTCAACCACATACTTTCTGTTTTTCAAGATTTTTGTCAAAATCTTGCTTTCTCAGATTATACCCTTTCTATTTCCATAAAATTGCGAATGGATGCACTTTATTTTGAGATGTTTGTGTACTTATATATTTTCATTTTGAATATACCCACTAGGTAGTGAGAGTACATGTTTCAAGGTTAAGTGCAGTATATATTGTCTAATTTAAATGCTCTTTCCCTATCCCTTCCCAAGAGGCATCTGTAAGATGTTGCATATGCTGAATATAGTAGGAGAACTTTATTGAAAAACAACTAAGACCAGCTGTATACAGAGTCATATTTTCTTATATTGTAGTTGTGAAATACATTGTATTTAATATTTGTTATATAGGGTGCTTTGAATTTCTGGAAAAAAGTATAGACATTTATATTCTTAATATTTTTTCTAGGTAAAAAGGAAAGGAAAAAGGTTCTTTTTTCTCGCTTCAACTACTCTGACACTTTTATTTTATTGTATTTTTCAGCTTTATTCCGATCAAATTGATGTAAAACATTGTGTAAGTTTAAGGGGTACAATGTGATGATTTGATACATATACATTGTGACATGTTTACCACAATAAACTTAGTTAAAACATACTTTACCTCATATAATTACAACTACTTTGTTACTGTTATGGTGAGAACAGTAAAACTCTGCTCTCGTAGCAACTTTTAAGTATCCAACACAGTTTTGTTAACTACAGTCACCATGCTGTGTATAAGATCCCCAGAGCTTATTCATCTTATTACTAAGAGTTTGTACCCTTTGACTAACATCTCTGATTTCCTTCATCCCTAAACATCTGGCAACCACCATTCTACTCTGTTTCCATGGGCTTAATGTTTTTATATTTCACTCACAACTGAAATCATGCAATATTTCTCTTTCTCTGTCTTATTTCATGTAGAACAATGTCCTCAAGGTCCACCCATATTGTTGAAAATGGCAGAATTTCCTGCTTTTTATAAAGAATAATATTCCTCTGTGTATGTTGTGTGTGTGTATCACGTCTTTTTTTATCCGTTCATCCATCAAAAGACACTTAGGTTGTTTTCATATCGTAACTGTTGTAAATAATGTTGCAGTGAACATGGGAATGTGCAGATATCTCTTAGAGATCCTGAATTCATTTTGTTTGGATATATACCCAAAGTAGGATTGTTGGATCACATGATAGTTCTATTTTTAACTTTTTAAGGACACTCAATAATGTTTTCCATAGTAGCTGTACCAGTTTACACTCCTACTAGCAGTGTACCAGGATTCCATTTTATCCACATCCTGCCTAAAATTTGTTGTCACTCGTCTTTTTGTAATGGCCAGTCTAACAGATATGAGGTATATCTCATTGTGGTTTTGATTTGCATTTCCCTGATGGTTAGTCATGTACCTTTTCATGTACTTGTTGGCAATTTTTATGTTCTCTTTGGAAAAATGTTTAATCAAGTCCTCTGCCAATTTTTAAAGCAGATTTTGTTTGCTATTATATTATATTAATTTTTAATATTTTGGGTATTAACTCATATATATACATGTACGTATATCTTGAAAATATTTTCTGCCGTTTCATAAGTTGCTTTTTCATTTTGCTGGTTGTTTTTTGATATACAGAAGCTTTTGAGTTTTATGTAGTCCCACTTGTTGATTTTTGCTTTTGTTGCTTGTGTTTTTGGTGTCATATCCAAAAAAAAAAAATCTTTGCTAAGAATGAAATCAAGGAACTTTTTAGCTTCTGTTTTCCTCTAGAAGTTTTATGTCCTTAACCTATTTCAAGTTAACTTTTGCAAGTGATTACAAGAGAGGGTTCCAACTTCATTGTTTTAAATACGGATATCCAGTTTTCTCAGGACCATCATTGAGGAAACTATTCTTTCCTTATTGAATATTCTTGGCTACTTTTTCAAATATTAGTTTTATATTTATGCATGGATTTATTTTTAGGCTCTTCTGTTCCATTGGTTTATGCATCTGTTTTGAGGCCAATACAATGCTGTTTTGATTAGTATATCTTTGTGGTATAATTTGAAATCAGGAAGAGTGATGCTTCTAGCTTTGTTCTTTTCCAAGATTGCTTTAACCATTTGGGGTCTTTTTGGTTCCATGTCAATTTTAGCGTTGTTTTTTTTCTATTTCTATAAAATATGGCATTGGAATTTTGATAGAGGTAGGATGGAATCTCTAGATAACTCTGGTTAGTATGAACATTTAAATGGTATTAACTCTTCTGATCCATAAATGTGAGCTATCTTTCAATATGTTTTTGTCTTTTTCAGCTTACTTGCTCAACATCTTATAGATGTTTCCTGTGTATAGATCTTACATTTCTTGGTTAAATTTATTCCCAAGTGTTTTATTGCTTTTGATGCTATTGTAAATGGGGTTTAAAAAATTTCTTTTTCAGGTAACTCATTGTAAGTGTATAGAATCCACTGATTTTTGTATGTTTACTTTAGATCCTGAAATTTTATTGAATTTATTTGTTAGGTGTGACAGGTTTTTTTTTTTTTTTTGGTTAAGTCTTTAGAATTTTCTTTATACAAGATTATGTAATCAACAAACAGATAATTTTAATTCTTGACTTTCGATTTGGATGCCTTTTACTTCTTTTTATTGCTTTTGATTGCTCTGGATATGATTTCTAATATTATACTGAATAGGAGTGGTGAGAATGGGCAACTTAGTTTTGTTCTTGATCTTAGTTAGAGGGAAGGGAAAGTTTCAACTTTTCATTGAGTGTGATGTTAGCTGTAGGTTTGTCATATATGGTCTCCATTACTCCCTCTCTACTCAACTTGTTGAGAATATTTATCATGAAACAATGTTGAATTTTATCAAATGCTTTTTTTCTACATATATTGAAGTGGTTATGTGATTCTTGTCTCATTCTGTTAATATGCATATATTGAAACAACCTTGCATCCCAAGGGTAAATCCCAGTTGATTGTGCTGTATTATCCTTTAAATATGCTGTTGAATTTGATTTAGTAGTATTTTGTTGAAATTTATGTCTACATTCATCAGGGATATTGTCCTATAGTTATCTTTTATGTAGTATCTTTATGTGGCTTTGGTATCAGGGTAATGCTAGCCTCATAAAATGAGTTTGGAGGTATCACCTTGCTTTCAATTTTTTTTTGGAAGAGTTGGAAAAGAATTGACATTAATTCTTTAAATGTTTGGTAGAATTTACCTGTGAAGGCTTCTGGTCCTGGGTTTTGGTTTGATGAGAAGTTTTTGATTACTAATCCAATCTTCTTACATTTTTTTTTCTTTTTGGTCTTTTTAGGGCTGCATCTGTGACACATGGAAGTCCCCAGGCTAGGGGTCAAATTGGAGCTGTAGCTGCTGGCCTCCATGACAGCCACAGCAATGCCAGATCTGAGTCATGTCTGAAACCTACACCACAGCTCATGGCAATTCTGGATCCTTAACCCACTGAGTGAGACCAGGTATCAAACCTGTGTCCTCATGGATACTAATCAGATTCATTTCCTCTGAGCCACGATGGGGACTCCCAATCTCCTTACTTGTTATTGGTCTGATCAAATTTTCTATTTCTTCATGATTCAGACTTGGTAAGTTATGTTTCTAGGAGTTTATTTCTTCAAGGTTTTCTAATTTGTTGGTATATAATTATTCATAGTAGTCTCATACAATCTTTTTTATTTCTGTGTAATTGGTTGTAATGTTTCCTTTTTGATTTATAATTTTATTTATTTAAGATTTTGCTTTCTTGGTAAGTACAGCTAAAGTTTTGTCAATTTTATTTATTTTTTTAAAAAAACCAGCCCTTAATTTTGTTGATCTTTTCTGTTGTTTTTCTGTTCTTTGTTTCACTTATTTCTGCTCTGATCTTTATTTCCTTCCTTCACTAACTTTTAATTCAGTTTGTTCTTGTTTTTCTAGTTCCCTGAGGTATGAAATGAGGTTGTTTATTTGAGGTCTTTGTTATAAACCTGTAAGCTTCCCTCTTAACACTGCTATTACTGCAACCTATGGGTTTTGGTATGTTGTGTTTTCATTTTTATTTGATCTTTTTTTTTAATTAAAAAAATTTTTTTTGTCTTTTCCAGGGCCACACCCATGGCATATGGAGGTTCCCAGGCTAGGTGTCTAATCAGAGCTGTACCCAGTGGTCTATGCCAGAGCCACAGTGATGCAGGATCTGAGCCGCATCTGCGACCTACATCACAGCTCACAGCAACACTGGATCCTTAACCCACTGACCGAGCTCAGAGATCAAACCTGCAACCTCATGGCTCCTAGTCGGATTCGTTAATCACTGAGCCACAATGGGAACTCCTTACTTGATCTTAAAGTGGGATCTTCTTGGGTTGCCTCCAAAGGCTGAGTAAGCTGATTGTTCATCCTACTCTTTCTTTCCTTGCAAGGGGAGCTCTTTGTAGTTAAGGAGTTCCTACTTGGCACTAAGCAAGGCCAGGTTGGGGAATGGGATGATGCAGGTAAAAATAAAACTATCTTCCTTCCCTTTTTGTTTGGTTATTCTCTAGTTTTTGTTTCAATATGTTGCTGAAGTTTTTAAAGTATATTCCAGAGCTTTCCCAGTATGTTTTGTTTGTAAATAGCTGTCTAAATGTTGATCTTTGTGGGAAATGTAGGCTGGGGTCTGTTTCTTTACCATCTTGGTGACATCAGTCACTATGACACTTCTAACTAGTTACAGTGAGTCTCAGTTCAAGAGAAGGGAGCTAAGAGATTATCTAACGAAAGTTTCATGGCAGATGAGTGATTTGCCAGAAGTCACACTTTTAATAGTAAAATAGAAAGGAGGCAATCTGGCATGTTAGAAGCCCACAGACCTTATGTAATATAGGACTACCATGGCAGGTTGTAAGCCCACAGACTTTGGTTGGAATCTATTTCTATAGTTCACTCCTTAGAAAATTTCTTTAACTCTCCTGGCCTTCAATTTCCTCACTGGTATAAGGGAGGAAAACTACCAAGAATGTTGTATGGTAGTAGAAAGCTTGAAAATGGCAGAGATTGAAAAACAGCTTTTATGTAGCTTGTACCTCTTCCCTGTCTAGAGTCAGGGAAGCTTTCCTAGAAATGGGAAATTAAGCTTGGTGTAATGGAGAGAACACTACTGTGATTCAGTGCTTAAATTTAACAAATTTGAATCTGCATTTAGGCTTCACCACATACAGTTTGCAGCAATTGGAATATTATTTCACCTTCATGAAGTTCAGTTTCCCTGTATCTCAGATGCCAGTGAAAGTTTATTTTAAGATCAAACGGAATATATGTGTGTATGTGTATCTATATATCTGTGTAAGGAATTGAGGAAAAGAGCTATGGCATAAAGTTAATGTTCTTACCATATAATATGTGAGGATAAAACCCTCAGTTATTAACACCGTGACTGTGGACAAGTCACTCATCCCTACTGGGCCCTAATGCAATGTCTTGATTCATCTGAATTCAATGGGTACTCACAGATACCCGGTCTATTTAAAACAACTTAGCTGGAATCAGAGCTCTACCTCATATCGAGGCTTTATCCTACCCATGATCTTTGAGTAAGCCATCTTGAATATTATGCAAATGCTTTTTTCACTGAATTCTTAAAAAAGTAAAACCTCAAAATATCCTGCTTAGCTTGGGACTGTGAAAAAAGAGTTTAGTTAAGCATATACATATATTTCATAACGTATGTGCTCTATTTACCTTTTATAGCAAAGGGCAAACAAAATTCCAACTTTGACCTCTAGTTACACCCCCTTACTTCCCAAAAAAGTCTTAGAAATGTTCCCAATCTCAAGAAGCCATGGTACAAAGAGCTCCACTTAGAGTCATTATCTTGGATAGGTGGAATGAGTTAGTTTAATCTTCACTTCCTACTACTGCAAATCATGCTTTGGCAAAAGGAGGGTAGCAGACAGACACTGGCATGACCCCCTGATGATCTTTGCCTGCTAATATTCACATCCTTGTGTAGTAACTTCCTTTGAGTGTGGGCAGAAACTGCAACTTGCTTCTAACCAAAAGATATGGCAAAAATAATAAATGTCACTCCTGTGATTATGTTTTAATGTAAAAGACTCTGTCTTACCAGTAGAATTGCTCTGGAGACTCTCTCTTTCTCACTTGATTTGAAGAAGTAGTAGGTTATATTGAAGGGGTCCATGTAGCAAGAAGCTGGCAGAACCTTCTAGGTGCTAAGGTAAGGAGACAGGACCCTTGGTCCTATTGTAAGGAAATGAACACAGCCAGCAGCCTGAGTGAGCTTGGAAGTGGATTTTTCCCCAGTCTAGCTTCGAGCTGAAGACCTTAGCTTCAGCTGACACACTTTGATTATAACCTCTGGGGTCCAGAGTAGAGGAACCAGTCAAGTTGTGCCGGGACTGTGATCCACAAAAAATATGACACAATAAATATGTATTGTTTTAAGTCTCTTAAGTTTGCAGATATTTGTTAACCAAGAATAGATAATTTATGTAATAGAGTAGATATTCTATCTTATGCAGTTTTCTATATATCTGTTTATAATTAGAAAAATAGATATATTCTATATTTAAAAATATTTAAAAATACTTCCCTTTTACTATAAGAAGAAAAGAAGGCAGTAATGGTATCTTAGCAAATATTATAAACTACACCTAAAGTACTATGGTTTTAAACCTGTTCTAAGCTTTTAAATGTAGAAAGCAGGTGTGAACTTTGAAAAATTTGTTTTCTTCCCCATGTATGTAATGTCTACACTAACACTTGGGGTTGGGAGGGAAAGGAGACATTATGAAATGTTCATTGATGTGTGTTACACTGATTGCATATGACAGCTTCTTTTTAGCAAGATATAGTGCATTCAACAATTTTGAGCTTAAACTAATATTTTTTTTTCTCCCAGAAATCATTACTCATGCTTTACGTTTTGTAACAGACAGATTGGAAAAAAAAAATAGATGATTTGGCAAAAGCCTGGGCTCTGGAGGCCTCATGAATTAGCCCTTGTGTAGCCCTCAGAGAATTTCCACAGGCAGAACTTGCCATTCTTTTTGGTGAGTCCCAGTATTCTCCCAGGCTAAGCCCAGGGATAGGAAGCTGGGGCCCAAGCACTAAAGTTTAATGAGCCAGTCATGCAACAAAAAGAAGAATTAGTTCCTCTGAAGCTGAGATGATTTCAACTTCATAGCACAAAGCCACTTAATAAGAACACATAAAAACTTTGCTTTCTTTTTCTTCAAGAGAATGTATAATATTTATCAGAAAAGGGACTATAAGCTTAAATTCAAAGAGTGTTTCTTCTTTTCAGATAACATATCAATGACACAGGCCTATCTTGGAAAATGGAAGGTTCGGTTCCATTTCACCACAATAAAGTGACTGTCACAATAAAGTGAGTTATATGAATTTTTTGGTCCTCTAGCACATATAAAAGTTATTTTTACATTGTACTGTAGTCTATTAAGTGTGCAATAGCATTATGTCTAAAAAATGCACACACCTTAATTAAATAATACTTTCTTTAAAAAATGCTCTATGGAGCTGATCAAGATGGCAGAGGAGTAAGACATGGCACTCACCTTCTCTCACAAACACATAAAAACAAACAAACCAAAAAACCCATCTACATGTAGACCAGTTGGCACAGAACATCTGCTGAACACTGGTAAAAGACCTTAAACCTCCAAAAAGGGCAAGAAACTCTCCAAATAACTGGGTAGAACAAAAGGGAAGAAAAGAGAGAGAAGAGGAGGAAAAAAAAGGATGGGACCAGCACTCCTGAGACGGAGTTGTGGGATTGGAGGGGAACCTGCACCCTGGGAGGCCATGGCCCTCGACGGGGAGTCTCAAAGTCTCAGAAGAAAGCTCAGCAGCCAGACTGAGAAGGGCAAAGCAGAAAAGAGAACCACACAAACTACTGGTACCACCACCCACAGACACCACAGACTTAGACACTCAGGTGGGAGCTGGGCACTGAGACTCAGGCTTTGGAGATCAGTTACAGGGAGAGGACCAGGTTTGGCTATGTATAGAGAGCCTAAGGGGCTAGGAGGTGGTGCACCATGGGCTGGGGGGTGGAGTGCCATAGACGAGGGAGCATGTGACGAGGCTTGGGCCCACAGGAGAAGCAAGGCACCATTGCTGGGGAGGGTGAGAGGAGGAGGGGTGGGATTACCATAGGAATATCTCTCTGTGCAGGTGTGGACTCTTAGGCAGCAGGGCACCTCTTGCATGGATGATAGGTTGTGGGAGGGGGCAAACCACTGCAGACATCTTAGACTCCAGAGGTGGGCATGACCCACCACCACTAGGGATCGGTGAACAGGTACCACCTATGGCTGCAGTCATCTCTTGGGTCAGCACAGAGAAGGGCAGTGATCACCACTCATTGCCATCACTCCCATGGGAACACACATGACCTGCTGTTGAAGTAGCCAAAGGCTCTGGGCACTGGCTACACATCCCTGAAGGTCACTGCCACTTCCCAGAGCCCTGTAATCAGGAGCAGCCTGCATCGCCTCCCTGCAGGTCCTCATCACTGTCATGGGCCTAGCAACCAGGCACCGGCTACTAACCCTGCCTATTGCCTCCATCTTCCTGGAAGCAAGCCTAGGCCTTACACTGACATAGCCCCTTCAAGGTGATAACAGCCTGGACACACTTAGGAAAAAGACAGCAAGCATCAAAACCAAAAGCAGTCCTCACAGCAAAAATAAAAATAATAAAAAAAAATAAAACAAAAAAGAAAAATAGTAATCCCTCACAAGCTACACAAGAGTGCTCTTGAATATAAATAGCCCTCCAAGACTACAGTAGTTGTCTTCCCTAAACTCACAGAATAAGAAAAATATAAGCAAAATGAATAAGCTCAGGAACCATCCCTAGTTAAAAGAACAGGAGAATTCCCTTGAAGGAGCAAACAATGAAACAGACCCCTGAAATCTAACAGACTCCAAGTTCAAAAAAGAGGTAAGGAAAATTCTGAAGGAATTAATAGCAAATATTAAGGAATTCAGAGCAGATATGGACAATAATGCAGATTACTTTAGAAAGGCACTTAAAAATATAAGGAGGAGCCAAGAAAAATTAGAGAATTCATTTGCAGAGTTGCAAACTGAGTTAAAAGCATTGAATAACATAATTAATAATGCAGAAGAATGAGTAAGTGACTTGGAAGATAGAGTAATGGAAATCCCCAATCAGACAGAAAAACAAAAGAAAAAATATGAAAGCAATGTAAGAGATCTATAGGATAATATAAAGTGGGAAAACTATGCATAATAGGGATTCCAGAAGGTGAAGGAAAAGGGGATTGAAAATATCTTTGAAGAAATTGTTTGAAAACTTTCCAAATCTAAAGGAAACAGCAAGATACCAAAAGCACAGGGGGCTCCAAACAAGTTGAACTCCAACAGTCCCACACCAAGACATATTATAATAAAAATGACAAAAGTTAAAGAAAGGATTCTAAAGGCAGCAAGAGAAAAACAAAGCATTAATTTTAAGGGAACTCCCATAAGGCTATCAGCTGATTTTCTCTACAGAAATACTTCAGGCCAGAAGAAAGTGGCAGGATATATTCAGAGTTCTAAAAGGGAAAAAATTGCAGCCATGAACACTCTGCCTAGCAAGATTATCATTTAAAACAGAAGGAGAATTAAATAATTTCTCCAGCAAACAAAAAACCAAAAGAATATAGCAATACTAAATCCATTCTAAAAGAAATACTGAAAGGTCTCCTCTAAATATGAAAGAAGAAATATGATGGAGGAAATCACAACTAGAAAGTAATAACTTAAATATGCCAGTATACAGATCAAAAAAGGAAAAAAAAAGCTATTTGTAAAAATAACAGTAAACAAAAGGAACAGTAAAAGGATAAATATGAAGATGTAAAAAGGACATCAGTATCACAAAATGTGGGGAAGGAAAGTAAGAAAAATTGACATTTTTTTGGTACAATGTATTTGAGCCTATATGACTACAGGAAAGGGTTAAAATACTTGAAAAACAGAGTAACCATAAATCAAACCAAAAAATACATTCACAAGAACTAAAAAGAAGAGAACATAAGCATAAAATGCAAAGAAATCATCCAACCAAAAAAGAGAAAGGAACAAAGGAGAAATGGAATCAACTGGAAAACAAGATTTTTTTTTGTCTTTTTGCCTTTTCTAGGGCTGCTTACGGCAACGCTGGATCCTTAACCCACTGAGTGAGGCCAGGGCTCTAACCCGCAACCTCATGGTTCCCAGTCGGATTCGTTAACCACTGCACCACGATGAGAACTCCAAGGAAAACAAGGTTTAAAATGGCAATAAACACACATTTATCAATAATTACTTTAAATGTCAATGGACTGAATGCTCCAATTGAAAGACATAGAGTGGCAGACTGGATAAAAAGCAAGAGCCTACAAAATTCTGCTTACAAGAGACTCACCTCAGGGCAAATCACACATATAAATTGAAAGTGAGGGGATGGAAAAAGATTTCATGCAAATGGAAAGGACAGGAAAGCAGGAGTGTTCCAGTACTCATATCGGACAAAATAGAGTTTTAAAACAAAGGCCATAAAGAAAGACAAAGAAGGACACTATTTAATGATAAAAGGGTCAATTCATGAAGAGGATATTATACCTGTCAATACATATGTCTCTAAAGGGGCTCCCAAATACATAAAACAAATACAAGCAATACAAAAATTTATATGGAAACACCAAAGACCCAGAATTGCCAAAGCAACCCTGAGGGGAAAAAAAACAAAAACAAAAACAAAGCAGGAGGCATAATTCTCCCAGACTTCAGACAATACCACAAAGCTACAGTAATCAAGACAGTGTGGTACTGGTACCAAAACAGACATACAGACCAATGGAACAGAATAGACCTACAGTCAATTAATCTTCAACAAAGGAGGCAAGAGTATAAAATGGGGAAAAGACAGTCTCTTCAGCAAGTGGTGCTGAGAAAACTGGACAGATGCATGTAAATTAATAAAACTAAAACACAGCCTCACACCATGAGAAAAGGGATCCCTCCTACACTGCTGGTGGGAATGTAAATTGTTATGACCACTATGGAAAACTGTATAGAAATACCTTAGAAAACTAGATATAGAACTACTATATGATCCAGCAATCCCACTCCTGGGCATATATCCAGTCAAAACTTTCATTCAAAAGGATATAGCACCCCTATGTTCATTGCAGCACTATTTGCACTAGGCAAGACACGGAATACACTAGGCAAGTCCTTGAATGGATTAAGATGATGTGGTACATGGATACAATGGAATGTTACTCAGCCATGAAATAACAAAATAATGCCATTTGTGTCAACATGGATGGAACTAGTGATTCTCATACTAAGTGAATAAGTCAGAAAGAGAAAAATACCATATGATGTCACTTATATGTAGTATCTAAAATATGTCACGGATGAACCTATCTACAGAACAGAAACAGACCCACAGACATGGGCAGCAGACCTGTGATTGCCAAGAGGGTGTGGGATGGACTGCGAGTTCAGGATTAATAGATACAAACCGTTACATTTAGAATGGATAGACAATGAGGTCCTACTGTGTAACACAGGGAACTATGTCCAATCACTTTGATGGAACATGATGAAAGATAATATGAGAAAGAGAGTGTGTATAGATGTATGACTGGGTCTCTTTGCTGTACAGCAAATATTGACAGGACTATGTAAATCAGCTATAATAAAAAATTTTAAAAAATGTTAACTATCTCTGAACTTTCAGTGAATTGTAATCTTTTTGTAACTGTAACATCAAAGATCACTTATCACAGATTACCATAACAATATAATAGTAATGAAAAAGTCTGAACTCTTTCAAGAATTACCAAAATGTGACATAGACATGAAGTGAGCAAATGTTGGAAAAATGGTGCCAATAGATTTGCTTGACACGGGATTGCTGGAAAATCATGGATTTGTGTAAAAAAAAAAAAAACCATTGTGAAGTGCAATAAAAGTATGCCTGTATAACATTTGCCTGTAGCCATGTTATGTTTGATCAATAACCAGTGTTAGTATATTGCGCAAATATTGTTGATTTAAAAATATGGCATATTCCTCTTGATATTGTTACAGGAAATCTTTGAGCACTAGATCTAAACCAGTGATTCTTAACCTTTGCTCACAATGGAATGAGGGATTTAAAATTCCTAATGCCCTACAGAATCTCTGGGGCTAGGTTGAAGTCATCAGTTATTTTTGAAGCTCCTCAGGTGATTTCCAAGGTGAAGCTATTGAGAATTATAGGGACTTTAACTTCCATTTTAGATTCATACTTTCACCGTAGTCACACCTTTGATTTTTTGAACTAAATGTAATACAGATAAAACTCAGGAAATAAGCAAAAACACGCAAAAAAATCAGTAAAACCAAACAACAAAATAACAGCAACATCTATACATGTTTTTCCTCCCAAAGATGCATTTGATCTTTCATCAGGCATTTATTGTGCACCTGTTTTAATTTTCACACCCTGCTAATGGTGATATTCAGAGATAGCGACCCAGGTTCTGACCATACTGTATTTTGTCTGATGTAAATAAATCAATAGTTATAACTTCAATAGTAGAGCTATTATAATTTATAGAGTGTTAGATAAATGTAGAAATGAGAAATATCATTCCGACAAGGCGAGGGTATATTAACTCTTATTGAATGAGTTGATACTTGATTTGAGTCTCAAATGAAAGGAGATTGCTTCAGATGGAGAAGCAGGAGAAGAACATTATAGGCTGATGGAACAGCATGTGTGAAGGCATGGGGCAAGGAAAAACATGGTCCTTGTTGTAGGCAGAATAATGTCCTCCTTCTACCCCCAAAGATGGCTACATCCTAATCTCTGGGACCCGTGGCTATGTTACATTGCATGACAAGGGGAAATTAAAATTGCAGGTAAATTTTTTTTTTTACTAGTCAGCTAACTTTAAGATAAGGAGATTATCTTGTAAGATACAGATAAATCATAATGATCTTTTAAAGTGGAAGAGGGACACAGAAGGGAAGTCAGAATCAGAGAGAAATATGAAAATGCTACACTGCTGGCTTTGAAGATAGAGGAAGGGGCCAGGAGTCAAGGAATTTAAGTGGGCTCCTTAAGCTCAAAAAGGCAAGATCACTGATTCTCCTCAAGAGCTGCCATAGGAATACAGCCCTACCAATACCTTGATTTTAGACTTCTGACCTCCATAATTATGAGATAATAAATTTGAGTTTTTCAGACTACTAAGTTCATGGTAGTTTGTTACAGCAGCAATAGGAAGCTAATAATGTCCCTCAAAGGAAACTGCAAGTGGAGATACATTTGGGATAAAGTGTTCATGAGCCATTGAATGACTTTCAGCAGGAGAAGAAATGAAGCAGAATCATATTGTAGAAATGCCACACCTGTAGTAGTGTTGATAATGATTTGAAATAGGGTTATCTGCAGAAGGTAGTAGGATATGAATAGAGAGATTAGACAGGGGACTGATGTGGTAATTTACATAATATTAGTAAAAAGAATGGTAATGGTTGCTTTTTATTGAGGACATGCTTCTGCATGATCCTGTATTTTATGCCTTAAATTCTGTTTTTTAAATATTAAAAAAACTCTCAAAAGAAGTTTTAATACCCACATTTTATAAGTGAGGAAGTGGAGGTTCAGAGAATTTTAATAAAGTTGTTTAGGATTATACAGCTAATTAGTGATGAGCTCAGTTTGGAACTGAGTCTGTTGACCTCTCACCCATGGATTTTCTAGTATATGACTGTACCTGAGAAGAAAGACCGATCGCAGCTAACCTGAGAATGAATGAGAAGATTTTTAAAAGTGCAAGAAATCAGGCCACTGCTAGATAAGCATTTAAAAGTGTTAGAATAATAACTGAAGTTCAAGAAAATGTACCTCAGTTATAAAGGGGGAAAAAAGGTTAAACATTGACTTTGCCTCTTTTCTAGAAAATACTTAAACCCTTTATAACTATACCAACAACATTTAATCAGGATATAAAATATTTTCTACTTTTGAGCATCTGTAATATTTAGTACAATCTGATGGGTGAGGACTGAGCTGATATAAATCAGTGCAGTGTGGGTACAGCCAGCTGTATTAGGTAATAGAGTGCCACACCAAGCCAAAATCAAGAAAGATGGCTTGATTTCTGGAACATGTAAGAACTTTCCTATATGAAAATAAAAGAAGTCATGGTCAGGAAAATTCAGAGTTCCATTCAAACATCTATATAATTTTGAAGGATGACCACATGTATAGCAGATTAGTTTCAGCTTTTTTAGTATGTTGTCAAAAATCCTGATATTCTAATTGTTTAGCAAATGGAATAAAGCTAAGGATCACTGGACTCTGCTTTGTTCATTTTTCTCTCTTCAGTGCCTAATAGGGACCATGTTGAATGTTTGTTAACTTGATTAAATACACATTAAAGTACATTTTTCATATAATTGTTACTGGTTTTGGTTATGTGCTGCCCCCAGTATTTTAGCCCTAATCAAGTATAGCTCTAGTCCATTTATTTAATTATGTCTAAAGAAAATACAAATTCTTATTGTGTACTATTATTTCATAATGAAAATTGCCTGGAATGAGAGTGACTTTGCTTGGGCTAGAATATTTACTTTTACAATCCAGAGAGATTATCATTAAATTACATTTGCTTCAGTGGGATATGGTATGTGCCATTACTGGGATATTTGGGTCGAGTGCGATTTGGCTCACAAGACCACAATGGTGTGAATATTTTCTATGGACTCATGCAGAGAATTGAAAATATCTGAAAGGAGAGAAAAGAATAAGGGAAATTCAGAGTTCCATTCAAACCTCTTCACCTCTGTGATCTCAAAAATGAACACACACCAATGTTAAGATGGACTGAGATCCCCAAAAGATAGAAGGATAGTAAAATCGATGAGCAGACATAGAAAATGTAGAGCAAAACAAAACAGCACAGACAAAAAAGTAGAAGCTGTCAACAGGTCAAAGGTTTAGAGACGCCGAGTCAAAGAGAGATGACAGACTACTGAGATGAAGAAATTCTACACCCTGATTACATGAATCAATAAGAGGGAGGCCATTAAAATATCTCCTCTTGTATGTGTTCCAGTTACTCTGTTCAGAATCAGGCTTGCTTCAACATCCAGACTGTTCATCTTTCAGACACAAGTTTTTGTATTTATTTTTTATTTTTTGGTCTTTTTGTCTTTTGGGGGCCTCACCTGTGGCATACGGAGGTTCCCAAACTGCAGGGAGCCGAGAAGATACAAGGAGCCAAGCAAGGGAGCTTGCCTGAACGGTACAATTCCGAGGGCTAGCTCCTGATCAAGGCCTGTCTGTATGGCGCAATTCCGAGGACAGGCCCTAGAAGACAATAAGGCTCACCTGCTGACCTAACAACAACAAAACAAAGGGGCTGCTTCACAGCACAAGAATGAAAACTATTTCTTGGATAATTCAGTCTCTCCTGTTATTTGCTTTTTATTTTACTTTCCTGTATTGATTTGTGACTCAGTAAACTGAAATAACAATGGAACAACAAGAGTTTCATCCTGGTAGAATTCTCCCCATTCAAATCTAATTTAGTTAAAGTAAGAAATTATATTCATTAGTTTGTTATAAGTAACAATAGGTCTTAGATATTTTGGAGCACACCACAGGTTGAAAATAGGTATGCATTATTCATGTTAAAAAACATAATAATTATAAATCTTGTTTTTAATTTCCTGGGAAGCTTTTAAGTTTTTTTTTTCTTTTGGTCTTTTTTTTGCCTTTTCTAGGGCCACTCCCGAGGCACATGGAGGTTCCCAAGCTAGGGGTTGAATCAGAGCTGTAGCCACCAGCCTATGCCAGAGCCACGGCAATGCGGGATCCAAGCCACATCTGCAGCCTACACCACAGCTCACACCAACGCCAGATCCTTAACCCACTGAGCAAGGCCAGGGATCGAACCCGCAACCGCATGGTTCCTAGTCAGATTTGTTAACCACTGAGCCACAATGGGAACTCCTTAAGTTTTAATAAATTGTTTGAATTAGAAATAAAAATAATTTCTTATTCTGTCCCCTTGCCATAATATTTTGAAGTTTTTTACCCTAGGTTTTAATCTAAAAATGAACTTTGGGAGTTCCCGTCGTGGCGCAGTGGTTAATGAATCCGACTAGGAACCATGAGGTTGTGGGTTCGTCCCTGCCCTTGCTCAGTGGGTTAATGATCCGGCGTTGCCGTGAGCTGTGGTGTAGGTTGCAGATGCGGCTCGGGTCCCGCGTTG
This sequence comes from Phacochoerus africanus, assembly GCF_016906955.1. NCBI lineage: Eukaryota > Metazoa > Chordata > Mammalia > Artiodactyla > Suidae > Phacochoerus > Phacochoerus africanus. Next base: position 14,331,894 of record NC_062552.1, read on the forward strand.
CTGTGGCTCTGGCGTAGGCCAGTGGCTACAGCTCCGATTCGACCCCTAGCCTGGGAACCTCCATATGCCGCGAGAGCTGCCCAAAGGAATAGCAAAAAAAAAAAAAGACAAAAAAAAATGAACTTTGTTAATGTCAGATTCTTATGCCTGTGACCTTTCTGGCTGTTAAGGATTAACTTAACATAATAATAGGTAGTAACCACAAGATGCTTTGTACCAAAACTTCTTATTTTTATATAATGTTTTTTCTGCATGATGTTTTGACCCATTATAGTTTTGCGTGATGTATTGTATCCGTTGGTTTTAATTAAAATCCTTAGAACACAATGTATATCTACTGTACCATGTAATCTAAAAGTTTAACATTTAAAAATATGATGTAAGCACTGTGATGTAAGTTACAATTAAGCTGTCTATATAAACTGCTACCTATGCTAATAAAATTCGAGCAGTCCAGCACCCTGAAAGAATGGACAAAGAGGCTGTCTCTGTGTGCATTCGCTGACACCGTCCATCCCCACAGGAACACCCTGGCTGCTGGAGCTGGACTCCAGCACCAAACTAGGGGTCCAATTGGAGCTGTAACCGCTGGCCTACACAGCAGCCACAGCAATGCTGGATCCAACTTACACCATAGCTCATGGCAACACTGGATCCTTAACCCACTTAGTGAGGCCAGAGATCAAACCAGCATCCTCCTGGATGCTAGCTGGGTTCGTTAACCACTGAGCCACGACAGGAACTCCTCAGATGCAAGTTTTAAATCAAACTTAGCTTTTGCTGAATTCTCAATATACATGCTTTCAAGGATTGTGTATGCATTAGAGGTTTATTAAATACTGAGATTCACTGAATGCTGTATTGCCAGCATTTAGGGCAATTGGATATATTTGTACCAGTTTCTGGAGGTTTTTTTTTTTTTTTTTCAGGGGTCCTCAGATGCTGACTCAGAGGCTAGCAATGTCAGAATCATTTTGAAAAAATACATTAAAATACAGCTTTGTAGTTCTCTCCCCTGAAGATTCTGATTCAAAGTGTCTGAGAGTCTCTGGACATCTGCATTTTCATAAGTGCCTTGAGATATATTGCAGGTATTGGCAAATTTTTTCTGTAAAGAGCCAGATAATAAGCAGTTCAGATTTTGTGGGCCATGTGGTCTCTATTACAACCACTCAACTCTGCCATTGTAGTCCAAAAGTAACCATAGGCAACACACAGACAAATAAACATGGCTGTGTTCTAATGAAATCTTATTTAATTAAACATAGAATTACCATATGATTTAGAAATACCATCCTAGATACATACCCAAAAGAATCAAAAGCAGAGACTCTAAGAGGTACTTGTACACCCATGTTCACAGCAACATTATTCACAACAGTCAAAAGGTGGAAGCAGCACAAACATTCCTCAATAAGCAGATAAGCAAAATATGGTGTATATATAAAATGGAACATATTCAACCTTAAAAAGGAATGCTACAACGTGGATGAACTTTGAGAACATTATAGAAGTGAAATAAGCCAGACACCAAAGGACAATCATTGTATGATTCCACTTACATGAAGTACCTAGAGGAGTCAAATTCATAGAGAAAGAAAGTAGAATCATAATTACTAGGGTCTGGGAAAGGGGGAAATGGGGAGCTATTGTTTAACAGGCACAAAATTTCAGTGTGGGATGATGAAAAATTCTGGAGGTGGGTGGTGGTGATGATGACACAGCAATATGAATGTACTTAATGCCACCCAACTATACTGAGGAGGCTTAAATGGTAGATGTTTGTTGTATGTATTTTAGTATAATAAATGTCGATTAAAAGCATAATTAAGAAGCAGAAAAGAACGAAACCAAACCAAAACAAATGGTGGGAGGCATGGATTTAACTCATGGTTATAGTTTACCAACCCTTGGTCTAATGTACAGCTGGGGAAGAGAATCACCAGCAGTGGTTTATTTCCTTCTGGAGATATTATGGCAATCAAACCACCTTCACTTTTCTTCAATTTGAATTTTTTTAAAAATGGGAATCTCTGGCATTTGACGTTATTACACAATATTTGCCTACTTCTTTGAAAAGTAAGGTTCTTATAGTGTCATATTGAGATCAAATTAGATCTTATACTGTTATGATCTACTCTTGTCTTCCAAAATCCACCTGCCACTAAAAGCTAGATAGGGTTTTCCATGAGGAAATATTCCAAATGCATTACCAGCCTTCACTATTTATTTCTCTCTTTGTATCTCTCTTGTCCTTGATTTTTCTGTCAGTTAATTTGCTTCTCTTTTCATATAGACAGAGAGGATGGAAGTGTTCTTCCCAAACTACTCTTCGTTGGACAGTGGAGTGGAAATCATCTGCCATCCATGGAGACACCAGGAGTTTGGTGGTAAGTATTCTCCCTCCAAACACTATTGATTTACTTACCAGTGATAGTTGAAAGATCAAACTTTAACAAAGTGCTTATATTCAATTAAAGGACTGGTAATTAGGTTTTATTTGGAGTAAGGCTTTATTATTTATAAAGGAATCACTCATTATTTTTATACCTAAAACTGGAATGCCATTTAACATGACACAATCATGGGTGTTTTACCTATAGAAATAATGAAGACTGAAATAAAAGTGAAAGAACATAAAACTAGTTCCCTTATTAAGAACAGTACCCTCTATTCCCTCTGTTTTCTGACCCAACATCTCAGAGTAGTAAAAAAGTAGCATGTTTCAATAGCTTGGTAAAATAATGTGTTTATTCTTTAGGGCATAGATTAATACTTAAAGGAGCACACTGACTCAACTGGTAAGTTCTTATTTTTATTTTTTTGCTTTGTTACAATAGTCCCTTTTTCTGTATTTGTCGCTATTGCTTACGCACCTCAGAGTCCAACAATTTATGGTAGGAGTAAGGAATTAATGTAAGAGAGTGTGTGTAAGTGTGTGTATGCACTGAACATGGCAGTTGCAAAGCAGTTTAGCTTGAGAGCAGTCAAAGTTTACATATCTCTCCATGTGTTGCATGAGGTGAGTTTGTGTACCTAGACTTACAATTTTCCTCTTTCACTTCTGTTTCATGGAGAGATCCTGGAATGGGACATTATTATACAATTTCAGATAGTCTTCCCGAAGTTGGCTGTTATTTTAGAACTTGGTTGCTGAGGGACATATATGTAGTAGTACTGAGGCCATCTGAGTGAGTGTTAGCCGACACAAATTCATCTGCCCAAGTACAGGTCCTGATGTGCTTCCTTCATTTGCACATTCATACAATAGCAAGAATCAGCACTTTCCTTGTCCTTGTAGGCAATGTGTTAGATGTGCCAGGGACAAGGAGATGAAGGCATGACTGCAGGACTAAAGGTCTTGACCTGTATTAGTGATGGTAGAAATAAAAAAGAGAATTGGAATAAGGAGTTGGGGGATGAAAGCAAAGATTAGAAAATAAGCAACAGTAACATTTTACTGGGTACAGAGCTCCTCTTATATGCCAGATCTGCGCCAATGCTTAACAGACTTAAACTCTCTTAGTCCTTAACAACATTATGCAAGTTCTACTACTATGCCCATTCTACAGGGAGGTTGAATCACTGCAATCACAGAGATAATGTTGTTGGACCTGAAATTCAAATGCAGAGTTTAATTTCAAGGTATAAGCTCTTAAACATATGCTCTTTAACCAGACGCTGCTACTGTCCTTATTCCATTTGAATGGACAGAAGAATGCTACTGCTGGTGTTTTTCAAAAAGATTGCACCTTTTAAAATGCTCCTCTTCATATCTATTTCATGTATTATTTCTTAAGTAGTTGGTGTCTTACTATAAAGAATGGTGCAGAAAATCCAGATCCGAAGTACAAAGTTATCATAATTAGTAAAAAAAAAAAAAAAGTGGCAACATAAGGAGGTGTAGCCTGGAAGCAGAGAGAGTATAGATGGACTATAATTTCTAACTCAAAGAAGCTTGTACTGATACGTGGGTCTGTGGGAATATTGCTTAATATCTCTGAGCCTCATTTTTCTCAAGTGTGAATTGGTGTTAATTATATTGTATAGTTTAATTTAATTATCATGAGAATTAAATTAGTTGATGCATGAAAAGTTCCTTGCCCAGTAATTGGCAGAGAATAGGCTCTCAATAAAAACTGCTGTATTTTGATAATGATTCAGGTGAAATATGCCTGGCTAACTCCATATTCCAAAGTAAGTGAATGGTAATTATTGTTCATCATATTTTTCTGTGGAATCCTTATTTGTTTGAATAAGGACTATGGAAGTTGTGAACTGAAATCAAAATGAAAAATCATGAAAGAAAATTAAACAATATTTACTGAGTAAACTATCACTGATTTTTGTGTGATAGTGATAGGACATAAACAGTATAATTTAAATTGCATTTCAAATCGTAACAATAATTGGAAGTGTTTTAGAGAACATACTTCTTTCCCAAAGATGTCTGAGTGCTTTACTGAAATATCTTTAAAACTCCCAGGGCCAAGTTCAAGTCATGGCCTTCCAGCCTCCCATCTATTGGCTATGAGGCCCTGGCAAGTCTTTGCCCTCCCTATGCCTCTTTTGCTTCATCAAACAAAACAATATTATGCTCAAATTGATGAAGATCATAGCATCAGGCATGTAGTTCACATTAATAACAACTAACCTCTCCTTTTCCATTGACCTACAAGTAATATAAAACCCACTAACAAAAAGTTATCTTTATTTTTTCCACAAAGCAAAGATTGTCACATCAGCCTCAATGTCTGGGTCTCTTGTTTGTCATATTAGTCTTGAAAACACCTTTGTTTTCTTCAAGATCGATGGTTTCAGCACTTTAGTTAAACATTTAGCTTATAGGTTTTGTGATTTTTAAAAAAGAATACATTTCAAAGATGAGAAAAAGTCTTATAGCTGGTAGTTCTGTGATGCCAGGTGATGTGGAAAAGCATTGCTCTTTTGCCCAAAGCAAACTTTTAGGGCCATTTTTGTGACTCAGAGATTTAATAGCCAATGACAGGCTGCCAAGAAAGCCAAGGCTGGAGGAACTACATTCAGCTTCTTCCTACCCTGGACACTGGTTGACCCAGCCCAAGCATATTGTTGGTATTTTGTTAAAAGGGTTTATTTGGGGAATGTTGTGTTTTGCCATGCAATGTCATGCCTCGAAGCCTTGGTTTCCAGCCTTTATTTATAAGCCTAATTGTTGCTATGGAAATTCAATATTTAAAGAGGTAATTATTGCTGATCTTGTTGCATGTGTCCATTTCTGATGTCCAGCTGTTAGCTCTTTAGCTCCAGTCTAGCAGATTAATTACTGCTATTGATTACTTTGAGCTTCTCTCTTCACACCTGCAGTCTGTGTAATTAGCTGGTGGCCTCCTCTGAAAATTAGGAGCTGTTTCATTCTGGCACTTTGCCATTTCCCAACCATGTGCACTGCGCTGATGAACAAAAGCAAATCTATTTTAAATAGAGATATCTGGGTAATGAACTCTTTGTGTTTTTGAACTATCCATGGATAATTCAAATTACCCTCTGTTAGCAAATATTGTACCTCATTTGATGACTATCTGCAAAGAAAAAATTCCAAAACACTAGTTTTATTCCCATTTCCACCTTGCAGAAATTTGCTCCTGTGTGTGGTTTAAAAAAATCAAAACAACTTTCTAGTTCTGCTGCTGAGGGTATTGGGGTACTGGAATAGGTTTCCTAATGGAGCCCAGTGGAAACAGCTGCATTTCACTCTGAGTATTCCAGGCATCCAGGTATTAATATTCATCCTTTCATTAAACTCATACTCCTTGTCTGAGAGACAAATCACCATACTTGGGAGTCATTGTTATACACTGGGGATAAAAAATTTCCTATTAAAAATTATTTAGGCAGAGATATGAGAGAGATTGCAGGGCTCTTCAAAAATTTCTTCCCAACTTTATTTCAGTTAGTAAGATATTTTTCCTTTCTGCTTTTTGGAAACCAAACCTGGTCTTGCCAAGTATCAATGTTGGAGTTGTGCCTCCAATGTCCTGTTATGATACTTTCTCATCTGTCGTGTGATACTGCCTAAACACTCAGGAAATACAAGTTGGTAGTAGAATTGGGAGTGGACTTCCCAAGTAATGACATGCAATGATTACTAACGTGGCCAGCTGTTCCTTTCTATGCTGACAGGGTCCCACTAATGTTCCCTTTAGCTATTTAACTTGTGTTGAGTTATTATACTAAGGGTTATTGCTTATTGTAGGAAAAATAAAGTGCTTTCCTCCTGCCCAGGGCACGCATCTGCCAGCTTTTATTTGAAGCTTAAAGTGGGTACGTATGTCCCAAAGCCCACTCAGCACATGGAAGGAAAAAAAAAGTTCAGGAAGTTATCTCTCGTCAGAATGATGAGATTATCATGCCACTTATTTCAAGCACAAATGCGTTTGTTGGATCACAGCAGTGTGGTTGGGAATGCTTCATCAGCTCCAATAAAGCCTCTGTGGAAGCAAAGAAATGCAACTTCCTTCTGTCTGGAGAATCAGGTGGGAGATGGGCATGGAGTGACTAAGAGCACTCAGTCATCGACTCAATGAACCTTTGGGGCATCTAATGGGGAGGTTGAACACTGGCCTTCAGACCAGAAGGTCCCCAGCTGGAATCTCATCATTTCCGCTGTTTCCAGATTAAAATTTAAATTGTGTGCTGCCATTTGGAGGCCTTCTGGGCAGGGTCTCACAGAGTCACCAGTTATTAGGAATGCCTCCTATTATCACAACCCTAAAAGCTATTTGAACAGCAGCCTAATGTGATTGTGATTTCCAAGGACCATTTGCTGTTATTGCAGCTCTGCTCAGATGTGAGGGAGAGCAACTAACTAAAGTTGCCTTCTCATAGTTCCAGAGAGGAGAATCCAAAGCACCAGAGAAATATTTTGCTGGCCATAAATATAAATTCCCCCCAAATAAACAATCTTTTGTTTCTCCTATTTGGGCAAGTCATCTCTAATTCTGACAGATAGTGACACTCTTTCCCTTACCAGGGTATAAACTTCAGAAATTTGCACTAATTACAGTTTCAGCTGGACTGGAAATATGAAAAACACAGTTTTATTTATTTTTTACTTTTTGTCTTTTTGCCATTTCTAGGGATGCTTCTGTGGCATATGGAGATTCCCAGACTAGGGGTCGAATCGGAGCTGTAGCCACCGGCCTACGCCAGAGCCACAGCAACGCGGGATCCGAGCCGTGTCTGCAACCTACACCACAGCTCACGGCAACGCCAGATCCTTAACCCACTGAGCAAGGCCAGGGATCAAACCTGCAACCTCATGGTTCCTAGTCGGATTTGTTAACCACTGAGCCACGACAGGAACTCCGAAAAACACAGTTTTAAAAGGGTGCTACAGTAAAATACAAAGTATTACTTACATAAAACATTCCATACTTAGGGATTATATAATGCCTTTCAAATGGCAGGAATTTATGCATACATACGTATATGTTTGTACATATATAAATATATTTTTATTGGGATATTCAATTTTTCTTATTGCAAAATTTAATATGCTTAACCTATGAAAATCTGAGCCTGTGCAGGGTGTAAATATCATGTCATAGACGGGTCTGGTGTATGGAACTGTTTCGGCTATTGGTTTTTCATCACCAGCAGAAGAGAAATGAAAAGTCTATCAAGTTAGGTTTTTTTTTGTGTGTATGTGTCTTTTTTTGTCTTTTTAGGGCTGCACCTGCAGCATATGGAGGTTCCCAGGCTAGGGGTCCAATCAGAGCTGTAGCTGTCCGCCTATACCACAGCCACAGAAACACAGGATCCAAGCTGCATCTGCGACCTACACCACAGCCTCAGAGCAATGCTGGATCCTTAACCCACTGAACAAGGCCAGGGATTGAACCTGCATCCTCCTGGATGCTAGTCAGGTTTGTTAACCACCGAGCCACGATGGGAACTCCCTCAAGTTAGGTTTTTTAAACCTGATTTTAAAAACCATTTAAGTTTTATAAAAAATGATGAAGCCTAGGTATTTTTGTTGTTGTGTTCAAAATTACTGGGAAGATTTAACAACTGCTCTATTATAACATCATAGGGTATACAAAAAAGCTAAGTGAAATGAAAAATGAGAATTTATCTAGTTAGCAATAAAAATAGTCTAGCTACCATGTATCAAGTTCTTATTGTGTGCTATTGTGCTAAGTTTTTGAAAACATCAACAGTTTTAGTCCTTACGACAAACCTCTATGTATTACGGATGCTACTGTCTCCTGGTTTTGGTAAATGAGGACACCAAAGCTGGGAGATTGCATATCTTGACCATGGTCAAATCTAGTAAGGAACTCATCATTCTTCTACCAAGCCAGACTTTCTTTCTTTTCTTTTTTACTTTTTTTTGATCACCATTTATTTTTATTATTTTAATTTTTTAATTTTTTTGGGTTCTAATCTTTTTTTTTGTTATTTCCCAAATACAATTTTTTTTTCTACTGTACAGCATGGTGACCCAGTTACACATACACATATACATTCTTTTTTCTCACATTATCATGCTCCATCATAAGTGACTAGACAGAGTTCCCAGTGCTAAACAGCAGGATCTCATTGCTAATCCATTCCAAAGGCAATAGTCTGCTTCTATTAACCCCAAGCTCCCAATCCATGTCACTCCCAACTCCTCCCCCTTGGCAACTACAAGTTTATCCTCCAAGTCCATGATTTTCTTTTCTGTGGAAACGTTCATTTGTGCCATATATTAGATTCCAGATATAGGTGATATCATATGGTATTTGTCTTTCTCTTTCTGACTTCACTTATTATGAGAGTCTCCGGTTCCATCCATATTGCTGTAAATGGCATTATTTTGTTCTTTTTTATGGCTGAGTAGTGTTTCATTGTGTATATATACCACATCTTCCTAGTCCAATCATCTGTCAATGGACATTTGGGTTGTTTCCATGTATTGACTGTTGTGAATAGTGCTGCAACAAACATGTGGATGCATGTGTCTTTTTTAAGAAAAGTTTTGTCTGGATATATGCCCAAGAGTGGGATTGCTGGGTCATATGGTAGTTCTACATATAGATTTCTAAGGTACCTCCATACCATTGTCCATAGTGGTTGTACCAGCTCACATTCCCAGTGTAGGAGGGTTCCCATTTCTCCACACCCCCTCTAGCATTTGTTATTTGTGGACCTATTAGTGATGGCCATTCTGACTGGTGTGAGGTGGTATCTCATGGTAGTTTTGATTGGCATTTCTCTAATAATCAGGGATGTTGAGCATTTTTTCAAGTGCTTGTTGGCCATCTGTATATCTTCCTTGGAGAAATGTCTATTCATGTCTTTTGCCCATTTTTCCATTGGGTTGTTGGCTTTTTTGCTGTTGAGTTGTACAAGTTTTTTGTATATTATAGAGATGAAGCCATTGTCAGTTGCATCGATTGAAACTATTTTCTCCCATTCTATAAATCATATTTTTGTTTATTTTGTGGTTTCCTTTGCTGTTCAAAAGCTTTTCAGTTTGATTAGGTCCCATTGGTTTATTGTTGCTTTTATTTCTGTTGCTTTGGGAGATTGACATGAGAAAACCTTTGTAAGGTTCATGTCAGGGAATGTTTTGCCTGTGTTCTTTTCCAGGAGTTTGATGGTGTCTTGTCTTACGTTTAAGTCTTTGAGCCATTTTGAGTTTATTTTTGTGCATGGTGTGAGGGTGTGTTCTAGTTTCATTGATTTGCATGCAGTTGTCCAGGTTTTCCAGTACCACTTGCTAAAGAGTTTGTCTTTTTCCCATTTTGTATTCTTGCCTCCTTTGTGGAAGAGTAATTGACCACAGGTGTCTGGGTTTATTTCTGGGTTCTCTATTCTGTTCCATTGGTCTGTATGTATGTTTTGGTAGCAGTAGCACACTGTCTTGATGACTGTGGCTTTGTAATATTGCCTGAAATCTGGGAGAGTTATGCCTCCTGCTTGGTTTTTGTTCCCCAGGATTGCTTTGGCAATTCTGGGTCTTTTGTGGTTCCATATAAATTTTTGGATTGTTTGTTCTAGTTCTAGTTTTGTTCTAGTACTGTGTGTCATGGGTAATTTGGTAGGGATTGCATTGAAACTGTAGATTGCTTTGGGTAGTATGACCATTTTTACAATATTAATTTTTCCAACTTGGGAGCATGGAATGTCTTTCCATTTCTTTATATCTTTTTTAATTTCCTTGATTAATGTTTTATAGTTCTCAGCATATAAGTCTTTCACCTCCTGGTTAGGTGTATTCCCAGGTGTTTGATTTTTTGGGGTGCAATTTTAAAAGGTATTGTATTTCTGTATTCCTTTTCTAATATTTCATTGTTAATATACAGAAATGCAACTATTTTCTGAATATTATTTTATATTCTGCTACTTTGCTGAATTTGTGGATTAGTTCAAGGAGTTTTTGCGTGGAGTCCTTAGGGTTTTCTTTATATAGTATCATGTCATCTGTGTACAGTGACAGTTTTACCTCTTTTTTTTCCTATTTGGATGCCTTTTATTTCTTTTGTTTGTCTGACTGCTGTGGCCAGGACTGCCAGTACGATGTTGAATAATAGTGGTGAGAGTGGCCAAGCCAGACTTTTAACTACTTCTGGATATTTTTTCCAGCTATACAGCCTTCATGCTGTTTTGCTCCATTTGTATATATTCTTTAACATTTGGATTAGCCAAATGAAAAATCTACTCATAAATTTGGTATCTTTGGGCCAAATTAATATTACTTAAGCCTTAGTCTAACATTTTCATTTTCCTCAATTTATTGTGACTTATTACAAGTAATTGTGTTAGGAGTCCAAGATCATGTTATCTTGTCTGTGAGGAAAGAACTCACATTAATGAAATGTGGGGATAGAGCAGAGTGAGCATTTGTGCAGTTGTGGCCTAACCTGGGTCAGTCAGGGGGACTGTCATAAGTTCTTCTGTGGGGAAGACTTGTTGCTGAAAGAATCACAGACTATTATTGATTCTGCTACTAGAAATGCAGGGAAAATCTCTCTTCCCCACAACTTTGCTCCTGTGTCTTTCTAACTGTATACAGAATAGTTACTTTTCTTTCACGTGGATGCCTGAAAAATATATTTTCCAAGGAAACAATTAGAAAAGATCTCCCTCTCTATTTATGTATAATGCACTTACCTAGAGCATATTTTGCTTTTCCATTAATATATTTTATTATATATATGTGAATATTGCTGTTACACACACACACACACACACACACACACACACACACACACACACTTGTTCCATGCAGTATTTCTAAGACATTTTCTGACAAGGGCTTTTGAGAGAATGAAGTTCAGAGCCTTTTCATTGTTAGTATATGTATAAATATTTTCAGATCCTTTGAAAACATCTTCATTTTTTCAACCATGGATTACTGTTCAAAGGGGAGTTGCCTTGTGACTTGTGGCACACACCAGATAACCTTCAAAAAATTCTCTTGTGAAAACAGGGCAAGTAAGATCTTCCTGATCTTATATTTTCCTTTTTATGTCTAATAATAATCCCATCTTTAGCATCAACTCTTGCCCTAATCAGCTGAAACTACATTAGCAAAATCGTAGGCAGATAAATTGATTCAAACCTTGGTTTGATGATCCTACTTAAGACATTCAATTAATTCTGTTTTGCTACAAGCTAATTTATGACTTTGTATTTATTCAAAAAATGTTGAAGTTAACAAAGCTGTGGGAGACAAAATAATGAATTATTCTACCTTCCTTCCTGTGCTCATCATATGCTCACTACAGTAAGGGAGGAAGAGAAATAAGAAAGAAATGTGCTTTGATGTTAGAGATGTGGCTATTTTTTTTGTCATATCAGACAGTCTTAACTGATATAAACACATTTGTATCCCTCCAGGAGATACTAATTAGTGCAGTAAATGTTAGTTTATTAATTTTTATTAAAATTTTCTTTATTTACCCAGTAAATTGTTTTTATCTTTTTTCCCCCTTTCCTATTTCCTGCCCTCTGCCCCCTTCTCCCCCCCCCCCAAGATAACAGTTGTTTTAGTGTGGTTATAAACTTGTTTTCTTTGTGGTGGATAATGACTACCCTCTTGATAAAGCTGTGATATAGAACACATATTGTAATCTACTTTTCTGAGGCAAAGCTTAATAATTGATCTCTACACTTTGAGAGAGAAGAGAAAATCTGAGGATTTTGAAGTAATTTACAGCCTTGTGCTCAACTTGGTGTGTTTTTAATGAGCTTCTCTGGATCTACAGGTAGCAAAAGTTTTTTCTGCTGATGTGCAGGGAAACTTGTCAAGACATCCTGCAGGGAAGTGCGTTAAGTGAAGGTCAGCCAGGGAATAGAATTGCATTAGGTGATGCTGTGGTACATAATTGACTTCCTCTGTCTCTGGAAAGTGATAGAAGGCAAGTTGAGAAGAAGCTGCCCCTTCTCAATTCCCTCTCCCTCTTTCTTACTTCATTAAAACTGCTTTTTTTTTTTTACATGTACTTCTACCATTTCCTTTCCTTTTTGCATTCTTGCAGCCTAAAACTCTAATCACCTTTTATGTTGCTTTTTGTTGCTCAATTGAAAATATGAAATATTTCTAATAATAATCAGCTCCAGATATCCAGAATCCTGTTTTATAAGCCTATATTTTTCATGTATTTTTCTAAGTGCAGGCAACAGTTGTGTTTCTCTTCCAGCCAGTGCTATTGTGTGAGACAGGTTAATCTTGCTGTGCTGCAAAAGAAAGTCATATTCCTTGGGATTCTTTGCTGTAATTTTTTGCTGTCCGCACTCCTATACTTTGGAGGACTAAATATTTCCACCAATCTCACAGACTTCCCCCTCCCCCGGTAATGTATAACTATGAACAAAATATACCTTTGCCAAAGTCATAGATTTTCTAATGTTTCTTCTTTGGAAGAAGTAGGTACTTAAAATGGGCATTTAAAATAACCTCTGTTTTCATGGTATGAAGGAAAGTGATTGCACAGTGTACTTATTTTGATGCATTTAAAAATGTGTACCTACTGTATTATACACTTTCGTGAAACACTTGCCTCATTCTATCCAGAGAAATCAAGAAAGTGAATTGCACAGAATAAGTCATAAAATCAATTGCAATGAGGTGATATAGGTACTTCACAATGTTGGTAAAAAGAAGAAGCAAATTAATATAGTAAATTTACAAAGATAAAGCATTGCTTTTTGTTGTTCTTTTTGTAGTTGAGATGATTTCTAAGGCTGTTTTTTGGACTGTGTTTGTAGACAAGGCTGTGCAGTGTTCTTGCTGGGATGGATTTCTCTTGCATTTTCCTATTGGGACTTCTGGACAGAGAGCTTCCCTCATCTACTCAGAGGAGGACAGAACATGAACATTCCTTCAAAGGTGTCAGTTCTGTCTACTGTAAAAAAGGATATAGAAGACTAGGCACCTCAGGGCTCAGCATGAATTTGTCTTGTGTCACACTGGAGTTTGCCATTAGAACATCTCGGTCCTGGTTTTAGAGTCTGAAGAAATGGGGAGTGAATGAGAGGTGATTCTCTTGAATTCTTGGAGGTTAAGCCATATGACTAAGGTTACACCTTAGCTCCCCTGATTGTCTGCATGTCTAAAGAGTTTGATTTTTGAAAGGGAAAATGGTGACCAGGGAAAAAAATACTGCATTTTTTCCGCACAGGTCTCCTGAGAGGTGTGCATGCCAGTGTCTCCAGGCTGCATTGCTCTCTGGCTGGGAGAGCCAGCGGAAGATAGACTGGCAGACATGGTGTCCAGGCCCCATGCGCCTGTGGGTGGAAGCCATCCTGATTGTTTCTCTCTGTGAGTCTTCCAAATTTTACTCTTCAATGATCACTCTGAATTAGGTGCTAACATTTAAGTGTCTTCCTAGGACTTGACAAATTTAAAAAATAAATTTGCCACCGAGGAATTAAGAAATTAAATATCTGTTGCCAGATATGGCAGATTTTCATGGACTTCTGCGTTAAGGTAAGTCTTTCTGCCTCTGACTAGCATCATTCAGCAGGATTACTTTTAATGTGAACCAGGCTAGAACACCCCGTGATGCTCTCCCAGAGTTTTTAAACTCCAGGGCAGCTCCCTCAGTTCCCTCTTCTCCTCCCTTTACCTTCCAAATAATATTGTGCCTGTTGTGTGGATGATCAAGACTGGCTTGACTTTCCAGATCCACCCTACATGTTGTTTTAATCTTCCTCATTATTTGCAAGATGAAACTGTTACTCATTTTGCCATTTAAAATGTAGACATAGAAATACGTCATATTCAAGTCCTGGTATTAATTGAAACTTCCCTGTATAGGGTATCTTTTGGCTCTGGCAACTCCTACAAATTTTCATGTTTATATTTTTATGCATAACTAAAAGGACAAGACAAAACTTTGAATTAACGATGATTCCAGTGATTTCTAGTAAGGAAATAATGATTGTGATTATCCAAATATCTTCAAATTAATTTGAAGACAGAGTCTTCAAAGTGATAAATCCAAATTTAGTGGTACAGTAAATGAACTATTCGAAGACATGGTCAAAGAATGGATATTTGGGTTAAACAAATTGACCTTGAAAAGGACCATGTACCATGGATAGTATCATTTTGCATAGGCGGAAATAATATATACTTGATTCTAAATTGATACTGAAGAGCATATACTCTTTCTTTAGAAAGCTTTTTGGAATTTTTACATATTTTACAGTTATCAGGCACAATACTTATTATACTGACTTTTATGGAAGGTATACTGAGTGCATATATTTAAAAATTCAGGTATCGCTCTATTTAAATAGTTGAGTATTTGCAAAAGGCAGTGATGTTTTCCTTTGGGTAAAGATATTGTGAAGGCAATCCTATTCTCCCTTCCCCTCTCCCTTCCTCCCATCCCCTGTCTCTTTCCTTCCCCTCTCTTTCTTTCACAAATATCAACTGAGTGCCTTCTCCGAGCCAAGTATGGTGCTGTGGAGATTCAGAAATTAATAAGACATACAAGTAAGTCGCCATCATCTTAGTCTCTTAAACTAGATCTCAAAAAAGTCATTCTTAATTATGTTTTTCCTCAACTCATACAGCCATCAGAAAGCTTATTGACTCTACCTCCAAAATATGTAACCTTGTTCTCTTATACCAAATCAACTGACATATCCACTTGCTCTAACCCAAGGTACTACCACCTTTTACCTAATCTAATACAGTTTTCACCTAACTTGCCCCCTGGTATCACCTATTGCCTTTCTTATCCTTTATCTTTTACTAGCTAAAGTGATCTTTAAAAACATAAATCACTTCATATAATTTCCTTCATTTTTAACCCTCCAGTAGCTCCCACCATTGCTTTGTATTGTACTATGAATTTCTGGTTCCTTCTGTTGGCCCTATATAATGTGGCCCCTGGCCATCTTGTAACCATTTCCCGAGGGCACTCATGCTCTTTTTCCTCCTCAGATGAATCAAGCATATGCTTGCCTCAGAGTCTTTGCCTTTGCCTTTTCTTCTACCCAGAGTGATCTTTTCTCTTATCTTAATGGCTGGGTTTATTATTTTATCCTTTCTTAGCTCAGATTCCACCTTTCTAGAGAAGCCTTCCATCACCTGTCCACTTCCCTGCTTAGTTAGACCCTGTCTCTGTCACATTGCATTGTTTTATTTTTCTCATGGCACTATTGTTAATCAAAATTATTTTGTTAATTTATTTGTTTATACACTTATTATTTGCCTGCTAGAATGCAATCTGTATGAGAGCAGGTACTTTCTCTATTCTACCCATTATTGTATCCTTAATGCCTAGAATAGTGTTTAACATGTTCAAAGCACTGAATAAATATTTCCTGTGTAAATAAGGTCTATGCCCATGTGGGTCTTTCTTTTTAGTGACTAATTTCTCATTTTTTGTGAACCTTATAAAAGCTGGCAGCTTCTATTTAACAAACTTGTTTCAATAATTTTACAAAATTCTAATATATCAAGATGTATTAGTCTGTTTGGGTTGCTGTAACATATACCATAGACTAGGTGGATTAAGACATGAAAGCTTTTTTTGCCACAGCTCTGGAGGCAAGAAATCCATAAGATGTTGTTAGGGTTGGCCTTGGCAATGATTTTCTAGATATGATGCCAAAAGCATAGGCAAGTAAAGAAAAATAGACAAGTGGGATTACATCAAACTAAAAAGTTTATGTACAGCAAAGGAAACAGTCAACAAAATGAAAAGGTAACTTATTAAATGGGAGAAACTATCTCCAAACCATATTATCTATCATCAAACTATATGATGGTTGGTTAATATCCAAAATATTCAGGGAACTCTTACAGCATAGTAACAAAACAAATAATTTGATCAAAAAGTGGGTAAAGAACTGAATAGATATTTTCCAAAGAAAAAATGCAAAAGACCAACAGATATTTCCTATCCATATGAAAATATTCTCAGCATCACTAATTGTCAGAAAATTATAAATTAGAACCACAATAAGACACCACCTCACACCTGTTAGGATGGCATATATATATGCCGAAAGAAAACAGCTCTTCACGAGGATGTGGAGAAAAGTGTTTATTTGAACATTGTTGGTGGGAATGTACGTTGTTGCAGCCACTTTTGAGAAACAGTATGGAGGTTCCTAACAACACTAAAATAGAACTATAGTATGGTTCAGCAATCCCACTTCTGCATATATATATATATATATCCAAAGAAATTGAAGTCAGGATATCAAAGAGATGTCTACACTCACATGTTCATTGCAACATTATTCATTATGGCCAAGTTATGGATGCAACCTAAGTGTCCTAAATGTCCAATAATGAATGAATGGATAACACACACACACAATGATATATTATTTAGCCACGATGAAAAGTATGTCCTGCTTTTTGTAGCAACTTGGATGAAACTAGAGGGAATTTTACTAAAGAAATATGCTAAACACAGAAAGACAAATACTACATAATACTACGTGTATCTAAAATAATAAATTCATAGAAAAGAGAGTAGAATGGTGGTTGCTAAGGGCTGAGTGGGGAGGAGGAATTAGGAAGATATTAGTTGAAGGGCACAGACTTTCAGTTATTCAAGATAAATAAGCCCTAGAGATCTATTGTATAGCACAATACCAGTATTTAGTATTATTGTATTACATACTTGAAAAGTTGCTCAGATGGTAAATCTTATGTTCTCTATTCTATCACCCACAAAAAATAAATAGGAGGTTGGGAGGAAACTTTGGAGGTGATGGTTAGGTTTATGGCAGATTGTGGTGATGGTTTCATGGATGTGTACCTATCTCCAAACTCATGAAGTTGTACACACTATTTATGTACAGTTTTTTTTTTGGTATGTGAAAAAATTAAAAATTAAATGTCCCACCAGAGTTAGTTTCTAGTGAAACCTCTATTCCTGGCTTGTAAATAGCTACCTTCTCATTGTGTCCTTACTGTGCACACATGGAGAGAGCTCTCTGGCCTCTCTTCCTCTTCTTATGTGGACACTAGTCCTGTTGGAACAGGCCCCCACCCTCATGACTTTGATTAATCTTACTTACCTCCCTAAATGCCGTATCTTCAAATGTAGTCACATTAGGGCTTCGACACACTGAACTTTGGGGAGACACTTCAGTTGGTAAGAAAAAGGGAGGAGAAAAGTACTTTCATGTAATTGCTTAAACTATAATGGGTTTGTGGAATCCCGCTGGGGAACAATTTGAGATTTTTCACATACGTTGTTTGGCAAAGATATTGCTTGACTTGTATATATTTCAATGGCATGAATTATGTATTTTAATGGAATATTTTACTGAGTTTCCATTGTTGATTTGCATAACAGGGTATAAACATAGTGGTCATTTAAATTGCGTTTAGAATTTATTTTTTTTTAGCATAATGACTGGTCTAGGTAACATACAATGCTAATCATACATAACATATGATTTCTCAGGAGTTTGCTTTGCAAAATTCCCAGAAGCTTTGTGCTCTCAATGAATGTTGCGCTGTGATGTTCACAAATTTTCCGCGACACAAGCTTAATTCCATGATGCCCAAGTAGAAGTCTTTAAAAAATTATGTAAAATTAATTGCAAAGAAAATCTGTTTGCTTTCCTTTTTCTTCCTTCTCACTATGCCTGTCCTCCCCTCACCCTTTCCTCTTTAGGAGAGAATCTTAGGTGAGAGGTCATTCCCTTGAATTCCTATTACCGTCTGTTTCTGTAGGCATGAATATTTTGGAGGTACTTACGATGGTTTCTAGGCAGTGGAAGAGGTAGAAATTATTCATGCCGGGAACGCAGCATGTATTATTGTTAATCATTTGCGCACTGGTAAATGAGTAACATGTTGGTGGGACCAGAAGATTTGAAAACTGTCTACCACCTGCACTCCATTTCTATACTGTATTTCTAGATGTTTTTTTAACCTAAGTTTACAAGTCTTCCTTTATGTTATAAAATTCAGAAAATTAGTTGGGCAGAATCATGTTTGAATTGTTATTGTCTTTCTTTGTCCCTTTTTAGAAATCTGAAAAAGGGTACATGGGACTACATGGGAAACAGTTTTCAGTGGCTGAATAATTATTAAAAAATTCAAAATATTATGTAAATGTGGATATGATTGTATGTGCATAGGATAAAACCCAATAAATGTTTAGGATAATCCAAATTGATGTAAAGTTAGAGAGGATATGATTTAAACACTGAGAAGGTGCTAGAGCAATAGATGGAAGACTGGAGTTTTTGAAAACCTGCACGGAGACTTTGATAAAACTGGTTGCTCTACTGTAATTATGACAATGTGGGGCCAACATGAAAATATAATGGCATATTGATTGTCAAATCTAACCTAAGAACCCACATACACATTATAGCATATAATGATGTCATACATATAGTCAGATGGAATATATCTAAATTTGGTTTTGAAAGTGAATTGGCTAGGGTGGGGTGGGAGTATTGTTCACTAGGTTTAAACTGTTTTAGAAACTTGAAGAAAGTAAAACTGCAAGTCCTTTGAGATCTAATCATTTTATATAGGATCCATCTGAATAAATGAGCATCTTTTTAAAGTGGGCAATGCTGCGTATTCCAGCTGCAGACTAAATGATAGCTTCATTTTAAGCCTCCTGACTGCCATGGAACCATCTGGTATGTGCTCGTGTAGAGGAGTAGGTGAGACTCCAGCTAACACTAAAGTCTTCAGCTAGTCTAAGTTGTTTCTTATTTACCACTTCATATCACACCTGGGTACAGAGGCAGAATTACAACTAAAGTCCGAATTTCTTCCAACTGTCTTTAATCTTATTTCTACATTTTCACTTACATAAACATGTCCATTTTTAGGGTAATTGTTGGAATGGGGGATAAAAGCAGTTCTATCTGAGGAAACTTAAAGTGGGGAAGATTTCATTTCATTCACACTTGGAGGTTTTCACCCAATTATTGCTTTGGATCAAGGGGAAAAAGGTTTGTGTATGCTTTTCCCCCATGTGCAACTTTGAACAATGTTCATATGTTATGTGAAATGATTATGCTAAATGTCTGTGAGAACTTGAGTCTTGGTATGGATATATAGTGAGTCTATGGGACCCAGAAGAGAACAACAGTAGGAAGATAGGAAAGGCAAGGGATTTTTAAAAAATGAAGAGCTAGTGTGAGATGGGCAAGTAGGGGATAAAATGAGAAATTGGGTGGTTTGAACAGATTGTGTATGTATTTTCCTCTCTGAGACTCCTAAGATCTCTTCTTATACATTGCATGGGGAAAAATAAACTTTGCTTTCTTTTTAGCTTTTTAACTATGCACTTTCATCATTGCTGTGCATCCTTTTAAGCTTGTCTCAGAACAGAAAGGATAATTAATACGGGAGCTCAACATGGTCACTGAACACTAGTTTTAGATATGGCAGTGGCCAAGAAAGACATGAAATAGATCATTATTAAGACACTATTAGTACTAAAAGATACATAATACTACAATTAAAAATATTAGTATGGTGTTCCTGTTGTGGTTCAGTGGTTAACGAATCCGACTGGGAACCATGAGGTTGTGGGTTCGATCCCTGGCCTTGCTCAGTGGGTTAAGGATCTGGCGTTGCCGTGAGCTGCGGTGTAGGTTGCAGACACGGCTCAGATCCGTGTTGCTGTGGCTCTGGAGTAGGCCGGCGGCTACAGCTCCGATTGGACCCTAGCCTGGGAACCTCCATATGCTGCATGAGTGGCCCTAGAAAAGGCAAAAAGACAAAAAAAAAAAAAAGATTACTATAATGCCTAGGACATCATTTTTTTTTCTCTTTTCATAAATCATGGTCAAACAGAAACAGCATTTATTTTTTAGGACTGAAGACTGTCTGGACACATGGCTGTGGTATAGAATGCAGACAAGCATGGTCTAGGGGCTTCCTCTGTCTGGTTAGTCTTTATTGGATGCTGGTGGTACTTGATTCAATTAGTTATCAGAGATGTGGTCATTGCTGTTTTGTGACTTTCAGAGCCTTGATTGTGAATTATATTTACAGATTGTAGCTTCTTTCTAAATAGAGTCCTTTGTATTCAAGGCCCTGAGGAGGCTTGCAGTCTGTGATAAAATTGAGTTTTCTTCATATAATAGTACATTGGACATCATTGTATCTGTGAAGATTTTGGTCAGTAGAGCCAGGCAAAATCCATGTGTATGAGTAATGAATTCAGACACATTTTGTTTGTGAGAATGATTTTGTTAGGCACCCTTCCTCTGTTCTACCCCAACTGAGAAACCTACTGGCTAGCATATTATAATTTCAAAGTGGAAATATCCTGGCTTTTCAAATCTGAATCTGCTAGTTCATAAACATTGAGCATTTCTTACTGATGGCATGTGTTATGTCAGATGGCACATCGAAAAAGATAAGGCATGGTCTTAGCCTTGAAGGAATCTGCAGGCTCTGGGAAGTCGAGCTCAAATACGGATTTAAAAATAATTAATTTTATAAGATATTTTATGATAAAATACCAAGTGTATGCTGTTTACTAAGGAGATTTGCTATAGAGGCATATGTCTTGACTGCAGAGTTTAGAATGAACTTAAGCTAAAGTGGAACTAAGTGTTTCTACCAGGAGATTTGAGAGCCCTTCTGTCTGTGAATTGGTATATGGATCATTCTGTTTGTGAACCAGACAACTGTGAAAGATCATTAAAAGCAAATAGATGGAAAATGTACTGAAAGTTAAAGAGTTATTAAGGGTATTATGATAAGGGTGGGCATTTGTGGCGCCTCCTGAGGATATCTAAATAACAAATATTTAGATATTTCCACACTTGTGCCATTATTGATATATGGTCTCACTGGGTGATTCATAAATAGGTTCACAGAAGTTGGAGAAAAGCTGACAATTTAACCCTTTTTTACATTCAGTGATTTTACTCCTGTAAGAGAAATCTTCCCATCAGAAAACCAGTTAAGACAGGTTTTGCCTAATGCTCTGCCCTCAGAAAATATAGTATATAATTCCCATGCAAAAAAATGCATCAAAGAGAGAAACACCAGCTTGCTGACACTCTCATAATGGAGTATGGCCAAGGCAATTGTTGATCTCTTACAGCTTTTTGAAGAGTTAGCTCAGCAGTTAAGCTCTGAATAGGTCCACCCTTCTGTTATTCAGCCAGCAATCTGCTCCCTTCCAATGAATGGAATAAAAGCTGAGAGGCAGAATTTCATCTTTGTTCAAATTAGAAACCTGTCTCCAATAAGCTGGGTCCCTTTTTTCTCCGTGCAAATCTTCTACTAACAAGGGAAGAAAAAATATCTTGAATGTGTAGTATGCCAATCATTCCATCAGCTATAAACCTCACTTGGTAATTTTTTTTGTCTTTAATTGAGAGCCTCGATGTGAATGCTATATGCAAATCCATTATTCTTAGTATTACTACCTATAATTAACACTGCCCAATGGAATTTTAAAAATATTTATAAAAAAGGCAACAGAGTAACAATTACCATTATACCCAACTAATCTCCTCCTCCATGTTTTCATCAAGAGAGCCATGTTGTTACTTCAACAGGCACAGTGTTGTGGTGACTTTTGTGATACAAATAAAGCAAGACTAAAATTCTAATTGTGAAATTTAAAAGGAAAGTAATTGCTTAGTGTTGGTTAATTCCATCTTTGTGTGATGACAGCAGCTGCGTTTTCCTGCCTTGTGTATTTTAACAGATGGCATTATTTCTTATGGAGTGTTACAGTAGCGACCGAGGTGACACTGAAGGAAAATTCTGTGACAGTATGTTAAGTAAGATATTACTGACAACCCTGCCAAGCGACGATGCAGAACTGCACGTTTCAAATCTCTTCTCACCTCTGTAGCCCCCACCAAATGCTTTCCATTTGCGGCATGTGGAACCAGAAAAGAAAGATGAATGGAAAATTATGTTCCTTTTCAAATTCACTTGTTTACGTATCATTAATAGACCTGGGATGAAGGCCCAAATCTGGCAAAAAGGTGCTTTTATCAATCCAGTATCATACTGTTGTACCTTTCTGCTAAAGGTAAGAAAATGGAGAAGCAGGGATAGGCCCGAGTTCTAGACCAGAATCTGCTGCCAATCACTTTTCTCTGGATTGATTTCATTTGTTTTGTAAAAGGCTGGAGTTGGGCTGTGATATATGTCTTTAGGGCCCTTTCTGCTCCAACTCTCTGTGATCCTGAAAGTCCTGAGCTTTGTGCTTTTGGAATACCAAAGACAAAGTGCATAGGATGGAATCTAGATTACTCTATGTGCTACTCATGATGTAGTGCAATGTAAAGACCAATGGATCACAAATCAGGAGATCTGGCCATGATTCAGCCCTGATGCAGGCCACTGAATTAATCTGTGTCAGCTTCTTGAACTCCTTCATAAGGCTGTAGTCAAGGTCTAATAAGACTATGCTACTGAAAGATGACTAATTAATATTATAAACATTGCATAACTGCCCTGTGCTAGATATTGTACCAAGTGCTGGGGATTTGATGGTCTTTATCTTGGAGGAAGTCATCTAGTTGGAGAGACAGATAAGTAACTGGATAGTTATAGTAGAATTTAACAGGCTCTTTGTTAGGCACAAATACAGAGTAATATGAAAGTCTATAGGAGGGGCAGCTCACCCAGCTGTGGGCACAGAAGGCTTCCAGGAAGAAGTAGATTCTAAGTTAAGGCAAATATGAGTAGAAGAGGGAGGGACAAATAATATGACCAGCAGTTTCTTGAGCCAAGATTCAGAAATCATTATGGTTTGGTTTACCTTCACTCCTGGTCTTAATAATAGGAGCCGACTAGAATCTTGGATCTTGATGAGCAAGAAACACTCTTATTTAAATATCTTGTGATGATTTATACCCCACATCATTTCTAAAACAAATTGTTTTAAAAGCTTGAGAAGTGATATTTAAGAGAATACTGCCATTGACTATCAGACTCTAAACATGAGCTTCAAAAATCCTCTCCAGACTTTTCTCTTTACAAATGCCATGTGAGACCCAAGGAATTTTGTGGTGTGCTTTGAAGGGAGGTATGAATGGATCTACTTTGATTGGTAAATGGAGAAATGATTGTGGCATTATATACAATATGAAATTTTGGCTTTCTTTAATAATCTCTAGGAGAAGGGCTGCCAGCTTGTTGCCCCGTGAATAATAAATCTGACTCATCCCCTCTCCCTGCAGGCTGACCCTCCTCCATACTAATGTTTGACATTTTACAGTTTAATTAGAATCATCCTCTAAGTAGCACACCACCAAGAGAATGCTGGAATTTCTTCCTGCAATGTGATTCTGAGTAAAGGGCGGTTCACCAAATCTGCCATTGTCTGTACCATGTTTCATGTAGCTATATGGAGACTTAAGAGTGTTAGTGAGACATCTGGTGAGAATATGGTTAAGTGGGAGAGAAAAGAGCCTTTGACTTTCGGAACAGAAACTGAGCTACATCTCTAAACTTGGTGGGAGAATGTCCTGCTTCCTCATTTCTCCTTAAACCTTTGTTCTTTCATGAAATTGCAAACAGTAAATGCCACAGTAACCTTTGTGAACCCAATTACTTCTCTACCAGAGTTATTTGTATTTGCATTTTGGACCCATTGTGTCCTCCAAGTTAAAAGAAAGAGCCAGAGTTTAGCTGGGATATGGTATTATAAACCTTTAAATATTTTTAGTGTTCAAACCTAGAACTCCAGACCACCATATTTGTCTTTCTTCTTGGATGTCTTAATGGCATCTAAAATGCAGTGTGTCTGTGCTGACTGAATGATATCTCATCCTTCTCTTAAATCCTCCCTCTGGGGTCTTTGTTTCAGAGTTTCAGGGTAACAATGGTGTTCTTTACCGTGATTCTTTTGGGAGTAGCACTGTTTTTGTTTTGATTCAAGCCTTGACTATCCTTTCCATTTTTCCATTTCCTGCAAGGAACCTGGGCATCAACTAGAGATCAACCAAGATCTCAAAGGGGAAAAAATTTGATATTTTCCCAGTACAGAAAGCTGCTGTGTTATTTCTCTCCTGGAGAAGGGGAGAAAGACGAAAGAGGAGGGAATTGAAGCAAAAGTAAGAAGGAAGGAAAACAGAAAGATAAGAAGGAAAAGAGGAATATAGATAATTGAGGTGCGTAGAAGTGAAATTCCACAGTGATAGGTTTGGAGGCCAATGGATATTTTAAGAAAAAAGTGGTTTAAAATTCTCAATAAAAGCTATTTGTCTTAAAATGTAAACTTTTCTTTATCTTCATTGTTAAATTTGTGCAGGATATAAATAAATGTGTGTATGTGTATTTGTGTGTGTGTAGAAACCAGTGGAAAGATTGAGTTTTATGTCTAGGTTGACATGGAACACAGCAGAGACAACAGGAGAAGAGAGAGAATACAAAGCCAGAGGATGGTTTGTTTCTAGGTGTTATAGCAATTTTTTGAGGACAGTGGATTTCTACAGATTCTGGAATTGGAGGTTCAGGGAAATTGTACTCAGATCTTCAAGATAACTGGGACACCAGGTATCATCTGAGTCAGCTGTGTCTGCTGCATAAGGTAAAACACATAGAACTTGACCTTGACAACCGCACATACCCCACACCCACCATCTTCCCTAATCTTCCATATCTAATCTTCTTACTTATTGGGCTTGGCTATTCTCTTACCATTTATTTTTTGAGCCTGGAACTCAGAAAATTATATTCTCTAGGCAAAGTAGACAATTTTATTCAGAGTATCTGTAAACAAGAATGAGCAGGCTATTAGAAGTTTTTTTTGGTAGGGAGAAGAATAGAGATTAAATCCACTGTGGGATATAGCCACCCCAAATCACTTTAACACATAAGTTGTAATGGTGAGGTTTAAATCATAAGGAACACCAAGGTTTCTCTATGATGTCTCTAGCAGACCTTACAATGCTGGATTAAAGGTGGCTGAAAATTCTTTGCTGCATGTCTTGTCAAGGGGTGATATCTTTTTTCCCTCTCCTTGAATCTAGTTTGGCCCTTTAATTGGTTTTAATTAATAGAACATAAAGGAAGTGTTTCTATGAAACATTTGAGCCAGGGTCTTTAGAGGTTGGCAGTTCTCTCTCTGGATATTTCCTCTTGAGATGTAGTTGCCATGTAAGAAAGTCTGATTTTCCTGAGACCATAATGCTGTTAGTAAAACTCATGTAGCTACTTGTAGAGATAGATATAGACAAAGAGGTAAAGTGGGGCATCAAACATGTGAGTGAAGACTTAGACTTTTAGCCTCGCCTACCACTAGCTGATGTTACATGGAGCAGAACAACCATCCAGCTGAGCCTAGTTCTTAATAATGACCGATAGAATTGTGAGCAAATAAAATGGTTGTTGTTTAAGTTACTAAGTTTGGTGTAGTTTTTAATTCAGTAATAGATAGCTGAAATGATTATATATGGAGGCAACAGAACTATGCCACGTGGTTCTAGAAGAGATGCTCTTAATAGTTCTGCTGAGGTTTGACCTCAAAGCCAGCCATGCTTACCCAAAAATATGTGACAAAGTGAAAAATAATGAGTATTAACGTAGTTTTAATGGTTTATTCAGCATATTCTCATTTAATTCTTATGACTATTCTCTGAGGTAGACCTTATCTCATTTTCACAGATGGGGGAAATGAGTCTCAAGGGCCACAGAGAAGTAAGTTATATTCAAATCCAGGTATTCTGCCTATATATTGTTGTTTCCTAAATATGTCTAGAATCAGTCAAGGCAAGACTTAAAAAGCTTCCCATTAGTAATTTAACAGTTGTTTAACATGGAGTGACAAAGGAACTCAGCAAGTTTCTTTCAATACTTGTCACCTAGTCTGTGCCCGTTATTGTAATTTGACCAGTTGCTCGAATAAGTGGCTAGGGTAAAGTTGAGTCTTTAAGCCAAACTAAGTAAAATGCAAAACTACTGCCAGAATCTAGATTGTCTGGAAATTTGTATTCCAAATATTTGGCTCAAAAATTTGCATCAGAAGTTTGTGAGGGAGTAAGTTCTTCAAAAAGAAACTGGTCATAACACAATTATTCTTTGACCTTATGAAGTAATTATGCAATTTTATAGTTACTTCCCATGATAGGGAAAATTATATCTCTTTTGGATCATGACCAATAGTGTGGCATGTGTAATTCTACTTTACTTTTTTTAGTATTATGATCAATTTAAGATGAAAATATCTTCTGTATCCAAAACTTAGGAGTGAACAATTTCTAAGTACATTGCTTGTAGTGTGACCTAGATAATGTGATGACAGCCCTTTGGAACAACATCAAGATCACTCCATATATGTGCCCTTTATAAGCAGGCATCTCAATATGACAGCTTGAATTATACACAAGGTTTTTCGTCTATTAATACATACTCAAACAACCCCCAAACTCACTTTAAAACATGGACCAATATGAGATCCTTTACGGTTGGTTTTACAACTTGCCCAACCTGGAAGGATAGGCCAGGAGGGTATTCTTAGATTAAAACTCAAAATGAAGGAGGCATAAGGCAATAGGACTAACATGGTAAAGACAACTCAAGTCATCATATGTAGCAGATTTGAGGATAGCACTCAGATCCTAAATACCAGCCATACTATTTAGCTCTCCCTATGTGTAACACAGAATGAATGTCAGCATAGCCAGAAAGGAATTGTGGAACTTCTTTACCCTAGTGACACCAGCTATTCCTACACAGATTGGTTCTAAAAATTGCCATTTTAAAGGTTAACTTCAATTAAGTTTAATGACAGCATATGATATCTGTATCCAAGTTTCTTTATCTGACCTCTTATTGTTTGGACATTTAATGTGCTTTCATATTTTATTTTCTCCCTTTTGAAAACAATCTTGTACTGGAATTTATAAATAAGTCTTTATACACCTACATCATGATTTTCTTAGTGGAAATTTCTAAAATTAGGATGGCTGCATGAAAGTATTAGGCATTTTAAATGAATGGTTATATAAAATATTTTTGAAGTGTCATGGATAGGAGAGTCATTATCTGTCATATTGGTTAAATTTATCTTAGAGTGAAAATAATTCAGATTAACCTAAATATTGAAGGAATATGATATCACCAGACACTAATACAGAAGACAACCAGCCTCCTAGAATTGACCCTAGAATGAAAACAAAATCTCTATGATGGCATTTCTTGTATTTTAGGAAGATCAGGATTTAGCATCATACAGCACCTCCTGATAGAAACAAACCTGGGTCATAGCCGGAACAAGGCTCTGATAATATTAAGGCACCAATAAATATTTAATTTTAATGTTCATCTCAGTGCCAAATATTGCACCTGGAGGTAATATCTGATTGGATCTGGACCAAGGGATGGATGAATGAACACTGGCTGTGAACACTGATTTATAAATGTTTTACTTTATTTAAACTATTCTTTCGGATTACCCCTCTAAATGTATTCTATACTGTAGTTCTCTACTTAAACTTTTCAATTGTTTTCTGTTTTTAACCTCTCCCTTTAGAATTGCTCATGATTTTCCATTCCACCTGCTTGGGATAAATGTTTATTGTCTTGCTTTCTTCTGCTTCTTGCCTTTTCTTTGCATGCCATGACAAATTCTTTGTTTCACTTGGACACTGGTGATACTTGAAACATGTTGATGACATACTAAAGTTACCTTTCATTTTATCTCTTTCTAAATATCAAAAAGGATGTTGATTTAAAATGCAATTCAGTTGCTAAAACCACTAAAAAGAAAATGAAGTATTCTTTCATAGTTGGAGGATTAGCAAATGCTTCCTGATTTTTGTTTTTCCTCTGTCTTCTCTGAAGTGAAGAGGGAGAGGATCGAAGAAACTAAACTTAATAGAAGGATTATTTAGAGAAAACTTGTTTTTAGGTAACGTTATATACGTGATAAGTTGAATCAATTACCACATTACTATTAAGAAATTCCTCTGATCTTATTGAATGAGTTATATCTAAAAATAGCTTTATTACTTTTAAATTTAAACATGCTGGTTACTTTAAAAACTCACACCATTAGAAAGGTATAAAGATTAATATGAAAATAACCACATGGAATTACTTCACTAAGGGATAACCACTGTTAATACGTTTATGAAAATTCTTTTTGCTATTTCTTCTGAATGCCTGCATACACACATATGTGCCTACATACCCAGTTTATGTAATTTAGATCAAACTGGATACTGTACTTAATATATATGCATATAATATGTATTTTACACTGATTTTGAGCATTTTTCTCATGACAGGAAAGATTCTATATTATTTTTAATGGCTGTAGGATATTGTATTATTTATCCTATAATTTGCTTCAATAACACTTAAGAGAAAAATAACAGTTTTGTTTCTTTTTCCCTCACTACATGCTTCCTTTTTTCCTTTACTTTCTGCCTAAGGTGCCAGCCAAAATGGTCTCTTAAAAGGGCATAATAATCGAAGTTTTCATCAACAAATCTTAAGTGCCTGATTTTCTATTGCATTTTCAATTCAGATATTTTGGTATTTTTCATCCTTGCCAATCTGATATATGCTTTAACTTGCATCTCTTTTGATTATAAGAAAGAACATCTTTTCATGATTGCTGACCATTTTTAAGTTTTTCATTTGGGTAATTGTCTATCCTTGTCCTATTACATTTTTTATTCTAAAGAATTTCTTTGAGTTCTTTGCATATTAAAGATGCTTTATGAATATTACTCCCAAGTTTGTATTTTTATTTTAAAAATATGTTCAGTATACTTTATTTTCCTCTTATAAAGAAGTCCTTAGTTTTATGTGCTAAACTTATCACTGTTTTTGTTTTATGCTTCTGAATTTTTATGATATGCTAAAAGATTTTCCTCACTGTATTTAATACAAACCAAAAGCTCCTAGATTTTGTTTAGTAATTTTATAGCTTAATTTTACTCTTTAAATAAATGAGATAATGTTCCAGCATTACTGATTTTTCCTCCAAATGAATAGTTTATTGTCCTAAACAATTGGAAATATTTTCTACCAAATGACCAGTTTATTGCTCCAATGACTTTATTGAACAATAATTGGAAATATTTTAAAACTCTATTTTGCCAAGTTTTCAAAATTATTTAGTTGGAATTTTGAATGAGCATTTGAATACATTTCTATAATGTTTTAATTGAATTCAACATATGACAATTTAGAGAAATTTATGTTTTTATAGTGCAATTCTGCTCAGAGCATTTATTCATTTGTTTATTCACATCTTTCTTCTATTACGTATTTTTGTAGAGTTTTGCAGGCTTGCTAATCATTTTGCCAACTTATCAATATGGTACCTAGTGGCTTTTTAATTTCATTGGTACTAACTAAAAAAAGAACATCTTGTTATATTATTGTTGATCACTTTCTTTTTTCTGTGGGGACTTGCCAGTTTATGTCCTCTTGAATTTAAAAAAAAATTGGGAGTTCCCATCATGGCTCAGTGGAAATGAATCTGACTAGCATCTATGAGGACACAGGTTTGATCTCTGGCCTCGCTCAGTGGGTTAAGGATCCAGAATTGCGATGAACTGTGGTGTAGGTTGCAGACATGGCTCAGATCTGGCATTGCTGTGGTTGTGGTGTAGGCCAGCAGCAAACAAATCTGATTCAACCCCTAGCCTGAGCCATGGGTGCAGCCTGAAAAGACCAAAAAAAAAAAAATTTGTAAGAATTCTTTGCAACCTGTTGTCATATGTTTTTAAATATTATTTTCCAGGTTGATTTTGTTTTCCAAATATGTTTTTAGTGCTTCTATTTTTCTGTTATAAGGAAGTGTTTTATTTTATGTAGTCACTTTATCAGTCTTTTTGTTGACTGTTTCTTGATTTTTATGCCAAAAAAATGTATTATGTTTATTCTGGTGTGGTGGGACCTTTTTTTTTTTTTTCTTTTCATTTTGGAATTCTTTCTCTTTTATTTATTGATTTTTTAAATTTACCCAATACATTTTTTTTCTATTGTACAACATGGTGACCCAGTTGCACATACAAGTATACATTCTTTTTTTTCACATTATCATGCTCTATCATAAGTGACTAGACAGAGTTCCCAGTGTTACACAGCAGGATCTCATTGCTAATCCATTCCAAAGGCAATAGTTTGCATTTATTAACCCCAAGCTCCCAATCCATCTCACTCCTACCCCGTCCCCCTTGGCAACCAAAAAATCTATTCTCCAAGTCCATGATTTTCTTTTCTGTAGAAATGTTCATTTGTGCCATGTATTAGATTCCAGATATAAGTGATATCATATGGTATTTGTCTTTCTCTTTCTGACTTATTTCACTCAGTATGAGAGTCTCTAGTTTCATCCATGCTGCTTCAAATGGCATTATTTTGTTCTTTTTTATGGCTGAGTAGTATTCCATTGTGTATATGTACCACATCTTCCTAATCCAATTGTCTATCGATGGATATTTGGGTTGTTTCCATGTCTTGACTGTTGTGAATAGTGCTGCAGTGAACATGTGGGTGCATGTGTCTTTTTTAAGGAAAGTTTTGTCTGGATATATGCCCAAGAGTGGGATTGCTGGGTCATATGGTAGTTCTATGTATAGTTTTCTAAAGTACCTCCATACTGTTCTCCATAGTGGTCGTACTAACTTACATTCCCACCAACAGTGCAGGAGGGTTCCCTTTTCTCCACACCCCCTCCAGCATTTATTTGTGGACTTATTAGTGATGGCCATTCTGACTGGTGTGAGGTGGTATCTCATGGTAGTTTTGATTGGCATTTCTCTAATAATCAGGGATGTTGAGCATTTTTTCAAGTGCTTGTTGGCCATCTGTATATCTTCCTTGGAGAAATGTCTATTCAGGTCTTTTGCCCATTTTTCCTTTGTGTTCTTGGTTTTTTTGCTGTTGAGTTGTATATGTTGTTTTTATATTTTAGAGATGAAGCCATTGTCAGTTGCATCATTTGAAACTATTTTCTCCCATTCTGTAAGTTGTCTTTTTGTTTTCTTTTTTGGTTTTCCTTTGCTGTGTCAAAGCTTGTCAGTTTGATTAGGTCCCATTGGCATATTTTTGCTTTTATTTCTGTTGCTTTGGGAGACTGACCTGAGAAAACCTTCATAAGGTTGATGTCAGAGAATGTTTTGCCTGTGTTCTCTTCCAGGAGTTTGATGGTGTCTTATCTTATATATAAGTCTTTCAGCCATTTTGAGTTTATTTTTGTGCATGGTGTGAGGGTGTGTTCTAGTTTCATTGATTTGCATGCAGTTGTCCAGGTTTCCCAGTACCACTTGCTAAAGAGTTTGTCTTTTTCCCATTTTGTATTCTTGCCTCCTTTGTGGAAGAGTAATTGACCATAGGTGTCTGGGTTTATTTCTGGGTTCTCTATTCTGTTCCATTGGTCTGTATGTCTGTTTTGGTACCACTACCACACTGTCATGGTGACTGTGGCTTTGTAATATTGCCTGAAATCTGGGAGAGTTATGCCTCCTGCTTGGTTTTTGTTCCTCAGGATTGCTTTGATAATTCTGGGTCTGTTGTGGTTCCATATAAATGTTTGGATTGTTTGTTGTAGTTCTTTGAAAAATGTCCTGGGTAATTTGATAGGGAAGGCATTGAATCTGTAGATTGCTTTGTGTACCTTTAGATTTCAATCATTCTAGTGAGTGTGTAGTGGTATCTCACTGTGGCTTAAATGTGCCTGTCTCTAATGAGTAACGATGTTAAGCATCTTTTTATGTATTTTTTTTTTTTGCCATCTGTATATCTACTTTGGTTAAGAGTTTGTTAAGTACTTTGCCCAGTTTTTACTGGATTTTTTCCTCTTATGATTCAGTTGTACAGCATCAGAACATATTCTAAGTACAAGTTCTTTTTGGGTATATATTTTACAAATATTTTCTCCCAGTCTGTGCTTTGCCTTTTCATTTTCATTACATTGTTCCTTAGAGAGCAAAATACTTTAATTTTATGTCCAATTTATCAATGTTTTCTTTTATGGAGTATGATTTTTGGTGTCCTACTTAAAAAAAACTTTGCTAAGTACAAGGTCTCTGATATTGTTCATGTTTTATTCTATACATTTTATAGCCTTAGGTTTTACCTTTAGTTCTACATATTTATCTGAATTAATTTTATACATGTCATGAGTTAAGTTTCATTTCTTTTTTTACATAGCTATCTAATTGTTCGTTGAAAAGATTATCTTTTTTTCCCCATTAAATAGCCTTGGAACTTTGGCAGTGATCAATTGACCATACATATGTTATTTTTGTGGGTTGGAATCTGTTCTCTTCCATTAATCTATATGTCTACATTTATGGCAACCACACTGTCTTGATTACTACAACTTTGTAAAGTCTTGTTCTTCTTTTTAAAAAATTATTCTAAAACTTTTTCACTTCCTTAGAAACTTTAAAATCAACGTCTGTTTCCACACAAAAGCCTGCTAGAATTATACCAATTCACCTATTGTATATGAATCTTATGACCATATATTGTTATTCACTTCTGCTGATACTTTGATACTTTTGTCATACATTTTACTTCTGCATATAGAATGAGCTCACAGTGCGTTTTATTCTTTTTGCTTTAAATAGTTATCCCTTAAGCTGATTTTTAGAATAAGAAAAAATATCTTTTATAACTATGTATATATTTACAATTCTTAGTATTTTTATTCGTTTCTTTGCTTAAATCCTTATTTCCTTTGGATATCCTTTGCCTTTTGCTTGAAGGATTTCCTTTATTATTTCATATCGTGTTGGTCTGCTGTCCATGTAATCGTTCAGATTTTGTATGCATGTAAAAGTTTTTATTTTGCCTTTGATTTTGAAGGACATTTCCCTGGGTCTATGGTTCTAGGCTGACAGCTGTTTAACTTCAGAAACTTACAGTTGTTGCCCCACTGTGTTCTGGCTTCTGTAGTTTCTGATAAGTCTGCTGTCATTCTTCCTTTTTCCTAATAATTAATGTACCTTTTTTTCCCTCTTAATACTTCTAAGATTTTCTCTTTTTCACTGTTTTGAAATAATTTTATTATAATGTCTGTTTCTTTTTGATAAGATATCATTTTTTTCATCTTCCTGGTGCTCGAGGTTCTGTTGAAACTGTAAATTTGTAGTTTTAAGCAAATTCAGAGATTATTTGGCCATTATTTTTTAAAAATATTTTTGTTTCCTCCCTATTTCTTATCTTTCTGTGATTCCATTCAGATATATTTTCGAGTGATTGAGGTCGTCTCACAGTTCCCTAATAACCTCAACACTTTTTTTCCTCATCTTTTTTACTTGAATCTTTTACTTCTTTCAGGCATACAAAGACATCATTTGTTAAATAATAGTAATTTACCCTCCTCATTTCCAATAATTATGTCCTCAAAAAGTTGTATATATATAAAAATATGAAATAAGGGCATTGATAACATAAATTACTATTTATTGTTGTCTTTGACTTTCATAGGAATGATTCTGCAGATTGACTATTAACCTTGAAGCTGGCATATGCTTTGAGTTTAATTTTTATCATGTTATAGGAATATCTGTCAAATACTTTCTTAGCATCTGCTGAGTTATTAATATTATATTTCTCCATTGACCTTTTAATATGGTGAATTATTTTGATATATTTTAAAATAATGCATCATTGTATTCTTGACATGATCACCACTTAGTAATGATTCATTAGTTATTCTTTCAGTGTAGTGCTAGATTCAACTTGCTAATTTTTTTATATTTCTTTTGCTTTATGAATGGGATTGGTCTTTTTCCAATGCTTGATATGTACCTACATATAATTTGAGTACACAATACTTTGTTGTTAGATAATATTAGCGATCTTTTCAATTTTTTTTTCCAAGACCACTTTGTGTCAGGCATTGTGTTGAGCAACAGGAATTTAAAGACAAATATTCTCTGGTTTCTGTTTTGCAGGAACACACCATCTAGTAGAGGAGAGAAATGAGGAAATAGACATTTCCAAAATGATGTGGAAGTGCAGTAGTAGAGACAATATCCTAGGTAACCTAGGAGTACAAAGTGGATGTTTATGGAATTTTTATGGCTTAAACATATGGTTGGTCAGTCAACTTTGGTTTACTCTCCTTGTTCAGAAGAAAATTTTTAGGAGAGGCTTCACAGGGTAGTTGATGTTTGATATTACTGATAATTAAAGGAATAGAAGCCAATTTCTTTCCTCTGAGAAAAACAAACTACTTAAAGAACTAGAAAGTGAGAGACTTGATTTTACTGTATCTTTCTTTTTCATAATCAACACCTGCAATTTCAAATGGAATTTTTTTTGCCTTCATGAATTTGTTATGAGTGTTAGTTAGTTCCTGAATTTTTTCCAATTCCTTTACCAAAATCAAC
Organism: Phacochoerus africanus; assembly: GCF_016906955.1. Lineage (NCBI taxonomy): Eukaryota > Metazoa > Chordata > Mammalia > Artiodactyla > Suidae > Phacochoerus > Phacochoerus africanus. Next base: position 14,366,670 of record NC_062552.1, read on the forward strand.
TAAACATGGCTATGCCCTGAGTTCAGCAAAACATTTCAGAGAATTATTTAATCCGTAAGTAGTTTGTATCTCAGAGAAATTTAATATTGAGATTCTTACCCTATAATTATTAGAAATTATTTAAATTTAAAGGAAAAACTTCATATGTTGTTCCTACCCCGTGTTTATTTTTCTTTTATATCAGCCTTTCTTTCTATTTTACCTATTCCCTTCATTCTTTTCCCCCTGGTCATATTCCATAGGATAGGAAGGGGGAGAAAGGAACAAATATGTATTGATCATCTATACCACGATATACACTGCTGGACAGTTCACAGCGTGAGGAACCTATGAGGGAATATTCTTGATATCCTCATTTTCTCAGCTGCCCTTTACCTATGGGCACATGACTTAGTAATGGTGAAGCTAGAATTCTAATTCAGATGTGTTGGAGTTCAAAGACTATAGCCTTTCTACTGTACTGTAGCAAGGATTTGGCTTCAGAGTGAAATAAATGTTTCTATATATTTATGACGTACTCATGCCTATATCTATGCAGGTCTAACAACTATTAACAAGCTGAAAATATATGAACCCCTCGAGAAATTCGATAAAAATTTATAGCTGGGCTTTACCCCTAGAGACTCTTGTTCAGTTAGTCACGTAAAGTGCCTTGGAATCTGCATTTCTAAGAAGTTCCTCAGGTGATTCTGATGCCCAGCCAGCTTTGGAAATTAAATTTTATGCCACGCTCCTCAGTGGAAGAAATTAAGTGTGGATGTGAACTCATTAGTGCCTCTCAGAATTACTGTGGTCTTGGGTATTGTCTATGGGTCTGTCTGTATCATAAGCACCGAAATAGAAAATGTGAATGCTCCTTATGAAAGAAAGTGCTGATTTCCCACAGCATCTGGAGGTTTTCATGGATGAACCCAATGTAAAGATGTTATCCTTAATGGAGACTTCTGTTGACCATCTTTTTCTAGGACAGTTCTCAGTCATGGCTGCATATTAGAATGGCAATGTCTGGGCTTCAAATGAAACTGGAATCTCTGGGGTGGGGCTCAAACAGAGATATTTGTTAAAGTACTCCAATGATCCTAACGCATAGTCAGGGTCAAGAACACTGTTTTCTTAAGTAGGCAAAGTGAGTTTGGGTGATGGACTTCTTTTTTTCTTCTGGAAATTGGGAAAAATCCTAATTAAAAGTATTGACTATTTTCCTTTCAAATTTTCAAAAATTCGTATATTTAAGGTGTAAAACATACTCATTTGCTATACATATATAGTGGAATGATTACAACAGTCAGGTTAACATACCTTCTCACATAGTTACCAACTTTTTTTGATGAGAACACCTGAAATATACTGTCTTAGCAAATTTCCGGTGTTCAATACATTATTATTTGTCATTGTGCTATATACTAGATTCTAAACGTACTCATCCTATGTAGCTGTAACTTTCGGGTGCCTTGAACAACATCTCCCCATTTACCCTACCTCCTCATCTATACTGTTCTACTCTCCACTTCTGTGTATTTGATTTTTTTCTTGATTGCACATGTAATCATGCAGTTTTTTCCTTTCTGTGTCTGGCTGATTTCACTTAATTTAATGTCCTTCAGGTTTAGCCATGTAGTTTCAAATGTCTGGATCATATTATTTTTTAAGGCTAAATTATATATATACAATTTTCTTCTTCTGTTCATCCATAAATAGACTTTTAAGTTGTTTTCATATCTTGGCTATTGTAAATAATGCTGCAATCAAGATAGAAGCACACATATCTGAATATTTTATTTGTTTGCATTACTGACACTTTACATATTAAAATGTCGAAGAGAGCAACTGTCTGATTTGAGCTTATATTCTTCTCATCAACTTTACTTGTCTGAAACCACCACAAAAAACACTGCATACTTTTATGCATTCTAAGATGTGTCTTGGGTTTTTAGGTAATCTAGAGGTAATTGTGGACGAATGTATAATAAAAATGTTTTATAACTGCTAATTTAAGCTTAAATTGATCAACTTAGTTTTCTTCCACTTGTGTATTCTACAAATTGTTGTGTCAACTGTGGGTCAGATATTCTATGAAATACTTTAGATACAACTGAAAACCATAGTTCTTGACTTTGTTTCTTTAAAATGGGACAGAGAGAAAGAGGCAATTAAGATAAGTATTAAAAGATAACTAATGGATGCTATAAGAATATTTAGGAGGAGAACCTAACCTCAAAACATTTCAGAAATCTCCAAAAGTCCACTATCTTGCATCACCTATACAAAGGCAAGAGAAAGAATATATGGGAGGAGGTGAGCATTTCTCTGTGACAGAGGATTTACACATATACAGGTACAACTCTCAGTGTGTGTATGTATGTGTATGTGTATGTGTATGTAAATTTTTGAATGATGTCCTAGGAATCTCTGTAATGGTTTTTATGTTCTATTTTTCATCTATGAATAACATGGTTTCATATTATGGTATTATTATTCTTTGTATAGCGATAAGGCAAATAAGACAGTAAAATTGGCACTGCCACCCACATCTCTTGCTCTCCCATAATCATTCTGAGAGGTTGGCAGGTTGGTTCTATAATTCTTATTCCTTGAGATTCAGATTTGGGACAAAGCTTGCTGCACTATGTTGACTCTTAGAATTTGAGTCTCCCTTTTTATGTGAATAAGCTTTATTATTTATTTTAATGATTTTATCATATGTTTTATTTTACACCCTGTCCGCTATCTATACATCAAGGGAAGTTGGATGGCTTTTATTTTCAATGATATTTGAAGATAACTATGCTATGTGATATTTTCTACATTGCAAAATATCTTTCCTTTCATTTCCAAGTATTGCAAATGCCCTTTTGTAAAACAAAACTCTCATTAAGAACCACTGAAATATCATTTTTCCCTAACTTTTTTTTTCTTGAAATTTTTGAGTTGACTCTTGACTTATTTTTTTTTTAAATGCCCTGAGGATTTCCATTCATAATGAAAAAGAAAGAATGAAAGACCGCTTAACAAAAATGTTATTGTCTCTATGAACAGATATGGCAGAAGAATAAAGTCAGTGTTAGGATGATCATCCTTGCCAATATCCTTTCAGGTATACTTTGTAGACTAAACTGAGGGTGAAGGGCAAGGAAAGGCTGGAAGGCATAAGCACAGGCATTCTGTTTTGGCTCAAGGTACTTCAGACCCAGCTAGGGCAGGATTTTCACTTAAAAGGAATTTTTTTCTGATAATATTTTCTTTAGGCAAAGAGCAAAAACTTCTTTTATTAGATGAAGGTGGATTTATAACTGAAGGAAAAAATGAAAGCCAGTATTTTCTCCAAAATGGCCTTGGTATTTTTACTCCTTGGAAACCTGTTTGACTGCCCAGATAAAAGTATATTAGCCTTCTTTATCTTTATATTGGTAACAATATCATTAGACATTTAAACAGAACTATAGAGGGTATTTTTGCTGAGTTATGAAATGTATACACTTTCCTATTCTTTTGACAGGTTCTATGTGGATGCTTCTAAAATATGGCATTTCAAATACATACAAAATGTTTACTTGGTTTTGTCTTAGTGTTGACTTTTAGGATAAAAGGATGCTACTCCTCAAATCCTCTTGGAGGGGGAAACAACAATTTGAATTTTTGCCCCTCTATCCATTGAAAATGAATTTCCAAAATTATTCAACCACCAATTATGCTTGTTTGTTAAAATTTATCAAATCAGCTGTCTACTAGTTTAAATTTGTGTGTGTCTTTTAGTTCTACAGCATGAATTTTAAAAATACTGAGACATTTTTCTGTGATGCTGCAACCGCAAAATGTTCTACAGTCAGGAATTATCGATTGTGGACAGTCACACAGGGGCCACTAGGTTATTACTCTTTCTCCATCTTCCATGAGATTTCCTTTTATCCAGCCTTAGTTAACGGCATGATACTTTCTCAGCATGAACACTGCAGACAGAGGTGGTTACTTTTTTAACTTCTCCTGATTCACATCCTGAAGGGGAAAAGAAATGCTCTACAAATAGGTTGAACCTCAGAGTTTCCTCTAAGAGAGCAAAAGTTTACGTTTGTCAGAACAAAATGAAGAAGCATAGAGGGCAAACGCTGGGTGCTTAGAGTTAAGCACCACCGCCCCTAGACTAATGGGTAATAGAGTCATTAATTCTGCTGATTAACTTGGCCTTGGGGTTCATGGAAATGACATCCACCTCCTTTTTTTTTTTAAGCTCAAACTGTGGAACGAGGGAACATAAAAAAACAAGCTAATTAGAGAGAAATCAGGAGAAAAGAAGCGGAGAGGAGAGAAAGACAGTTTGAGCATTAATGAGACTTGTTTGGGGAGAGAATGTGACAGGCTCTTCAAAAGCATTATTGTCAAATGTGTCACTATTTCATAGATGGCGAGAGCTACCTTTTGAGCTCATGCTGATAGTTAATGATTTGAAACTATAAAAAGATTGAAAAGGTAAAAGGGAAAATGTCAGACTCAACTGGATTTTAATGAGCTTATTATTTTTTTTTCCTAAGGAAAACAGCCTGGAAAGTAGAGAAAGTTCACATTCTTTCTATCCCTCACTCTCTGGATTTTCATTTCTTTCTTAGAGATTCAGTTGGCAAAGGAACAATGGGAGCAAGACATCAAAGGTCTAAACTCAAAGATCTGGGATGTTTTACTTTTCTGAGGAGATGGGTGGTAGTGAGGGCAGCACAGGGGTTTGAATGACACAATAAGGAGAGATTGATGGAGGAGACAGCAATAGTGCTTGTTTGTTTTTTGGGGACGTGCTGAGCAGAAGCCATCTTCACACTGTGAGATGTAACAAAGAAATCCAAAGTGATTACGCAGGTTCATTTGTCAGTAACACTGCTTCAGCTATTGCTATGTGCAACAATGAAATGACAAGGCATTTATTGCTGATGGTTGGTTATTAGTCGCATTATAGGAAACATTAGAGCAGAGTAGGATACATAGACCAGGGAGACAATAGCTTTCTGGGCTCAAAACTCAGCAGGGTTGCCATGTCATTAAATTTGGTAGTGCCAATTTAATTTTTTTAAAAATAAACTGGAAAGAAACTTGGAAAATGAATTCTGTAACCCCATTTTTACTTTAATAGTAACTGTCAGGGTTTCACTCCCTAGGCCCTCAGTTTTGTGTTAGTAGGCTGAACACATAGAGAAGGCTCACGTATTTTCAAAAGAATTGAATGCTAGTGGGAAAATCAAAACCAAATTTCTATTCTTTTGTAGATGATTTTCTTGTGGTCCTTGAAACATTAAATTCTGATTATGGTACAGTACCTAGGAACAAATTACTAATCAGGCACCAGGGTCAAATCAACTGCCTTACTAATGAGTTTCTGATGAATTCCTTTCTGAAATGACAACTGCATTGCTGATTTGAAAGTGGTAGCCCGGCTCATTGCAAAGCAACAGGGCAACAGGGCTGCTTAAAAGATAGGGACCTGAATTCTCTTTTGTTTCTTCCCAGTTCCTTTTTCAGCATCCACTGATGCAAAAAGATCTGAACTTACTATGTGCATGTATCTGAGCTTGCTATGTCCAAATGTGTATTTTGGTATCTACCTACCTGTAGAAGGATTGTAAACAGAACAGCATTGAAAGAAAATAACCATCTGAAGAAGATCTTGAGGGTAAGAGCAATTATTAAAAAAAGAATTCTTGGAGTTCCTGCTGTGGTGCAGTGGGTTAAGAATCTGACTGTAGCAGCTTGGGTCCTGCATAGGTATAGGTTTGATCCCTCACCTGGTGCAGTGGCTTTAAGGATCTGGCATTGCTGCAGCTGTGGAGTAGTTCGCAGCTGTGACTTGGATTCAGTCCCAGGCCTGTGAACTTCCATATGTCACAGGTGCATATGTATAACTGACTCTGTTGTATATTAAAAATTATCACAACATTGTAAAACAACTATAATTCAATAAAACTTTAATAAATGAAAAAATAAAGAGATGGAAGTTGAGAAGGGTTTTCTTTTCTTTTTTTTAAATCCTTTCTAGGCGTTCCTGTTGTGGTACATTGGGTTAAGGATCTGGTTTTGCCACAGCTGTGGTATAGGTCGTAGCTGTGGCTTGGATTTGCTCCCTGGCCCAGGAATTTCCATATGCCATGGATGCAGCCAGAAAACAAACAAAAACTTTCTATCCAGAATTTCAGAACACATTAAAACAGTAATTCATTCTCAGATCAACCCCATGTTATTACGAAAATTTTGCTCCAGGGTAAATGGAGGTATGGAGGTTTAAATAAACTTGACCAAAGTTTTAGTCATTATCCAGCTTAAGATCAGAAGCTTGGGTATGTATTTCAGAACTTGGACTTCTGATCAAGGCAATAGGTGCACACTCTTATTAATTTTAAATGATTTTCCTCCCAGATATTGTGGATTATTAAAACACAAGTTTTTCAATGGCAAGCAAGATGGAGGCCCCTAAGTCTGTTCTTTGGTACTGGGCATGTTCAAAATCCTGTATGAAGCATGGGAGACATTTTTATAAAGTTTATTGGAGAAAATAAGAGTTGGTTCCAAATGGAAAGTGTATTGTTTCATGGGGATTGTCATTTCCCTGAGGGCTCTGTGGAGGAATTTCCTCTCGAAAAACGCTTTCCTGATCTCTGAGAACTATGTTAAATATCTCTCCTTTGTGCTTTTCTGTCTTTGCACTTTGCACATTTTATTAAAATTGGTTGTTTACTTGGCTGTTCTTTTCAATTTAAGGATACAATACTAAGGGAAAAAAAGTACAACTATTTAAAATGGTTGATCTTATTTGTCAGCAGAATTTTAAAAGAAGAAACAGTGATTTAGATAAATCTAAATCAGTCTCAGTCTTTCTGTCTTATTTCCCCTACTCTTTGTCATCTTAAACTCCCTGACCACTCCCCAGTTTCCCTCTGCTCTTATTCATAGAAAATCTTAGAGACTCTGTTCATGCTCCCTCTGCTCTGTCTCCTACCAGTCGTCGACTTTTAAGTGACATCTAATTCCAAACAGAATGTAAGTATCTTTCTTTTTTTTTTTTTGTCTTTTGCCTTTTTAGGGCCACACCCATGGCATATGGGGGTTCCCAGGCTAGGGGTCCAATTGGAGCTGTAGCTGCCAGCCTATGCCACAGCCACAGAAACCCCAGATCCGAGCAATGTCTGTGACCTACCCCACAGCTCACGCCAACGCTAGCTCCCCGACCCACTGATCGTGAGGCCAAGGATTGAATCTGAACCTGCAACCTCATGGTTCCTAGTCGGATTCGTTTCTGCTGCACCACGATGGGAACTCCAGAATGTAAGTTTCTAAAGACAAAATTTAATCCTTTTTCAGTATCTTGCCTTTCATAGCCATGCTATAGAATATTTTGAGAATTTGTTGGGAAGAGAAAATATTTGATTTCTGAATGACCTGGATATGTTCCTAAAAGGAAAGAAAAAATGGAGGTCCACCATTATCTTTTATCTGAGGTGCTTTCATGGGATTTTAAATAAGTTCCCGTTTTAGTGAAGTGACTTGGCAGGCATGCATGAGGTGCTGGGTAGTTTACAACTCCCTTCATGTATATTTCCATTAAAATTTAATCCCTACTGTGCAGATGCGTAAACTGAGGAACAAAGAGGTCTTGTCCAAAGGCAGCTTCCTGCTTCAGTATTTACTCTATTATTAAAAAATTATGAAAATCTAGACTCCAAAACAAGCTCTTCAACTTGCACGTTTACTAAGTGTTATGGTATTATTATTGTTGCTATATTTTGCACCAAGAGGTCCTCAGAAAAAGGTGCTACCTAAATGAATCTCAAATATCCACTTTTTTTTTTTTTTGTCTTTGTGCCTTTTCCGGGGCCGCTTCCTGCGGCATATGGAGGTTCCCAGGCTAGGAGTCCAATCGGAGCTGTAGCCACCAGCCTACACCACAGCCACAGCATGTGGGATCCGAGCCACGTCTGCAACGTACACCACAGCTCATGGCAATGCCAGATCCCCAAGCCACTGAGCAAGGCCAGGGATTGAACCCGCAACCTCACGGTTCCCAGTCAGATTCATTAACCACTGCACCAGGACCGGAACTCCTCAAACATCCACTTTTAATGGCTGTTCCTAAAGGCAGACCAACTGGGAGTTCCCATTGTGGCTCAGCAGAAACGAATCTGACTAGTATCCATGAGGATGCAGGTTCCATCCCTGGCCTTCCTAAGTGGGTTAAGGATCCAGCATTGCCACAAGCTGTGGTGTAGGTGGCAGACCCGCTTGGATCTTGTGTTGCTGTGGCTGAGGCCTAGGCCAGCAGCTACAGTTCTGATTCAACCCCTAGCCTGGGAACCTCCATACGCTGTGGGTGTGGCTCTAAAATGACCAAAAAAAAAAAAAAAAAAAAAAGGAGACAAACGATTCTAGAGGTGTGCAGAGGTTAAATAGCAAAAAATAAAGGCATATGAATAATTTAAATGGCATTTGATTTAGGAGGAGTTCAGTATGGCTGGATATAAACCTGTGTATACTTTCAATTCTGAGTAAAAGAAAAAAATTTAAAGTAATTATAAAAGAAAAATACCATCTTGACCACCTAAACAGAAAAAGTGTCTTAATGATATGAGGGCTAAGCAAATTGCCAGTGTGTATGTGAGAGTGTAAGCATGTGTGTGTATTTCTGTAGAGATATAAGACTTGCCAAATTTTTGCCAGTGGTGCTAACTAGGAGAGTTATTGAGCAATCACAGTGAGGGTTCCAGGGATCCACAGCTGGAATCTGTGCAGGTGCAGCTTTCTGGTTGCTGGCCAGCATTATTTTGCAATACTGCTGGCGGTATCCACTTTTAAATAGAAACATGATTGCACTTTATTTTAATATTTCTCCCTTCTATTTTTTCCTCCTACTGTAAATCAACCCTGCTCTGAGCCTAAAATCCTTGCCAAGGTTTCTGGTAACAGATTAAGCCCACTGGGTTGAGGCTTTTCAGTGCTTGGAAACACACTAAGTTTACTGTGGTTGGTTTAGTTCACATTCCTGGGTGAGAAACTCTTAACTACACAAAGCGAACTTTTTTTAGGGCTTTGTGACATTTGGAGATGAACTGTTTCACTACTCCCAAGATCATGGCAGGTAACAGGTCTCTATATGACCAAATTAAGACTGGTCCTTTCTTCTAGTTTGCTGTCTTGCCCTGTAGGTTCTTGCAGGGTTCTTTAATGAAGTCGTTGGGAATCAGATTTCTCTTTAGAACAGTAATTGAAGTAGCTTAGGCTTAGGAATACTGTCAGACACTATAGTAAAGACTTTACATATATTGATTCATTTAATCTTCATGCCGACTCTATGAGGTAGGTACTATTATTATGTGATTGTACAACTGGGGAAACTGAGAGACACATAAATTAGGTTATTTGCTCCAGGTCACATAGATTGTAAGTAGATAAGCTAGAATCTGAACACAGAAAATCTAAAATTAAAGTCCGTCTTCTTAACCACTTAGCTATACTGCATTCCATCTTGGAAGTTGGAGACTGTCTCTGTTTATACCAAGCCAATATCAGCTTCACCTGCTACTCTCTCTTCAAGAGCTATTTGTGTGCGTATATGTCTCCTCAACTGGACCTTGAGCTTTTTAAGGGTAAGAGATAGGTTTTTAATCTCTGTATCTGTCCCTCCCATACAGAACTGGACTTTTCTTTAGTAAGTATTCCAAAAGATATTACAAAGCAGAAATATCAAGGATTTGAAAAAATTATGCACCAAAATGTTTGATAATGGTGCAGAAAATCAAAATAATTAAGAGATTTGTTTTAAGACTTAAGTGCAATAAATTCTGCATAAAGAGAATTATTCAGTGTGTTAATTTGTAACACACCTTCCCACAGGACCAGGGCTCAAGGAACTTTTCTTGCCTGGTCCCGAACAGACTCAATCATATTCTCTATTCTTTGTATCACAAATATAAGAAAATTATTTCTACCCTTAGCAGTTTTCCTTGGTGTTGGACAACATAATTCTTGTTTTTGAAATAACTCCTATCTTCAGTGAATTCCCTTTGGGCTTGGCTTTGCTCAGTAAATTCATCTTCACTTTGTCCTCTAGAACACTTATTATAAGCCCAAATGATCCATAACTGATGCTGTATTTTACAAAGCACCTAGTTCTTGCTCTTTGCTTGTAAGCCATTGAGATGCCAAACCTCTATTAGAACCCTTTTATTTTTGCATAAAGTTTATCACTGTAAAATACTCCTCAAAGAGTAAAGTTTAAACATGAAAAGTTTTGCTTAATACCATAGAAGTCAAAGCAATAAATTAAGAGTTAAGAGTTAGTGATTTTTATCTCACATTTTCCAGTGATTAGTTATGTGACTAACTGGGTGACCCTGAGGAAATCATAATGGGGTAATTTTCCTTATTAGTAAAACCAGACAATGAAATTAGACAATATTTTTTCATTCTTTTAATCTAGTAAGCCTCTTTTCTCTGCAGTTTTATTACAACCACTTTCCACCAAAAATCTTTCTTTTCTTTTGGTTGCTTCTACGGTATGTGGAAATTCTCAGGCCAGGGATCGAACCTGTGCCACAGCTGAGACCCAAGCTGCTACAGTGACAAGGCTGGATCCTTAATCTGTTGTGCCACAAAGAAACTCCCCACCAAAGATGTATGCGAACTTTGATCTTTCCTTTTGTTTAGTAAAGAATGAAAGCCTTTCAGTTGCTGAGTTTGTTGAAACTTTTGGGAAGGTATTGATTGGTTTCACATGTGGAAATTTACATTTTGGATTTTACATTTTAGAGCACCATAAGTTGATCTGAGAATTAAAAGTTATTGGAAGGTTTTGTTTTCTACTGGTGACTTTTTGAATGATCTCAAGAATGCTTGCATGGTTACTGTCACCAGGGTCCTTCTAACTGTTTCTTTGCACCTGTATTAATACCACTATTTCGGAGTTCCCGTCATGGCGCAGTGGTTAACAAATCTGACTAGGAGCCATGAGGTTGCAGGTTTGATCCCTGGCCTTGCTCAGTGGGTTAAGGATCCAGCGTTGCCGTGAGCTATGGTATAGGTTGCAGACAAGGCTCGGATCCTGCGTTGCTGTGGCTCTGGCGTAGGCCGGTGGCTGCAGCTCCGATCCGACCCCTAGCCTGGGAACCTCCATATGCCATGGAAGCGGCCCTAGAAAAGGCAAAAGGATAAAAAAAAAAAAAATTCCACTCTTTCTCCCCCTGCAAACCGATACTATTTACCTTCACCTGTTCTCCACATCCTTGCTACTCAAAGTATAATGGTAGATTAGCAGCAATAGCATCACTGGGAGCATGTTAGGACTTTGGACCTACCGAATCATAAACTGAAGTTAAAAAAAAAAATCCCCAGGTGACTCGTATGCACATTAATATTTGAGATGTACAACTCTAAATCACTGGGATTGTTGAAAGTTCCTTTCTCTTAAAATCTTGGTGTGTTCTGTTTAATGTGGTGCTACTTGAGTCAAAATTTATTGGTATACTAGAAACTCAGATCCTTGAGCTTGATTTTTCCATTAAAACAGAGTATGTGTGGTGGGGAGAGGGGCTGTAGCATTATTTTCAACACATACCAGGATGCTAGTTTCTCAGGGTGGCACAAGCCCATAGCAAAATTTGGGCTTTGGTGAAGTAGGAATTAATTGACTGACTCAAGTTTCATATAGAGGCATATCCAAGAAAACGTAGTTGTGGAGGCAAGCTGTTTGTGAGAAGGGCGATAATCACATTATCCAATGCTTTGCAGCTAAGATTGGAGCTAAGATTGAGTTGTTTATCAACTAACCTTGTAGGGCATTATTATGTTCCCTCTCTTGTGATCCATAGAGTACGTTCTGACTCCTCTGCTTAATGAGGGAAGAACAGTGGGAGAATTGCTCTTTAGCAAAGGGGGTTCTTTCTTTGGTGTCCTCCTGCCTCTAGTTTCAGATTTATCTTTGTTTTCCTTTTTATCGTCACTCGTCTGATACTAAGTCTCTCTTTGATTATCCTGAGGCTCGCATCTAGCTCTAGAACATCTGATGCTTATTTTTGCCCTCCTACTCCTCATCTTCCTTCATTCCTAATACCTGCTCTTCATTTAAATGATTCACAAGGCTTGAGAGTCTCTTTTTTCTGAATTTTAGCAACAAAATCCTGTCTTTCTGAGAGTAATTTTCTCTGCTTGGGTCCTCCAAACATCGCTATAGGTGAGTGGAGGAGAAAGCACTGAGCAGATGGCAGCAACAGCCCATTCCACAAGCCTCGAAAACTCTTTGCCTGGATGTTATCCTTCGTACTCTGTCCGTGGGTCTGATCTAGTCCCATAGAGGATGGGAAGCTTACTTCATGAAAGTTACACTGGAAGGTCTTAAGTGTAAGGAATGCTGTGTTTACATTGGATCTGGTCACTGTAGGACAATGTACTTCTGTCCTTGGACCACACCTAGTGTCAGAACACTCGGGTGTTAAGCATAGTTGGAGGTGGCCTCCCAGAAAGCTGGTGAATGGCCTGAGAAGCAGGTCAGAGGCTTGCGGAATGGCTTCTGCTCTCCCTATGACTGCTGTTGAAGTCAGCTGATGTGAGTGTTTGTTATTTCCATTAATGACCTAGAAGTGGTTGGTGTGCTTCTTTATGTTTTCTTTCTTCATCCACAGGAGGAGAAGGGCTTCTAGATTTGTCCAAACCCTTTCTTGTCCCGACAGTGCATTGACCTGTGCTGCTCCTTGGTAGGGACTCTGGAATTTGTGGAAACAGGCTGCATCTGCTACTGCTCTTTGTGCCTCCACTAAATTTGTAATCTTGGGCAGATTAATTAGGATTAATCTAATCTTTCAGTGAAGCTGTATTTGTGTCTTGTGTGACCCATCTGAAATGTTGAAGTTTTTAGTCTTGAAAGATAACTCTTTAGCCATGTATGTGATAACTTTCCAAAATACCCACATAAAGTATAATTGATGTTTATGGAGGATTTATACTATGTTGAGTAATATCTGAATTATTTGATACAGATACCATATGAGGCAAGTGTTACCTTTCCTACTTTACAACTGAAGAAACCAAGAGAGATTTAAAAACTTACCTGGAATCATTGCGTGTGGTGAGGTTGTTTTTCTCAGCCATGTTGTTTCACTCCAGAGTTCATGCCCTAAACAAGTATCTTGAATATGATGTAACGTACTTTCTCTGTTGGTATAGAATGTTTTCTTCTGACTATACTAGTTTCATTAACACGTGACAACAAAAATTCTTAGTCCATAGTATTTTAGCTCTCTCCAGAGCCTGTCCTTATTCAGTTCTTAATCTGTTCATCTCTGGACACTTCTACAGGTATGAAAGTTAGTGATAAGGTGACTTACACGGTCTGGAACTCTCTGCTTACTCTTTCTTTTTTTTTCCTTTCTTTCTTTTTGCCATTTCTTGGGCCGCTCCCATGGCATATGAAGGTTCCCAGGCTAGGGGTCTAATCGGAGCCGTAGCCACCGGCCTACTCCAGAGCCAGAGCAATGCGGGATCCAAGCCGCGTCTGCAACCTACACCACAGCTCACAGCAACGCCGGATCCTTAACCCACTGAACAAGGCCAGGGATCGAACCTGCAACCTCATGGTTCCTAGTCGGATTTGTTAACTCCTGCTTACTCTTTCTTGATTTTATTTTTGTAAGTAGTTACACCCTTCATCAAAGATAATAAATTTAATGTATTTTGTTTATGTATTTATATAGTTGATTTATAATGTTACGTGAGTTTCAGTTGTACTGCAAAGTGATTCAGATATACATAGGCGAATATATATTCATATATATATGTATGTATATATCTTCTTTTTAAGATTCTTTTCCATTATATGTTATTACAAGATACTGAATATATTTTCCTGTACTGTATTGTAGGTCCTTGTTTATCTATTTTATGTAAAGTAGTGTGTATATGTTAACCCCAAACTTCTAATTTCTCTCTCCTTCCCTTTTGCCTTTGGAAACTGTGTAAGTTTGTTTCCTATATCTGTACATCTATTTCTGTTTTGTAAAATAGTTCATTTGTATCATTTTTTTGGGTTTCACATATAAGTGATATCATGTGATATATGTCTTTCCCTTTCTGACTTACTTAATAGGATAATTTCTAGGTCAATCCATGTTGGAGCAAATGGCATTTTCATTATATATATATATTCTTTATCTATTCATCTGTTGATAGACATTTAGGTTGCTTCTAATATAATTTATTTTATTTTATATGGTATTCATTGTGCTTCCTGGATTTGTGTGAGTGGTTCATTTCCCATGTTAGGGAAGTTTTTGGCTATTATCTCTTTGAATATTTGTTCTGTCTCTTTCTCTCTCTCTTCTCCTTCTGGTACCCCTATAATATGGATGTTGGTGTGTTTAACATTGTCCCAGAGTTCTCTTAGACTGTCTTCATATCTTTTCAATCTTCTTTCTCTTTTCTGTTCTGCATCAGTGATTTCCACTAGTCTGTCCTCCACCTGGCTTATTAATTCTTCTGCCTCCTGTATTCTGCTGTCGGTTGCTTCTAATGAATTTTTTATTTCAGTTCTTGTATTGTGCATCTCTGCTTGCTTAAGTTTTAAATCTTGTATTTCTTTGCTCACTGTTTGCTGTAAATCATCAATCTTTGCCTCCAATTTATTTCCGATGTCTTGCATCATTTTCAGCATCATCAGTCTAAATGCTTTTTCCTGGAGGCTGATAATCTCCAGATCACTTAGCTGTTTTTCTGGGGTTTTTTCTTGCTCCCTTATCTGCGTTACAGTTCTCTGCCTTTTCATTTTTATAGGTTTTTGGTGTGGTCTCCTTTTTGCAGACAATAGAGTTGTAGCCTCTCTTACTTCTGATGTCTGCCACCCTTGTGGCTGAAGTTGGTACAGGGCTTGCTGTAGGCTTCCCGATGGGAGGGACTGCTCACTGGTAGGTGAGGCTGATTCCTTTCCCTCTGGTGGGTGGGGCTTTGTCTCTGGATGAGATTAGAGGCAGCTGTGTGCCTAGGGGGTCTTTAGGCAGCCTGTTTACTGATGGATGGGGCTGTGGTCCCACCTGGATTATTGTTTGGCTGGGGGCTTCTCAGTGCTGATGGGTGGGGCCAGACTTTTCCAAAATGGCCATGTCTAGAGGAACACATGCTGATGCATATTCCCAAGAGCTTTGCTTCCCATGTCCTTCCCCCACAACAAGCCACAGTCACCCCTGTTTTCCCAGGAAGTCCTCCAAGAACTGCAGTCAGGTTCAACCCAGATTCCCATGGAGTCTCTGCTTTCCCCCGGGACCCAGCGCAAACAAAAGCCTGTGTGCACCTTTCAAGAATGGCATCTCTGTTTCCCCCAGTCCCGTGGAGCTCCTGTGCACAGGTTCCACTGGTCTTCAATGCCAGATGCCTGGCGGGCTCTTTCTCCCAATGCCAGATCCCAGGGATACGAACCTGATGCGAGACTCAGAACTCTCACTCCTGTAGGTGAGTCTCTGTGATACAGTTACTTTTCAGTTTGTGGGCTTCCCACCCAGAAGGTATGGGGTTGCTAATATTGTGTAATTGCTCCTCCTACCTCTTGATGTGGCCTTCTCTTTGTCTTTTGGAGTAGGATATCTTTTTGAAAGTTTCCAGTCCATTTGGTTGAAGGTTGTTTAGCGTTTGGTTGTAATTTTGTTGTTTTAATGAGAGAAGGTGAGCTCCAGTCCTTCTATTCTGCCATCTCAATCCCGTCTCTGTATGTCAATTATAACTCAATACTTCAACCAGATTTTAAAAGGAATAGCTTGCTCTTGAGCTATTCCATTTTCAACTCTTGAGTTGAAAATTTTTTAATAGTCAAACATTTATTTCCATGATCTCTGTTTCTATTTTCATATCAGCCTGCTCTTGTGTGGAGGTAATGTTCTCTTCAGTTCTTCTAGGGATAGTAACTGCACTTGTAAATGAAAACTTCTTACACTTGCTCCATTAACATTGTTTCCTTGGCAGCTGGGCGCACTAATGTAATTTATTTTAAAGGGTTCATTTGGTTTGGGAGCTACTTGAATATTTTTATTAATTATATTTCTTAATAAACAAATTTGAGGAAAAAATGATCTACATTCACCATTCAAAAAAATACTTGTTTCTACTTTTTTTTTTTGTAAGGCCCTGTGTTGGGAGGTATGGGGCATGTGATGTCTAGTCCAAAGTTCTGTGATCAGGTGTGATGATTAATTTTATGTGACAACTTGACTGGGCCACAGGATGTGTGGACCCCTATGTCTGTGAGGCTGTTTGCACAAGATTAACATTTGAGTCAGTAGACCTAGTAAAGCAAAGCACTTCCTAATTTGGGGTGTGGGGGGCTCATCCAGTTAGTTGGAGCTTTGAATTGGGACCACGATCTTTTTCTGCCATTGGGTTCAAACCGAGGACTGAAGCCTTGGCTCTTCTTGGGTATCAAGTCTGATGGCTGTCAATCTGAAACTACACCTGTGGCTTTCTTGGGTCTCCAGCTTGCCAAATACAAATCTTTGGACTTCTCAGCCTCCATAATAATACAAGCCAATTTCTTATAATGAATTTCTTTGTGTATATATTTATATACAGCTATACCTCAGAGATATTGCAGGATCAGTTCCAGACTACTGCAATAAAGTGAATATTGCAATAAAGTGAGTCACATGAATTTTTGGTTTCCCAGTGCATATAAAACTTATGTTTACAATATACTGTAGTCTCTAAAGTGTGCATAGCATTATGTCTTAAAAACAGTGTACATATCTTAATTAAAATATTTCTTTTAGCTAAAAATTGCTAATCATCCTCTGAGTCTTCAGCGAGTCATAGTTTTTTTGGGGGGGGCTGGTAGAAAGTTTGGAGTATTGCCAGAATTACCAAAATGTAACACAGAGATGCGAAGTGAGCAAATGCGGTTGGAAAAATAACACTGACAGACCTACTCATGCAGGGTTGCCACAGTCCTTTATCCTGTTGGTTCATTTTCTGTGGAGAACCCTTGTTAAACAGCAAATGATACCAAACATACCTTTCAAACACACTCCTTCCTTATATTTCCCACATTTTTTTTTTTGAGAAATAACTGACACATATCACTGTAAAGTTTAAAGTATCCAGCATGATTATTTGATATTGTGAAATGATTACCACAATAGACTCAGCTAATTTCTGTTGTCTCATACAGACACAATAAAAAGAAAAGAAAAAAATTTATCCTTGTGATGAAAACTCTCAGGATGTTTCATCCTTAAAACTCTTGTAACTGCTTTCCTATGTAGCACACAGCATTGCCAACGATAGTCCTCGTGTTGTACCTTTCAGTCCTGATGCCCCTTTATGTTTTAAAGGGAAGGTTGTACCTTTAGACTGCTCTCCTCCAATCCCCTCGCCCCACCCCCTACCTCAGCGTCGTAACTGCAAATGTGATCTCTTTTTCTATGAATTTAGTGCTTTTTGTTTTGTTTTCTGTGGGAAGTGTCTGCACTTGGAAGATGGATTAGATGCATTCCAATAGATTTTGTTTAATGAATCCTATAGAGATAAGTCATTGAATAAATCAGTCGGAGGAAAAGTACAATATCAATAACAATTGGCCAGACTTCAGTCAGTACATTGGACAAAAACCTCTTCATGGGGATTTTTTTGGTGAGAGTTGTGACAAGTCTCAAAATGGAAGACAGTATTTCCATTGTTTTCTGAGCTTCAAAAGGAAGGAAGATGTTAAATGCCAGCTGCCAGGCCCCGGAGGAACAGTCACTGTTGACTAACTGCACAGCCAAATCTTCTCTGGGTTGGGAATGGTGATTTCGTGTGCCTCTGAGTGTGACTGGCAGACTTTCTCTATAAGAGATACAGAAAAGGAAATTCTGTGTTTCTTTTGGGTCAGGAGGTTGATTTTTCATAGACCCTTCCCTATGAAAATCTTCAATCCCATCCTAATATTTTTTTTTAATTGAGTGGGATTCGTGTAACATAATATTAACCATTTAAAATAAACAATTTGGTAACATTTAATGGCTTTCACAATTTAATGTTGTATAACCATTGCCTGTATCTAGTTCTGAGCATTTTCATCAGCCCAAAAGGAAATCTCATGCCCCTTAAACAATTGCTCTTTTTTCCTTCCTCCTTCCCAAATCTTGGAAACTCTATGAATTTCTAATATAGCTTTTTAAATAATATTCTTCTTACAAGTAAAAGCAAACAGAATTCAATTAACATCATTGAAGGAGAAAATTCAATGTATGGATGGTTTCAGTATTTGCTGTGCTTGCTTGTAGAATTCTTGAATGAAAGACTAACTCCAGATGTGAATCCAGAACTCTTCACATTATGGCAAGATGTGAGCTTATGAGAATTGCTCAACAACCCCTGGCAAGATGGGCAGGCTTCAATTTGAGCAACTGTCAAGTCCTCCCAAGATGAAAACATAGGGAGCAATGCCCTTTTGGCACCTTCCTTGGCCACACTTTGGCTACCAGACAAGTCAACACCCTCCACACAAGCTGCGGCATGGAATCCAGGTGCTTTCTACCCCTTTGGCTTTTGATAAGTGCAGAAATGAGAAAGCTGGTAGTGTGTTCTGTGTGAGGCTGCTTTCTAGCTCTGACAAACACTTCTCATCATCTTTTTTCTCCTTAGCCATCAGAGTTTATCGCTGAATTTTGGCTCACTGTTTGTATGTCTCTCTTTTCACAGTTTTAAATATTCTATTCAGAACAACTAGACACGCGACTGCATAAAGTTACAGGCTTTTGAGTAGATATGGATGCTGGAATATAGTGAAGTTGTTGCTCTATTTTCCGAGTGGGAGGTGTTTGGGAGTAGATGAGAAATGTCCTTTTATTTGTTCTGTTTAACACCCTAAGTATGAATTTGTGGCCAGGGCTAATTTTCATAGAACAAGAGGAAGAGGTTGTTGGAAGTGGAAAGTGCCCACTCCAGGAAACTCTTTCTTGAAGGTTAAGGAGGGAAGTAAGTGTTCTTCTCAGGCCTGTGGGATGGCTATTCAAGGCCCTTTGTAACTCTTGATTCTCTCTACGGGTTTATATGCATGAAAACCATCTGTCTCTCCCAGTGGGGAAAGGGGTTCCTGCTTTGTATCGCTATGCATTTTGTACATTGTGCATCTCAAAACTGTGTTTTTCATATAGAGAATTCATATCAGTGGATTATAAAACATTATAAAACATTATCATTAATTCCTTAAGCAATTGAAATCTCCCTCCTTGTAATTTCTATCTGGCTGTTTTTGGTTCTGCTCTCTGCAAAGAATGAGGCAAATTGTTCTTCTCCATTGCCAGTCTTTTAGACATAGGAGGATGGAAATTGTGTCCTCTAAGGTCTTCTACCAGTGTAGTCTAACCAGTGAGGATGAGAAAAGAATCACTTCCCTTAACTGGTATTCTATTAAGGCCACTCTGGGTGGCTTAGTTTTTGTATTAGCTACATCAGGTATTGACTCAATGCTTTTGGGAATTCAATTATAGCTTAATTTTTAAAAAAATATGTATTGATAACATCCCTGGCTTTCTCATGGTGTTTTACAGTTTACAAAATATTTTCATACATTTCATTTCATATCAACACTAATTCTGAGGCAAGAAGTGTGGATGTTATTGCATGCCTCTTACCAACCAGGAAATTAAGAGAACTCAGATGCATGGTCAGTGTCAGCAGCACATCCAGTGCTAAAGGAACACAGGCTTTAACTTTTTTTTTTAAAAAAAATCATCAATCTATCTTGGGAAACTATTATCCAAGTTAGGTCCTCCAACTTGTACTTGTGCATTTGATTTTCTGAAACTAAATAAATATTATTAGGTTTTAATGACAATAATTTTGTGAAAGTTTAACACTAAGGAAACAAGCCTATATTTTTTTCAGACTCTCCCTTAAAATTTACTTGAGGGAAAAAATATTTGTCTATCTCTAGTCTTCTTTCTTATACTCTTTCCTGAGATTGCAAGATTGCACTAAAGATATACACTATACCTATGAGTCCTTTTTTTTTTTTTTTAAATCTGGGCACCTGAACTTATCTAAATAACCAATATAATAATTTTCATTTCCTTCTTTTGTGATTTCATTTTCCCATCCAGATGTTTTTCTATCTTTTCTGAGTTTAAAAGTATAATCTGCATTAAAAGGCATTAGCTGTGACTCACCTCTTACCAAATGCCTGTATACCTCCAGAATTTCACTTTTGTTTTTCTCCCTTTCTTTCGAATCCTTCTCATGCTGCTTCTGCCATCACATTCATGGCTTTTCATATAACCATGTATTTTTTCCCATACAATGTATAATTATAACACTTAACTACATTCAGATGTGACAGGGTACAGAGAACATTATGATTAAACCCTGTCTACATAGGAAAAAGTCACAGCTTTAAGGATTTTAGGGTGGCTTTAGGATTATTATAAGAGTGCACATTTTTGTTAGAGTGCTAGAGAAGTTGGGAATGTTATAAGTCTCATTTAAAAAATAATTCACTTGATATAATTTGGAAAAAAAATTGAATACAAAGAGTTATCTGAGAAGGTCATTGGTGGGAAAAATATCTGTTTGGTGTGCTTGAAAACAAAAGATAGACCTTAGAGAACAAAAGAATATAATTTCAGGCATTTGGATTTAAACTTTGAGTTCTGAATTTGCGGTAAAACTGAAGCTCGTTTTGGCTCCAAAAAATGTTCAGTTTTGTAAAGTCTATGGTTTTATTATTGTTTACTCTTAACTTCTATATCCATTGCAATAGGAGGGGGAAATATTTTGTTATATTCTTATCTTGGCTGACAAATAATTTAGGGAAAATGTAATGCTTTTGGGTTAAGAGAGGATATTTTGGAGTGTCCTAATAAAAAATAGAGATCATTAAATTTTACACAGATAAATGACCCAACAGTGGTTACGTAAAACACCTTGACTATGTTTTTATGTGGAATGTTGCATTTCTTTCAGATCAGCTTGAGTAGTTTCTTGCTTAGTGTTTTGTTTAATGTGGCTGAAAGGTCTTAAAATCAAAGTATATACCTTTTGAAAATTGTATTTTAAATTTTAAATATACTTTATTACATATGTGCTTTACAAGGTAGGTATAGTTTGATTAATCAGCTTGAGCGCTTAGCTTATTCCCTGGAGAAATCAGAGGAAATGTGGAAACAGGGCTTCAGTCTGTGCCATTTTTCGTAGTTAAGGCAACTGCATTCTAACACTGTAATGGATTTAATTCTCTTGAAGTATTAGTGTCATGCATCTCTACTAAGAGCTTACAACAGTCTTGACATCTCTATTAAGAAAGGAAGTTGAAATGTAGCAAGTTGAAAACAAATAATAATAATAGGGAATGATGATAATGGAAAAAAACTGCCCACATTTTGAGTTCTTATTTTAAAAAAAGTTCTTATAAAACAAATTTTGAGACTGTTTCTGATGGAATTCTTGAAGGTTCAGTGGACCAGCACAGCCTCTTATAAGACAAGGAGGAAAGTAGGATGGCGGTGCAGGCAGCCCTGGCCTGCAAGCAGCAAATGGCCTTGTTGATAGTGTGTACAGCATTCACCCTGACTTTTGCTTGACCAACACATGTAATATGTATTTTTCCACTCAGAATTTTGTATCTTTTAGGAGAAAAATCAAAGTGCCACACTGATATGAAGAGACAAGATAAACAGTCCAAATAAAACACCTAATTCTGGGGAAGCCATTGTCCATTCATCTCCACTTAGACATCTTGACCAGCACACAAGTCTATGCTTCCGCATAATTCTATTAATGACTTAAGTTTTCTCCAGGTCTTCCCTGTTTCTCACCCCCTACTTCTGATGGCTATTGATTCCTTTCTCCATAATGCATCCAAGTGGTATCAAAGAGGACTTTCTAATTGGATATGGAATCTGAGCAGGCATTCTTCACCAACTTCCCTGTACATGTCCCTTACTCTCTCTGCTCCCTCTCCCACGTTTGCCCCAGATTTGTGTTTATAGGAGCTCAGAGGTTGTTCCACAAGCCGTTTCTGCTCCCTCACCCCTTTATCACTGCAACTGCTGCCACACTGTTTGTTTCAAACGACTCTTGGAAGCCAGTTCACTAGAGTGTACAGTAAGTTGAATTGCCACTGCTTCCTGCTGTTCTTGTGATAGATAGTACCATAAAATGGATGTGATGTGGTTATTAGGCTGTGATTCGATTCATACTGAGCTATATTGATTGGTGTTGGTTCAGTGTTTGCTACACATTTTATCAGTTGACCTTCCAGATTGTATCCTGCCTTTGCTTCTTTTACCTCTAATTCTACTTTATCTCTAGTTTTGTGGCTCCTAATTTTCCTTTGGCTGATTTCTCCCAGTATTTCTTTAGTTTTCTATTACCCAGAAAGCTTTTGTAAGGAAACCATATTTTCCCCTCACCGCGCTTGTTTACTTATTTATTTATTTAACTGTGTTGACCTTATTATTCTGGCATATCACTTCTGTCTTTTCAGTTTCCAGGTTCTAAAATTTTTCTGACTGCAAAAATAAGAACTTTTCCAGAACTTTCCAGTCCTTCAAACTGGCTGTCAGAGCTCAGCAGTGAGTGGTTTGCTTGCATCAGTCTGTAGCTGATAACAACAGGGCAAAGATTTAAGGAAGGAAGGGAGGAAAGACTGAAAGTTAATGCTATTCTCCATAACAGGAAGTGGTATTCTCTAAGCAAGACTGTCTTTGCATTTTTGAAGTTCTTCCTTTCTTTCTCTCTTCTTCTTTCTTTCTTTCTTTCTTTCTTTCTTTCTTTCTTTCTTTCTTTCTTTCTTTCTTTCTTTCTTATGTTCTGGAAAGTTCCTTTTATTCATATGTTTATACAAAGTATTAGGTAATTAAACAAAGGTAGCTGTGGAAAGTAGGAACTTTGGTTGCAGATGAGAGAAGGGAGGACAAGAAGAAAAAGAGGGTAGAAGGTGGAAAATTGAAAAGGAGAAAATGTTAAGAGAAGAGGAAGGGGCATAGTTATTTGAGAAAGTAGAGAACAGAGGCAGATGTACTTCCTGTGTAGGAGGCTTGATGGATTTGTTTTATGAATGTGTGTGTGTGTATGTGTATGTGTATGTGTATGTATATGGATGAAAGTGAAGCTGTAGAGGGGAGGGGATGGCAAAGTAAATGTCAGAAAAATTAAATTAACATATTTTTATAGATTGTAAACCCATCAGGGAAAGTGAACATTTAGTACACTGCTGAGTACCTTGTCAAGCACACTATAATTAATAACAATTACAGACATTATTATAAAAATCACAGGAAGATCTGTGTACCTTGAGCAACAGTGTTGTGACACTGAATTATCTTTGATCAGCAACTTTTCAAGAGTTTGATTCTTAGGTTTATTGGTTTTAATTTCTCATAGCAGTAGGAGTTAAATAAAATTTATGACCATTTGTTTCCTTGAGCATGAAGAGACATTGACCATTTTGTTTGAAAGAATCCGAGATTTTTTAATGGAAGTTTTTGTTTACCAAGAACCATGTTGTGCAAAGTAATTGTCCCAAATGGAACCTATACATCTTTTGAAGTTCTATATCTGCTTATCAGAAATTAGTTTCTGAGTTAAAACTGCAGAGTACCAACCTTAACAGAATGGGCAAGGAATACATGTCATGAAGCTGCGGGATGTTCTTTTTGTAAGGAAGCCCTTCTAGCAGGGACTGAAAGTAGTCCAGGAAAAAAACGGCAATGTGTCTCTGGTCTCTGTCACAACACCTTACACGCACAAAGCTTTGACTTTCCAATGACCATCCTGACTTCATGTGGAAATACATATGTAACTTTATGTTCCTCCATAATGACCATATAAAGTGGTTAAGAGAGAGTCCATATTTTATTAATTGAGAACGTTAACCTCCTGTCTCACTGAATGTTCCTTTTCAAGAGGTCCGAATGGGAATCTGGGACATCATTGGTTGTCACAGGTATTTTCTAGTGTTTTTTGGGGACTAGGGGAATCCTTGGGCTCTGTAGGCCCAGAACACCTTCTCAATACACTCATGCTTGGGACAGCTGTGGTTAGGGCTATACAAGGGTCTTTCTCAATCTGTGCCCTTGGCCAGCAACTCATTTGACAATCTTCTTTCATACCTTGGGCGTGGAGGTGAGGATTCATTCTGTCTTCTTCCAGTTCACACCTCATGAAAAGAATGGGGTGGCACCAACTCTCTTCCTATTCCCCCTGAGTTTGCTTACAACTGTACTCACTTATCATGTAGTTTAGTCAATTGAGAACTTTTCTCATGCCTTATAAACTGTTTCCTCATCGTATTGACCATAATGACCTCTTTTGCCCTTGAAACTGCAGGCAAACAGTCTTTCTTAATGTGTGGGAACATGGATGTCATACTGTTTTTTTTTCCCCTTAGTTTTATTGAGATATAATTGACATATAATTTTGTATTAGTCCAAGGTGTACAACAATGATTTGATATATATTGCAAATACCATATTGTTGAACTTGACAATTTGTCATGAAATCTCACATTGTGGAGGGCTGAGGCTTAGCCAAAAATAGTTTAAAGAAAGCATCTAGTCTGTGTTTTTCATGCAAAAGCCCTTTGGAAAGGACCTGATCATAATATAGCTACACCTTGGGAAGGTACCCATGGATTTATCACAACATTCAATGAGGGATTTCAAACTAATAAGAGTGACTTGTTTTTACTCAGTCTGGGGAGTGGTCATATGGGAGTATTGGCCATTGAGGAGGGGTTAGAGGATATTCATAAGATCCACCAGGATTTTCCTTCCTTAAACTGCCACCCCATGTTCAACAAACAGAGTCAGCCCTGCTGAGACAGCAGCTCAACACTTAACTCTACTGTTTTCATTCACATTTATCTGCAGACTTACTGGTAAACCACTAGGCCTTCTGATGGTCACTCTTCACTCATTTTAACCATGAGAACATTAACCTTTTTTTTTTTTTCTTTTTAGGGCCACAGGTGCAGCATATGGAAGTTTCCAGGCTAGGGGGTTGAATTGGAGCTGCAGCTGCCAGCCAGCACCACAGCCACAGCAATGTAGGATCTGAGCTATGTTTGAGACCTACACCACAGCTCATGGCAATGGCAGATCCCCAACCTACTGAGCAAAGCTAAGGATCAGACCCTCATGGATACTAGTGGGATTCATTTCCATTGCACCACAGTGGGAACTCCAGGAAGTTAATCTTGATGGAATTAGACCACTACATGGGTTCTTTCTTGCCTTTATAACCAGCGTCTGTGTTTCACATAGGTTCATGTGAAAGTGAAGGACTGAGAAGTATCATACAGACCAGAGAGTGCTACTTTCTCAAATTGTAGCTTTTTATTTCACTTAACATTTTTCGTTGGCCACTGCAGTGGTTAAAATGAGATTTGGTCAGAGTTATTTTGCAATAGTTAAGGAATACAAGTGAAGGCCTGACTGTTGCTTGCTTTGTAGTTTGTTCTACATCTCAAGATATTAGAATCCCTGAAGGAAAAGTAGTCAAAAGACAAATAAAAGAAATTTCTATTTTTTTTTCAGTAGTGTGAAAGTTACATTACTGTTAACTTTTTTATTTCAAAGCTATGGTCATTTTTAAATAAGTGAAACTTTACTAGTTAATTTATTTTTATTGCTGAGATAAATAATTCCTTACAGTGTGATAGGAGTACTCGTACAAGTTATACTCACTCCGAATATGATATTACCATACTGAAATGGTGGGTTGGAATCCTCTTAAGGAAGCCTCTCTATACAATTCCATAAAGAACAGGCACAGATAATAGGCCTCTGAGTTATTTCAAAATTTATATTCTGAGGCTCAGGCCAGAACCATCTTTGGTAAATATGAGGTGGATTCAACAGGGAGATTCAATATCTTTTGTTGAAGACACTGTATTTTGAAATTGTATAACATGTCCTGTTGGTAACTAAAAATGCTTTATAAGAGTTAGTTTTATTCCATGCCATGGCTTAAACACATTGATAAAGAACATCTTAGTTATTTAAAACCTGTGTTGTTTTCCCAGCAGTTGTGGTAAAGTTCCTTAGGCTTGCCTGTAAGAAAAATATAAAAATGCATTTCACACTGCTTTTGAGTTTAAAAATTTTAAAGTAATTATAACATAAGATATCATGAAGATTAATTTTGTGTGTAAATTGACTGGACCACGGTGCCTAGATATTTGGTTGAAACATTAATCTGGTTGTTTCTGCGATGAAGTTTTTTGGATGAGGTGAACATTTCAATGGATGGATGTTGAGTGAAGCAGATTACCCTCCATAATGTGAGTGCGCCTCATGCAATCAGTTGAAGGCCTTGATAGGACTAAGACTGACCTCTTCCAACTGAGACGGGATTGTGCCAGCAGATGGCCTTTGTATTCAGACTGCAACTCTTCCCTAGGTCCCTTTTGTGCCAACCTACTCTGCAGATTTTGGACTGGCACCGCCATGATCATCCGAGCCAATTTCTTAAAATCTCTCTCTCTCCCCACATTTTGTTGGTTCTGTTTCTCTGGAGAACCCTGAATAATACAAGTATTTTTAGAGTCGAAAAGGAACTGATAGTCATTCAATCTAATGCTCTTTGTTTTATTTATTTATTTATTTATTTAAATCATGAGGAAAAGTAACATCTAGAGGAACAAACTGATTTTCCTAAGTTACCCAGCATTTCCCACACATCATATTTACTGTATGTATGAATAAAGCAACACCCAAAGAAGCAGGTTGTAACAGAGGGAATATACGCCTATAAGTGACTGTATAAACTTTTTAATATATAGACTTGAGTGGGTAGATTTAAGGATCAATTAAATAGAGATTACCATTCAGTACAATTTGCTTGTTCATCATTAAATTTAGCCTAGTAGTCAGTGGCTGTCCACGAAGAGTAAAATATTAGAAAATGTTTGCAAAGCAATGAGACTAGAACACACCCTCACACCATGCACAAAAATAAACTCCAAATGGCTGAAAGACTTAAATATACGACAGGACACCATCAAACTCCTAGAAGAAAACATAGGCAAAACACTCTCTGACATCAACATCATGAATATTTTCTCAAGTCAGTCTCCCAAAGCAATAGAAATTCGAGCAAAAATAAACCCATGGGACCTCATCAAACTGAAAAGCTTTTGCACAGCAAAGGAAACCCAAAAGAAAACAAAAAGACAACTTTCAGAATGGGAGAAAATAGTTTCAAATGATGCAACCGACAAGGGCTTAATCTCTAGAATATATAAGCAACTTATACAACCCAACAGCAAAAAAGCCAATCAATCAATGGAAAAATGGGCAAAAGACCTGAATAGACATTTCTCCAAAGAAGATATACAGATGGCCAACAAACACATGAAAAAATGCTCAACATCACTGATTATAAGAGAAATGCAAATCAAAACTACCATGAGATACCACCTCACACCAGTCAGAATGGCCATCATTAATAAATCCACAGATAACAAGTGCTGGAGGGGCTGTGGAGTAAAGGGAATCCTCCTGCACTGTTGGTGGGAATGCAAACTGGTACAGCCACTATGGAGAACAGTGTGGAGATACCTTAGAAATCTATACATAGAACTTCCATATGACCCCGCAATCCCACTCTTGGGCATCTATCCGGACAAAACTCTACTTAAAAGAGACACATGCACCCACATGTTCATTGCAGCACTATTCACAATAGCCAGGACATGGAAACAACCCAAATGTCCATCGACAGATGATTGGATTTGGAAGAGGTGGTATATATACACAGTGGAATACTACTCAGCCATAACAAAGAATGACATCATGCCATTTGCAGCAACATGGATGGAACTAGAGAATCTCATCCTGAGTGAAATGAGCCAGAAAGACAAAGATAAATACCATATGATATTACTTATATCTGGAATCTAATATCCAGCACAAATGAACATCTCCTTAGAAAAGAAAATCATGGACTTGGAGAAAAGACTTGTGGCTGCCTGATGGGAGGGGGAGGGAGTGGGAGGGATCGGGAGCTTGGACTTATCAGACACAACTTAGAATAGATTTACAAGGAGATCCTGCTGAATAGCATTGAGAACTTTGTCTAGATACTCATGTTGCAACAGAACAAAGGGTGGGGAAAAAAATGTGATTGTAATGTATACATGTAAGGATAACTTGATCCCCTTGCTGTACAGTGGGATAAGAAAAAAAAAAAGAAAAAAAAAAAGAAAATGTTAACCCACACAAAACTGACTGAGTTCAGAAATGCCTTCCATAAAGTTTAAAAAACAGTTGCCCCGGGCATGGATCTGGGAGAACTGGCTCCATTGCAATTTATCAGACTTCTTGAAGCACCTTAAAAAAGCATGCTTTAAAATCCCATTTCAATTATCTTTAATAAGATCAACTTGTCTGATAGAGATGCAATATGAGAGGCAGAGCAAAAAATACTTTCCTTTCTAAATAACTTTTTCTAAAACAATTATAGTGCATTTTCTGTAAACACTCCAGGGTGGTGAGTCTTATTTGTCATTTTAACTTCATTCTGTCTTTGGAAGAACACAGATATAATATCTCTTGGTTCCTAAATGATTTCTGTAATGAATATCTGATGGTGGGACCTTGCTAATAACATTGTGACAAAAAGTATTTTTGTCTTAATCTCAAGGATATATTTTTGGGAGTAATTTAAGAGTCTGTTTGTATGTGGCTAATTTTTTTAACTTTTTATTTTCACATAACTTTAGATGTCCAAAAGCATTGCAAAAGTAGTACAAAGAATTCCCTTAAATTCTTCATCCAGATTCTCTCAAATGTTACCACGTTTGCTTTATTTTTTTTCTCTCTCTCTTTTGGTATTGATTTCTCTTTGTATTTGTAGATTTTTTTTTTTTAGGAATTGATTGAAAGTTGCCAACATAAAGCTCCTTTTACCCCAAGTATTTCCTAAATCAAGGACATTCTTTTACACAATAATGGTAAAATTATCAAGATCAGGAAATTAACTTTGATGTAGTACTTTAATCTACAGAATTTATTCAGATTTCACCATTTGTCCCACTAATGTCCTTTACAGAAAAAAAATTGTCTGGTTCAGGATCCAAATGATTGAGTTTTTAGTTTTAGCATTTATAACAAGTCACAGGTTAAAGTTTTGCATGGAAATTAATAATCTCTCTTCTCCACTCCAATCTTGTTCCTCACAAATGTGTCAGAATCAATTTTGAGTGTTTTTTTCAATATTGTCTGTACTCTTTTACTTACATATATATAAAATGTATTTATTTCTTTTTGATTTTTTTGAAAATTAGGGCATTTACCACATGTATTAAGATGACTCATAGCTTTTTAATTGTAGAGTAGGAACATCTTTTGAAAAAACAGATTTATGTAATTCTGTTTGTTTATTTTTAAAGCTCTTTTTAATCTAGGTAACCTATGCGCATTGTTTATGGCAAATGAAAAGGCTTATAATAAGGAACACTAGTACTTTCCTCCACCTATCTCACTTCTCATAGAAAACTACTTCTGATTATTTCATCTGTTTTATGATTATTCATTCCACATTATAAGTAATGTTTGTATGCTACCATTTCTTTATTCATCATTTTTATTAGTGTATTATCAAATTACTTTTATGGTATATGAGGATTTATCTCTCTTACATTTCTCTTTCTCACTGTATTTCCTATACCTTCTTTCTAAAACAGTTTTATTTCAAATTTTTGATTAAAATAATTGTAAGTGTGGGAATAACATACTACTGTATAAAATACACTACTGTATAAAATAGATGGTTAATGAGAACCTACTGTATAAAACAGGAAAATATACTCAATAGTTGTAATAACCTAAATGGGAAAAAATAATGGATATATTTATATGTACGACTGATTCATTTTGCTGTTTACCTGAAATTAATGCAACATTGTAAATCAACTATACTTCAATAAAATTTAGATTTTTAAAAAGCTAAAAAATTATTTTTAGAGTGTTTTTTTTCCACTGATGACATAGCATAATATTTCATGAAATACTGACCACTGCCAAGTCATACAGTATTTTATGGTCAAGGGGTTTTTTTCTTCTAAAAATTTTTTCCTTGCAGTTAAAAATAGTCTCAGATTTTTATTTGCTTAATTTGTATGAAACTAATTCTAATTCTTCTCCTTCATCCACAACTTTTTCTTGTATCTCTAGCAGCTACTCAATACACTTATCAGGTGGACCATTAGATTGTGCTTTTTCTTTTTTCGAGCCCTTAATCCACTTGCTCCAGACTAGGCAGTGAGTGACCTTTCTAGACTTGCTATAAGCTATTGTCTTGGCACTTCTTTGTGCTTCATTCTAGAGATTGTTTTATCCCTTTCCCATATTGCATTTCCTTTTACCTGGCCCTTCTTCTCCTCTCTATTGATTTATTCCCTCATTTTGTTGCTGCACAACTTTCAATAGTACAATGTTGTACTTCGTATACAACTTTTTAAGACCTTATATATTTGTTTATTCTGCTGTCACAGTCAGTTGATTGCCCAGTTATTGCATTCTTGTTGAAAATTAGTTTCCCTCAGGAATTTTAAATCATTATTCCCTTGTCTTTGGCTTTTTTTTAATGGTGATTTTTATTTTTTCCATTATAGCTGGTTTACAGTGTTCTGTCAATTTTCTACTGTACAGTTTTCCTTTTGAAAATTTCAAGGCTGTCCTTATTCCAGATTGTTTGCAGATGGTCCATATCTACTCTTCCAGGAAACCATTGGGTTTTTCTCTTTGTCTCTAATGTCCTAAAATTCCATGATTATATAATCTCACTTTTTTTTTTTAATTATCATTTTCCTGAGTTCTTAGGGAGCCTCTTCCTATCTGGAGAAGCATGTTTTCTAGTCTGAGAAAGTTTATTGTTCTTTTTTTTTTGTCTTTTCTAGGATGGCTCCCATGGCATACGGAGGTTCCCAGGCTAGGGGTCTACAGACTGTGGACCCCGGCCTATGCCAGAGCCATAGCAATGTGGGATCTGAGCTGCATCTGCGACCTACACCACAGCTCACGGCAACGCCGGATCGTTAACCCACTGAGCAAGGCCAGGGATCGAACCCACAACCTCATGGTTCCTAGTCGGATTTGTTAACCACTGCGCCACTACGGGAACTCCCCAATTATTTCTTAATTAATCCTTCCTTTTGTCTCTTTTTTCTGGAATGCCTATTAGTCAGGTAATAAACTTTCTGGATTGATTTTTTTAAGCCTTTGTCTCATATTACACATTTCTCTCATTTTTTTCATAGTTCGAAAATTTTTCTCAGTTATATTTTCAAACCTATCAAATGTTCTATTTCAGTGGTCGTTTTTATTTTTTAAGAACCATTTTTTTGTTTATTTTCCTCTCTTTCCACCTCCTTATCTTCTTCCTTCTCCCTTTTCTTTTTCTTCCCTTTCCTCTTCTTCCTCCTGATCCTTCTCCTTTTCTTCTGGAATTCTCTTCTTGTTTCATCGATTTTCTATCTTTCTAAAAAATCTCTCGAAGGGTAATAATTTTAGTTGTTTGTAGCTTAAATTTTCACCCACCTTCTGAATTGTTTCTATTTCCTTAAAGTTTCTTTCTTTTGTATATTTGCTTTAGCTTGCCTTCCATGTCGGAGATTTCCCTCAACTACTGGTGATTCTTAGCCACCTGTTCCTATTAGAGAGCTGTGTGGTAGAACTGTATCAGTGTTCAGAATTTATTGGCTTGTAGACTTTATTGTAATGTGTTCAGGGTTTGTTGTTGTTCGTGAGGGTCCATCAGATGTCCATTTCTGTAGATCTTTTCTCTTGGTCACTCAATTTTTTGATAGAGTAATGTTCCAAAATGCTGTTATTACTTATCTATTGCTGTATAAAAGAATTCTCCTAAATATAGCGGCTTGAAATAACATTTATTATCCCGCCGTTTCTGTATGGCAGGAATCTGGTCATGGCTTCCTGGCTCCTCTGTTTCAAGGTCTCTCACAGGCTGTAAACAAGGTGTCAGCTAGGGCTCTAGCTATCTCAAGACTCGCCTGGGGAAGGATCTGCTTCCAAGCTCAGTTACAAGGTTGTTAAGATTAAGTCCTGCATGGGTTGGTTGCTCATGCAGACAGGTCTTTGCTGTCTGTTGGATGCCCTGTTTCTTTCCACTTGTGTCTCTCCACATGATGAGTTACTTCATTTAAGTAAGCAGACCAATAAGACAAGAAAGAGTGGGCCAGCAAGAGGAGAATCACAGTCTTTTATAAACTAATCTTCCCATTACTTTTGCCATATTTTGTTTACTAGAAGTGAGTCACTAGGTCCAACCCACATACAAGGGAAGGCTATTACATAGAGCACGAGCGCCAGGAGACAAGGACAAGGATTATTTGGAACATTTTGGAAGCTTGCCCAAGGGGTTTTATTCAGTCTTCAGGCATTTTTGGCAACTGGATAGAGAAGAGTAAACAGATATAATCTCTATTTTTTTTTCCATCTAAAATATTGTCTTTGCTTTTAGTTGTGCCTGACATTTTCAACATGGAGCACTTCTGGTTCAATTTCTTTGGGAAGGAGATCCTTATTCCCCTGTAAGTTTAGGAAATGGGTAGCTTCCTTAAAGTGTGATATGGAAGAGGGAACCTTAGAGTTTAACTGCTTCTTATGCATATTTAAAAAGTCAATTTCCCTTTTCTTACCTCCACATTTAACCTTCATGTTGTGTAATACCCCTCTCCCCAATTCTGAACCTTTTAAAGGTTCTTCGAGGATGAAACAATTTGCTTCTCATTGATATTACCCTTTTAGGGCTTGTGGGTTTGTGCTGCCTTTGCTCTGATTTAAGTCAACATGATTCCTGTATCCTTTTTCCATCTTTCAAAAAATTAGTTGACATTTCTAGTTTGCTGTTGTCTCCTTCTCATTTATTCTCTTTGTCCATGAAGATTTTCAACTTAAAAAAATCCTACTCTTGTCATTTTAGTGGGGTTTGGGAAAGGTATACCCTCAACTAAACATGATTCTCTCCACAATTCAGTCAGTGTTAAGGAAGGGTTTTAAAAAATGGCATAAAATGGTGCATGTTTCTCACTGGAAGTATTAGGCAGTAATCAGCAACCAAAGGTGCTGCTACTGTGCAAATATTGGTGGCTATCTAAATATCAGAAATACTGACCCAGGGCACAATTGTTCATTTTTGTGATTCTCACCTATCTTTGTACCACTCTTATGACTTAATTCCTCCTTACTCCCAGGAATTCATAATCTTTATATTCCCATATCCTAATATTCCATTTATTTGGCTTACTTTCTTCCAACATTCCCATTCTGCAACTTTTCTTCTTCTCTATCTCAAAACAAATAACTGAATTGTCTAAGTAGTTATTAGAGAAAATTTGTTGGCTCATTAGAATAATTGACTATAAGATGATAATGTGAGCAATTAGAAACTTCATATCCTAGCCTAGTCATTGTTAGTAACATGACTTTTTAACCTCTTTGTAATCTTTTCTTTGCTTATATTTTAAAGTGGAAAAAAATAACATCTTCATGGGATATGTAGGTATACTTCTTGGCATAGTATCAGGAAGGTAGAAAGCATCCAAACACCAGTAGCAGTTATTGCTGTTACTATTGTTATCATGATTATTACTAAAGATGGGTGAGGCATCTTCCCTGGGGTAGTTAATGTTGTGAAATATGTTAATACCAATAATAAACTGCTGGAGAGAAAGAATCCTACTCTGAGTATTCTGTACTCCCTAACAGAAACTCAGGTGTCAGAAAGGGGCTTCTGAGCATTTGCTCACCAGTATTTTTAAGTTATATTGCTACTTACATTTGAGCCTTGAATTATGTCCTCTTGGCTTTGACTTTTGGTAATATTCCTTATCTGGAAGTCTTCTTTGCTGATAATAATGTAGCCATACTTTATGATTATTAATTGCATGGTATAGCTTTTTCTATCCTTTCACTGTCAACCTAAGTGTCTCATATCTGTGACACAAATTTAATAATGTGTCTCTAGTAAAGGGAATATAGCAGTGTTTTTTTTGTTTTGTTTCGTTTTGTTTCGTTTTGTAATGTAGCCTGACAAGTCATATCTTTACTTGGACTTTTTTTTTTTTTTTGTCTTTTTTGTTGTTGTTGTTGTTGTTGCTATTTCTAGGGCCGCTTCCTGAGGCATATGGAGGTACCCAGGCTAGGGGTCCAATCGGAGCTGTAGCCACCGGCCTACGCCAGAGCCACAGCAACGCGGGATCCGAGCCGCGTCTGCAACCTACACCACAGCTCACGGCAACGCCGGATCGTTAACCCACTGAGCAAGGGCAGGGACCAAACCCGCAACCTCAGGGTTCCTAGTCGGATTCGTTGACCACTGCGCCACGACAGGAACTCCTACTTGGACTTTTTAATCTGTTTACATATAATGCAAGTATTGTTGATCTTAAGTCTACCATTTTTCTGTTTGTTCCATCTATTCTTTGGTAATTTGTCCCTTTTTTTGCATTTTTTCTAATTTCTATGACAAGAGCAGTTGTCTTTGATAACTTTCTCTATATCATAACTAGATTCCTGGCACTATTTGAATTTTGATTTTTTTTTAAAAAAAGCAAATTTTTCTCAGTTATATTATACTTACCTTTTAACATCATTTAATGAAGCCCTTGTTTCAAGCACTATTATTTCTTCAGAAGACAGATATTGTTGATTTTCCATTGACAAAATCTTCATAGTTGTTGACTGGAGTGAAATTCTCCTTTCTCTCCCAGTGTCCACTTAAAGCCAATTGCTTTATTCTGAGACCCCCAACTTCAAATTATTCACCAAGGGTATGCTGAAGTTAAGTTTTTTTCCCCTTTCTTTTTTCCTCCTCCCCTCTCCCCTCTCCTTCTTTTCTTCCCTCTTCAGAAGGAAGTAGTGTAGAAAGCCATGTCTTAGCACATGAGCATTCATTGCAGTCTACCAAATAAAAATACCGTGTAGGCAAAGGGTTTTACAATGTTCTTGTGGATCTGATGGAGAAATGTGAGATGAAGAGTAATAAAGTGAGATGATTCCATAGGCAGCTTAGTAACTGAATATAGAGCTTTTTCATAGAGATTGATGTCTATCTGGAGGGCAGCATCTAGGTGAATGCCAGTGGGCGTCTATCTCTGTATCTCTTATTTACCACATTAAAAATAATCAATACTTAAAAACATGTTTTTCTAACCTGTGGGAAGCTTGCTTGCATCGTAAGGGAAATCCATAATATTGGTTTAAATAATTTTTTTTTTTTTTGGTAAGTACCTTGCGTAGTCTTAGGCCTGGTACTCAAAAAATGCAAGTACTTTTTTTCCTAACTACCCTCACTCAACTCCACTCCCATCTATGTCCATTGGCTTTGGGTTCAAGATTCAAAAGTACCTCAATAGTTAGGTAAAGGATTTTAAATTGACAAAGTGAAATATATGTACACACTTACACACTGAATAATGCCAATAAGAAATACCTGGGAGTTTCAAATCCTGTAAGAACAAAACATGGGATTCAAGGTTAAAAACAATCCTAATTAAATGTTAGACTGCACACATGAAAGTGTATATAAGGTTCAGATTATGTAAGAATATTTGGTGATACCTGGAGTGTTATAACTACTCCAGAAATTTTATTTTATTGCAAATACATATTAAGTAAAAACATAAGACTGGAATAGTTAAGCCTGTGTCACAGAACAATTGGGAAAAATAAGAAAGCTAATTATTAACAGAAAATTTTTTGGAGACGTGAAAATACTGGAGGCCATATATACAATCTTCATATATAAAACGAATGACTTTTTTTGGTTTGTTTCTCTAGATGAGAAGTGCTTCTCAGATTTTCCACTGAAGTATCCTTAATGATACTTTTCAGATTTCTTTGAAATCCCATATTTCATTAAAACATTATTCAAATGTTACAGTCTACTTCATAATTTATGTTTGTGTTAGTATAATGTAAAATGATGGTTTTTCTTTTTTTTCTTTTTATCTTGAGGAAAGAGCATTTGTGTTTATTCTGTATAATCCTGTGTTCTCTGGAATGCACACGCTTGCTTAGTACTCATATCGCAGGTTGAAATGAAACCAATGGGAGTTCTTATTGTGGCACAGTGGGTTAAGAACCTGACGGTGTCTGTCCATGAGGATGTAGGTTCAATCCCTGGCCTTGCTCAGTGGGTTAAGGATCCAGTATTACCATAAGCTGCAGCTCCGATTTGACCCCTAGCCTGGGAACTTCCATATGCCACAGGAGTAGCCTTAAAAAAAAAAAAAAAGAGAGAGAAAGGAAACCATTGGGCAGAAATTCTCAGGAGTATATTTTTCACTTATTCTAAACCAAAACTATACATATACATATATATATAAAACTTTCTAAATATTCGTTGCATTGTCTTGAAGATAAGGAACCAGAGCATGAATAGTCATTTTCAGGTTTGTGTATTGTTTGCTTGACTTTGGGTCAGTTATAGAAGGGATTCCTACTGTAGGTTTGGCCTGGAGTTCTTGGCATCTATGATAGTTTTAAGGTTGGAGATTATATTTGGTATCCAAAGAAAGGAAAAACAAAGGAAGAAATGAGAAAAATGCAAGATACTTAGATTGATTAAATGCTAAATATTAAAATTTTGGATCATAGGGATCAAATATTTAGGTTAAAAACAGTGTGGGAGACTTGCAGACAGCTTGGGAAAACTGCTGTTATTAAATTTGAATCTCTCTATGCATGCTCTGAAAAACTATACAAATTAACAACAGCAAATGCAATCCAAAACCTAATCAGAAGAAAAATAACACCACCAACTTTATTTTATTTCATTTATTTATTTATTTTGTTTTTTAGGGCCATACTCATTGCATATGGAGGTTCCCAGGCTAGGGGTCAAATCGGAGCTACAGATGTTGGCCTACACCACAGCACAGCAACACAGGATCTGAGCTGCGTCTGTGACCTGCACCACAGCTTATGGCAGTCGCCGGATCCTTAACCCACTGAGCGAGGTCAGGGATGGAACCCAAAATCTCATGGTTCCTAGTCGGATTCGTTTCTGCTGTGCCACAGTGGAAACTCCAGAGCACCAACTTTAAATTACTATAAAATAGAAAAGTGTATCCCAAATTTCAGCAGATCGACTTAAGCTCTTGCTACAAGCCTTTTTGGAGAATGAGCAAGTACCTGATTCTTGCCATATCTCACTCCAGCAAAGTACACTAAAGAGAAGAGGAGACAGAAGTACCAAAATTAAACTTAAAAATTGTTAAGTCCTTCTTTTAAACTCCTGGTTGAAATGAAAATTACAAACAGAAAGTATAGAATATCTAAAAAGTAATGGTTATGAAAATATTATATATTAGAATTTATGGGATTCATTTAAAGCAGTTAGAAGAAACATCATAGAACTAAACACTTTTATCTATAAAAGTGAAATGGTGAAAAAACTGGAAGTAAACTCTCAGCTGGAAGAGTTAGGAAAAAAACATAGTAAATAAAATGAAAAAAATCAAAGAAAGAACTAGCAAATACAAAAGCAAAAATTAAAAATAGTAGATCTAATATCTAATTAATTTATAAAAAGTTAGTTTTTTGAAAAATTAATAAAAAAATTAGTAGCTAACTTAATCAAGGAAAAAGGGGAGAAATACTGTATGTATACATAAATAGAGAAGTGGTAAAGGGGAAATAAACATTGAATTGGAAGAAATTAAAAAATATTGTGATCGTTTTCATACTTCTAGGCCAATAAATTTGAAAACCTAGGTGGATAATTTTCGAGGATAAGAATTTACCAAAATTGGAGTTCCCATCGTGGCACAGATCCCACTAAGAACCATGAGGTGACGGGTTCGATCCTTGGCCTTGCTCAGTGGGTTAAGGATCTAGCATTGCCATGAGCTGTGGTGTAGGCTGCAGATGCAACTCGGATCCCGCATTGCTGTGGCTCTGGTGTAGGCCCGTGTCTACAGCTCTTATTGGACCCCTAGCCTCAGAACCTCCATAAGCTGTGGGTGCAGCCCTAGAAAAAGACAAAAAAAGACAAAAACAAACAAAGAAACAACAGAATTTACCAAAATTGATCTCAAAGAAGACAGAAAGCTTAGGCCAATTTCTTACAACAAATAAAATGATCACGTTTGTACCCCACATAAAATTACAAGACTCAGTTTCACAGTAGATTCTGCCGAACTCAGATAGTCTCTATGCTCTACACTTTGTTTCAGTTTGTAGAAACTGATGGAAAGCATTCAGAGCATTGGTATCTTACAAAGATAGTACACACACAAAGAAATTTATAAGCCAATATTACTTATGAATACTAATGCAAAATGCTAAATTAATATTAGCAAAATAATCTAAATCCTACATAAGGAAAAGAATGGTATACCTCTATTATTTAATATTAGGAAATCTGTTAACATCACATCCCATATGAATAGATCATTAATAAAAAAAAATTTTCTTCCAGACTTCAGTAGTTACTAGCTATCTGAAATTTGCTATTGATTATTTCCTTACTACAAAATAAATCTACTGTATTCATATGTGTATATTGCTTAAAACTTTGTGGTATCATACTGTACATGTTTTTCTGCAACCCAATTTCTTCATTCAGTATTATACTTATGTTAATAATTTATGTTCCTTTGCATAGGTCTCATTCATTTCATTGTTGTATAATCATATGTTATATTTATATTTTACAATTTATTTATGCATTTTTGTTGATTGGCATTTAAATTATTTCTCTTTTCTTGCTGTTAATATCTTTCTACTTACCTTATGTACATATGAAAGAATTTCTATGAAATGTATTCAAGGAGTGAACTGTTGAGTTTTACTCAAAATTATTCTTAATATTTACTAGATGATTTCCAAATCCTCTCCAAAGTGGGAATAACAATTTTCTCTTCCACTACAAATGCTTAAAAGTTACAAGTTGCTAATATTCTTTCTAGTACTTGACTTTGTCAGAATTTTATTATTTCCAATGTGATCCATGTGAGATGGTATCCCAGGGTGGTTTAAATTTGCAATTTTTCACTGTTATGGTTTACCTTGGTTTTTGAATGTTTCCTGTAATTTATGTTTCTTTTTTCGTTAGCTGTTTTTTTTATTATTTTGGCTTTTTTTTTGGTCTTTTTGCCTTTTCTAGGGCTGCTCCCAGGCCTAGGGGTCTAATCAGAGCTGTAGCCACTGGCCTACGCCACAGCCATAGCAATGTGGGATCCGAGCCGCATCTGCAACCTACACCACAGCTCACGGCAATGCTGAATCCTTAACCCACTGAGCAAGGCCAGGGATTGAACCTCTAACCTCATGGCTCCTAGTCAGATTTGTTAACCACTGAGCCACGATGGGAACTCCTATTTTGGTATTATTTTTCTTTTGAGTTATCTTTTTCTTTTTGATTTGAAAAAAATCTTTATATATTCTAGACAGTAACCCTTTGTCAGTACATGTAGATATCTTTCTCAGTCTATAGCATGTCCCTTTATTCTAGTCATGGTATTTTTAGAAGGGGGGATGGCTAATTTTGTTATAGTTTAATTTTCAATATTTTCTTTTGTGGTTATTATTTTGAATCATGTTTCAAAAATTATTTTCTGTCTTAAAAAAACAAGAAAAACACAAAAACTATTTTATGTCTTGAGGTGAAGATATTCTAGAAGTTGGTAAATACAAATCTAACTTGCTTTTCCAATTTCCTTATATAGACAAAAGCACAAATTTTATTTTATTTATATATATTTTTTGTCTTTTTTGCCATTTCTTGGGCCACTCCCGTGGCATATGGCTCCCAGGCTAGGGGTCCAATCAGAGCTATAGCCGCTGGCCTACACCAGAGCCATAGCAACGCGCGATCCGAGCTGCATCTGCAACCTACACCACAGCTCACGGCAATGCTGGATCCTTAACCCACTGAGCAAGGCCAGGAACCGAACCCGCAACCTCATGGTTCCTAGTTGGATTCGTTAACCACTGAGCCATGACGGGGACTCAAAAGCACAAATTTTATATATGTTATAATGATATAATGGTAACAATGATATAATCATATATGTATGGTTATATTCATATTATAAATTATATGATATATACTTATATATGATATATATATATAGTATTTTGAATAAATGAATTTGTGTCGTCTTTTTTTTCCTTGTCTTTTTCTTCTCTATCCATTTATTGTGGAATTATTTACAATATCAAACAACTATTAAAAAAATTTGTTTGGTAGCAGTAGTGAGCAGAATTACTGTATAAATTATGGGATATTCCTGTGATGGATTACTAGATAGTCAGGATGAAATCATAGTTTTTGTTTTGTGTTTTCTTAAATTCTATATTTGTCTATTTCACATTCATCTTTCACAGGGCCAGTAATATTAGCTACATTTTAAAAAAGCTTTTCTGCTCTGGAGTTCCCATCGTGGTGCAGTGGAAATGAATCTGACTAGGATCCATGAAGTTGCAGGTTCTATCCCTGACCTTGCTCAGTGGGTTAAGGATCTGGCGTTGCCCTGAGCTGTGGTGTAAGTTGCAGCTCTGGCGTTTGCAGTCTTGCTGACAGCAGAGAGACTGCCCATCCCAGGACATTCTAAGAGCCAAGTCTTAGAGATAACAAAGAGTTCAGCCAGGGTCACATCTTCCATATACAAACCAAACAGATTCCAAGGTCATATAAGGAAGTATTTGGAATACTTTGTTATTAGTCTCTCACATGCTAAGCCAGTATTTCCCCTGCCCTAAATCAACCAGGGCCAGGTACTAGGAAATTAAAGACCACCTTTGTGCCCCAAAGCCCACCAGAAGTATTTACACTAGACAGTCCTAAAATGTTTACCCTGATCTGCCTCTCCTTTCCTAA
Source organism: Phacochoerus africanus (assembly GCF_016906955.1). Taxonomy (NCBI): domain Eukaryota; kingdom Metazoa; phylum Chordata; class Mammalia; order Artiodactyla; family Suidae; genus Phacochoerus; species Phacochoerus africanus. The sequence goes on from NC_062552.1 coordinate 14,407,500, forward strand.
AGAAGTCCTAATAAAGTCTCTAGCCTAGGCCATCGCCTCAGTCCTATCTTCTGCCTCCTGACCACTCTTGTACTCCCCCTGTGGCTCTTTATGGAACATAGTGATCACCTCCCTGGGACCTGTGAGTATCAGGCTTACTTCAGAGATATTGTGGGTTTGGTACGGACCACCACAATACAGCAAATATCACAATAAAGGGAGTCGTAGAATTTTTTTTTCCTGGTGCATGTAAAAGTTATGTTTATATTATACTATAGTTTATTAAGTATGCAATATCATTATGTCTAAAAAAAACCCAATGTATATACCTTAATTAAAAAGTATTTTATTGCTAAAATAATGCTATCATATGAATCTTTAGTGAGCTGCAGTCTTATGTTGGTGGAGGGTCGTGCCTTGATATTCATGACTGCTGACTGGTAAAAGTGATGGTTACTAAAGACTGGAGTGACTGTGGAAATTTTTTTTAACATAAGATAACAGTAAAGTTTGCTGTGTTGATTGACACTTCCTTTCACAAATGTTTTCTTTATAGTGTTCAATGCTGTTTTATAGCATTTTCCTACAGTAAAACACCTTTCAAAATTTCCGTCAGTGCTCTCAAATGCTGCTGTTGCTTTATCAACTAAGTTTAAGTTTAGGCAATATTTTAAATCCTCTGTTGTCATTTCAACCATCTTCACAGCCTCTTCACCAGGAATATATTCCATCTCAAAAAAAAAAAAAAAACAAAACAAACCAACAAACTACTTACTTTGCTCATCCATAAGAAGCAACTCTTCACCTTTTAACGTTTTATATTTATAACATATGATAATGAAAAAGTTTGAAATATTACAAGAATTACTAGAATGTGTTACAGAGACATGAAATAAGACATGTTGGAAAAAGGAAGCTGATAACTTGTAGATCCAGGGTTGCCACATACCTTCAATTAGTTTAAAAAAAACAAAAAAACACAGTATCTGTGAAGTGCAATGAAATGAGGTATGCCTGTAATAAACTTCTTTCCAAACTGTTCTTCCTTCCTGTGGCTACCATGACTTTTAATACACTGTATAACACATACATTCTTAGAACATATTTGTGTCCCAGGGAAATGGTATAAAACTGTATAAAAATCAATACTCCAGTTATATATATATATATATATATATATATATATATATATATAATTGAAAAAATATTAGAAGGAATTGCCCAAAATGTTAATAGGGATTATTATCATTGGCATGATACTGTAACAATTTCAATATTTTTCTTTACATTTTTCTACATTTTCAAAATTTCAACATATGCAACATGATACATTTTAACATAAATGTAGATATGGCTGTTTTGTATCTCTAGCTCTATCTACTTATTATTTTATATTGACAAAACAAAACTGAATTAGCTTTCAGAACCTAGTTCATGTAATACAGTTTCAAAGCTAAGACTTTTAGAATGTCTAATATACCATGCCATTCTCTTAACCCTGTAAAATCTCATTTCTGATTATTTTTTTGGTATCACAACTCTGTCTTCTTAGGAAATAAAAGGACAAAGAATGACACATACCTCCTGACCCCCATGATATAGAAGAGATACCATTGTGGCTATGACTGATGTCTGATGGAGTCATTTTCCAAAAGAAAAGTTGAGTAACAGGACAAAATAGAAAGCTCTAATCTAAGAGATTATGACTCAGTTCTTGCTCTCTCTGCAAAATGAACTCTTTGTAAACTATAATCCATGAATGTTCTTGTATGCAGGAAGTATTTTTATTTGACTTCTGATTTAATTTTGAATCAAGCTTAATGATTTTCAGTTTGTGGTGAGGCCAAGTCCAGTGGTGACTGGATGCCTGCTGTGGAAAAGGGTTTTTGATATTTTAACTTGGATGAACTGAAATAGAAATGTTAATTGACTCTCAAATTGGTAGATATCCCACATCCAAGCTGAATATAATCAAAGATTTGATGGTATATCAATAACTGAAATTAAAATTTTAAAAAAAGTGATGAGCTAACAAATTGTGCCAGACTAAATAATTTGGGGCAGGATGTCTGGAAAATATCTTGTAGTTTTAAAGGTGGATGATTCCTGTTTTTTTTTTTTTTTCTTTTGTCTTTTTAAGCCGCACCCACGGCACATGGAGCTTCCCAGACTAGGGGTCTAATCAGAGCTGTAGGTCCTGGCCTATGCCACAGCCATAGCAATACAGAATCTGAGCTGAGTCTTCAACCTACATCACAGCTCACGGCAATGCTGGATCCTTAACCCACTGACCAAGGCCAGGGATCAAATCTGCAACCTCATGGTTCCTAGTTGGATTTGTTTCCGCTGTGCCATTATGGGAATTCCTGGTCTCTGCTTTTAAATGAGATAATGAATGTATGCAAGATAAGAGATTTTAGTGAATTCCAAAGAGACATCCATGCTTCTTTAAATTTCCCTTTCTATACATGAATTTAGTTGGTGCGTATATGTGTGCGTGTGTGTGTGTGTGTGTGTGTGTGTGTGTGTGTTTCAATACTCAGTAGTAGAATTAATGAATAGAGGTGGGGAAAAAAGTTTTGTGAGAAACCAAAGTCTTATAAGAATTTCTTTTGTTGTTTTCAAAAAACTCCTATGGAAAAAAACTAGTATTTATCTACCTCAGGTAATCTGTAAACTTTGGTCATAATGGAATGGTTTCTTCTATACATGAAGTTGCATTAAAAGTAAGATCTATGAATAAAAGTAATCCAAATTGGAAAGGAGGAAGTAAAACTATCACTGTTTGCAGATGACATGATTCTGTACCTAGAGAATCCTAAAGACTCTGCCAGAAAACTGTTAGAGCTCATCAATGAATTTGGCAAAGTAGCAGGATACAAAATTAATACACAGAAATTGACTGCATTTCTGTATACTAACAATGAAAGATCAGAAAGAGAGATTAGGGAAATGATCCCATTTATAAACACATCAGAAAGAATAGGATACTTAGGAATAAACCTACCTAAAGAGACAATGGACGTGTACTTTGAAAACTATCAGATGCTGTTGAAAGAAATCAAAGATGACACAAACAGATGGAAAGACACACCATGCTCTTGGATTGGAAGAATCAATATTATCAAAATCACTATACTACCCAAGGCAATCTACAGATTCAATGCAATCCCTATCATATTACCAAGGACATTTTTCACAGAATTTGACAAAATATTGAAAGTTTGGAGGCACAAAAGACCCAGAATAGCCAAAGCCCTCCTGAGAAAGAAAAATGGAGCTGGAGGAATCAGGCTCCCTGACTTCAGACTATACTACAAAGACATAGTCATCAAAATTGAATGGTACTGGCACAAAGACAGAAATATGGATCAGTGGAATAGGGTAGAAAGCCCAGAATTAAACCCATGCACCAACAGTCAACTAATCTATGACAAAGGAGGCAAGAATATACAACGGAGAAAAGACAGCCCCTTTTAATAAGTGATGCTGGGAAAGCTGGACAGCCACATGTGAAAGAATGAAATTAGAATACTCCCTAATACTGTACTCAAAAATAAACTCAAAATGGATTAATGTCCTAAATATAAGACCAGATACTATAAAACTCTTAGAGGGAAACATAGACCAAGCACTCTCCGACATAAACGACAGCAACATCTTCTCAGATCCACCTCTTAGACTAATGACAGTAAAAACAAAAATAAACAAATGGGACCTAATCAAACTTAAAAATCTCTACACAGCAAAGTAAACCCTAAACAAAATAAAAAGACAACCCACAGAATGGGAGAAAATCTTTGCAAATGAATCGACTAACTAGGGATTCATCTTCAAAATTTATAAACACCTTCTGCAGCTCCATACTAAAAAAACAACCCCATCAAAAAAAGGGCAGAAGATCCAAACAGACAGTTCTCCAAAGAAGACATACAGATGGCCAAGAAACACATGAAAAGATGTTGAACATCACTCATTATTAGAGAAATGCAAATCAAGACCACTATGAGTTATCACTTTAAACTGGCCAGAATGGCCATCATCAAAAAGTCTACAAACAGTAAGTGCTTTAGAGGGTGTGGAGAAAAAGGAACCCTATTACATTGTTGGTGGGATTGTAAATTGGTGCAACCACTGTGGAAAACAGTATGGAGATTCCTCAGAAAACTCAAAATGGAACTACCATTTGATCCAGCAATCCCACTCCTGGGCATGTATCCAGAGAAAACCACGACTCACAAATACACATGTACTCCAATGTTCATTGCAGCACTATTTGCAATAGCCAAGACATGGAAACAACCTAAATGTCCATCAACAGATGAGTGGATCCAGAAGATGTGGTACATATACACAATGGACTATTACTCAGCCATTAAAATGAACGAAATACCGGCATTTTTAGCAACATGGATGGACCTAGAAATTATCATGCTAAGCCAGACAATAAGACACCAATATCAAATGCTTTCACTGACATGTGGAATCTGAAAAAAGGACAGACTGAACTTCTTTGCAGAACAGATGCTGACTCACAGACATTGAAAAACTTATGGTCTCCACTGGAGACAGTTTAAGAAGTGGGGGGATGTGCTTGGGTTGTGGGATGGAAATCGTGGTTATGATCATTATACGACTACAGATGTGATAAATTCATTGAGTAAGAAAAAAGAAGATGTGGTACATATACACAATGGAATATTACTCAGCCATTAAAAGGAAAGAAATAACGGCATTTGCAGCAACATGGATGGACCTAGCAATTATCATGCTAAGTAAAGTCAGTCAGACACCGACATCAAATGCTATCGCTTACATGTGGAATCTAAAAAAAGGACACAATGAACTTCTTTGCAGAACAGATACTGACTCATAGACTTTGAAAAACTTATGGTTTCCAAATGAGACAGATTGTGGGTGGGGGGATGCTCTGGGGGTTTGGGATGGAAATGCTATAAAATTTGGATTGTGATGGTCATTGTACAACTATAAATGTAGTAAAATTCATTAAGTAATTTAAAAAAAAGTAAGATCTGTGATAGTAAGTGTTCTACATTTGTGAAAAAATTAGCAATCGTTTGGAATTGAAACATTTATAGATTACAAGCCAATTATGTATAGATATTAAAGAAAAATCAGTTTAAAATTATTTTATGCAAATAAAGATAATATCTTTATTCATAGAACCATAGAGGGAGTTCCTGTTATGGCTCAGTGTAAACAAATCTGACTAGAATCCATGAGAACTAAGGTTCAATTCCTGGCCTTACTTGGTAGGTTAAGGATCCAGCGTTGCCACGAGCTATGGTGTAGTTAGTAGATGCTGCTCGGATCTGTCATTACTGTGGCTTGGTGTCGGCCAATGGCTTCAGCTCCCATTCAATTTGGATAATTTTTCAAGTGTTTTTAAAAATTTTAACTATAATTAAAAAAAAAGGGAGTTCTCATCATGGCGCAGCGGAAACGAATTCAACTAGGAACCATGAAGCGGTGTGTTCTATCCCTGGCCTTGCTCAGTGGGTTAAGGATCTGGCATTGCTGTGAGCTGTGGTCTAGGTTGCACATGCATGTTGGATTCTGCATTGTTGTGGTTGCGGCGTAGGCTGGCCACTGCAGCTCCAGTATGACCCCTAGGCTGGGAACCTCCATATGCTGCGGGTGTAGCCCTGAAAAGACAAAAAGCCAAATAAAAAAAAAAGTTTAACTATAATTTACAATATTGTGTTAGTTTCAGGTGTATAGCCTCTGATTATTTTCCATTATAGGTTATTATAAGATATTGAATAGAGTTCCATGTGTTCTAGAGTGAATTATTGTTGTTTATCTATTTTATATATAGTGATATATTTCTATTAATCCCATACTCCTAATTTATCCCTCCCCTCACATTTCCCTTTTGGTAACTATAGGTTTATATTCTATGTCTGTTGGTCTGTTTCTGTTTTTATAAATTAGTTGATTTGTATTATTTTTTAGATTACACATATAAGTGATATCATATATTTGTCTTTCTCTCCCTGATTTACTTCCCTTAGTATGATAATCTCTAGGTCCATCCATGTTGCTGCAAATGGCATTATTTCATTTGTTTTTATGGCTGAGTAACAGTCCACCTTCTTTATCTGTTTATCTGTTGACAGACATTTAGATTTTGTCCTTGTCTTGGCTATTGGGAATAGTGCTGCCATGAACCTTGGTATACACGTATCTTTTCAAATTAGAGTTTTCATCTTTTCAGAATATAGGCCCAGGAGTGGGATTGTTGGATCATATGGCAACTCCATTTTTAGTTTTAAAGTTGATCTAGATAATTTTAAGTGCAGACTGCCAGAATGCTCATCATATAAGGGAGAAGTATATATTTATCTGTATAATTCTTTACAAATAAATGCAGTAACCTTTTTTTTTTTTCCTGAAAGCAATTTTTTTCACTGTCCATTCCTTATATCTGCTACGAGACTCATTGGGCCCATTGCTTGGGGTGCTTAGCCAAGTACTTTCAATTAAAGCAGAAGCGTTTTTTACTTGTGACAAGTAAAGAGAGAGATATCTCTCAAAGCTCTGTCTCCCCAGCCAGCTAGATTGTGACGTTTTAAGCCTGGGGGTCATGCATATTCATGAAAGGGGTAGGCATGATCATTATAATGAGGCCAAAGTTAACCAAAATTGTCAAAAACTGCAAGCAAGTAAGTACTTGGTTGTTTGTCTGCACTGTGGTATCTTGTTGACTGGAATGCACTGAAACCTTTTTGGAACATCTTGTGTTTGAAACTTTCTGCAATTTAACTGTTAAGTTTCTGTAAAACAAAGCGTACTTTGGTTCAGCCCCATCTTTTTCCTACTAATACATCCTAGTTAACATATCCTTTCCTTCAAACATTGAATATTGTCAAGAACTATGAAAGGTGTTAAGATTTTACTCCACTTGTACAATGATATGTTAGCTTGTCACAATTTCCTGGATAATGGAGAAGACATGAGAATTTTGGTTCAGAGATAAGAGATAGTTTATTGTTCACAGAAATAACAGTCGTTAGACTATTCAGTTTCCTTTTGCCTCCACATTCCATGGGGATCAAAGCAGATGGAGCCCAGATGGATATCTCAAATACAGTGAGCTGTGTTTAGTAGAGAAACTGTGACTTGTGGAAACTGAATCTGTTATAATGGTCAGTATGCATGCCTGGACTTTGCTTTGGAGGAGATATCATTGCCATATAGGTTAATAAGCTAACATTGTCCTTTGCTCTGGAGGGAGACACAATGTCCATCTTCCAAGGGTATTTGCTCTACAAATACCTTTTTTTTTTTTTGGTCTTTTTGTCTTTTTAGGGCTGCACCCACAGCACATGGATGTTCCCCAGCCAGGGGTCCAATTGGAGCTGTAGCCGCCAGCCTATGCCACAGCCACAGCAACAGCAATGCAGGATTCCAGCCACGTCTGCAACCTACACTGCAGCTCACGGCAATGCTGGAACCTTAACCCACTGAGCGAGGCCAGGGATTGAACCCCGAGTCCTCATGGATACTAGTCTGGTTCGTTAACTACTGAGCCACAATAGGAACTCCTACAAATACCTTTTAAAAGATAGTCTATGACAAAGGACAGTATGTACCTCTGCTAGCCAGAAGTGCAGAAATTCAAGGTACATGGAAAATTGTCTCATAACTACCATGTGAAGATCATTCTTAGGAATTGGTTTCCAAATGAAAGAAACAAGTTATTTTTTTCTAGGAATCCTAGGCTAGTTGTCACTAAGGATTGTATGTACCATGTTTGTCACCCAAGGTGACACAGGGCACCAAGGATTAGGTAGCACTAAGGATTGTGTATTATATACCGAAGGTGCTGCTGTGCTCTACCTCCATGAATCACTCTTTATACTTAGAGACATTGCTGTGCTCAACATATAAGAACAGTGAGGGGATGTGGTAGGCAGAATTCTAAGGTGATTACTGATGTGTATAATTCTCTTCCAGGAGTGTAGTGGGACTTCTGAATATGATGAGATATCACTCCAATGATTATGTTACATTACATTTCAAAAGGGAGAGTGTCTGGAGTGAGCATGAGCTAATCAAGTGCTCCTTTTAAAAGCATAGAGTTTTCTCGGGTTAATCACAGAGGAAGTTGTTAGAGAAAGGAGTATCCATTGGTTGGGAATAAAGCAGCCATCCATGTTGCAAACTCCCTTGGGGGACCCTGTGGCAAGGAAGTCTGGAAAGCCTCTGGGAGCTGAGAGCAGCTCCCGACTGATTTCCAGCAAGGAACAGGGACCTCCATCTCATAGCTGGAAAGAACAGAATTCAGTAACCATGGAAGATTGGGGAAGACCACATGAGAACTTCTACTGGGCAACACTTTGATCTCAGTCTGGTGAGCAACCGACCAGGGGCCTCACGTGCACACTGCCTGGGTTTCTTTGAGCTAATGCATGGGGATTGTTTTAAGCTCCCAAGTTTATGGCGATTTGTTGTACAGCAATAAAAAATGATTTTTTTTTCCTTTTAGGGCCAAACTTGTGGCATGTGGAGGTTCCCAGGCTAGGGTTTGGATCAGAGCTACAGCTGCTGGTCTACACCACAGCCACAGCAACACCAGATCCCAGCCACGTCTGCGACCTACACCACAGCTCACGGCAATGCTGGGTCTTTAACCCACTGAATGAGGTCAGGGATTGAACCCGCAACCTCATGGTTACTAGTCTGATTCGTTTCCGCTGTGCCACGATGGGAACTCCCCCTTGTTGTGCAGCAATAAAAATGAATACAGGGGAGGACCAAGATAATCTCTTGTTTATGGCATATACATTCTGATTTCCTGTGGCCTCACTGAACATTTCATTGTGTAACTTAAGGTAACCACTTTAATCAACTAATTTCCTATAATCATTTTCATTCTTAACCTTTCCTGGGAAACAAACAAATTCTTGACCATTTCAAGATGAAACCACCATTTATTGGGTTTTTACTGTGTCACAAGCACTTATATTATGCTTTTTAGAGATGATCTCATTTAAACTTTACAACAATCTTGGAGGATAATGTCCCTATATTTAAGAAAAAGCAAAAGCAGTTTTGAGGGTTAAGTACCTAATTAGAGTAAAACAAACAAGTTGTAGAGTTAGGATTCCAATCTCACTGTACCTGACTTCATATTTTTATGTGCTGCATAGTGTTCTCTCTCAGTACTGAAAAAAATCATTGTGGTATGCAGTGCTTATAATTACTAATATCCAGTACTGCTCATCTTCTAAGTACAAGGGAGGGTGTACTTCTTACTCTCTTGAAGTTAGGTGTGATCATGTAACTAGTTTTGAACAATGAAGTGTGATTAAAAGTGATTACATCACTTCTGGGCCAAGACATTTAGCTGGGGCTTGACTCTGCAATTTTCTCTTTTCCTACCAGAACTATCCTGAAAGTGAAGAGTTAAGATGAAGACCAAGTTAGCCTTCGTCCCTGAGTGGCTCTGATAAGCAGAGCTTCCATATGAGACATTTCATGTAAACAAGAAATAAACATTTGTTGTTTTAGGCCACTGAGATTTCAGAGCTGTATTGTTACTGTGGCACAAACTAGTCTTTTCTGACAGTACAATCACTTGAATCAAGGTTATAACCAGCAGAGTCTGCAATCCTTGTTGATATAGTTTAGGCTGATTTTAGGCACTAATACCTGTCTTATATTCTGGGCTTTAACTGTACTGATCTACTTGCAGGTCTTTTTCCCAGATCCCAAGACCTTTGAACCCTTCTTTCCTTTCCTTTGAAATGGGAAAGAAGTCATCATAGTGGGTGGTTAAGAATGGGTTAAATTCAGGCTGGTCTAGATGTGTGTCAGGAACATGTTTCCTCTCTCTACTGCCTCGGGCAAGTAACTTAAGCCCTGTTACCTCCACTTTCTTATCTGTAAAATGGAATAATAACAGTGCATTTATCATAGGGCTGCTGTGAATGTTAAATGAAAGAAATAAAACATTTAAAATAAATGTTATTACTACATTATGTTATTATTAAATCTCCGCTCAGATGGCATCTCTTCCAGAAAGTCTTCCCGATCCTTCTAGGTTTGATTAGGTACTTCTAGGTTTATTAGGTACTTAATTGTACTGCTGAAATGGATTGTTAAGGCATTTATAAAATGGTGTCAAAGACTTATCTGTCTCCTCTCTAATGTTGGCATATGAAAAATATCAGTTAGAAGTAAAATAGCATATTGCTAGCACCCAGTAGTCAATAAATGCTCTCTGTTTTTTTTTTTCTTTCTTTTGCCACACCTGTGACAAGCAGAAGTTACCAGGCCAGGGATCGATCCCACCCCCAGCCACTGCCATGAAAACACCGGATCCTTAACCCACCGAGCCACAAGAGAAATCCAATAAATGTTTTCTGAATGAATAAGAAACTTTTGAATAAATAGCTGTGGGCATAAGCTAGTAATTAGTAATAAGGAAATAATTATGAGCCTCAAAAAATTAATCTTATAAATGATAATCACAAATTAATTTAGTTACAGAAGTGTTCTTTTAACTGCCTTGATTGAAGCTTCATTTTTTATCATGTTAAATGGGAGGTAATTTTCTTTTTTTATTTTATTTATTTTATTTTTTAATTGTTATTTCCCCAATACATTTTTTTTTCTACTGTACAGTATGGTGACCCAGTTACACAAACAGGCATACATTCTTTTTTCTCACATTATCATGCTCCATCATAAGTGACTAAACAGTTCTCAGTGCTACACAGCAGGATCTCATTGTTAATCCATTCCAAAAGTAATAGTTTGCATCCATTAACACCAAACTCCGAATCCATCCCCCTCGGCAAACACAAATCTATTCTCCAAGTCCAAGATTTTATTTTCTGTGGAAAGGTTCATTTGTGCCATATATTAGATTCCAGATATAAGTGATATCACGTGGTATTTGTCTTTCTCTTTTTTACTTACTTCATTCAGGATGAGCGTCTCTAATTCCATCCATGTTGCTGCAAATGGCATTATTTTGTTCCTTTTTATGGCAGAGTAGTATTTCATTGTGTGTATATACATCTTCCTAATCCAATCATCTGTCAATGGACATTTGGTTTATTTTCCATGTCTTGGCTATTGAGAATAGTGCTGCAATGAACATGTGGGTGCATGTGTCTTTTTTAAGGAAAGTTTTGTCCGGATATATGCCTGAGTGGGATTGCTGGGTCATATGGTAGTTCTATGTACAGTTTTCTAAGGTACCTCCATACTGTTCTCCATAGTGGCTGTATCAGCTTACATTCCCACCAACAGTGCAGGAGGATTCCTTTTTCTCCACATCTTCTCCAGCATTTGTTATTTGTGGACTTATTAATGATGGCCACTCTGACTGGTGTGAGGTGGTATCTTGTGGTAGTTTTGATTGGCATTTCCCTAATAATCAGGGATGTTGAGCATTTTTTCAACTGCTTGTTGGCCATCTGTATATCTTCCTTGGAGCAATGTCTCTTCATGTCTTTTGCCCATTTTTCCATTGGGTCGTTGGCTTTTTTGCTGTTGAGTTGTACAAGTTTTTTGTATATTATAGAGATGAAGCCATTGTCAGTTGCATCGATTGAAACTATTTTCTCCCATTCTGTAAGTTGTCTTTTCAGTTTACTTTATGGTTTCCTTTGCTATGCAAAATCTTGTCAGTTTGATTAGGTCCCATTGGTTTACTGTTGCTTTTATTTCTGTTGCTTTGGAAGACTGACCTGAGAAAACCTTCGTAAGGTTGATGTCAGAGAATGATTTGCCTCTGTTCTCTTCCAGGAGTTTGATGGTGTCTTGTCCTATGTTTAAGTCTTTGAGCCATTTTGAGTTTATTTTGGTGCATGGTGTGAGGGTGTATTTTAGTTTCATTGATTTTCATGAAGCTGTCCAGGTTTCCCAGCAATTCTTGTTGAAAAACCTGTCTTTTTCCCATATTAAGTTCTTCCTCCTTTGTCAAAGATTAATTGACCATAGGTGTCTGGGTTTATTTCTGGGTTCTCTGTTCTGTTATATTGGTCTGTATGTGTGTTTTGGTACCTGTAGTACACTGGCTTTGTAATATTGCCTGAAGTCTGGGAGAGTGATGCCTCCTGCTTGGTTTTTGTTCCTCAGGATCGCTTTGGCAATTCTGGGTCTTTTGTGGTTCCATATAAATTTTTGGATTGTTTGTTGTAGTTCTGTGAAAAACGTCCTGGGTAATTTGGTAGGGATTGCATTGAATCTGTAGATTGCTTTGGGTAGCATGGCCATTTTTACAATATTAATTTTTCCAACCCAGGAGCATGGGATACCTTTCCATTTCTTTGAATCCTCTTTAATTCCCTTGATTAATGTTTTGTAGTTCTCAGCGTATAAGTCTTTCACCTCCTTGGTCAGGTGTATACCTGGGTATTGGATTTTTTGGGGTACAATTTTAGAAGGTATTTTTGTATTTCTTTTCTAGTATTTCATTGTTAGTATACAGAAATGCCACTGATTTCTGAATGTTAATCTTCTGTCCTGCTACTTTGGTGAATTTGTTGATCAGGTCAGGTAGTTTTTGTGCGGAGTCCTTAGGGTTTTCTATGTATAGTATCATGTCATCTGCATAGAGTGACAGTTTTATAATCTGCTCTTCCTATTTGGATGCCCTTTATTTCTTTTGTTTGTCTGACTTCTGTGGCTAGGACTTCCAATACTATGTTGAATAATGGTGGTGAGAGTGGGCATCCCTGTCTTGTTCCAGCTTTTAGTGGGAAGGCTTTCAGTTTTTTCCCATTGAGTATTATATTTGCTTTGGGTTTATCATAAATGGCTTTGATTATGTTAAGGAATGTTCCCTTTATACCCACTTTGGTAAGAGTTTTTATCATGAATGGATGTTGGACTTTTGTCAAATGCTTTTTTTTTGCACCTATTGAGATGATCATGTCGTTTTTGACTTTTTTTTTTGTTAATGTGGTGTATAATGTTGATTGATTTGCATATGATGAATCATCCTTGTGAACTTGGAATGAATCCCACCTGGTCGTGATGTATGATCTTTTTGATATGTTGTTGGATTCAGTTGGCTAAAATTTTGTTGAGAATTTTTGGGTCTATATTCATCAAAGATATTGGCCAACAGTTTTCTTTTTTGATTGTATCTTTGTCTGGTTTTGCAATTAGGGTGATGGTGGCATCATAGAAAGTCTTTGGGAGTGTTCCTTCTTTTTCAACCTTTTGGAAAAGTTTAAGGAGAGTGATTATAAGTTCCTCTTTGTAGGTTTGATAGAATTTGCCTTTGAAGCCATCTGGTTCTGGACTTTTGTTTGTAGGGAGTGTTTTTTTATTACATATTCAATTTCATTTCTAGTGATTGGTCTGTTAAGGTGATCTATTTCTTCTTGATTCAGTTTTGGCAGGCTGAGTCTCTAGAACATTGTCCATTTATGTCAAATTTGTTGGCATATAATAGTTCACAGTATTCTCTCAGGGTTTTGTGTATTTCTGTAGTATCCGTTATGACTTCTCCTTTTTCCTTTCTTATTTTGTTTATTTGGGTTTTTTCTCGCCTCTTCTTGGTGAGTCTAGTGAGAGGTTTGTCTCTTTTGTTTACCTTTTCAAAGAACCAGCTCTTGGTTTTATTGATTTTGTCTATTGTTTTTGAATCTCTGTTTTATTGATTTCCTCTTTGATCTTTATGATTTCCTTCCTTCTGCTGACTTTAGGGTTTTTTTGCTTTTCTTTTTCTAATTCATTCAGGTGGTGGGTTAAGTTGTCAATTTGAGATTTTTCTTCTTTTTCGAGGAAGGCCTGCATTGCTGTGAATTTCCCTCTGAGCACTGCTTTTGCGACATCCCATAGATTTTGAGAGGTTGTGCCTTCATTATCGTTTGTCTTGAGGTATTTTTTAATTTCCTTCTTGATTTTTCATTGACTCATTGGGGTTTTTTTAGTAGCATGTTGTTTAGTCTCCATGTAGTAGGTTTTTTGTTGTTTCTTTTCCTGTGGTTGAATTCTAGTTTCATGCCATTGTGGTCAGAGAAATAATTTCTATACTCTTAAATTTGTTGAGGTTAGCTTTGTGCCCCAATAGGCGATCAGTTCCTGAGAATGTTCCATGTGCACTTGAGAGGAATGTGTATTCTGATTTTTTTGGATGTAATGTCCTGAAAATGTCAATTGTATCTGAGTTTTCTGTTGTTTCCTTTAGGGTCTCTGTTGCTTTACTGATTTTCTGTCTAGAGGATCTGTCCATGGATGTGAGTGGGGGTGTTAAAGTCTCCTACTTTGATCATATTCCCATTAATTTCTCCTTTTATGTCTGTTAGTATTTGTTGTAGGTATCTGGGTGCTCCTATATTAGGGGCGTATATATTGACGATTGTAATATCCTCTTCTTGAATGGATCCTTTAACCATTAAATAGTGTCCTTCTTTGTCTTTCTTTATGGTCTTCGTTTTAAAGTCTATTTGGTCTGATACGAGGATTTCAACTCCTGCTTTCCTGTCTTGTCCATTGGCATGAAATATCATTTCCCATCCCCTCACTCTCAATCTATATGTGTCTGTTGCCCTAAGGTGAGTTTCTTGTAGGCAGCACATTGAAGGATTTTGCTTTTTTATCCAATCTGCCACTCTGTGTCTTTTGATTGGAGTGTTCAGTCCATTGACATTTAAGGTGATTATTGATAGATGTTTATTTATTGCCATTTGAAACCTTGTTTTCCAATTGATTCTATGTTTCTCCTTTTTTCTTTTCTTTTTTTGATTGGATGATTTCCATTTATTTTATGCTTGAGTACTTTTTTTTTTCAGATTTTGTGAATGTAATGTTTGGTTTTGATTTGTGGTTGCCCTGTTTTTTGAGTATGTTAACCCCTTCCTATATCTGCTTGCTTTAGCCTGATAGTCATGTAGGCTCAAACACATCATTAAAATAAAAAAGCAATCTATTTTTTTTTTTACTTCCCTTCCCCACATTGTATGATGTTGATGTCTTTTTTTTTTTTTAACATCTTCATGTTTAGATCTGTATGCTGGCTTATTTAAGTGACTGCTTCCAATTGTGGTTTCCTCCATCCTAATTTTTCCTCTTTTTTTTTTTTTTAACTTAGAGAAGCCCTTTCAGTATTTCTTTTAGAATGGGTTTTGTATTGCTGTACTCTTTTCGTTTTGTTTGTTGGAGAAATTCTTTATTTACTCTTCTATTTTAAATGATATTTTTGCTGGATAGAGTATCTAGGTTGCAGATTTTTTCCTTTCAGCACTTTAAATATATCTTGCCACTCCCTCCTGGCCTGTAGTGTTTCTGTAGTGAAATCGGCTGATAGCCTTATTGGGGTTCCCTTATAATTAACGTTTTGCTTTTCTCTTGGTGTCTTTAGAATCCTCTCTTTATCTTTAACTTTTGCCTTTTTTATTAAAATATGTCTTGGTGTAGGCCTTTTTGGGTTCACCTTGTTTGGGGCCCTCTTTTCTTTCTGTATCTTGATATCAGTATCCTTTAGATTTGGAAAGTTTTCAGCCATAATTTTTTCAAATATATTTTCCATCACCTTATCTTTTTCTACTCCTTCTGGAATTCCTATCATGTGTAGATTGGCCCACTGTATATTATCCCATAGGTTTCTTATATTGCTTTCATGATTTTTCATTTGGTTTTCTGTCTGCTGTCCTGTTTGGGTGATTTCCATTATTCTATCTTCTACATCACTAATTAGTTCCTCTGTATTATTCATTCTGGTCTTTACTGCCTTTATCTCAGTTTGCATCTCTGCAAATGAATTTTCTAGTTTTTCTTGGTTCCTCCTTATATTTTCTAGTTCCATTCTGAGGGAATCTGCATTACTGTTCATATTCTCTCTTAATTCCTTCAGTATTTTCACTGTCTCCCTTTTGAACTCAAAGTCTGTCAGACTGCAGAGGTCTGTTGCATTATTGACTGCTTTAGGTGAATTCTCCTGTTGCTTTAACTGGAATAGGTTTCTGAGCTTATTCATCTTGCTTGAGTTTTTCTTTTTATCCAGAGCCTAAGTCTCAGTGCCGAGACCCAACCTGAGCTTCTCAGGCTGTGGTGTCTGTGCCAGTGGTTCAGATGATCTGTGCATCTCTCACTCTGCTTTTTGGTTCTCAGACCTACTGCTGAGCTTTTCTCAGTGTCTTGGAGCTCCCTCCCACTCGCCTGATCTTTCTGTTGGTTAGCTGGCTTCCCAGGGTGTGCGTTCCCTTTCTCCTTCACAGCTCTCTCTCGGGAATGCTAGTCCCATCCTGATTCCTTTTTGCTCTCTTTCACTTTTCTTTTGTTCTACCCAGTTATGTCAAGATTTTCTTGCCCTTTTTAGAGGTTTAAGTTCTTCTGCTAGCTTTAAAGTTGATGTGCTGTGCATCGTTTTACATGCAGATCTTTTTTTTTTTTTTTTTGATGTGTTTGTGGGAGAGGGTGAGCGCGTCCTCTTACTCTTCTGCCATCTTGCCTGAGGTCTCGGCTACTGGATGTGATTTTCAAACACTGAGATCATTTTTGATTTTCTGAAATTGCTATATGCACAAAGTTTATATTCTAAATCATTTGAAATATAGCTGATCATTCTGGTATTAGCAACCTGGATTTTAGAGAGGCACTACCCATCATAGTGAGTAATAAATGTCAATAGTTACTATTGCAGTTTATGAGTACCTAAAATTTTTCAAGGTATAAATAGGTTTAAACATATTATATTTATATTCGAAAATAATATTTTTGCTAATATCCAATTTATAATCATGAGTTGATTTAGACATTCACTAAAAATGACCTTTTAAGCTTAGTGAGAAAGAAAAACCATTTGTGGTTTTGATAAATTTGTAATTTCTCAAAAGAAAACATCTGAATTTTTTTTTTTTGGTGTGTGTGTGTCTGGTTAAATTGGTGATTTACCTTCCAATGTAAACACTTTTGTAGTCAACAATCCCTCTCCACCAAACAATAATAATCTTCCAAGTTAAATTTTTTAATATGGGAAATGAATATCACCTTGGATATTAAATCCTTATGCTAAAGTTTGGAGTCTGTCTTTCATTAATGATCTTTAGAATTTTCGCTTCACTATTGTGGAACTATCTTTACTGTTGTCTAATTCCCGCGTGTATATATTCTCCTTGCCAAGAGGGAGAGATCTCTTTTTGGTCAGGGGCTACTGCTAGCAGAGTAGGAGGCTAATTTTCTCATGCTTGAGCAAAATGAAAGTTCTTAGTGAAGATAATTAGGCTTTACTTTCAGGATGGAAAGAAATGATAGTAAGTGAAGGGGGGAGGATTAAAAAAGAGATTCATACTACATAATGCAATTGTGTAGACCAGAAGTGACAAGGACATGGTTCCCTAGAATTTGAATTAAGAAAAACATGGCTTTTAATTGCCAGCACCTTTAGGTTGGTGTCTAATGAGAATATTTCAAACTAGGCAGGGTGTTAGGTATTTCAAAGTAATGCAATGCTAAGCATTAAACCCAGAGGTTAGTCACTTGTTCTACATGACTGTCTGTCCACTTGAACCTGACTGCCTTTGAATTTCCCATCAGTTTCATAAACAGGAGCTCAGCCAAAAATGGGCCCAGGAGATGCCACCATGCCCAGGTGTGCTGGTGAAGAGGAGGCACATGTCACATCATCAACTTACCAGGGAGGGATACTTATGTGACCTCTTTGGCTCCCCTTCTGAGATAGAAAAAAAAGATCTGTCCATGAAAAAAAGAGCTCCTGTATTTTCTTTTCTTTCTGTCACATCTGTGCCTGTGATTTCTGCCATGGCTTGCTGTGTGTGTATTTCCTTTCTCCATTGCTCAGTGTCAATTTGGTTGTAAGTCCCAGAAAGTCTTAATGGTTTTCAATGAAGCTAGCTTTTGCCCCTTTTCAAAATAGCCTTTTGGCTAAATAGGGAGGTTAACAGC
The DNA here is from genome assembly GCF_016906955.1 of Phacochoerus africanus. Taxonomy (NCBI): domain Eukaryota; kingdom Metazoa; phylum Chordata; class Mammalia; order Artiodactyla; family Suidae; genus Phacochoerus; species Phacochoerus africanus. The sequence continues at coordinate 14,425,374 of NC_062552.1, forward strand.
CTTGCCACAGAAGGTGACTGCAAATTCTGTCAGGTGAGAGACCACTGCATTTAGGTCATGAGGAGTAAGTGAAAATCATTACCCAGAAGGGACTGAGGCCTTCACTGGTACAGACTGATGAGAAAAGTTTAGGGCTGGGCTTTGGAGCCACTCTTTTGGGCCATTGAATCCCTTGCATATGGATGAGCAGTGAAAGTTTCATGACCACTCCTGGGCAGACAGGTTCCATTTGGTGGGTTTTGGGGTCAGTATAGGGTTGGGGGTATGAATGTGGTCCTTCCAGCATCTTCTGAATTCCTCTTTCCTCTTAGCTGACATCAATGGTACATATTCCAAAATTTGGCAGTGGAATGTGTGTGGGAAACAGGCAATTGTCCATAAGACTTCACCTTAGTGTAGTCTATGTAATAAACCAGATTTTTAAATGAATATTCAGTCTAAATTTTTAAAATTATTTTTTCCATTATAGTTGGTTTACAGTGTCCTATCCTAATTTTTATGATATTTTAACCTGTGTTTTCCTTTTCAAGGCAGCTAAATAGCTAGAAAATCTGTGAGCAAATCAATCACTCAATCTGTCAAAAATAAAAACAAAAAAATCATACTTCTATACTTTGTGGCAAATACATAGTGAATCCAGTACCATATGCCTGTTACTTTTATGTTCTGTTAGGAGTTATGTGCAACTTATAAAATAAGGGCAAGGGAAAGCAATTATTCATTCCTAAAATTTTTTCACTGGTATATTTCACAAAATGTTTCCCTAATTCTTATGTCTAATAGCTGCTATTAAAACATAGTTTAAATGCACAAAACGGATATACTGAAAAAGAAAAAATGTTAACATGCCGTATATATTTAGCATTTATATATTTTTATTTCTCTGTAAATAATTCTGGGATTATTACAATGGTAAGGTTGAAACTAGTCTTTTTTTTTTCATTTTTGTTTTTGTTCATTCTCCCTACTCTTCCTTCTTTTCTTAACCTAAGTATCATTCTTGATTCCTCTGATTTTCTTTCTCTAGTATTTTCTAGTTCATTTTGTTCTTTTTACTTTGATTTTTCTATATTCTTTCCTTTCCTCTTTTTCATTTTCTAACTTCTTTTTCCTGTTCTTTCTTGCTGCCTTTCTTTTTCCTTTGTTGTATCTTAAAAGAATAAAGAAATAAATTTTGTCCACCAGAGGGCAGTCTAATTCCACACACACACACACACACACACACACACACACACACACACACACACACACACCTACACCTACCCACACCCCCACCCCCACCCACCCACCCATACACACCCCCACACACTTTTTCTCCCTCTCTCATTCTCTTCCTCTCTCTCTCTCCTTCTCTTCTTTTACAACCCTCTTCCAGGAGGAATGTGAATGGAAGTAGGTGGTAAACAAAACAAACCCCCAAACCCCTTTTTTGTTCATAAACACCTTTCATTATTGCTTACGCATGGGCCTGTAGTCCCAGTGGTTTGATTTGTGAATACTCAATCTTCTCTAGGTTTCTCTAGGTTTCTATAGAACCTTTCTGAAGGAGACAATAAAATGACTTGGGTTTGTTTCAGAAGCTACCAAAATACATGGTGAAAACGAAAATGTGGGCTGTGAGATTTTGAGTGTATAAGACATGAAGCGTCAGTAGACTCATTTATGGAATTCCTGTAAAATACATGTGACTCCAGCATTTACGAATTTTACACTTTCATTTAAAAACTTTATAAGCGAAGTTTTAATTTTTCTGTATTACTGCAATCATCTGGGCTTCAGTTTACTTCTCTATATATACAAATACTTTTCACTATAACCCTTACAAAATTTCTTTATGTTCCCTATGTGAGTGGGAGGTCAGTGTCCAAAAAGAAAGAGCTTGAGCTTTCCCTCATCTTTGTCACCTGAAAGTCCAACTTAGCCTGCCTCAGAGTTTGGGTGAAGAAAGGAATTTTCTTCATAGAAGTTTGGTGACTTTTGACTTGAGATGTGCAGAGGTCTGAGAGAAAGTCTAAGTTTATTATCTAAAGTAATGAGAGAGAAAATGATGGACTACAAGAATATTCTGAAAAAAGAGGGGTGCCTGAGCAACCCATTCAAAGGCTAAAATACTGAAGGAAGAAAGGAGAAGAAAGTTTCATGGTTAGACTTTCAGTTTCTGCAACCTTGAGCTGTGCCTTATATGTACAAAGACACAGAGTGTGTACGAGTCTATCTTATGTAATCAGCACGAACTTTGAAATTGATTGGAAGCTCTCAGTAAGTTTGATGTTTTAAAGGGGATTTAGAATTCACTAGTTTCAGAATACTAGGCTATTAAGTCAGTAGCATTGGACATTCTAGGCTTATGCTGAAATAAAGTAGATGGAGAAAATACCTGTGATTTTTCAGTTGAATGAGAATATAATGATCTCCTAGTACTCTTTCCGAGGATTTCAATGGACAGACAATTTCTGCCATAGGAATACTTTCTCAAAAGATTTTATCTTTCTGTGGTACAGGATGTTACCTTTTTTATGCATTACTTATCCCAGGGGTATCTGCATTGGTAGGTATTTTGGAATGTGAATGGTTTTGTACTTCTGCCTGCAGGAATACTGAGGAGATGTAGCTGAAGAGGTATTTTCAATTTGGTGCTGATCCAGATTGAAAAAAAAAACTTGCTAAGGAGACTAAGCTCAGAATTTTAAAAGTTCATTTTTAATCTGAATATCCTGCCAGGCACTAAACATGTTGGCTCAAGTAGAAAAGAGCAATTGCTGTCATGAAACCATAAAGCTAGAAAGAACTAGGATTTTGCAGTAGGTTTCCACGTCTTACAGATATGTAACTGAAGTCTGCATATATTAAAACAAATTTTTCCAAAGACATAATGATTATGTGTAATATTTCTTTCCAAATAATTTTAAGATAAATATAGAGCTAGAATACCCAACTGATCTTCGACATAACCACACACATGTATTCAACTACTTCAAATACTTACCAGGTTATTGTTCCTATAGCTTTATCTATGGCTACTTTTCATTTATCCTATATAAATAGAGTTTTTTAGGGTAAGAGGATGGTATTAAGGAGGCATGTGTTGTTGAGGAGATGCCCTTTTTACTTCACAAGGAACTCGTTATGACTCTTGTCCTAAAGAACTTCACAAAAACAAAACAAATATTTAAGTTAATGTGATTAAATAAAATAATGATGATCATGCATCTAAAGTTTCACACAAAGGTTTCAGTGACTTAGGTGATCACATATTCTTTGTTTTAAAAGGCAAGGACTAATTATTTCTTTTGGGCACTCCATCTGCAATTTGGTTTGCTGTCTCTAGGAAAGGAAAGTGGTTCTCCAAGTATGGTCCTCTGCTCCCCATGAGGAGCATTAGTAGTGCCTGGGAACTTGTTAGATATGCAAATCCTATAGCCCACTCCAGACCTACTAAATCAGAAACTTGAGGATGGTGAGGTATGAGCTCAGAACTCTGTTTTTCTAGCCCTTCTAGTGGTTTTGATGCCCATTCGAGTTTGAGAACCCTTGTTCTGGGAGAACCATGGTATTGGTTTATTAGAACAGATTCTGCTAACTTTAATATTTTAAACTTTTTTCTTTTTTGCTAAGTTTTTCTGGGTAGAGTGATCTTGACAAGGTTTAAATCATTTGAAGACTTTTCCCTTTTCACCTTTTAAATTTTTTTTTTAATTTTGTGGATTCAAAGATTGCTTTCTTATAGGAATTCTTCTGTGGTGCAGTGGGTGCAGTGTAATTCTCCAGCATTGTCACTGCAGGGACTTGAATTGCTGCTGCAGTGTGGGTTGGATCCCTGGCCCAGGAACTTCCACGTACCACAGGTGTGACCAAAAAAAAAAAAAAAGATTGCTTGCATATGTCCATTTTGTTTGTAAGAGTACAGACAGACTCCTCCTCTACAGACACACCTGTCTGTATAGCCACCAGCATGTGTGTTTTGTCTCTTTCCTAACTGCACCCCTGTGGCTTCCCTACTAGAAGCTATCCATCTCTTCTTATGGTTCTCACTGGTCCTGCTGCCCACAGTCTGAGCAAGTCAAGACTCTATTGTTCTAAGAACCTCCACAAAGACTTTATGCGAATCTAGTGTCATCAAACTCTATTACCAGAATAGTCAACATTTTTTCCAATATGCAGTATGAGATATAAAAAGCTTTACTTGAGGGAGTTCCTGTCTTGGCTCAGTGGAAATGAATCTGATTTGCATCCATGAGGATGCAGGTTCTATCCCAGGCCTTGCTCAGTGGATTAAGGATCTGGCATTGCCATGAGCTGTGGCATAGGTGACAGACATGGCTTGGATCTGGCATTGCTGTGGCCGTGGCTGTGGCAGGCGGCAGTGCGACTCCGGAAAGACAAGAGACCCCCCCCCAAAAAAAAGACCTTACTTGAGTTTCTTGGAAGATGGCAGTCAAGGGACTGGGGCTAATTAAAATTCAGCAGGGTGCAGAAGTAAAGATAACTGTGGCTTGCTATGCCATGTCTCCGGTAATCAGCAGCCCCAGTCCCACCGTGCTAATTGATGGGAGATGCAGTTCTCCTGAGTGTGCACATAGTGCACATTAACGGAGGCAGCACACGCTGCTCTTCCTGCCTGACTTGTCTCATTATCGACCTTGAACTAGGAAAGGTCAGAGGATGGTGCTGCTTTCATCAATGTGACAGGTGTCTGAGGAGCTCCTCCCTGTAGTCTAATAATCTGGCAGTTGTCTTATCCTGTACATGAATTAGTGATCTGATGCTTGAGGTATGATCGATAAAAAGGATGTAGGGTAAGGGAAGTAGCTCTGGGCATCTGTATTAGCCCTAACCCATTCTGGGAGGTGTGTGTTGTAGGGGGTGCCTTTTTTTTTCCTAGAGAAAGAATGTGTCTGCATCCAGATATTATGTCAAAACAACATTTTCCTAGAAAATTGTTATCTATGGAAAAATATTTCATCAAGGTATTAACATTCACATGTCATGTGTCAGTTATTGACTTCTGACATTTTTCCAATGTGGGCATAATTATAATGATAATAAATGTTCTCTTAGAAAACTTAAAATCAATTAGTAATATCTCCTGAACATCCCTCATGTGCTGAAAATGATTTCAGACACAACGTGGAGATGTCAAAGAGAGATGTTACAACCCAGCATATATATGATATATGCCAAGATATATTAAAAAACACATATGTGTAAGCATCTCTTTGTGTAAAGAGAACAGTGAAACTGACAACCTCACTTGGCAAAATCTAAGAATATTTATAAGCAAGGTGAAATGCAGTGGGATGGATACCTTCTTATGGGTGATCTGCAGAGCAGAGGAATGAATTGGAAGGATGATGAATGAGAAAAGACATCTTAATTAGAGGAAGAATTGTGCACTGCTGAGTTTTAATCCAGTGTTTTGTTTTTTTTTTAAAGAGAAGAAGGATACAGACAAGAAGGAAAAAGTGGATAATTTCTGTCAGAGGCAAAACTCTGATACTGAGGGATAAAGAAAATGTTTTGAATATTTCCTGTTACCACTGAATATTCTTTCTTCCTTTGTCACTTGTAAAATTCTTATCTAATTTCAAATTGCACTGCAGAATTGACTGCTTTGTTCAAGTCTCTGAGTCTTCCCAAAGGAGCAAAGTTGATTACTCTTTATTGCTTCTCTCCATCATGGGTACTTTTAGTATCACTTGTATTGCAGTGGGTTGTATTTATTTATTTCTATGCCTAGCTCTATTTGTGTGATACAACTTGGTATAATTAATATATCACAATAAGATTGGAGACATAGCATGGTTTTGGAATCAAATGGAGTGAACCTGAAATTATATATCTATGTTTCACTAATAGTTCTTTGGATTATTTAATTCTCTAAGCCTCAGTTTCCTCATCTGAAAAATGGGGATAATAATATCTAGTTCATGGAGAAAAGTTGAAAGCTTTCCTGCCAAAATCTGGAACAAGACAAGGATGCCCACTCTTACCACCTTTACTCAACATAGTATTGGAAGTCTTAGCCACAACACTCAGACAAGAGAAAGAAATAAAATGTATCCAGATTTGAAGGGAAGGGGTAAACTTGTCATTATATGCAGATGGCATACTATATATAGAAAACCCTAAGGACTTCACACAAAAACTACTAGATCTGATAAATTTATTGAAATAACAGGATACAAAGTTAACATTCAGAAATTGGTTGCACTTCTGTGTATTAATAATGAAATATCAGAAAGGGAGTATAAAAATAATACCTTTAAAAATTGCACCCCCAAAATACCTAGAAATAAACCTGAAAGAAGAGAGGGAAAGACTTATATGATGAGAACTATAAACTATTAACAAAGGAAATTAAAGAGGATCCAAAGAAATGGAATGATATCCCATGCACTTGGATTGGAAGAATTAATATTGTTAAAATGGCCATATTACCCAAAGCAATATACAGATTTAATGCAATGCCTATGAAATTACACGTGATTTTTTCCACACAATCAGAACAAATAATCTAAAAATTTATATGGAACCATAAAAGACCCAGAATTGTCAAAGCACTCCTTTTTTTTTTTTTTTTACATTCCAGAAGTTTTATTTAAGTGAAACAGACAAAAGATTTCAATATATAAAGAAAATTTGAAAAACTTGTTTGGAAATTTAATTCTGTGCTTCAATAGCACACACTTTGTAGGCAGCTAGCTATTAATATATTCAGGAGTCTGGAGTGTCCCACCCTTCTAACAGGCTGATAAAAGATGCCACTTTAGCGAGTTTGCATTGTGGCTCAGTGGTAACACACTGGACTAGTATCCCTGAGGATATGGGTTTGATCCCTGGAAAAGCACACCTGAGAGGAAAAAAATAAAGCAGGAGGCATAACTCTACCAGACTTCAGACAATATTACAAAGCCACAGTAATCAAGATAGTGTGGTATTGACACAAAAACAGACATATGGATCAATGGAACAGAATAGAGAACCCAGAAATAAACCCATGCATGTATGGTCAATTAATCTTTGGCAAAGGAGGCAAGAATATAAAATGGGGAAAAAACAGTCTCTTCAGCAAGTGGTGCTGGGAAATGGCATTAGAATACACCTTCACACTATGCACAAAAATAAACTCAAAATAGCTTAAAAGATTTGAACCTAAGACATGACACCATAAAACTCCTGGAAGAAAACATAGGCAAAACATTCTCTGACATAAATCATACAAATGTTTTCTTAGGTCAGTATCCCAAGGCAGCAAAAATAAAAACAAAAATAAAAAAGATTGGACCAAACTTAAACTTTTGCACAGCAAAGAAAACCATAAAAAATTGAAAAGACAACCTACAGAATGGGAGAAAATATTTGAAAATTGTGGAACCAACAGGGCTTAATCTCCAAAATATTCAGACAACTCATACAACTCAACAACAACAAAACAAAGAACCTAATTGAAAAATTGGCAGAAAACTTAATGAGACATTTCTCCAAAGATGTGCAGATGGCCAATAGGCACATGAAAAAATGCTCAACACTACTGATTATTAGAGAAATGTAAATCAAAACTATAATGAGGTATCATCTCACACCAGTCAGAATGGCCATCATTAATAGGTCTACAAATACTGGAAAGGGTGTGGAGAGAAGGGAACCCTCCTACATGGTTGGTGGAAATGTAAGTTGATACAACCACTACGGAAAGTAGTATGGATGTTCCTTAGAAAACTAAAAATAGAACTACCATATGATCCAGTAATTCTCTTCTTGAGCATATATCCAGACAAAAAAGATACATGCACTCCAATGTTCACTGCAGCATTATTCTCAATAGCCAAGACATGGGAACAACCTAGATGTCCACCGATAGATGAATGGATTAAGAAGATGTGGTACATATGTACAAAGGAATACTTCTCAGCCATAAAAAAGAATGAAATAATGCCATTCATCAATAGAACTAGAGCTTATCATACTAAGTGAAGTAAGTCAGAAAGAGAAAAACAAATACCATATGATATCGTATATATGTGTAGTATAAAATATGGCCAAAACTAACCTATCTACAAGACAGAGACTCACAGACATAGAAGACAGACTTGTTTGTGGTTGCCAAGGGGTCTAGGGAAGGGAATGGGGGATAGACTGGGGTCTGGAGTTAGTGGATGCAAACTATTACATTTAGAATGGATAAACAACAAGGTCCTACTGTATAGCACAGGGGACTATATCCAATCTCCTGGGATAGACCATGATGGAAAAGAATATAAAAAAAATGTATATATATATATGTATGACTGAGTTGCTTTGTTGTACAGCAGAAATTGGCACAACTTTGTAAATCAACTATACTCTAATTTAAAAAATAATATCTATCTCATAGAGTTCTCTGGTAGCACAGAGGTTTAAGGATCCAGCATTATCACTATTGTGGCTTGGGTCATTGAAGTGTCACAGTTCAGACCCTGGCCCATGAATTTCTGCATGCTGCGGACACAGCGAAAAAAATCTAGCTCATAGGAAGTTTATGAGGATCTCTTAAGATAATGTATTCAGATTTCCAGTAAATGCCAGTTTTTCTTTTACCATCCATCTTCTTCCAACTAGAATATTTAAAATTCTAGATGGTAGGCATTGTGTTATATTCATCTCTATAGCTTAATATTGTATTTGGCATAAACAGCTGTTCAGTCAAAATTTTCTGAATTAAGCCAGGTTGCCTAAAACATTCATGTGGACTGATTGAACTATTCAAATGAACTCCAATATATTTTATGGACTCGGAAGAATTATTATTGGGGTTTTCTGTTGTTTCTCTTATTATTTCTTAATATATATGTGGTTGAGGGAATTTTATGGACATTTCAAGCATGCGTTTAGCCAAACTTATTCTGATATTATGTTTCTTTGAAAAATATTGATATGGAGTTCTCCTCATGGCTCAGCGGATAGCAAACCTGAGTAGTGTCCATAAGGATGCGGGTTCAACTCCTGGCCTCGTTCAGTGGGTTAAGGATCCAGCGTTGCCATGAGCTGTGGTGTAGGTCTCAGATGTGGCTTGGATCCTGTGTTTCTGTGGTGTGGCATAGGCTGGTGGCTGCAGCTCCAATTCGACCCCTAGCCTGGAAACTTCCATGTGCTGCAGGTGTGGCCCTAAAAAAAAGATAAGAAAATATAGATAAATGGAATTTATATTAATTTATCTAAGACCAACCCCCCCTCAGATTCCTATTCTTATATTTAAATATAGCTAACTATTATGGTTACTATAAATATATGAGTATTTTTATGCAATAGTATAAAAGTGGAAATTGAGAATCAAAGTTTGTTTCCATGTAGGCATCATGTAGGAACTATACACTTGCCTCCATTAATGTTTGCATGCGTGGGATATTTATAAAACTTCTTTTTTTGTAATAATATTCAGATATAATATAATATTCTTAAAATATGTTTTAGTGTAAATAATATTCTTAAAATATGTTTTATTGTAGTAAAATTTAAGTATAATATTCTTAAAATGTTTTATTGTGGTAAAATTTAAGTACAATAGACTGCATATTTGTGTTCCCCCATTCATAGGTGAAAACCTAACCCCTGCATGATGGTATCATGAAGTGGGGCTTTGAGAGATAATTAGGTCATAAAAGTGGAGCCCTCGTGAATGAGATTACTGCCTTTAAAAAAAAAATCCCAGAGAGCTCCTTTGCCCCTTCTTCCAAGAGAGAACACAGCAAGAAGAGGGCTGTCAGTGAACAAGAAAGGGGATCCTCACCAGACACTGAGTCTGCCTGATTTTGGACTTCCCAGCCTCTAAAACTAAAAGATAGATTTACGTTGTTTATAAGCCACCTAGTTCATGGTATTGTCTTATAGCAACCAGAATTAAGAAAACATATGATATAAAACTTATTATCTTAACCCACCTATACATTTTTAAGTATATAATTTAGTAGCATTAAAAGTATATTCTCATTGTTTTGCAACCATCACCATCATCCACCTCCAGAACTCTTCGTACCTTCAAAACTGAAACTCTGTTACCATTAAATGATAATTCCCCATTCTCTCTCCCCTCAGTGCCTAATATCTTTACATACTTTATGTCTTTATGAATTTGACTACTCTAGATATTTCACAGAAGTAGAATCAGAAGGTATTTGTGTTTTTGTGACTGCTTATTTCAATTAGCCTAACATCTTCAAGGCTCATCCATGTTATAACATATGTCAGAATTTTCTTTTTTTTTCTTTCTTTATTTTTTATTGTTATTTCCCCCAACATACTTTTTTTCCCCCTACTGTACAGCATGGGGACCCAGTTAAACAAACATGTATCCATAATTTTTCTCCCATTGTTGTGCTCCGTCCTAAGTGTCTAGACATAGTTCTCAGTGTTACACAGCAGGATCTCATTGTTAATCCATTCCAAAGGCAATAGTTTGCATTGGTTAACCCCAAGCTCCCAATTCACCCCATTCCCTCGCCCTTCCCCTGGGCAACCACAAGTCTATTCTCCAAGTCCATGATTTTCTTTTCTATGGAAAGGTTCATTTGTGCTGTATAATAGACACAAGATATGAATGATATCATATGGTATTTGTCTTTCTCTTTCTGACTTCACTCAGGATAAGAGTCTCTAGTTCCATCCATGTTGCTGCAAATGGCATTATTTTGTTCTTTTTTTATGGCTGAGTAGTGTTCCATTGTGTACGTGTACCACATCTTCCTAATCCAATCATCTGTCAATGGACATTTGGGTTGTTTCCATGTCTTGGCTATTGTGAGTAGTGCTGCAATGAACGTGCGAGTGCATGTGTCTTTTTTAGGGAAAGTTTTGTCCGGATATATGCCCAAGAGTGGGATTGCTGGGTCATATGGTAGTTCTATGTACAGTTTTCTAAGATATCTCCATACTGTTCTCCATAGTGGTTGTATCAGCTTACATTCCCACCAACAGTGCAGGAGGGTTCCCTTTTCTCCACATCTTCTCTAGCATTTGTTATTTGTGGACTTATTAATGACGGCCATTTTGACTGGTGTGAGGTGGTATCTTGTGGTAGTTTTGATTGGCATTTCCCTAATAATCAGGGATGTTGAGCATTGTTTCATGTGCTTGTTGGCCATCTGTATATCTTCCTTGGAGCAATGTCTCTTCATGTCTTTTGCCCATTTTTCCATTGGGTCGTTGGCTTTTTTGCTGTTGAGTTGTACAAGTTTTTTGTATATTATAGAGATGAAGCCATTGGCAGTTGCATCGATTGAAACTATTTTCTCCCATTCTGTAAGTTGTCTTTTCAGTTTACTTTATGGTTTCCTTTGCTATGCAAAATCTTGTCAGTTTGATTAGGTCCCATTGGTTTACTGTTGCTTTTATTTCTGTTGCTTTGGAAGACTGACCTGAGAAAACCTTCGTAAGGTTGATGTCAGAGAATGATTTGCCTCTGTTCTCTTCCAGGAGTTTGATGGTGTCTTGTCCTATGTTTAAGTCTTTGAGCCATTTTGAGTTTATTTTGGTGCATGGTGTGAGGGTGTATTTTAGTTTCATTGATTTTCATGAAGCTGTCCAGGTTTCCCAGCAATTCTTGCTGAAAAACCTGTCTTTTTCCCATATTAAGTTCTTCCTCCTTTGTCAAAGATCAATTGACCATAGGTGTCTGGGTTTATTTCTGGGTTCTCTGTTCTGTTATATTGGTCTGTATGTGTGTTTTGGTACCTGTAGTACACTGGCTTTGTAATATTGCCTGAAGTCTGGGAGAGTGATGCCTCCTGCTTGGTTTTTGTTCCTCAGGATCGCTTTGGCAATTCTGGGTCTTTTGTGGTTCCATATAAATTTTTGGATTGTTTGTTGTAGTTCTGTGAAAAACGTCCTGGGTAATTTGGTAGGGATTGCATTGAATCTGTAGATTGCTTTGGGTAGCATGGCCATTTTTACAATATTAATTTTTCCAACCCAGGAGCATGGGATACCTTTCCATTTCTTTGAATCCTCTTTAATTCCCTTGATTAATGTTTTGTAGTTCTCAGCGTATAAGTCTTTCACCTCCTTGGTCAGGTGTATACCTGGGTATTGGATTTTTTGGGGTACAATTTTAGAAGGTATTTTTGTATTTCTTTTCTAGTATTTCATTGTTAGTATACAGAAATGCCACTGATTTCTGAATGTTAATCTTCTGTCCTGCTACTTTGCTGCATTTGTTGATCAGTTCAGGTAGTTTTTGTGTGGAGTCCTTAGGGTTTTCTATGTATAGTATCATGTCATCTGCATAGAGTGACAGTTTTATAATCTTCTCTTCCTATTTGGATGCCCTTTATTTCTTTTGTTTGTCTGACTTCTGTGGCTAGGACTTTCAGTACTATCTTGAATAAAAGTGGTGAAAGTGGGACAGTCTTGTCTTGTTCTTGATTTTAGCAGGAAGACTTTCATCTTTTCTCCATTTAGTGTTATATTTGCTTTGGGTTTGTCATAAATGGCTTTGATTATGTTAAATAATGTTCCCTCTATACCAACTTTGGCAAGAATTTTCAATCATGAATGGATGTTGGATTTCGTGAAATGCTTTTTCTCCATTTACTGAGATGATCATGTGGTTTTCACTTTTCTTCTGTTAATGTGGTGTATGAAGTTGATTTATTTGGGTAGATTGAACCATCCTTATGAACCTGTGATTTATCCCACTTGGTGATGGTGTATGATCTTTTTGATATGTTGTTGGATTCAGTTGGCTAAAATTTTGTTGAGAAATTCGTGTCTATATTCATCAAAGATATTGGCCTAAAATTTTCTTTTTTGGTGGTATCTTTGATTTTGGTATTAGGGTGATGGTGGCATCATAGAAAGTCTTTGGGAGTGTTCCTTCTTTTTCAACCTTTTGGAAAAGTTTAAGGAGAATGGGTATAAATTCCTCTTTGTGTGTTTGGCAGAATTTGCCTGTGAAGCCATCTGGTCCTGGACTTTTGTTTGTAGGGAATGTTTTTTTTTTTTTATTACATATTCAATTTCATTTCTAGTGATTGGTCTGTTCAGTTGATATACTTCTTCATTCAGTTTTGGAAAGTTTTAAGTCTCTAGAAAGCTGTCCATTTCTTCCAGATTGTCAACTTTTTTGGCATATAATTGTTCATAGTATTCTTTTGTGGTTTTCTTTTTTTGTATTTCTGCAGTATCTCTGATTTCTCCATTTTCATTTCTTATTTTGTTCATCTTAGCGATACAGGCCTTTCTCAAAAAAGAAGAAAAATCTCAAATTGACAACTTACCCCATTACCTAAATGAATTAGAAAAAGAAGAGCAAACAAAACCTAAAGTCAGCAAAAGGTAACAAGTCATAAAAATCAGAGAGGAAATCAATAAAATAGAGGTTTGAAAAGAAATCAATAAAACCAAGAGCTGGTTCTTTGACAAGGTAAACAAAATTGACAAACCCCTGGCCAGACTCACCAAGAAGAGGAGAGAAAAAAACCCAAATATACTTTTCAATATATATGAGTAATGGTAGAAATAAATACAGATGTGAATGTGCATATATGGCTCTCCACTCAGAGGGCCTGGTTACAGTGACACCCTAACAACAATGAGCATCAGCAGTGCCCAGATCATGGTTTGTAAATTCCTTTCTCCACCCTAAGGAACTGGAACTCTCTAGAGAAATGACTGATTTCAGGGTATAAGTAGGGAAAGTATAAGATGATCTTGCACTATTTTGTTGCTCCAGAAAATAAAGTGTGTTTAAAGAATGATAGCAACATATCAAAGGATAATGAAAACTACCTTGAAAGGGCTCCACTGGCCAATGGTGGGACAATTTGAGCAACAAAATAAAAAGATAGTGACAGTTTAAAATCAATTGAATAATATAAATGTTTCAGAGTCCATACTGGTATAAATAAATAATAATGAATGAAGAGAAGAAAACACTTTTTTGGTGCAGTAGAATGCCAATTAATGTGTAGAAAAAATAATGGCATTAGAAAATAGTTTGGCAGCTATCATAGTGATAATTAATTTGATCAAGAATGTTAATGGAGGCTAAAACTTATGGGTCAAAGTTTGATGATGAACTGAATATTCACATGCTCAAACTACCCTTCCAAATGTGCTTTTTTCTCACAGGGGAAAATGGAAACTGTATAATGGAGAAACCTGGCCGATAAAACCTGGGTCAAAAGATCAAACTTAACATCATTAGTAATAAAACACAGCAACATCCCATGCCATATGTTAAGATGTGATGAGGAGAATCCAGCACCACTTCCATTCTGTTCTTGCCCTGAATCTAATCATGAGGAAACTTTGATAAACTTAAAACTAAGGGACATTCCACAAATTAACTGGCATATAATTTTCAAGTGCTAAGAACTTGAAAGTCAAGGGAACACTGAGGGACTAAATTGAAGATGACTAATGAGATATGGCACCTAAATATACTTGGTTTATTTGGGTGGATCTTTTTTTTTTTTTCTTCTACTAGAAAGGGCATTATTAGGACAATAGGCTACAAGTTTAGAGTCTATGGATTAGATGATATTAAATGTAACAGTGTTAACTAAGTTTGATGATTCTATTGTGGCTATGTAGGAGAATATCCTTATTTGTTTTCAGGAGTAATGGAGTATTAGGTCATCATGTTACCTTAAAATAGGTCAGGAAAAAAGTTACTTGTATTATTCTTGCAAAATTATTTTAAAAATTAAAAATAAATATATGGAAGTAGTCCAGTAGAAAACTGACAGAACACTGTAAACCAGCTATAATGGGAAAAAAAATCATTAAAACAACAAAAAAATAAAGTACAGAAAAAAAAGAAAAAGAAAATGGAGGTGGCTTCATTGGAAAATGAAGTCTCTTATGTGATTTGTTTAAAAGCAATAAAATTTAGAATATAACTTTCCAGATATTCTTAAAATCATTATTTGTGGAATTCCAGTTGTGGTGCAGCAGAAACAAACCCAACTAGTATCCATGAGGATGCAGGTTCGATCCCTGGCCTCATTCAGTGGGTTATAAGGATCCAGTATTGTTGTGAACTGTAGTGTAGGTAACAGACTCGGCTCGGATCCTTCGTTGCTGTGACTGTGGTGTAGGCAGGCAGCTACAGTTCTGATAGGACCTCTAGCCTGGGAACTTCCATGTGCCACCAGTGCGGGCCTAAAAATCATTAAAAAATCATTATTAGTATTCAGATGTCACTCAGAGCTCCCACTGTGGTTCAGGTTAAGGATCCGGCATTGCCACATCTGTAGCATAGGTCACAGCCTTGGCTTGGATTTGATCCCTGGCCCAGGAACTTCCAAATGCCACAGGTGTGGCCATAAAAGAAAAAAAAATGTCACTCTTCAATATTTTATAATTTTTAAGATATCAGTAGCTGTGGAGAAAAACCATGGATAAAATACACCAGGGACACATTAAATGAAACTACAGCAATATCATCAGTAATAAATCATGATGATATCATGTATCTTGGATACAATGCAATGAGAATGACACTTCCACTCTGTGGAATTCTCCCCCCGAAACCATAACCCAAGCCTCACCATGAGGAAACATCCGAAAACACACACTGAGGGGCATTCCACAGCACGCCTGACTAGATTGCTCTTTGGAAGTGTCAACGTCATAAAAGGCAAGGGAAGGCTGAGAAACTGTCACAGATTGGAGACATGATCCCTAAATGAAGCGTGGTGTCCTGGATCAGAGCCTAGAGTGAAAAAAAGGCCTTAGTAGAAGAAAGAGCTGGTGAAATCCAAATAAAATCTGGAGTTCAGTTAATAGCGCTATACTGATGTTAAACAAATTTATCTTAGTTATGTGAAATGCGAATCCTGGGGAAGCTAAGTGGCAGTGTGTGTGGGAATTCTCTGTACTTAACCTTGCAACCTTTCTGTAAATGTAAAATTATTTTATAATAAAAGCTAAAAAATATGTTTATGCCTACCAGTAACAAAGTTATGGGAGATATTTTCTTTTCTCTTTTCAAAATGTAAATAAAATACCAATGGAATATGTTTGTATTATTTAATTAGGCAAAAATGCACATGGCTGTACTATTTGGACCCACAATGTCAAGAAAGATGTACAGACAGACCTAGTCTATACCTAGAAATAACACAAACTTAAACTTGTCTTATTTCTTAAAATCTAGACTATATATCATCAGTATTTCTTTTACACTGACCTCAGGTGCCCTTTCCTTTAGGGTTGAATATACAGAATTCTACATTCCCATCCATTGTTTTCTCTCCTTCTTCCTTTAGATTCCTGCTTCATCCTTTTGTATTCAAATAGGCAGGCCCAGTTGACTCTGGATTTTCACATTGTTGGGACTCATAAAACAAATAAATCACCTAAATATATCTCTTCCTAATTAATTTTTTTTTGTTTTTCATAGCATAACTTTGAGGTATATTACCATTTTAGAAGATCTTCTTTTAGGGGTGAGAATAACAGAAAAAAAGGAGTTAAAAGGAATAGAAAATTTCATCCTGCTTTGCATCTGCATTTCCTTGCTGGGTAGAGATTGGCCCTGTAGTGAGGAGAATTAAAATTGGGATTTTGTTTTCTAATATAAAAAACATACCACAAAACCAGAGTATACCTTAAATCAAGGAAAGCAAGGCTAAGGCTGGGATATGCTCAGTGAAGCTGGCTCACACACATCGCTGGAGGCAGATAAAATTTCTGTGTTTTTTGCAAAGCAACTTGAAAATGTGTACCAAAAGCAGTTACGTGTTTGAACCTTTTACCTCAGTCATTCCATATCTGTGAGAGTAGTCTAATTAAATACTAATTCAAAATATGGAAAAATGGATCCATTGCCATATGATTTATAATTGTGAAAAATGGAGATGAAAGTTCATTAAAAAGAGAAGGACACAATAAACCCAATGACATGTTATGAAGGCATGAAAGGTGATAATTTTGAGGAAATAAACTTCTAGAAATGTGGAATAGTGCCCTGTCCAGTATGATAGCCACTAGCCATTGAGAACTGGACATGGGGCTTTCTAAACTGAGATATGTTGCAGGAGTGAAAAAGATAAACAAATTTTTAAGGTTCTGTGTGGAAACAGATTAACATACTGTATTAACAGTTATAACAATCCCCAGTAATTATTAATAATTTTATATTGTTTATATACTGATATAATATTTTAGATATATTGGGTTGAAATATATCAATAAAATCAATTTTATCCAATTCTTGGAATATTTGAACTTACATATGTGGCTCTCATTATGTTGCTATCGAAAAATGCTGGCCTACAAACCCTTGAAGATGAAGAGGCTTTAATTCTTGGTTATGAAAGCTTCGTGTCTAGAAGAGCACATGACTCTTCTAGTGTACATTAAATATTTGTTAGCCATTTGATAAATGAATGATTATAATATTTACTATCAAACAGATAAGCAGTTGCATGTACATGAAGCTTACTATCATTATTTATATGAAAAGAGACAGGAAGGTGATGCACAAAATTGAAGAAGTTGGTTATCTTGCGATGATGTGACAAAAGCCAACTTGTTCTATTTTTGAAGCTTTCTGTAGAATAATCATCTTCCCATAATTTAAAGAATTTTATTCCTTTTTAAGGTAAAGAATGAAGGCAGGAATTTTGTTTTTTGTTTTCTTATTTATTTATTTACTTGTTTTTTGTTGTCTGAAGGGAAAGACACACGAACCAAACCTTCAGACCCAGCACTGTGGCTGATTCCAGTGGCCAGAATGTGAGGAAGGCATATCTCTCATGGGGCGTAGGGAGGTGATTCTTGAGAGTTGTAGGGCTCCTTGGTTAACATTAGTCTGTTCTTGGCACTAGGTAATAAGCTCATTGGCCCAGAGCAAGTAAGGTTTTATTATCTCTACCTTCTGCAAGGAGCTGCAGATATTTCTCAAGGTCAGGTCAGGGAGCATCCTGAGGATGAGTAATAATAGTCCTTTGAGATTCTGGAAATGGTTTATAACCATGTAAAGCTGATAATAAGATAATTCCAAAATAAATAAACAGTGGGTGTATAAGTGCCCTCAGAGATCAGTAAATCTGAGTGCATGAGCTGCCAGTGCAAGGAGCAAATAAAACTTTTTCCTTCTAAAGTCCCAATGTATTGAGAAGGATGGCAGCACCGTTTCATGGTTTTGGGGGAAAAAGGAAAAAGAATAGCACAGTGTCTCTCACACAAAGGCGGTGTGAAATTTCCAACCATTTAAAATATTCTAGACTGTGACAGATTTCATTGATTCAACAGATATTTTTTGAGCTCCTAGTGTGTGCTGCAAATGGTTTTCGAGGCTAAAGGTACAATAGTAAACAATGCTTACAAAATTCCATACCTTTATATTCTCTTGAGATAAATTGCGGCAATACCTATGTATAATTTAATATGCAGCATGTTAGATGTCTGTAAGTACTAAGGAGAAAAATAAAGTGAGAAATGATGGCAAGAGACCATTGAGAGGAGGCTTCAATTTTAGATTAGTGGCCAGGGAAGACCTTTGAGGAGGTGTTATTTGAGTAAAGAAAGGCCTCAAGGAGGTTCAGAAATAAAACATAGATTTTTGGTAGAAAAACATCTCAAGAAAGGGAAGAGCAATTGCAAGGGCCCTGAAGCAAGAAGGAGCTTACCTGGCATATTTGAGGAACAATGACAAAAAATCCCAGTGAACCTAAAGCAGAGAGAGGCCTAAGGAAAGAACAGAAGGTGAAATCTGAGCTGTGCTATGGAGTCCGATTGTGCCGTCTTCCAGGTCATGGCAAGGATTTTGGCTTTTACTCTGAATGAAATGGGAAGACAATCTAGGATGTGGGGCACAGAAATGAGATTCTGACTTACACTTACTGGAATCTGGCTTCAGAATAGTTAAGCAGAGAGATAAGCTTAGAAGCTTTTGCAATAAGAGAAATACAAATGGTAGCTTGTATCAAGAAGTCATTCTGACAAATTTAAATGGTCATCTTTTGCATGTGTCTTGAAGGCCGATCTGATGGGTTTTGTTGACTTACTGGATATAAGATACAAAATAGGTAGAGGAATTGATGCTGCTGCTGCTAGAATTTTGAATATAAGCAGATATGAGGATGAATTTTACCATTTATTGAGGGTTACAGGGTCAGTGTGACCATGGAGATCAGAGATTAAGAATGTCTTTGATGGGCTCATCAGTAGATTTGATACATTTAAGGAAAGAAGCAGAAAACTTGAAGGTAGTGGGTAGAAATTGCTCAAACTGAAACACAAGAAGAAAACAGAGCAAAACAAAGAAACAAGAGGCTTCAAGAGCTGGGGGACAATACTAAAAGGTCTGGCATGAGTATCAATAGGATTCACAAAGAAAAAGATAAAGTATACTGGGTAGAAGAAATATTAAAGATAGAATGGCTAAGACTCTTCCAAAGTTAATGAAAGATGCAAAAATTATAGATCCAGGGGTCTCAGAAAACACCCAGCTATCTTCATACTCTCTCCTTGAAACACTGCTAGGCAATTTTCATTCACACTGGGGAAAATCAAAAATAAAGAGAAAGCACTCAGAGAAAAAAGAAACATACAGAAGAGCAAAGATAAGAATTATTTTTATATTATTAAAATTATTATTTTTAAAGAATTACATCTTAAAAAAACAATGGAATCTGGAAGGCAATTGAGTGATATCTTTAACATGCTAAGTTAAAAGCAAACTTCCAACCAGTAATTTGAGACTTAGGGAAAATATACTTCAAAAATTAAGGAAATATAAACACCCTTTTTTTTCCAATGAGCAAAATATGAGAAAATTCATTGTAGTAGGCTCAAGAAATGTTAAAGAAGGGGCTTCAGATAGGGGAATATAATATCATCCAGAAACCTGGATTTTCACAAAGAAATGAAGAGCACAAGAAATGGTATATGTGGAGGTAAATGTAAATTCATTTTTTTCTTATTTTTAATTGTTCTTTAAATAGAGGACTATCAATGTGTTGTGTGTTTATATCACAAAGCTAAAAGGTATGACAATGAGGGATTTTAGAGTATAATATCCTAAGGTCTTTACAATACACCAAACAGTGTAATATTCAAAAATAGACTCTCTTAAATTAACGATATATATTGTAAGCCCTAGGGAAACAAGCAAAAAACTATAAACAATAATCCAGTAGTGGAGATAAGATAGAAAAATAAAAATGTGTAATACAAAAGAAGGCAGAAAAAATCATATTCCTTCTTGCCTTTTTATAATCTATTCCAAGCATCAAAGAGGATATTTTTTTAAAAATTAGCTTTTTAATAATTTTAAAGTGTACAGTTCATTGGTGTTAAGTACATTCACATTGTTGTGCAACCAGTTTTTATCTTGAAAAAATGAAATTTTATACCCATTAAACAACCACTCCTCATTCCTTTCTCTCTCAGCCCCTGGAATCCACCATTCCATTGTTTGTCTCTATGATATGACTTCCCTGGGTATCTCATATAAGTGAAATCATTCAATGTTTGTTTTTTTATGACTGGGTTATTTCACTTAGCATAATATCCTCAAGATTCATCCATGCTGTAACATGGAAAATTAAGGATTTCCTTCCTTTTTAAAGCTAAAAAATATTTTATTGTATGTGTCTATCACATTTTGTTCACTTATTCATTTGTTGATGGACACTTGGGTTGCTTCTACCTTTTGACTTTTGTGAATAGTGCTGCTATGAACATGGGTACATACATATCTTTTAAAGACCCTGATTTGAATTCTTTGGGGTATATACCCAGAAGTGGAATTGCTGATTTATATAAGTCATGTAATTTTTTTTGGAGGACCATACTGTTATCTAAAGCAGATGGATTATGTTATAGTCTCACCAACAGTGCACAAAGGTTCAAATTTCTGCACATATTCGCCAGTGCTTATTAATATTATTATTATTTTTGGTGGTAGTAAAAAAGGTTGTGAGGTGATTTCTCATTGTGATTTTGATTTGCTTCTCCCTAATGATTAGTGATGCTGGGCATCCTTTCATGTGATCATTGGCCATTCGTTTATCTTTGGAGGAATGTCTATTCAAGTCCTTTGCCCATTTTTTATGGAGTTGTTTTGCTTTGTTGTTGAATTGTAAGGGTTCTTTATATATTCTGAATATTAACCACTCATCAGATATATGGTTTGTAAATATTTTCTTCCATTCTGTGGGTTACCTTTCTCTCTGTGGATTGTGTCCTTTGATGCAACAGTGACTTTTTGAATTCAAAATAGCTTACTTATTATCCCAACTAAATTTCATGGCTTTACAAGTTCTCATCCCTACCTAGAGTGCTCTGCTACTCTCCACTATCTGGATAACTTCCGGGTAGTCTCAAAGAGTATATTTTCATAGGCATGTAAGCTTTGTCCACTCTCTACTTTTAAACTCTGCATTCTGTGTTCCAAGTTCTCCCTTTGTGACAGTTCAGCCGCTTCTCAAACTGTTGTGTTAACCCTGACTATGTTTCATTGTGTTGACCTTCTTTTGTTTCCGTCAGTGCCAAGATCCTTCCTGGATCAGAGCCTTCACAGTTGATGTTCTCTCTGTCAGGAATGCTCTCTCTTAACCTCTATCTGCCAAATTTTCATCACCCTTCAAGTTTAAATTTACATGTTAATTTCCTCAGGGAAGTTATCCTTCACCCTGGAGACTTAAATCAAGTTGAAGTGTTAAATAGTTTCTCAGGACTCTATAATTGTCCTTCAAAACATTTATTAAAATTATAATTATTTATTTATTATTTTAGGGTCTCTTGATAATGGCATATGCCTAATTCTAACCCTTATAATTATTCCTTTTTGTTCTTAATCGTAAATTTTAATAAAAGTAAGGATTTTGTCTCTTGTTTATCACTTCTATCTCAGTGCCTTGCACAGTGTTTGATATACAATAGGGGATCAGTTAATAGAATAAATGAATGATGTACAAGACATAAAGGAAAGAAGCATTTTATTTAAATGTGGGGGAAACCACAGTTGAAAAGTATTGAAGTAATTATGATATAAAAGCAGCATGTAGTATGCTCAAGTGTTTGCTAGATAGGAATTTAGAAAGCAGTCCATCATTTTCAAAGGAAGAAACTGAGAATTGCTTGTGATTTAATTCTGTTGTTACACAGCTAATAAGTAACAGAATGAGGCAGCCTGAGATTCCATGATAAGCTCAGTGCTCTTACAATACACCAGTCAGCTTTTGTAGCTCCCCAAAATGCTAAATGATAATGAAGTAAATGGATTTTGTATTAAGTCTATTCTTTACATAGGAATATGGATCAGGTCATTGTGAAATAGATCCTGTGCCAGTTTAGCCAGGTGTTCTAGAAGTTCTAGTAGTTTCTGATGTCAATTTTAAATGTGAGGTCTATGTGAATCCTCTTCCACTAATGGCTTTCTTACTCATAAATTTATCCATAAATTTTGTATTACTTTATATTTGCTGCCAGACTGCTCTCTGCATCAATGGATTTTTAAAATGTGTATCTACTTAGGGAATATGTGCTTAATTGCTTCTAATTTGTACTGCTTCAGGGAACAAAGGTTAGAGAAGCAATATGGGAGTGTGGAATGAGCATAGGTCTTGGATCTTGGGTTTGAGTTCTGACTATGCCCTCCAAACCTTACTTCTCTTAACTCTGAAATACAGGGGGTATTAATACCTACCTTCTAACATAGTTGAAATGGATTAATGTATGTAAGAGGCATGGCAAATAGAAAAGTAATCATTTAATATTGGTTTCATTCTCAGCCTATTCTTTATAGATTTTGTGAACAAATCATTTTGGTGTCTGTTAAGATTCTAGAGTTTGATCATGAATCTTTCAACTCAACCTTTTAAAACTGCAGAACTAAAAACTCTAGTTCCTGTCTCCACAATGGCATCTGCCTTTATATTTCCGACCATTGTAATTGTTCTTTTTTTGTCTTTTTTACTTTTAATATGCCCTTATAATATCTTAACCAGTATTCCAGGTGGTGGTCACCAAAGTTTAATAGATCATAAGTTAAAGTTTCTCAGTATATCTGTTAATTGTTGATTTTGTAAACACTAAGAAAGAACTTTCATGAAATTGATAAAGTAGGGGTTCATCCATTTATTTATTGATCATCTCCATTGTACATAAATTATGGTTGCCCAATTTAGCAAATAACAATACCACATGCCCAGTTAACTGGGTGTCTTGTATTTTGTTTGGCAACCCTACCACAGAGAAGAGGAAGTCCCTGTGTAAGAAAAAAGATTAAGATATGGTTTCTGCTCTAAGGAAGTTTTTTAAAACATGTTAAGGATATAGATACAGACTTAGGGATAGATAACCACGCAACCTATGGAAATAAAGGGTTGCCTGTGGATGATGTATAAGTTCCTAGGGCTGCCACAACAAGGGACCAGAAAATTGATGACTTGACATTACAGAAATTTATTTTTTTTACAGTTCTGGAGGCTAGACATCTGAATTTAGAGTATGAGCACTGTTTATTATTTCTGAGGGGCTCTGAGGGAGAATCGATTCCATGCCTCACTCTCTTGGCTTCTGGTGATGGCCAGAAACCCTTGGCATTCCTTGGTTTACAGATGTATCACTCCATTTTCTACCTCAGTCTTTACACAGCATTAAGGATACCAGTCCTATTTGATGAGGGCCCTCTTAAAGACCTTGTTTTAACTTGATTACATCTGCAAAGACCTTATTTCAAAATGAGGGCACATTAAAAAGCCCCAGAGGTTAGGATTTCAACATATCTTTTTGGAAGACACAATTCAACCCATAACAGATGGTATGGGTATTGAATGCCATGGAGTTCAGAAAAGCGGTGATCTGTTGTGGGATAGTATGATGAAAAAGGCCTGTAGCAGTGTCAAGAATTAATTGAGCTTGACTTTGAAACATAGGTAAATCTTGTTGGAGAGGAGAAGAAGGGTTGGAAGTGGGTTTTGAAGAGACTAGTGAAGGGATTCATCTTCCAAGAATGGAAGATATTTGCTATAATTTACTAAGGATAATCACAATCACATTGCAAACTCTCAGAAAAGCAACAATAATTAAATGTCCTCAGTTCAGAAAAGAAACAGTGTCTTATGAGGCAGATTTTATTGGTATCCAAGTTTCCTTTCATCTCTAAAATTCAAATTGCTCAGGATTAATTTGGTTTTGGCACCAACCCCAGAGATGCTAGAGGGACAAGCCTGGAAAACTACTATGGGCATCCTCTGGGTCCCTGAATAAGGCACTAAGCCAGTTATATTGGAGCCATCTTAGAGATTATATTTTAAATCAAATATTTATGTAAAATAAGGTCTATAAGCATTCAGTACTTTCTAACTATAGTTATAATGCTATTTACTCAGTAAAGATCAAACTTTCTGACTTTTTAGGAAGTATCCATATTAGGAGAGTTGGTCTAGATGAAACAAGGATCAGAAAAACTAAATGCTTTCTTTATTCTATGAGAATCCAGTGCAGAAGGCATGCTAATTGGGGCCTGTGTTTTTGTGGATGTGTACCATACTAATGGTACACCATAGAAGGAACCATATTTCTATATGGACTGAAGGTTTTAGACCTGGCTTTCCAAGTTCTGGAAGGAACTGAATGAAATTCAGGTTAAATAGCAATTCACAGAAGGAGAAGATTAAAGGGACAACTCACAAGAAATGCAGGCAGTGGGCTGCTTATTCCATCTTTTTTTGTTCCTTTGTTGGGGTCTTTTCTGGATATGTGAATATCTTTTCACAGATTCTCTGCTATAATTAGTCAAGTAAATCAAGTTTATGCTTGAAGCTTTTTAATTGTAAATTATCTTAGATTTTAGTAAATTCCTGAACTGCTACAATGCTAGGATTTTCTTTTGGTTTATGTTTCAAAACTTATTTGAAAAGAAAGGGAACATGTAATAATTGGGATGAGCTCTTGCCTATTCGTTATCAAGTTACCCTTTCCCCTTGTTGCTGCCTCTCATCATCTGAGAGGGAGATGCAAATACAGGGACGGATAGTGGAAAGAAACTCTTGAATCATTGTGTTACTTTAAGTTCTGTGATATTTGCTGCCAACATAGACTTGGGTTTGTAGGGCTAATATCCACAGACTTAGTTATATTACACTGTCAGTTGTTCAGATAAACTACCACAAAGCGAGGGTCTTAGAGACCGAAAAGATCAAACGTTCTCAACGAGAGAATAAGGATAGGCCTGTTTTCCATTCAATATATCATTATTTACAAAATTAATTTTTGATGACAGTGTGAACACAAATATTTTAATCAATTATTGTATCATTGGATCTGTGTATAGCTTAGTGCAAGGATTCATCCATCCATCCATCAATCATGATTAATAAGAAACCTGGGTCTATGGTCTGTAACTAATATCAGAAGAGCCTCTGTCTTGCTTCTTTCCAGGCATTGGTAAATCTGGCTTAGCAGAACTCCAAGCAGTCTGTGATCCCCTGCCTTTTGGCCATCGACAAGTCCCCCGGAGTTCTCCTTTCTGCCGGAAATTTTGTTTAAATGGTCTTCATTCTAGAAAGAATGTTCACCTTGTTTACCACGTATCAAGTGAAAAGTGTCATTTATCTTTCTGACTTTTAAGGATCTCCCCAGGTTCCTTTCTTAATTCCAACTTTACTAGCTTGTGTTAAAATTCTGTACCCCAGGTTATTTGTGATAGATATGCACCTGACTGGGCTTCTTATCTGCACAAAAAGGAATATCAGCTCAGGAGTTTTAAAAAATCCTCCTTTCCCCTAGGGGACTAAAAAAAATCTTTTTATTTTGAAACGTCTTGAAGACATATAAAGAAGGGAAAACAACCCAGACTATTGCCACTTAAAGTCAACTGTTATCAGTATTTTAGTTTATATCCTTCCAATCTTGATGTTTCTGCATATTTTATTTTGTAAACTAGTTGCATTTGTATTCTCTCTGAAATGGTTGCATGTGTATATGTGAACTTTTTTTTCTTAATGCTATTCATCAGAAGTGGTGTAGCAAGATGGTCATGAATACAGCAGTGTGCACTCTGCAAACAGAATGTGTGAGTTTAAATTCTTATTCCTCTGTATTTGGCAAACTTGAGGAAGTGATTTAGGTTCTTTAAATATTACTTTCCTTATCCACAAAATAATCTTGAGATGAACATCCTTGTATGAAAATATTTTTTTTTCTGTAGTTCGCTGTATTTTCTGAATTATCTCAATTCCAAAAAGTGTATGACTGGGTCAAGTAAGATGAACATACTGTCAGTTTCTATCCAAAGGGGGTTGTAGCTAATTAAGTTAAAGTCAGCATAATAAGAATATGACTGTTTCGCCATACTCTTGCCAGCAGATAGTATATTTGTGTGTGTAAACATCGTTTGATGTTTATTGGTATCTCATTGTTTGATCACTAAAGAATTTAAATAGTTGCCACATTAGGACTATTTTTTAAGAAATTTGAACTCTGATATTTATTTGAGTACTGTGGAGTAAGTGAGAGTCTAAATTGATTTGTTCTAGTAACAATAGGGCTGGAGGAATCTATAGGCTTATACAAAGTAGAAGCAGTTCAGAGACAATGCAAATTTTTATAACAACCCTGGAAACTTAAGGGATATTTCTACTACCTTATACCTTGCTTGATAATATTCCACAAATTGTATATCCTGCTTTGTCAAATATTTTTTGAGATAACTTAGTTGATTAGTGTGGACTATCCATTTCTCCAAATTTGATCCTTCAAGGAACCATATCTCCCAATATTTATACCCTTTGTATTCTCTCCCTTTGTAACTCATGGAATATGGCAGGAGTAGTGCTGCACTGTATCCCTTGGGAGGCTAGGTCATAAGAAGACTGGCGGCTTATGCCTTGGTCATTGGAAGGTACATGCACTCTGGTAAGAAGCAAACTGTTACTCTGAACCTGCCCTGCTGTGAGGAAGACCAACCATCCATGTAGGGAGGTCATGTGGAGCGAGATATCCATTTCCTAGTTTTTCCAAATCTTCCAGCCTAGGGCCTAGAAATGTGAGTATAGAAGCCATGTTGAAGATTAAAGTCCACTCAGATCTTCAGGTAACTCTGGCCCCAGCCACAATCTAACCATGACCACATGGAATATCAGAAGTGAATAATGACCCAAGTAAACCCAGTCAACTCATAGATCCATGAGGGATAATAATAAATCATTGTTTAAAGCCTCTAAGCTTTAGAATGGCTTGTTGTGTAGTAATAGGAAACCAATGTAATGAATTAATATAATACAGAGGAGACACAAGCTCTTTAGTTTGAAATATTCCAAGGCAAGACACCATCAAACTCCTGGAAAAGAACACAGGCAAAACATTCTCTGACATCAACCTTACGAATGTTTTCTCAGGTCAGTCTTCCAAAGCAACAGAAATAAAAGCAACAGTAAACCAATGGGACCTAATCAAACTGACAAGCTTTTGCATAGCAAAGGAAACCATAAAGTAAACTGAAAAGACAACTTACAGAATGGGAGAAAATAGTTTCAATCGATGCAACTGCCAATGGCTTCATCTCTATAATATACAAAAAACTTGTACAACTCAACAGCAAAAAAGCCAACGACCCAATGGAAAAATGGGCAAAAGACATGAAGAGACATTTTTCCAAGGAAGATATACAGATGGCCAACAAGCACATGAAAAAATGCTCAACATCCCTGATTATTAGAGAAATGCCAATCAAAACTACCACAAGATACCACCTCACACCAGTCAGAATGGCCATCATTAATAAGTCCACAAATAACAAATGCTGGAGAAGATGTGGAGAAAAGGGAACCTTCCTTCACTGTTGGTGGGAATGTAAGCTGCTACAACCACTATGGAAAACAGTATGGAGGTACCTTAGAAGACTATTCATAGAACTACCATATGACCCAGCAATCCCACTCTTGGGCATATATCCGGACAAAACTTTCCCTAAAAAAGACACATGCATGGGCACGTTCATTGCAGCACTACTCACAATAGCCAAGACATGGAAACAACCCAAATGTCCATTGACAGATGATTGGATTAGGAAGATGTGGTACACGTACACAATGGAACACTACTCAGCCATAAAAAAGAACAAAATAATGCCATTTACAGCAACATGGATGGAACTAGAGACTCTCATCCTGAGGGAAGTAAGTATAAAAGAGAAAGACAAATACCATATTGTATCACTTATATCTTGAATCTAAGATATGACACAAATGAACCTTTCCACAGAAAAGAAAATGATGGACTTGGAGAACTGACTTGTGGTTGCCAAGGGGGAGGGGGAGGAGGAGGGGCAAGGGATTGGGATGTATTGGGAGCTTGGGGTTAATAGAAGCAGACTCTTGCCTTTGGAATGGATTAGCAATGAGATCCTGCCGTGTATCACTGGGAACTATGTCTAGGCACTTATGATGAAGCATGATAATGTGAGAAAAAAGAATGTATACGTGTATGTGTAACTGGGCACCAAGCTGTACAGTAGAAAATTAACAGAACACTGTAAACCAGCTATAATGAAAAAAAATCATTATATAAAAATAAAAAAATAAAAATTAGGAGCAAGTAAACATTGGAACTGTCACTGATACCTTTTGTTAAAATGAAAGTACAGTAATAGAAGACAATATTAAAAATTAACTGATGAGAGATGAGAAGCAATTAATAAATGAAGAAGACATAAAATTTCACATGGATTTGGAGGCAGAGAGAATTGAAAGAGACCTGGTAAGGTGTTCATTAAGAATAAGCTGAGTACAGTATGCAAGTCAAAGTTTGAGGTGACTTGGGGATTCGTGGAATCTAAAAGATATTTTGAAAGGACAAATTAAACATTAAATGACTTTTCTGCCTTAAGTGTCTATTCCTGTATGTATTGATAGATCTCATATAGTATGGGGAAGGAGATAATATCATAGGACAGTGTTGATATATTTCACATATATTGATTTTATGTTTGGGAAACTTAGTAATATAATGTTTATGTGTTTCCGTGGCAATAGTATTTTTAAAAAGAATTATATTTTGCATTTTGGTACCCACCATACGAACTCCAAATTTTATTTTGTCATTTAATTTACTTTATTTCTACTATGCAAGTGCCTATTTGTAATTGGCATTTGAAATTATATGCTAAGGCTACATAGGATGTAACAGAATTTAATAGACTTCAAAATATACTAAAGGACAATATGAAGAATATTCATTTTTTTTTAGTGTTTTAGTCACTGTTTTATCTTTTTGGTAGACCTCAAACTATACTGAGTTTATAAATGTCTCCAAGGAAGGTGGATTGACAAGTTTATGGACAGGAAATTCTTTTGAAATGCCGCTAATGAAACCATCAGCCATTGTTCTTGACAACTGAGTGACCAGAGTCAACTTCCTTAAGCTTTCCTTTGAAGAATGAGATCCCAGGATAAAAATTAATATTAAGAGAATTTATACATTGGATATATTATAACTTTATTTCCACTTCTAATTTGCAATCAGAGTCATCTCTTGTTCCACTGCAGACTGTTTATTTTTTTTAAAGAGTTTTGTCAGATTTTTACTACATTGACTTAATTATGTAATTACATAACAGATCTGGTAACTGCTTCAGAGGAACCATTCTAATCTACGAGGTGCCTAAGATAGTCTTTAAAGAACATCTAATTGCATGATTACAATGCCTAATAGACCAGAATAACAGGTAGCAGGAATATCTTTGGAGCCATAAGAGAAACCTTATGGCCTTTAGGAAGGGCATATAATATCAGTTATGAAATTAACCTTACCATTATATCATTATGTAATAGCATATAATGGCAAAGGAGATGTTAATGCTGGTTATAATAAATATATGCATTTTTCTTTTCTGACATAATTTTAATTTAAAAATTCATAAAATCAATTGAAAATATTTTTATCCTTTGAGAAAGAAAAACCATGGTATTTTAGATACAAAATGACAGTGACTTCTGAAAGAAAAATTTAAATATTGTGAATATATCCAGTTAATTATAAAAGCATGCATATTAATTTCAAAACTACAAAAAAGCAGTTAAAAGTTCAAAATCAGGGATTTCCTGTTGTGGCTCAGTGGTTAACAAATCCGACTAGGAACCATGAGGTTGCGGGTTTGATCCCTGGCCTTGCTCAGTGGGTTAAGGATCCGGTGTTGCCATGAGCTGTGTTGTAGGTCAAAGACATGGCTCGGATCCCGCATTGCTGTGGCTGTGGCTAGGCCGGCGGCTACAGCTCCGATTAGACCCCTAGCCTGGGAACCTCCATATGCCTCAGGAAGCGGCCCTAGAAAAGGCAAAAAGACAAAAAAAATGTCAAAAACAGGCAATTTAAAAGAGCGTATTCACATATTTGAAACTGGTATACAGTTCTTCCTGAGTAGTAATGGAAAAAATCAGGAATAAAACTTGAAATGAAACTGGTGTACAGTTCTTCCTGAGTAGTAATGAAAAAAATCAGGAATAAAAAAATCAGAGCCTTGAAATACTATGATTGCTTTA
Source organism: Phacochoerus africanus (assembly GCF_016906955.1). Lineage (NCBI taxonomy): Eukaryota > Metazoa > Chordata > Mammalia > Artiodactyla > Suidae > Phacochoerus > Phacochoerus africanus. Next base: position 14,455,850 of record NC_062552.1, read on the forward strand.
CCTATATGTTGGGGTAAAGGTTCTGTTAAAATCTGGACAGCTGATCAGAAGAAAGAGAGAATTTTAATCAAGATTCATGTTGTTCAAACATTTTGGTATTGATGATATGTCTTTGATGTCTATTGAGTAATATATAAGCAAACACTAACATTTTGACTATATTTTATGTAATTCATAAAAATCTGTCTTGGTTGTTTTATGAGCAATAAGCTTTTTGTTGCATGTTTTAAAGGATGTATTTTACAAAAAAAGCCTAGAATATATCAAAGTATTACACGGTTGAAGAGTCATTATTCATTAAAAAGTTTCACACCAAAGTTTAACTGATGAAAAAAACCACAAAAATAGGATATCATTGGCAGTAGGTCCTGATGCATACTAAATCAACTTTACTCTCACTTTCTATTATTTTGTTTGATTTGCATGAAAACTAATACATATGTAGGGAAATTCTAAAAGTGTCTGCCATAAGTATAGGGTATAAGTGGTCTCTGAGACCACTGGTATGTAGAAAAATAGTTGGCATCTGTAAATGAACATTTTAAAAGTTGCAGAGAGCCAACAATGTGGGGAAAGTTTTTTAAAAAGAAATTTTATGTAAAAATTATGCAAGTTTTGGTCATGACAAATATTTAAACAGTGCATTTTTAAATTCACCTAGGAATAGTTATGAAAATATGGCCAAAGTGTTTACATGTCTTTGTATTATATCTTATTTAAAGGAGCCAAGTTTTTCTTGGTATATGTAAACTCCTTATCCTTAATATATTTTCTTCCCCAACAAAATTTGAGTGGTATTCAAAACCCACAATGTTGGACTGAATTCTGCCCATGGGAATATTCACATTAACATCTCAAGAAAATACAGTTTCTTGTTTTTTGAAACAAGAAAATATTTCCTTAATTAATAAGTATCAGTTCATTATTTAAGATTGACAGCATAAATGATACATTTAATATATAGTAGCCCCACACTGTGGGGTAATAATGCCCTTCTCCCTCATCAGCATTCTCAAAACACAACTGCCACAATCACAATGACATATCCTATAGAGCTAAAATAATTCTTTTACTAAATGAAAGGTAAGAAGATTCTGGATATGGCCATGAGGGAATAACAGGGACCATATTTACTTTCTCACCTTAATCAACTAAGAAACCAGAGAAAATATATAAAGCAATTGTTATCAAACATTACATGACAGACAGCAAATTATTGTTATCCTTGATTATAGCTGTATGATTGCCCCAGTTCACTACCTAAATCCTGTATCCCCTCTGCTCTGCAGGGACAGAGGAAACCACTTAAAGCCAAGGAATCTCACTGATTTTTAAAGACACCAAGTGGAGTTTAGGGAGGCCAAAATATTGGAGGAAAGGGAACTCCACAAAGGCAGAGATTGAAGGATCTGCAGAGATGTCCCCTTGCATCTTTCGCAGAGTACCCATCTGCTCATGCATGAGAATAAACTATCCAGAGCTAGAGAATGAACCACTGGAAGTAAGTAGGCTGAACAATTCCTAAATCTATCCATGGGCAAAGAAAAATTTCTGCTTGTGCCAGAGTGGTGAGATTTCATAATAAATGAGGCATTGGATAAAACACTTAGAAAAAAATTATCTTGGTACTAGGGTCAAATTATCTCCAGAATAAAGGTTGCTCTGGACCTAACCTTAAAAGCAATCTAGTACAGAAAGAAAGTAAGAGCAGGTAATCTGTCTGCATCTTAGACAAAGAAACCAACACTATTTAAAGGGATACAATACAATCTTCCACTCAACAACATAAAATTTACAATGTCCTGCATACAGGAGAAATTTGAAAGGCATACAAAGAATTAAGAGAATATGACCCAGAAAAAACAAATAAGTAGATTCAGACCCACAAATAATAGAAATGATCAAATTAGCAGACAAAAAGTTAAAAAAAACTGTTACAAATTGCTCCACATTTGCAGGTTGAGGTTGAGGTGAAGGAAAGCATGAACACGATGAAAGATATAGACAATATACAAGGATTCAAATGAAACTTCTAAAAATTAAAAATAAAATACATGGAATGAAAAACACATTGGTTTGGATTAATTGCAGATTAGACTTTAGAGGTGAAAAATCAGTGATCTTGGCAATAATAAAAATTTTCCAAAATGAAGTAAAGAGTGGGGTTGGGGAAAAATTTAAAAAAAAAAGAATAGAGCAACAGTAGTCTTTGGGAAACCCTTAGGCAATCTGACATATATGTAATTGGTATCTTAGAGGTTAAATAAAAGGAAGAAAGGGGACAGAAATATATTTGAAGAAATAATGACCAAAATTTTTCCAAGTACGATAAATACTAGAAAGGCACATATTGAAAAAAATCACTGTGCTCCAAGTAGAGGAAATGAAACAAAAACAAAAACAAAAACACACTAAAGCCACATCATAGTCAAATTTCTGAAAACTAATAGTGAAAATAAAATTGTAAAAATATCCAGAGAAAATGACAAGAAGTAACAAAGATAAGAAATATCACTGACTTATCACTGGAGGCTGCAAAAGCCGGAAAGACAATGGAACAATATCTTTCAGTATTAATAGGGAAAAATAAAAGCACCTAGCCAATCTAGTGATGTTAACCTTAGCATTTGGTGATTAGGAGGTTGGAATGTGGTAGATTTTATGATTAATGATCCTTCCTGCCAGAGCATTGTGCAACTGTATCCTGTTCAAATTAGGGGTGGCCATATGCATGAATATCTTGGCCAAAGTGGGAAAAGTATGTCATGTGTCACTTTAGAACAGAGACTGTATGAATAACAAGTCTCTCTCTCTTTTTTTTTCCTTGAGAGAGGCAATGTAATGAATAGAGGCAGGTCCATCAGCCTGGGAGAAAGAATAAAGATGACATGAAGTTAAGTCATAGCTGACTGACAAATGACAAGTAAGAGGAGCAAGAAGTGTAACTTGTCATAAACAATTGTGATTTTGGAATTGTCAGCACAATCTATGCTTGACTAACATAATTAATACAGGAAGCAAAATTAACTTGGAGAAACAGGGGCAGATTCACAGCATGAGACTGTAAAAGAGAATACTTACACATTTGGTAAACCCTCAACTAACACAGTGGCAACTATTTCTATGTGTGGAAGAATGATGATTGGTACCTAAATAAAGTGAAGTAGATAGTAAAGAACTATCTTGGTCATCCAAATTTCAAAAAGATAGAAATAATTAATAAAAAGGAAGAAACAGACTCAATACAAGAGAATGGAGCCACACCGTAAGGCTTCAGAGAAGCTAGAATACTATATGAAACTTGAAAAACAGCTGAAGATAATATTAGGATTTGGTTAACAAGAAGAAAAGCAAGGAAATGGTAGTTTTTGTGCTTGGAGTTAATGATGTAATATTAAGTGATGCATAGAAGAAGGCATTTCTTAAAGGAACTAATGGAAAACACCATTAAAAACTTATGTGGAAGAGAAAGGAAATGTTGTATAAGAGAGTGCAAAACTACCTAACTGTGCAAATGAGTACAAGTTCACGGATCAGAAATACTATCCTAGGGCTCTCAGAGATTATTTCACTGTTATTGCTGAATGTCTGCTAATGGCCTTTGATTACATTTTCTATTCCTTTTTTAAAAGATTTTAATTTTTTGATTATAATTGATTTACAGTATTATGTCAATTTCTACTGTACAGCAAAGTGACCCATTCATATATATATATATATATAATGTGAGAAAAAGAATATATATATATATTCTCCATCATGTTCAATTACAAGTGACTAGATATTGTTCCCTGTGCTATACAGCAGGATCTCATTGTTTATGCACTCCAAATGGAATAGTTTGCATCTATTAACCCCAAACTCCCAGTCCATCCTACTCCCTCTCTCTCCCCCTTGGCAACCACAAGTCTGTTTTCCAAGTCCATGAGTTTCTTTTCTGTGGAAAGGTTCATTTGTGCTGTATATTAGATTCAAGATATAAGTGATATCATATGGTATTTGTCTTTCTCTTTCTGATTTACTTCACTTAGTATGAGAGTCTACTTCCAACCATGTTGCTGCAAATGGCATTATTTTGTTCTTTTTAATGGCTGAGTAGTATTCCAGTGTGTATATACGCCACATCTTCTTAATCTATTCATCTGTCGATGGACATTTAGGTTGTTTCCATGTCTTGGCTATTGTGAATAGTGCTGCAGTGAACATAGGGTTGCATGTATATTTTTCAATGAAAGTTTTGTCTGAATATATGCCCAAGAATGGGATTGCTGTGTCATATGGCAGTTCTATGTATAATTTCTAAGGTACCTCCTTACTGGTTTCCATAGTGGTTGTACCAATTTACATTCCCACCAACGGTGCAGGAAGGTTCCCTTTGCTCCACACCCCCTCCGGCATTTGTTATTTGTGGACTTATTAATGCTGGCCATTCTGACTGGTGTGCAGTGGTACCTCATAGTAGATTTGATTTGCTTTTCTCTAATAATTAATGATGTTGAGCATTTTTTTCACGTGCTTGTTGGCTATCTGTACATCTTCTTGGAAGAAATATCTGTTCAAGTCTTTGCCCATTTTTCCATTGGGTTGTTGGCTTTTTTGATGTTGAGTTGTGTGTGTTGTTTGTATATTTTAGAGACTAAGCCCTTCTCAGTTTCATCATTTGAAACTATTTTCTCACATTCCATAGGTTGTCTTTGTGTGTGTGTGTGTGTGTGTATGTGTTTTTATGGTTTCTTTTGCTGTGCAAAAGTTTGTCAGTTTGTTTCGGTCCCATTTGTTTATTTTTGCTTCTGTTTTTGTTGCCTTGGGAGACTGACCTAAAAAACATTTGTAAGGTTCATGTCAGAGAAAGTTCTGCTGATATTCTCTTCTAGAAGTTTGATGATGTCATGTCTTATGTTTAAGTCTTTGAGCCATTTTGAGTTTATTTTTGTGCTGCTGTGAGGGTGTGTTCCAATTTCATTGATTTATGTGCAGCTGTCCAGTTTTCCTAGCACCACTTCCTGAAAAGACTGTCTTTTCCCCATTTTATATTCTTGCCTCCTTGCTCAAAGATTAATTGACCATAGATGTCTTGGTTTATTTCTGGGTTCTCTTTTCTGTTGCATTCATCTGTATGTCTGTTTTGGTACCAGTAGCACAGTCTTGATGACTGTGGCTTTGTAATATTGCCTGACATCTGGGAGAGTTATGCCTCCTGCTTGGTTTTTGTTTTCCACAGGATTTCTTTGGCAATTCTGGGTCTTTTGTGGTTCCATGTAAATTTTTGGATTGTTTGCTCTAGTTGTGTGAAAAGTATCCTGGGTAATTTGATAGGGAATGCATTGAATCTCTAGGTTACTTTGGGTAATGTGGCCATTTTTATGGTATTAATTCTTTCAATCCAGGAGCATGGAATACCTTTCCATTTCTTTGAATCTTCTTTAATTTCCTGATTAATGTTTTATAGTTCTCAGCATGTAAATCTTTCACCTCTTTGATCAAGTTTATCCCTAGGAATTTAATTTTTTGGGGTACAATTTTAAAAGGTATTGTATTTTTGTATTCCTTTACTAATATTTCATTGTTAGTATACAGAAATGCCACTGATTTCTGAATGTTAATCTTATGTCCTGCTACTTTGCTGCATTTGTTGATCAGTTCAGGTAGTTTTTGTGTGGAGTCCTTAGGGTTTTCTATATATAGTATCACATCATCTGCATAGAGTGACAATTTTCCCTTATCTCTTCCAATTTGGATACCTTTTATTTCTTTTGTTTGTCTGATTGCTGTGGGTAGGACTTCCAGTACTATGATGAATAAATGTGATGAGAGAGGACATCCTTGTCTTGTTTCAGATTTTAGCGGGAAGGCTTTCAGCTTTTCTCCATTGAGTATTTATTTCCTAAGGGTTTGTCACAAATGGCTTTGATTATGTAAAGGTGTGTTTCTTCTATCCCCACTTTGGTAAGAGTTTTTTATTTTTTTAATCATGAATGGATGTTTGACTTTTTCAAGTGCTTTTTCTACATCTATCGAGATGATCATGTGGTTTTTGACTTATGTTAATGTGGTACGATGTTGACTGATTTGAGTAGGCTGAACCATTCTTGTGAACCTGGGATGAATCACACTTGGTCGTGGTGTACGTTCTTTTTTACATGTTGTTGGATTTGGTTGGCTAAAATTTTGTTGAGAATTTTTGTGTCTATATTCATCAAAGATATTGGCCTATAATTTTCTGTTTTGATAGTGTCTTTGCTTTTGGTATTAGGGTGATGGTGACTTCATAGAATATTTTTTGGAGTGTTCCTACTTCTTCAACCTTTTGGAAAAGTTTAAGGAGGATGGGTATAAGTTCTTCTTTGTATGTTTGGTAGAATATTCATCTGTGAACCTATCCGGTCCTGGACTTTTGTTTGTAGGGAGCATTTTTTATTACATACTCAATTTCATTTCTAGTGATCAGCCTGTTCAATTGATCTATTTCTTCTTCATTCAGTTTTGTTGGGCTGTATGTCTCTAGAAAGTTGTTCATTTCTTCTAGGTTGTCCAATTTCTTGGCATATAATTGTTCATAGTATTCTCTTATTTTTTTTTTTTTGTATTTCTGCAGTATCCTTTGAGATTTCTCCTTTTTCATTTCTTATTTTGTTTATTTGAGTTCTTTATCTCCTCTTCTTGGTGAGTCTGGCCAGAGGTTTGTCAATTTTTTTTACCTTTTCAAAGAAACAACTTTTGGTTTTATTGATTTTTTTTCCTACTGTTTTTTTTTACTCTCTATTTTATTGATTTCCTTTGTGATCTTTATGATTTCCTTCCTTCTGATGACTTGCGTTTTGTTTGTTCTTCTTTTTCTAATTCTTTTAAGTGGTGGTTTAAGTTGTCCATTTGAAGTTTTCCTTCTTTTCTGGAGGAAGGCCTGTATGTCTATGAACTTCACACTAAGCACTGCTTTTGTGGCATCCCATAGATTTTTGAATGATTGTGTTTTCATTATCATTTGTTTCAAGGTATTTTTAAGTTTCCCTTTTGATTTCCCCATTGGCCCATTGGAGTTTTAGTAGCATGTTGTTTAGTCTCCACATAGTCAGTTATTTCTCATTTCTTTTCCTGTGGTTTATTTCTAGTTTCATGCCATTGTGGTCAGAGAAGATATTTGAAATAATTTCTGTACTCTTAAATTTGTTGAGGTTAGGTTTATGCTGCAGTATGTTGTCAGTCCTTGAGAATGTTCCAGGTGCACTTGAAAATAATGTATATTGTGATTTTTTGGATATAATGTCCTAAAAATAACAACTAAGTCTAACTTAGTTATGTCGTTTAGGGTGGGTCTCTCTTGTCTTATTGATTTTTTTGTCTAGAGGATCTGTCCATTGATGTGAGTGGGGTTTTAAAGTCTTCTACAGTTATTATAGTCCCATCAATTTCTCCTTTTATGTCTGTTAGTATTTGTTGTAGGTATCTGGGTGCTCCTATATCACAGGCATATGTATTGATGATTGTAATACCCTCTTCTTGAATGGATCCTTTTATCATTGAATAGTGTCCTTCTTTATCTTTCTTTATGACCTTCATTTTAAAGTCTATTTTGTCTGATATGGGTATTGCAACTCCTGCTTTCCTGTCTTGTCCATTGGCATGAAATATCATTTCCCATCCCCTCACTTTCAATCTATATGTGTCCTTTGCCCTAAGGTGAGTCTTTTGCAGAGAGCAGATTGTAGGGTTTTGTTTTTATCTAGCCTGCCACTCTATGTCTTTTGATTGGAGCATTTAGTCCATTGACATTTAAGGTTATTATTGATAAATATGTATTTATTGCCTTTTTAAACCTTGTTTTTCAGGTGATTCTATGTTCTCCTTCGTTCTTTTTTTTTTTTGGGTTGGTTTCCTTTTATTTTTTGCTTTGTGTTCTTTTGTTTTTAATTTTTATGAATATAATGTTTGGTTTTGATTTGTATTTCCCTGTTTTTCAAGTATTTTTACCCCTTCCCAAATCTGCTTGCTTTAGCCTGATAGTCATATAGGCTCAAACACATTATTAAAAAAAAAAGTGTCTCAATTTTCTTACTTCCCTACATTTCATGATTTTGAAGTCTTTTTTTGATGTCTTCATATTTCTCCTTTTGCTGTTCCTTGTTTTTATCATTGATTTTACAGTAGTTTTTTTTTTCCTTTTAGATCTGTATACTGGCTCATTTAAGTGATTTCTTTCCAATTATGATTTCCTCCATACTATTTCTTCTTACTTTTTTATTTGGAGAAGCTCTTTCAGTATTTCTTTTTGAATGGGTTTAGTATTGCTGTACTCTTTTTGCTTTTGTTTGTTGGAGAAATTCTTTATTTCCCCTTCTATTTTAAATGATATTCTTGCTGGATAGAGTATTCTAGGCTGCAATTTTTTTTCCTTTTGGAACTTTGAGTATATCTTGCCACTCTCTTCTGGCTTGTAGTGTTTCTGTTGAGAAATCAACTGATAGTCTTATGTGGGTTCCCTTCTAATTAATGCTTTGTTTTTTTCTTTCTGCCTTTAGAATCCTCTCTTTAACTTTTGCCATTTTTACTATAATAAGTGTTGTTGTGGGCCCTGTTTGGGGCCCTCTGTGCTTCTTGCAGCTTGATATCTGTTTCCTTAGATTTGGAAAGTTTTCAGACTTAATTTCTTCAAATATACTTATAATCCTCTTTTCTTTTTCATCACATTCTTGAATCCCTATTATGTGTAGGTTGGCCCACTTCCTTTCCATAGATCTCTTAAATTGTTTTCATGTTTTGTCATTTGGTTTTCTGTCTGCTCTCCTGACTGGGTGATTTCCATTATTCTATCTTCCAAGACATTAATTTGTCCCCCTGCATTATTATTTATGCTCTTTAGTGTCTTTAATTGTTTGCATCTTTGCAAATGAATTTTTATTTTTTCTTGATTCCTCCTTATATTTTCTGGTTCCTTTCTAAAGTAATCTGCATTACTGTTTATATCTGCTTTTAATTCTTTCATATTCACCCTTAATTCCTTCAGTATTTTCAGTATTTCCTTTTTGAATTCCATGTCTTTTAGACTGCAGAGGTCTGTTTCATTGTTTGCTGCTTCAGGTGGATTCCTCTGTTCTTTTAAGTGGGAGTGGTTCCTGAGCTTCTTCATTTATGCTTGTATTTTTTTTTCTTTTTGTTTAGAGAAACCAACTACAGTTGTCTTTGTACAAAATGCAAAGAGCACCTCTTTACTATTTATTTTTGGCATGGAAGGTTGGATATTTGCTGTCTCTTTCTTCAGTGGGAGCAGGCTCTTGTTCTCTTGATAGGGTGTCGAGTGTGTTTCCAGGGAGAAGGAGGGTATGGGCAGGGCTAGTAGTCAGTGCCTAGTTGCTTGGCTTTTGACAGTAACAAGGACTTGATGGAAGATGGTGCAGGTTAATCCTAGTTGCACATTTTGTATTCCTCATTGGTGTATAGAAATGTGACTTTTTAAAAATATTGATTCCATGACGTTCTGAGCTCATATTAATTCCAACAGGTTAAAATGCTTTTGAGTTTTTTCTTTCTTTTTTATAGCCACGTCTGGGGTATGTAGAAGTTCCTGGGCTAGGGGTTAAATCAGAGCTGCATCTTAGGCCTGTTCCACAGCCACAGCAGCACCAGATCTGAGCACATCTGTGATCTTCACCACAGCTTGTGGCAACGCTGGATCCTTAACCCACTGAATGAGGCCAGGGTTTGAACCCACATCCTCAGAGGGACAACATCAAATCCCTAACCTGCTGAGCTACAATAGGAATTTGACTTTTGAGGTTTTGATGTAAGCCACATTTGTCAGACAAGGCGATTTTTTTTTTTTGCTCCTTTGAAATTCTTATAATTTTAAAGAACATTTTGAACTGAGTATACCATTTGTTTCTCATTTTCATTTCTGAATTTTAACCTTTAAACATATTGTCCACTGTATTTTTTTAAAAGATAGAATTTATGAGATTATGTATGTTTCTCCTATTTTTAGGTTGCTAAGACTTTATACTCACAAACTGGTATTGGGACATTATACTTGCTTTTCTTATATCTATTTGGCTATTATTTTTTCTAATTTTAACAGTAAAATTTAATAAATATTCAAATTTTAATGAATTCTTGCATTCTTGGTATAAATACAATTGGGCCATGATTTTATGGTGGCTGTTTTTAATACATTGGATTTCTCATCTATATTCAAAAGTGAAATTAGCCTATACTTTTCTTTTCTCTTTGATTTTATTTTTGGTGTCAGGATATGATTAACTTCATAAAAATGAATTAAGATGGATTTAAAAAAATTTATCCCTTGAAACAGTTTATATGAAATTGGAATTTTATCTTTCTTTGATTTGTTAAAGCACCATTATAATTATCCAGACTTCAATTTTTAATTTTTTTGTATAGGTAGGTTTTTACCTTTTAATTTGATGTATTTAATGATTATGGCTCTGTTCCTAACTTTTTAAAATAGACTTTTTTAACTAGAACAGTTTTAGGGTCACAGTAAAACTAAATAGAAGGTAGAGAGGTTTTCTATATATCACTGCTCCCCCACCCCATGCATGGACTCCTCACTATCAAAATCCCATACGAGAGCAATATATTTGTTATAATCAATAAGCATGTGTCTACACATCATTATCATCCAAAGTCCATAGTTTACATTAGGGTTCGCTCTTGGTTTTGTATATTCTATGGGTTTTGACAAATGGATAATGACCTTTATCTACCATTACAGTATCATATACAGTCATTTTGTTGCCTTAAGGTTTTGGGGATTATAGTATATAATTTAGACCCACACTTGCATGGCTCCAGTTTGGAAGAGACTATGTTGTCTTACTTAGATTCCATGATGAGAGAGAATAATTCCTTTTCCTCTCTTTTTGTCAACAGGAGAATTTTTCTCCAGCCCAACAAAATGAAGAATTTGCTTTTTTCAATTTGGGAACAGTGGGTATTTTCAAGTCACCAATTTGTGTGAACCCAGATTTACCACCACATACTATTAAAATGTAAGTCTCCTTACCACTGAAATATCCTATCAATTCAACTGTGCATGTATAGGGATACTTGTTATGTTTATTTCCCCAGAAATTCTAGTTTGTCTGTTTGGCATGGGGAAATATCTATTCTGCCATAATCCTGGAAATAGAAATGCTCTGTGGAAGAGGGGGTCTTAAAAACTTTGAGATCAAAACAAATATTTAAAATGGGGATGTATGATTTATACAAAAAAAAACCAGGAAAGAATAAAGAAAAAATTATTCTATAGGTTTGTGATAGATTAGCCTGAGTCAGTCCTCCAGAGTATTATAAAAAAACTGTTAAAAATTGTTAAGAAATACTTAAGCAAAAATCATTGGGGTTCAAATTGACTTATTAAATATAAGTTACAAGATGAATATCATTTTTGGACAAGGTCACTCAAGTAAGAGAACATCAGACAATAAACATTGTCAGTAATATTAGGGAACAGAAAATGTTCAAAAAATTTAAGGGAATGAGAGTATGGGTGTTGGAATCAATGCTGTTTATCTCAATTTGAGGGAGACTTTTGAAAAGAAGTCTCATGCAGTCTTACTGGATGAGCTGCACTGTAGCAGATGTTGGTGCCCTGTCCATATCCCTCAGCACTCAGCATTCTGATAGCTCATTACTACAAGCACCTGCCACTTTCTGCCTAAGGACTTTTCCATCCCCAGCAGTGTGCTTGGCCCATGTACAGGCCAGAGAGTTAACGCCTCTGTCAACAGCACTCAATCAGTGAAAGATGAAAGTTGATGGCTCCGTAACCCAGTTTTCTCATCCCTCCAAAGAGAGTCCTGTATCAGCTCCCTTGCTTCCCTTCCTTATTTCTCTTCCCACTCTCTTCCACCAGCACTTTATGAGGAAACTTCTCAAATGAACTACCCTTTCTTAGATCTAAGTCCTAGGGTCTGGTTCTTGGGGAAGCACAACCTAAGACATGGAAACTTATGTTTTAGATTCTAACATAAGTGAAACTTCCATAAACCAGTTAACAATTATTGTTAACTGGTTTATATCAGAAAGGATGTTTCTAACGATACCCTATGAAGGTGTTTTTGTCTTATCTTTCTTAATTATGTAAATAATTGAATAAAAATGTAGAAAGTTTCTTAACGAATTTGGAGACAACATGGTATTAGTGTAGGGGGAGATGTAGTGAATATATTATATAAGAGATCAAGATCCATATAATTTTTAATAGGCTGAAAAACAGAGAGAATCTAACAAAATTTTACATGGATAGTTTAAGATCCTGCAATTGAGTTTTCCAAATGTGTGATATTATCATTATGTGATTAAAACTTTAGAGCTATTAGTTAATAGAAAACTTAAAGTTAGTGTTTGTGATTGCTGAAGATGCAGATGTGATTTTGGGTTAGATTAATGGAGTAATGTCTAGACCAAAGGAGGTGATAATTATGTTTAGTTCTACAGTGAACAGACAGGACTGTTACGAATATCATTCTTTTGAAAGGATATAAACAATATGGATACTAGAGGAGAAAGGAGGTTGAAGGCAGTTGGAAATATTTTATGGAAAAAGATGAAGTAAGTATAGCTGTTTAACATCAAGAAAAGGAGAAAAAAAATATGATAATTGGGAGTTCCCGTTGTGGCTCAGTGGTTAACAAATCCGACTAGGAACCATAAGGTTGTGGGTTTGATCCCTGCCCTCGCTCAGTGGGTTAAGGATCCAGCGATCCAGCGTTGCCCTGAGCTCTGGTGTAGATCGCAGACACGGCTCGGATCCCGTGTTGCTGTGCCTCTGGCGTAGGCTGGCAGCTACAGCTCTGATTAGACCCCTAGCCTGGGAACCTCCATATGCTGCGGGAGCAGCCCTAGAAAAGGCAAAAAGACAAAAATATAATTGTATTTCACTGTTTAAGGATTTGACCTGCGGGAAAGGAAATACACATGCTTGAATGACATTTAGAATCATTCATGTCTGTATAACCAGCGTCTAATCCAATGCTTGCATATAGTAGGATCTCAATAAGTGTTGAATGAATGAAAAATTAGTGGTACTGAATATACATCTCATTTAACCATGCAATTGAGAGAGGACACATACTCTTTTCATTTTTCTGTGTTTATCTATCCTTTTGTGTTATCTCATATTTGAAGTCTTTTTTTTTTGGATTGTAGAGTCAAGTTGGAGAACCAATTTTCTGCCTTATGAAATATCTCTCATGTAATAGTGATTCTATAAATGCACACTATAATGATTAGGAGGTTGATTCTTCCTGATAAATGCAGCCTCCAGCTTCATCCTCTTTTTCATATAAACTGTCCTTGAGTTTATTATCTATAACAGTGACAAATGTTTGTGGTAATGTTTGCTTCAGTCTTTTGTCCTGGCTGTTATATTTTCCCTTTTCATTTCCTTTGGGTTATATCATGCCTAAATACATTTAAATCTTACTATAGTTAGCAAATTTATGATGTAAGGGAATAAGCGCACTGACTTCTATTATTCCCCACCCCAAGATTTCCCGTTTCCCTCTCATTTTATGCTTTCTTAACAACATATTTCAGATTGCGACTCAGATTACATTGTACAATAAAAATTGTATGATGCGTTTTGTTGTTTATGCATTTTGGAGTCCTTATCTAATCCAGTGAAATAAACAGTTCCTTTAATTTTCTTTTTACAGAGGTACCTCGACTATCTTAAATATATAGATGCTTGCATATTGTGGTTATGAGGAGGCTGGCCTCCTGCTATGCTTCCTTCAGGTCCTGATTTGATGGCCCTTCACTTCAAATGTTCCTCATGATGCCCCACATTAAGCTTAGTAGCATCTCTGTTGGGCTCTTCATACTCTTCTGCTGTATCAGAGTTTTCATCCCACCGTTTGTAATGTCTGCCTGCACATAGTAACAGACAATCAAAGTTACATCTTTAGCACTTGATACTATGCCTAGAACATTATAAGTACTCACTGACTATGTGAGGAGTATTTCTTCAGAATAATACTTTTTCAAAGGTGCTCTTGATTACAGGAAGCTGCTATTATTCTGTTCCTAGTATTTTTTCTCACTTTGTTTTATATCTCAGTATAGTTGAACCTACAGTTACAACCAATTGTATCCCTCAATTACCATGCAAATTTTCCACATGGCTTTATACTTCTTTGTGTTCCTAAGAGGTTGATCCATTCACAGTATTTCAAAAGCAGATTTGGGGAAAACTTAGACTTGGAAGATGCCCTCCCCCTTTTTTATTTTTTGTTTGCTTGCTTGCTTGCTTTGTTTTTTAGAGCTATATTCAGAGGTATAAACTTGTACAAGTTAGCGAGCTTCTATGGACCTCAGTCTCTTCTCACCTGTAAAAGAAAGGAGGATTGGATAATCCATAAGGTGAATTCAAGAGAAAACATTCTTTAATTCTGTGACTGAGAAAAGTTTTCAGTAAAAGCTTTGTAATTCCTTGCCCTTCCCTCCCCACCTCCTGCAAAGGCACCCTGATCATTTTTCTTTTTCTTTGGGCCTGATTGTCTCTTCTTGTTTATGGTTGCCACTAATTTGCTCGTTTGCTTGCTGGAAAATAGCTAATTAAAACCCACTTCAGCTAACAAGCTGACTGGGACCATGCAAATGTCACTCTCTGCTGTCTGCTATTTCCGTTTATACTTTACATTATTAGTGTTGTTTTTCCTCCCTCTGTTATAATGAATGCGAGGATAGATTTAGCGCCCTCTTCACAGGTGTGCACTGTACAACCACCACCATCCCAGGAAAGCGCTGCTGTTTTACTGCACTTCAGCACTTTGAGTGTTATTACCCCTGACAGTTAATGGTTTCAGACTACATTGCTTGTTAGCACTAGATTTTTGAACAGTTTCATCTATCTTTTTGTTTTTACAGTGACTGGCTACATTAAGTATATGTGTCTGAGCTATTAGTCCCGTCTGTTCATTGCATACATTTTGTTTGGTGTAGGATTCTTTTTTTCTCTCTAAAATTAGTATGTATTGTCATCTATATACTTCAACACATCGACTTTTGTTATAATTATGCTGTCATCATTGTGCTTCCACACATTTGCTAATTTATTGTAGCTAAATTAGACCTAATATTAGCAATTTTGCAGCTGTTCCTTTAGAATATACATGGCCATATATTTGTACGTTATTTAGTAATTATATCCACAGCCAAAAAAATGGACTTTATTTTCAAGAAGGAGAGAGGGGAAAGATGGAATAAGGGGAGGTTCAGTAAAAATGAATTCACCTGGGAGTGAAAATAGAGCAAGAAAATGAACAGAAAAATGAATCACAGGATAGATAGAAGGAGTAGATTCCAGAGTAAACAAGGAACAGTGAACATTCACATAGGATTGTGCGATTCAAAGGGCACATGTTTTAGGCCTGAGTCTGGCAAAGAGGCAAGCATTCTGTGGGAATGAGAAGGAGGAGTTTTCTTCTGTTACTATGAATATGCTCCATACTTGAATAGCTGAGCAAAGAATACCACAAGGAAATGATTGTAGGGAATTTTGTGTGAATTGCAAAGAATAAGTGCTAAGGCTTATGTGCACTTCTATGAAAACACAGCCCAGTATACTGAGGTGCAAGGCTTGAAAAGTGAGGTTTAAAAACATGCCTGAATGGGAGACTGTGAGGATAAGGCCGAGAGAATGGTTTGGTTCTTTACATTGCTTAGAATAATAAACAGCTATAAATGCAGATTTTCACTTTGTTTATGTCTAGAGATGATATTTGAAGGAATACCAAGAAAAGTGCCCACAACGTGTACTCTGTATGTGTGTGTGTGTGTGAGCACGCATGTGTGTTTTGCATTTTAATTAGGCACTGAGAGTTAACATGACACAGGCATCTAAAATTATACAATAACAGTTTCGGTTTAATGTATGACACAAGATAAATGATCAATAAGACGGACTCTCCTAGGAAAGAAACCGCCTGGTCTGAATTGTTGAGTTTTTGTGTTTTTTTTTTTTTTTGTTTTGGTCTTTTTGCTATTTCTTGGGCCGCTCCCTCGGCATATGGAGATTCCCAGGCTAGGGGTCCAATCGGAGCTGTAGCCACCGGCCTACGCCAGAGCCACAGCAACTCGGGATCCGAGCCGTGTCTGCAACCTATACCACAGCTCACAGCAACGCCGGATCATTAACCCACTGAGCAAGGGCAGGGATCGAACCTGCAACCTCATGGTTCCTAGTCGGATTCGTTAACCATTGCGCCACGACGGGAACTCCTGAATTGTTGAGTTTTTGTATAGCTACCTGGGTACTGTTTAATGTATTGAGTTAGTAATCTGCTTAATGGGACGCTTGTGATCTAAAAGAATTCGTGAGATGTCTCAGGGTATATGGACCTATTGCTAGGAGGTGAGTTATTAGGAGAAACTAGCTCAATAAGTAGTTATGAATTTATTCTATTTTTTTACTCCAAAAATTATGTACAGTGCTTTAAAACGTAATAAAACAAAACTTATTATGGCACGGATGTCTTGACCTTGAGACTATCTCCTAAGCAGGTCAGGTCTATTTTCCTAGGGGTAATTTTCCACCTCATATATTAGAGATTTGGGCTTAGCACCCTTCTTAGATATCCATATTTTCGTTCCAATTGTGTCATAAGACATAGATTTTAATTTCTAACTGTTCCCCACTCTGACTGCACTCTTCTGCTTCTTCCACAGTGGGGCTGAATATCTCATTTCTTTTCTCCAATTGATCCAAGCCTGCTCTTCAGCTCTTAGAAAGCAAAGCAAATTGAAGTGGCTTAAACATTTTGCAGTGTTACTCCTCACTGGGGTTTTATTTTATTTTTATAAGGAACACTCCATTAAACTTAAAAACATGATGTTCTGGTGGAATTTGGGGGAGAGTAATAGCAAAAAAATTCAAGGATCTTGAAGCTTATTAAATCAAAGCATGTAGAGAGTTACAGATTCATAGATCTGGCTTTTTCTCTTTGAAAGAATAATGGTATTACTGGAACTTGCAAGGCTACCAGTAAGTTTAACCCCAGCCTCATAGACTATGGGGAAAATCCCAGTTGGGATTTAAGGCAATGTTGATTTAATAAGTAAGGATTGAATGTCAAAGAGACAGCAAACATCCAAAACAAAAACTATGAGGTTCTATTTATGCCTTGGTATTGTTCCTCTCAGATCACACTAGACTGAAGCACTGTGTTATATGTATGTTCTTTGCATGAATCATTTTTTGAATACAGAGCTCAAGTAGAATTTAAATGACAGTAGGTGATGACCAATCATTCTCTTGATAATCCTACATATTCCAGACCCTTATCCCATAGGGATATATTGCTTTAGCCAGCCTTTGTCCACTGGGTCAGCTGATGTTGAGTGCTAACTCTGTTATCTATATCAAGAATCTAAAATGAATTAAATTGAAGTCTACTCTACCTCCACCTCCCCTTCCTTAGGTTCATAGACAGAGAAGAATGTTCCCACTTGACTTTCTTTGTTCTAATCTCTATGGCTCCAGGTCAAGAGTAAATGTTGATAAAAGCAAATAGTAGACTTTAAGATTTGCCAGATTGTCTGAACACTTTGGAGGCTACTTCCTGGAACAGAGCTACTCTCTCAATCAGTCAGTAGTTTAACTCTGACCATTCCAGGTTGTATGGCATATTGTATTGCACAGTAGCCAGAGACACCACATTGATAATTTCTTTCAGAAGATATGGTTTTAGTGTTTGGCTTGATTTCTTACTACACCAGCTTGGCCCGTTTTATTCCATAGTGCATTGTCATTTTTGCTTTACATGTTTATTGTGGTTAATTACTGGGTTAAATTTCTATATAACTCTGGGTAGGATTAATCCACTTAATATTTATTGAGCAACTACTAAATGCCTGGCATTTTTATCCTAGAGGCAAATATGAGATATCAAAAAAGGCTTTTTGACAGAAAATCAGTGTGTGAAGTTAATATTTTATAGGCTTCATTTACAACTTTTAATTTTATGTCTTAACATGATTTAAAAAATTTTTATTTAATACTTTATTTACTGATTTATGTTGAGCCATCTTATAAATTTCACTCTGAATATACCTAGGTTGCATATTTTGCCATTAAGAATATCATTACAAATATTCTCTTGATAAAATCTTTTTTTGGTAAGATTTTTATTTTTTCTATTATAGTTGATTTACAATGTTCTGTCAATTTCTGCTGTATATCAAAGTGACCCAGTCATATATATATGCATATATATGTACGTATATATACAGTATTTTTCTCACATTATCCTCCATCATGTTCCATCACAAGTAATTAGATATAGTTAGTTCCCTATGCTATATAGCAGGATCTCATTGCTTGTCCACTCCAAATTCAATAGTTTGTATCTACTAACCCCAAACTCCTAGTCCATCCCACTCCCTTCCCCTGCCCCTTGGCAACCATAGGTCTGTTCTCCAAGTCCATGAGTTTGCTTCTTTTCTGTAGATAGGTTCATTTGTGTTGTATATTAGATTACAAATAAGTGACATCATATGGTCTTTGTCTTTCTTTTTCTGACTTACTTCATTCAGGATGAGAGTCTCTAGTTCCATCCATGTTGCTGCAAATTACATTATTTTGTTCTTTTTTATGGCCAAGTAGTATTCCATTGTGTATATGTACCATATCTTCTTAACCCATTCATCTGTCGATGGACATTTAGGTTGTTTCCATGTCTTGTCTATTGTGCCTTCACATGATTTACATGGCACATTCTTCAGTAACTGTGATCATTAAATTTTTTTTCTCAATGGAGGATAAAAATGGAGAGTGGTCAAGATATTCCATTCTAGAGTGATTCAGGAGAATGTAGGATAACTTAAAAAAAATCTATCACTATTCCAACCACCAAGTTTTCAATATGATGCCAGAGATTTTGATTTATCTCTTCTACAGTATCTTTTTTTCATTTTAAGGATTATGGGATTCTATAATAGATACAAATTTATATTTACATCAGTAGGAATTAGCATATTGGAAATTTAAAAGCAGTCAAATACATAAAACAAAACAAACAAAATATTATTGTGCATGGGAGTTCAATTGTGGTGCAGCAGTAACAAACCTGACTAGTATCCATGAAAATTGTGGGTTTGATGCTTGGCCTTGCTCAGTGGGTTAAGGAACCGGCATTGCCCCATGAGCTGTGGTGTAGGTCACAGATGTGGATCAGATCTGGTTTTGCTGTGGATGTGGTATAGGCCAGCAGCTGTAGCTCCAATTCAACCCATAGCCTGGGAACTTCCATATGCCACAAGTGTGGCCATGAAAAGAAAAGAAAAGAAGAGAAAAGAAAATTGCCGTGCATGGTTTCTAGCATGGAGAAAGCAGTGTCCTGCAGGAATGGGTCATCAATGGATGAATTTTAAACTAGGCCAAAGAGTAAAAAAATAAAGTATTTTGGAGTCCTGGTGAGTTGCTGCATTACGGATTCTGCAGAGCCAGGTAGAACGTGGCTGTTTAGTGGCTGGGGAGAAGCATCAGAACTATAGAAGAACAGTTTTTGAAAGCTTATAGGGCCCAGTGGTACAGTCCTCATGTTTTTGCTGTAAGTCACCTCTGTCCTTAGCAGGATATTTTGTGAGGATGTAGTTCTTCAATTTCCACAGTTTCTCTCTGGGGCATATTTGTCTCAAGAATTTTGTCTTTCTCTGTAAGTGTTTATGTGAGACATGTCCAAAATTGCACATATGCTCATGTTAAGTAGTTTAAAATTAACTAAAAATATCCTCCCAGAGATCAATGGGCTGAAATTAAAATGCAAGCTCATCTAATACCCCTCAAATTAGGACTAAATAAAGGGTAAAAGACAAAATACTTCAGAAACTCTTTGGTCTGCAGATTTCTAGACATCTTCCAAACGTCTCAAGTTACAAGGTAAAATTACAGTACCCTCCTTCAGCCTAACATGTTACCCTAAACAGTGCTTCTCAAACTTTTCTACTGCAGTAATCTTAAAGTATTCTCAATGGCAGAAAAGAGAGCAAAGAATGGAGGTAGTGGAGGGGGAAGGGGAAGTTGTAGTCAGATACCAGCTGCTGCAAAAGAGAAAAAATATTTTTGGAATCTAATATTTTATCTTAACAATTAATGTGAATTTTCCATTCTATTTAACAATGCATTCATGGTTGTTCTAATTTTAAATGTTTTCACCAAAAATATTTGAATGCAGGAAAAAGTCCAATATGTTGCCTTAATGATTAAGGAATGACCAATCTGAAAAAGCAGCTGCAGGGGCATACTTGTATCCAGTTTTGTGAAAAATCACCTTAATTTATCATTGATTTTTTGGAAGGAAATTATGGGAAAATATCAGAAAAAAGACAGGTGAAGGGGAAGTTTTGTTAAAGATCATTGTCTTGGGAACTTAAAATGTGAGAAATATTAACTTTGGACTCAGAATGTACTCCAATAAAGGTCTACCCAATGTACCAGCTCCTTTTTTCCTGCTCAGATGGTGCCCTTACAATGAACTCAAACCCTTCAACTCTTCCCTGACATAGTCTTTGGAAGAGACTCATTGGCAGAGGGCACCTGGACTGTGAACTCATGCTGTGTTGGGACCTTGGGTGGGAAAATTGATATGGGGTTGGGAGGACAAAGATGATTGGTGTCAACATTTTTCTTTTTCTGTGCACTCAACAATTTTGCCACTTTTCCTTGTCCACTGCTAAGAAGGCTTAGTTTCATTGTTTCATATGCAAGGGTTAAGATAGTTCCCTATTTCCTCTGTATAGTCTGAGACCAATTGAAACAATCAAACAAACAAAATCTAAAATTTATTAAGTCTCTGTATTTAAAACTCTATTGCTATCCATGTTCAGAGCCTCATACAATATAGTACCAAGTAGATATTTTTGAGTTATGATCTTCTCCAGAACATGTTATGAACTGAAGCTAATTCACTGATGAGGTTGACCATGCTCATTAACTCAAAGATATCAGGAATTTGGTAATTTTTGGTGGGATACTCTTCAGGAGCTAAGTTCCATGCCACAATTGAGTCACAGTTGACCATCTACTTTTAACATCATTTTGCAAATTGAAAACCATTGTGATTTGTCTTAAGTGGAGATAATGTAGATTTCTTTAGAGCACTAGTTATAAAGACTAATTCCGCAGGATAAGGTAGCCTCATAGTCAAAATATCTCTTTAAAAAGGAAAAGAGGTGGGGAGTTCCCGTCATGGTGCAGTGGTTAACGAATCAGACAAGGAACCATGAGGTTGCGGGTGCGATCCCTGGCCTTGCTCAGTGGGTTAACGATCCGGCGTTGCTGTGAGCTGTGGTGTAGGTCGAAGATGCAGCTCGGATCCCGCGTCGCTGTGGCTCTGGCATAGGCCGGTGGCTACAGTTCCAATTCGACCCCTAGCCTGGGAACCTCCATATGCTGTGGGATCAGCCCTAGAAAAGGCAAAAAGACAAAAAAAAAAGGAAAAGAGGTCAAAAAAATGTATCTCCTTGCTTTTGGGCACAGTGCGTGCTTCTGACACCTGGGTCATTTTGTCATCTTTGTTTCACATTTAAACGTGCACAGTGAACATAAGGAGATGCAATGTCTGTTAAGTAAACAGAATTACTGATTTTAGTGTTATTGTAATGAATCACAGAAATTCTTCAAACTCAGAGCCTGACTTAAGTGTCCATCCTATTCTGATCCTATTTGTTATGATACACTGACAAGGGCCCAGCATCACACCCTAATTGTGGGCAAACATAAACAAACACTAACTGAGAGACCTATAAAATGTCTGGTGAGTGTTATTCAAAAGTATCAAGGTCATGTTGAACATCTTTTCGTGTGTTTTTTGGCCATCTATGTGTCTTCTTTGGAGAATTGTTTGTTTAGATATTCTGCCCATTTTGTTAGGGAAATGCAAATCAAAACCACCATGAGGTATCACCTAACACCAGCCAGTCAACATCAAAAAGTGTACAAACAATAAATGCTGGCAAGGGTGTGGAGAAAAGGAAACCCTATTTATTACACTGTTGGTGGAAATGTAAGTTGGTGCAACCACTGTGGAAAACAGTATGGAGATTCCTCAGAAAACTAAAAATAGAATTACCAGTTGATCCAGCAATCCTGCTCCTGGGAATCTATCCGGAGAAAACCATGACTCGAAAAGATACATGTACTCCAATGTTCTTTGCAGCACTACACACAATAGCCAAGACATGGAAACAACCTCAATGTCCATCTACAGAGGAGTGGATAAATAAGATGTGGTACATACACACAATGGAATATTCCTCAGACATTAAAAAGGAAAGAAATAATGAAATTTGCAGCATCATGGATAGACCTAGAAATTATCATGCTAAGCGAAGTCAGTCAGACAATGAGACACCAACATCAAATGCTATCGCTTACATGTGGAATCTAAAAAAAGGACACAATTAACTCCTTTGCAGAACAGATGCTGATTCACAGACTTTGAAAAACTTATGGTTTCCAAATGAGATAGGTTGGGGGGCTGGGGGAAATGTGCTGGGGGTTTGGGATGGAAATGCTATAATTTGGTTGTGATGATAATTGTACAACTATAAATATAATAAAATTCATTGAGTAATAAAAAATATTAAAAAAGTGTCAAGTCATAAAAAAAGCAAACAAAAGACTGAAGAACTGTCCCAGATTAGAGAAAGATATATAACACTTAAATGTAACATGATATCCTGGATTGGATTTTGGACTGGAAAAATAATCTTATTGGAAAAAGTAGAGAATTCTTATTTTTTAATATGTACCACATTTTCTTTTTTAAATTGAAATATAATTAATTTTAAACATTATATCATTTCAGGTGTGGAGAATCCTAATAAGATGTGTAGATTACTTAATAGTGTATAAGTATTAATTTTTTGGTTTTAATAATTGTACTGTTTTATGAAAGATGTTAACATTAGGGGAGCTGAATGAAAGATACACAGAAATTCTCTGTAGTATTTTTGCTACTTTAAAAAACTAATATTATTTCAATATTAAAAATTAGAAAGTGCTCCTTGGTGAAATTGCTGATTCAGGTCCCTGTCAGAAAATGTGTAAGATTAGCCTGGGACATTTTATCATAACAGAAAGCAAGGTTATAAAAGATCAGATGGGTTGGGTTGGGAAGACTTTGGAGTAAACTTGTTAAGTCTACCACTGGCCAAAGTTGGGACAATTTAAACTGTATTAAAGAAAACAACTACAAAGGGTCAAAACATAGTTAATGTTAAATCCATGGCCTCATAATGATGCTGGGGGAACATCCAAATTGGTCACCTTTGGAGGATGTTGGTATCAGGGAGGAAGAAAACTTTCCTTTACTCTTCTATGTTCTTCTAGCTTTTCTAAGAATTAAATTAACAGATTAACAGGAGAAAACCAAAACCCCACATACAGGAGTTCCCACTGTGGCTCAGAGGTTAATGAGCCTGACTAGTATCCATGAGGATGCAGGTTTGATCCCTGGCCTCACTTAGTGGGTTAAGGGTCTGGCGTTGCTGTGAGCTGTGGTGTAAGTCACAGATGTGGCTGGGATCCGCCGTTGCTGTGGCTGTGGGTATGGCTGGAAGCTACAGCTCTGATTTGACCCCTAGCCTGGGAACTTTGATATGCTGCAGAATGCGGCCCTAAAAAGACAAACAAACAAAACCCCCACATACATGAGAGGTTCAGAAACAGAAAAGTAACATGAAGTATTTAAGCAGTCTTAAGCTAGGAAATGGGGTAGTGGCCTGAGGCTTCCAAGGTAAGGAGGGTTCTTCACAAGATGATAAGAAGAAGAGCACATGTTTGGTAACTAGATGTTTGCACTGCCATGTAGATGGGGCCACTTAGAGGAAATTTATCTCTCATAATAACTCTTTTCTGGGAAAAAGCCCCAATTTAAAATTTTCTGGGTGGTTAAGGAGGGGCAATAGTTTCTCTTGCATCCAAAATAATTCTCATGCAAATGTGGCGTATTTTTGGGAGGCTCTTTCTAAACCCCTATACCAGGGGACTTACTCATAATTTAGAAAACTAATAAATAAAGAGGAAAAAAATTCAAGCATTTATTTTTTCGCCTTTCCAAAGAACTGAATCTCCAAGAAATCAATAGCAAATTAATTGAATCAGGAATAACCTCTGATTTATAGTCAGAGAGTTGATCAGAAGTACAGGTGACAACCTGGATTGACATTGGCATCCTGGACAACACTGGATGTTGTTGGAATGTCCAATTTGTAGCTGATTGGTCAGAAGCACAGTTAGCCTGGACTTATGACTAGTGTCTAAAATGTGTGTGGGAAGGGCAGTTTTGTGGGGTTGATCCCTTAACCTGTGATAACTAATAATATCTTCTGGTAGATAGTGTCAGAACCGAGGTGAATTGTAGGTATCCAGAGAATTACTTGTTGGTGGTGGGGATTCTTCCTACCTGCCTGCCTGCCTACCTTCCTACCTACACACACACACACACTCATAGAGTAATTGGTGATCAGAGTACCTATTTAAATAGCATAATAAATTTCACTGGATCTAGGCAACAATTACCAAGGGCTGCTAACATCACAGAAAGATAAAACAACCATTGTGTTTATTTAATGAAAATATACAGCAGCACCTATGAACTAGTCTTCTTAAAATTTTTATCCTGAAAATGATTAAACATTTAGCTCTAACCAATGTTTTAAAGGAAAAAAAATTATACCATTGAGAATGCAAAATCAAAACTGGAAGACATGCTACTACTACAAATAACTGAGTTTCAACAAAAATTGTAAAAGAAAAAATATTTACATTAAAAAGTCTTAAGAGGCATATCAACTCACTGTAATAAATGGATTTCATTTGGACAGACTCCAGTTCAAAATATATTATTAAAAAAGACTTTGAGGGCTAGGAAAATGTGAACACTAGTGAATATTTGATGATATTAAAGAATTACTAATTTTTAGATGTGATAAAATGACTTGGTTGAGTTTAAAGAAAGCATTGCCTTTAGCAATGTACACTGAAATATTTAAAGGTGGAATAATATGTTGGTCTGAAGTTTCTTTAATGTAATAAGAAGGAGATAATGTGGGTATAGATGAAAAAAGACTGGCCGAGTTGATAATTGCTAAAACTGGCTGATGTGTACATTGAATTCATCGTATTATTCTTTCTAGTTTTGTATATATTTGGAACATTGAAGATTAAAAATATTTTAAAATATCTATCTATCAGATTTTTCTTGAGATCTGATGAACTTACGGAACTTACTCCACATACTAATAATTCCCATATTCTTCTCCCCAAATTCTGGCAGATAGCAAACAAACCAGAAGCTGGAGGTGGAGAGTCTATTAGCTCTGTGCATTCAATGAAGTCAAAAATTCATTTTCTTTTTTTTAATTGTTAATTACCCAATACAATTTTTTTCCCTACTGTACAGCATGGTGACCCAGTTACACATACATGTATACATTCTTTTTTCTCCCGTTATCATTCTCCATCATAAGTGACTAGACATACTTCTCAGTGCTACACAGCAGGATCTCATTGCTAATCCATTGCAAAAGCAATAGTTTGCAGTCATTAAAACCAAGCTCCCAATCCATCCCACTACCTCCCCCTCCCCCCTAGGAAACCACAAGTCTGTTCTCCAAGTCCATGATTTTCTTCTCTATGGAAAGGTTCATTTGTGCCATATATTAGATTCAAGATATAAGTGACATCATATGGTATTTGTCCATCCATGTTACTGCAAATGGCATTATTTTGTTCTTTTTTTATGACTGAGTAGTATTCCATTGTGTACATGTACCACATCTTCCTAATCCAATTATCTGTCAATGGACATTTGGGTTGTTTCCATGTCTTGGCTATTGTGAATAGTGCTGCAGTGAACATGAGGGTGCATGTGTCTTTTTTAAGGAAAGTTTTGTCTGGATATATGCCCAAAAGTGGGATTGCTGGGTCATATGGTAGTTCTATGAATAATCTTCTAAGGTACCTCCATACTGTTCTCCATAGTGGTTGTACCAGCTTACATTCCCACCAACAGTGCAGAAGGGTTCCCTTTTCTCCACACCCCCACCAGCATTTGTTATTTGTGGACTTATTAATGCTGGCCATTTTGACTGGCGTGAGGTGGTACCTTGTGGTAGTTTTGACTTGTCTTTCTCTAATAATCAGGGATGTTGAGCATTTTTTCATGTGTTTGTTGGCCATCTGTATATCTTCCTTGGAGAAATGTCTATTCATGTATTTTGCCCATTTTTCCATTGGGTTATTGGCTTTTTTGCTGTTGAGTTGTGTAAGTTGTTTGTTTATTTTAGAGATTAAGCCCTTGTCAGTTACATCATTTGAAATTATTTTCTCCCATTCTGTAAGTTGTCTTTTTGTTTTCTTTTTTGGTTTCCTTTGCTGTATAAAAGCTTCTCAATTTGATTAGGTCCCATTGGTTTATTTTAGCATTTATTTCTGTTGCTTTGGAAGACTAACCTGAGAAAACCTTTGCAAGGATGATGTCAGAGAATATTTTGCCTATGTTCTCTTCCAGGAGTTTGATGGTGTCTTGTTTTATATTTAAGTCTATCAGCCATTTTGAGTTTATTTTTGTGCATGGTGTGAGGGTGTGTTCTAGTTTCATTGATTTGCATGTAGTTGTCCAGGTTTCCCAGCAATACTTGCTGAAAAGACTGTCTTTTCCCCATTTGTTGTTCTTGCCTCCTTTGTGGAAGAGTAATTGACCATAGGTGTCTGGGTTTATTTCTGGGTTCTCTATTCTTTTCCATTGGTCTGTCTGTCTGTTTTGGTACCACTACCACACTGTCATGATGACTGTGGCTTTGTAATTTTGCCTGAGGTCTGGGAGAGTTATTCCTCCTGCTTGGATTTTTGTTCCTCAGAATTGCTTTGATAATTCTGGGTCTTTTGTGGTTTCATATAAATTTTTGGATTGTTTGTTCTAGTTCTATGAAAAATATCCTGGGTAATTTGGTAGGGATTGCATTGAATCTGTAGATTGCTTTGGGCAGTATGGCCATTTTTACAATATTAATTTTTCCAACCCAGGAGCATGGGATATCTTTCCATTTCTTTGAATCCTCTTTAATTCCCTTGATTAATGTTTTCTAGTTCTCAGCATATAAGTCTTTCACCTCCTTGGTCAGGTGTATACCTGGGTATTGGATTTTTTGGGGTACAATTTTAAAAGGTATTGAATTCTTGTATTCCTTTTCTAATATTTCATTGTTAGTATACAGAAATGCCACTGATTTCTGAATGTTAATCTTCTGTCCTGCTACTTTGCTGCATTTGTTGATCAGTTCAGGTAGTTTTTGTGTGGAGTCCTTAGGGTTTTCTATGTATAGTATCATGTCATCTGCATAGAGTGACAGTTTTATAATCTTCTCTTCCTATTTGGATGCCCTTTATTTCTTTTGTTTGTCTGATTGCTGTGGCTAGGACTTCCAGTACTATGTTGAATAACAGTGGTGGGCATCCCTGTCTTGTTCCAGATTTTAGTGGGAAGCCCTTCATTTTTCTCCATTGAGAATTATATTTGCTTTGGGTTTGTCATAAATGGCTTTGATTATGTTAAGGAATGTTCCCTCTATACCCACTTTGGTAAGAATTTCAATCGTGAATGGATGTTGGACTTTGTCAAATGCTTTTTCTGCATCTGAATCTATTGAGATGATCATGTGTTCTTTGATTTTTCTTTTGTTAATGTGGTGTATGACATTGATTGACTTTTGTACATTGAACCATCCTTGTGAACCTGGGATGAATCCCATCCGGTCGTGGTGTATGATCTTTTGATATGTTGTCAGATTGGGTTGGCTAAAATTTTGTTGAGAATTTTTGGGCCTATATTCATCAAAGATATTGGCCAATAGTTTTCCTTGTTGGTGGTATCTTTGTCTGGTTTTGGAATAATGTGGTGGTGGCATCATAGAATGTCTTTGGGAGTGTTCCTTTTTCTTCAACCTTTTAGAAAATGTAAGGAGGATGGGTATAACTTCCTCTTTGTGTGTTTTGTAGATTCCGAGTATGAAGCCATCTGGTCCTGGACTTATATTTGTAGGGAGTGTTTTTATGACATATTCAATTCCATTTCTAGTGATTGGTCTGTTAAGTTGATCTATTTCTTCTTGATTCAGTTTTGGCAGGCTGTTAAGTCTCTAGAAAGTTTTCCATTTCCTCTAGGCTGTAAGATTTGTTGGCATATAATTGTTGATAGTATTCTTAAAAAAAAAAAAAAAAAGAGGGAGAACCAGATGGAACAAACCACAATTGGAAAGTGGTCACTTAAATAACCCAGCATACAGATCTAAACATGAAGATGTTAAAAAAAGAAGATATAAAAATCATACAATGTGGGGAAGGGAAGTAAGAAAAAATAGATTGTTTTTTTATTTTAATGATGTGTTTGAGCCTACATGACTATCAGGCTAAAGCAAGCAGATATAGGAAGGGGTTAACATACTCAAAAAACAGGGCAACCACAAATCAAAACCAAACATTATATTCACAAATCCTGAAAAGAAAAGTACTCAAGCATAAAATAAATGGAAACCATCCAACCAAAAAAAAAAAAAAAAAGGAGAAACATGGAATCAACTGGAAAACAAGGTTTCAAATGGCAATAAATAAATATCTATCAATAATCACCTTAAATGTCAATGTTCTGAATGCTCCAATCAAAAGACACAGAGTGGCAGACTGGATAAAAAAGCAAAATCCTTGGAGTTCCTGTCATGGCGCAGTGGTTGTGGGTTTGGTCCCTGGCCTCACTCAGTGGGTTAAGGATCTGGCATTGCCATGCGCTGTGGTGTGGGTTGCAGACGCGGCTCGGATCCTGAGTTCCTGTGGCTCTGGTGTAGGCTGGTGGCTACAGATCCGATTGGACCCCTAGCCTGGGTACCTCCATATGCCGTGGGAGTGGCCCAAAAAATGGCAAAAAGACAAAAAAAAAAGCAAAATCCTTCAATGTGCTGCCTACAAGAAACTCACCTTAGGGCAACAGACACATAGATTGAGAGTGAGGGGATGGGAAATGATATTTCATGCCAATGGACAAGACAGGAAAGCAGGAGTTGAAATCCTCATATCAGACCAAATAGACTTTAAAACGAAGACCATAAAGAAAGACAAAGAAGGACACTATTTAATGGTTAAAGGATCCATTCAAGAAGAGGATATTACAATCGTCAATATCTATGCCCCTAATATAGGAGCACCCAGATACCTACAACAAATACTAACAGACATAAAAGGAGAAATTAATGGGAATATGATCAAAGTAGGAGACTTTAACACCCCACTCACATCCATGGACAGATCCTCTAGACAGAAAATCAGTAAAGCAACAGAGACCCTAAAGGAAACAACAGAAAACTTAGATACAATTGACATTTTCAGGACATTACATCCAAAAAAATAAGAATACACATTCTTCTCAAGTGCACATGGAACATTCTCAGGAACTGATTGCATATTGGGGCACAAAGCTAACCTCAACAAATTTAAGAGTATAGAAATTATTTCTCTGACCACAATGGCATGAAACTAGAATTCAACCACAGGAAAAGAAACAACAAAAAACCTACTACATGGAGACTAAACAACATGCTACTAAAAAAACCCAATGAGTCAATGAAGAAATCAAGAAGGAAATTAAAAAATACCTCAAGACAAACGATAATGAAGGCACAACCTCTCAAAATCTATGGGATGTCGCAAAAGCAGTGCTCAGAGGGAAATTCACAGCAATGCAGGCCTTCCTCGAAAAAGAAGAAAAATCTCAAATTGACAACTTAACCCACCACCTGAATGAATTAGAAAAAGAAGAGCAAAAAAACCCTAAAGTCAGCAGAAGGAAGGAAATCATAAAGATCAAAGAGGAAATCAATAAAACAGAGATTCAAAAACAATAGACAAAATCAATAAAACCAAGAGCTGGTTCTTTGAAAAGGTAAACAAAGAGACAAACCTCTCACTAGACTCACCAAGAAGAGGCGAGAAAAAACCCAAATAAACAAAATAAGAAAGGAAAAAGAAGTCACAAGGGATACTAGAGAAATACAAAAATTCATTTTCAAATATTTTGCAATAAGGAAAAGCAAGATGTGGTTTTCTAGCACTTTACCCCTACAAACCACATTTAAAAAAACTACCTTTGATTTTTTTTCACTGGAATCATCAAATTTTTATGGGAGTTATCAAAATATTTTTGGGTAAAATCTATTTTCTAAAAAAAAATTCTTAGGTTTTTTTTTCCTTAAAATTTTGTCCAAACTTCTATTCTCCCTTCTGAAATAGAGATATAATCAAGAACTTTGAATTTGAAGACTCTGATTTGGATATGTTAAGAAATAAGAGGATTATGAATCTAGTCTATTTTATTCTTTTAGTTTCAATGAAACAGAAATTTTACCAACATAAGAAAATGTATATGCCAGACTTCCCATCATGGCGCAGTGGTTAACGAATCTGATTAGGAAGCATGAGGTTGCGGGTTCGATCCCTGGCCTTGCTCAGTGGGTTAAGGATCTGGTGTTGCCGTGCCCTGTGCTGTAGATTGCAGACGTGGCTCGGATCCCCTGTTGCTGTGGCTCTGGCATAGGTCGGCGGCTACAGCTCCGATTAGATCCCTAACCTGTGAACCTCCATTTGCCGCAGGAAGCGGCCCTAGAAAAGGCAAAAAGACAAAAACAAAACAAAACAAAATAAAAGAAAATGTAATGTATATGCTTTTTTGTATACATATTTAGGATAAAGATTCAATTGAATCATCAGATCTAACTTTATGAGTCTCTGAATTTTTAAATATATATTTTTATTAAAGTAATATCAATGTGGCTAAAATTGAAATAGTACAGACAAGCTTTTCATCCAAAGCGACATAGTCCTGGAGTTCCCATCATGGCTTAGCAGTAACAAACCTGACCATTATCCATGAGGATGTGAGTCCAATTCCTGGCCTCGCTCAGTGGGTTAAGGATCTGGCGTTGTTGTGAGCTGTATTGTAGGTCACAGCTGTGGCATGGGATCCATTGTTGCTGTGGCTGTGGTATATGCTGGCAGCTGCAGCTCCGATTCGACCCCTATCCTGGAAACTTCCATATGCCATGGGTGCGGCCCTAAAAAGGCCAAAAAAGAAAAAAAAATCAGTTCATAAATTGTAAGACATTTGGGTGTTTTCCAACTTTAGATGATTATGCATATACATTTTTATATAAAATATCTTTTTATTCTAGAGTAAATAATGAAATGTAAAAATTAATGTATTAATCCTGGTTATTTTCTTGCTGTCTGAGAATTCCTCCCCCCCATAGTGTTCTATCTTACTTTTATGGGTAGCATATATGTTCTAATGCATCTGAGGATACTAAGGAGAGATTTAATAATAAAGAACATTTTTTACTTTTTAAACTTTTTGTTTCTTTTGGGGTCATTTTTGATTCTGTTTATTTTTTTCTGTGTATCATTTTGTTGGATTTCCTTGAAAAGCTGATGTTATTTCATTGTCCATATCTCTTCAAGAATAAAGCAATGGAAATTAAATGTGTGCTCCTTATATGTTCATGAAGCTTGTTTATTGTTGTGGAGGAGATAGGTTGGTCAGATAGGTGGTTGAAAATTTTAGATATACAGATTTACAATTAATCTTCTTGTTTTAATCCCTGTATTTCTTTTTCAATATCTCTCCTTGGAATCTCTCCTTGAGGTTATATTTACATGCCTTTCCCCTCATATCCTTTCCTCCACATGAGAGAATCAGTTGAAAAGTTGGTTATCTTTTGGGGAAGAAATATTAGCTTTATTTCTGGAAAAGCTGAATGAGACAAGATGGATTGGACTTGTGACAGCATTGGATTTTTATTACTTTTCCAAAAGCCTAGAGTTAAAACCCAGTCTAGGTTTCAAGTCTAGTCTTTTGGAAAAGTAATAAAAATAAACAGGACAAACATTAACATAGTTCAAGATCTCATAGAAATCGGTCCTATAGGCCTCCAGACTTGGACATAGGTATGCCTTCCACCTGGGACAGAAGGGAGTGTCTCAATCCACTAGACTAGCCAACTCTGGAATTTGCAACCACCTGAGGCACTGACCTTCATGTGCTCAGAATGCTCCTCCTATTTTGGTTCAGGAGGGTAGAAACAAGGGTGGAATGCCTTTGAATGTTTCTCATCGTGGTTCTTTTAAATGTAAGTGTAGTTGATTTATAATATTACATTAGTTTCAGGTGAAACATAGTGATTCAATTTTTAATAGATTGTACTTTAAAGTTATTACAAAATAATGGCTATATTTTCCTGTGATATACAATATATCCTTATTATTTATTTTATATGTAGTACTTTGTATCTCTTAATCCACTACCCTTGTCTTGCCCCTCCCCACTTCCCTCTCCTCACTGGTAACCACTAGTTTGTTCTCTATATGTGTGGGTCTGTTTCTGTTATATATATTTGTTTGTTTTATTTTTTAGATTACACATATAAAGTGATAACTAAGTATTTGTCTTTCCATGTCTGACTTATTTCACTAAGCTTATACCTTCTAGGTCTACCCACATTGTTGTAAATAGCAGAATTTCATTCTTTCTATGACTGAGTGATATTCCATTATATATACACACACACACACATACACACACACATACATACATATATGTGTGTGTGTGTGTTCATGACATATATATATCTCACATATTCTTTATCCATTGATCTGTAGATGGACACACTTAGATGCTTCCATACCTTGGCTATTGTAAATATTGCTGCTATGAACATTGGGGTGCACATATCTTTTTAAGTTAGTGTTTTTGTTTTCTTAGTATATATACCAGGAGTGGAATTGCTAGATCATATGGTAATTCTATTTTTAGTTTTTTGAGGAACTTCCATACTGTTTTCCAAAGTGTCTTCACCAGTTTACATTCCCACCAGCAGTATACTAGGCTTTCCTTTTCTCCACATCCTCACCAACATTTGTTATTGGTAGATTTTTTTGATGATGGTTGTTTTGACAGATGTGCGGTGATATCTTGTTGTGGGTTTGATTTGAAAATCTCTGTTGAGCATTGTGGTTTATTTTGATATGCATGTTTACTATTACATCATCCAATTTCTGTCTAATAGAAATTTATTGAAATAACTTATACATTGTTGATTCTTTGCCATTTTCTTCATAATTTTCCATTTATCTTTTTAATTGTCATTTTTTGGAGTTTAAAGTAGGAGAAGGAAAGATGCTTGTGTTCATTCTTCTATCTTGAGTTGAAAACTGCTTGTGATTTTTAATATCATTTAAGAAATTTACTTATTTGATGAAAAGTTGTTATGGCTGAATATGTGCTATACCAGTACATAGGGATTTCAAAATAAAATAAGTATTCTTTTTCCTGAAAAATTTTGGTAAACGTGTGTGATAATATGTTGCCAAATGATCATTAAACTCTATAACTTAGGCTATTATCAAGGTAAATAAAAATTACGTAAAATTTACTTTCTGATAAGTTCATCATAAGTTATCAGATTAATCTTCAAAAACTATGACTTTAAGATGGTAGTTCTCAAATCTGTGTATAAGTAACCTAGAGGAACTCTGGAATCATAATTGCCTAGAGTAGATCTCAGTTGCTGTTTAAAACAAAAACAAAAACAAAAACAAAAACAAAAACAAAAACAAAACTCCGGGAAGTTCAGATGCTCTGTTAGGCTGGGCTACCTCTACTTTGAGAATACCATCTCCTTGCTCACAAAACTATAGTTCCTCTTTATTGCTTACAAAATATATTCTAAAATTCTTGGCTTAGTGTTCCAGCTACTGACTACATTTTTAAAATTTCTTTCTATCCTTAACCAAGTCCTTTTAGCTTGATTGGACATGTCACTATTCCCTGTCTAGTATATTTGCATAATTTGTTTCCACCCATGAAATTCTAGTTTCCCATTATTTCCTCTTATCTACTGTTCAAATCTCATTCACCATGAATACTTTTGTGATCATACAAGTCGACTGTGAGTTCTCAGCCTGTTGAATTTTCAACATATGTTCAGGTATTTCAGAATACTTATATGTGATAGATAAGGGAAATCATGGAATGCACATGAATAAATGGAACTGTCTCTGAATATGAAGACTTTTCGGGCTCCTGGGAAAAGAGACAAGATACAGCAATAATACGGGGGTATGTTAATTGATATCTGAGCTGATTCTTGAGGAATGAGTTTAACTTATGTAGGTAGAGAAGGTAGAAAAGAGGGAGAAGATTCAGGCAGAAAGAGAGATATGTATAAAGCCATGGAATTGGAAAGGAATATATGATGTTAGGATAATCCCAAGTGAAACACTTAGTTATACCCTGAGGTCATCAAAAATGATGAAACTGGAGAATTTAATAGGAGGAGCGTGTTAAGGAGGGCTTTGTAGGTCTTATCAAGAAATCTTATAAGAAACGGGAAACCATTGATGAGGGGAGTGACATTACTGGTTTGCATTTTATAAATCTTTGGAATAGGCATAGAGATTGGGTTTTATTTTATAAGACTCGAGATAGAACAGATAAAAGGCTATCATAGTAATTGAGGTGATGGATACTGGAGACTGATGGACATATGAACCAACGTGTTGGCAATGGAGATTAAGGGGAGGAGACAGGTTAGAGGTATACTAAAGAAAGTGAGTGTAAATGGTTTCCCGAAGTGGATGAGAACCTGGGTTGGTGGTGTTATTATTCCTGGAGAAATAGAAGCTTAGATAATGAAGAAACTTGTAGAAAAAAAAAAAAGAACATGTTTACTCCTGGAATTGTTGGTTTTAAGACATGTAGATGCTTTCAAACTTCGAATTGTAGTAGTCAGTTGAATATACAGGTCTACTAAATGGGAGATGCTTTGAAGTGGGTAGAATAAAGAACCATGGGGTGTATGTGATGGCAGAACTTGGATAAATGCTGACATTTATGGCACAAGTAGAGACTAATGAGACAGTACAAGTAGAGAAAGACAAGGTCGCAAAGGAAGATGGGTAGAACTGAGCAGAAAGATAGGGATAAAGGGAGTTCCCATCGTGGCTCAGCAGTAATGAACCCCATTAGTATCCCTGAGGATGTGGGTTCAATCCCTGGCCTTTCTCAGTGGGTTAAGGATCAAGTGTTGTCATGAGCTGTGGTGTAGTTCACAGACACAGCTCAGATCTAGTATTGCTGTGACTGTGGCATAGGCTGGCAGCTGCAGCTCCAATTTTACCCCTCACCTGGGAACTTCCACATGCTGTGGGTGTGGCCCTAAAAAGACCAAAAAAAGAAAAAAAAGAGAGAGCGAGAGAGAGGGAAAATTTGTAAGACAGTGTTTATTATTAAAGTCATGGAAGTAAGGAATCTAAATAAATCAGGAATAGTCAAATGTGGAATTCACAGAGGAATTCTACAAATGAAAGTTTTAAAGGCAAAAATTTAACTATCCTGCTGTATGGCACAGGGCACTATATCTAGTCACTTCTGATAAAGCATGATGGAGGATAATGTGAGAAAAAGAATGCGTATGTATATGTGTGACTGTGTCACTTTGCTGTACAGAAGAAAATTGATAGAACACTGCAAACCAACTGTAATGGAAAAATAAAATCGTTAAAATAAAAAAGTAAAAATGCATCTGCCAGAAAAAATTAATTAGATTTAGCAATCAGGAGTTTATTGGTCACTTTGGTAAGAGCAATTTAAGTAGAGTGATAAGGTTGAAATTAGAGTGTAGTGGATTGAAGAGAGAACATTATATGGGAAAACAAAGGCAGTGAATGTAGAAAACTTTCCATTAGCTCTGCTGAGACAGGAGAAGGGAGAAATTAAGAAGATGGTAATTCATACTTTACGAGTCTTTACATGAGTCTCTACTTGAGAACACCTGTGAGTTGAGTTTGAGCATATGGCCCATGCATATGGGGCATAGGGCCTTTTCTCTTCCCTTCACTAAAAGCTGAGTAATACCACCAGTTATGATATGTATTCAAACTAAAGAGAAGAGAGTAGTTCATCTTGTGGTTCTGGAACATAGATGGAAAATGAAGAGTAGAGAGCCATAGCATTGTGCAAAACTTTTTAACCACAGTGATGATTCTTCATAGAAAATGTGAGCAGGCTCCATGGGTTAAGGATCAGATGTTGTCCCTGCTATAGTACTGGTTACTGCTTTGGGGCAGGTTCCATCCCTAGCCTGCAAACTTCTGTATGCTGTTGGCTCAGTGAAAAAAAAGTAGGCAAATCAATATCTTGACATTCCTAGAGGAGGGAAGGAAGCTGTGTTGGACGGGGAGAACCTGGAGGGGTTCCCCTCCTTAGATGCCTGCACTCAAGATGATAAATCATTTTTGTATGTAATATTAAAATTTACACTGTGTTAGTATCTTAAATATTTGGAAAAGGCTTACTCCATTCAGACTGGAATTAATTGATATTAAGTTTTATTTTTATTAAACTCTTTATTAGGGTTTCTACAGTTAAAAATATAATAAGTGAAAAATCACTTCTTTAGGTAAATATGTAGATAAAATAGCAATATAAATGTGGATATAAGACAAAATCATAAGAACTAAGGAGGGTTGGCAGGTACTGGCATAGATAAACTGTAATATTTGAAAAACTTTATACACAGATCACTGCTTTCAAATAAAGGAAAATATTCAGAGTGTGTTCTAATAGTGTAAATGACAACATCCATTAAAGTTAAGTTTGTCCAGTTTCCTGGCTTTTTCTTACTCAGAGGTTTTAATCTCGTTATGTTTGTGAGTATGAAGTCCTCACTGACAAAAAGCCATGCTTTGCACAGTTTAGTAAAAATTTTTTACCATTATGGATCAACTGATTCCATAAGAAAGGAGGGAGAGCATCAAGACAGAGCTGGGTAACCAGGACTTAAGTAGAATCTAACAACAAATCACTGTAAATGCGATATACCTGTAAGAAAGGGAGATGGGGCCACTTTTGATCCAACTTTGAGTGTCTCCTTTAACATACCGCATATCATGTATGTACACTAATTTTATCTTAAGTAATAATATACACATAAAACTAGTCATTAGGTGTAAAACAGTGAAGTAATTTGCAAATTTTCCTATGGCATAATAAATTAAGCATGGAGAACACTAGGAATGCAATTTGCAGTCATTTATAATGCAGTGTTTTATGTTAATAATTCAAAATCACATGCTATTTGGAGACACTTCTAATTAATGTATTTATGAAATTGTTAACTGTGACTGTTTTGGTTCCATTTAGCTAAACATTTCAACAGAATTTGCTTGTTGTTATTTAGTGTTTGCTTGATGGCTGCAGTAACATCAAATGTAGGAATAATGGGAGATTATTTTGCAGGGGTTTTTCTTCATTGTTAAAACTCCTTTCTGATCACACTTCCAAACAGCTCAAGTCAATGACTGCCTTTTCTTCTAGCACCAAACCCAAATGCTTCAGACACTTAGTTTAAAAGTTTTATATAGAAAGGAGATGAGAGCCTGGATCAATAATTAACTGAAGAAGAAAGTTCGTACCTTGTTAAAGATTCTTTTAAATATTAAATACATTGCATGTCTCAAATCCATAGGCACTGACATCTCTTTAGAGTTGATAATCATGGCTGTTAGGGGCCATTTCTTTATATTTTCATTTTTATTTGGATGTTTTTGAACATGACGAGAAGACTAAATATTCATAAGTTGGCCTGTTGAAATTTTATGATAATTGGAATTCATCCAAACAAAGTTTAATCCTCCTGAGGGTATTTCAGTAAAACTAAAGAAGAAAACAAGCTCAAGACCAAGAGTAGTTTAAGAGGGAATTCAAAATTGACTATTGTGGTACCTTGTACATTAATAATAAGGGAAACCCCACTGTTTTTTTTTTCTTATTTGGTATCCAGATGAGTCAAATTTTAATTTTTTAGAGATTCTGTGAGATTTTGTATGATCTAAATAGAGGTGGGCATGCACTTTTTCTCACCAAGAGAAAAGCATTTTCCATCCTTTACTTGGATAACTGATGTGTCCTAAATCTTGCAGAATAACTCATATTCTCTGGGAGTCACGTTCACATTGTACATTATTGGCACTCACTTGACAACAGTGGAGGCAGTAATTAGGCAACACCAAGGTTAGTCCCAATAGCTTCAAATTGTTACATATGGAAAGGAGATAGAGAGGAAACTGAAACTGATTAGGTTTGAGAACCTCTCTGTTAGCCCTTGTGGTATGTTCACTTTTGAAATTTTATCACAGTTATTTTCATATCTAAAACCTACTTACTGGTTATGCCATGACTGGAATGGCAAATCATGTGACACTGGGGGAAAAAAACCCTATAATATACTGATGACTACGGTAATATTCAAAATATTTGATAGATTTTTAAAATATGTTATGGTTTTTGAAGGGAAAAACAATTATATGGAAAGAATAGAATAGTGATATGCTAATTTTTACAAACTTTAAAGAAAGCTGTGGTACAAGCACTGCTGGATTAATAAATTAAAAAATTATGTAATTGTCAAAAGTTAAGAATCAAGTATTCTGGGTGAAAAGCAGAAGCAAAACAAGAAGCTTGGTATCTATTGGGAATTTCTCTTCTTATGTTTCTATGAAAACTGTATTGAGCCTGAAAGACTTAGATCTGATGCTAGTAGACCCCTTGTATTCCTTTTTTAAATAAATTGAGGTATGCTGTATAGTCAGTAAACTATGCAAATATGGAGTACACAGCTCCAAAATTTTTGTATAGGTACGCACCCATGTAACTGTCACCCAAATCAAAGTTTTAGCCATTTCTATCCTCCAAAAGAGTTTCCTCATGCCCTTTGTCAGTGGTTTCATTCTTCTTGACTCTTCTGACTGTCCATCTAGACTAGTATTTCCTGTTCTTGAAATTCATATAAATGGAATCACACAGAATTTACTCTTTGTGTGTCTGGCTTTGTCTTCAGACTCATGCCTCAACTACAACCTTACCTATGCTGATGTCACAGAGTCAGATTCTCTGGCTCAAGTTCTCCAAAGATTATAAGAAAAGATAAAGAAGGAGAATCTGCAATGTAGGGTGGAGTTTTTTTTTTTTTTTTGCCTCTGTATTGATTGGGGATGGGTACCTAATGGTCCAATTGCTCTTTGTAGACTTTCATGCAGTTCCCTGTTTAAAGCTGTCTATCTGCCACGCCTCCAATTTTGTAGTCTTTCTGGAGCTCTGCTGGTTGAATTGGCCTTCTTCTTATCACTAATGATTAATCTATTTATGTTCAGCCATTATCTCCATGAAAATTTGTCCACGACTATTTTATTTTACTTTACTCTTAAAAAATTTTATTGGAGTATAGCTGATTTAAAATGCATTTTAATGTGATAGAGAGGAAAGATTCTAAGAATTAGGCAATCAGAGTATTAGTTATGGTTATACTTCTAGTTAGGCAACTGACCTATGGCAAATTATGTAGCTCCTCTGGTTTGTAATTTGTAGTTTATAAAATAAAGGCATTGACGTGTGGACAAGGTATGGTAAAAATATGACATATCCCTTTCATTTCAGGCCATCGAATATCTGTAGCAAATCCCAAATTTCAGTGCTGTGAGAGGCCGTAAGAATTCTATCAGTTAAAGCCTTCATTTTGTAAGATTAGGAAACTAAAGTCTCAAAAGGCAATTTCTTTGTTTTATATACCTGATCTCATTGAAGCCTTTGTGATAGCCCTTTGTTAAAATTGAGTTTCACTTTGTTACCTTTACAGTTTCATCAGTTGGTAGATACCTAAGGCTAAACTTTTGCATCTCATTTGTACATGGAAGACTTTCATCTGAAAATGCCTGGATACCACTTTCATTTTGCTAGTTCTTACTTTATGCATAGTCAGCATTTGAATAATGGAAAAATAAACATCACATCTCTTCACTTCCATGATGTTCAGTTTTGTATGGACTTTTAAATCCGTCTCACTGTTCTCTTTCTAGTTTTCTTGATTACATCAGGGTAAAAGGTGTCCTTACAGTGACCCACAAAGTAATAGGTTGTCCTTCATTTTCTGATCTTATCTACTATCGCTGCCCTTCTTGCTAAATCAGCTCCAGCCACCTGGCCTCCATGCCATTCCTCAAACGCACTGAACCTTTTTTTTTTTTTTTTTCTTCAGAACATTGGCACTTTGGAGTTGCTTTAGCCTGGAATATTCTTCCCACAGATATCTAGATAGCCACTTGGCTTCATCATCACATCCTCACTTCAACCTTCTAATCCTGTGATCCACCCTCTATAAACTAAAAACACATCTACACGCTACATCCTTCCTCCACCTTGCAGATATTCCTTTCCTCTCTAGCCCTGATTATGTCAAGAACCACATCAAATACCTCAAGAACTGTTCTGTCAGCTTCTGGCCCCTGATCTTCTAACCATTGGAAGTCAGGTCCTGATTAAGAAGCTTCCATGTCAATGCCTCACTGTCCACATGGCCCTATCACTCAATCCACACTTCTGAAAATCTACATGCAATTCTCTCTCCCACACAGAATATTTTTAATTTTCTCACCTCATATCAAAGCAGAGCTTGGCTGCTTGATGGTGACAACTTTCTTCGAAGATATTCATTTCAGCCCAGGGCCTTTGCTTTATATTTTAGAAGTAAAAGGCTTGTTGGGGAGGCTTCCTCAGAATGAATAGAGGTCTGCTCAAGTTAGTTACTCAAATGTAAAGGGGATAAAATATTAAATATATGCACATATAACATTTCCTTTTCCTTTATTTTTAAAAAGAGGTTCTTTATTTTCCATTTTGGGGCCTTCTGGGCCTTTCATAAGCTGAGCAGACTTGGAAAAAGCCAAAGGACCTTAATTGATCTGTATGAGAAAAGGGGAGTGAGAGACAATGAAAGGTAGAAATTCAGTGCCAGCCAGATGGCTGAGGAATGAGGAGTTTAGGGGCTTTAGATTTAAGATAGTTACAGAAAGGTATTGAGCCTTAGGACAAGAAAGATGTGTCCAAAAAGGATGTTAGTAATGCATTCAAAATGTATATGGTATGGTCTCACTTTGCCTCCTTTAAATTAATCTTGGTATACATCTGTGATATATTAGAAATCCTCTTAGCCCAGACAAGCTGGCTAATTGGTAACTCACTAATTAAAAATATATATGGCTATTTGGGGGATTGAAAAAATGTTTCATGAAAGTTTTTTTGTTGTTGTTTTTGTTTTTAAATTGGAAATACATACTTTGCAGTAGGGCCAAGAGCTATTAAGTGAGTTTGAGTCAATGACAAAATATCTGAATTAGTTTACTTACATAAACTCTACCCATAGCTAGCTAATTTTTATCTTTATTTTCTGTATTTGGAGACAGCCCTTAGAAGTACATGTGAAATAATTTAAGTACAGAATAATTGTATGTTTTTACACAATTCCTAATCTTTAACTCTTGTCTTACCCACACTCAATTCAACAATATTTTAAGCAAAACTCAAGTATTACAAAGCATTCAATCTTTTTTCTTTTTCACTACAACCAACAACTCTTACCTTTTACACTCTTCATTTCATTGATTTATATAATAATAAATTAA
Source organism: Phacochoerus africanus (assembly GCF_016906955.1). Classification (NCBI taxonomy): domain Eukaryota; kingdom Metazoa; phylum Chordata; class Mammalia; order Artiodactyla; family Suidae; genus Phacochoerus; species Phacochoerus africanus. The sequence continues at coordinate 14,497,428 of NC_062552.1, forward strand.
ATGATATAATCACTATAATAAGTACAATTAGTCTAAGCAGGTATGGAGACAAACACTACTGACTCTAGATGAGCAGTGAACTTAACTGGTGGTAGGAGAAATATGTCAGTGAATGAAATAGCATACCGTCTTCAGAGTTCAGTATGCTGTGGTTATGATAGAGTTTGATACAGAGAATGAAGAATATTAAGGTCAGATCGGTGTTGCTTGGAGTCTGACTTGTGTTTCTTTTGGAAAAAAATTGTCTTCAAATCTATCCAATGTAATTGAAATTTTACAAATCTCTACATCTTATAACGCAGAGGATTGAATAAGACTTCGGAAGTCTGTCATTTCTAGTTTTTATACTTACTATCCAAGCTTCAAATATCATAGCGCCAGTTCTGCAAAACGCAAATTACCATTGCATTCTGTGTTGTCACCAGTAGCTTCCATATGAAGGAATGTGATGATAATAAAAGAATATTTTCCCTTATTCTTCCTATTTTAGGCATAATATATTTTCCATGTTTCACTTTGAACTCTGTATAAACCACAAGTCTTTTTCAGTGTTTCTTGTGATCAATTTTTGAAGTATATTCTTATCATACTAATTTTGGGAGAGGTAGTGTGGCATAATGGATTGGATAGGCTTAATCAGTTTTTCAAACTGAAATTTGGATTTATAGAAATATAGTCCTATGATTTGGGCAGTTTGATTGAGCCTTATTATCTTCATCTTCAAAATAGGTATTAATATAACCTAGAATGTAGAGTTGTGAGAATTAAATGACATATGCAAAAGGCCTAGCACAGTGCCTGCTGCATAGTAGGCTTCTGGTCAATGCCAACTATTATTAGTAACCATCTTCCTCAGGCTTCAGTCCATCCCAGGTTAGGTGTTAATGCCTGTTTAGTAGCTCATTATTTGAAAATTACATTGGAGAGTTCCTGCTGTGGTGCAGCAGGTTAAGGATCCAGTGTTGTCCCTGAGACAGCACAGGTTTGATCCCCAGCCTGGTGCATTGGTTAAGGATCCAGCATGCAGCTCAGATTCGATCCCTGGCCTGGGAACTTTCATGAGCTGTGGGTACAGCTAAGAAAAAGAAAAACCCAAACAAACAACAAGCAAAAAAGAAAGTTTCATTGGCAATGTACCTAGAAGTCATGACGCAAGGGAAATAAAAGACAAAATTGAAGGCATGAACCCACCTTCTAAGCTGACTTACTCAGGGACTTGAAAAAGCACTTTGATGGCCTGCTTTAAAAGTACTAGTGAAGTGATGCCTTACATCCATATCCTCATATGATTTATATTTTTGTTTTGATATTTTTACTTTTTATGGTTTAAGTGCCTCCTCCTTTCAATTGATTCCATTTGAAAAGATGGTTTATTTTAAAAGAGAGTGCTCTGGTTGTTTCAAGGGTCTGCAGTACATCAAACACATCTCCAAGGCCAGTGTAGAGTGTTCCTCATACGCATTAAATAAAGCTTCTAACAGGCTGCATTACTGGGCTCACTCAGCTTGCTCTCCGCAGCCAGTTTCAATTTCACTAAAAGGAAAGAATTGGTAATTAATTATCTAGGCTGTGTAATGAGTTTCCATTACTTGGAATTCAATAAAACTCTTTCATTGTGACCAAGCTGATCAATAGCACAGAAGGGCTAGTAGAAACCATAGATACAGCTGGGGTAATAGAATGGCTATAGGAAATTAGGCTGGGTCCCTGGAGCACTCTTTCTTCTCTCTAGGGAATGGAAGCTGCTCAGTAGCTTTTTTTTTTTTTTAGAACATTCTGTGAGGCATTGTGAAATGAGCAGACTATTGTGTTACTGCACAAGCTAATGGAAATTATCTTTCTAAAATCCATACACACTAGGAGCCAGAATGATCTTGGAGATTATTTGGTTGGATTACTCATGGATTGCCCTGCCTTCTAGATGGTCATTTTTTTAATGTACTGAGTGATATCATCTTTATCTTCGATACCAGCCTCCCCATTTCCTAACTGCCACTGCTGATTAGATAAAAGGTTGTACTTGATTAAAAAAACAACCTGTCCTTGGAGTAGCAAGAGGCTTATGTGGTTGCCTACTATAGAAAGATGTGAAAGACTCAAGGGATAGGGAGAGGCAATAGTTGATTTTTCTGTGGAATTTTAATTTGGAACTAGGAAAGAATATTTAACTGGAGTTTATGACTGATATATTGTATAAAGTATAGGCTTGTGAGGAAAAGTTTGGACAATGATTAAATCACAGTTACAAGGCTTCTACTTGCCTAAGAAAGGAAAACCACACAGTCAAACATTCTAAGAGAGGTCAAGGAGCATAGCTGGCATAAGTTTGCTTGATTCAGTGGCAGTCTATTGTGTTTTCTTATGAGAATTCTATTTTTCTCAAGTTAACTTGGTTAAATTTCTGTTCCTTGCAATTAAAAGATTCTGAGTAGAACTCTAGTCCAGTTCCTGCATTTTTTCAAGCAATGAAATCAATTATAGGAGTAGGAATATGGATATACGTACATTCATAGGTATAGGCTTAGATATAGGTTAATTGGGAGCATTATAGAGGTTAATGAAAATTGCATTGAGATGAGACCTTGGTTGTGGCAGATTTTATTTTCCAAAGATGACTACAAACACATCTCCTATCCTACATGCTCTTCAGCAATGTGACCTTGCCAGGCTCCACCAGGAAGTAGAGTGTATTTTCCCTTTCCCTTGAATCTAGGAAGGCTTTATGATTGTTTTAACCAGTAAAATATAACACAGTGAGACAGTGTAGTTCTAGGCATAGGTCTTAATTGACCTTGTGGCTTCTGCTTCCTCCTTCTTGGAAACCAGAATCACTCAAGAAATGTGACTCCTTTGGGACTACAGTGCTGTGAGAAACCCAAGCCACATGGAGAATCCTTGGATGATGAGTTGCTGCATGGAAAGATAGACAGACAGACAGGCGCACACACACAGCACACAAATTGCACTGAGATGTCAGCTACATTGATATTAAGCCATCTTGAAGTGAATATTCTAGCCTTGGTCACCCCAGCTGATGACACACAGATTAGAGAGAAAAACCCTCAGCCAAGCCCTTTCCAAATCCCTAACCCACAAAGTCATGAACAAAATGGAATAGTTATTTTAAACCACTAAGCTTTGAGTTTTGTTATGTTAACTTGTTATGAAACAATAAGTAATCAAAACTCTAGGTTATTTGACTTTCAAATAAGTTTTAGGTCCATAGGGCCTCAGTTTTGTTGGAATAAAACAATGTTTTTAGCAACACATCCAAACACCTTTTTTTTAGGGCCACACCTGCAGCATATGGAGGTTCCCAGGCTAGGGGTCTAATTGGAGCTGTAGCTACTGTCCTGCACCACAGTCACATCAACACTGGATCTGAGCCTCATCTGGAACCCACACCACCGCTCACAGCAAAGCCAGATCCCAAATCCACTGAGCGAGGCCAGGGACCAAACCTGCTTCTTCATGGATGCTAGTTGGGTTCATTAACTGCTGAGGCATGAGCCATGCCGGGAACTCCCAAACACCTTTTTGAACTAACATTTTATTTGATAAATAGAAAGGCATTTGGATGTAACACTAAAGTCACAGACAATATGTTAGACAAAGACTCAAATTATCTAACTTATGCAATTATTCTTCATAACAACACCATGAGGGAAATATCATTTCTTCATTGTGAGATTAGAAAATGTGTGAAATTTAGAAACACAATCTCAAGATTCTACCATGTGTCAATGGTACCAAATTTAAGACTTTTTCATTGATAGTTACTTATCTAGGTTCAAGTAGCTGTAGATGCTCATGAGAGTGGTTTTAGATTCATATCTACAACATCAGTAATTTGTTATATTTCATTTATATTGCCAACTTATGGTCAATATTCTACCTGTTAGAAAGAACCAGCTTCCAGGTTTTCCATATTCACATCAGCACTTGTTGTTGTCTGTCCTTTTAGTTGTAACCATCTCAGTAGATGGGAAGTTGTAACTCATTGTGGTTTTGATTTGCTTTTCCTTAATACTAGTGATGTTGATCACTTATACATGTGTTTATTGGTTATTTGTATATATTCTTGGAGAAATTTGTATATATATTCTTCAAATATTCAACTTTTTTGCTCCCTTTATTTAGCTACTTATCTCTTTATTGGTGGCCCTCAAAAAGTTCTATGAAGAACTCTAGTGTGCATTCTAGACCCTTATCAAAATAGGTTATTTGGAAATATTTTCTCCTGTAAGAATTTGGTGAATCCATGGACTCTCATAAACAAAGTGCACACTCCCATAAAATTTTGCACACACTTTCAAGGATTTAACGGAGCATCCTAAGGCCACTCCACGGAAACCTGGGTCCATGTCTCTCCACTTCACCCTAGGTTTTGCCCTTCTCTAGGATCATTCCACTACTGTATCAGAGTGCACTGCAGTGAAATGAAGAAAATAACTCCCTTGACAGATGATATGAGGATTCCATTTGGTCACAGAATGGTCTTGTTTGGAAATTGCCTTGAGAGACTTAAAGTAGACAATTCTGAATAGGGCTGAGTATGCTGAATCTTCAGAGAAGAGAGAAAAATTGTTCACAAGATGAGGAGAGATATTTTCCCCCCTCTTTTTAGGTGGAGTAGGGAGAAGAGAGAGAACTTCAGCCAACTGAGAAACTGAGAGGGGGTTGGAGAAGAGAATTCCCAGGACATATCCTGATGAATTAGATGTAAATGGATGTTTTCCTAGGGCTAACCAACAGCTCTGGCTTCACTACCTTTGTCATGTCTGCTTCTCAACTAGAAAGAAAAAGAAGTGGAACTGTGAGAGCTATTTAAACAGAAAACTGGAAGCCAGAGGCTGGGGAATATTTAGATCTTTCTAGTTTTCTAAAGCTTGTTGGTAGGAAAAAAAAAATCATGAATCTGAATACTAATTTTTTGGACATGCAAAGTCACCATTTAAGCCAAACTCAATATCTTATGACAAATTTCCTTCCTTCTGTCTAACACTATTATCCTTTCTTTTCAAGAATAATCAGAAAAATTGTGCTCATTATTTCAAAATATATCAGGAATTTCAAGGCATCAGAGAAACTTAGCATTTAAAGGGCCCTGGAATTTAAGCCTTATACTTAATTCCTTATTCATCATGCCTGGTAAAAGGTCACTTGGGTTTTGCTTGAAGGCTCTTGATGAAGGGGAAGTCACCAACTCATAATAAGCCACCTAGTTGATGTGATCTTTGCTTCTTCATTGTACTGAAATGAGCCTCGTTATACTTCCAACTGTCATCACTAGTTATGCCATTTTGAACCAAAAACTACAGATACACTTTATTTGGCAGCATCTATACCATTTATGTGGTAGAAGCTTTATAATATATTTATATTATTCACTTAAAATTAACCATTACAACTCAGGATGGAGATGTATCTTTTCCCTTTAAGAAGTAAGAATTGAGAATTGAATTCATGGCTCAGAGAAAATAATTGGTAGACTGGGATTTTAATCTTGGTCTCTATATCCCAAAGTCTAAGTGATTTCTACCGTGTAACACTGTTTCTATAAGAACAACTAATTCTTTTTTTGACCTGAAAGGTTTAAATAGTAGAAGGTAATGCTGTTTCTCACTGTGCCTCTTCAGTAAGCAAATGGCCTCATATTCTTCTAACCAAAAACATACATTGAGAATTTTCTTTCTTGTTGCTGAGCTCTGTGCCAGGTACCCTAAACAACATTATTCTAAGTGGGAACTTGGTTTCTTAATGAATTAACTCACAACCCATTACTCACAATAGAACGCAATACTTGAAGACAATGTTAGTAGAACAAAGTATAGTGGAAAATTGAGGGTACTAACCACATCCTTTGGAGGCTTGACCTTTGCAATTATTTTGTTAATTCATACTTTTTTTCTTTTCTCTATCTACAAATCAAGGTCAGCCTTCACTTTCTTGATGTAACTTTGCTTCTGGAAAAAGTATCAGATATGGTAACATCTTAATTTGCTCTGTCAACTAGATTTAAATACTGACCAACAAGCTGGAGATTTTCCATTTGTTAGTTGAGTTAGACTTGCATCAAGATGCTCCTATGATATAGAAATGGAATTGAAGAAGCCTCCATTCCTAATGAATAGTCTGTGGGGGAAATACAGCCAATGAGTTCTCACTTTTTAACCAGATTTTTAAGTCTTATAAAGTAGTTTACTCATATTGATAGTTGTAGAGCAGACTCCTGAATAATAAGTGTTGCATAACTGTGACTGGGTGCCTTAAAGATTTCTACAATGACCAGGCATAGGATTTAAAATAAAGTTTTCTCTGAATCCACACCTTGTGATGTAGAATAAGGTCTTAATATTAGATGAGGGACATTGTAGATGAGTCCACTCTAGGATCCTTATGGAATTAAGAAAGAAAGTACATTGTTGTGTGTATGTGTGCATATGTGTGTGTATATATATGTATAAAGTTTCAGAAGGAATTTCGGAAAACACTGTTTAAACGGTTAACAGTATGTTTAAACAATGTTTCCCCAAATTCCTTCTGAAACTAGCATCATTATGTTTATTTTTATACCTTGATTTTTATTTTTTGTAATTATTATTTTTTAAATAGTTATTTCCCCAATACAATTTTTTTCTACTGTATAGCAGGGTGACCCAGTTACACATACATGTACACATTCTATTTTCTCACATTATCATGCTCCATCATAAGTCTACCTTGTTATTTCATGGATGCAAAAGGGATTTAAAGCCAGTGTTTTTAGTATAAATTTCTTATATTGGTGAACAGGGAATTGGGGATTGGGAATCTTCTAAGAATATGGCACTGACGATAGATTCAAACTGCTTCTGTTTGCCCTGGTTTCTTCAGCTGACTGTGCAGGTGCTGTAGAAAGGCCCCACAGATTGTTCTGGGAAGACATGGGGAAGCAGAAACATTTACAGGGCAGGTAAGAGTGAAAGGGAAACGAAGAGCAAGTCATGTGATAAAAACTCTGTTTAAATTATATTTAAGAACATTTAAAAATATTTTGTTGGGCTTTTGGAAGAAAACATTGCAATGATTCCTGGGAGTGCCTTAAGGATGTTGTTTATAAGTGATAGTTTTTTCTTAGTTACTATAGTTGTTAATAATTCACTCTGCCAATATTACTGAGTGCCAGACACTATCCTAAGTATGGAGTTCCAGCGATGAGCAAGATTGACATAGTCCTTACCCCTTATGGAAATTCAATGAATAAGAGAATAATGTGATCTTTGTATCCCACAGAGAAAAACGTAACCAAATTTCAGATGAAAAAAATATTATTTTTGTTTTAAAAAATCTTTCTTTTAAAAAGCTACCTCCATTCAATGACATCATATGGAATTTATGGACTGCTATTTTACTAAGCAATGTTAATGTCTCAGCTAATATTGTTACAATGGTCAAGACATACTGGTCTGATGCCTGACATCTCTTCTGCAGGAGGAGACTTTGTATACCTGTGCTCTGCTTCACTATGTGTTGACCTTGCATTTTCATCCTTCCCTGTAATACCTGAATTCTGGAGAAATCCTTAATGTAAGATCCAGATATCAGCAGCAATTTGTTAGGCCTGACATGTGGGGATGATTGAAGGAGTAGCTAAGATGAGGGGGAGAATTTAAGGAAGTCCTAAAGTTTATTTATCCCTTTTTCTCTTTTTGTAAACAAGTCACCTGAGTTCCAAAGTGCAGAAGGCCCACAGACAGTGACTGGGACATGCTGTCCAATTCCCAGTGGTGTCACCTTTCTATCTCACTGTCCTTTTTAGATCATTATAATATTTCTTTGGAAATGGGAAGTGTCTACTATGATAAAAGGAAGGGCCTTGTTTCTTTTACTCCCCACTGCTTACCCAGTGCCAGAAGAGTGCCTGATACGTAGTAGATGCTCAATAAATGTTGGTGAAGGATTTAATAAATGAAGGAAATAAAGGCAATGACTACTTTATATCATGAAAAGCCAATGGCTTCAGTTTTGCAAATAACATACAAAATCAAAAATCATGTATACTTAGATTTTTTCATTAGCTTTATAAGTCTTTACCATTTGTGTCTTATTAGTCATCTGAACTTCTTTCTGCTGCCTGTATTTCTAGGTTGTAATATCAAGTGAAGCTCCCTTCAATCAGACATCATTCATTCAACCAATATGCAGTTGCCCATGCAAAGGAGTTCCTGGGGAGTTCCTCACAAATAGATTTTTATTAAAAAAAATCACTTAAATTAAAGAGGAGAGGCCGAGGGATGGTTTAATTTATGTTTTGTTCCTTGGCCCACAGACTTTTTTTCATAGCTGGACCAGCATGGCAGTAAATAAGTAAAATCCCAGAGTGGAAAAAGCTGTCTATGAAGACTGCTGTTTAGCTGGAGGACACAGTTGATAAATAGGACAAAGAATTGAGAAAGGAGAGATGGCTCAATTTCTTTGGGATACTTAGGTTGGCACCTGAAGAATTCATGTTTCAATTTTGTTTCTTTTGTCCTATGACCCCCAAATGAAATATTTCTTGGCATATTCACTTAAGAGAAAGGTTCCAGCTTGTCCTATTTACCACAAAATATTTCAGGTTTATTTCAGCACCATTCACAGCAGCCCAAAGAATGTCTGGGGTTATGAATGGAGGTAGTTAAAGAATGGCCTATTATTTCCACACCTAAGTTAGCTTAAAGTAGACACTATAAAATGTTTTTCAGGAAGTAAATATATTTTCCCTATCAAAGTTATACAGTGAGGTACAATTATACTCAAAGCCAATTGGATATTATTTTTATAAGTAATAACCTAGACTGTTCCCCGGCATCTTTCAAGAGACTCAGGTGATTTGGATTTGAGGCAAGACAGCTGACTAGATAAATGAGTGATGTAAGTTTTGATTCTAAGCAAACCAACTGAAAACCCTAATACTTCTTTGATAGAATAAGCCTGGTTTAAGTATTAGAAGACAGGGTTCCTATATCTATTCTGTTATTCACAGTCTGTATGATCTTAGGGAAGCCACTTAGGTGCTCCTCATCTCAGTTTCCTTACCTATGAAATGAAAATAATTACCCCACCAAGGCCACCTATCATGGGTTGAATTGTAATCCGCAAAATATTGCCTTGAAGCCTTAATCTCTGGAACTGTGAATATGACCTTATTTGGAAACAGGGTCATTAATGATGTAATCAAGTTAAGACGAAGTTGTTAGGGTGGGCCCTACTTGAATTTCACTGATTTTCTTCTAAGAAGAGGGAAATTTGGATGTAGAGACACACAGAGAGAAGGCCGAGTGATTTACGAAGGCACCAGAAGGTAGGAAAGACACAAGGAAGGATTTTGCCCAGAGTCTCAGAGGGAGCTTGGCCCAGCCAACAACTTGGTTTTGGATTTCTAGCCTTTAGAACTATGAGAGTATAAATTTCTACTGTCTAAGCCACCTCGATTTTGATAATTTATTATAGCCGTCCTAAAAAAACTAATTTACTACCCAACTTACATGATATTGGGAGGTTAAAAATAATAATATAGGTGAAAAATGTTCTGACATCTAGCTTCATCAATGTGTTGTTTCCATGTTTTGGCTATTGCGAATAGTGCTGCAATAAATATGTGGGTGCGTGTGTCTTTTTTAAGGAAAGTTTTGTCCGGATATATGCCCAAGAGTGGGATTGCTGGGTCATATGGTAGTTCTATGTACAGTTTTCTAAGGTACCTCCATGCTGTTTTCCATAGTGGTTGTATCAGCTTACATTCTCACCAACAGTGCAGGAGGATTCCCTTTTCCACACCCCCACCAGCATTTGTTATTTGTGGACTTACTAATGACGGCCATTCTGACTGGTGTGAGGTGGTATCTCCCGGTAGTTTTGATTTGCATTTCTCTAATAATCTAGGGTTAAAATCTTTTTATGAAATATTTTTAGTGATAAAAAGAGTATTTGTAACAGAGTTTTAAATATATCTTTTCCATAACACTGTCTGTTTTAAAGAAGTTTATTTTGGTTACATCAGACGTAAAAAGTGTAAGTAATCTTTATATGTCTATGGCAATTTATCCTGATATAATAGACCTTGGATGACTCTCTCAAACTTTCTGAACATACCTTCTCTAGTTCATAAAATTAAAAAACAAAAACAATAACCAACACGTAGTAAAAGCTGTGGTGAAGCTAAGAGAGAAATACCCAGGTCACAGAGTATATCCAAGCCAGAATAAGTTCAGCTTCTCGCTTCTCAACCCCCATCAATTACTACCTGTCCTTTTCTTCTCAGACATCACTTTTGGGGCATTGCTTCCTTGACTCTCAAAGACTTACATAGGACCTTTCTTTCTGCAGTTGTACTTGCTGGGGTTATCCCTAGTGGATAAGCACATCCCTAATAATCTACTGCCTGATTATTAGACTACAAATCTTTAATTGCAGGAACTATGTCATGTTCACTATTATACTTTGGCACTTCGGATAAGAAAAAAACCTGTTCCAATGAATGAGTTGTTTAGTGCACAAATACTAGGGAGAGATGCTTTGGAAGCATACATTCTTATAGAAGGAAGCCACTACCAATGTCGGGTTTGGATGAGGTCTCATATATTGTATGGATAATTTTTTCCCAATGATTTTTTTACCTCTGTGATTATGTTTTGCTTAGGAAACTGGTAAAATGAATTTGCTTGTATTACCTGAGCACACACTGACTAAGGGTGGAGGGAGACTATGAAGCCCTGGGCAACCATAGTTTCACCAGAGTAAATTCAATTTAGAGTCATGTCTTTATGGACCATAATTCACAATATATTAAATTAAGTGTAAATAAACTAAAGATTTCTGAAGTGAAAGAAGCAGTTGTAGAAGAGTTGAAAGAGCTCTGAGGTTATTGTCAAGTTTCCTGGATCTTAATCCATGCTTCAGTGTTCTTATTCATAATGAGATAAAATTTTTCATCAAATTTTTGTGAAGAACCAGTAAGAATTTTCAGAGTTCCCATCATGGCTCGCAGTTAACAAACCTGACTAGCATCCGTGAGCACACGGGTTCGATCCCTGGCCTAACTCGGTGAGTTAAGGATCTGGCATTACCATGAGCTGTGGTGTAGATCATAGACTCGGCTTGAACCTGGCATTGCTGTGGCTGTGCTGTAGGCTGGCAGCTACAGCTATGATTGGACCTCTAGCCTGGGGAACCTCCATATGCGGCGGGTACAGCCCTAAAAAGACAAAAAAACAAACAAAAAAATTTTTTCCTGAACATATTTTGTAAGGGGCGAAGTACTACATGAATGTAAGGATACATAATTAAGAGTTTGGTTACTAAACTAGAGGATGACAACTAATTCCTTTGCTTGCTTTAGTGTCCAGAACTAGAACTTGAAGGGGAATTGGTCATTTAACCTTATTAGAAACTAGGATGTGGTTGACAGTGCGATTGGGTTTTCTTAGCCATTGATGCTTAGTTATTGCTGGAATGCTCCAGTTTGAGCTCAGGAAGCAGAAGGATCTAGCAGAAACTAGAAAGGAGAGGGCATGGACAAGCTTTAACTCTTGGAACATCTAATAATAATAGTGGGGACTTGAATGAACAGCAGTACTTTCCCTCTAACCCTAGAGCCCTGTTCTGACATGCTTTTCAGGGGATAAAAGTCTAAAATTCTCAAATTACTTATTGTCAATGGATCTCTTATCTGCGTGGTTCCTGAACTGTGAGTCTAGGTCCATCCCAGTATACACATAGTTGAAGGTAATAACACCTATCATGCTTGCCTGAGAAATTCAATTTGACTTTAGTATTGTGTAAGAACTCATTCTAGGGAACCCTAAATCAAGCCAAGGACCCTGTACAGCCCTTTGAAGGAACTCATACCAATAGATCTAGGCAATACTTCTAGGATGCCACAACTATTTTCAGCTACTGCTAAAACATACTGAGAGTGATGCCATTCAGCCAACCTCACAACAGACACCAAGATGGAATCTTTTCTTTCATACCCCTCTTCCAAGAATAACTGAGGTTTTTTGACCCATTTTTCCTTTCTTTTGTTCTTAAGTTTAATCTACTGCATCAAGGCAGATAGTTTGTGGATTAAAGAGACAGCCCTCACCACAAACACTTAGCGTAAAATGCTAAGGTTACCTGGCACGTTTAGTCAAGGATACTGAACTTCCCATAGTGAGGAGGCTATAAAGTGTAGGTCCATATGCACCTTATCCTTTGAAAAAAGGTTTTCCTTGGTCTCTGTATGACTTAGTTGCTGGCATATTCTAAGAAGGCAAAATTCCATCAGAATTGAGAAAATAGATTAATTACTGCTCAGCTTTTGCCCTTTTTTATTTAGGCTTATGTGTCCAATATCTCTATTGTTGAAGAACTGGCATTAATTATCTGTCTTCCATTTAAGAGAATATTTACAAATAAAGGCATCTTTGAATCAAATGCATCCCTAGTAAACCCACATCCTCATCCAGGTAGCAAGAGGTAGAAGTATTGTTAAGTGTCTCTTAAACAAACATGTATACTTTTAGTTACCCAGTGTCCTAGAAATCTCATCTTTTGTACCTGTTGAGAAATATTCATTGGGCGGAAGTTGTAAGGATAAGGTTGGAAGTGTTGAGAGTAATTTGCCCACAAGTAGCACTGTAGCCATGCTGTGGTTGTTCTGCTCTCTTCAGGAAGATACCTTGGAAAAGGTTAAGAAATTCCCATCTCTTGGCAGTGATTGTAACTCCCAGCCATAGACTTAGAGGACTAGAAAATGGAAGATGCCATGAGACGTGAGGAAATCGTTACCGAGATGTCTGCTACTGACACTTTCCCTTGGTTTATAAGGTCACCAGGGAGGATTTTCTTTGTTATCTCACTGAAGTTCTCTTTCATTCTTTAGAGAACATGAAAGTTCAGGGAAAGTTACCAGTATATTAAAACTAATGTTTTTATTTTTCACTTTTTATAGGAAGCACAAAGAATATTTTAGAACCAAAAGAGAGATAATGGATTGTTTTATCTTTGTTTTTCATTTTTGAATAAAACCAGGTAGGTTTCAAATAAAGACTGTTTTATAAATTTCTCTCTCCACATTTTTAATCAGCCATTATATAAAGACATTTTTCTTTTAAAGTTAGATGAGCCATTGTAGTTTTCCGCAAATTTTTTGAATGTTGCATATGATTTAATGAGTTCAGTTATGACTTAATATTTGAATAATGTCACTACTCTCCAAATCTTCCATAATTATAATTCAATTTGTCAAAATTTACTTAATAGCCATGTGCCTAAGCATAAGGGAAACACTTGGTCTGTTTAGCAAACCTTCTGTTGGAGCAGAAATGCAAGAAGACTGTAGCTGTTGATTACTGTTTTAATGTGAGTAGGATATGCCATATGATGCAAGATGGCTCCTGCCAACTAAGTCAGCAAAGGATTTTGTTTAGCAGAATTCTGTTTAATAAGTAAGAGTTTTGATAAATAGTCTTGTCTCACATGAATTAAACTATCGATTTACCAATACTGTTCCTATCTCGACCCAAGGGGACACTGTTGATGCCACTTAGAATATTACAAACTTTCTGCCATATGCATGTTGTCTAGCCCATGCTTCAACCCTATCACCTTTCAGCAGATTGCTTTAGACAAGAGATCTCATGGGCCAGGAATCTGCAATGCATATAAGCTTACTCGCTGATTTAATACAAGTGAGTCCTAGACATTGACCTTGTCCTGAGTTATTCTAACTTGGCAGGGCTGTAACACTGCAAAGACCTGCAAATCCCTTTTTAACAAGGCTACCTGAACCAAATGGCCCCAGTCCAAATACATGAAAATTTAAAGATGTCTGAGAGATCAGTGGCTTACAGTATTAAAGAGTAGGAAGACTGACACTGCACTTAACTCAGGTCTACTTATTTATCCAGTCAAGGATTCTGTCTCTAAGCATAATAGCTGCTCTGTTATCACTTTATAAATTGCTGTGCATATTATTTCAATAATGAACTGGGAGAAAGCATTCTGTTTGAAGATGTTAAAGGCACCAAATGCCCCACTAAAATCCCCAGATGTTCAATTATTTGAAAGAAATTATTTCTCCTCTAAGCAGGTTGTATTTTTAATTTTTCCAAAACAGCAGGTAGAACAGATATAATAATTTCCATAGAGCCCATGGTCCTTGAAGTACCCACAGGTATTGCAGGCCAACCAAAGCCGTTCTTAAGGCAAGAGGCAGGCCAAGAATGGGATGCAGGTGCTTACAATTTTGCTTATGAGTCCTTTTTTTTCTCATAAGGAAAAAAACCCTTATAATTTTCCAGGGTGAGAGAGAAATTGGCAATACCTATCAACTTGGCACTAAGTAAGCCTAGTTTGGCAAGATTTATAGTGGACCCACTGCAGAAATGATCATATGTGCACGTGATGTACTGTGTCTAAAAGGGCAGTCCAGTGCATTCTTTGCTACTGTAATGGCGGTGTGCTGAGCACAAGAGCTTGGTGAATTTTGCATGGACAGATTTCCCTTAGTAACACATCTACATTATGGTGAGTTGAATATATCAGTTTCAACTGATGGGAAATATACATAATATTTGTGTGCTTTTTTCCCCCACCAGTTGAAACATATATGTATATTTCTACATTAAGACATGTGAATTTAAATACTTTAGTTCTGTTGTATGCAGTATTTCAGTGTGGTCTAGGCTGAACACTCTTGGTAAGAAGCAAAAAATTTTAATCGATGCAAATGAAGTACTAAAGAAAGGCAGAAGCAAGGTTTTTAGAATAAGATATTTTAGATTTGGGTCTAGTGGTAAGTACCTATTGTGTATGTTTTGGTAAGTGTGTTTCTTTAGCTGAACTCCAGTTGCCTCATTGTAGAGTAATCAAGTTTGAGTAGGTAATTTCTTAGTGTATGCTTAGGCTAATTTTCCTAATAAGTAATGTTAAGTCAGAACAAATATATAGGCAACTTTTAACTTTATAATTCTGCACTCATATGTTGTCTAGCCATCTTTGTCCATTGGCATTCTCAGATTTAAACCTGCCCACATTATAAAGACAGAATAAAGACAGATAATTGTGGGTTTTCAAAGGAGTTTTTCTTGGAAAAGGTGTTCGGGGAGGTATTGATGGTTGAGTGCAAACGAGGAGGGGAATGTTCATTTTGTGTTGGCAGGCACCCCACCAAAAATAAAATTGAGTAACTGATTCACTGAATAATCTGGATTCTGTAGAAGACAAGCATGAAACAATATAATTTTCCCTTCAAACTGCATCTTCAGTTCCTTCAAGCACTGATCTTTTTCTGCCCCTGGGTGAACATTTAGGCAGGTTTTGCCCATCAGATGATAAACAACCAGTCCCTTGTTTGCAGATTAAAACTTCAGTCTGATCTAATAATCACACAACTCTAGTCTAGACTATTAAGACTTCAAATGCCTATCCAGATAAATCTTCTCCCTTCCTCTACCTTGGACCTGACCCAGGCATAAAATCCTAGAGTTCAGGGAAAGGTCAGGGTCATTTCTTCAGTACTTCCTAGCTGTGGTTTTTGACCCCTATGGCTTTTGAGGGGAAAACGAGGGAAGTAATAGAGAATGATTGAGTCTTACCTGCCTGGTACCACTGTGATCTGCCATTGATGCCACCTAGATATGGCAGGTATCCAAAGATGAGTCTATCTTTTGGGCAATCTTGTGGACATCCAGATGGATCCACTGCCTCTTTTCTAGCTGGACACAGTTGTCTCTTCAGCTCCTGTGTTTCTTGAAATCCAGTTCCCTGGAGAGATAGAAACAAGATTGATTGAAGGAGATGAAGTAAGGTTTAGAACTAGGGTTAAGGTTAGGTAGGAGAGAAGAAATTGGACATGCCGCTGACTGTGTCATCACTTTCTCAGCCTAAATGAGGGCTAAGCTAAGGGAGGGAGGATTAAGTTAAGGGAGGGAGGGCTAAGCTAAGGGAGGGAGCATTGTTTTTAATTATGGTAAGAACATTTAACATGAGATTGGTCTTAAAATTTTAAGTGAACAATACAGTGTTGCTACTCATAGGCACACGATGATACAGCAGATCTCTAGAACCTACCATCTTGCATACCTGAAACTTTCACACTGGATAAGAATTTAAAGATTTGATTATTTATGTGGATGAGACTAAGATACTTGGACTGGAGAATTTTTTTTAAATGCCCAAACTAAGAAACAAGTTGTTTATTAACCAAAGTGCTGGTATGTAATGTGTCCTGTTTCACATTTTGCTTTGAATTAAAAGGGAGGATTGCACTTTTAATCTTACTTTAACTATAAAATTATTAGACTACATAGTTAATATTAAAATTCGAGCATCTTCTTTCCCATATCCTTGACTAAATATCGCCATCAATAATGCCATCACTATTTCTGTAGATAAACAACTTTGGTGCTTTCCCCTGGGCTAAGAACACTTGTCTGTGAATCCCTGATGGTTACCAAAGAAGGACATAAGAAATCCCAGGAGATACGATTTCATAGAAATATTTTGAAAAGAAATCAGGCCCATCGGGGGTTTGGGGCTACAGCTTCTCTATCCCTGTGTCATCTGCTATGATGAC
The DNA here is from genome assembly GCF_016906955.1 of Phacochoerus africanus. NCBI lineage: Eukaryota > Metazoa > Chordata > Mammalia > Artiodactyla > Suidae > Phacochoerus > Phacochoerus africanus. Next base: position 14,514,013 of record NC_062552.1, read on the forward strand.
TTGGAAATGAGTAGCTACAGTGAGACAGCACATTGTTTAAATGCCTTAGAAAGAGAACATTTCTAATAATAACACTAGGACTAATGAGTTTCACATTAATTAATGAAAGTGACAGTAGTTGAATCATATTCAAATCACATGAATACAAATAAAAACATGCCCAGGCTTGCTTGTCACACTGTTTCACTGAATGCTACAGTCTGTTAAACAGCTGGGTCCTGGCCAACAACATACCTGGAGTGCTTCATGGAATAATACCCAATAGTTCACCAGTCAGGTCTGAATAAATGTGAACTATTCTTTTATGAATTTAGGTACAAGAAGTGAAGTACAGGCTAGATATGTATATTTGTGAAAGAAAATCTTCTCCTCTAGCTTCCTTATAACTATGATGTTTCCATTATTGATTTTTTTTCTAACATCATGTTACTAATGGTGGGTTCCTGAGATTTTTCTCAGAAGGCCAATGAGTTCCTTCCAGACTAATCTCAGAGAGCATGGTAGGTCTCCAAATAGATAACCGTTTGTAAAACTCTGATATATTCCATAATCCTCTGTGAATACCTTGGGCTTTGCTTAGACATAGTGTGCTGGTATGTCAACCTGTACATATGGCCTTTGGTGGCCGCTTCAGATGCACCAACTTTTGCAAAGTTTTCTTAACAATCGGGTAAGATTCAATGGGTAGAACTTTAGTACCTAGTCCTATTTGGTTTGTTTTCAATATCTATTCCCTCAACCTGCAGTATTTTGCCTCTGCATTGCCGGAGAATTTTATGGACCCTTCTAACCGAAGGCTCCTTAAAGCAGAGCTTCTCAATCTCCACACTACTGGCATTTTGAGCAGGGTAATACTTGCTGTTGGAGAACATCCTTGGCATCTCTGACCTTTATCTACCAGATGCCAGGAGCAACTCTCCCCCGTTGTGATGAACAAAAATGTTTCCAGACATGATCAAATATTCCTTGGGGAGTAAAATCACTCCCTACCCCCATTTAGGACAATTGCCATGGAGAAGGTCCATTCTCCCTTTTGAGGCCCATGCCTTGAAAATGCCTTGACTATGACTCACACGTGATAGCAAACCTAGAAATACCCTAATGGGCCTTTGCTAGAGTCAAATTTTAAACTGAGATGTGAATGTTGCCAATTTTCAGAAAGAATGTGGTTTAACCACTTAATTGAAACAGAAAATATGGTTTTAACCTTTAAATAGACAATGGTTGTCTTGAAAGAATAGGCACATGTTAATAACTTGTTTCCCTTTTTGAATGATTGCAACTGCTAAAAATGCTAATAACACTAGTATTTTAATGATTTGGATATTGCTCTTAACAAAATTTTCCAATAAGATGCATGAGTACAAATCAATCTTTTCATTATAGCAAATGTGGAAAAACACATAGAATAAAATGTTTGTACTTGGGATTTTGTTCAAGGATGAAAACCAAATTTAACTGTTATAGGAACAGAGCTAGACGATATGCAGAGACAGGAAAAAAAAAAAAACGGGAACAATTGAATAGTTATAGGAAGAGAGTAAGATGATAGGCATATAAAAAGAATAAAAGAGCAAAGTGGCCCAAAATAAATCAGTTCAAGAGAAAAATGATCTAAAATGGCCCTTTTCTCAGAGCTCTAAGTAAGAACCATGGCAGTTGACATTGTAGGGTTTTTTTTGCTTTTTGTTTTTTGTCTTTTTGTATCTTCTAGGGCCTCACCCACGGCATATTGAGGTTCCCAGGCTAGGGGTTGTATTGGAGTTGGCAGCCACCGGCCTACGCCAGAGCCACAGCAACACGGGATTCAAGCTGCGTCTGCGACCTACATCACAGCTCACAGCAACGCCGGATCCTTAACCCACTGAGTGAAGCCAGGGATCATGGTTCCTAGTTGGATTCGTTAACCATTCAGCCACAACGGGAACTCCAAGATGGTAGTTTTTATTTTTTTAATGTTTTATTATAGTTGATTTACAATGTTCCGTCAATTTCTGCTATACAGCAAAGTGACCCAGTCAGATACACACACACACACACACACACACACACACACACACACACTCACATTTTTTTTTCATGTTATCCTCTGTCAAGTTCCATCACAAGTGATTGGGTATAGCTTCCTGTGCTACACAGCAGGACCTGAGACTATAGTTTTAAACCTCCTTCTTTTTGAGGAAGAGCATTTAATGAGTGTTTATGAGTGCACTGCCTATGCTATCTAACTTATTAATCCTACTCCAATGCCTGGAATATTTAGAGCTGCTTTCTTTTCTCAGAATAATGGTAGGTGAAGAAACTGGCATGCCTATGACCAGAAATCCTATGTTGAACCCCAAAATGAATAAAGCAGAAAATACATCAAAGTGGTCAAAGTGTTCTGATAGCTTTCTTATCCTACCCTCAAAAGCAGTATCAGTCTACCCAGCCTTCATGGTGATCACCTAACACTATGATATTTTTAATCATGATGGTATGTAGAAAATACCATTAATATTTTTAGAAACAACAAATATAACTCAAAAAAGCCCAGTATTGTCTTCTTTGCCTAAAGAAGCTGCTTCTCCTTAATACAGGAAATTAAATTTCTATGCCAAAAGCATGTTTACAGGTTCAACTGTTTTTTTTCCTTCTGAAGCATTTATTAAAATATTTTCCTTTCTAATAATAGCTAATTAACTTGAATGCATTCTTATTAGGAATCTGTCTTGGTCCCTGCACAAATTCTTAGAGGGTTATCTGATAAGTATCCCCAGAATTTATCAGACAGCCGCAAAATTAGTAGGGCTGAGAGAATTGCTTATATAATGTGAAGAAAAATGCTTTCTGGGCTGATATTATAAATCATTGTTCCCCAATTCATCCTTTAAAACTGATCCAGGAAGCTGATATTTTATTTTCACATGAACATTTCATTCAGATAGATTCTAATGCTATGGGACTAGGAAACCTGAAAATCTTGAAACTCACCTTCAAGCAGGGAGTGTAGTTTAGTAGGAAAAGACATTGAATTTATCCTGGATCAAAAGACTTGAGGACAAGTGCCATCTCTCTATGTATCTGCTGAGTATGGAGGAAGGGGCACTGCCATGTGACAACTCTGAGAGTATTTCCCACATTTTGGTCTTTAAGAAAAACCTGCCCCATGAGGTACTGGCATCCACAGTGCTCCTTCTCTGAGACTTTGTATCACCCTAGTTTTTCCAGGCCTCCCTGGGGATTCTTGATATAGAATGCAGTCTCCACACTAACTGTATAATTTTATTTTTAAAACTATCTATTTTAACATAATTTCAAACATACAGAAAAACTGCAGATATAGTATAAAGCACTCATATATATCCCTCACTCAGATGTATATCCCCCACTCATACATCCCAATTGCTGACATTTTATCACATTACCTTGTTACCTTCTCTTTCCTCCTTTTTTCTCCCCTATTCTCAGGTATATATATATATATATATATATATATATATATATATATATATATATACACACACACACACACACACACATAAAACACACGTAAACCATTTTTTTTCTGAACTGTTTGAGGATAAGTTGAAGCATGATGCCCTTTACCACCAAGCATCTTGGTGTATCATAGCTAAGAAAGAAATATATTCTCTTACATAGCTGTAGTACAATTGTAAAAATCGTAACATTAACATTTATAAAATAATGGCGTTCCCATTGTGTCTCAGTGGTAGCGAACCTGACTAGTATACATGAGGATGAGGGTTCATTCCCTGGCCTCGCTGGATCCAGCGGGTTCAGGATCCAGCATTGCTATGAACTGTAGTGTAAGTGGTAGATGTGGCTTAGATACTGTGTTGCTATGGCTGTGGTGTAGGTCGGCAGCTGAAGCTCCAATTCGACAACTGGCCTGGGAACTTCCATATGCTGCAAGTTGGGCCCTAAAAGAAACAAACAAAAATTTATAAAATACTAATAATTTATGGGTATTTCACATTTCAGCCATTGTCTCATTTAGGATTTTTGCATAAAAACAATTGTAGTCATGATTCAGTCATGAGTTGCACTCAGTTACTCTGTCTTGTCTGCTTTACTCTAGAACAGTTCCTTGGTTTTCATAACCTTGACATATTTTGAAAGCACAGACAAATAATTTTATAGGATACCTCTCAGTTTATGTTTGTCTAATGTTTCCTCATTATTAGATTTAGATTATATATATTTTTTGCAAGATTGTCATGTAAGTGACACTGTATTCTCAGCACACTCTATCAGGATGAACATGGTGTCATTCTAAACCATTACTGGTGATGATAATTTTGATGACTTGATTAAATGGTGTATAACACATTTCTCCATATTAAAGTTACTATTTTTTCTTTGTAATTAGCAATTATTTTGTGCAGAGACATTTTGAAGCTATGTAAATATCTTGTTCCTCATTAAATTTTCAATCACTGGTTTTAGCATCCATTGATGATTCTTGTCTGAAACACTTATTACTACAATAGTTGCCAAATTATGATTTTCTAACACCATAATTCCATCTCCATTTATTAGTTCTGAGTACTATTTTCCACCAAAAACAACCTGGGTCCTTGCAGAATGGTCTATTCCAGAGATGGAGAAGGGAAAATGCAAGATAAGCTTGGACTATCCTATGGGACAAGAAAGCATGGAGGTTCTCTATAAACCTTAGGAGCATGTCAGAATGACAGCAGACCTGACCTAAAGGGGCTCTATTGGCTAAATATTAGAAAGTTTGGGGACCAAGGCAATTAATGTAATGAGTCAATGCCCACTGAACGAAATAGGAATAATAATATAAGAATTGGTTAGTTGGTAGTAGATCAGTGAATAAATGAAGTGTTTGTAATTAGAAAACTCTTTCTTAAAGTAAAAAGTCAATTTTCCTTTTAAGTAATCATTGTTTCGAGGAAGTGTTATTATTAAAATTCTAGTTCATGGAGTTTCTGCCATGGCTCAGTGGTTAATGAACCTGAATAGCATCCATGAGGATGCAGGTTTGATCCCTGGCCTCACTCAGTAGGTTAAGGATCTGTCGTTGTTGTGAGCTGTGATGTAGGTCACAGATGCGGCTTGGATCCCACTTCGCTGTGGCTCTGGTGTAGGCTGGCAGCTGCAGCTCTAATATGAACCCTAGTCTGAGAATCTCCATATGCCACAGGTGTGGACCTAAAAAGACCAATAAATAAATAAATAAATAAAAATTCTAATCCATAAACCAGAATTTTATTCCAGTACATTCCTCCTGAGAGATAGAGGGCATCACTGCTAGAGAGAAACACTGGGCTCTCCAGAAGTATCTTTGCTATGAGAACAGTGAACCATCTGCCGTCAGTTCCAGGGAGCATGGCACAGCAAAATACTTCAAAGGAAGGTCTTTTGATGACCAGACTAAGATGCCTAGTTTTATTTCTCCAGTGAGAGCTACTGCTAACTGTATTTTATGTAAACTGCCAAGCTGTAATTAAAAAGACATCATGGATGCTTTCTCACCTGTGTACAGGTAAAGAGGCTCACCACTAGTCAGAACCCTAGCCTGATTTTGTGCTTGCTGTTGACAGATTTGTCTCAAGCATTTGGGAGTCTAGGATAGGAGACCCACCCACTGTGTGTCTACATATTTTAAAAGTTATATAACTAGCCATCAGAATTGCTCAGTAAAATGTTTTTTATCTTCCTGCTCTGAAAACTGCATCATCAGAATTACAAAAAAAGTATCAATGTATGCTTTAGTAAGACTGAAAATTAGCAAAACAGCAAAACTGGATGAATTTTATTGTTACACATATCTGAGTGTTCTCTTGATTGTACAGTGATGTTTCCCCATGAAAACAGGCTCTGAGGAAAGAACTTTGGTATAAGTAACTTATTTAGGAAGTTATCTTAAAAATCAAAAGGGAGGAAGCAGGGAAATTGAGACAGGAAGAGGAGAAATGCCAAAAAAATGTGCATTATTGAACAGCTTACTATTGTGGACAGCTGGGCCTTAGTCCTGCTTGGAGGAATATATTTAAAAAAGAAAATTTTGTCTCTGTTCATGATCATTAAGTTATTTCTCTAAAACACGTAATTCAATTACAGAAAATTAATTTTCTATGCTGAAAGCATGTTTGCAAGTTGATTAGTTTATTTTCCTCTGAAGCATTTTGGAAACTATTTCTTCTTTCTAATAATAGCTGATTAACCTGAATGCATTTTCATTAGTGCCCTTCATTAGTCTGGTCCACATCTAAGAATTGTTGCACAGTGAGATGAGGAAGCTGGGAGAATTTATTCATCAACTTTGACTCTCTTTGGTTGATGATTGTCTCTGAGAATATTGAATTCCCCATACTCTGGGGCTGTTCTGTGCATTGTCTGAACAAGATTCCATGACACTAGAGAAAGACTTCAGACAGAGAAGCAGGAAATTATAAGCCTTTGAGTTGACATTTTTGTTCCAAAAATTTGCTTGCCTTTATTTTTTTTTTTTATTTTGCTTTTAAGGGCCACAGGTGTGGCATATGGAAGTTCCCAGGCTAGGGGTCGAATCATAGCTGCAGCTGCTGGCCTACTCCACAGCCATAGCAACGCAAGATCCAAGCCACCTCTGTGATCTATACCACATCTCACAGTAACGCTGGATCCTTAATCCACTGAGCAAGGCCATGGATCAAACCCACATCCTCATGGATGCCAGTCAGGTTTGCTACTGCTGAGCCACGATGGGAACTCCTTAGTTGCCTTTATGACCAAGATTTTTGTGTAGTATCTTCTAGGCAGAGTAAGAAACTAAATGCATTTTTTTAAGTCCAAAAGTTTTGTTTTTTCATCAATGATGAAATTTAGAGTAAATATAAAATTAAAAGTATCTTTCACAGGTTTTTAAGTACTTTAAAAATATGTGTGTAAATGACAAGACAAAATACAAGTAATACTAAATTCACATCAAAATATTAAAAACATTTACATACAATTGAATCTTTAAATTTCTTAATTTTAAAACTAATTAAATATTTTAAAGTATTTTAAAAATATTTTAACTTTGGAATAATTTTAGATTCACAGAGAAGTTGGGAAGATAATCAGAAAATTCCTAAACCCTTCATCCAGTTTCCTCTAATGCTAATACCTTATACTACTGTGATATATTTGTCACAATTAAAAAATCAACATTGGCACTTCACAATTAACTGAACTTTATAATTTATTCAGATTTTACCAATATCTCCATTATTTTTTTAAATTTTTATTTCTTTATATATATATTTTTTCTACTGCACAGCATGGTGACCCAGTTACACATACATGTATACATTCTTTTTTCTCACATTACGTGTCCCATCATAATTGACTAGACAGAGTTCCCAGTGCTACACAGCAGGATCCCATTGCTAATCTATCCCAAAGGCAACATTCTGCATCTATTTACCCCAAGCTCCCAGTCCCTCCCACTCCCTCCCCTTCCCCCTTGGCAACCACAAGCCTATTCTCCAAGTCCATGATTTCCTTTTCTGTGGAAAGGTTCTTTTGTGCCATATATTAGATTCCAGATATAAGTGATATCATAGATTGGATCCATTATTTTCCATTTTGGTTTCAGGATCCAATCCAGGACACCACATACATTTAGTCTTCATGTATTCTTAGTATTGTTTGTTCTGTGATAGGTTCATGGTCTTTCTCTGGCTCTTGTGACATGGGAAGTTTTGAGGAGTTCCATTCAGGTATTTTGTAGAATGTCCTTCAGTTGAGGTTTGTCCTGTATTTTACTCAAATTGAACAGATTAAATAGGTTTGGGGGTAGAATACCACAAGGCGAGGTATCCTTGTCATCCCATCATATTAGGGGACATAGGTTATCCATGTGACAAGCTGGTTGCTGGTTTCTCCACTGTAACTTTACATACTCTGCCATTAGGAAGTGAACCACTAAGTCCATCCAGCGCTCAGGAGAAGAAGGAAATTAAGCTTTATTCCATATACAGCTAGAATTTTTGATAAGGAAGATTTAGCCTCCTACCACTATTAATTATTTGATTATTTATTTATATCAGCACAGATTCATGGGTATTTATTTTATACTTTGGATTATAACACCATATAGTACATAATTCATTTTGTTGCTCAAATTCTTCTAGCTTTGGCCATTGGGAGCACTTTCAGGTTGGCTTCTGTGTCCTTTGACATACTCCCATCTTTTTTTTTTTTTTCCCATGGAGCACTTCCTTCATTTCTGGCCCTAAAAGATGCTCCAGGCTCAATTTGTCATATTCCTATTACAGTGCTGAAATTAGCTATTTATTCCAGAAGCTCTAATTCCTGTCATTGGAGAATGGTACATAGAAACCAAGATTTGGGTACCAGCTATTCTTGCTGTTGCTGAGATGTTACTCCTTCTAGGTCCTTTTAGCAGAATTATGAAATATATGTATGTGTACTAACCTACAAATATGCATATAATGCTATTTTTTTCTGCATATATCCATTTATTTATATAGTAAACTAAACATGAGTTCGTATCTCTGACTCTAATCCAGCATCCCATGGTTCGTTCTAGATCCCTTTTACCCCTCGTTTATCTGTAACTTCCTTCTTGATGATGATGAACCTGACTTTCACCATCTAACACCAATTTACTAATCTGTTTGTCTTCAACATATATTTTAGGCAATTTCAGAATTAACTTATTTCCTCATAAGAAACAAATCTACCAACAATACAATGTTTATGTGCAGTACCTTCCATCTTAGTCTTACAGCTCCTAGTTAAAATACTGTTTTCAGAGTTATTTTAGGTGAGCTTTTTTTTTTAACCACCACCCCTCCAGTGAGGTTATTTATGCATTTGTAAGACTCATTTATCACACTCTGTATTCCATCTGATATCTCCCTAACATTGTTTGATTTTGTTGTTATGTGCATGTATTAATGTTTACCCTTTGTGGTAAGCATTTTGCATTTCTGTGGATTTTGGCAAATGCATATAGTACAGCAATCCAGGACTGTAGAGAACAGTTCAGTTACCACAAACATTTCCCTCTGCTTCCTTTTTTAGTCATTCTTTCTCATTTCCCCAACCCCTGAACTTTTGATTTTTTTCTGATGCAATGTGAATGAAGTCACATACCTTGTAGCTTTTGGGGTTTGACTTTCTTACTTAGTAAAATGCATTTCAGTCATCCATGTCATGTGAATCAATAGCTTGATATTTTTGTAATTTAGTGTTCTATTATATGTATATAACAGTTTGTTTATCCATCCAGTACTTCAAGGACATCTTGATTGCTTCCAGTTTGGGGAGGTTATGAATAAAGCTTGCTGTGAGTATCACATAAAGCTTTTTGTGTCAATATAAGCTTTCAATTGACTCTAACAAAGACTCAGAATCATGACTGCCAGGTTAAATAAGTCTGTGTTTAACATCATAATAATGTGCTAAACTGTCTTCCAAGGTGGCTCATTGCTTTGCATCTTCATCATCATTTAATATTGTTACATGGTTTAAAAATATTTTAGGTATTCTAATATGTGTACATTGGTATCTCATTGTGATTTTAAATTTCAGTTTTGCAATAACGATGGTGAAAAGCTTTGCATAATAATGTGCTAAACTGTCTTCCAAGGTGCTCATTGCTTTGCATCTTCATCATCATTTAACATTGTTACATGGTTTAAAAATATTTTAGGTATTCTAATATGTGTACATTGGTATCTCATTGTGATTTTAAATTTCAGTTTCCCAATGACGATGGTGAAAAGCTCTCAAATATTTATTTGCCAATATGTTTGCCAATTTTTGATAAAGTGTCAGTTCAGATATTTTGCCCATTTTTATTTTATTTTATTGTTCCAGTACTATTTGTTAAAGAGACTATACTTTCTCTATTGAATTGACTTTGCAACTTTGTCAAAAATCACTTGACCATATTTCTGGACTCTGCTCTGTTCCATTGATCTATTTGTCTGTTTTATAATAATACCACAACATCTTGGTTACTGTGCTTTATGGTAAGACTTAAAATAGGGCAAAGAGTCAACTCTGTCTTTTTTACAATTATTTTGTCTCTCCTCTTCCCTTTGCCCTTCCTCTGGTTAGTTATAATTCTGACACTTCAGATCTTACTTATGACCTAGGAACTAGGACCAAGGCAACTGTGTATGAAACCACACAAACTACTACCATGTCATAGTGATCGTGTTCTTAAGCAATTCGTATTATAAAAACACAAGCTGTAGGAGAGGAATACTGCCCTCAACGTGTTATTTATTTCTATTATCAAGTGTATCTTATAGGGTAATTGTCAAAAACAATTATAATGCATGAAGCTGCTTTGTAAACTCAAGAATGCTATGTGAATATACGTTATTCTTAGTTTTAAGCCATGTATCATATTTTATTCTCTCTGTCTTCTGTGAGTAAATGGATTATTGATCTGGTCGAGGTTTATGTACTTTTAATTAATTAATTAATTAATTTTGCTTTTTAGGTCCGCAGCTGTGGCAAATGGAAGTTCCCAGGCTGGGGTCAAGTCAGAGCTGCAGCTGCCAACCTATGCCACAGCCACAGTAGTGCCAGATCCAAGCCGCCTCTGTGACCTACACCACAGCTCACAGCAATGCCAGATCCTTAACCCACTGAGTGGGGCAAGGGATCAAACCTGCATCCTCATGGATACTAGCCGAGTTCGTTACCCCTCAGCCACAGTTGGAACTCCAGGTTTATGTACTTTTAGATGGCATATGTGGATACTAGAATTCTTTGGTAGACTAACAAAGTTGAGTAAAAGCGCAGCTAGGCAAGCAACTTTGGATTAGTCCTTTCATTCTGGGAGTCAGAAAGTTCCTAGAAAATCATTTCAAATTTTGTTCATAATATTACATATCTTTTAGTAGATAGGAGATTAATGGACACCAAAAGGATGATGCTTTGATTATAGCAAAGGAATCAGGCTTAGAGTAGGAACATTCTCGCCCACCCGCCTGTTCTCTTTCTGATATTAAAACTCCTCTGGGCTTGTTTTATGTTTAATTTGCATAGTGTATCTTATCTAAGATAGTGAAGACTTTATAATGCTGGAGATGAAAAAATGGGATGTATACTTCCTTGATATCAGATTCAGCAAAAAATGCACAGCAGTCTTTAAAAACTTCTCAATGTTCATGGATAGAATATGTGGAACAGATTTCTAGGCAGTATTGAGCAAAATTTCTTTCTAAAAATTCCATGCTACTTATTCATTGATAAAAGTCAAGTTAAAAACTAAAATTATGTGAGATGATTGTTATGTATTTTCAATTAAAAATTCTCTTCAGCTTATGCTTAAAACGTCCAGAAAGGAAAAATGAAGCGTGATTTCTTTAGGAGTAAAGAGTGTTAAAAATAACTGTTTTTAGTAATTTCTGTTTTTAGTAATGGTGGAGTAACTTACAATTTGCCACATTTCCTGCTTAGAACAGCTAGGAAACCTGGATAAAACAGAAAAGTTATCTGAATGATGGCATCAGAGAGTTATCAAGGTACCTAAGATTTAAGGTTCCAATATCCTTGTTAGTAGATGTGCTCAATTTTACTTTCTATGCAGATTTTCCACTCAAGACAGTTGTTCTCCTGGGATTGGAAACAAGGCAAGGATGTCTGATATTATAGCCCCTATCAGCACTTTGCTGTGACTCTCAGTACCATAAGACAAGAGAAAGAAATAAAACGTTTAAGGCCTGGAAAAGAGGAAATTACTCATTCATAGAAAACGTAATTATATATGTAGAAAAATCACCTGAAAAATGTGTAGGTAAATTATTAGAATGAAAAAGTGAGCTTAACGAAGTAAAATCAATGTATTTCTATATTCTACAAACAAAAATTGAACAACAAAAATTGTATTTTATAATAATGTAAAGATATATCAACTACAAGGAGTAAATCTATTGAAAGATGTTTAAAAGTCTACACAGATTCCAGTTATAAGTGATATCATATGGTATTTGTCTTTGTCTTTCTGGCTCAGGGAGTGGGAGGGATCGGGAGCTTGGGCTTATCAGACACAACTTAGAATAGATTTACAAGGAGATCCTGCTGAATAGCATTGAGAACTTTGTCTAGATACTCATGTTGCAACAGAAGAAAGGCTGGGGGAAAAATGTAATTGTAATGTATACATGTAAGGATAACCTGACCCCCTTGCTGTACAGTGGGAAAAAAAAAAGTCTACACAGAAGGCTATAAAACATTATTGATGTATATTTTCAAATAGTTAAATAAACTGAAGAACACACCATGCCCATGGATTAGAAAACTCAATATTGAAGTGTACCAAATTTCCACCATTGACCTATAAATTTAAAGCAGTGCCAACCAAAATCCTACCAAGCTCTTGTGGAAATTTATAAACTCATCCTAAAATTTATACATAAATGGAAAGAATAAAAGAGAACCAAAATAATTCTGAGTAAAGACAGGATAGTTGGAAAAATTATATTGCTTCATGTAAATTTTATTATAAAAAAGCTACTAGTTATGACAGCTTGATATTGGCATAAAGATGGAAAAATAACAGAACTCAAATGGTCCAAGATAAATTCTAGGAAAGGTAGAGGGACAATTCAAAATTTATATGGAAAAATCAATTTTTACCTTTTCCTCATGTCAAAAAAAGTCAATTTTTGGTAGATTGTACATGTATATGAGAAAGGAAGACCCTAAATTTCTATATAATCAGAATAGGAGAATATCTTTAAGACTTTAGGAAAAGCAGAATTTCACTAAATAGTGCACAGGAGTCTGACCATCAAAGAAAAATTCATAAACAGATTATGCCAGTATTAAAAGCTCTTGTTCATTAAATCTATCAAGAATGAAAAAGCAAAAATAGGTTGGGAGACTATATATGTATTCATGTATCCATAGTGAACTTGCGTCCAAATTGTATAAGAACTTCCCTAATCATTTAAAAAATATAGACCACATTATATAAAAATGGGCAAAATTTGAACAAGCACTTAATAAAAGACACAAAAATGGCTGAAAACATTAAATGTTGGTTTATATTATCAGTTATTGGGAGAATACAAATAAAACCACAAAACGATACTATTATATACCTACCAGAATGGCAAAAATTAAAAAGATTGATGACACCAGATGGTGAAAGGACATAGAGCAACTGGAATTCTCACATATACTTTTGGAGGGGATATAATTTTGTACAAACACATTGTCAGAATCTACTAAAGCTAAATATATGGTATTATACACACACACACACACACATATATGTATATATATATATATATATAAATCACATGTTAGTTGATAATTCTATGGAGAAGAATAAGCAGGAAAGGGCAACAGTAATGTTGGGAAATTTGTAATTCAGTTTTTTAATTGCTATAAAATAAATTTACCATCTTAATCATTTCTGGGTGTACAGGTCATTAGTGTTAAGTACATCCACACTGTTGTGTAGCCGATCTCCGGAACTCATTCCTTCTTAAAAAAGACTGAAACTCTGTTCCCTGCTTCCACCAGCCCCTGGAAGTCACCATTCTACTTTGGGTCTCTATGAAATTGACTCCTTTAGATACCTCATGTAAGTAGAATCATATAGTATTTTTCTTCTTGTAGCTGACTTATTTTATCTAGCATAATGTACTCATGGTTCATCCGTGTTTTTAGCTTGTATCAGAATTTCCTTCCTTTAAAGCTGAATAGCATTCCATTGTATGTGTATAGTACATTTCATTCATCCATACATCTGTCCATGGACCCTTTAGTTGCTCCCAACCTTTTAGCTGTTGTGAATGATGCCACTATGAATGAATTAAGTGTGCAAGTAACTGCAAGTGGCAGTTCTTTGGGGCATATACCCAGAGGTGGAATTTCTGGATCATATAGTAATTTTATTTTTTTTGAGGAAACTTCATACAATTTTTCATAGTGGATATGCCATTTTATTTCCCACAAAGTGTATAGTAGCATTCTAGTTTCTCCAAATCCTTGTCAACACTTGTTATTTTCTGTTGGAAATTAGCAGTTTTAAATAGGGTGAAGAAAGAAAGCTTTATTGGGTAGTAAAAATTTTGCTAAGAACCTTAAGAAAGTGAGGGAATATGCCATATAACTATCTGGGGAAGAATAGGTAAATGATAAGAGGTAAATGATAGAAAAGAAGGGGGAACAGAAATGAAGAGTCAGGTGGGCCAAGAAAAGAGGGGGAAAAGGTGGTGCTTAACAGTTAGATATGAAGTCAGTATTAATGACTGTCTATTGATTTGTCATCATGGAGATCATTGATGGCCTTGACAACATTCCTTTTAGAGCAACATGAGCACAAACTCCATTAGAGTGGACTGAGTCATGAGTAGGTATGCCCACATAGAAAGCACTGATAATACATTTTTAAAAGTTTGGGAGTTCCCGTCGTGGCCCAGTGGTTAACGAATCCGACTAGGAACCATGAGGTTGCGGGTTCGATCCCTGCCCTTGCTCAGTGGGTTAACGATCTGGCGTTGCCGTGAGCTGTGGTGTAGGTTGCAAATCTGGCTCAGATCCCGCAGTGCTGTGACTCTGGCGTAGGCCGGTGGCTACAGCTCCAATTCGACCCCTAGCCTGGGAACCTCCATATGCCGAGGGAGCGGCCCAAGAAATGGCAAAAAGACAAAAAAAAAAAAAAAAGTCAAGCCATGAAGTGTTCTCATTATGGCTCAGTGGAAACAAATCCAACTAGTATACCTCTGAGGATGTGGGTTTGATCACTGGCCTCACTCAGTGGCTTACGGATCCTGGGTTGCCATAAGTTGTGGTGTAGGTCACAGACACGGCTGGGATCCCTTGTTGCTGAGGCTGTGTTGTAGGCTGGCAGCTGCAGCTTCGATTTGACTCCTTACCTGGGAACTTTCGTATGCTGTGGGTGTGGCCTTAAAACAAAAAAAAGAAGAAAAAGGATTATCCATGAAAAGGAAGAGAGTGCTAGTGAGGTTGCTGGGGGAGAATGCTAGATCAAGAAGCCTTTTTAAAGGCAGCAGTCTTGAACATGTGTAAATGTTGATGAGAAGAAGCCAATAGAAAGAAAGAGGTAGCGGCTGAAGATACAGAAAATAGGTTATCAATGGAGTAAACAGGTCTGTGGGAAGATGAGAAAGACTAAGATCCAAGTAAGCCTTTGTTGGAAGGGAGGAAGAGAAGTTGGGTGTGATTGAAGGGAATCTTTGTAGCAGACATTTAATGGTCTTTTGATCATGATATCTGTTTTGTTGTGAGGTAGGGTGAGCTCATCTGCTCACACTGACAGGTGAGACATGGGATTGGATATTTAAGATGAGGAGACAAAAAGTTTGTGAGCTTCTGTGGGTGACCTGAGTAGAAAAAAACGAAACGATTTGTGGGTGACTTTGAGAGTACATATGAGATAGGAGGCCATAACTAAATGTTTATGCTAGTTATTTAATACAAGATTATTTTTGTAGGAAAATTATACTTTAATAAATAATTTATTACACTTAATCACAAACAAAGTGTTGTTTCTCGCATCCCTAACTGAGCTAGGGACCTCTGTTTATCTAATGACAGTTACCTGAATTGGAGGGAAAATGCCTAGAAAGAAAATATGATTCTGTAGTCTTGATCTTTTAAGCCCTATCAGGAAAGCTATGGGAACAGCACAAATGTGAACTCCTAGGAGAAGAAGGAGTACTTAGATTCATAATAAACATTTAAAATTTAAATTAGTATTTACCAGTTTAGAAACTGCACTTTGGAAATACACCAGTTATCTTTGCTGCCATAGGAATTTCTTGGTGAGAGACTGAACCAGCAATTACAAACTTTACAGATGAGGAATGCACATGTCCCCCGCCTGGTATCTGTTGCAATTGCCCTTTATTCAATCACCCACAGCTGGAGTAATTGGATCTTTAGGTACAGGTTAATGGGATAATTAGGCAAACACGATCAAACTTGTATACCATGAGGAAATGGATGACTGCTGTCTCCCAGCCTCATGTTGTACACTGTGCTTGTGCAACCTGTTCTTCATTTCTATGGGCAATAAAGTAGGAGATGGATTAGCTGCAAGTGATTTCGTTTGTCTGTAAGGGGAAGTGTGGTTTGATTTAAATGATTTTTTAAGAGGCAGCTACTGGAATAACTAGCTAGAGACAAAATGCATGAGGTATGCTTGCTTCACAGGCCAATGTAATTTGGCCTTGGTATTTCATAGAGTCCTTTGAATGCCATTTTCTTTCTAGTCTATTAATATGAAGCTCACTCATTCATGGAGTGTTTTTGTCATAGGCTCTATAGAAAAAAATAGAAAATGGTATGATTTCATGGAAGAACATAATAGGAAGCATATACCCAGCAGTGATCTCTCGAATAGAATAAAATCCATGAAATAGGAAAGGTCTATGACACTGTCTTATGAAGACTAATGTAATTTGACCCATTTTTTTTCATGGTTATTTCCACAAGTTCTCATTGGCTGGTTTTCTATGTTATGGGATACCTCGGAAAATCTGGTGACTGGCTTTCCAAGAGATATACCTACTTTATGTGCACAAATATACATAAGAGAATAGAAACCTTGCTTTACCTAGTTTAATATGCCTCTGCTATTGAACCCTACCCTCTCCTTCCTTGTTTGACAACCTTGCTATGAGAGTCATTAAAGGATGGGAGTATCTTGCTTCCAAATGATCACCATTGATTGGGTTGCTCTATTAATTGGTTGTTACTCTTTTACCTTTTTCTGCTCACATAGATTTGCTTACCAGATTAACTTGCTGAGTGCTTGTGTATGGGACTGTAATAGAGAGAGAATAGAGAGGAGTCTGATTACTGGTAACAAGCACTTTTAAGGAAGGATGCTGAGATGCAGATATCAACTCATCCTCTTCTGGAGCAAGAATTTGAATAAAGTTCATCACTACATGCAACTTTCATATATTTGACTCTGCCTAGGGTCCATCTTACTTTTGCAGGCACATAGTAAATTCAAATGGAAACATTTTATTATTTAAAAAAAATAATCTTATTTTAGAACAGTTTTAGATTTACAGGATTATGTTGAAGATAGTACATATATTCATACCAATTTCCCCTATTAACATTTTACATAACTTTATTACATACATAGGTGTATAACTGTTAAAATTCATAAGCCAGTATTTATACATTAATATTAACTAAAATCTGCAATTTTTTCAGATTTCCTTAGCTTTTTTTTCTTTTTTTGCTGCCCTCTGGCATATGGAGTTCCTGGGACAGGGATCAGATCCCAGCCATAGTTGCGACCTAAGCCACAGCTGCAGCAACATAGGATGGATCCTTAACCCACTGTGCTGGGCTATGGGTCAAACCTGCATCCCAGCCCTCCCAAGAGGCTGCCAATCTCAGTGAGCCATGGTGGGAACTCCTAGATTTCCTCAGTTTTTTTGTTTGTTTTTGTCTTCCTGTTCCAGGATTCCATCCGAAGTACCACACTACATTTAGTTGTCAAGTCTCTGTAGGCTCCTCTTGGCTGTGACAGTTTATCAGACTTCTCTTGTTTTTAATTGACTTTGATAGTATTGCAGAACTGGTCAAGTATTTTGTAGGATGTCTTTTGATTTGGAGTTGTCTGATATTTTTCTCATGATTAAACTGGAGTTACAGGTTTGGGGGAAGAAATCCACAGTGATGGATGATATTACATTATATCAAGAATACATACTATCAATACAACTTGTTACTATCAATGTTGATCTTGATCATAGGGTTTGAAGTAGTGTTTTTCAAATTCTCCAATACAGAGTTACTCTTTTCCTCTCCCTTTACAGAAGAAAGTCACTGTGCATAGTTTATACTTAAAGAACGGGGAGTTATATTCTATCTTTTAAGTGCAAAAGAGCTACTATATACTATATAGTATATAGTATATATATATTATACTATATACTATATAGTATACTGTATACTATATTCTTTGGAATTCTGCACAGGAATATTTTCCATTCTCCCCCATTTGTTTATTTATTCAATCATTTATTTACATTGATATGAACTAATGGGTATTTATTTATTTATTTTAAAATTTTACTTTATTTTCTTGCTCATATTTTTCCAGCTTTGGACATTGGGAGTTCTTTCAGTTGGTTCCTGTATTCCTTTGATATATTCGCATTATTGTGGAGGCTTTGGTATTTGTTTATTTTTAGCACTTTCTAACATTCTGACACTACAATATAGTTCAGTATTATCATGTGTCTTTCCTTTGCCAGTCCTAGAAACAGCAATTTCTCCAAAGAACTTTTTATTGAATAATGGTAATAAAAACACAGATTTTGGCAGTAGGCGTGCTTGATGCTACTGGGATGTCATTACTTCTGGGCCTTCACATATGTGCGCTCGCACACATACACACACACACACACACACAAACACACAAACACATGTGCATTCATATATATACATATGGGCATATGTACATTTATATAAATAGTTCTATATGTAACCATCTGTATCTGAGGTCATACTGATGTCTTCAACTCTAATCTATTACACTACATGGATCACTCTAGCATCCTTCTCTTTCTCATTTGTAACCTCTCCCTCCAACAGTGAGAAACCTGGCTCTCACCATCTGCCATCTATTTACTTGGTTGTTCATTTTCAGTACATATGTAACAGTATCAGAATTGTTAACCTGAACTCCAGTTACACAAACCTCATCACTTAGAGTACAGTGCCTATGTATAGTTCCTTTGCCTTAATTTTTACAGACTCAATTCATTTCCAAAGTTGCTTAGATTAGCAACTTATTCTCACTTTTTTTTTCTATTTCTATTTAACCTTGGGTTGTGGGAGTAATCAATCCTGTGTAAGAAGGTTGTTCTTCTAAGCTTAACACCTAAGTGTTCAGAGGTTGCCTTACTTGGATTAGATGCTTACACTCCATCATGATCACTCTGTGCACATCTCAGATATCCTTCATCTTTGCTTTCTGGTTGTTCAGTAGCCAGTAATATATGGGTATAGTCAGAAAGGAACCTAGCTCAACTTAGGTTATTCCTTGATCACACTGAATTTGGATCATCATAAAATGGTAAATCTCAAGTCAGAAGGAAAGAATACACTTCAAGAATTACTTCTACTTTGTCTAGAGCCTTTGCTAGGTTTTTAGCTTTGTTTCGTTTTTTCTGGACTTAGTCTTTGTAAATGCGCTAATGTCTAGTTTTTGACAATCTAAGAGTACTAATAAGCTTAAACATTTGAAAGAAATATAAATTAAATAAAATATCCAGGTCAAAAGTTCTTGCTACCTTCTCAGAGGTCTCATGTCCACAGCGATATGAAAAACCAAAGACCAAATCATGGAAATACCTATGTTAAAACTTTTAAGTTGGCCAATGAGAAATGTGAGAAACAATGTAATAAAGATGATTTGCTGAGGACAAAACTAAATCAAAACAAGCAGAGATATTTCAGGTAAATCCTTCGAACCTCATTTTACTTCAATATCTATTTTAAACAAACCAGAGCAATAATATGTCTACCTCTGATTCATCAATTAAAATGTGAAAATCGGAGTTCCCGTCGTGGCGCAGTGGTTAACGAATCCGACTAGGAACCATGAGGTTGCGTGTTCAGTCCCTGCCCTTGTTCAGTGGATTAGCGATCCGGCGTTGCCGTGAGCTGTGCTGTAGGTTGCAGACGCGGCTCAGATCCCGCGTTGCTGTGGCTCTGGTGTAGGCCGGTGGCTATAGCTCCGATTGGACCCCTAGCCTGGGAACCTCCATATACCGAGGGAGCGGCCCAAGAAATAGCAAAAAGACAAAAAAAAAAAGTGAAAATCTAGCTATTATTACCTATTTCTAGAAGTCATACTGTATGGAACTGCTTCATTTGTACTCAGAATGGATGGTTATCTGAAATTCATCTAAATAAACCATCTTCTCCCAAGTTCTTTGCTAGAGAAAACTATATTTTAGAAGTGGGGTTCTTGTAAATGTCTTTCTAACTGCAGGTGGAGGCAATGTGCTATTATAGAACATTGGTATTTTATTTTGCAGTTTTGAAGATGTGGGTAAAACCAAGAGCAGATTGGAATGCTGGCTTTACAATAGTTCATTCAAGAAAACTATCTTCCAATCCTGAGGCCTTTTCAGATGGTATGCTTGAAGTCAGCAGCATCTTGACATAGAATATTCTATTCTAATTCCAAGTTCATTATCGTAGCTGTCACCCTGACAAAAATTAAAGTCAAAGCTTAGCCAAAAAAGAGTGCCAAGGCTCTTTTGATTGGACAGGGGAGAAAATGGAATGGACTTATAGTTCAGAATGAGCTGTCTAGATTTAAATTTGTAACCAACTTCTTATTTTCTGTTCTTGTACTTTGTGAGGGTGTCCGTTTTGTCAGCTTTCTTAATAGTGCACAAAGAGAAGGTGTGATGGAGAAAACGTATAGAAGACTGATGGTTAAATCACAAAGAGGACCGGGGCATGTAAAACAAGAAAGGGAATAGTAAATGTTAAAAGCCAGACAGCCTCTTGTTGCTGTGTACCGAAATCCTAGTGTTCAGAGAAGGAAATATGTAGAAGTGGTATTTAGTCATCACAGAGGAAGAGCTAAGTAGGGAGAACGGATTAAAAGCAGAAAGATTTTGGCAGCAGTTGCATGAGAGCAGCTTCCAGGAATAGGGAAGTTATAGGTAGACCCCATCTTCATTTCTCTTTCTCTTTTACATTGAATCCATGCAGTCAGGAATGGAAGGATGGGGCCTGGGCAGAAAAAGTAGATGGAGCATAATCCTGGCAGACTTGAGGGTTTTGGTTTATATGTATAATGTGGGTTTCTCAGCCTTGCTGGCACTGTTAACATTTGGGGCCCAATAAATCTCTGTTGGAGAAGACCGTCCACTGTGTTGTAGGATGTTTAACAGCATTCCTAGCCTCTACCCATTAGATGCCAGTACTATCTCGCCAATTGTGATAATCCAAAATGTTTCCAGAGTTTGCTAAATGTCTTCTAGGGGACAAAATTGTCCCTCAAATGAGGGTCTAAAGTCTAAGCACTCTTGGACTAAGTGCTTTTAAGTGTGTAATTGGTTCTTTTTATATATTAGCCAAGCAAAAGGAGAACAATGAAAATACTTTCATCACATTTCTAGTTTAACATTTTTAGCAAATAGCAAGTGCTCAATTAATTGTAGCCAGTGTAATTTTGATGTAGAGATTAAATGTTATAGTGTTTATAAGAGATCTGGCACATAGAAGAGTTTTAAGAAATGGTATTACTTTCTTTAAACTCATTTTTATGTAACAAATTACTGTTAAAAAAACTTCATATGAGTACAGTATGGTATAATTATTTTACCTAAAAGAGCATTTTAAGTGCTAAGAGAAAAATTAACAATGTAATGTATATATAAATGAGTATTTATTTTAAATCTAAATATTTATTAATTTAAATGATGCACATAGTATATATATCTATATTTCAGTTGTATAGTTTTTGTGTAGTTACACATATATTTTGGAACTATCTGTAAGAGGAGTGACAGATGTATGTTTAACTTTTAAAGAAAAACTCAGTTTTCTAAATTAGTTGTATCATTTTGAATTCCCACAAGCAGTTTTATATCTTTTCCAGTACTTGGCATGGTAAGTAATTTTAATTTTATCCACTATAATGGAATGTAGTTATATGTGGTTTGAATTTGCATTTTCCTGATGACTAGCAATGTTGCTGATTTTTTTTTTTGCCATTTGTGTTCCTCGATTGTGATATGTCTGTTCAAATATTTCTTCCACTTTTTATTGCGTTGTGATCTTATGAGTTTGAAGAGATTTTTTAAAAATTGTGATAAAATATGCAGAACATAAAATTGATCATCTTAACCATTTTAAAGCATACAGTTCAGCAGTGAATGTATTCACATTGTTGTGCAATCTCCAGAACTCTGTATTGCAAAATCCATTAAACAGCAAGTCCATATTTTCCTCTTTCCTCAACCCATGACAACCCCCTTATATTTTCTGTCTTTTTGAATTTCACCACTCTAGGTACTTCATACAAGAAGAATCATAGGAGTTCCCGTCGTGGCGCAGTGGTTAACGAATCTAAGAACCATGAGGTTGTGGGTTCGATGCCTGGCCTTGCTCAGTGGGTTAAGGATCCGATGTTGCCATGAGCTGTGGTGTAGGTCACAGACACGGCTCGGATCCCACGTTGCTGTGGCTCTGGCAGAGGCTTGGCAGCTACAGCTCTGATTAGACCCCTAGCCTAGGAACTTCCATATGCCGCGGGTGCGGCCCTAGAAAAAAAAAGGCAAAAAGAAAACAAACAAACAAAAAAAGAATCATAAGTATTCATATTTTAATGATTGACTTATTTCACTTAGTACAGTGTTCTCTGGATTCATCCATGTTGTGCATATATCAGAATTTCCTTCTTTTCACAGCTAAGCAATATAAGCAATCCACATTTTTCTTATCCATTCATCTATCTTTGGACTTGAGTTGCTTTCCCCTTTTTTTTGGTTATTGTGACTAACACTGCTGTGAACATGAATATACAAATACCTGAGCTATTTTTAATTCTTTTGGTATATTCCCAGAAGTGTAATTGTTGGAACATATAACAATTCTTTTTAAAATTTTTCTTATTGGTAGCAATTACTTCTATTTAAGTCTACTATTTAAATGTTTTCTTTTTTCTTTCCACTGCTTCCCACTTTTCTTCTCTCTTTTGTATTATTTGAATATTTAAAAATATTCTAATTTACCTCTTGACTTTTTTGGTTCTGTTTCTTTGTATTATTTTCTACTTGTCACTCTAGAGATTACAATATACATATTTAATCTTTCATGGTCTACTTAGAATTAAAATTGTATCATGTCACATACATGTAGAAACCTAACAAAATAGTCTCCACACACACTCTCCTTAATATTAAAAATTTCATATTTATTAACTTTGTATTTTGCCAACTCCACCAGACAATGGTATGATTTTGCTTTAAGTACTTAGGTGTAGTTTACAAACTAAAGTGTTAAATGTATCTTGTATTTGCTCAGATATTTACTATTTTTGACTCTCTTTCTTAACTTCTGAGGATCCTAGGTTCTCTCTGGGATCGTTTTTCTTGAGGCAAAGGAAAATTTTTTATAAAGAATCATTTTTTATAAAGCAAGTCAGCTGGTGAAAAAATTTGTTTTACTGTCTGAAAATGACTTTTCACTGAATTTCTGAGGTATATTACATGGATATAAATTTTATGTTTTGATGTTTTAACTTGTAGGTCTTTAAAGATATGCTTCCTTGTCTTATCATGAGACATGTGCAGTTTTTTTAAATCAATGTTCCCCTGCATGTAGGGTGTTTTGTTTTCTCTGTTTTCCATACTTTATCTTTGATTTTCAATAGTTTTATTATGATATATCTAGGCAAGGTTTTTTTTAAATTGTCCTATTTAGATTTAATATGGAAGTTTCCATACAAAATACAAAGTCAAATCAGAGCCATAGCTGCTGGCCTACACCACAGCCACAGCAACTTGGGATCTGAGCAGTATCTGTGACCTACACCACAACTCAAGGCAATGCCGGATCCTTAATGCACTGAGTGTCCTCATGGATGCTGGTCAGATTCGTTTCCACTGAGTCACAATGGGAACTCCCTCCACCATTATTTATCAACTATCATTACTTCCTAATCTAGTCCTAACAGAACTCGAATCATACATACTTATTATTATTTTTTTTCTTTTCTTTTTCTTTTTCTCTTTCTTTCTTTCTTTCATAATTTTTTTTATTTTCCCACTGTACAGCAAGGGGGTCAGGTTATCCTTACATGTATACATTACAATTACATTTTTTCCCCCACCCTTTCTTCTGTTGCAACATGAGTATCTAGACAAAGTTCTCAAAAAAACCAATCAATCAATGGAAAAATGGGCAAAAGACCTGAATAGACATTTCTCCAAAGAAGATATACAGATGGCCAACAAACACATGAAAAAATGCTCCACATCACTGATTATAAGAGAAATGCAAATCAAAACTACCATGAGATATCACCTCACACCAGTCGGAATGGCCATCATTAGTAAATCCACAAATAACAAGTGCTGGAGGGGCTGTGGAGAAAAGGGAACCCTCCTGCACTGTTGGTGGGAATGTAAACTGGTACAGCCACTATGGAGAACAGTTTGGAGATCCCTTAGAAATCTATACATAGAACTTCCGTATGACATACTTATTATTTTTTATGTTGTGTCATAGGTCCCTGAAATTCAGTTAATTTTTAAACCAGTATTCTTTCCATTTTTTCAAATAACTTCCATGAACTATCTTGAAGTTAAATGACTCTTTTTAAAATCTCCATCCTAATATTAAGCCTTTATTAAATCCAATACACTTTAAAATTCAGATGTCATATTTTTAAATTCTTAGATTTACTTTGTATTGTGATATATTTCCATTTCTCTGCTGAGATTTTCTGTCTTTTCATATATTTCAAGGATATTTTCCTTTCTACATTGTTCATTGTTATGGTAGCTGTTTTTAAATCTTTGATAATTCCTTATCTGTTCTTTGTCTGGCATCTATTAATTACATTTTCTTTCAAATTTTTTCCAGCTTCTTTGTATGTTGAGCTACTTTGGAGTGTGCCCTAGAGATTGTAATTGTTGTGTTGTGTAGTCATCGGTTCTGTTACAATTCTCTAGAAAATCTTGAATTTTTTTTAGCTGGCAGTCAACCCAGGTAGATTCAGGCTGTAAGTTCTCTCTCACCTTATGCGGTTAATAGTTCAAATTTCAATTTGGTTTTGAAAGTATTTGTTATGCAGTTTAGAATTTCTGTTTTTTTTTAAAATAAATTCAATTGTCTTTGAAATTCTGTATTTTATAGTCTAAGTCATTATATATTTTAAATACGAATATCTTAAATTCTGTGTTTAATAACTCCAATAGCTCCACTTCTTCAGTCTGTTTCTGCATGTGTTTTTCCTCTTGATTTTTGGTTACCGGTTTCTTTCTTGTTAAATGCCTGGTATTTTTTTCTTAAATACTCAATAATGTATAATTTTGTAAAAACTATTGTAAAGAAATTTTGGAGTTCCCATCGTGGCTCAGTGGTTAATGAATCTGACTAGGAACCATGAGGTTTTGGGTTTGATCCCTGGCCTTGCTCAATGGGTTAAAGATCTAGCGTTGCCGTGAGCTGTGGTGTAGGTTGCAGACACAGCTCGGATCTCACATTGCTGTGGTTCTGACACACGCCGGTGGCTACAGCTCTGATTAGACCCCTAGCCTGGGAACATCCATATGCCATGGAAGCAGCCCAAGAAATTGCAAAAAGACCAAAAAAAAAAAAAGAAATTTAAGGCTTTAAATTATGCTATTTTCCTTAGTATAGGCTATAATTTTTTTTCTTGGGCAGTGGTTGTGCTAGAGAACAATCACTTTTTCCATGCATTAAGCTGATTTGAAGATGGGATTCAGTATCTGTAAAGGATGGTCTGTTTCTAGTTAACTGCTCCCTTTCTGAAGTTATTTTTGAGAATCACAACCTAACATCTGTTATGGTTATCATACTCCTCTTTTGTGGATCCTGACCTAACACTTCCCAGGCCCATGGGATTGCTGGGATCTCTGCTTAGTGTCTCTCACCTGATCAGCTTAGCATTTCACCCACTTCTTGTGAGTTAGAAAATATTCTAATAGGAAAAATAGCAATGAATATTAGAGCCATCTTTCTGTGTTTTCCTTCTTTCCAGATACGATCTCTCATGTCTTTGCTATATTGTTATTTCTACAATATACGGAAACACATGTTTTTCATATTTTTTCTAGATTTTATAGTTTTTCTCAGCAGAGGAAATTGTAAAAGACAAGTCTCGTGTTTACCGCTTAAAAATAAAAATCTCTTGATAGTAAATTATCTACAGCTAAGTCGTTGTGTCTATTATCTACTGATTCAGAACTTACAAAGTAACACATATGATTATTTAGCATTTAGAAATATTAGATATGTTTGTTTTAATATCATATTTGTCATCATCATTGTTCTAGGCAGAGTGAACCGTATGAGGGATAGACGACAAGTTTCCCCCAAATTCAAGGCAATTTAGAATGACTTGGGCATAAATATTGAGACAGAAATTGTGAAAAAAAGCAGATCAGATCATAAGTGGCATCATGAAGCATGGGAAAAAATTGGAACCTTCTGGGACATGTACAGCCTTTGAAAGATATGAAGGTTGTTCTCAGTGGTGGTCATATGATCCTGAGGAGAGCAACTTTAGGTTTTATATCATCTCGCAGGTACTAATGACATTTAGTAGGAGAATGCCAGAGATTCTATTCTACAATGTATGGGAAGTTACCACATAATAAAGAATTTATTTTCCCCAACATACAATTTTGAAATGTTATATTGAATATTCTTTTATATTAAAGCTGAATTATAATGATCTAAGCTTTCACCTTAAATCTATTTTACATACATGTGCATTGTACTCACTATAATATATATCAATATTTCCAAAATTTTCAGAACTTAAACTACAATGTAAATTCAAGAAAGATTTTTCATTACATTATTGGTAACTACCAAAATTTTTATATTTTTAAAGGAAATTATGTCATCTAAGGCAGTGCTGCAGATGGTATTTGTGACACCAGCCCACATACCTGTACTGAAGTATATTTGTCTAATTATCCATTGAGATTCTATATATATATAATGTATAAGCAGGGATTTTCTTCATCATGTCTTCTGGTTGGTGCCTGAGGATTTACATATTGAGATATAAATTATTTTATCAGTTTCTTTTACTCCATTTCTTTATTATTTTCATATTATTTTACTGTTTTTTAAACTAAATGTGTTGATGGGTTAGATATCTATAAATTTTATTTAAAGACAGTAAAAATGCATTACAAAATCAATTTAGTAAAAAGGAGTTGTTATGTCTCATAGTGCCAATGGTTGGAAGCATTGCTTTAACATACATATTTCCACTACATAGCAATCATTTTAGAAGCTCTGCAGCAAATATATCTATGAGTGTGGAAATGGACAGGAAGCGATGTATGGGAATTAGACATATTTTTAAGAAGTACAAATTAAAAAAAATATATATATATATGGTCACACTCATGGTATGGAAGTTCCCCAGTCAAGGATTGACTCTGAGCAGCAGCTGCAACATACACTGCAGCTGTGGCAATGCCGGATTCTTTAACCCCCTGTGCCAGGCCAAGGATCAAACCCACACCTCCACGGTGACCCAAGCTGTTGTAGTCAGATTCTTAACCCACTGCACCATGGCGAAAACTCCTATATGTATATATCTTTTAACTCAAAAGGATTGGTTTGGGAGTTCCTATTGTGGCTCAGTGATTTAAGGATCCTGTGTTGCTGCAAGCTTCAGTGTACGCCACAGATATGACTCAACTCTGACATTGCCATGGCTGTGATGTAGGCCCCAGCTGCAGCTCCAATTTGATCCCTGGCTGAGGAACTTCTCTATGCCACAGGTATGGCCATAAAAACAAAACAAAACAAAAATCAACCCCCCCCCAAAAAAAAACCACAGAAGATTCTGTTTACTTAGTCCTTTAATTGTGAGTGTACTAAAAGCAGCTTTCTTGATTTTTCTTTCTAGCTTAGTAGAACCTTTTGTTTCTGCACCTAGACATCATTCACAGACTCCAAAGATAGGCAAATACCAGTAAAACTCAGTATCTTCTCACTCAAACATATATCTTTGTGCTTTTTTGTCACAATTGATAGTTGATGACATTGACTGTCTAGTTGTTCAAATTGAACATCTCGTGTTATTTTTTCTCATAATCATCATTCACCTTTCATAAAATTCTATTGAATATTCTTTGAAAGTGACCATTGTATATCTCATTTGTCTCCTTACTCCTCTTTCTATCAAGTTTAGTTCTTTGGCATCTTTTACTTAGTCTCTTTCAGCTGCCTTCTGTAGAGTTTGACTGCCTCTAGACTTTACAACCAAAACTGATTCTGCACATCACTTCAGAAGTTGTTTCATTTTTTTTTCCTTTTTATGGGCACACCTATTGCATATGAAAATTCCTGGGCCCAGGGGTCAAATAGGAGCTGTAGCTGCAGGCCTATGCCACAGCCACAACACCACCAAATTGAAGTTATATCTGTGACCTACATCACAGCTTGTGGCAATGCCATATTCTTAACCCACTGAGCCAGGCCAGGGAGTGACCTTACATCCTCTTTGATGCTGTATCAGATTCTTAACTTGCTGAGCCACAATGGGAACTCTATGCAGAGTTGTTTAAAACTCCAATCTAATCGGTCTTTTCCTCCACACAAATTAATCAGAGCATCCTTCCTAACTTCCTTTTATTTTAGATTAAATAGTTTTGACATTTTCTACTTTAAAATGATTTCTGAAGCAAATTCCTACCTTTTAAATATTCTTTCTCTTTGTCCAGCTCTTGACTACTGTCATTGTAGTGAATCAGCTTGAATTCCCCAAGCACTTCATAAACAATTACATTTCTATACCTTCATTTTCTTCTTCCTGCATTTTAGAAGATTAATGCTGCATTTATTTTCTCTTGTCAATTGTAGATTAAATAGGGTGGTTATGCTTATTTCAGTTAAAGATATTCCACATCAAGCTGTTGGTAAGGAACATAATTGCCTGTTATACCATGTGAAAATTAAATTTAACTTATATCTTTTGACCCCTTGTTCTTTCCTAGAGCAAAATTATCTCAAGATTGACAACTGTCTTTTTAACAAAAATCAGTCAAAATTAGTAAATTATGCCTGCCTAACAGACTGTGGTCCTCCACAGAGCACATGAAATGTGTTTAGTTTAATCAACTATTATTGGGAATGATGATCATTTTCAAATTGCTCCAAAGGAAAACAAACCAACAAACTTGTAAACATGCACTTGGCACAGAAATTTGGCTTAATTGAACTAAATTTTTAAAGAGAAAGAGAGTGAAAGAGAGCTAGAGTGAAAATCATGTTTGATGAAGGCTAGAAAATCTACATGTCAGCAATGATAAACTTGTTATTTAATAAGGTTAATAATAGATAAAGTCCCCTAAAGATGAATTGTTATCACAGTTGATGACTGTTTTATTAAAATGTTAATGGCCTGAAGCAAAAGCAAACTGTTCTCTTAATCTGCCAGAAGAACTGCTTTTTTCAGGAATTATCATACCCCACAGCACATGGGATTTGAGCAAGCCATAATAAGCATATTTGAAATTTGGACTAGACACAGCTCCTGAGATCTTAACTCAACTTGACTAAACTACAGATGCATTTCACATGCTCATTCATGGTCAAACTTCTTGCTCTTGTTAGCCAAATATATGACACCAAATTTTGCAGTCGGAACTCTACTGAAAGAGGAAATAACTAGTGAGATTTTTTTTCTTCCCTTCACCTCCATGCATATAATAAGCAAGGCAAGGGCATTTTCTAGTAAAGATGACTGCCTACACTATACAATGCATCTGTTCCATAATGGCTGGGATAAAAATAAAAGGGTCACAGCAGCGCCTTCAAGGACAATCAAGTGAGTTAACCCAAAGCCCACTGTCTGTGTATAACTGCAATGGATTACATTGTAATTTGTTTGGGCCCATAATCAGAAACCCAAAAGACCTCTGTCAGATAAGGCTGTATTTCTACCCATGTAATATTAGCTCAGATCACAAAAGAAACAGAGTTCAAATTCAATTCTTTCTTATCATCATTTTCTATAGATTTTTAATAACTACAGATATATGTGGCATATATCAGTGAAAAAAATTCCAAGTCATAAATACACCACAGCATCGACTTTTGTATTGTGGTTCTGAAAGAGGAGCAAAAAGAAATACTCAGTATCTTTAAAATTATAAATGATTTTAAGGGGCCTGGTGGTAGCAGAGAGATGGAATTGACAGCTATGAAAAACTGTCACATTAGGGTAAGTGTGGCATAGATTCAAGACAGGAAAGAATCTGGAAAGGATCTGGAATCTACCTAATTTAGGTATGTCCCATGCATGCCAAAAATTCTATATAGACTAGATTTTAAACATAGATATCTCGGGGTGGGGGGGGCGGGGTCGGGGGAAAAGCACAACTGTCATAAATCCAAATATAAAGAAAAAGTTGAAAATCCAAAAATTGTGAGACCCGGGAACAAGTACTCTAAAATCAGTACTAGCCAAGTGGACAGTGGCATCATATCCTATTTTATCCTCTACAAACTGGAGTGAACAATGGGGTAGAAAATTTTGAACCCATAGGTGTTAATCTGTATTTTTTAATGAGTGTCTTTATTGTTGATTTTCTGGCTATAAAACTAATACAATGTTTTAAAATATTAGAAGTTTAGTTACATAGTTTTCTGACAAATATATTTCATGAATGTATTTTCATGTTAATACATCATTATATACTAGGTTAAAAAGAAAATGATGTTATTTTTCAGCTTCTCCTATAAAAGGCAAAAACTCTCTTCTTTCTTTCCTTCTTTCCTCCTCTCTCTCTTTTTTCCTGTTGGAATTAGAAAATATTTCTCATGTCTAGTCACTCATGATGGAGCATGATAATGTGTGAAAATAGAATGTGTACATGTATGTGTAACTGGGTCACCATGCTGTACAGTAGAAAAAAATGTATTGGGGAAATAACTATTAAAAAATTGGCAAAAAATAAAATAAAATATGGTACACACTCAAAAGAAAACATTTCTTTAATCACCTATACTTTTTTTTTTTAGTATTTTGCTTGTTTTAGAAGGTACAAATATATATTTTATCCGTGTTTTTTGGTTCAGAAATACTAATAAAATTATTTGTGGTTTAAAGTATAAAATTGTTTAAAGAAAAGCACCATAAATACTCAAATACCCATTAGCCAATATAATAAAAAGTAATAAAAAGTTACTAATAATTAGAATATCCTTTGTTACTAACTGCTCACTACATATACCACAATTCATTTATATGTTCTTCATAAAAAAAAACCACTTAGATTCTATCTTCTTTTTGGATATCACTTATAATGCTGTTAGAAACTATCTTTTACAGGTTTTCTGGTTTTCTTTTCTGTAAACTGACTTTTTAAATTTTATTTTTTTATGATTTTTATTTTTTTCATTATAGCTGGTTTACAGTGTTTTGTCACTTTTCTACTGTATAGCATGGTGACCCAGTTACACATACATGTATACATTCTTTTTTCTCACATTATCATGCTGCCACACACACACAAACACATGCATGTACACACATCTCTGTTACAGGGTATAAAAAAGCTTTAATAGATCCTACCATTTTCCAAAGTGCTTGAAACAATTTGTGCCCCCACTAGCACTGAATGAGAGTTCCCATGCCTAAAAAATTCTTGAGGAAAATTTGAGATCATCAGTCTTCTTAACTGTAGTCATTCTGATTTGTTTATATGTATTTTCTTGGAGTTTTCATTGTGTACATGATGATACTGAGAACATATTGTTGGCTTTTTGGCCATTTAAATATTTCACTTGTGTGATTTGATAATTAAAAAGTATTGGGTTGCCTAATTTTAAAAATTTATTTGAGGACATTTTTAATATATATTAAGAAACAAAAATTTACATTTTAGCCAGTAAATTTTCTAAATTTATGAGTTGATACCAATTGTTTATTTATAGGTTCTTGCATATTTTCTAAAGTTTTATTTTCTTCCTTCTTTTTTTCCTTTTTCTATTAGCTATGATGACCTCTAATAAAATGCCAAATAGGGGTAGTTATCTATATCTAGTGGTGAGGGGATTTCTATATGTCCCCATTAAACATGGTGTTGTTTGTGTCATTTAGCTATCCTTAATCAGCTTAAGAGAGTTTCCCCTCTTGTTTGCTGAGAGTTTTACCATGGGTGGGCAGTAATTTTCAATTAATTTTTATTGAAATACAGCATACATACATATAAGTGCACAAATTACAAGGATATAACTTAAGTGTAGTAATGAATCTGCATTATCACTTAGCCTTGGTATTATCTATTATTTTTGTTTTGGTATTATAGAAGGTATGGAGTAGTAGCACCATGTCAATTTAATTTGCATTTTCTTATTGAATAATTAAAGTGAACACAATTTTTCTATGCTTATTGAACAGTTTTACTTTACAGTAAAGTGATAACAGCTTTTGCCAATTTTTCTCTTTGGTTTCCTAATTTTTAAATTGATTTGTAGGTTTTCATTATATGTTCTCATATTGTCCTTTACAGATATATGTATCAAAAGTGTCTTCCTCCTCTCTGTACACGCATGCCTTTACACTTTTGTTAGTGTATTGTTTGATAAACAACCATATTTTATTTTATAATAATCTAATTTGAATTTCTTTTTATTCATGGTTATAGATTTTGTGTTTTGTTTAATTGTTTTTGTCTATACCAGCATCATGAAGTTTTCTCCTAGTCTACTTTTTAAAAATCCCCTTTAAATTTTTTTTTTCACATTTTAAACCCATAATGTATCTGGAATTGATATTTGTGTGTGCAGTGAAATAATGGCCATTTTTCCCCATAGTGTTCTCTGGTTGATCTAACACCATTTATTGAAAAGACTATTCATTAGTGACTTCTCTGAACTGTCACCTTTGCCATCAAATTAGATGATCATATAAGTATAGGTCTGTGGCTGGGTTCTTTCTTGTTTCATTGGGTCATTTTCCTACGCCTATGCTAACATCAAATTGTTTTAATTATAACTTTAGATAAATCTCCTTATCTAGAGATTAGGTTCTTGTGCTTTGTTCTTCCTTTTTGATGTTGCCTAAGTACTTTGTTTTCCTTTATTAATTTCAGAATGTGATTCTCCACTTAACCAAAAATTTTGTTGACATTTTGAATGGATTATATTTAATCTATGATCAATGTGGGTAGAGTTGTTGACTTTACTATACCAGGATATATAAACCAGAAATTTACAAAAGAGAAATTATAGATAAAGATTTCTTTGTTATCCAAAAGTAGAGCATTCCTATAAAACCTTTGATCAACCAAAACGGTGTGACACAAAAAGAGCAATTACCTTAGGACACATCTTGCTAACAGATGCACAAAATAAGTCAAGATCCTATGCTAATTAACTTCTTCATATGTACAAACTATCTTTAACCTCTGAACAATTATGTAATATATATTACTGTGCTCTTTCTAAAAAATAAGAAATGAAATTTGAAGAAATTTGGAAATATCTAAAGTCAACAGTCATGAAATTTAAATCTAAGATCTTGTCTATGGGACTGAAAAAGTTCAGGCTCATTTCTTTTTATTTATTTTTTTTTGTGTGTGTGTGTTTTTGCCATTTTTTGGGCCGCTCCAGTGGCGTATGGAGGTTCCCAGGCTAGAGGTCGAATCGGAGCTGTAGCCACCAGCCTACGCCAGAGCCACAGCAAGGCAGGATCCTAGCTGCGTCTACAACCTACACCACAGCTCACGGCAACGCCGGATCATTAACCCACTGAGCAAGGGCAGGGATCAAACCCGAAACCTCTTGGTTTCTAGTCGGATTCGTTAACCACTGCGCCACGACAGGAACTCCTGATTGCTTCTTTTGCTATGCAGATTTCAGTTTGATGTAGTCCCATTCCTCAATTTTTGCTTTTTGTTGCTTGTGCTTTTGATATCATCTCCAGAAAGCTGTTTTTTTTTTTTTTTGTTTTTTTTGTTTTTGTCTTTTTGCTATTTCTTGGGCCGCTCCCACGACATACTGCAGTTCCCAGGCTAGGGGTCGAATCGGAGCTGTAGCCACCGGCCTACGCCAGAGCCACAGCAACGCGGGATCCGAGCCGCATCTGCAACCTACACCACAGCTCAGGGCAACGCCGGATCGTTAACCCACTGAGCAAGGGCAGGGACCGAACCCGCAACCTCATGGTTCCTAGTCGGATTCGTTAACCACTGCGCCACGATGGGAATTCCCCTCATTTCTTTTTAATTTTTTTTTCTTTATTAGATGTTACAGGTGTACGATATAGTGATTCACAATTTTTAAATGTTATAGATCTCTTATAGTCATTATAAAATATTGGCTGTATTCCTCATTTCTACAATATATCCTTGTACTTTATTTTATACATAATAGTTTGTACCTCTTAATCTCCTACCCCTCTCTTGTCCCTCCTCCCTTACCTCTCCCCACTGGTAACCACTCATTCGTTCTCTATTTATCTCTGTCTGTGAGTCTGCTTCTTTTTTGTTACATTCAAGACACTATCTTATATTTTTTTATATCCCTTGTATAAGTGATATCATACAGTATTTGTTTTCTATGTCTGACTTATTTCACTTGGCCTAATGTCCTCCAAGTCCATTCATGTTTCTGCAGATGGTAAAATTCATTCTTTTTTATGTAGTAGTCCATTTTGTGTGTGTGTGTGTGTGTACCATATCTTCTTTGTCTACTCATCTGTTGGTGGACACTTAGGTTATGTCCATACAAAAATGCTATTTCAAAAAGATACATGAATCTCAATGTTCATAGCAGCATTATTTACAATTGGCATGTTCCTTTTTTTTTATCCCTAAACGTCCTACATTTTCATGTGCATCTAGGAACGAAACTGCCTAGGAATCCATTAAAAATGCAGATTCTGAATCAGTAGGGATGGATTAAAGATAAATGCATTATCGAAACATCCTCAGGTGATACCAACTCTGCAGGTCTGAAGACCACACTAAGAGTAGCAAAGCAGTTTACAATGTGTTTTAGGAAATCTGAATTAATAAAATAATTGGTATGCTAAATGGCATTTTTTAAAAATTGAAGTGTAGTTGATTTACAATGTTGTGTTAGTTTCAGTGTACAGCAAAGTAATTCAGTTTTATATCTATATATACGTATAGATATATACACATATATTCTTTTTCAGATTCTTTTCTATTGTAGGTTACTACAAGATGTTGAATATAGTTCCCTGTGCTATACTAGGTCCTTGTTCCCTATGCTAGGTCCTTGCTGTCTATCTGTTTTATATATAGTAGCATGTATATATGAATCCCACACTCATAATTTAGCCCTTCCTCCCCAGCCTTTAGCATTTATAACAGAACAATAAATGATAATTATATAAAATATGTACAGTATATATGTTAAGTATATATAATTTTATATTAAAAAACTCAGGTATTTTCATTCATAGAATTTTTAAATTGTCTTTATTAATCTAAATCTTAACTGCTTTCAAAAAATTAGTGTTTGCTTAGTCATTTCAAGTCATGGACTTTTTTTATTGTTCTGGTGCATCAATAAGGATTAATTTTAAGCCCATATTTTATTATTGACTTAAATAGGAATGATCGTTTGCTAAAATAAAAGTAAAAATGACACCAAAAAAAAAAGACCAAGATGAGTAGTAATTTAGGAGTTACTATAATATGAACTATAGGGGAAAGGAAGGTATTCCCTTAAAAGAAATATTTTACCTTGAACTTCTTACAAATCACTGCAACGTATTGCCTAGAGATCACTTTTGATTTGAGAAAGTAGTATTTTTGTATAGAGTAACCCAAGAATCACCCTGACCCCTATTTCTTACAGCTAAATAAACTGCAAAGCATGCAGTCTTCGGTGTTTTGCCGGCAGGAGCATGGAGATAAGAATTTCCACTATGAACACTGTGTTATCCTTTTACCACTATCTACTGATTAAACCTCAAAGGCCCTTTCAAACTGTCAGGGAAAGCACACACAAGGTGTTCTGTGTGGATATGTATGGCAGGAAAGGACAGGGAGTTCTTGAATTCTACATTTTGTGAATACCTGACTTTCATCCTTAAAGCATCTTGTATTTCTGCTTTTGGATGTAGCACACGGTTGTGCTGCTAGGAAAGCTTTTGGTAATAAAAGAAACACCAGGTGCGTGCTGTAACTAGAACTCAGGGGAAATTATTAGATTCTAGCATATGAGGCAGTACAGGGTCAAGTCCAGGGCTAAGTAGAAGAGAGCTTCATGTCGATTAGCAAACAAACAACCTCAACCTATTGGGTCACAGGTGGCAGGAAGCTTATATTATCAGCAAAGGGAAAATATGCAACACATGGGGAGCATTCAGAAGTGGAACATATAATACTGTTTCATCAGTTTGGTAAGAGTCAGGTAGGGAGAAGGTTGGAGAGAACTGAAACATAAATAGCATGTAGATGCATAGATGATGAACATGTTAACTCCAAATCTTGATCACCCACAGAAGTGCCTATGAATTTGAACCTAGGTAATATTGTTTAGAAACCTGGATCATTTAATATTACCAACTAAATTTAATGTAATGGCGGAGATCGGAGGCAGGGGGATTCTTAATTCTTGGAGGGAATAATAGTTTTCAGGGGTATCTATCTGCCTGGTGGACAGACGTTTTCCAGAGAACTCATTTATCTAAAGACGATTTTTAATTTTTAAGATACCTCTTCTAGAAGATCCCAACTAACCAAATATGATTTCTAGACAGGGCTGCTAGAAGAGGAGAAAGACCATGCTGTAGCTTTGGGGAGCAATCTGACATGTTCTCGTTGTAACAAGGCCCTGGTGGCTCCTGCATTTCTTACTCCACCTGCTCTAAAACACAGATGGAGCTGTTGGGTCCTTCCTTACCCAGGGGCTTTGAAGTTGGTATGAGATCATACTTACTGGGGGCTATTCTATATTTTATAACAAGTACTCTGCTGGCATTGCTTATAATGCCTCAGATCACCTGATGGAGAGATGGGGCAGATTTCTACTCTTTTTTTCACCTGGAGGTCAAACTACAGATTTCCAGATATGGAGAAAAATCATTCGTTATGAAAATTTTCCTGTGAAAGTGACTATATCCAAAACAAACCATTATGATAATGTGGTCTTCCTTAAACTCTTTGAGGTACATGTTAAGTTCTGATTTAGGGTTTTTCATTAACTGACTACTATCTCTTCGGTTTCTACTGACAGCAACCTTAGATTTAAAGGTGGAAAGATATTAAGTGTGATTTTTGTAATGGTGACTAGGGGCAGATTGTATGCCAGTTCCGATCAGTTGGTGTAGCTTTCTAGAGCCCTGGACTGAGAAGACTATGGCCATGTCTGCAGGCCAACTGAAACAAAAATGCCATAATTTGTAGCATTTTCCATGGGAAAAAATGACAGGAATGGCAATACACATTTTTTTTTTTTTGCTTTTTTTAGGTCCGCACTGGTGCATATGGAGGTTCCCAGGCTAGGGTCCAATTTGAGCTGCAGCCACCAGCTTATGCCACAGCCACAGCAACGTGGGATCCGAGCAGTGTCTGCGACATGCACCACAGCTCACAGCAATGCCGAATCCCCAACCCACTGAGTGAAGCCAGGGATCGAACCTCCATCCTCATGGATCCTAGTCAGGTTCGTTAACCACTGAGCCACGAAGGGAACTCTGCAATACATATTTTTGATCTTGGACACCTCTATTATTTTAGAGTTGACCTCAGATTATAGGATGACACCTCAGTGCAAATGACTTGCCAGAAAGTAACAGAGATAAAATTAGAACCTAGGAAGCTCTAACTCCAATTTCTGTGTTCTTTCCACTACACTACCAAATTAATAACTTTCACTTTTGATCACTATATAGAAAATGAGGTAATGAAAAGAAGCCATGGTTTGTTTATTAACAATTATACATCATTGGAAAGAGAATATGGAGTCACATGAATTTATCTCACATGAATTTATATCTTTTTTTTAATTATTTATTATTATTTTTTTCCCCACTGTACAGCAAGGGGGTCAGGTTATCCTTACATGTATACATTACAATTACATTTTTCCCCCAGCCTTTCTTTTGTTGCAACATGAGTATCTAGACAAAGTTCTCAATGCTATTCAGCAGGATCTCCTTGTAAATCTATTCTAAGTTGTGTCTGATAAGCCCAAACTCCCGATCCCTCCCACTCCCTCCCCCTCCCATCAGGCAGCCACAAGTCTCTTCTCCAAGTCCATGATTTTCTTTTCTGAGGAGATGTTCATTTGTGCTGGATATTAGATTCCAGTTATAAGTGATATCATATGGTATTTGTCTTTCTGACTCATTTCACTCAGTATGAGAGTCTCTAGTTCCATCCATGTTGCTGCAAATGGCATGATGTCATTCTTTGTTATGGCTGAGTAGTATTCCATTGTGTATATATACCACATCTTCGAATTTATATCTTTTAATTCATCCATGCACTGTCTCAATGAAGATATACTATATTATTTAGAGAATATTGTAAGTACCAACCATGATCTGGAGACAATTTGATACTGGAATAAAACAGATTTTTTGGGTATTATATTGTAAGGTAGAAGAGAACTCTAGTTCTTTGGATCTACTGATAATACATATAGGTATAAATGAGAAGGCAAAGTAGTGTAGCGGAAAAAACACTGAACCAAACAGATGTGGGTCCAAACCCTATAGCTGTCATTTAGTTGCCTATAAAGTTTTAAGAAAGTCATTAGATTTCTTTGGGCCTTGGATTCCTCATCTGGAAAAATTTGGAGTAAAAAAATGCATGCCTTTATAATTATTTTAAAGGTTAGAATAATGTAAAATTATTGTGAAAATGTGACTAATAAAAAATAGCTGCTCAATAAATATTAATTTTTGCTATATAATTTTACCAAAAATTAAATAAAAAATTCTAAT
Source organism: Phacochoerus africanus (assembly GCF_016906955.1). Taxonomy (NCBI): domain Eukaryota; kingdom Metazoa; phylum Chordata; class Mammalia; order Artiodactyla; family Suidae; genus Phacochoerus; species Phacochoerus africanus. Next base: position 14,552,678 of record NC_062552.1, read on the forward strand.
GTAGAGAACTAGATGAATTCATGAATTTACAGGAATTTAGAGTGCTCCATTTAAAAATCTTCTTGATGCTGGGGCATCACAGTCTCTCCTAAATACACCTAAAAAATGTTTCCAGAGTCAGCCTGGGAGCCTACTGCATTCCTACCTGGGAATCTTGTTAAAAATAAAGATTTCTAGGAGTTGTCTACCCTTAGACCTACTAAAGCAAAATGTCTAGGGGTGAAGTCTAATTATCAGTATTGTTTAACAAACTCTATTCTTGTTGGGAGCCTCAGTGACGCTCTTCACCTCCTGAGTTCTAAATCAATTGAGAAGCAAGAAAAACGACTCAACATACATCATAAATCTTACTTTTAAGATTTAGATTAGAAGAGGTAGTTCATGTTTGTAAGCCTGTTTTCTAATGTTGAGCCCCAGAATTAGAAAAGCATCCTCTCAGTCACAGGTAATGCCAGCCAGGAAAGGCTCACCACTGGGCTGCAGGCTTCTGGAATGAAGAGAATGTAAGCTTGGAGGCCACCTAAATCTCATGAGGAAGTGGCAGGATCACCTGGACTAATATGCCATGTTTCTCCTTTGAAAATCACAAGTAGGCCACTTTACTTCCTGCTGACAAGCCAAGGGTAGAAATACCACTCTAATTTATATCCCTCCACATGAAAGGAAACTTCAGCATTGAGGAAAAAGCATTCCCACCACCCCTTCACACACATCCTGAGCAATTCTTAGGCACATAGTCTGAGCCTCATTTCTATTCAGTAACCCTCTGTAAAGCAGCCCATCCCAACTCCAACATAGATTAAATGACATTGTATGCCTGAAACATTTGTAGGCGTTGGTTGTGCAAACAAAGGTGGAGTCAGTGCAATGCTGCTTCTATGGTCCCAAACTAAGATTATGTGTAATTCTCTTCCCTGTCTCCGGGACACCTGGGACTGCTCTCCCAGAACTGTGAGAGGCTGTGGCAAATAAGAACTTGACATACCCTTATTAACTTGATTGTTCTTCCAAACACCAAACTCTTCAAGAATAAGGAAGGTAGGAAGAGAAGAAAAAAAATCAGCATATACAATAAAAATTGGTCTGAGAAGACATAATTATTATTTAAGAACAAAAGTGACATGGAAAAATCCAGGTGTTCTTTGGTTCTCTCTCACATAAAAGCCATAATATGCCAAGGGTGTTTTTAATAGTGCTTCCCATTTATAGAATATTTCTTATACAGAATGTTTGCCATAAAGACTATTGTTATGACTGCTATTGCCATTACTGCTAATGCCATGAAGTATTACATAAAACAGTAAAAAAATAAAAGGTTATTTTCTGTTTGAAAAATTAAACCTAGAAATATAAGAATAGTGTATATTTATTGGATTGTAATTGGCTTTCAATATTATATTAGCTTCAGGTGTACAACATAGTGATTCAATATTTTATACATTGCAAAATGATCACATGATGAGTCTAGTTACTGTCTGTCACCATACAAAGTTATTACTATATTATTAGCTTTATTCCTTTTGCTGTACACTACATCCCTGGGTCATTTATAACTGGAAACTTGGACCTCTTAATCCCCTTCATCTACTTTGCCTGTTCCCCCACTCCCATTCCTTCTGGCAACCACCAGTTTCTACTCTGTATCTATGAGTCTGTTTCTGTTTTGTTTGGTTTCTTAGATTCTACATGCAAGTGAAATCATACAGTATTTGTCTTTGCCTGGCTTATGTCACTTATTTCACCTTTAGGTCCATTCATTTTGTTGCAGATGCCAATGGCAAGATTTTAAGAGATTAGAGTGTGTTAGTGGTCTGGAAAAGACACGGAAACAAGGGAGCTACATGTCTGTTACTTCCAATACCATCTCTTCCACTAACTGGAATTTTTTTCAGTAGTACACAAATATAAGTCATTTAAAATAGACTTTGGTGGTGTGCTTCTTGGTTGCAAAAAGATATTTATAGCATTCCTGATAAAATATTAATCCAAAATATGTAAGAAATAGTTATAAAATATATAGCAGGAAATAAATCCTAGAGAAAAGTGGGCAAATGAAATAATCACTTTATAAAAGAGATGGTTGAGAAATATAGAAAGAGATGTTCAGCATCACTGATAAATAAATAAATAAAAATGAATATAGGAGTTCCCATTGTAGCTCAGTGGAAACGAATCTGACTAGGAACCATGAGATTGTGGGTTCGATCCCTGGCCTTGCTCAGTGAGTTAAGGATTGAGTGTTGGCATGAGCTGTGGTGTAGGTCACAGACACAGCTCGGATCTGGTGTTGCTGCTGCTGTGGCGTAGGCCAGCAGCTATAGGTCCAATTCGACCCCTCGCCTGGGAACCTCCATATGCCGAGGGTGTGACCCTAAAAAGCAAAAAATAAATAAATAAAAATAAAATACTGCTACTACTACTACTACTAAATAAAAAACAAATAAATATAAAATACCAGCTTGTGTCTATGTGATTGGCAAAAAAATAAAGAAATGTGGGCAATATCAAGTGCTAGTGAGCTTATAGAGCTCAATCCTGAATCATTACTATTGTCATGAGGTCTGGTGCAGCCCTTTTGTAGAACAATTTAATAGTGAAAATAAGTTAAAAATGCCCTGTGCTTCAGCAATTCTCTTTTGTATTTTTTCCATGGGGAAAAGCTATACAAATCTTTTCTGCAAGAAAATCTGTACAAAGATGAGGTCTTTTATTGAAGTACAATTGATGGGAGCAAAGAGTTGAAGGCAACCTAGATGATGACCTTGTGAAGAATAGAGAGGTTAAAATACAGTACATGCACCAAAAGGAATAATATACAGGAGGAATGAACTAAATTTATTCATGGAAACAGGCGTATTTCAAAAAACTAATACTGCAGTGATAAAGGATAAGAAATGTGAAAGCAATAGCAAACTAAAATTTATGTTCATTTGAAAATTACACAGACTATCATATTTTTCATAGATATACATATAAGAAATAAGGGCCTGACATTTAGACTGAATATATGTACTTTAAATAATTAAAAATGGGTATCTTATGAGAGGAGAATGGAGTAGAATAAAAGAGATGCAGGGGAAAAGAAAGAAAGAAAGGAAAAAAGAGGAGAGTTGCATCGACCCAAGATGGTAGCATGCCAGGCATGATAGGTACAATTGATGTAATTCTGGGCATCTTTGGGTCACAAACATGTAATTATATATTATAGATATACAGAGATCTACTAAGAAAATGGAGATCACCTAGCACTTCTTGACACAGTATCTCCAATTTTTTCATTAAAATACCACTGTGGGCACAGAAAAAGATGAATAATAGAGAAAATAGCTTGCCAGAATCTGGAATGAATTTCTGTTAACTCTTAGGTCAAAGAAAGTGGAATATGCCTATGTTATGGCCTCATCATGTTTGGCTGCCTGAGATCGGGCATCCCTGTTCACCTGAGAGGAGCTGGGAATGTGTTTCGACCACCTCTCCAACCCCGTTCCCCACCTTGGCATCTAGCTGAATGACCAGGCTGCGTATCGAGCAAACCACTTCCTATTACCCTTGCCATTGATTACCAAGGGCCTGATGATAGAGATGACCAGAAATAAGCTCAGATTCCACTTTCTATATCAGAAGTGATCAAGAAGCAGATAAAAATGATCAGTTAGGTCTCTTTGCTGCAGCACTGTTTGTAATAGTGGAAAATGGAAAGTTTTCTTAGTTGTGGAATGGTAAAATAAATTTATCATAGCCATATGGTAGCATATAACATACACATTATAATCATGTCTTTGAAGTACACTAAGAACATAGAAAATATGCATAATATTAAGTGAAATAGGAGGACAAAAATTTAATATGGTACCATTTTTATTTAGAAACTTAAACATATCTGTGTATATACCAAATATTGGTGAATTGCTAAACATACCAAAATATTGACATCTTTGGACATTAGGCATAAACATGATTTTCATTGCCTACTTTTCTCCATTGGAATTTTTTATAATGAATAAATGATAAAAATAAAAAATAATAGTAGCTAATGCTTGTTCATTGCCTGCTTCTTGCCAGGCATAGTTCTAAATACTTCATATGTGTAAACTCTTTCCACTCTCACTGCAGATCTTTGAAGTAGGTACCAAAATTGCATCTACTTATCTTACACTTGGAGGTCCCTGAGACAGGAGTTGAGCAAATTACTCATTGGCATTTTGGCTCTGGAGTCTGACTGTAACCACTGTACACACTGTCTCCCCAGTTCCCTGATTTCACACCTGGAAATCAGGCTTAATGTGAATTCACATTGTAAAATGGTGGTTTCTTAATAACAGCTTTGGGACCAGGGTGGGTCCAACAGTACCAGGTGAGGAAGATAATGGGGGAAGGGAAAGCGAAAAACCTGAGAGAGAAACATTTTTCAAAGTAGTGCCCTCAGTTCTAGAGCCAAGTAATATACACAGTTGTTTTAAGGCAAAAAATAATTAGCTTAATTTAGGTTAGTTTTGTTTTGTGTGCTGCCTCTGCGAAGAGAATATAAGGAGCGAAGAGACTCATGTTAGTTCCATGGTTAGTCACACAAACACCTGTGGCGCTGGATGCTTTATTACACACTGGTAATGGTTCCTGAAGTGTGGGGTCCCTGTTTAAAGCTCTTCACCCTTGGGGTGACCCACAGGGGGCAGCTCTTCATCTCTACTGAGATCTTGGAGCCAAGATGGACCAGTGAGACTATGTCTCTCAACCTTCTAGCCCACTTCTGTTTGTAAAAACCTCTGGTTAAGCTGTTGCTCTCATGGTTTTACTTTGTTTATTGGCTATTTTGTGAGGTGAAACTCCAGATTAGCATTCAGGTCTCTCTGGCAAAACAGAGCCATGATACTATATATAATATATATCTATATATCATCTATAACTCTCTCTCTTTCTCTCTCTATATAGCCATAATATTTCTATCTATAGCATGTTATCTCTCTCTCTCGAGAAATTTATTATAGAAATTGGCTCACACAACTATGGAGGCCAAGGAGTCCCACTATGTTTTGTCTCCAAGATGGAAAAACCAGTGGAATAATTCAATCCTAGTCTGAAAGCCTGGAAATTGATGGGCTGATGATGTAAGTCTTGATCTGAGTCAGAGACCTGGAAAACCAGGAACTCCAGTGTCTCCTGAAGGCAGGAGAGGATGTATATTTCAGCTTAAGGAGAGACAGAAAATTCACCCTTCCTCTGCCTTCTTGTCTATTTGGGCCCTCAGCAGATTGAATGATGCTCGACCATATAGGTGGCAAAAAAGGCGAAGTTTGCCTTTCACATCCAAGTAATGATCCACTCTCAGGGTTCAAACCCATTCACTGTTCCTTCAGCAGTTAGTGGTGTAACTGGAAACATTTCTGTTATCATCCTGTGTCTGAAGATCTCACTCAGTCATGTGAAAGAGCTGCCCTATCATCTCTCTCCTTTACCACCCAGACCAATTCTAATTGCTTCAAGTGCTCATCCTGGGCTCTTTTAATGTCACCAGAACCTGATTAAACTTTTAGATGTTTCATTGCGGCTGTAGGCTCTTGTCAGTGCTAACCTGTTATGGTGCCCTTCGACGTACTTTTTCTTCAGTGTTTCAGTGAGCTGGGAGATCTTATTTAGCATTTATTAAATAGTAAATAGCTAATTACTCAAAGTAGCTATTTACATATTGAATTTATTTTTCTTGGCATCTTTAATGTCTGATTAACATTTTCTTCCTACAGCTGGAAGATACTTACACAGAATAAAACATTCCCTTATTTAATCTCAAGTGGAATATAGGATAAGTGTGATCATTTTAATTTGTGTCATTTATTAGCAGGAGAGAGGGATCATACAGGTGGGATGCTCCATCACATGCCAATTAGCAGGTGGCTTAGAGGGCGACAGGGAAAACACTTTTACCAAGGGGATTATAGAAGTCACAGAAGTAGAAGTTCAGCTGTGGGAAAAATAGAGGAAATGACATTGGGATGTCTGATTTTGGAGACTGGGGAGAGAGCTTAACGCAGTAATAATAACACTGTGCAGATATCCTAAGAGAATACTCAAAATAGAAAGTCTGACACCCTCTATGTAAAAATCACAATCTCTTTTCTAATCATATGAGAACCACACAAAGTTAGAGCTAAAGGAGTCTGTAGTGATCTGATGATCTAACGAACGTTTATTATGTAGATGTGGGAATGAGGCATAGTGGAGTATTGCTCAATGTACTGTAAGTCAATTACATGGACACATGTAAAGTCCAAGCCTGCTATCTCCCAGTGCATTGACATTTTAAGAAATATATAAGTTTTTTTTTTTTTTTTTTTACCTCCAACATGCTTTTCTCAGTTGGTCCTCTGATGGCCCGCATTAGGACATTGGGGCGTTTCATTACACTGCATTTATATCAGAGAAAGGTTCAACATATGTTTTTAAAAGAGGATCATGGCAGGCTAACAAACCGACATTAGGAAATACCAAAATAAAATCAGATCACAAAGCAGCCCATGGCTTCAGAATTTGGAAATATCTTTGTAGAAAGTGAAGTTAACCACAGAAAGGAGTATTGCTTTTGCTAGAGAGCAGCACTGCAGTTCACTGTTAACCTCTGACTTGTTGAGCTTCTTTTATTCTTTGAAGACAGAGATGCAATATATCTCTCTTTTCAACAAATACTAGAAATTCAGCAAATGTTTGTTTAATCACATGAACAAATTCAATTGTGAGATTCTTGGAAACAGGAAGTATGTCAGTCTTTTTGATTTCCAGAGTGCAGAATAAATTTTATTATTTTTAAAAATTTATTTATTTTTGGCCACACCCTTGGCATGTGGAAGTTCCTGGGTCAGGGATCGAATCCACACCATAGCAGCGACCCAAGCCACTGCAGTGACAATGCTGAATTCTTAACCCACTGTGCCACAAGAGAGCTCCCAGAATAAATTTTATTAACTGTTTGAGAAAATACTTTGGATTGACTGAACCCAGTATTCTACTGGAGGCTTTTGGAGACTCTAATCTCCTTCCCTGGATTGATGTATTTGGGGGTGATTTTCCTTGGTATGCTTGGGGGGGCTGATGCTTAAAAGTAGGTAGCTCCTACTGGATTCTCTGCCTTCACTCTCCACCCTTCTCAACCCTGTTCTCTGCAATGGAGGCTATTTCATATGAACTGCACAAAAAGTTCCCATGCTCTCTGGTTTCTGGTTGGGTTCAGTCAACGCAGAGCCATAATGAGAGCCTGAAGGGAGGCGATTTAGGCTTGGATATTTTTCTCTCTCGCTTCCTCCCTGAGGAGACACTTCACAGTTGTCTGTGTTCCTCAACCTAAGGTCTTAGGGTCTCGAGGTGGCCTTCTAATCATCAATTTCTCATTCTCTACCAATGACCCCTCACTTCATTGGGTCTGGTAATGAGAGTGGCTCTACTGTTATTTAGCAGGTTTTTGTGCTATTCCTTATAGTTTTCCTACATCCTGCCCACATATTTGTGAATAGTTCATCACGGTCTCTTCAGATTTCCCTAGTTTCAGTGTGCCAGCTGTCTCATCTTTGATTCAATGCCTAACAAATTAGTACCATGCTAAAACATAAGTGAAAAGTGTGAAGAGATGAAATCTTTGCCCTGCACTTGGCTCTGCTTTATTGCTCTCCGGAACAACCCTCTAAGTTGATCTTCTGGCTCCTCTCATATTAACCCCATCTTTAACCTTTGCATCTTGGCTTACCAGGTTTTTTCTATTACCCTCAACTCCCAGGTCCAGCATAAAGTTATCTTCTTCACCTGAATTCAGTCACATTTGGAATGATTTCACCTCCCTTCTGTGTGTTCCTGGAGGACATTGCCAGGATTCCTCAGGCCTTCTTCCAGCCTCTGAAGATAGCTTTCTGACAAATTACAGCTGCAGTAAGAATGAACAACTCATATGTCCTTTATTTACAACAGGAAAATTGTTGCAAGTGGGCTCGCCCTCTTCCATTTAGGAGAAAACCATTCCCTCCTGTACTGCATCAGCTGAAACGTCAATCAGCTCCCTGCCACTCAGGGTTGGTGTCTTGACATACATATTTTACAAGGTTACCGTCCCTTAGTCTAACAAAGCTGTAACTTTAACAGAATTCCTTAAGTTTGAGACCTCGGGGTATATAAAATTAAATGAGTTCTCTGATGTTATCAGTTCTATAAATCCAAGGTTTTGTTGTATTTACATAAATGAAGATTGATTAAAGTTTATCCTCCTTGTGCTCTATCCCCCAAATGGTATTATAAATTTTCTTCTTCTGGAGCTCTTAATGATCCAAAATATACTTTTTAAGGAGATCTACTGACGGTATTCTGAAATATAGAAATGCTATCCTAACTATAGTTTTTTTTTTTTCACAAAACGTATGGCTGCTGCTATTTGTAGATTTGTCTTGAAATCTGTGCATGTGAAATATTAAACAATAAATGATAAGACATGGCAGATAAAAATACTTATTTCTCTCTGCCTGCATGTCAGGAGAGAGGACTTGCTTAGGAAATATTCATGAGAAAGTGAAAGACTTGGTGAAGCAGGGCTAAGATGCTCCTTAATGTCAAGTCAGAATCAATAATAGCATTAAGACTTTATCCTATGGGGATGGAGTATAAGAATTGGGCACTGTCCAGTATAGCTTTCAGAGGGGAATGAATGGGGGAGGGATTGATGAGGACTCGTCAATAAAGCATATGAGTGAGTTTGAGTCCAGTGCTAGTAATTGCTAGACACCTGAGAATGGATCTCTGACAGATATCAAGATAGAGTTCTCACTGAAGAGTACATAGTGTCATAATTGCCCTCTAAGAGCTTATCTAATTCAGAAAGTATCCCTTGGTTCATTGACTTGAGAGAAGTGTCCTCGCAAGAACAGGTTGAGTAAATTTCAGGGTTCCACTAAACTACCCCATCATCTGAAAGTCTCCAAGGCATTAAAAATGCCCCTAAAATGGCTTCCTGAAATTCATCATAGCTTGAAACTATTTTTACCTCAGAGGCTTCTGAGCATTATTTGGGGGAAGAAGGAAACACCTTCTTGATCTAGGAAAAGGTATCAGAATAGGTGAGGAGTTGCTGCAAAGAATTCATAAGAAAAAGGATTGGTTTGCTGTGTCTCATCATGACAATCAGTTGGAGAATTGGAAAGTATGAGAGCCACAGGAACAGGTTGATAGCAGTGTCGCTATTAGCATCTTGAATTAGGACCCAAGCATCCAGTTGACTTTGTAGTATATCCTTAATTAAAAGAAAGCAATAAGATACCGTCTTATTAGCAGCCATCTATAATTCTGAAAGACTCTCACCACTAAACCCCCATAAGTTCTCATCCCCATATTCCTAGGTCCCATTGGTTCTCCTCCATAAATCCCCTCCTGACAAGCCTTACCCACTGTACCCATTTCATAGACTCTGACACTTATTTTCCTATCTTGTGTATTTAGATAACTTACAGTTAGATTAAAATCTCATGAAATGAGGGGCAGAATTTCTCAGCCTTCTTTAATTCTCCGACATTAGCTTTAATTCTGCTTTATAATAGTATGTTTTTAAAAAATACCCTAGTGGCAGACTGATAAATACCCAGGTTGTTAGGCTGATCCTGACATTGCCATCATACTTAGGATAGACTCAGCTAGTGAAGTCAGGCCATTTTGGCTGTTAATGTGGCTTCATTTTCTTTTTGTCAATTGTTGATATTGTGTTAGGCATTTGACCTTAGAGAGACACTGGAAACATGCTGTACATGTATTTAGTTTTTCAGGTGTTCTGTAATCTATTATTTCACCTATGTATATATTGAATTATTGATCAAAGATGGGTACTTTCCTAAGAGGGCCTCCTCTGTGAATGAATGCTGAATGGATAAATGCAGGAAAGATTGAATGGATCATTGAATATATGACCTTGTATCCCTCAAACTTTTCTAATCTTCGGAACAGAGTCTTCTACACTGTAGGCTGAGCTTCATGCCAGATTGTTATCTAGGACAGAGAATAAAAGGAATCATGTTAGGAGATCTAGCTTAACATCAGGCTAGTCCTTCTGTTGGTCATAATCTGAACTGGTAGCTCTGTTTTTCAGTTATTCCTATCTCTGTGGTGAAGCCTCTATTCTGTGTTTTGTCCCCAACTGGATTTTCTATCTCTGAACTCAAGGATCCTCTTGACTGGACCTCTGGTTCTTGATGTTATGATTCCTAGTGTCATATTTTCCCAGTAAATGAGGTTAGGTTTAATCCTAAAGCCACTGAGAAAATTTGTATCTAATTGTGTTAATCTTCAGTTGAAGCCAACTGCTGTCTGGGTAAATTTCCAGCTTCTTAGCATCACATACACAAGTGCCCATGATCCAGCTGATGCCAATTTGTCTCCTTCTTTTCTTGATGCTTCTCCCAGCAGAGGCTCCATTACTTCTAGAATGTCACATGTTCCTTCACCTTTGGTTCCTCCTTAGTTTTCTCTTTCCTATTCCCTTGGTTAACTTTTACTCTTTAGATTTCAGCTTAGATGTTACTTCCTCTGCTAAACTCTCTGATATATTCCCAAGGTACCACACTCTTGCCTTATCAAACATAAGATCACACTGGATCTGAATATCTTATTCTATTTCTATATTCCCATTAGATGCTAGGTTTCATGACAGCTAAGACCACAACAGTCTTCTGCCCCATTTCATCCCCAATGGCCAATATCCTTTTATTTAATTTATTTTATTTATATTTTTAAATTTTTTTGTCTTTTTTATGGCTGCACGTAAGGCAAGTTTCCAGGCTAAGGGTTGAATTGGAGCTGCAACTGCTGGCCTATGCCACAGCCACAGCAACATGGGATCCTTAACTCACCGAGTAAGGCCAAGGATCAAACCCACATCCTCATGGATCCTAGTCAGGTTCGTTGCTGCTGAGCCATGATGGGAACTCCTAAATATCCTTTTAAATGAGAATGAATATATGAAAGAACAGATGGATATCAATATCTCCAACTTAGATCTCTGATTATATCTTTGATTCCTGAGACAATATAGACTCCAGCTGTGATCAAAAAGAGGAAATATATCTGGTTTTCTTTGTAGACTTTTGTCTCTCTCATGCACACACATGCACATGCACACACACAAATTAGAGACTGAGAAATGGATAGGAGTGGGTGTCAAGACCTCAAGAAAAGGCTTACCTTAATTAATGGAACGTATATTTTCTATAAATGTTCTTAGTAAAATGAATTGTTACTAAGCTAAACTAGATAAAGCTACTTAAGATCAAGGGTCATTTGACAGATCCATATAACGTGTTGATTCCCACCTAAGCTCAAGTGTCATCTTATTTGCTTGTTTTCTCAATGTGCGAAAAGCACTTAGAAAATTCATAGCTTTTCAAATGACAAAGAATCCCCTAGTTTGGGAAGATTTTCAGATCCATAAATTACAGAGCCCTGATTCTTTAATGAAACAAAAATCTATTTTCTTTGACTTGCAAATTTGGAACTTTGCAAAATGGATTTTCATAAAGGGATTATTCATGCCTTGGAAAGCTTGTCGAATGAGTTGACAGAGATGGTAGTGTTGAAGATAAAGTAGACATGAGGACCAAGCAGGTTCCCATGAGCCTCTGGGTCTTCTGAAACCACTGCAGAAAGCAGAAGCTTAGATGAGCCAAACCAGTAATTCTTCCAGTTTTTATTTGGCTCTGGAACATATAGTTTTTGAAAACAGTCTGTTGTGACATCTTAAGTATTCACAATGTGTCAAGGCCTTGCATTTGTGGAAAGGGGTGTGGGTTCTACAATGAAAGAGAACCATTTCAGAAGACTGCCCTGTAAACAATGCAAAGTCACTATTGTTGGCAAGAAGCAGCAAGAGTCTGAAACAGATGCTGCTCTGCATATGGCTGCCTTCTCAGCTTTCAAGAAAACAGGTTACTGAAACCCACCTACCTGTCCTCCATCAGCTGGTGTGTACAGTACACATAAGCTGTTGAGAGGAAAACAGAATATCCTGAAGCAGAAATAAATTGACGCTTTGTTCTTTGGGATGTTATATAACTTTCACTTCCAGGATGATAGAAACATCATGTTCCCCAAACACTTCTCACTTTGAAATATGTACCCGGCTAAGCTGAGGCCCTTGGGGCTCTGGGTTTCCTTTTTGACTTGTCATTCTGTTTCGTCATTATGTAAAGTGCTAACTTAGGAGCTTGGACCTCTGAAACATGGGGGTAAAGGTAGCTGTTGAAGTAATCAATCGGGTTGAAAGCTATTTCCCTTTCCCTCCTCCACCTTGGCTCTGAACTAAACTCCTAGGGTTAAAAGAGGGAGTTGTCCCCATCAAGGACCATGACCCTGGGACCCCTTTTCTTTGTCAGTTGACATCTTTCCCTACTCTGCTCACTCTGTACATTTTTCCTCCTGAAAGTAATTCAGGTCCAAAAAATGTGAAGGAAATTTATGATTCCATCTGTATACAATTGAGGTTACTTAAACATAGAATTTTTGTATTAACCAACACTAATAGTTTGGGTTTAAAGTATTAAATTTTTTCTTTCTATTTTCAGTTCTTTTAATCTTGAGACCCTTTTCTTAAATTCCAATTCCTGCAGGGAAAGGTCAAGTCAGTTTAATGTATGTTCTCTCTCAACTACTTTTAATCCCATTTTAGTTTCTGGAGGAATACAATGATGTCCTATTTAGGTACCACAAAATTTGGACCTTCTCCAGACAAACCTCACTTCTGATATCAGTTGCAAATTTAGGAATAATTGAGATCGCATGCAGCTTCAATAATTTGCTAGAAGGATTCACAGGGCTCACTTAGGACTGTGTTTTATTACAGCAGAAGGATTCAGATTATAATCAGCCAAAGGAAAAGGGGCACAGGACAGGGCCTGGGGAAAGTTGCAAGCAAGGAGCTTTCAGTTACTCTCTCTTAGTGAAGTTGTATGGACTGTGTTTACTTATCTCAGAAACGAAGTGTGATGATACACAGTATTGTAAACCAGGTGAGTTCACTCTAGCCTCAGCGTCCAAAGTATTGCTGGGGCCCAGTCATGTAGACATGCTTGACCACCAGTGTGTCTGACCTTAGACTCCAGCCCCTTCAAAGGTTGAACTGATACTGTAAACCACATTTTTAGCACAGATTATCTGGCATGTCCCAAGTGTGTAAACAGACCCTCTTATCAGGCAGGACATTCAAGAGGCCTAGAGATTACCTCATCAACGCAAAAGCCAAACCTGTCTTTGGCCAAGATTAATCCTTTGCTGCGTAGGTACCTTATGCCTCCAGTTAAAAATGTTTTTGGTCTTTTCCAACTGTTAGAATTGTTGTTGTTGTTGTTTTTATTTATTTTTTTAGCCAGTAGAAGCTTTTTTAGTTTGAGATAAATGAGGGGTTTGGGTCTCCTTCATGACAACCTTGCCACTGGCAGTATGTTTCAGAAGACAAATCTCAGGCTGAATTGTGTCATACGTACAAACACTTAGAAGGAAGGCAAGAAATAAATTTTAAAAAGATCACAAATGTATTTTTAAATTTAGTAAAATCTTTGCTCTCTGTCTCTTTAAAAAGGCTCATTTGAGGCAGATATGAAAGTGTTCTTAGCTTCATGATTCAGCTAAGTAGTTAGGTGACAGAATCATTTTAAGTCTGAAAACAAAACCTGTCCTAGGCTCAGGGTACCTTTTCTGAAGGTTGTAGGTTGCTATTAACTTCAGATTCTTATACTCTGTCCAGCAAATGCAAAAGATATATGATGTATGATATATGATATTCTTCCAATCTGCAACTCATTTTACTAGTGTAAAATCATGCCTTATGCTAATTATAAAACCCTTCCCAATGGTAAAACCTTCATGAGAGTTGAAACTGGTAAATCCCTGGAGTGTCGATTCTTGATTATTCTTTCAGATGCTAACTAAACACTGCATAGTATGTATGCTAATTAGAATACATCAAATGTTAACTAATTGCCCCTAGGATATATACAAATGGTAACCTGTGACTATAACACATTATCTATGCCAAAATATTTTAAAGTACACGAGACAATATAAAAGGCCCTTCTAGAAAAGGCTGTTCCTTTAGCTCCTCTGACTTCAAAGGCTGACCTAAATCCTTTAACTTTCTTTCTTTTTTTTCAGTCTGCCAATTTTGTCATAAGACCCCTTGGCTTTTCACATCTCCTTTCTCTCATTATCACTGCACTGGCCCAATTTGAGTTTCTCCTGCACAGGTCCTAGGACATATTCGCAGGTAAGAAAGTATCATTCATTCTGGTAAATTCTGTGGGTCGTTCTCAAAACTTTAATTAAAGCATCCCACATTTATAGCTTCTCTAGTCATTGAGCAGTTTTCTTTTTTTTTTTTGTAAATAAAATCCTACTTTTTGTCAACAAACTTTTTTCTCTTTCTTCTTTCTTTTTCTTTCTCTTTCTCTCCTCCCTCCCTTTCCTTCCTTCCTTCCTTCCATCTTTCTTTCAAGGAGAGTGGTTCTGAAAGAGCAGTCCATAGAATCCTGGTGGTCCCCAGGACATATTCAGAGGGTCTGCATGAGCAAAACTATCTTCATAATAACTAGGATGTTATTTGCCTTTTATATGGTTTTGGCATTGTAATGATGGTACAAAAGCAGCGGTAGGTAAAACTTCTAGCATCTTAATAAGGTAATGGCACCAAACTGAAGAGTGGTCACTCTAGTATTTCTAGTTTAAAAAAAAAAAAAAAAAGCCAGATTCACTTAAAAAATTGTCTTTAATTAAGCAATGCAATTTATTAATTTTATTAAACCTTGGCTCTTGAGTAAACATCTTTTTAGTATCTCATGTGACAAAATGGGAGATATAAATATGAAGGCTGTTATGAGGTTGAGTTGTGAGCTGGCCTACTGGCTTTTTCATAGAATACCATTTTTCCTTAAAAGGCTACTGATGCACAAACTGTGATTGTTCAGACTTGTGTATTTGACAGACATTTCCTTTAAGATATCAGTTCAAGAAAACAAACTACCGTGTTTGTTGCCAAGGATAAAATTGGAAATTTCAGGTAAAAATTTATATTTTTGAAAACTTTACCCTGAGTTTGAACACTTCTTGTTTCTTAACGATTTTTCTGATGAGCTCACTGGTGATACAAAGGCGACTTTTTGATGTTGTGTGGACGTTTGGAAGATCAGTATAACTCAGTAAACCAGGATTTTCTTAAAAAGTATCAATATATAATATCACAGAATTACATGTGGTAAGAGAATCATTCAGTGTGCAAGACAGACCAATTGATTTTAATGTAATAGAGTAAAAATATTTACTTAGACAATTTAAGTTTCCAAATTATAACTAAACTTTAAAACCTTCCACTTATTGAGTCTTGGTTTAGTTTCAAAAAAAAATTCACAAACTGAAAAGAGCTATAAAAATACTTCTCCTTTTTTCAAGTACATATCTATATGAAGTCAGATATTTTTCATATACTTCAGCAAGAGTAACATTTCAACATATTGAATACAGACACTTACATGAAAATTCAGCTGCTTCGCTTAAGCCAAACATTAAAAATACTTGTGAAAATGCAAAACATTGCCATTCTTTTCACAATTCTTTTCCTTGGGAAATGTGATTATTTTTTATAAAAAGGTATCATTTTCTTTGAAAAGTAATGGATTTATCATCACTCATTTTAAAATAAATAAATATTTTTGAATTTTTAAAAAATGTCTAATATATGAAAAAGTGACAAAGACAACTCCTATAAGTAAAAGTCTTTGGGGCCTAGATAAGATTTAGGCATGTAAGGGTATTCTGAAACCAAAATTTTAACAACACAGTTTTGGAGAAAGGAAAGTGTTAGTGGCACTTTGTCACACAACCCTTAAGAGTAGAGAGTGGTCAGATTTCTTACAAGTTGACTATGATTTTATGGATTGAGCCTCAATATACCCTGAAGAGAAATAGCAGAGAAGAATGATTGAACAGCGTAGAGATCTTGAAGATTTTAAAAAATGTATTGTTTTAGTCTTACATATTGCAATTTTGGAAGGAAAGAATTTAGTGTTACTGATAAAAAGATTTCTTCCAAAGTGTATACAAATTTGAATCCCATTTACAGTCTACTAACTCCCATTTAGAGTTAACTAGTATGGGTGTTACAGTATTTTTTCCTACTCCTGAACATAAGACCCAGCATCCAATACCTATCTGTTGAGTATTTATGACAGTGTGTTTGTTTTACCTTGACTTTTGTTTTACTTTTTAATGCAGAATATTAGTTACTTTATAATTAAGCATTAATTAAAGTAACTGATACATTTGATAAATGTCTGTGCTCATCACCTTCATTGTCACTTAGGGTTCAAATTTCTTCTTTTTTATTGAAGTGTAATTGACATATAGCACTATACTAGTTTCAGGTATACAACATAGTGATTCAATATTTGTGTATATTACAAAACGATAACCAAAATAAGCCTAGTTAACATCCATCATATATAGTTACAGTTTTTTTCCATGGGATGAGGACTGTTAAAATATACTCTCTTAGCAATTTTCAAATGTGTGATACAATATTATTAACTGCATTACACCCCTGCGACTGATGTATTTTATAACGAGAAGTTTGTACTTTTTGATCTTCTTCCTTCATTAGATTTCTTCTTGATGGGGTGTATCATTTAATAATTCTTTCAGACAGATTTGATTGTGGATGATAAATTCTCTACATCTTTGTGTGCTTCACCAGTGAGTGATAATTTAGTATATATTTTGTTTTCACAGTTTCGCTTCTTGTGTTACCACCTATCTCTGTTTTTGCTGATGAGAGATCTATTTCCTTGTAGGCAATCTATTTTCTCTTGGATCTAAATGTAGGCAAACTAAACACAGTAGCAGAATTTTTAAAAAGATTGACTTGGGGTGGATAATACTTCCACATCCTATTGTGCAGACAAATTTTAATTTTGCTTCTGAATTAGTGTTACATCCCTGGCCTATCACTGTTCCCAACCCATAAGAGATACTGTTTGTTGGTTTTTGTTGTATTTTTTAGTAAAGAATGAATGGATGAATGAGTGAAACTTGCCAACTGCATGGACAACTGTTATAAAATTCAAACTTCTTGAGGAGATGTTTCTGAAGAATGTTAATTTGAGAGTCTAGACTAAAGCTTTGTTGATCACAGAGACAAACTCAGAGTCAGTTTGGTGGTTAGGACTGGTAGAAATCATGTCCCATTCTATTTTGCAAGGACTCAGCCATCCTTGCTAAATTTTGCTTGAAGTGAGCTTCTGACCTACAGGGGTCAGAAGTGGTGTGATGATAGAGGCCACTATACACTGTGCCTAGGAGTGAAGTGCTCAGGAGTATTTCAGGACTTCAAGTCGAGGCTTGAGTGAAAAGCAAGAAGTGCGGAACAGAAGAAAGATCAGAACTCTTCAGTCAATGAAACACAAATTGATGTGAGGGAAAAGATCTTAACCAAAACAAAAGTGCATGATGTGCAGGCAGGTCACCTGGTTCACCTGCAATGTCAGCTCAGATACTGTGGCAAACTTAACTGTGATACCCTGATGATCTGCAAACTGTGTTTACGTTTGGAAAAAAATATTCCTAATGTCATTTCCCTAAAAATATATTTGTGTGTAGGTAGTCAAAACTGGATGCTAGTGAAATCCTATTATATGATTCTGCTTGTTGGTCTCACACCTTCATTCTGGTAACCTGCTCTGGGTACTTTGTGGGGAATAGTGTTTGTATTAACAACTATTTTTAAAATAAGTTTTTATTTTTTGGCTATGCCCATGGCATATGGAAGTTCCTGGGCCAAGGGATTGAACCTGCACCATAGCAACAACTGGAGCTGCTGCAGTGACAGCATTGGATCTTAACCCACTGAGCCATAAGAGAACTCCTAAATTATCTTTTAGCCACTGGAGATGTATAGGCTATTATATCTACTGCTTAAATCTCACACTCACACACCCCTAAGCAGATGTCCCCACAAACATTTATACACAATCATATAGTCACCTAAGTTGTTAAGGAAAAGTCTAGGGACGTTTGTTGTCACATGTGGAAACCTAAAGCAAAATCTTTGAGGTCAAGGAATTGAAAGTTTGTCTATCCCCTCTCCCCAAATGGTTAATCAAGTTGAGAGACATGTAGAAGAATACCCTTCCTCCCTTTCCTCTCAATCCAGGTTAAGTGCTGTGCTGTCACCTTCTTGGCTTCGGTGTGACTAAATCCTACTACACTCCTTGCCCGTTTTGTTTATCTCCGCTTTCCCCTGTTGTCAAGCTCCTTTTCTTCACGCCATTGTTGCCGACAGGGTGTCATTCCTTTATAGTGTTTAAGTCTATAATGTCTTTGACCCTACTCTCTTTCTCTCAGTTCTAGGGTCGAAATTTTGTTCTGGTCTGGAGGTAGTAATGTACATTTGCCTTTAAATCCCTGTGGGAAAACCCTGGTTTCTTTTGGAAGCTGGCTGACCCAGCTCCCAGCTCATACTTGCTCCCAGCTGCCACATATCATGAGCCTGCTGTGCTAAAACACATTATAATGGCAGACACTGACAGTTTTACATAATCCAAAAAGTCAGGAAAGCTGGATCAAGGGAAAAGTTTACCCTGTGAAAGTCAAGCTAAAGAAAAGGTAAGAAGAATTCAGTTCTTTATTAGCATCTTTGAGTTCTCCATCTTTAGCTAAGCAAGCAGCCTTTGTGAGGTCTGAGCCAGAGTACTAGATGCTGTGCTCTCAATTGTTGGCAGTAGGATTTAAATTTATAGGTAGTATTTAAACATTCAGAATAATAGTTGTATTTCTCCGAAACTGGACTCTGATTGCTAAGTTAGTTTAAAATCCCAATAAGGGCATTTTTCTCTCTCAAATATTCTGTCCTTTTCTTCTTCTAGGACAGTGAATGAACAGGGAGTGAGAAGTTCCAAGGCAACAAGGAGGAAATATATGCTTTGTAGCTTTCCCTGCTCCTTAAGTCCTTATTGGCCTCTGCTGAGATACCTTCTCTCTCAGTGGCTGTGGTTATCAGCTGTCTCCAATGCATCTCAGTTGATGGAGCAAGTTGTTACTCCTGCCCAGTCCACCACCACTGCTGCTGGCTGCTGGACCACCCGCTAACCAGGTAGGTGTCCTGTCTCAGTTTTCACGTACTCTTTGAAACTTAATGATGTTATCTGCCTTGGTCCTGGATTTAAATGAGCATCCTGCATCCTTTGTGGTAAGAGCCTCCCGTCCTTTGCTATGGCAAATGACTGGCAGGAAATCATAACTCCGTAGACCAACACCTTAATTTTAAGAACTCTAAGTTCCTGATAGCCTTGTTGGTTCAGTGTAAGTTTAAATATTTAGTTTTCCATTGAAATGTGTTTTAGTTGCTTATGATTTGGTAATTTACTTATTTTTAAATAATGGAAATAATATTCAGGGCCCTGACATATGGCTAGAAGAAAAATTAATTTCTGATAAACTTGGTCCTTGCAATAAGTCAGTTCTCACATAACCAGTTGTATAAAATGATTTATCTCGGTGCCGATGAAACAAAAAAGGAGATGTGGTTCAAGTAAGTAGAGCAGATATTGGTGAAGAGAATTAGACTTTTTAGAAGTTAAACATCTGTGTGATGTCCTCAAAACCTGCAAAGTATAGGGTTTCATAACATCTCCTTTTTTCAGATACCCCAGTAAACTGCAGAAACAGCGATCTCTTTTGATTTGATAAGGTTGGTCTTTGATCTTAACAGTATTTTGGAAGGATGTAAGGTGAATTGGGGAGAAATTAAAGCATACGCTGAGAGAACTGTCTTCAATAATCATAAACTACTCTAAATGTATGCATATGCATATGTTAGCTTTTCTTGGAAATGAAGTACTGTTGTTTCTTTCCTTGGTGGAGGACAGATAAATAGGAAATGTACTTGAAGTCATGGAAGTTTACACTTGTGGATCTAGGGGTAAATTTCTATTTCTAAGTAGGAACATTTCATTACGATCGGAAAATTATAAAGCGAGAGCCAATGCAGAACTAGACTTGTGGCTGTAAGTAGCATTTATGCCACAACATATAGTTTATAAAACTACTTCATTTCATCCTCACAATATTTGGGGGAAGAGTTATGCTCTTCCTAATTTACTAGTGAAATCAGGTATTAAATTACTTTCAACAGGTAAATCAACTATGAACTAAACTGGGATTTGCTTTTTCTTCTTTCTTTCTTTTTTTTTTTTTTTTTTTTGGCTTTTTAGGGCCACTCCTAAGGCGTATGGAGGTTCCCAGACTAGGTGTCCAATCAGAGCTACAGCTGCCAGCCTACGCCACAGCCACAGCAACTCGGGATCCGAGCCGCTTCTGCCACCTACGCCATAGCTCACGGCAATGCCAGATCCTTAATGTGTTGAGCAAGGCCAGAGATTGAACCCAAAACCTCATGGTTGCTAGTCAGATTCCTTTCTGCTGTGTCATGATGGGAACTCCTGGATTTGCATTTTATAATAATTATTTGGCAAATCAATTCCCTAATAAAATATCTTCAGGTGCATTTGTGTACATTCTTTTATCCAGAATTTTAAGAACACTGAAATAATGTCATCTCTGTAATAGTTTAGTTATTAACTCAGATTCATTTGCTTTAACTTTTTATCAGGAAACTTTTAAATCTTTAGGAAAGTAAAGAGAATAGTATAATGAACACCCATGCATGCATTAGGTAAATTTAATAGTGTAACTTTAACCATATTTGCTTTAAATTTTTTTTTGCTGAAATATTTGAAATAAATTATAGGCTATGATTTTTCATCCCTAAATACTGTAGAAGGTTTTTCTCCTCAAATAAAGACATTTTCCTATTTAACCACTTATTTAACCATTGTATTATTACTCCTAAGCCCTTAATATTAACTAATAATCCCATCCATATTCAAATTTCCCCCATTAGACTTTAGGTGCATTTTAATATTAGTGTGTTCAAAGTGGGATCCAGTTAAGATCCACACACTACCTTTGGTTGGTGTCTCTTAATAGCTTTTCATTGGGAACTGAATGTCCCCACCTCGTCCATGTACACCCTGTGCCTTATACCTGTCGAGTAAACCCAGATGGTTATCCTAGAGAAAGTTCTCCCATCTAGATTTCTCAAACTGCTTCCTTGTTTAACTTGGTCCTCTCATAGCTGCTGTTTCTGTTAATTGGAAATTAGATCTACAAGTTATATGAGATCTACAATTCCTACAGTTAGAAAGCCTCTTTCAGGGGTGAGGCACAGACAACCTGAGTCTGGTTGACTCACCACTGGTAATTCTCATATTGATTACTGGGTGAAGGTGAACTTGATTTACTTCTAAAGTACTCTTTTTTTTTTTTTTGGCAGTATTTTTCACACTTTATAATCTCAATTCTGGATGCTTTTTTTTTTTTGTCTTTTTGTCTTTTTCCAGGGCTGCACCTGCAGCATATGGAGTTTCCCAGGCTAGGGGTCCAATCTGAGCTGTAGCCACCAGCCTACGCCAGAGCCACAGCAACACCAGATCCAAGCTGCGTCTGCGACCTACACCACAGCTCATGGCAATGCCGGATCCTTAACCCACTGATCGAGGCCGTGTATCGAACCGGCAACCTCATGGTTCCTATTTGGCTTCGTTAACCACTGAGCCATGACGGGAACTCCTCAATTCTGGATTCTAACTTGGACATGTATACTGATGGAGTTTTAGAAGTCAGCTTTTACTTTAGGATATTGTTCAGGTTCTGTAGAGTATGGAGTGCAGGTATTCAGTGAATATGAAAAGATGACGCTTTGGACAGTGCGTTCAATATATTTTTTAAATTAAAGTTATTATTATTATTTTTTTGCTAATGAGATAGTATTAATTAAATAAGAAACAACCACATCTAGAGTACTGCCTTTGATTCATTTTTCCCCCTCTGTGAGCTTCAGTATTTTTGTCTAAACATATTCCCTGAGCAGCTGTGTATGTGAGCAGCTTAGCTTACCAACACTTTAGAGATCATAAGAGCAAATTCAAAGAGTAAAGGTTTCTGGGAGTTCTTGTTGTGGCTTAGCAGTAGCACGCCCAACTGGTGTACATGAGGACACAGGTTCTATCCCTGGCCTTGCTCAGTGGTTTAAGGATCCAGCATTGCCATGAGCTGTGGTGTAGGTCACAGACGTGGCTCAGATTCCATTCTGCTATGGCTGTGGCATGGGCAGCTGTAGCTCCAATTTGATCCCTAGCCTGGGAACTTCCATATGCTGCATGTGTGGCCTTAAAAAGCACACACAAAAAAAACCCCAAAGCAAACAAAAAAACAAAAAGATTAGAGGTTTCTGTCCTCTTCTTGACTCTTCAGTGTAGACAAACACACACATACACATGCAGAGAAAAAGAGAAACGCAAAATAAATGTAACTCATTTACCCAGTTTTTCATATAACATTGATTATTAGGACAGAAATCACTATCAGTGTGTAAATGTGTACATCTCTCTGTGTGTGTAAGCATGTATGTACATTTCCAAAAGCTAATTTGAATCTAAGATGAGCCTTGCAGGTGATTGGATTTTAGAATCAAGTGAATGTGTGAGTAAACCTGATTTAGATCAGATGTGTAAAGAAAAAAAATCTCTTCTATATTATGATTATTACATTCTTTTATATATAGTGGTCTTGATGTGTTAATAATTTTTAAAGTAATTTTGTTTTCACTGAGAGTAGCACTTTTAAAGCTCTTTGGTGTAGAGACATGTGGCCTGGCTTCACTGATCTGCAAACAACACCCCCTCTGAGTACTATTATCATCCAGACGGTTTTCTTACTGAGCAGTTATGAAGGTTTATGACCAAGTTATAAACAAGAGAAGGGAGCATGTTAATGAGGTCAACACTGTTTCTGTTATGTCTTTGACTTATTAAACAGTCCCCCAAAGGGAATACCTTTTTCAAATGGGCTAAACAAAGAGATAAACTTTTACTAGCTGAAGACTTAAACTGCAACTGTACTTAATGATGTGGAGCTGATCTAAATTTACATGGAACCATACAATGATACCAATGTCAAAGCAACTATTATAGAAACCTTATTTACACATTTGTAGTCATTATCTATAACTGTTTCTTTGTCTCAGTCAACTTGGGCTGCAGTAACAAAAATTCCATAGGCTGCTGAGTGAGACAACAGAAATTTATTTTCTCCCAGTTCTGAAAGCTGGATCAACATGCCAGCCAATTCGATTTCTGATGAGTGCTCCATTCCTGGATTGCAGGTGGTCTTCTTGCTGTGTCCTCCCATGGCAGGGAGAGAGAGCAGGCAGGCTCCCTGCTCTGTCTTCTTATAAGAGCCTAATCCCATAACACATCTAACCCTAATTACTTCCTGAAAACTCCACATGTACACACTTTGAAGGTTACATCTTCAACACATGAATTTTGGAAGGATACAATCCTTCAGTCCATAGCAATGTTCATACAGGGATTAAGTGGATGGGAGGAAAGAAATATATCTGTTTTGTTATATTGATTGGTTCACAAATCAGCTTCTGGAGATTTAGGTTGTATGGGCTTTATTCTCCAGTATCAGAGGAGATACTTTGCTCATGGTCCAGTGATACTATACTGAATGAAAATATGTATATCACCACTGAGTTAAAGGCAGACATTATAGAAAAATTCAAATATTGAGTGTATGGTTGATTGTCTATGTAGATTAGCTCATTTTAGCACAATGGCTAAGAGCATGATGGTTGCAGTTTTGTGTCAATGTTTCAATGCTTTATCAATTTGCAATTACTGTCTTAGCCCAGGATTTGTATGGCTTTTGATAAGGAAGTCACCAGCTTGCAGTTGGGTGGGGTGGGTAACCAGACAGCTGCTCATGCATACCAATGAAGGCTTTGTCAATGCAAATTTGGAGAGCCCTTTAAAAAATTTAGCCCTAAGTGTCTACTTTGAGCCTTGGTGTGATATGTGATAGGAGACCACTTAACTAGCAAGTTTACCTCTAATTTTAGCTTCACCTGAATTAAAGCTGGCGTGATACTGCATACTGCTTCAGACATTAGCAACTTTAAAGTGAAGAGAGAACCTGAAATTAAATGCAGTCCAAGGGAAGAATCACAAGAATGTCACTGGTGGTTTTGTGTTGTTTTCAAAATTTCAGGAAATCTCTAATGAATATTAGGATAAAAGAGATAATTTGCTTCTTCACAGGGATACATTTTTAATGTCATTTATTTCCTACTTTGGCAGCTTAAGACAATCTGCTTACATACAAAGGAGGCAAAACAAAACATGCTGTTTGGGGAATTGATTCTCCAGCAAACCCCCTCTTGAAGCAGCCAGGGTCCCCAGTAAAAAAGGGTGCTTTACATCTCCTGCTAACTCCTCAAATATCTGACCATTGGACTGATGAAATGTTCTAGCAACCAAGACAGCTGACAGATCATTGCCCCATTTTATTTTGGATTTGTGGCCGGCCCAGGGGCGTAAACGTTGTTTTTTGTGTGAGGGGAGAGAAAGTACACATTTTCCATAATTCTCTCCTAGATATTGAAGCGACCACCCCATACATTAGCTTAGTATTATTGCTTCCCCTGTGTAAGACAGGTGTCCCTGATTTCATCTCCAGTCATAGTAGTGTGGTACTTAAGTGCCAATGAAGTGAACTGAGGCCATCTGATCTCAGTGACTGTAGGTGACACAGGGTGATGGCAGATGGAAAAGGGGACAGTTACAATTGGGACAATAGTCACAAAAACCAAAAGAGAAAATATCCTGTAATTGGAGAGGGCTAACCATCAGGAATTTATGGTATTAATTAATTAATCAAATATTCATTTTGTACTGGGAAGTATTATAAGATTTAAGGACACAAAAGTGTTAAGGCATTATCTTTACCTTAGGTGATCAATAGGCAGACAAATAAAGGTATTATATACACTGTGGTATGTTTGTACCATTTACAAGGGAGAATCCTAGCAGTGAGCTAGGCCCCTTATGGGGGAAGTCGGGAAAGGCTTCAAAGGATAAGCAGAAAGTGAAGTTTGGGAAAAAAATCACCAAAAACATCACAGGGTAGTATACAGTAAATAAAAATGAAGAAACCAAATACCTACTTAATAGAGGTTTAGAGAGGTTTAGAGAAGGGAAAAGTAACTTCTGTTTTAAGTAAAAAGGAAAAATAAGGTAAAAGGTGGGGAATGGAACTGGCCTTGACTAATTTTTTTTGTATGTAGTTTGAAGGTGGAAGAGTTGTTAAATCTGAACTAAGCTAATGCTACCTCCGTCCCTTCTTGTGCATGCAGTCTTTGGGGGACCAGGCCTAGTGACTCTAGGATAATTGGGGCAACAGAAAATTGTAACCTTCATGATGTAATTGGAGATGGGAAGACAGGGGTAAATCAGCCCCAGCTGGGCTTGTGATTACCATTGGGTTTCCCAGTATTTTGTGTGTGTGTGTGTGTGTATGTGCTTAGACAGTAATATACTTTTCTAGAAATACATATGGAGTTAGCTTATTTTCCACTACAATATAGCTCTCTCTGAAACAACATGAAGTAGAACTTATATAGCAAAACAATAGTATGGTACTAGGGAAGAAAAAGAAATGTGAAATTTATTTCATTTAAACAAATTCAAGGGAGGCAATGTCAGGTTGCCTTTGAACTTGATTCCATAGCTCTTATACCATTCCCAAGAAATCCTGAGTAAATGCCTTTGGACTTCTGAATCAATTGCTTCCCCTCTGAGTTGTAATTAAAATATTCTTACCACCGTGTAAAGAAGGGATTCTTGGTTGGGTAGACTAAGTGGTCTTACTGATCACTGAATAACTTAGTCCTTAGTTGGATCTGAGCTTGGGGTTAGGTTTGCCAGCTTTCTTCAAGATATCTATTTCCAGTTGAGGACATTCATGATTAGGCAAACAGCTGCTCACTCAGGCAAGCCTCAAAGAGTAATGCCTGAATGTGGGTCTGTGTATCTTCTGGATATGTGTAGCTTTTTTTGGGAACAAAAACCCCAAACCAAAAATCTGTGAATAGTTTGATGGATTAAATAGAGGCCTAAATTGGCATATGACATTGATTTCGTTTTTTCAATACTTCCTTCTACTTATTAGAATAATTCTCTCATGCATAGTAGTGCAGGCTTTACTGGAAGTTTTGTTGTGTGGTGGAAAGACCACAGAGTTGTATAAGTGTTTGGATGGAGCTGTGGCTCCTTAGCTTTGAATTACCTCTAAGACCCCAGGTAAGTTGCTTCATTTGGAGGAACTTTGTTTTCTTCCTATTTCAGTGCAATGAGTCAAACTAGTTACCTTTACAAGTCCTTCATATTCAATAGTCTTTGATTCTAGGGATTCAGTGAATAAACCAGAGTGATCTTAGTTTCAGAAATGAGACTTTAAAAAATCTATTGTTAGGGACATTTATGTCATTTGGTTCAACTTACATCATTTCAGTTGACTACCAGGACCCAGATCTCTCTCATCTTGTTGTGAGACTGATAGGGAGTTTGGCAATATTGCCTAGATTTTGAAGTTAAGGCATGTAGAATGCAAATGGGAGAATACAATTTGTGTAAGGTCATATTTGCCAAGTGAGTGACAAAACTTGTGTTAAGATAAAGTCGTTTTTTTCCTATAGCTTTTAGATGCTTCTGAGGAGTTTTGTTTCTGCTAGTGCTACACAATTATAACCCTTTGGTAATTTGGGGTAGCTTTTTTGTATAATGTTAGAGAGGTGTGATTGTCAGGTCAAATAAGGATACTTCATTTAGAGTTTTGTGGGGAACCAGTTTGTAGGATTTGTCCCATCCATACATTGCTTAATTTTATTTGTATCTGACCAACTATATTAAAAGTGTATTATTTTACTCTAAAGCATTGATTACTTGCTACAATGTAGCAAGGCATTGTCTTAGCTTCTCTAGAAAACCCAAAGATGATGTTTTTATCCAAAGAAAACCTACAGTTGAAGAATGTATACATGTATGTGTAACTGGGTCACCATGCTGTACAGTAGAAAAAAAAATGTATTGGGGAAATTAAAAAAAAATAGTGAGGGAAACAGTTCATAGTTTCATTTTTTTTTCAAATAAATGCTAATTATACTACTTATTTGGTTTTAAAAAAAGAGAGCTAGAACAAAACCATCACAATGTTGGGTTTTTACTCATAAGTGATATTAAATTTTGTTGTAGGCAATGACTAGTTATACTCAGAAACTTAATCTAGTTCATGTCTAATGGATAGAATCCCAAGTGACCCATGAAAAATGCTTGCTTGTTAGAAATACTTTTTCATTTGGTAGGAAATGGCTAATTTAATTTTTCTGAGTTGAAATATGTAGGACAAATTATAATAGGCCATTTTACTTCTTAAGAAAATTTAATTATTTGGCTTGCATGATACCCTATCATGAAAAATATTTTCACCCTACAGCTTTTTAATAGTTCTAGTCCAATTTCAAGTCAGAGGATGAGGGTACTGGTACTATTGATATTGATATTTCAATAAAGACTTAGGATATAGACCGTGATGAGAAACCAGAGGTAAAATTTCTTTGCTTGTAAATGTAGTGTTTGAACCTGATTCCACAGTTCAAAGACTCTTCTGAGAAAGTGAAACTCCTTGCACTGTGAGCATGAAGGACATTATATTTCCTAGGTAACATGGTACTTACCTCACTTTATAGCTGTGGCTATAAGGCCTTCCAATCTTTTCATGCTCTAATCTTCTAAATTTAGTTAAATGCTATGAACTCATTCCTAGTGTCCCATTGTTACTGTAAAAGAGATAAATACATCTGAAAAAATAGAAAAGGGATGGACATGATCACCTAAAATGTTAGAGGTAATTGAACAGTGTCTACTTAGAATGATTTATGCTTTGAGGTTACAGGATTTGAAAGTCTGATAACCTTCACCAGGTTAAAAGGAGTGTCTGTTTATAGGTAGTGAGGTTCAGGAGCCTTGTATTCTGTGGCCTCCCAACTGTCTTTCTGCAGATACATTTTTCAACAGGATGAGAGAAACAGGAGATTTACACGAAATCTTTTCATTGCTATTTTTCCTACAGAATATTATTCTGTTAAACCAACAGAAGTACATTTAGATCTTTCCTTTCTCTTTGCTTATGTAAGAGTTGAAAAGGTATAGAATAGTACTCAGGTGAAGAAAGTACCATTCTTAAACCATGACTCAGAAAACTTTACGATCAACTTTGTTTCATTTATAAAGCTTTGCTGAGTCTTCTGCTGGCTCCCAAGAAGGGTGGCTCCCCTCAGACCATAGGTGTTAATGGGTATTGAAAATCTTCATGCAGAGGCCTGGCTTGCAAAAAGGCAGCTTTTCCAGTTGGTCCCAGGAGCCTTGCAGCAGTGGACGAGAAGAGTATTCCACCATCTTTCCATTAAATAACATTTCTGTTGAACAAACCTCTGTTCTAGGGAAGATTAAATTTGAGAACATCTATAGATAAATAAATATAGTTCTCTTTGTGACACGAGGGTATCGACAGTGTCTCTGCAGTGGCAAGGTTACAGGTTCGATACCTGACCCACTGCAGTGGGTTAAGGGTCCGATGTTGCTGCAGCTGTGGCATAGGTTGCAGATGTGGCTAAGACTGGATCCTTGGCCAATGAACTCCATGTGCTGAGGGATAGCCAAAAAAGAAAAAAAAAAGAAACTCATCATTGGGTTAAGGACCCAACATGGTCTCTGTGAGGACACGGATTTGATCCCTCGTATTGCTCAGTGGGCTAAGGATCTGGCGTTGGTGCAAGCTACTGCTTAGGTTGCAGATGCGGCTTGGATCCTGTGTTCCTATGGCTGTGATGTAGGCCAGCCGCTGCAGCTCTGCCTTGACCCCTAGGCTGGAAACTTCCATATGCTGCAGATGTGGCCCTAAAAATTAAATAAATAAATACATAAAATTTGTAGAATATAGCTTAAATAAAATTGATAGATGTGTCTCCCTTAGGTCTTCCTATAGTAATTAGTATTCTAATGCTCATTAGGAATATCCTGGTGGGGGGATGTTGTGGGCATGGTCCTCTAAATGTATTGGGCCAGGCATCCCCTTTCTGTTAAATGTCTGTTAATATACTAAAAGAATAAAATTTTGAGAAAAGTTGGGACAATGTTGCCTTAGAAACCACCAAAATTTCTGGCTTAGGTGAGGAGGTAGGCATGGAAAAAAGGATCCAGGGAGCTCTAATGGTTTGTCAGAGCTCAGAGTTCACTGCCTTATCAACACTCTCTGCTTTCTCCCTTGTGTCTCCTTTGGCAGAGAAAGTAGAAGCTTCTTTTTCCTTCTCCATGCCTTAACCTTTCCTCTAAACGGTAGCTTTCTGTCTTGAGGCTCATCTCAACACTGTCTGAAAACAGAGGCCTTGTGCATTTTGGCATCTCTAGTGGTACCTCCCTTGTAGTATTTCTCTATTTCACCTTTCACTTTCAACCTATTCTTTGGGAATCTTTTTTGCCAGAGGCATCTTTAATGACTTTAAACCCTTATCTGAGTTCAGAAAAAAAATAGTTGTTATATTATTTTGTGTGTGTGTGTATATGTGTTTTGCAATAAGCATATTTTTGAAAGTTTCCTCCTTTGTTTTGATGTGAGTTCACGAAATACAGAGTGGCAGAAATGCACACATGCACACCGTGAGAAGGAAGAACTAGGAACAAGAAGAGTTTCCTCTGCTTGTCTTTCTGAAAATGTGAATATGAAAAGGCAGGGTCTGGTTTGACTTCAGGATTCTGACCCTACCTAGGCCTGTGGTCTAGTGGAAAGTAACCTCTCTGAGCTTAGTTTCCTCATCTGAACCATAAAGATAAGTGTCCTCATCTCATGGAAATTGGGAAGATTAGATGAGAAGACACATGGAAAGCATGGAGGCGAGGCATGGGGTTCACAGCAGGTGGGGTTCTAGTCTCTCATCAATGTTTTGTCTTTATGACCTTGCAGAAGATGACTGGGTCCAGAGGAAACCCTGGGGGCTTAGCTGGAAGGATTCTGTAGTTTTCAGAATTAGATCAGATCTGTCAGATCCTAGGAATGGAGCCAATTTTTAGCTGCATGCCCCAAGGTTTCTTTGTGGGAAAGGGCTTCTCTTCATGTGTACCATGGCTAGACTAGCCCAGAGCATGACTCTCAGTAACACAGAATTATGGCATGAATGCACCAAGATGCTTGTGAGTGGGAAGGGCAGCACTTGGAGTGGTTGCTTGTGTACTGACTGCAGACTAAGGAGTCAGACATCTGGCTATCTATTCTATCGCCTGCTGTGAGCCTCTGCATATTCCAACACTCTTTCATTGCAAAATTTGAAAGTGCCTACTTAAAAATAAAGTATAGATCCAACAAATCTGAGACCAGCCAGAGGGCCCAGAGTTCTTCATCCCATCGTGCCTAAAGGCATATTATTTGCCTCTTCTTAAGTAAGATGTCTCAAAATTTCTGAGGTTTAATGGAAGGTGATACCCAGTATCCTCCCAATTAACACAGGCTGTATATATCTCTCAGTACTTCCTCTAACAAGTTTCATTTGCTCAGTCTCTTTTTTTCTTTCTCTCTCTGCTCTTTGATGTCTGTCTTTCTGTCTGTCTGCCCTCTATGCCTCCCTGTTTTTATCTTCATCTCTTTTCTCTCTCTTACTCATTTCCCTTCCTCCAACTCTCAGTTCATAAAGATGCCATTTAAAAATGAATATTCTTTTACCTGTAGCTGTTACTTACTAAGCATCACAAGGCAAGCTGTATTTTTCCTGCACCCCAAAGAAAATATCTTATCTTTTAGAAACAGCCATCTTTTTGCAAATAGTAATTTTCATTTCTGTGGTTCTCCCATTCAGTTTACAAAGAACTCTCACATACCTAATCTCATTTAATCCTCACAGATACTGTTATTATCTTCACTTACGGGTGAGAAAAACTTAGGGATGTGGGGAGAGCTAATTGAATTAATTTATGTGATGTGTTTTAGCAAGTGCCTGGGATGTGGTAGGTGACCCTGAATTTCCTTTGTCTTTGCTTAGGTAACATGTTCAATCTCAATCAACAATTTTCTTACTCCAAAGAACAAACTCCACATTAAACCATAGCATCTAGGACACAGCAGTTGGTTGAATCGCGCATTTCTGAAATAGAAGGGAAGGAAGTTAGCGATACGGTTATTTCTCTGTTTCCCTGTGTCTACTGTCAGAGATTTTTCTTTGTAGATATAGAGGGTGGGGAGACCTATGAAATGGCAATTTTTTTTTGCCTTTTCTAGGGCCGCTCCTGCGGCATGTGGAGGTTCCCAGGCTAGGGGTTGAATTGGAGCTGTAGCCGCCGGCCTACGCCAGAACCACACCAATATGGGATCCGAGCTGTGTCGGTGACCTACACCACAGCTCACGGCAATGCCAGATCCTTAACCCACTGAGCAAGGGCAGGGATCGCACCCGCAACCTCATGGTTCCCAGTCGGATTCGTTAACCACTGCACCACAACAGAAACTCCTGAAATGGCAATTTTGAAGGACAGAGAAAACGCACTATTCTGCTTTTGATTTTTTTTTTTAAACTTCAAATTCCAGCATTCACATCTGTAGAAAGGGATAGGTTTTTGTTGTTGTTCCCTTTGGTTTTTTTTCACTTTATTCATTTATCTTAGGTGAACCACCATGCAGAAAACACAATAAACTTACTTGCCCTGAAGTGCTCTGAATTTGAGGCACACTTGGGGATGTGAGAGCCACATAACACAAATATGATGCAAGTGGTGGCTCAGAGGAGTGAGCGCCAAGTGGTCATTTTTGTTGGAATGCTTCACAGAACAGATGGGCTTTTATGAGTTTTCTGAAGTTTGTTATTATAAATCTAAACTGTTGTTCTGAGGATTCTTTTCTTCTCCATACATTTTAATAACTCTATTTGTATATGGTACTTATGAAATGCAAGGGCAGTTCCCCTCAGAACTAGTGTCTCAGGGCAATATAAACCTCCCTTGTTAGGTGCTCCAGAAATCTCGCTTTACCTATTCACGCTGTTTGGCTGGGGGAGCGGATTTGGCAGTATAATCTGTGACCACACCTGAGGTATTATTCAGGGAAGGTCATGCAACAAAAACAAACTAACTGCCAGTTTTCATAATACACTCAAGGTTTATTTCTTGCTCACGTATTCTAGTGCAGGTTGTAGAGGTGAAGGATGGGGGAGAGGAGTGGCACTGTCCCTCACGTGGTCAGTCAGAATCCAAGTTTGCTAGTGCAAGAAAAGAAAGAACCTGGAGAATCACACAAAGAATTTCTATTACCATGCCTCTGAAATGACATAGAGCATTCCTTCCCAAATCTCATTGGCCAGAACTGGTCACATGGTCTTGCCCACCTGCAAAGGGATTGAGAAGCACAATTTTCCATAGGCTAGGAAGGAAGAATAGAAGGTGAAATTTCTCAGACAGCTTCTCCTCAGCTTTATTAGATGTTTACAGAGATAATGAGTTCGCCATTATTGGGGATTTTGTAATGGGCATACACTTACAGTTTCCTCTTTTATTCAAGGAGAAGAACAGAAATACATGTAATAAGAATAATCAGATAATAAAAATACATGACCTTGTTTTTAATTAAAGTATGAATTGTTTTAATACATAAGCAGCATTTCCGTAAGACAGTCACCATTAATTATCATTTTCTCAAATAAAACAACCTAAGTACACATTAGCTATTAAGTCCAGAAAAACCCTGAGATTTCCTGGGTGAGCAGGACACATCAAAGTGGCATGAATTCATTACGTCTTTGATATTAGGACTCCAGCAATTTAAAAATTGAACATGATGGAATTCGAAATTGGAATTTTGGGAATTTCCTTTGATGCTTCAGACTTCTAAATAGTTTATAAATAAATGTCCGTTTCCGTCTACTTTTTTTTTTTTGGTCTTTTTGCCTTTTCTAGGGCTGCTCCTGCGGCATGTGGAGGTTCCCATGCTAGGGGTCGAATCGGAGCTGTAGCCACTGGCTTATGCCAGAGCCACAGCAACTCGGGATCCGAGCCACATCTGCGACCTACACTACAGCTCACAGCAACGCCGGATCCTTAACCCACTGAGCAAGGCCAGGGATTGAACCTGCAACCTCATCGTTCCTATTTGGATTCGTTAACCACTGAGCCACGACAGGAACTCCTCCATCTACTTTTAAATGCAGAAAAAAAATTAAAGGCAAAGTTTAAACATTTGAAGGTGAAAGGAAATCACTTGCCTCATGCGTTTCTGGTGGCATTATAAATTAATACAATCCTTTGGGAAAATAATCCAGCAAAATGTATCAAAATCTTTGCAAGTGTAGTATTGCCACCAATATGTCAAGAGTCGTAAAAATGCTTATAACCTCACTAATCCCACCTCTGGGAACCTAATTCAAAGAAACACAGTAATCCCTTATCAACCATCTCAGGTAACATTCATGAAAGGCAGTATAGTTGGATGCTACCCCAAAAAACTGCTTTAATAAGGTCAAGGTTTGATTAAAAGTAATGCATCAGTGATAGAGAAAATATAGTATTACCTACGTTGTTTTCAAAATTCAGTATATAAAAATTCTTATATACGTAAAAGCATCTATTAACCTAAATATGCTAGGTTATTTGGCATAAACTCCTGGATGTTTCTTTTTTCTACAAGATCACTGATGACGTTGTGAGCTCCTCTGGCAGAATCACCCAGAAGTTTTCCATTCTACAAACAATTTCTTTTCAGTTTGCAAATAAGCACTTACCATCTGGAAGTCTGACACATTTTTCACTGTCATTTTTGTATGTTTTACGTCATAAGAGTTGGCAAAATGTTTAAGTAACCAGGTGACTTTAAAAAATATTCATATTCCATATTGCCATGTTTTTCTAGGTCTGATCTCCCATCCATATTTTGAAAGTATAGATGACACATGGACTTTTTGTCCTCATATTATATCCATAATTTACTATATAAAGAGTAGAAATTATCCTGTTATTTTTGTATATTTTTCATTTTCTTTTAGAAAATTGTTTTCAATGGGCCATTTGTAGAAATAATGCTAACTTTACATTTTTTGTCTATCCCTAAACTGTAGTTTCTAAGAAATTACTATTTTGTAATTTGGAAAAATAGAGAAAAATTATTTTTAGTTTTTCTTATAGAGGAAAAAATAGAGAAAACTATTTGCATGAAGAGAATCATAGATTTATTTCAGCATTATTCACTTCAAGGAAACAAAGTGCCACTCAAATATTAAAAAAATTAAAAACAATAAAATAATACATCAGCCACTATGTGGAATATTATGCAACCTAAAAATAATTCTTTGAAAACAATTACCCATTTATAGTCCAATTTTTAAAGAATTAAAAATAATAGCCATTTCCTATTCTGTCTATGTACCAATCATGCTTTCCTCCCCACTCCAACCCGGATGTCAAACATTTATCCTGAAGGAATTAACTATTAGGGTGACTGAGGGGTTGGAGGTGAATGTAAGTAGGCTCTGGGTACCATCTCTCCCTCCATCCTGCTCTTCCCGAGCCACTCCCATTTAAGCCTTCCTGGATTCTGAAAAGCTCAGGTACACAGTGAATATGAGGTATATGAGCACAAGTTCAGCTTTAGCTCTTTCCATGGCCCCTGAGGCCACATCACTGAAAGACCTTGCTGAGAAGCTGAGCCTCAGTTGGCTGTACTTTTCCTAAAGTAAGTATTGGACTCAGTTTGTATATTTATATTTGAGGGAAGAACTGAGATGATACAGGGGTTGCATTAGTGCAAGAGGTAGGAAACTAACCGAAACATTTTTGTTTTGATTTGTTTTTAGTTTTTATTAAGGTATTTTTTTTCTAGCTTTATTGAGATATGATTGCCAAATGAAGAGTGTAGATATGTGGGTTGTGCAACATGATTTTTAAAAGGTGTACAACATGATTTAATATATGAATATATTATGAAATTAACCCAATCAAGTTAATTGACACATCTGTTACCTCACATAGTTACCATTTGTGTGTAAGCTAACTACCTGCAGCCACACACAAAGAGAAAGTCAGACCAGGCTTCCTTCTTAAGTATCTGAGAGTTTCTTTAGTTTCTCTGGATGTGATTTCTTAAGGGATTCCAAGAAACTCCTATGCAAAAGTTTGTATTTATGTGCTTCTTTCAGCAGACCTTCAAATGCATCTGTAATAAAACCTTCTCATCAGTGTTTAAGAACCCTGCTTCATAATACCCCAGCTCTTAAGGTTCATTTGTCCTATTGAAAAGCAATGTAAATACCAATTTCCAGTTGTGATTTCATTTTTAATGAAGATTTAATCACTTGAGTCACATAACTCACCTCAAGACAGCTAAAGATTTCTAACTTTTGAGCTAAAATGGAGGTTCAGACTTGATAATTTCATTTTAGCCCAATTATTCTGATGGTTTTAATAAAGAAGTCATTGAGCCTTAACATATATCCCAGTGGATATAATTTTTTCCAAATTTGCATACCTACATAATTTAATTCAAATATAATTATCATGAGATATATATAAATATTGACAACATGTTTTTATTTTTATTTTTTGGCTTTTTGTCATTTCTTGGGCCACTCCCGTGGCATATGGAGGTTCCCAAGCTAGGGGTCGAATCGGAGCTATAGCTGCCGGCCTACGCCAGAGCCACAGCAACGCGGGATCCAAGCCGCATCTGCAACCTACACCACAGCTCATGGCAATGCCAGATCCTTAACCCACTGAGCAAGGCCAGGGATCAAACCAGCAACCTCATGGTTCCCAGTCGGATTCGTTAACCACTGCGCCACGACGGGAACTACAACAACATGTCTTTTAACTGTTTCCCCAGAAAGAAATTATCTTGGTCTCTCTCTCACATTCTCCTCTGGTCCCAGAACTACTACAAACTATACCAGAAATGTCTTATTTAAATTGTTTATTTGGTGTTTGGTACCTTTTTAATGAAATACAACCCTTGTTGTCCCACCTGGCTATAATTTACATTTCCGTGAAACCTCTGGTCTGCAAAGATGCATGATGCTACTGGAGCCTTAGTGCTCCTAGTAAGCTGAAGGGAGGAAATCTACTCAATTAATTACATTTCTATGACAAAACAGAGAGGAACAAATATGGCCTGCAACTGAGAAATCATAAAACCATTAGTATAATTTGAAAGTAAAAAAAAATAAGTGGTTGTATATAGGAATTGGAAAATATAGATTCTCAAGGAAGATGTCATATCTCATTTGCTTTTGAGACTCAGTGCTTGGATAAGTGCAGACACCTAGAAAGCATTCAATACCTGCTGGTTGAACAGAGGAGTGAATGTTTACTCTAAAAATTCATATGAATGACATTAACAACTGGGGATGTAAGGGATGCCAGACACAGCAAGGTAGTTGTAATCAGTGCAGATGGGTTTACATTATTTTGGATTCTTATCTTTTTATTGTTCTTTCTAAAAAAATATAATATTGCTATCCATATTATTCATGTGATTTTAAATGACATAGAAATGGATGATTTGCAGATAACATCCAAGCAAATAATGAAAAATAATTCCTAACGGATCAGAAAGCAGTGTATGTAATACAGTGAAAAGTCTTCATTTCCTTTCAAGAAGCTAAGTGAGTATGAGTGTGCATTTTTGGTGTGTTTGTGCAAAGGTGCCCTTTCTTTCGAACATTCTGTTGAGTGTTTTAATGAGACATTAACTCTATTTGATTCTATCCACAACACTATAAGG
Organism: Phacochoerus africanus; assembly: GCF_016906955.1. Lineage (NCBI taxonomy): Eukaryota > Metazoa > Chordata > Mammalia > Artiodactyla > Suidae > Phacochoerus > Phacochoerus africanus. The sequence goes on from NC_062552.1 coordinate 14,589,431, forward strand.
CAGTTCCTATCCTTATTTCCACGTTACAGTTTTTCACAGAAAGCTGAGATTTAGATCATTTAAATAGCTTGTAAAAATCAGATAATTGGTTAGTAGTAGAACTGAGATTAAACTAAACAGTCTGATTTTAGAACCCATGCTTTTAGCTACTACATGATACTATACTCTCTTTGTATTAGGAAAATAACACTTTCATGGGCTCTTGGTAAAAAGATTACAATTTTCATAGTGTATAGGGAGGTCAGAATAAAAAAAGAATCAAAGAGATAACAAAAATTGTAAAAATGAATTTCACTATGGCTCATTAAACCCAGAAATAGTCTCCTACAAACATGATTGCTAGAATTTATCTTCTAGAAATAAATAATAATCTTTTTTTTTTTTCGTTTTGAATCCTTAAAAACTCCATTTCAATGTGTTCGCTGAATGTTCTGGTATCTCTGTGCTTTAATTAGTAGCTGTTTCCAAGTGTGATAGGTGATTCATGCTAGTCTTAATATTGTATATAATTGGATCTCTAAGGCAAATTTATCTGTCAGAATAAAACTGATCTACAAGTAGTTCCCTCTAGCTAATACCTAAATTAGTTTCACCTGGACTCTGCCCTCTGCTTCTTTCTGAATTATACCCAAGGAAGGAAAGCTAACAGCTGGTATAGGAAATAGCAATTTTATCTGAAAGATTCTAAGGTGAGTCTAAGCTGATTATGGAAGGAACAAGAAAATTAAACATATTTATAAGCCAGCTTTGGGAAAATCAAGGTTACAACTCATCATAGTTAGTTAGAACTCACTATTCAGAATGGACTTCAAAGCAATATTGGTCAAGACTCTTAAATTAGTGAGCAAAAGAAAACTATAATGAGTAGGAGGTTTTGGATTCCTCTACTGTAAATTTTTTTTACAGTGTAAACATAGACTCTGTATATACACCTTTTTCTTAAATTTCCCCCTTAAATTTAAAGAAATTCTAATCCATATTTACTTACTTTCCATGGGTAAAGTATGCAATGGTTTCTCATTAAATGAATAATGAGTTAGCCTTACTCAGAGGTAGAGTAAATAATGGCTTATTTTGCCTGTTTTGAGAACACACTCCCATTTCCAAGTTATATTCTCAGGAGTGTCCCACTAAAGTCGGGCAGTGCCTTAGAATACCAAGCACCTAATTTGCCCCTGTGCTCTATGTCTCATACCCTCCCACCACCTTCAGGACTTCATTATCATAGTCATCTTTCTGAATTGTAATACTTAATCACCTCACATTTACTACATCTTGTTCTGTTAGGCCAGGGATTCTCTTAAATTCTCTCTTTTTAAAATATCTAGTCACAAATGGCCTCCCAAAGAGCTGAGAATTCTATCATCATCTGTTATTGGAAAGAATGCTGGTCAAGGAATTGAAATACCCAATTCTGGAGTTCCCGTCGTGGCGCAGTGGTTAAAGAATCTGACTAGGAACCATGAGGTTGCGGGTTCGGTCCCTGCTCTTGCTCAGTGGGTTAACGATCCGGCGTTGCCGTGAGCTGTGGTGTAGGTTGCAGACGCGGCTCGGATCCCACGTTGCTGTGGCTCTGGCGTAGGCCAATGGCTGCAGCTCTGATTCGACCCCTAGCCTGGGAACCTCCATATGCTGCGGGAGCGGCCCAAAGAAATAGCAAAAAAAAAAAAAAAAAAAAAAAAAAAAGACAAAAAAAAAAGAAATACCCAATTCTAAAGTGGATAAGACATTGGGTATTGCATCAGGCCTCTGATAATCATTTTCTTCATCTGCTAGATGCAGGTAATCAGCTCCACTAGTTTTGTCCAAAGTGTGTTGCAAAAAACACCAGTTCTGTGGGATGCTCTCCAAATAAAATGATCTGCTCTCAAAGAAACTTGGGAAATACTTACATGTCCCTTTTAGACATCAGTGGTATGTGAGAAAGGCTTTCAGAAATCCTGAAGTCAAAAATGATACAAATATTGATTAGCTTTTTTTTCCAGTAACTTGATAATTTAATAGGGATATCATTACACTTTATGTGACAGTTAACACCTTTAGTGGTTCATTGGTAAATATACAGGAAGAAATATAATGGACCAGAGGGGAAAAATTAGACCTTGATATTCAGCTAAAGCCAAGGAATGAGATCAAATGGCAAGCTTTCAGTCCTATGCATGATCATCTTATTTATATTGCCTCTTTTTAAAAGCAGAAAAGGATCCTCATTGGTGAGGAAAGGCATTTTTTAAATTAGCTTTTTTGTGCATGATTTCCACATTGAGCCCTCTTTTAAGAAATGTGTTAGTATCTTGTAACACTAAAGTCCAGGAAAGAAAGTTGAAGATCATCAATCTTCAAAATCCTTTCCAATCTAAAACCTTCCAGGATTGTTATTACTGAGTAATATCCATGAATATTTCACTCTTAAAATAAAAATATGCCAGCATAGGTAACATATTAATCTGAATGCCAACTATTATTAGCCTTTCATTTATTTTCCCCTTTTAAACAAGTAGTTATTCAGTATATACTAAAAGAACCTATAGACAGAGATTAAGTTAGTAATACAGTTGATCCTTTAGCGGCAAGGGTCGACTGCAGGGGTATGTTTATATGCAGATTTTTAAAAAAGTAATAAATATGATAGTACTACAGATCAAGGTTGGTTGAATCCACAGATGCAGAACTGCAGATGTGGGGGAACCAAAGATATGGAGGGCTGACTGTAAGTTAGACGTGACTTTTCAATGAGAAGCTAGTCAGTTCCTCTAACCCCCACATTGTTCGAGATTCAGTTGTACTCTAAAGGAGCTCATGGTGTAAAGGAGGAGGTCAAAGGATAAAGTATAACAATACAGCTTCTTATGGAATTATATGTGGAGTACCCTGGAGACACAAATGATGTTTGACCAAGTCTGGGAAGGGATTCTTATATCATTATAAGAAGGTGCTCCTTACAATGAGTTTTGAGAGAGAGCCAGGATTTATCAGGGAAGAGCATTTTAGGTAGAGGAAGCAAAATAAGCAAAGGCTCAGAATTCTTAGCTTGTTAATAAGAGGTTGCTGGAAATGTTTGCCATAGCAGTTTCAGTGGAGCTGAGGGAATGGAGGCCTGATTAGATTGAAATGACACATGAGTGGGGAGATGAGAAAGTAGAGATACACTTCAGGAAGATTTTCTATGAAGGGAGTAATAGGGGTAGGTTGGCTACTGGCAGGGGAGATCTTCCTGCAAGTGGGCTCATCGGAATGCAATCTTCCCCAACAGTGATAAGGAGCAAGGAGCAGTGGTAATGCATCAGAAAACTGTTGACTGCTGATGGAAGAAGAGAAAATTTCAGACCATAGCTGGAAAGGAGTATGTGGGGTGAGGTGCTCAGAGCCTTTTAAGTTAGGCAGCTTAGAAAATAGTTGAGAAAGTGCTGAAGACACAGACACATTCCCCTATAAAACTTGACTGTGATGAAAAATAAAACTTATGTAATGGGTTCTGATCTCTCAGTTTAAATATCCAGAAGGCTTGCTTTATATGATTTAGTATAAAAGGATGATCTCTCAGTTTAAATATCCAGAAGGCTTGCTTTATATGATTTAGTATAAAAGGATGACATCTCATTGAACTAGTTCATAAAAATAGAAAATTACCTTTCCTTTTTGTCTATGCTTATATATACCTTGAGGGCATCCACATTGTTTCATAGCAGGCTGTATAATATGTTGCTCTGAGCTGTATAAATCCAAAAATGAAGCAAAATGTAACCAGCACAAAGGTTTGGCTTGATTTTAAGAACTATTTTCTAGGGAAAGAAAATGTAATTCATAATACTCATTTCCAGAGAGGTAGCATTCCCAGCAAAGAGACCTATATTATTATAAATATCAAGTGATCCCAGTCCTGCGCATTCTCTCTACAATTTATCCGCCTCAAGTTGATAATAATAATAATGTGTTCACTTCTAAAGCATCTCAAATCCAAGGATTTCCAAGTGCTTTGTAAATGTGAATCAAATCTTAAGACACCCTTGTGAGGTAGGTGAAAATTGTTACTAATATTTTATAAAGACAGTAATAGATGAGGGATTTACCGAGTTCACAGAGTCATTCATTTGTTGGTGCCTGAGATTCTGGAAATAAAACACTCATTTGCACACAAACACCCATGCGCACACACACACGGGTACACCCCCTCCAACACACAGTGGGCCCTGATTTCCATTGAAGCCAACAAATCAAAAGAGGCATGTGTGTAAAGAAATCATTTTAATGAAACAGAAGATATGTACAGGATGAAGCCCTGGTTCAAGAGAGGCAATAATCACCTCTGCTTGGGGAGACCAGGAAAAGCTACAAAGTACACAAGACATAGTCATAACTATGAAGGATGATGAAGTATTTACAAGGCATAGAAGTAAACAAGGCAGAAAGTACATAGTGTAGAAAGCCTGAAGATAGGAAACTGCATGATGTATATATTAAAAAAATTGGAAGGAATCCTGCATGACTAGAGCAGGGGCCACCAGCTTAAATGCCCACCGGATGGCACATAGTTGTGAATGAAGTCACTGGTCTACATGGAGATGCTGGTAACTTAAAAATTATGTGTTTGCCATAGAGGACAGAGGCTTGTTGCTCACTTCCAGCTGGGTTGTTGCCATGCCATGTGGTCTGCCATAAACGTTGCTTTTTCAAGATAAGCCAGAGATCAACATTTTGAAATGGTCTCTATTTTTGAATGTTAGTGACTAATTTTATTTTTTTAAATTGTATACACCAAAAATATCTCCATTACATCTATAGATAAATTCAGCCTATCAGCAGCTATGTTGCCACTTCTACAAACATCCCAAGAAAGGGATCTCAGTTTTCACTCTCCTCTTTTGGTTACAAGGAAAAGAAACAAAATCTAGCTAAGTTAGTCTTAGAGCTATATCTGGAAATTTAGAGAATCTTTGGGAAGCCTGGAGAACAAGCCATGGAAAATTATCAGAACCTGAGGGGATTAGACAGCATGCAGCACAGCTGAGGTCACACCTCATAGAGTCCTTCTGCTAGGCTCCTGATGGTGCTGCAGCTGTCTCCTAACTGCTAATGCCAGAATCTTGACCTCCCTCTGTGCATACTGTCCGCAGTGGTTTTAGTATCATAATGGAGAGCCCATTTGGCAGAGCCATGGTAAAATGCTCACCCAAGCTTCTAAGGGAGCAAGGAGGATGATATTGGCCCATCAGGTTCCAGATTGGGAAGTCTTGGTTCTCACCAAGGCTCACATATTGAGGATAGGTTTTCAATGCTTATAGCTCAAAAATGGCAAATACTTACCCAACATATCTTGAGATGATGGCATAGTCAGCACTCTCATCTTGGCTCAGAATGATTACTTCCTGTGTGCTCCTGGGTAAGTTACTTAACCTCTTTGATCCCACTTTCCATGCCTATAAAATTAAGGGTCTTGGACCAGAAGGGCTCTAATGTTCCCTTAAACTCTGTAATTGGATGGTTTTCATTTTTATTATCATTAACACACAAAGAGTCTAGGAAATGAACATGACTTCTCTAAAATTTCCACAGCTCACAATTATTTAGAATGTTGAATATTTAGAATGACTTAGCACATTGGTAGTCTGGAAACTAATGCCTTTATATTAGCTACCAATGCCTTTATATTACAGAGCATTTCAAGAGACAAACAATTTCACCTTTTTTTTTTAACTTAGTTCTACTACAATCAGTAAATATACAAAGTATGAAGGAATATGTTGGAGTGTATCCTTTAAAGGCAGAAGTTACCGTACTGGATAAAAAGTAAGACTCAACTCTGAAAAAATTCACCTTAAATATAAATACACAGAGAAGCTTTAAGTAGAATGATGGGAAAATGTATGGTGCAATCTCTAAAGAACAGAATGCTAGAGGCTGGAGTTGTTATTAATATGGCATATAAAGTAAACTTCTGGAAAGGAATATTACCAAGAATAAAGAAAGAACTTCATAATGATAAAGGGGTCAACTCATTAAGAGGTAATATTCCTAAATGTTTATGTACTTTAGAAATGAACCTAAAATAAGACGAAGTAAACTGAATTGAGAAGTAAAAAAATTCATAGTTATAGCTAAAAATATCAATACTCCTTTCTCAGTATTATGTATAACAAGCAAATAGATAATCAAAATATATGCAGAAGATTTAAACAAATAACCTGACATACATAAAACACTCCAACCAAAGACAGCAGAATACATGTTCTAGTCAAAGTTATATAAAATATTCACCAAGATAGGCTGTATGATGGTTCATAAAACAAGTATCAATAAATGTAAAATGATCAAAATAATGAAAGTATGTTATTTGATCACAACAAATTAAATAATAAATAAATAATGATAGGTAGCTAGAAAAATTCCAAATATTTCACATTAAATAACAACCTTTAAATAATTCATTGGTCAAAGAAGAAGTCACAAGAGAAATGTAATCCAAAATTTATTCCTGGAAAAGATCATTAAAACTGATAAAACTTTAATGAGACTAATCAAGAAAAAAAGACAAAACCCCCACTTTACCCATATTGGGAGTTTAAAAAGGAGAAATTACACTTCCTATATATGTTAACATAATACTAAGAGAATTTTTAAAATATATTTATTACTGTTTTCTGACAACTTTAAAGAAACAGAAAATCTTCTTGAAACTCAAAAATTATCAAAATTGACATATGATGAAAGAGAAAAAATGTTAATCTCTGTGTATTAAAGTAATTGAAGGCATATTTTTAAGACCTTACAATGAATGCTCCAGAACCATCTGGATTCACAGTGAATTCTATTAAACATTTAAGAAAGAAATATCATCAATCCTAAACAAAATCTTTTGAATAATAGAGGAAGAAGAAATGATTCCAAACTCATTATAAACCCAGCATTATCCTGAGACTAAAGCTGCCCTGATCTTTATGATTTCTTCCCTTCTACTAACTTTAGGTCTTGTCTTTTCTTCTCTCTTGAGCTGCTTTAGATGTAAAGTTAGCTTGTTTATTTGAACTTTTTCTTGTTTCTTGAGGTGGGCTTGTATTGCTATAAACGTTCCTCTTAGAACGGCTTTTGCTACATCCCATAGGTTTTGGAGCGTTGTATCTTTGTTGTCATTTGCTTCTAGGTATTTTTTAATTTCCTCTTTGATTTCTTCAGTGATCCATTGGTTGTTTAGTAGCATGTTGTTGAGTCTCCACGTGTTTGTGTTTTTTGCAGTTTTATTTTTTTGTTGTTGATTTCCAGTCATATAGCGTTGTGGTCAGAAAAGATGCTTGATATGATTTTCAATTTTCTTAAAGTTACCAAGGTTGGATTTGTAGCCCAGGATGTGATCAATCTTAGAGAATATTCCATGTACACTTGAGAAGAATGTGTATTCTGTTGCTTTTGGATGGAATGTCCTATAAATATCTATTAAGTCCATCTGGTCTAATGCTTTATTCAAGGCCTGTGTTTCCTTATTGATTTTCTGTCTGGATGATCTGTCCATTGCTGTAAGCAGAATGTTAAAGTTCCCCACTATTATTGTGCTATTGTCAATTTCTCCTTTTAAAGTTGTTAGCAGTTGCCTTATATATTGTGGTGAACCTATGTTGGGTGCGTAGATAATTAAAATTGTTACATCTTCTTCTTGGATTGATCCTTTGATCATTATGTAGTGACCTTCCTTGCCCCTTAAAATATTCTTCATTTTAAAGTCTATTTTGTCTGTTACGAGTATTGCTACTCCTACTTTCTTTTGATTCCCATTTGTATGGAATATTTTCTTCCATCCTCTCACTTTCAATTTGTATGTGTCCCTAGAAGTGACGTGGGTCTCTTGAAGACAACATATATATGGGTCTTGTTTTTGTATCCATTCAGCCAGTCCTTGTCTTTTGGTTGGGGCATTTAGTCCATTAACATTTAAGGTAATTATTGATATGTATGTTCTTATTGCCATTTTATTAATTGCTTTGGATTTGTTTTTGTTGCTTTTTTCTTCCCTTCTTTTCTTGTTCTCTCTTTTGGTTTGATGACTATCTTTAGTGTTGCATTTGAGTTGATTTTTCTTTGTTTGTGTATCAATTGTAGATTTTTGGTTTGCAGTTATTCTGAAGTTTTGATATAAGAGTCTATATGTATATGAGATTGTTTTAAGTTCTGTTCCCTTAACTGCAAGTTCATCTCCAGTGTCCTGCATTTTCACCCACCTCTTCTTATGATTTCTGATTTTGGTGGTATAATTGTGCATGGGTGATTTCGTATCTTTACTGTATATACACCTTTACTGGTGAGCCTTGTCATTTGTGGTATTTTTGTTTCCTGTTGCTCTTTTCTTTTCTGCCTAGAGAAGTTCCTTTAGTATTTGTTGTAAGGCTGGTTTAGTGTTGCTCAATTCTCTCAGCTTTTGCTTATCTGTGAAGGTTTTGATTTCTCCTTCAAATCTGAATGAGAGCCTTGCTGGGTAAAGTAATCTTGGTTGGAGGTTTTTCCTTTCATCACACTAAGAATATCATGCCACTCCCTTCTGGCCTGCAGAGTTTCTTCTGAAAAATCTGCCAATAACCTTATTGGGGTTCCCTTGTATGTTATTTGTTTCTTTTCCCTAGCTGCTTTCAAGATTTTCTCTTTGTCTTTAATTTTGGTTAGTTTGATTAATATGTGTCTTTGTGTCTTCCTCCTTGGATTTATTTTATATGGTACTCGTTGTGCCTCCTGGATTTGAGTGAGTGGTTCCTTTCCCATGTTAGGGAAGTTTTTGGCTATTATCTCTTGGAATATTTTTTCTGTCCCCTTCTCTCTCTCTTCTCCTTCTGGCACCTCTATAATACGATGTTGGTGCATTTAACATTGTCCCAGAGTTCTCTGAGACTCTCTTCATTTGTTTCCAATCTTTTTTCTCTTTTCTGTTCTGCATCCATAATTTCTACTAATCTGTCCTCCACCTCGCTTATTCATTCTTCTGCCCCCTATATTCTGCTGTTAGCTGCTTCTAGTGAATTTTTTATTTCAGTTATTGTATTTTGCATCTCTCCTTGTTTAAGTTTTATATTTTGTCTCTGCTCATTGTTTCCTGTAAGTTATCCATCTTTGCCTCCAGTTTATTTCCATTGTCTTGCATCATCTTCAGCATCAACAGTCTAAAGTCTTTCCTGGAGGCTGATAATCTGCTCATCACTTAGCTGTTTTTCTGAGGTTTTTCCTTTCTCCCTCATCTGAGTTATAGTTCTCTGTCTTTTCATTTTTATAGGTTTTTGTTGTGGTGACCTTTTTACAGATAATAGAGTTGTAGCCTCTCTTACTTCTGGTGTCTGCCCCCCTTGTGGCTTAAGTCAGTATGGGGGCTTGCTGTAGGCTTCCTGCTGGGAGGGGCTGATACCTGCCCCCTGGTAGGTGGAGCTGATTCTAGTCCCTCTGGTGGGTGGGGCTTTGTCTCTGGATGGGATTAGAGTTGGCTGTGTGCCTGAGGGATCTTTAGGCAGCCTTTTTACTGAGGTTGATCCCACCTGGGTTGTTGTTTGCCCTGGGGCTTCTCAGCACTGATGGGTGGGGCCAGATTTTCCCAAAATGGCCACCTCCAGAGAAAGGCAGCTGCTGAATATTCCTGAGAGCTTTGCTTCCAATGCCCTTCCCTCACAACAAGCCACATTCACCCCTGTTTTCCCAGGATGTCCTCTAAGAACTGCAGTTAGGTTTGACCCAGATTCCTATGGAGCATTTGCTTTGCCCTGGGACCCAGCGCACATGAAAGTTTGTATACATCTTTTAATAATGGGGTCTCTGTTTCTCACAGTCCTATGGAGCTCCTTCACACAAGCCCCACTGGCCTTCAATGCCAGATGCTCCAGGGGCTCTTTCTCCCCTTGCCAGATCCCCATACATGGGAGTTTGATGTGAGGCTCAGAACTCTCACTCTTGTAGGTGAATCTCTGTGAACCAGTTAGTTTCCAGTCTGTGAAGCTTCCCACCCAGGTGGTGTGGGGTTGTTTATATCACATAATCGCCCCTCCTACCTCTTGATGTGGCCTCCTCTTTGTCTTCTGGAGTAGGATATCTTTTTTTCAGGTTTCTGGTCCATTTGGTTGAAGATTGCTCAGCCTTTACTTGTGAATTTTGTTGTTTTTAGGAGAGAAGTTGAGTTCCAGTCCTTCTATTCTGCCATCTTAATCCCATCTCTCAGCCAACCTATCCTGAGACTAAATCTAAAAAAAAAGTCATTTCAAGGGAATACTATGAGTTAATAATTTTCAACATAGAAGTAAAATTTTAACAAAGTATTAGTTGAATCCAGCACTACATAAATAATACATCCTGATCAGGTAGAGTTTATCTCAGAAATGCAAGATTGATTAACATTTAAAGATTGGTCACATCACTAAACATATTGATAGAATAAAACACATAAAGATTTCAGTATGTGTAGAAATATTTGATATTATTTGACAAGCATGAACACCCATCCTTGATAAGTATAGCAAACTAGAAATAGAACCAACTCTTTCAAACTGATAAAGGGTATCTAGAAAAAACCTTAGCCGACAACATTAGTAATGGTGGAAAACAGAGTGTGTCCCTCTTAATAATCAGAAAAAGGTAAGTGTACTTTCTCTTACCACTTTTATTACTTTCTATTAAAGGTCCTAATTAGAAAATCAATATAAGCATATTAAGTAAAAGACAAGTAGACTGGAACAGGATTAAAATTCTTTTTATTTACAGATGCCTTAATCATGTACTTAGAAAATTTTAAGATATCTATAAAAACTATAAGAATTAATAAGTGAATCTAGCAAGGTTGCAGGGCACATGGTCAGTATGCAAAAATAAGTTATAAGAGTTCCATTTCTGGGAGTTCCCATGGTGGCTCGGTGGTAATGAACCTGATTAGTATCCATGAGGAGCATTCAATCCCTAGCCTTGCACACTGGGTTAAGGATCTGGCATCTCTGTGAGTTGTGGTGTAGTTCACAGACAAGGCTTGGATCCTGTGTTGCTGTGGCATAGGCCGGCAGCTACAGCTCTGATTTGACCCCTAGCCAGAGAACTTCCATGTGCCGCAGGTGCAGCACTTAAAAAAAAAAAAAAAGAGTTCCATTTCTGGTACAAATGGATGATCTATAATCAAAATGACCTTCCTACAGATTACGATATACATAGAACAATTTGCAAAAACATTATTTGCTTGAAGGTGAACAAGAGTGGGCAGATTGTGGAGAAAAGTAAGCACTTGGAGGAAAAAAGCACAGAGGGTGCTTCCCATTTTTATGGCTATTAGGCAGAGGACAGGCTGCAGCCACCACCATGCAAATTAGCTAAAATGCCAATAGGATGCTTTCTGATCTTAAGAACAAGACGACAGTGTTCAGGGAAAACACAAACACTGAAATGAAGGGAGGTGTTCTGAAAAGCAGACCAAATCAGAGAAGGGAAGATCAATATCTACATATGATGTCTGTGCAAATATCTGACTAACCTTTGAAACATGCATGCATTGGATAGACTGGAAGGAGCTAAGAATGATTTGAGCTTTTGCTCAAGAGAGAGTTTAGTATTTGAGAGCAATTAAATTAATTGGTAAAGTGAAACAAAAACTATGAAAAAGAATTTTGAAAAATCTTAGAACAGAAAATATAATAAATAAAAATTTACTTGATAGACTTAATAGCAGAGTGGAGATGCTAGAAGAAAGAGTCCATGAAAATGGAGATAGATGAATAGAAATTTTTCTCTGTAAAATCACAGGAAAAATATTGAAAATAAACATGTGCATCGAAAACTTATAGGACAGCATCAAAACATCTAGCTTTTAACTGTACTTTAGAAAAAAGAGGAAAGCTAAAATAGGGAAGAAAATAAGTTTGAATAATGACCTAAAATTTCCAAAATTTGATGGAAGACAAAAATTTACAGTTTTAAGAACCTCAGTTAATCAAAAAGAGGAAAAATACAAAGAAATCCACGCTGGAAATTCCCTTGTGGCCCAGCAGGTTAAGCATGCAATGTTGTCACAGCTTTGGCACAGGTTGTGACTGCAGCACGGGTTTAGTCTCTGGCCTGCTGCAGATGTGGCCCCAAAAAAAGAAATAAAGAAAAAAGAAATCCATGCCTACAAACATCACAGATAAAAGTAATGAAAACCATATTGAAAACCTTGAAAGCAGCTGGAGAAAAATGACACATTTCATAGCCAGAAGTGACAATATTATAATCATTGACTTCTTATCAGAAAGTATGGAGGCTAGTATACAGTGGAACAACATATTTAAAGTACTGAAAGGAAAACACTGTGAACCCAGAAATTCCTTATCCAGAAAATAAATCTTTTAAGAATGGAGTAAAGATAAAGGCATTTTCCAGATGGAAAACTAAGAGCATTCATCACAATCAGATATGCATTATGAGAAATGTTAAAGAAAGTTTTCCAAGGCTTAAGGAACATGATACTATTTAGAAATTCAGATCTTCAACAGGAACAAAGAACACTGGATAGTGTGAGTGTATAGATAAATTTTTTTTTAAATATTTTACTTTTTGTTTTTTAAAAATATATATGTAGTAATAGAATAGAAAAGGAAAAACATACAACTGCTTCAGTAAGGGCAGAAGCAGCATTAAATGAAATTTTATATTCACTAGTCATAAATACCCTCATAAAACTGGAAAGAAAAGAAAACTTCCTCAAACTGATAAGGGATCTCTACAATAAACAGAAGACTTACCCACCTTAATTTAAGACTCATTATAACCAAGGTAGTGTGATGCTGGCATAAGTATTGATAGATCAACTGAAAAGCTTAAAAAGTCCACAAATAAACCAACACTTAAACAGTCACTTGATTTTTGAGTGTAAATATAGTCCAATTGTAAATGGAAAGCCTTTTCAAAAAATAGTGTTGAAGGAGTTCCTGTCATGGCTCAGTGCTTAACAAACCTGGCTATTATCCATGAGGACGCAGTTTCAATCCCTGACTTTGCTCAGGGGGTTAAGTATCCAGCGTTGCTGTGAGCTGTGGTGTAGGTGGAAGATGCAGCTCAGATCTGGCATTGCTGTGGCTATGGTATAGGCCAGCAGCTGTAGCTCCAATTTGACCCCTAGCCTGGGAACCTCCATATGCCCATATGCTGTGGGTGTGGCCCTAAAAAGAAAAAAAAAAGTGCTGAAATAACATGGAAAATGTAAACCTCAACTCTTGACCCACATCATGTACAGAATTTAATTTGAGATGGATCATAGGCCTAAATGTAAAGGCCAAACGCATAAAGCTTTAAGAAGAAAACATAAGGACATTTTTCATGACTTAAAGGTGGGCAGAGGTAATTTAGATAAGACACAGATACAATAACATAAAATATGGATATTAAATTTCATAAAAAATTAAAAATTCTCATAAAAGTCATCATTAAAATGAATATTCAACATATATACTGGGAGAAAAAACCTACTTTCTCTCTCTATATATATGTGTGTGTATATATATATCTATATATATATCTGATAAGGAAATAATATCTAGAATATAGATTTTTTTGTTTTTTTTTTTTTTTTGGATTTTGTCCTTTTAGGGCCACACTCACAGCATATGGAAGTTCCTAGGCTAGGGGTCTTATCAGAGCTACAGCTGCTGGCCAACACCACAGTCACAGCAATGCAGGATCTGAGCTGTGTCTGTGACCTACACTGCAGCTCATGGCAATGCTGGATCCCCAACCCACTGAGCAAGGCCAGGGATCGAACCCACAATCTCATGGTTCCTGGTTGGATTCATTTCTGCTGCCCCACAATAGGAACTCCTAGAATATAGAAAGAATTTTAAAATTTAATAGGATTTCCCATTGCGGCTCAGTGGGTTAAGAACCTAACAGTGTCCTTAACCCACTGAGGGTTAACCCTGTGGATGTGGGTTCAATCCCTGTCTTCACTCAGTGGGTTAAGGATCTGGCATTCCCACAAGCTGTGGAGTAGTTTGCATATGTGGCTTGGATCCTCTGTTGCTGTGGTTTGGTGTAGATCACAGCTGTAGCTCTGGTTTGACCTCTAGCTTGAGAACTTCTATATGCCATAGGTGTGGCCATAAAAAGAAAAAAGAAAAAAAATAAAACGAATAAAAAAAAGCAACCTATTAAAACTAGGCGAAAGATTTCCCCATATAATTCATGAAAGAAGATAGTTGAGTGGCAAATTAGCACATGAAAAGATGTTCTATGTCATTAATTATCAGGAAAATAAAAATTAAAACTAGAATGATGTATCATTTAACACTGTTCAAATTTTTTAAAAATTGAAAATTCCAAATGCTTTCAATGATGTGCAACGACTGGAAATGGTACAGCCACTGGAGATAAATCTGGTTGTTTCTTATAAAAATAAATACACCTACCCCACGACTAAGTAATTTCACTCCTAGATTTCAAGTTGAGAAATAAAAGTATATTCACAAAAGACCTTTGTGAATGTTTATGGTACTTTGTTTATAATAGCCGAGAAACATAAACATTTCATCTAAAGGATCAACAAATAGTAGTATATTATATGAAGGAGTACAATTCATCCCCAAAAGGAACAAAATGTAATTACAACATGAATAATCTCAAAACCACTATGTTAATTAAAAAATCTTGGAGTTTATGTTGTGGCACAGTGGAAACAAATCTGACTAGGAACCATGAGGCAGCAGGTTTGATCCCTGGCCTCGCTCAGTGGGTTAAGGATCTGATGTTGCCATGAACTGTGGTGTAGGTCGCAGATGTGGCTCGGATCTGACATTGCTGTGGATGTGGCATAGGCCAGTAGCTGTACCTCTGATTAGACTCCTAGCCTGGGAACCTCCATATGCTGGGGGTGCAGTCCTAAAAAGGCAAAAAAAAAAGTCTTCCACAAATGAGTCAAACACTTTGATTGCATTTATATAAAATTGCAGAACAGCCAAAGCTAATTTACAGTGTTAAAAAGAAAAGAGAAGAAAAGAGTTGCTTCCTGGGAGCAGAGGAGGAAAGGGCATGAGGGATTTGACAATAATGGTCTGTATCTTGGCAGGTACTTTGGTTACACAGGTACCTGTGTTTGCTAAAATTCAATGGATGTACACTCATGATTTGTGTGTTTCTTTGTACATATTATACCAAAATAAAAAAAAATACAAAATATATCAAAATTAGTTAATAATATTATTTGAAGTATTAAGGGAAAAGTAATATGAAATTGGCAATTTATTTTGAACTACATTAAAAAGTAGATGGATTGGGTGGATAGAATAGTGGATATGGATAGATATGTGATAAATCAAGTATACCAAAGAGGGGTAGAGGAGTTCCTGTTATGGCACAGTGGAAATGAATCCAACTAGGAACCAGGAGGTTGCAAGTTTATTCCCTGGCCTCGCTCAGTGGGTTAAGAATCTGGTGTTGCCATGAGCTGTGATGTAGGTCACAGATGCGGCTTGGATCTTACGTTGCTGTGGCTGTGTTGTAGGCCGGTACCTCTGGTCCCATTTGACCCCTAACCTAGGAACCTCCATATGTCCCGGCTTTGGCCCTAAAAAAAGCAAAAAAAAGAGGGGCAAAATTGCTAGTAATACATACGCGTTCACTGTAAAATGTACACCTGAATATTTCCTTAATAAAGTGTAAAAATTAATTGTATTTTAAATACTAGCAATAAAAATGAAAAATAAAATTTGAAGATATTCTACTATTACAATAACATTAAAATGAAATACTTAGTAATAAATGTAAGATATTTATATACAGGACCACATACTGAAAAGTGCAAAACATTCCTGATGCTAATAGTTTAGATAAGCTCCTGGCATATAGTTAGGACTCCATAAAAATGAGATGATGATAATCATTTTTAATATTATTAATTTCTTTTTGCCTCAGTCTATAAAACTTCAGGAGAGATATGGGTCGTGAATAAGTCAGTGAGTGTATATCACATATGAAGAAAACATAAAACATCAAGGACTTGTGCTTCTGGGCTTCTTGTTATTTGAGGTGCTGTATTGATTGACATTGAGATAACTTGGATATAAGGTCTATTTATTAATAAATACAATTCCAAACAGAAGCACGTGTCTCCAGGAGCCTTAGTTTCCCAATTTAGTATATAATTAATATAGGCTTCATAAAGGGAAAGAGATGAAGACATATTTGATATAAGGCATTCATTGCCATAGCACTCATTGATCTTAATGTCTGTTCCCTATAATATTTGGCTTCTTCTAAAATATGAAGAATCTATAAACTATTTAACATAAATATTTGAAGAAAATATAATGATATATGAAAAGTGACAACATTCTTTAACTATGCTACTTTTTTTTTTCCCCCAGCGGTATATGGAAGTTCCCAGGCTAGTGGTTGAATTGGAGCTGCAGCTGGGGTTTGTGAGGCAACCATGGCAACACTGGATCCAAGCCACATCTGTGACCTATGCTGCAAGTTGCAGCAACACTCGATCTTGACCCACTGAGCGAGGGCAGGGATTGAACCCCTGTCCTCACAGAAACAACGTCAGGTCCTTAATCCACTGAGCTGCCACAGAAACTCCTAACCATGCTACTTTCTATGGATGACTTGTCCTGCCATTTCTCATGTGCTCTTCTGATTAGAACTTAGTCTCCTCACTAAAACTGCCTCTCCTTTCCATGTTCTTGAAGATTTTAGTGTCTTCTAAGTATGTTTTATGTGGGTACCACATTCAGATTCATGTTCTGATGATGGCCTGGGAAACTTTTCATTAGTGACATTGATTCGTTAATTATCTGTGTTTGGGGTGGGGAGTGTCATCTGGCTGGTTGCTCACTGCTTTCTCTATGGGAGTCTGGATACATGTTCTGTTTCATATTCTTAGCAGCAGTAACCAGGAAAACGTATTAGCGAAAATAATAACAATCTAGCTTTATGTGGGAAATTGTATATGGTCCACTTCTCAAATAACAAGAAAAAAACATATCCAAATAGGAGTACCTGCAAACGTACCTTTATTTGGACTTATATTTTTAGAAGTGATTTTAAGAGGAGCCTCATTCTCTGCCTGCAGGCATAAAACATATCAAAATCCATCCAAGGAAGATGATTTTAATGCCATTTTATCTTTCTAGTGAGTTTCCACAGCTTCTTCTGAAAATCTATTAACACAGTAAATGACCTAAACTCTCCCTCCCTGAAATTTAAGCTACTGTGCTTTTAACTTCCAGACCTTTTAGTGAAGGAATTAAACTGATTGACTACATGACCTTGTGATGTCTCACCATAATCTATAATAGCCTTCACTGACTGAAGACCTAATATTATATACAAGCAGTGTTTTAGGCACTTCTTATTTATTTTAAAATAATTTAATGTGATTAACATATTTAATTTAATTTTCACAGCCGTTTTGAAAGATAGGCATTATCTTTTCTGTTTTCCAAAAGGGGAAATTGAGGCTTATAGAGGTTAAGTAAATGATCTAAGGCCATTTACCTGAATTTGGTGTCCAAATTCAGCTTTACATGATATCAAAATCAGTACTTTCTCCAGGATTCCATGCTGAATATATACTTATTTAAATAATCAATTAAAAAATAATGTGTATTGGAGGGAGTTCCCATCGTGGCTCAGCAGTTAATGAACCCAACTAGCATCCATGAGGATGTGAGTTCAATCCATGGCCTCACTCAGTGGGTTAAGGATCTGGTGTTGCTGTGAGCTGTGGTGTAGCTTGAAGACATGGCTCGGATAATGCATTGCTGTGGCTCTGCCATGGACTGGCAGGTACAGCTCTGAGTGGACCCTTGTCCTGGGAACCTCCATGTGCCATATGTGGCCCTGAAAAAACTAAAAAAAAAAAAGAAAAATATATGTATTGGTGTGTTTGTGGGTATATACAATCTCAAAACACAAGTAACTATTAGCCACTAGTAAATCAGTTTCAGTTGAGTCCAGTGCTTGGTGGTGGTGAGCTGTACTTGGTTGTAACTGAGAGTGGATAATGCCTTAATAATTATGAGATTAGTAGAAGATTCTAGAGCTGATCTGTTGCCCAAAATTATAACCACTAGCCACATATGACTATTTAAATATTAATTTAAATTGATTAAAATATAATAAAGTTAATTAAAATTAAAATTTTACCTCTTTGATCACATTACTCATATTTGAATAGTCAAGTGCTCAATAGAACATGTGATTAGTGGCTGCCCATTTTGACTATTTCCATCACCACAGAAAGATCTGTTGGATGGTGCTATTCTAGAGGATTCATGGCTTATCTGTTTCCATCAATAATTTGAGAAGTGAGTGAAAATTAGTACTGATGTTGAGGATGCTCTCAGGCTCACCTACAGAGAATGAGGTCAGCAGGGTTATTGCTAGTGACAGAGGAGAAGGCAGAGCATGCGCCTAGAAAGCTGGAAGTGAAGGTGGAGCTTGCCAGGTTGACTTAGACACATAAAATATTCCAGATCCCCATAACGATAGACCAGAACTGAAGAAGAAATTATGGGAGAAAGCAAGATGTTATCCAGCTGCAAAGTGAATTAGTGGTAGCTTTTCACAGTACCTTCAGTAAGCTTTATAATGAGTTAAGTAATTTTATGTGAGCTTGAGAAATTTTATTGATTACAGAGGGAAATAATGCTATAGTTGGAATTTTAAAGTATAAGAAACACAGGCCTTTAACCACATTTAACATTTAATTAAGACAAGGACAAGGTTCTAAGATTCTATTAGAAGGAACTAAAATTGATTTTAAGACATACTTTCTCACATCATTGATGGATGTGGGATTCAAGACAGAATGTTCATTCATCATGGGAGAACTAGTTACCTGCTAAAATCAGAGCTGCATATTGATTCATTAGAAGCACCTGCAGCTGAATTGAGCTGAGGCCCAGTGAGATCTGAGTGGAGGCTGTCTGAGCAGTGGTAGTCAAGGAAGAAAGACGAAAAGCATCATCATGAAGAGGTGCTGTGAGCCTGGCAGCAGGCATCACTTCCCTCTTAGCAAACAGGCTATGCTGTGGCTTTCTTGGAGCTAAGTGGAAAGAAAACAATTGATAACTCTCAGACCTCTTTATAAAGAGATTCCACTTTATTGGAACCATTGTCGATGGGTTCCTACAGGAAAGGTGGCTAGAATTGTGAGTTTTATCCTGCTAAGTCAATAGAACTCTCATCCAGTTCCAACATGGATACCTTCCCATTTTCTGAGTCAGAATAGGAACTGGAAGATAATCTACCTGGACATTTCTGACCCCCGTTAATCTCAGTCATGACTGAGATGGAAAGAAAACTTTACAACTTGATGTCAGCTGATCACTAAGTCTCAGACTTTTCTTGCCCCACCCCCGTTTTGGCCCTGCATTTACCATGTTACTAATAAACAAACAAAATAAGCAAGTCTAATTAATCTAAAGTGTAAAGTTGGGGCTGGAGGAAATGGATCTGTTTCTAATGGATTTTCATACAAATCTCAGGCACTTCTGAGGGTTGTGATCCCAATTTGAGAAATACTTTTCTAGATTAGTGGTTTAAATTTTTTTTTTTTTTTTTTTTTTACAGCTGCACATGTGGCATATGGAGATTCCTGGGCTAGAGGTCAAATTGGAGCTACAGCTGCAGGCCATTGCCACAGCCACAGTAATACTGGATCTGAGCCACATCTATGACCTATGCTGCAGCTTGTGGCAAATGCCAGATCCTTAACCCACTGAGCGATGCCAGAAATAGAACCCAAATCCTCACAGAGACAATGTCAGGTCCTTTGCTTGCTGAGCTACAACAAGAACTCCTTATTTTTTATTCTTAACTAGTCCAAAATATAAACACATAAAATTCTCTTCAATATGTAGAAACCTGGATTTCAAATGAAACCAGAATTTATCAATTTCTTTCATATACTGAGACATATAATGAGAAGATTCCTCGAGTTTATTGAGATATTTACTGCATTAGAATGAGGACCAAGTGGAAGTTCCTGTTGTGGCTCAGTGGTAAAGAAAGTGAGCTGTGGTGTAGGTTGCAGATGTGGCCTGGATTCTGCATTGCTGTGGCTGTGGTGAAGGCCAGCAGCTGCTGCTGTGATTCGACCCCTAGCCTGGGAACTTCCATTTGCCGCACGGGCAGCCCTAAATAGCAGGAAAAAAAATGAATGAGGACCAAGTGTTATTAAGAAAAAATCAGAAGTTTAGGAAGGATAGAGAATGTATGATGTGTTTCAGAAATTTTCATCTAAAACTAATAAAATATGTCTTTAACTTTTTAATTATAAGAATTTTTGAGCATATACAAAAGTAGAAGTGAGATAACTACCCATAACCCACTTTTACCAGTTATCACTGTGTTCAATCTTGTTTCATCTATAGCCCTTCTCTTTACATCTCTGCCTTTCATTGCATTCATTTGTTGCAAATCACAGAAATTATATCATTTCATTAGTAAGAATTCTAAAGAAGAAGAACAATTTTTGTTTAACATTATATAACCTTCTGGTTTTAACTACAGAAAGTACAGAAGAGCATATTAAAGGATGGCACAAGTATACAATCAGTAAGATGCAGAATATTGGAAACTACAGGATGAAAGTTGAGATTTTGTAGCAAATAAACTACAAAGGATAAACTTTAAAAGAGGCTAAGATGCACATTGGTTTGGATAATCAATTAAGAGTTAACTGGAGAAAATTAAATACTAACTGAATATTTGATGATATTAAGGAATTACCATTTTCTTTTTTGTTCTTTTCTTTCTCTTTTATTTTTGGTAGTTAAGATAATGGTTTTATGGTTATGGAGGGGGAAACTTTTAATATTCTTCCATAAAATAAAAGAGTACGTTCTTATCTATCTGGAAAATTTGATTACCCAGAATGATTCATATCAAGTGTTCTGAGTAATTCCCTTCTCTCCGTGGTAATTTTTACTCTTTGAATAATGAAAGAAAATCTTTCAAAAGTGAAATAAAATAAAATAAGAAACTCCTAAGTTCTTCGTAAACCTACCAACTCCATATTCCTTCTATTTTTGAGAGACTAAGAGCTGTTGTCTTTTTAAGAGCTAAATAGCAGAGCAAGGAAACCACTATTGTTTAAGTACTGATTTTTTTTAAGCAAATATATCTAGAAAACAACCCTGTTTGGCAGTCGTCCTCAGCTTTTCTGATTTTTGCCTTGTTAAAAGTAGAAGGAACCATTATTTGATGAATCCATTCATACACTCTCCTCTGTCCTGCAGGGGTGATGTAGGCTATTGGAAAAGGTACAGAGAAGATTCCTTGGACTTTTTTCCAGGCTTTTCACACCATGCTGTATATTTAAATAACAGGCTGAAATGGGAAATGATGAGTCTCTCAAGGAAATAAATACGGCATACTCATTAGAAGGCTCATTAAGAATGAAGTGCAGGAAGGGGGCTCTGAGAACACTCTAATTCTGGTATTTATTAGGACAAAGCAGTCTTTTTAATGGGGCACCTGAAAAGCTCTCACCTGCAATTATTATTAGACACTAGTGCTTTTACTAACTTCTTGGGATCAGCTTTGCCCTTCTCTCTGCCTTGGTAAGCAGTTGACAACAACATCCTTGTGTTCCAGGCTCCTGTGGAGAATTTGTTCTCCCCTTTCCTCTGTGCTCACGAGTCCTTTCTGTTCTTTCTGTCTGAGAGGGCATTTGAAAACTGGACCTCCCTTTGGAGCAGTATAAATGAGAGAGCTTAACCACACGTTTGGTTACACAGTTTCTCTCCCAGTCTCTTCCTCCATTTCATGTACAACTCTCTTGCTATCTTTTTCTCTATCTCCCCTAGGGCAGAGGTTGGCAAACATTTTCTTTAAAGGCTCAGATAGTACAAATAGTAAATATTTTAGGCTTTGCAGTCCATAGGGTCTCTGTTGCAACTCTGCTGTTGTAGTGCAAAAGCAGTCATATACTATACGTGAATGATTGAGTGTGGCTCTGTTCCAATAAAACTTTATTTATAAAAGCAGGTAGTGGGAGTTCCCAATGTGGCTCAGCAGGAGGATATGGGTTCCATCCCTGGCCTTGCTCAGTGGATTAAGTATCCAGCATTGCCGTGACCTGTGGTGTAGGTCATAGACATGGCTTGGATCCTGCATTGCTGTGGATGTGCCATAGGCTGGCAGCTGCAGCTCCTATTTGACACCTAGCCTGGGAACGTCCATAAGCCACAAGTGCGGTCCTTAAAAAAAAAGCAAGTTGCTAATCCCTGTTCTAGCCATCTAAAGGAGAAGTTCCCCTTGCACGTCTAAAATAAAAGTAGACAGGTAGTATTCCCGAACAGCTTTAACTTCATTCATTCAATGACTCATCAAATTTCAATATCTACTAAGTTCTTAACACCTACTGCGTGCCTAGTTCTGTGCTAGGTTACTGGGAATATGGAAGCATAACAACCCAAGGAGCTCATAGTCTTATGAGTAGTTGGGCAGACAAGCAAACAATTACAATATGATATATCCAGTACTTTAATGGACACATGGGCATATGAGGCCATAGGTCGGTAAAGGGGATGTAAGATCCTCTGAGACAAAGCATTAAGAAAATTTTACCAGACAGAGTACATTTTGAAAGGAAACAACCCGGGGAAATGTCTGGAGGCTGAAGGAAACATACCTGTTTCCTGGACCTCTGTGTATTTAAGCGTTACTTTAGCATCAGAATGTGTACAGGTCTCCTAGAAAGGAGGCAACAGGGATAGGAGGAAAGATTGGTTAGAAGAAATGGAGGCTAGGCAGGTAGAAAAATCTCATGCTCCATGAAAAATCTATATAGCACAGGAATGCTGGTGCCAGATTTTACCTACCAGCTCATGGGGAACAATGTAGGAGACACAAGCCTTGAAGGCTTCGACTTTTCTCTTGAGAAACTGTCAACAGTAAGCAAAAGTTGGCAGAACTAGGATCTGGAAAACCAGGAGGGCAATTTAAAATACTCTGAATATTCTTCCTGTTCACTTTACATTTCAGGTTCTTGAGCTGACTGTGTTGGCAGTGAACATTAAGTGTTTTTGTTTGTTTTTGCTGCAGAAAAAAATAAAGCTTATCACAGCAGCAAGAGGAAGAGAGTCATTGGGGCTACTCATTTCAAGATTTATAGTGAAAAGCTTCTTCTGAGTATTATTTGAGGGATTCTAGTAATCCCTTTGTCCTGAAGCACCATACTCTCCACCTTCTACAGAAGCTAAAATGATACAACTGGAGATTTCATTACTTTAGAATGCACATTGCCCTCTATAGGAAAGGTATTTAAAATGTAGATACTCACAGGAAGAATCATACACTATGTCAGTCATAACCTAGGGGTGAATGAGGACATTCATTCATAACCTAGTCTGAAAGGGACTCAGGGGAAAGATCCCCCCAGGAAGGAGAGCAGGAGGCTTTTAAAAAAAGGGAAGGACTACATAACCAGGGATATAGAAGACAAAGGACAAGACTAACTTAACTGCCTACTTCTCAGCAGCACCAAGGGCAGGGTGGAGCTTAGTAAGATAGATGAGGGCAAGGCATGAGTAGGAGAAATGTGTCTTTTTCAGACTCAGTGGAATTTCTACTGCCCAAGAATTCCAGAGTAAATTTGTAAAGCTGTTGGAATGTTCAGTGTACAAGACACAGACACAAAAGGGGAGGGAGAAAATTAGGAAGTTGAAGATGCTTCAGTCAAGGGATGGGCTGCAAGTGACAATGGAATTAAGCCCCTACCCCACCCCTTACTTCTGGCAGCTCTTATTCTTCTCCCAACAAACTCCTGCTTGCTGCTTTGTCTTCTGAATGTAAAACTAAAGTGCTTGGGTGAATAAACAAGAGCTCTCTTTATCAAGAAGAGATAGCACCCAGTCTCTTTGGGCTTGGTGTATGTCCCTGTGTGATGCCTGTTGATTTGAAGCTGGTGAGAGATGTGAGGGCATAATGCCTTGTTGATGACAAAGCAGCAACTCTGGCAGCACAGACTGAAAGTCGTCAGGGGTTGTTCTTCTCCTTGTGGCATCATTGTGAACACTGAAGACAGGCACTTCTAAAGCTGAGAAGGCACAAAAAACAACCCCCAGGCTTTCTTGATTAATTCATACATGTGCTAAATATCTAACCACATATTTTGCAGGCCTACTCTGTGTGAAGAATCTGATTAGGTGCCAAGGAGATCCTAAGGGACATGCCTGAAATGGTTACAACACAAGCTAGGTGTATGGGAGTGATAGAGAAGTTATCTGAGTATAAGAGGGAGATATAATGATCTACCTTCCTCAGCTATAGGAGCAATGCAAGAGACTATCTATAAAAGTTTGAAAGGATTTGTGCAATAACCCAGTGTGCCCATCAGGGTGATTTGGGGATCAGCTGTGTAAATCCTGATTGGAGTGTGAGATAATAAAGGAAGTGGAAACTAGCTTCATAATTTTCCTGGTGCAGTGCAGAATGAAAATGCAGGACTCCTTGTTCAAAACTCAGGGGGAATATATGCCCTTAAAAAGCCATAGTGGACAGGTGGCCCTCAATGAATGGCAACCTTCACTCTGAGGCATACTTACTACCTGGGTGGGGGTGAGTAAGTGGCTTACTCCATCATGTTACCCCTCCCCATGATGTCCTTCCCTGAAAGGGCCACTTTGCAGAGAGCCCTACTGAGGGCAGAGCAGGAGCCTTGGGTGCCAGGAAATGGGGGTGGCAGTGGCAGGAAATGATCACTGGGCAGAGGCAAGAAGGAGAAGCCAGGTGGGGCAGTGGGTAGGTGGCAGGGAATATATTCCCTGGAGGCAGCATGAGGAAGGACTGCCTGTGATCTGAGACTCCAAGCCTTGGGTTGTATTTTGTTGTCCTATGTGGCTTTGCTTATGAAACACAAATTCAGAGAATTCCAAGATGACGACCACAGAGCATTAAATGCCAAATATGCACCCTTTTGAGTGTGCGATCTTTGTGGCTGCCCCATTGGGCCCCATGAAGTTAATCCTGGTTGGAACTTAGTCTATTATTCTGTATCTAGTTTCATAAAGAGATTCATTGAGGAGGGTGGTAGCAAGGAACCTAACAGAAGAGTTAAGGGAATAATGGGCAGTGCTTATCTAGCACGTTTAGGGGGCAGTGAGGTTGATGTTCAGAGAACTAAAGGGGTGAGATCAGTCATGGACAGTAGGGTTTCATCCTTCTTTATAAAGATGTGGGTGAAGCAGTCTTCACCCCTTTGTAGTGCTTTGGTATGATCACAAACACATTTTAGAAGAAACAGCCAATTGTCCCTAAACAACTTATTTCCTCCACAGTAAATGGTGTTTTTTTGCAGCATGCATAGTCATCTAGAACAAAGGTACACTTCTCAGCATCTCTTGCAACCCCATAGGGCTCTGTGACTAAGCTGTGGTCATTAGGATGTAAGTGGAAATTTTCATATGGCAGCGTGTAGTCATATCTCTTAACATAAACTTACATACTCTTTGTGTCCTTTCTTTTTCCCCTTCCTCTCTCATGCTGCTGGGGATGTGGTTGGAACCAGGAATCCTCCTAAACCAGGAGGATGCTGGTATATATTCCACATCTAGGAGTAGTGAAATGATGTGCTAAAGTGTTGGGATCCCTGAGGACTTCGTGGGGCAGAGCTTCAGGTCCAACCCTGAAATACATATCTTGTGATGGCATACAGTTTATGTCGGAGAGAAAAGAAATTATCTTGTATATCCTTTATATTAGGTCACTCATAGACAAACCAAATTCTAAGTAATGTGCCAAGAAAATTCACCTAATTTTGTATGTGCTCTGGATGAGGAATATACCTGCTTCATTCATAAGAAAATAAACCTATTATACACTAAGAAGTTAGCACTGAGTTTCCTATAGTGATACCTTTTATGAATTTTTTGGTCTGAATTAGCATTCCTGAGTCAATAAACTTTAAATGCCCTGACAAATTTGTATTTCTAAGTCTTAAGAGCAGAGGCCTAAGTCTTAGATGTTGGTAAACTCAGTAGGGTATCTTCATCCTGTGTGATTGAGATGTGTGGTCAGCTGGCATCTTGGTCTCCCAATAGACATGAGAACATATGGGTACATTAGGCATACTTTAACGGAAATACTCTGTAAATGCGGGAAAAGGAGAAGCCACGGCAGCTGGGTTCTTTTAAGCAGAATTAAGAGAAACAGAATGTGATAAAACATAAATTTCTATACTGCAAGAGCCCAATGAACAAAGATAAATCTAATTAGAACAAAATTTATTCAATACCTACTATGTACTATGCTCTGATCTAGAGGCTTGGAATATATTTGTGAGCAAAACAAAGATCTTTGACATTGGAAGTTATATACTAGTAGGAAGAGACAGGTAATAGAGGCTGAAACATGATGTATAATTAACAAACTTAGTGTGTAACTACTACCTTGTAAAAAGGAAAATGCAGAGTAGGAGAAAGTGGAGTAAACGCACTTCCCAAGTTCCCCCTACTGGGCCAGGGCATTTGCCCCTTCTGCTGCCTTGAGCATTGGCTGTACTCTTCTCAAGAGCTCTGTTTGCAGCTAGTGGAGCCATCTTGCTCAGATATGCCTAGGAAGTTATATATCCCCTTACTTTAGGGTTAGGGACTGGCCTGCAGGCAATAGCTGGCTGACATGGGTACATCACTGTGCTCAAGATGAGACAAGTCTGTGGTGCCACTCATACTTTAAATTAGACCTCCCAAGGAATCAGGACAGTCCTTCAACTAACCTACGTCTTTACCCAGTTTCTTCCTTGCCCTATTCTATTTCTTGCTGTGTTACAAGCTTCACATGAAAACACTCCCTCATTAACTCACGTGCGGAACCTTCACTTTAGATTCCCCTCCTGAGGAAACTGAACTTGGGTGTAGTGAAAGGGGAAAAAGGTGCCCAAATGGCGAGGCTGGGGTCATATCAAAGGATTAAGTAGCATAGTAAAAACAAAGCAAAACAAATAAAACAAAAGGCCTTATTTAGGAAGAGAGACCTGATCAAAGACCTGAAGAAGATGAGAGAATTAGCCCAGAGGAGTAAGATTACAGGTAGAGGGCAGAGATAGAGCAAGGCCCTGTGGTAGACAGAGTACCACCCTCCAAGAAGTCCTTATCCTAATCTGCAGAATTTGTGATCATGTCAGGTTGCCTGGCAAAGGGGAATTAAGGTTGCAAATGCATTAAGTTTGCTAATTTTATGACCTTCAAATAGAGAGTCCTGGATTACATCCAGGTGGGCTCAATGCAATCACAAGTGTCCTTAAAAGTGGGAGAGGGAGGGGGGAGAGGCAATTAGAGGAAGGCGGAAGGGAAGAGTCAGAGGGTGTGACTGCGGAAGAAAAGCACAGAGAGAAATGGTGTTGCTTGCTTTGAAGATGGTGAAAGGGGCCATGAACCAAGAAACTGGAAGAGGTAAGACAACAAAATTTCTTCTAGGGCCTCTGGAAGGTAACAGTCATACAGACACCTTGATTTGAGCCCAGTGAAACCCATTTCAGATTTCTAATCGCTGGAGCTATAATATAGCAAACTTGTGTTGTTTTTGGACAAAAGTTTATGGTAATTTGTTATGGTGACAGTGGAACACAAATATATGCCCAAAGGCAGGACTGTGTTTTATATATGAGGTTAATGTTAAGGAGTGAGCAGGGAGAGGAGCAGAAAAGTTAGAGAGGTTTACTGAGCCAGGTGTGCAGGGCCCTGCAGGCTAGTGTATGGAGGCAGGCTTTTACTTTTACTTTTTACTTTGCAGTGTTTTGAGGTTGTGATCTGATGTGCCCATTAAAAGGCCCTTGGACTGCTGAGACTAGTCAGCATGGGGCTAGGGAAACTTGTCAGGAGGCCACTGCAATGATAGGGGTGAGAAATGGTGGTGGCAGGGATGGAGGAGGGGAGGACAGTAGGGGAGGTTGTAAGAAGCGAATATGTTTTGAAGATAGAGACAGTAGGGTCTCCTGCTAGATTAAATTTGGGAGTGTGAGAGAGAGAACTGTCAAGGATTGGTCCTGAGCAACTGAAAGAATAATGCTGCCAGTCACTTGAGGTGGGAAAGACCTATTGATGACTTACTGGAGACTGAGAAAAGAGAAAATAATCTGAAATAACCTAATGGGTTGAGTGAATGGACCAGGCAATATAATGAACTTGCCTGGCTGCAGAGATGTTCACTTGAAGTTCATGATTACAAACTTACATTGGAACCAATCAATGTGGTCAGCCAAAAGTATGTCAGCATGGGAGTTCCCTGGTGGCTCATAAGGTTAAGGATCCAACATTGTTAATGCTGTGGCTCAGGTCACTGCTGTGGCACGGGGTTTGATCCCTGGCCCTGAAACTTTCACATGCTGTGGGCAAGGCAAAAAAAAAAAAAGTGTCAGTGTGGACTAGATAGAAAACATAGTTTCGACAAGTGAATATGATGAAGAGAGTGAGGGCAAGGGAGTCAAGGGTATAGGCAAGGAAGTGATGATAATATTTGGCTAGAGAGTTTAGGTAGAATAAGGAAGAAAATAAAGAGAGCAAGGGGGAATGGATAAAAGGGGTGGGGAAGTCAAGTGATAAAAATGCAGGATTGGCATAAGTATAATCTATAAAAAATATCGAATCAATATGTGTATATCTGAAACTAATGTAACATTGTAAGTTAACTATACTTCAGTTAAAAATAGTAAAATGACTTAAAAGAGGGAAAAATAAAAAAGAAGGACTAGCCAGACTATTGAGATAGTGAAAAAAGATCAGATCAGGAGTTTGGACTGAAGGAAGGAGGGATGAATAGGAGATGCACAGGGGATTTTGGGGGCAGTGAAACAACTCTGTATAATAGAGAAATGGTATAGACATGACATTACACACTTGTAAAAACCCATTGGAGTACAACACAACAAGTGAACCCTAATGTAAACTACAGGTTTTAGTTAAAAATAATGCATCAATATTGGTTAATCCATTAAAACAAATGGACCACAATAATGCATCGTGTTAGTAATAGAGAAAACTAGTAGGGTGTGGGGGGCTGTGTGTGAGGAAGTATAGGAACTCTCTGTACTTTCTGCACAATTTTTTAATGTAAACAATCTTCTAAAAAAAGTTATATTTTTAAATGTAGGACTTAATGCAATAGGACTTAATGAAGTTTGCCATAAGACTAGTATGTTTTCAACCATTTTCTTCATCTGCTGCAAAAATAGGACAGTGCTAGGCTTATATTAGATGATCAGTAGTTAAATGAGTTCTGTCAAATCCAAAGTCGCTTCTTTTGGGTCAAAAATGACTAGTCATAATGTAGAAAATGTATAGGTAGATAAATGATCTAAAAATTTTATTTTGGGGTTAGAGAGGACACATACTTTCTTGGTATCTAAACTGGAAAACCATGTAATTTTAATATTGCAGTGTAGGAATTTGGTGAGCCTGAATGAAGAATAAATATGCAAGGCTGGTCTTTCCAGCCAAGGAAGAGGCACCTTAAGGCCTTCCCCACAGCTCCTCTCTTGTGATTCATAATGCATGTGGATCATGATAATTTCCCTTGGGTCTAAGAAGGCGAAAAAAAGGCCAACCAGGGTCATGTGATTGTCAGACTCTAGACCCTTGGTGAAGGGCATACACTGCAATCTTGTTAAATACTGTATGTGCTGCCTCCTTTTTTTTTTTTTTTTTTTTTGAGAATTTAGAGGTAATACAGTTTTCACTTGCATGGCGAGTCTGGTTTAATATCTTCCTATAAGAAGAACTTTAAGCTCTAAATTCTCTTCAGTTCTTACCTGGCTTACAATGAAGAAAGAAAAGGCATGGTAATAATGGAAAATAGACTAAAACTTTCAATAGACCATTGAAAATGCAATCCTTAATTTACCAAAGTATATTAAAAGGCATATAGTACACTGAATCAAGTTTAACTGGTTAAATAATTTTAGGTACAATTAACTTGTTCTTTCATAAAATATAAGATATTTTCTCAAGTGGTTGGCCATTGATTCAGAAATCATTATATTTTGAAAATTAAATGGAAGCGATGATAAATGAATGAATAGTGACATTAGATGCATATTAAGTTATCTACTGTCCACACTCACATGCATATTAGCACAGACTCATCATTCAATTAATTACCTTTTGCTGCAGTGAATCTCTAATCTGGAAAATACAATGATCATATACAGAGAAAGCCAGATAAGCTGTTTGGGCCACATTTTAGAAATAAGAAATCAAGTTTCCACTGCTGATGCATATGGGATCGCTCTTTGAGTGACCAGCTAATTGTTTTTGTATTAAACTCTTTCAACGATTGTCATATATAGAAAAACAATTGTCATATATTGTCATATATATATATACATAATATATATGTATATATTAGATACATATGTACATATACAGAAATACAACAGTGAGGCCAAAAAAGGAAATTCTCCTTTTACTGGAGAGAATTTTATTCCTTATTTATTTCTGTTAGGTTAAAAACCCATTGGGATGACGAAGGAGATAAGAGATCACCAATTCAGGCTTGCTAAAATTGGTCTGATTTCTAAAGTCCTTTAGAATGGGAACTTGTCTAGTTTCCTTTGTGGTAAGAAATCTCAGGAGATACTTCATAGTCTGATAACCCTTGTTCATGTCTCATCTCATTTCTTCATGCCACTGTTTAGTCCAACTATTTTTATTATTGGAAAGGAGAGCACGTTTGCACCAATATCTAAATGAGAATATTGATGTACTTGAAGATTTGTTGTTAGTCCCCTATTCACGTTTCTTTTTTCTGGTCTGATAACCTTTATTTTTTATTGTTTGGGTTTTGAAAGTGGCTTGCCTTATGTTGACCTTCAAAGTTTTCTGTGTCTTTCTGGCATTCAAAATTTGACTTAAGTTTAGTAGGATAGTAAAAACCTAGTTCCAGTATACTGTGTGTGTGTGTGTGTGTGTGTATATATATATTTTTTTTTGCCTTTTCTAGGGCTGCTCCCATGGCATATGGAGGTTCCCAGGCTAGGGGTCCAATTGGAGGTTCCCAGGTTAGGGGTCCAATTGGAGCTGTAGCCGCTGGCCTATGCCACAGCCACAGCAACATGGGATCCAAGCCGTGTCTGCGACCTACACCACAGCTCACGGCAACGCCAGATCCTTAACCCACTGAGCAAGGGCAGGGATTGAACCTGCAACCTCATGGTTCCTAGTCGGATTCATTAATCACTGCGCCACGTCGGGAACTCCAACTATGTATATTTTTAAACAGTATCACAATATTGTTTAGAATAGATATAATTCTGATGGCTTCCAGAAGCCCCTCTGTGCAGTACTGATACTTTTTGATTATTGATCACTCCTCATCCCTTATTTTGTCTCCTGTTTTTATGGATATATTTATTTCAAAAATTACTGAAAGACATTCAGCACCATTGCTTTGGACAGTCATGTATATTGCAAACAACTCCCATTCATAATTGTGAAATTTAGTGAACTAGCTCCTTATTTCAATATCAGATCTTGGAAGAGAAGTTGAGAATGAATCCCAGAAGTTTGTCACACATCTTTCCATGCAAGTTGGAAGCAATCATAGTAAAGCAAATGGACCTTCTGTCATTTTTGTCTTATTCCTTTAGTCATCAAATAATCATTGGGTGCAGTCTATCAGATAAAGACCTAGACAGATAGTGTATTCTTCTTTATCAGATGGCTTCCTAAGAAGTCTACTGGAATATGTTTTTATTTTTTATTTTTAAATTTTTTTTTGTCTTTTTGCCATTTCTTGGGCCGCTCCCATGGCATATGGAGGTTCCCAGGGTAGGGGTCTAATAGGAGCTGTAGCTGCCATCCTACACCAGAGCCACAGCAACGTGGGATCTGAGCCATGTCTGCAACCTACACCACAACTCACGGCAACACTGGATCGTTAACCCACTGAGCAAGGGCAGGGATCGAACCCGCAACCTTATGGTTCCTAGTCGCATTCGTTAACCACTGTGCCACGACGGAAACTCCTAATATGTTTTCATAATTTGAGTTATATTCCATGACTTTATACACTTCTCTTTACACAATGTAAAGAGAAACTGGGTGACTCTTTCTGATAAACGGAAGACTTCCTTTTTAAAGTGATACATATAAACTAGTTTTTGTGAATTAGTCTTGTGTTTCCTACTAGAAAGTAAGAACAGAGTATCAGGACACTGTAGCTTTAGATTTTCCTTCCACATGTTCTAGCTGTCTTCCTTGCACAGAGCTTGTCTTGATCATCTACACTGTAACTTGTAGGGCTATAGATTTTAATATTCTATGTGTGAGAAACTAGTGGAAGCTATGGGTTCTCATTGCACACACAAAAGAAGACAATAGACTTAAAATTTCAGGGCCTCTTGTACTCCCTGAAACCCATTTATGTACACCAGCATGAAAATTCCTGACAGTCCAGGGGCTATCACTTAGCCCATGTTCACACCATACCAATGGAAAGTGGAGGTTCTCTGGTGTGAGACACATCCCACAATGAGGCTTCAAGGACCAGTAAGGGATCTCTGTGATAAGGGGAGAGGTATAATCTTGCAGATAGAAAATGCTTTTCCTCTTCCTTCACCATCAAATGGTGAGAGAGACAAACCAATGAGGACCAGAATGATGCTCAGGGAATGTGTTGCGCAGTTGGATGTTCAGATTTGTTTCTAATCTACGTTTTGAGCTAGAGGTAAATAAGTGGCCTTTGAGATTAACCCAGCTGGCCCACTTCAAAGATAATATATGTGAGAATTTGGAGCCAAATCGCAAGTCTTTTTTGTCCATTCATTGATCAAATATTCACTGAGTGGCTGCAATGTACCAACACTTGGGAAGACCCAGGACTTTGTCTCAAAGAGCTCAGCTGTCCACTCTTGTAAATACTGGGACAGTGGTGGAGACACTAGAGTGACTGATTTTAATGCAGCTCATGCCAGGGCTGTGCAAGTCCTCAATAAATATTGTTCAGTTGATTAGTTTATTGCTTTCCCTACTGACTTAGTTTTGTTGCAGAATCGGAACAGCTGGGGGTTAATAAAAGAAAAGTTTTGTTTTGAGAGGGGCACAAAGCTACATATACTAATAATGATAAAATATTAAAAATCTACTTAGGGTAAAATAGCATGAACATGAAGTACATGCTAATATGAGATTCGTTTTGACGTAAAGCATTTTCAAAATCAGCTATCTATCCTCAGAGTGGCCAAAACAGCAGTCCAGAGACGGACAAGGAGCATTTCGCATTCAGCAGTATGCTCTCTTATTGGCCCAGGGATGGCAATAACACAAGCAGCAGCTGGTAAGATCTGGGTCTATTCTGACTAGATCATGCTGCCTGAGAGTCTAATTTTGCTCACAGTGGAAAAAGTGGTATATTCCTTTAGTGTCAACAGACCAGATTGCAACTCCAGTTTGTTTGATGGGAGAACTTGGTTCTTTTCCCAGATAGGGCTCTCCTTCATGGATCATTGAATTATGCTAAGTGTTTTGAACAAATTCAATTTCAAAACATACTGCTTTCCTCCAAACCTTGGAATTTCCCTTCATATCAAAGTTCCAAGAGCTTATGTTTGTAAGAAGAGAATATCCTGCAAATACAGGTTACTTAGTCATCAGCTGCTTCATCTCTAAGTAGGTAAAACCTCAGGACCCTTCAGGATTTAAAACCTACGTTTTTTTTTTATGTTGAATCTCAGATGCTTTAATATTCTGAAATTTATGTGAAGATATTTTGTGTGATAGTTCTACAAGCTGGTGTATAAAAATATTAGGTCCATTCATAAAAAAAATAGCCTAGATTTGAATATTTTATGCTTTATTTTATGCTTTGGATTTTAGTGAGGAAACTTCTGATATTTTCTTTTTCTTTTCTTTCTTTTTTTTTTTTTGGTCTTTTTGTCTTCTTAGGGCCGCACTTGGGGCACATAGAGTTTTCCAGGCTAGGGGTCCTATCAGAGCTATTGCTGCTGGCCTACATCAGAGCCACAGCAATGCCAGATCCAAGCCATGTCTGCAACCTATACCACAGCTCACGGCAACACCAGATCCTTAACCCACTGAGTGAGGCCAGGGATCAAATCCGAACCCGCAACCTCAGTTGGATTCATTGCTGTTGCACCACAGTGGGAACTGCTGATATTTTCTTGATTACATTTCTTCACGTTGCTTTAGGAAGTAGCAATATGTAAAAGGTTCTATTACTTCAAGCCTTTTTTTTTTTTTCTTGAGAGTATTTCCACTGAGGGCTCATTACCTATTTCTAATTCATTTAGTCTTGTCCTAAGCAATGAGCCATGAAGCAGACCAGGTTAGAGAATGATCAGGGCAGGACTTGCAGCCTTCCGGGACCCTGAGTCCTTCTCTGAATGAGGAGTCCATTCTTCCAGTGCATACTCCTCTGCAGCTGCCTGTGGGTAGGACAGATAGCAACCTTGCTCCAGGCATATTGTGTTCCACTGAGAACTGACTTTCTTAAAAATTAACCTGGAAAACTTAGAAGATGATGTACCTTTCTCTCTAACGCATACCCCAGGAGCCCGTGGCTGAGGAAGGCGAGGATTGATGAGCATCTCCGTTTATGCTCTATTGATGGGCTGATCTCTCATATACACCTGGAGGTGATCAGAGCTCCTGCCCACACAAAGGGATCCTGGCATTGGCTCCAGCACTAACAATACCTAACTGACCTCAGACTTCAGTCAGGCTGGAATGTGCAGGTGTCCTACCTGGATTCTCTGAAAGAACCAGCTGGGGTCTCCCCTCACTGGTAATTGGTCTTATGGAAAAGAAAGGAGAATTTTAGGGAAAAGATCATTCCTCTTTTCTTTTCCTGAATTTTTCCACATCCCACCTGGCCCCCAGGTTTCTTGTCTGTTTTCTTTCTCTTTAATTTTTTAAGAATCCAAGAAAATGTGACTCTTAACTATATTGTGTATTAAATAGTTGTTGTTGTTAATGAGCTGCTTTCTTCATTCGGTATCATCCAAAATGGGTGGTTCCTTTTATATAATATCTGGAAGTAGGATTTTATTCAATCCTGTTTCTAGACTCTATTGAATATTTTTAGCACTTTAGAATTTCTAGTTGGACAAGGGACAGGCCTGGGGCAGGGAAAAGCCTGCAATCCAGCTTTAACAGTAGTAGAAAGGCTACCTCATCGTGCACACTTTGTACTTGCTGTTCCTGATGACTTCTTTGGATTGAATAAAGCCAGCTACAGAAATGGGTGAAGCTATCCCTCACACTGACATTTAATTTACCCAGGAGTACAATAATCTGAGAAAGAATCAAATACTTGAAAATTTTGCTTCAGTGAGCAAAAGCTAAATGTTTGTGCCATATTGAAAAGTGATACTTTTCTTCAAAATTTAAAGTAAAAAAAAAAAAGGTGACAGGTTCACTGACTAAAAACATAAAGGAAAGAGAAAAACTCTTCTTTGGTACATTCACAATTACAAGATTGGAGAAAATGTGGAATTTTGCACTTTGCGATACTATTTTATCAGCTTTAGTTTGATAGAACAAGGTCAGTGGGGCCTAGAAAAAAGATATGGTGGTGAAACCTAAAAAAGGAAGGGTATTTTTAAGTGTATTACAGAGAAGGAAGCAGCTGGACTTAATAACTAACAATATGTGGGAGGTGAAAGTATGTTGAATCTTGTACAGAAGTTTGATCAGAGAAAGGGTGGGTAATGTTGCTGTCCAATTCAAAATAACCCTCTATAATTAGCTCCACCTGTGCTAAAAAAAATTATGTTCACATACTGTTTCCAATTTGTTGAAATTTATTACCATGCAATATGTTATGTAACAGTTACTATTAAACCAAAATCAATCTCTAGTTCACTACTGACAAAACTTGGTTTTATATTTTATTCGTGTTTGTGCTCCTAGGATCTTATATGATGCCTGATTACTAGTTGATGTTCAAAATGTTTAATATATGGATATAATTGTTAACCTGTGGCCTGCTCTCTGATTTTTCTCTAAAACACATCTGGCTAGGCTCAATGATTTGTGTGCTTTAATAAATTGAGAACTTTTGGTTTATTGAAATCTGATGCTCATGACATATATTATTTGCAATGCATTAATAATCAGGCATTTTGAAATTAATACTTGCTTCAGATCAAGCTTACAATGTAGCCATCATAATCAAAAATTAAAAGCTTGAGTGAAATTACTGGATATCCAGAATGTCAAAGCCAGGACCATGTCCAATGCTGCCTCTCTTTCCCCACCTTTGTGTTTCATGACCTCATAATAATTTAGGATCATGTTTTCAGATGACATGAGCAGGCAGGCATTCCAGCTCCCACTCCATCACATACTTCCTCCCCTCCTAATGAAAGTCTTTGCACATAATCTGGGTCTCTGGAGGTAGCATTCCAGACTGTTTGCTGATGCTGTGTAGTCCCTAACCAACTCTCCTGAAAGTAAGTACCTAGACTTGTAATAGACTGGGATATTTTTGATATAGTCAAGATCTTTGTAAGATACAAATGGACAGTTGCACAGCTGAACTCCAAAACAAGAATATTAGCTCCTTATGTGTGAGATGTGCAATTCAGTAGCATGCTTTCTTGTCTATTAGCTAACTCAATTTTGGGCTAAAAAAAATAATCCACCTAAGATGTGAGACATCTAATGCAGAAGACCTGATACTGGACTGGACACAGGGTTTTAAGGGATTCTTGGCTCTAATCTTCTAAAGCAATATAAGAAAGAGATTAAGAGCAAGGACTTTGGAGTCAGACAAACCAGGGTTGGTCCTCAACCCTGTCACTGTAGAGCTTGGTGCTATTGGATAAATTACTTAACTTCATTATGGTTCAGTTTTATCACATCTAAAGTGAGAATGATATCAACTTAGGATTGTTGTAAGGCTTAAATGAGTTGATGCTTAAAAGGCACTTAGCAGAGCATCTGGAAAATAGTCATTAATACAAATGATACGTCATCATCACTTCCATCACTGGTTCACCATGACATAGACCTTTGAGAATTCCCAACAATATCCTGGTAACTTGAGACTGAGTTTGTAAAGTGAAAGAGTTTCCTGGAGATGGAAAAACATAAGAGCTGCCTCAGATGGTAGGGTCATCTTGGATCTCCTAGTTACCATCACACACACCAGAAGAAGACACTTGCTGGGCAAAAGGGGATAAGGGCACTTAATGGTTACTTCGATATGGTTGTTTTCCTGGAACTTTGGGCTGTGATTTATAGATTGATGTACATGAGCCACTCCAAGAAAAAAAAAAAGCCCCCATTTGGGTATTGTCCATAACATAAATTGAACCAAAATAGTAACCATGAAGTTAGTTTATAAAATGGTCTACCCATTTCAAGAACTAAAATAAAATTTATTTATAAGCATAGCTTGAGCCCATCAACTGTTTACAGTGTCCAGATTAATTTCTAGTTATAGAAATCTGTGAACAATGATAATAATTTCTTGAACAGAGAGGAAAAAAAAAAAAACAAAAAAAAACTTCAAGAAGGCCCTGTAAATAAGAAAACCTTAAAAATGAGAATGTTCTGAAAGTGTTTTTACTCAGTGTCTTTTATGCAGACTCCACTAATTAATCTCATACAAACATGGATATTTTTGTAAAGCATAAGCCCAAGTGCCATTTTATGACCATGTAATTTACAAGTCCTCAAATTACATTAAAATCACCACACACAGTGTTTACAGTTTAATTACATGGTTATTTACTATTCCCAATCAAGTGTTATTCATTCAGTACCTCTTTGCCCAATCTTACCTAAAAAAGAAAACACTTTTCTGCTGGATTTGAGTGGTAAACATTCAAACATGCCAATACTTCAAGGCAACAAAAACGTGATTTGGAGTCAACAAACACCATTGACAGAGATTTCAGAGAACTTCCAGGGGAAGAGAGAATAGAAAGGGGTCAACATTTTATTAAAATAGTACCTTACATTCTTTTGTTGGTTCAGTTCTATTGAGAAAAAGAAACCTATCACTATTCACTGCCCATTCTGCGCGTAAAGCCAACTAGGTCTATTATCCATATTTTGTATTACAAAGGGATATAGTTGTCCAGTCAAGAAATTTTTTGAGCACTATATTCAATCTAAATGTGATAAGACTAAGTGTTTAAAAAAGAGAGAGAGAATTCTACTATGGCACGGTGGGTTGATAATCTGACTACAGTGGTTTGGGTTTGCAGAGGCACAGGTTCAATCCCTGGTCTGGCACAGTGGGTTAAAAAAGCCCGTGTTACCACAGCTGTGGCTTGGATTCAATCCCTGGCCCAGGAAATTCCATATGCTGTGGGCGCGGCCATAAAAAAAAAAAAAGATATGGCCTCTGGATGAACTCAGACTGGATAGCCACTAAAGGTGTTATAAATATTTCAACATGTGTAATATATTTACTTCTAGTCTTCTCTTTGTCGTTTAACAATATCATCCTGAAATTTAAAAATCTCAGCACTACCATGGAATATCTGTTTCGTGGGCAGTTGCATGACCTCTCTGAGCCTTAGTCTTTTCATCTGTAAAATGTAGAGTTGGAAAATATAATAATGTGAATTTTTCCCCCCATGATAGTGTGATTTTAAAGATGAAGTAAGACTGAAAACAGTTGAGGATTATTTCTTCATGATCTACCTTTGCAGCTAATTCCCCAAACTCAGTTGAACTGAATTCTCCTTTGCTTCTCTGCATTGCCTAGCAACTCAAGAAGCCTCAGACCCTTATTATGATATTAGAGAGTTATATCAGGAAACAGTTGAACTAACAGTGGCCTTTAAGTCCTAAGACATAACTTTGAAATCTGTCCTTTGGGAACTCAAATCTTAACAGGAGTTGTCCTCATTGTGAGGTCCTTGGGCGACCCGCCTTAGAATTACCAGAAGAGTTTCTGAAATATTCCTGTTCTTTAACCCACTCCAGACTTAATGAATCAGAATCTTTACCAGTGGAACCCAACTAAGCACCTGCCTCTTAATAAGTTTCTCTGATAATTTTAAGCACACTAAAATCCAAGGATCATTGTGTGGTATTTAATGGGATTGTTTGCAAATATTCGTTCTTTTCCTCCTGACACATGGAATCAGGTGTGCATATCTCACTTAATTTGGCCAATGAGATATGAATCAGAGTCACATACAATTCATGTGACATGAAGTGAAGTACCATGTTTGGGATGACTTTATAGTTCTCGTAATTTTGAAATTTTGTTTCCCTTCATCGAATTGAAATATGCATCTGCCTGTTTGCCCAGCCCATAACCTTTCTAATGCATCATGTCACCTTTGGAAAAATCAGTCTTTGAACATGTTGATGATTGATCTGATTTCCCAGTTAACTGCTCAATCTTCATGAATGTTAATAAAATGTAGCTTTTTTAGCTTTATTGAATCACAAAAATCTATAGATTACTCACACTGCATGTACATGTATGTTCGCGGGCATTTTCATGGCACATATAAAATGGTAATGTTTGCAAGTAAAATGTCACAAAGTAGTGAGTGGGGTGATCACCCTTGGAAATTGTTGGCCTTAAGATATGGATATTTAAATGACTTTCAGTCTAGGGAACACATTAAACATAAAATACATCATTTCCATCCAACAATTATCCAAATTTCACATTTGTGAAATACAAAATTATTTTAGATATTAAGTCTTTGGGGAAGCTTTGGAAGGATAAACATAAAGGAATATCAGCCCATTTTGTGAAGTGAATTTTAATAATTAAGGAAAAAATGTAGTTACAAATTCTACTTTCTGCTACTTTAATGTTTAATTCTAAGTTAGAGAAACAGCATAAAGTGAGAGGATAGAGCATAGTGTCTGGCATAAAACTGAGGTAAAATTAAAATAGGCATATTTGTGAAATATCTGTAACTGAGGATCTTTTCTGGGGTCTGGATGTAGAATGTTACACGTTCATTGCAGCATTATTTAGTTAATAGTCTTCTAAATGATACATACACCGTAAAGCATGCATGCATCAAACATACATGGCAGCTCAAGTACAAAATAGTAATGTGTTAATATTAACCAACCCCAAATCACTAATAACAGAAGTTTTTTTAATTTTTTTTTTGTTTGTTTTTTTTTGTTTTTTTTTTGTTTGTTTTTTAGGGCTGCGCCTGTGGCATGTAGAAGTTTCGAGGCTAGGGGTCGAATGGGAGCTACAGCTGCCAGTGTACACCACAGCCACAGCAATGCAGGATTCCAGTTGTTTCTGCAACCTATACCACAGCTCATGGCAACCCTGGATCTGTAAGCCACTGCGCAGGCTAAGGATCAAACCCGCATCCTTAAGGATCC
The DNA here is from genome assembly GCF_016906955.1 of Phacochoerus africanus. NCBI lineage: Eukaryota > Metazoa > Chordata > Mammalia > Artiodactyla > Suidae > Phacochoerus > Phacochoerus africanus. The sequence goes on from NC_062552.1 coordinate 14,629,690, forward strand.
TAGTCAGGTTCATTACCAGTGAGCCACAATAGGAATTAATCCAGAAGATTCTTAATAGTGTAATCAGAGCATTTTTTCCCCTAAGTGCTATATATGTTGTGAAAATGAATTTGTGGATAAGCTATTTTAGTTTGATTTGAACACCTTATCATAGAAGCAATTAGTATTTTATTCTAGTAAAGAAAAATCAGAGTTTTCAGAGTTGGAACACCATAGAGATGATCTTTTCCAACTCTTTGATTTCGCAAATGAGGAAACATATTCAGGAAATTAAATGATTTTTCTAATGTCACTTAGCCAATAAATGGAGAGATAGTTCTTGAATGATCTTTCCTGAAGAGCAGGCTTTTAAGTCCACATGTACCATTAAAAGAGTATTAATAAAAGTAACAAAGCATCTCTTGTCAAAAAACAAATTTAAACTCACAATTATTTGCATAATGATCTTTTTCAAAGTTGATTAATCCATATTGTATGCTGTATAAATAGATATATCCCCAAAGAACTTACTGGATGTTAAATGGTCATCGTTACACCTGCTCTATTAATTATTTCCATTTATATGTTCATTATTACATTAGGGTTATTGCACCATTACAGCCGAAAAAAACAAATATTAATACAGGTTTTGCCTTTACCAAGATTATACTGTAAGTGAAAGACCTAGTTAAGCTGAGTTTTCCTGATTCTAGGACAAACAGCCTTTCTACCTGTCTATGCTATCTCTCATCAAGACTGTTTAAAAGGACGAGACCCTCATAAAACAAATCTGGTTAACAAAGAGAGTACAATGAATGCATTTCGGACAAACCCACAGAAAACTAAAAAAAAAAAATAGAAAGTGATGAAAAAGTTGGAGTAAACACTGAGGCAGGGAAGAAGTTGGGTTTGGAGCACAGGGAGAGCAATCCAAATAAAACACAATAGGCTTTGTCTGTATGAGGAAACCTTTCATCAGCATATGAGTGTAATTCCTTTTAAGAATCTCAGTAGAGGCAGAGTATAGACTATTACTATCAACTTAGGGGTTACCATAATAAAACCCCAAGGAAGAATTACAATTAACTCGGGTCAATTATTTTTCTTAAGGATTCCTGACTAGCTCTGGCTAATAGGAATCTTAATGAGACAATTAATATTAGCTAATATGAGCTTAATTAATTTAAAGGCTATATATAATTATATAGAAGTGTGTGTGTATAGAAGTGTTTGTGTGTTCTACATCTATCCATGGCATTTGAAATTAAGACTTGAAATATTTTGAAAGCAAAAAAATTATGAGAATTCTCACTTCATAGGTTAAAAAAACTAAGTTTTGAAGATTACTTATTCTTGGAAAGAGAAACAGGTAAACAGTATCAGACAATCAGGCTTAGGCATGAACTAGACATTTGAAATTTTTATACTGTTACAGGAAGGTGAAATTTTGATGAATATTTGTTGAGCACCAGCCATACATCAGTCACTTTGAGTAAATTATTCCCTTACTTTTCTCAATCTTGGAGGGAATTTATTACCCCCTATTTTACAGATGAGGAAACTGAAGCTCAACAAATTTAGGTAATGATCAAAGAGAGTGGCCTGGAGAGAGGAGCGTGTTGGGGCTGATACACGTTTTGAGTTCTGGTTGCCCAGTGATGCACCTCATGAAGGGTTTTATTTTCCCAGAAAGTGTGTGCCTTTCTCTAATTTCCCCAAAGGCTGCAAGCCTCACTGAATTATGGAATCTGTATGTGTCTAAGCAAAGACCAGATTCTTTCAACTATGTCTTGAAGCCTCTTCCATTAGAAAGATGCAATCAGAGTTTAAGTTATGAGTTCTTGGTACTCATCTCATAATAAAAGACCTAGACAGTCTGAGTTTCAGGAGTTAGGACTGTGAAGGAAAGGGAATAATGGAAGTCTCCTCCTGACTTCTCTTTCAGACAAAACATTATTCGACCTTGAGATTTTGGTATAGGTAAAGAGGGAAGGAAAAAATCTGTTTTTGATTGGGTGGTTTCATTTGTATAATTTTCTATTATATTAAAAGTCACTATATGGTAAATCACTCTGTGTGGTTTAACACATAAATCTATGAGTTTTAGCACCATGCCTGACACATAGTAGGCACTCAATTTACATAATTACCAAGCTAAACTAAATGAGTTCTGAGGTTTTCATCAGCAAGAAAAGTGTTTGAGGATGGGAATGTAAATGGACTTACATTACCATTGATGTTAGAAATTTCAGTGAGTAAAATGCAATGCAATATGAGAGCTGTTATGTCTACATAAGTAAAGAAAGCCTAAGAAAGGGTCTGATGGTTCTGCTTTTCCCAGCCCCAGCAATCTTGGGTTGCTCCTCCAGAGGCCAGCAACTTCCTTGGTGGGTAAGGCTCTGGATAAATTACTCTGTCTTCAGCATTTTGCACACAATAAGTGCTCTCTGTTCTCTCTGTGGGTGCTTAATAAATGCTGTTGGAGAAATCTTTATTTTTTTTCTTCCCTCTCTTGATACTCATGGTCATAAAGTTCCCCTATAAACATTCAGGTCTCTTACTCTGTTAGAAAGAGAGCTGGAGAGGAACTATGAAGAAAGCCAACTGGGGTACAAAGTATTAAAGAACAGCAGAAATCAAAATATGGTTCTGTTCTCCAATGCATGACCCAGAAATATCAAGGACTCAGAGTAATAGGTATTACCAAGAGGTGAGGTTGGCTGAAAGTCAAACTAAACCTTAAGAGTAGAAATTATGGGGACAAAATGTGCAAGAAGAACATCATGAGTCTGTGGGGAGAGGGGGTCATAAGAATGAGAGTTCAGGGAAGGACAGCAAGAAGCAATTGACCTGGAGTAGAAAAATCCTCATTACAGGTGTTGAAGATGAAAGTTAGAACCTGAAAGCCATAGAAGCTTGAAATTTGACCTTCAGCTATAGTGAGTAGAATGGAGTAGGGTTAGGGTTGGACAACAGGAGGAGCTAAAGGAAGATAGTTTTATTTTTTAATGTTTAAAACAAGGTTTTAGAAAGACAAGATGATTTACTTAATTTTGTTTATTCCACCCAGACTAAATATTTATATTTTGACAATGAATTTAGGAGATGGTGCCTTATCCAAAGCCAAGATGATAATCTAGGGGAGAAGGATACATTCTTGGGTTTTGAGGCCTTTTGCTGCCTTTAAAATCACATCTTGGTAGGGAAAATCTACCTGTAATGTACTGTAAATTTTTAAAAATAGAATTATAGTGCTGGCCTGCTATATCAGGTAGGACGTATAGACATGGAATGACGTACTGGGTAATGGCAGCAGCTAAAAAGAAGAGCTTTCTGTTCAAGATTCTCACTCCAGCATCATAATCTTTGCCTTCCTTTTTTTTTCAGTCCACCCAAAGCTAGAAGGTTTTTATTTTTGTAAATTGAATTAAAGATAAGATGAATATGAACAAGTCTGGTCCCTGATCAGCAGTCAGCATCAATTAAGGCTACTCTGTTGGCCCACTAAAAGACTGTTGATTTAAAAGCAGGTGTAATGAAGTAAGTACTAGCTTGGAAAGGTGGCAGCCTTGGTTCTAATCCTACCACTGTCATGGATCCATCTGGTCGTCTCTTTGTAGCTGACAATGAGAATTAGAGCTGTTTGAGTTTAACTGACTTAATGTATTGGACCTTTCAGTTTTGTCATCTCAGGGAAGACAATTCAAGTCTCTTCTCAGACCTATTCTATGGTGTAATGCACTTCTGTTATAACATCAATAACAGATTTGAAATCCCAGTACTACATTAGAAGACCTATAGATAAAGGCATTACCACCAGGCATCAATTCTTTATAAATTTTCTCTAAGGTCCCAGAAAGCATGTTGCAGCATATACATGTTCTGCAGATGTGGTGATGGCTGACTTGGAATATGATGCGTCTTCATTTCGTATTTAGTCAGAAAGGGAAGGAAGCACATGCTTTAAGTTTTATTAAGCAAAATGTTAGTATACACTCCCAAGCTGTGTATTTATCTCTCAGGGGATGTGTAGAAAGTATTAACCTTTGGAATTAAGAAATTTTAGGAACTGAAAGTCTTCTAGAGAAAAAAAAAAAACTTGTGTCGTCAGAGTGTTTTGTGGGTGGAGAAACTAGATTCTTTTAGCACCGTAGCCAGAAGGAATCTTTGTATAAGCCTGGGGTTTAATGACAGAAAACTGGATTCTCGTTGAGATTCTGTCATGGAATCTGATGCCCTGACCCAGTCTTCTTTGTTTTAATTGTTCATATTAAAATCAAAGAAGGAGGGTTTGAAACACTGAGTTAGATTTTCTAGTTTTAATACTTTCTGCTTTAGAATCAATTCAATTTTTGGATGGCAAGGAAATAAATCCCAATAAAGAAACTAACAGAATTATGATTGCTTTTTACTTTTTGCTTTAATTTTTTGATCACCTGAGGCATATGGAGTCCTCCACGCCAGGGATCAAATCCAAGCCTCAGTTGCGATGTACCCCTCAGCCAGGCAGGGGCTGGGTTGGGGGAGAACTTTGTCCTGTTGCTGCAGAGATGCCACGAATCCTATTGCTCCACAGTGGGTACTGCTCTGATTGCTTTTTAAAATAGGGTTCATTATCAACTTGCATGCCATCTGTTGTCTGCCCCCCGCAAATTTCTCAGTATAAATACCACTATTGATCTTAATATGAAATATACCTTACGGTATAAGCATCAGTAAATTTCCTTGAAGGTCATAGCGTAAATGAACAGGTCAGAGATAATCAGTGTTGTTTAAAACTGTTATCCTATTTGACTTCTGCCATCCAACCCACCTTCAAAGGTCCTCAAAGTGGTCTGCAGTGTCTATATATGTTCCTTAGTTTTCTCAGTGTGGGTCTTATATGAAATCTCTTGAGTACTTTTTGGCTACTCACCTGTGCTATTCTTTCCTTGGCCATTTAACACATTAAAGGACTGTTACAAAGTGGTTTGTCCAAATCACACTGTTTCTTTCTTAAGGCTCGATTGTCTTTTCACAACACATTTCAGTGTGTCTGGCTCTACTAGCATCAGAGTAAATAGCAAGTTGGGGTTATATTCTTCCCAGAGGAAGGACAGATGACTATGTTCTTTATGTGGTTTGGTTATTATTGTTCTTTTTCAACCTATTATTTTATCAACTGCTTTACTGCAATTAGCTTGTCTACAGGTTTTACTTTCCAACAGAACTAATTTAATGGCCTTCCCATCTTTTGTGAGTGCATCATCTACCTCTAGAGAAATACTAAACCTTATTAATGATGACTTAAATTGTTTAAGAGAAAAGGAAAATGGAGATAGTATTCTCTGAAAACACAGCCTCAGACCATGGAGCTTTTAGTGTTGATTTTTCCATTCTTCCTCTCTGCTTTTATGGAGCATATGTGAAAGTTAACCAGACAAGAATGGTTTCAAAAATGTGCCTGCACAGAGTCCAGTGTGAAGCAGAGCCTGAAAATGATTGAACAGATGTAGCAGGTGTAAACATGTTTCCTTATCTTGGATCCTGGATTTTACATCCTCCTAGAAGACTCTCTGTACTGCAGAAAAGGGTTATCGGTACAGATGGTAAACTGCTAAAATGCCCAGAAGGTTCAAGCTCATCTGCGCTTTTAAAGAAGGGGGGGTGTGCATTATCTGACTCACAGGTGTTTGGAAGGCTCCAAATTACCTTCAGGTTTTTCAGTTTTACTTTGCTTGAACAGATGTCTTGGGTTATATGTTGGAAGTATCCACTCCTTATGGTGTCCAAGTGTTGAAAACTGGAAAGAGTGTCCCAAGAGCATGGAGGTGGAGTTGAGCTCTTGGCACACAAGCCCCTGCCATCCTTGCAAATTGAGGCTCTGAACCTCTCTTGTCTCTGGGCTGCTGCCTCTGGTTATTTTCTCTGGTCAGTGGCTCCTTACTTTCTTGCTTTGCAGAGTTCTTCTTGGACAATTTTTTTTGGCAGAAACACTTCATTATTGCTGAAACTGAAAGTCCCTATTTCTGTTTCTCTCAGCCTGTGGCAGCAACAGGTGCAAACAGGTGATGACCACATGCTTCAGGTGTTCTGCTAGAGCGGTTTCTATGAAGAGAGTACCAGAGCTATCCTTCTGTTACAGCCAAAGACTGACACAGAAATTTGTCGATTTCTTTTCCAGAGTAGTAAATTTTAATCCTCTATGAAAAAAAGCAAAGTAAAACTAACTTAGGGCTAATATTATTACCTATGACATTATTTAAGCTGTTATGTTTTCCCCCCTGCAGTTTATCTCTTCCTATTTTGAAAAAAAGTAACATTTCTTCAGAAATGTTATTACCTATAAACACTCATGGGAGTTTTAATAGGTAATATTTGGGAAAATCCCATGCTGACAAGAATTTCAAGAAGCCCTGTGTTATACAAAAGTAAACATTTTTTAAACTTTGGAATTTATTTGGGGTATTTAAATATACTAATTTGTATGTCAGAATCTTTATAAAGATTCTTGCATTATTCAAGATTTCCCATTATTTATTATTTAACCAAGAAATATTTTTCTGTGTGGAATATGTCACAAGACAAGTGCTCCTTTGAATATACTTCTGGAAATGTTTGCTTAGACAAAGCAGTAAAGCTCAAGAGACATGCATCTAACAGAAGTCTACCCTAGGGAAGTTCAACACACAATTAACGGTGTGGTGGCGTTTTTTTTTTCTTCCGTATTTGAATCATGGACAAAGAGAACTGACTTTAGAGGGTTTCGGATTGAAATGGACATTTTGGCTATATCCCAACATCTCTTTCTACCCCAAACTGTTGTGATCATGGCCATTGAGAGGAATTGTTCCAACTCTTTCCACATTTTATGGACTGAATTATATCCCCACCCCCAACAAATCCCATATATTGAAGCTCTAACCCCTGGGTCCTTAAAGAGGTTAAACGAGATGATATGGTGGGCCCTAATTGACTGGTGTGCTTATAAGAAGAGGAAATTTGGACACTCACAGAGATAGCAGGAAGACACATGTCCACTGAGGAAAAGCCGAATGAGGGCACAGCCAGAAGCCAGCCACCTGCAAGCCAGGGAGAGTGGCTTCAAGAGAAATAAAACCTGCTGAAACCTTGACCTTGTACTTCCAGCCTCTAGAACTATGAGAAAATAAATCTTAATTGTTTAAGCCACCTTATCTCTAGTATTTTGTTATGGCAGCCCTAGAAAACTAGTACAATATCCATAGGGCCCTGTACTGGAGTCTAAGGGAAATCCATTCTGTTATCCTACCTCAGGGTCTGTCTCATATTTCCCTGGACACAGGGATTAGTTCCAGGGTACTACCATGACTGTAATGCTCAGAAATTTATTTAATGTTTTGAAAAATGCCCCCTTTGTTCCTGATGCATGTGACTGCTGAAGAAACATGCAGTGTCAGTTGCTGTGGGCAGCCGTCTTGTGAAGGCAGTCAGAGGATGATGGACAGAAAAGACAGAGAAGGAAACAGAAAAGAAATGCATTTGGAGCTCTGGTCAATCCATGGCTTAAGACTGAGCTTTTCAATTATGTGAGCTAATAACTCTCCTTGGTTGTTTTAGCCACGTTGTGTTGTTAACTTTTACTTGCAACAAAAACCTTCCCAATTGATTCACAGGTTACACAGGGGCTGTAGTGAATTAAGCATCAGTACCAACTAAAAGGCTCCAGGATGGGTTTTTGTATCCATATTGTTGTGTGTCTGACTTGTTATCTCTGAGTTCCTGAACAATAATTTGAGTTTACATTTCACTATTCTGCCCTGTTTCCTTCAATATCAGGGTATGTGCCCTGATTTGTGATTCTTTTAGGTGTTTTAATTAGCTATATTTCTTAATCCTAAGTGATTAAATGATATGTTTCAATGAATGATCCTTTCCGTGGGTAAAGAGACTCTTGAAAACAGACATACCTGCAGAATCCTAAGGGATTTCCAATTCTAAATATAAGGCCACCAGACAGTCTAATGGTAGATGTATTTTGGGATAGGGTTCATGTCTTTTAAGGATCAGCCAACTATGAACAAAAATCCGGCTATGGAAATGTATAAGATGAGGAAGCATGTTCCATTTAGACTATAGGAATTAAAAGACTTTTAAAAGACATTTAATGAACTCTCCAGGTCTGGACACCTAATACGCTAAAAATATGCATCTCTACAGCTGAAGTTTTGGTTTCCCAAGGGTGAGGCTGACAAACTAGTTCTACTGACATTAGCTCTTCTTTCTGTCATACCCTGAACTACCTGTACGCTTCCCTGAATTTGAAGACAGAAATAAGGCCACGGCTTGTAGTAGAGTCTTCTTATAGGAGAGTTGCATGCTATCTGGACAATGCCTTATGCGTTGGCAGACTCTGAAGATTCCAGTGATGACTCAGTGACTTGCTTAGTTTTTTGGAACTGACCACTTATTCACTTCCTGTACCTGGATTTAGTCAACCATGAATTAACGATTCTGATTCAGGCTTTGCTCACAGGTACAACTGATCATAAATTCAGTTAACAATTATTCATCGAATATTTGTTATATTCTAGGCACTGAGGTATTAAAAAAGACATTAAAAACTCCTACATTCACAGAGTTTAGGAGTGTGTGTATGTGTGCATGTGTATGTGTGCATTTGCACATACAGATTAAAGGGATATGTGATTAAAGTATGTGGTATGTAAGAGGAGGTTAAAGACTGTGATAGTTTTGTACTGTGTCCAATTGGCTAAGCTGGAACCATGTTTCTCCTAATTCCTTTCCTTGTATGGTTCCCAGTTAAAGTTAGCCAAAAATGGAATTTGTGCAAAGTTGGGAAACTGGAAGTAAAGAAGTAGCCATACTATCTGAAGATCATCATGGTTAGATGCCAGAAGAGTCAGACACGGAGGAGCCAGGGGATTCTGCCTTGCTCTTTTCGCCCCTTGCTCTGTGTCCAGCTCTTCTTGCTGACTGTCTGCTCTGCTGACCTACAGCAACTGCAGACTGGCCAGCAAAACAGAGCCAAGAGCCTTCTCTTGACTTCTCCATCGGTTCTCCTACACAGCTCTGTGCCAGCTGGATGTGCTTTATTTCCCTCATTCTCTTGCAAGCTCTGACTTGTCCATCTGCCGCAGTTCTTCACAAGGGCTGGGTTAGGTCTTTTCTCTTCTCTGCCAGTTCCTTTTACTGACCCTTGCTTCCCAGCTTCTCTCCTAATTGTGTAAGGCCTTATTCCTATAATACACCCATATTCCATACTACTCAGAGTGGTTCTACTTACCTTACTGAAACTCAATGGAAAAATCAAGCAGGGTAGGGGCAGAGGGTGTGCTGATAGGGAGTGAGCTGCCATTTTAAATAACCAAGAAGCACTGGAGCATAGCCCTGAGGAGATAAAGAAAATAATTGTAAATTTTTTCTAAAATTTACAATTTAAAGGATAATCTATTCAAAGGATAATCTGAATAATAAAAGATTTGGCCCAGAAACACCTACACCTAAATATCTTATAATGCTGCATAAATATAGTAATCACAAAAAAAATACTCAATTATTTTCTTTAGAGCCTTCTTTTGAAGTTGTTTTTTCTTAAACCTTATGGCATCTTGCTGAGGCAAAATCAAGGCCAGAATTGTTCTTTGAGCTTTTAGAAGGAAAAGAGCTCTGTAGGTATGAAGCCATAAGAATAAAGTACCCTTGTTAAGTCACATTGCTCCACTGACTACTGGAGTTCAGCCATCTATTTTTCCAAAACACTCTCCCAGCTTTGCCTGTGTTTTCAAGGGCAACAATGACAAGTAAATATGAAGAGTGTAAGGAAATCAGGGGAGGTGGTCCCCAAGAAAGAGAAAGTGATATTTGAAAGTTTCTCCATTGGGATTTACTGAGATGAACTTGGCTTCAGAGCGCTCAAGCAGGATCTGCGCTCAGCTGCTGTACTAGAGAGAGATGAAACTGCACAACCAAATACTGTGTAGAAAGAAAACCCTCTGCTCCTGTGTTTGCCTGTCAGCAGCTCCAAGGGGTTGGTTTCCTGGCAACCTGCCACCTGCTTTCCCTCTGTGGAGCCTGGTCTGCCCCTAGGGGGAGCCCATCGTCTGTCAGCCTCCGAGGAGCGCTGGTGTTTGAACTACCTCCTCTTGGGATGGCAGGCTGCCTCTCTCACAGAGCACAATTAGAGCATCTGCCAGGAAAAGATTGTTTTGAGGCAGGTATGCATTTAATAAATTGGTGTTGAGGGCCTCCTGTGCCAAGGCATAGCTGATTGCCTATGGACAACTGCGGACTTTCTTTTGACTCTAAAATTTAAGTAGAAGGTGAATGTGAACAATTCTCTTTAGATGATGGAAAATCAAATTCTTACGTATCTGATCATCATAATGGCAAAAATTTCTATTTTTCAATGAAAATTGCTTGTTTTCATTCTGAGTTGGAATTTTAAAAAGCAGTTTTTAGTAGAAATGGATGTTCAATAATTTTATACATTTGAACACGTAAGATATATGACATTGTGGATACATTTTTTGCTACATTATAAGTTTGCTTCTTGGAAGAAACGTGCACAAACCAGAGTAGGCAGACAGCAACCAAGAGTTTCCATTTGGAGAGGTAAAAGCTAACCATAACCTTCTGTGTATGTGGAAGGCAAACTGATAAAGGAAAATGCGTCACCCTTTCAATGGTATGCCCTAACCCTACATTTCCCTGGCTCTACTGCTACACTTTTTTGGTGTGTGTGCCACTCATGGCCTATGGTAATTCCCAGGCCAGGGATTGAATCCAAGCCTCAGCTGCGACCTGCGCCACAGCTGTAGCAATGCCATATCCCACTGCACTCCCCCAGGGATCCAACCCATGCCTCTGTAGAGATAGTGCCAGATCCTTAACTCACTGTGCCACAGTAGGAACTCCACTACTGCACATTTTGATCCACTAATAGCAGTTTAGGAGTAAGCTACCTCCACAGGCCTGTGGATGTAGCTTAAATCAAGTCAGAAAGGAAGGCCAGAGAGTTGAATCAGAATGCACCTAACCTTCCAACACGTGATCTTCTTCAGTGCCTTGCCAGCTATTTACAATGGTTCGCTTTGAGTTTGGAAAGGAAGGAAAAAACCAAGCCATGTATCTGGTACCAAGCCAAGTTCATGGAAAAGTTCAGTTATGGTAAGAATCATTTTACTTTGGTCTCCTACCTTTTTGGCTTAATTTTTCACACATTCATTTATTCTTCTTAAGTTCCAGAGAAACTTCTGGAATAGGCCAAGACAATGTCAACTGTTTCATAGATATGCTTATTAAAATAAGGTAAGCAAACTTGGAAACAAAAGCCAAAAGCCTAGTATTTGTCTTTTTCAACATTCAGTTTCACAAAAGCCAGCAGGAAGAACTAGGTGTGAACATCACATAAATGTTTTTTATCTTACAACACTGCTCCAATATGTTGATTTTCCCCAATATCAAGTGCCAGTTTGTTCTAGGAAAATATCCAATATTATCACTTGGTTTCAGAAGTCTCACTGTGCATACCTATGTCCTAGTTTGCCTCTTAACAGAGGGAAAGTCTAACCTTCCCACCTGTGATAAATTTACATAACCTGATCTGTAATTAGATACATTTCAAATAACTGTGAGCAGGCATTCCCTTTTATATATATATATATAAAAATCTCTTAAGTGCTAGCTTGTTCCACTTCTTCAGAAATTACTTGCATATGGGAAATGAAACAGTTCATTTACTTCCATCCTGTTACCATCAGGATCCTATAGGACCACCTCTTTACCGACTAACCAAGGATTGTGTGGGCAAAGTGAGGGAAAATTTTATAGAGCAGCAAGAGAAAAGGACATGAAGATGATGTTTCCCCATCCTTTATTAAAAATAATAATAGAATAAAGATCTGAATAACTTGAACTCAATTTGACATATTAGGAATCTTTCCTTTCTTATTCATCTCATTGAGAAACAGCTTTAAGGAAGCAAAAAATATCACATCTTCCTGATAAAGTAACTGCTCTAGCTAGTCAGATTTTATTTTTGAGTTAGTTTATGTCAAAAATACTAAGAGTAAAAATGCCTTGCCAGCACTTACTTTTAAAAATAAAATTGTTCTCATCATTTAGAAATGTGGCAGCATTATAAAATATAAATTCTGAAGGGTAAGCAAATTAGCATTACACTTCCCCTACCTTTCCCTAGCTCTTATTTTAATGCCTGCAGTGTTTACAAGCCTTGAATATGAGATTTTTATTCTTTCTCATAATTATTCATGAAATTCAATTAACTTGTCATCAGATGAACAACTATGTTATCCTGGTCTTTTTGCCTCCAACAGCTATTGAGCTATCCAAGTCAAAGTTTTACCTGATTTTCTTGTAAATTCCAGTTTTCAATAAAAAAAATCATGAAGATAGCTAAGCATATTAAACTTTATAAAATCAGTAGAACTATTTATAGGATTACTTCAAGAATATAAACATGCAGATATACTTATCTCCCTAACCTAACCCTTGCTTCCCATGAAAATTTTGCAAAAATTATGATTTATCTTTCTATCTCTGATTAAACAAACAAACAAAAAATGCTTTCGGGGCTTATACATAGCTCCAGGAACACTTTCAGGCATTTTAAAGTTAATGTTTTTTAACTTTGTTGTGTCTCATATGTTGTGTCTCTTGATGCTTTTAGTCCTTTTAGCAGGAAAGACATGCCCATCTTCTGCTCCCTGCTTAAAGGATTAAAACACCTGCTTGCCCTCTGTATCACCCAGATCTTCTCCTTGGTCTCCCATGGGGGGGGAAAAAAAAAAACTTAGAAGGAGTAAATAAAACTACAGAAAACATTAAAGGACAATGATAGGGAAAAGCCTCCAAACAAAAGGAGAAAAAAAAAAGAAATTATACAGTAGTGTAATGCTACTGGTTTGCATGAAAAAAACCTTATGATGGCCTTTTTCCAATCTCCAGGGAGTAATTTTCCCTTTTCAAGTGAGAGACCTTCTTTGCCCTTTGAAACCAGAGTTGATGTTCACTACTTAATTTATATAAAATAGTCCCTTAGCAACCATTTCAAATAGGATCTGTTACCTCTGCTCTCTTGGTTTAAAGGTACATATCCTTTTTCAAGACAACAGTGTTTGTGGAGGCAAGCAGAGCGCAGTAGTATCTAAAGACAGGTATCAAATGAAACATCCACATTGCCTTATGATTGAAAAGGATGTCTTTGAAATTGTGTTGTTGCTATTTGATATTGAAATAAGCTTTTCCAGAAGTTCTTATTGTGGCTCAGGGGTAACAAACCTGACTACTATCATGAGGATGCAGGTTTGATCCCTGGCCTTGCTCAGTGGGTTAAGGATTTCATGTTGCCATGAGCTGTGGTGCGGTCACAGGCGTGGCCTTGATCCCACGTTGCTGTGCCTGTGGTGTAGGCTATAGCTATAACTCCAATTCAACCCCTAGCCTGGGAACTTCCATGTGCCATGAGTGTGGCCCTAAAAAGACCAAAAAAAAAAAACAAAACTAAAACAAAACAAAACAAAAAACCCACGAAAAATGAAATAAGCTTTTTCATGTCATTGAATTTATAGTTATTGTTATACCAGATGGGAAGAGTTACCATCTGCCACACTATGTATATTTACTTTTTTGTTTATTGTCATCTCTCACTCACCCTAATTATGGAGCATTGTAAGTGCTATAAGGAAATCATATTGCAGGTTTTTGTTTATTTCCTCCTCAGAGTATGGTCCCTGGCATAGAGTAAGCACTCAGGAAACATTTGTGGACTGAAAAAAAATGAATACGTGAATAAGGATTTTTTTTCAAATTTTGACAAGGAAGCATAGGACACAGATGAATAATATTTACCAATATCTCAAGTTACTGTTTAAAGGGACTTGTAATGGATGACTCTAAGTGCTTTCCAGGGCTTTATACATTATAATGGAAATTGGGATCTTATTTTCACTGCAATGTGTTAAAATGAGATTTTTCTTATAGTCGTTTTGTCACCTTACCCACATCTCCCTGCCTTGACTTGCAATGTAGGTTTTTTTTAATCCTTTATTTATATATTTTCTACTGTACAGAATGGTGACCCAGTTACACATAAATGTATACATTCTTTTTTCTCACATTAAGTGTTCCATCATAAGTGACAAGACAGAGTTTTTTTAAAATGCTGCTTTAACTTAGTTTTGAGGTCTTGGTTGGAAGCTAGTTGATTCCCCTTTTTGACCAGCTAATTAAGTCCACAATCCCAACCATCTCTCTTACTGGGCTGTCAACTCTGGGCCACTATCCATCTGCCTTAATTGCCTCCTAGCCAGATTTCAGATAACTAGAGAGAGCTCCTATGCCCCCAGAGTCCTCTGAAATTATTCACATTAGCTGCCTTCCTTATTCCTGTCTTTGGGAACCATAATAATGGTGCTTGTCTACAGCAGTCTCCCTCTCTCCCTCTGCCTCACTGACCGACCAGGTGCTTCCCCTAAGTAGCCCTACATGGCTTGCTGTGTTCTCTCCAGGAAAGTGTGAGCACAACAAAACTGTCAAGACTTTCTGGTTTTCCTCTCTTAATCTATGTCTCACCTCACCATACCTCACTTAGAGTAATATAGTTAAGACATTACCAGAGTGGCCAGACCTCAGCAGATAGATAGTACCTGTACTTCTTTTTGTGAGGCCATTCTCCTGCTGCTGGAGCCACAGTTTGCTGTTTAGGTGGGAGCTGGAAGTGCTGGGGAGCTAACACCTTGAGAGTAACGCTCAGCCAATGGCCTGCTGGAGTGGGTGGATGAATACCTCAGCGCCCTTCTCCCCAGATCCATAAACTCAGGCACATATTTTATGTTGGCTCCCAGGCTTTCCTCAGCAATATTAAGATCTAGTTGCTCACACTGATTGCTAGACAATCAATTTTTTTTTTTTGGCTGGTTTTTCCCTCTCATTTTCCCATTCTCCTATCCATATTTTCTTTTGCCTCCCAAATAAACTACTTGGGAGTTTGCTTTAGTTTTCTGCAGCTGCCATAACAAATTACCACAACAGAAGTTTATTCTCCCACAGTTAAGGAGGCCAGAAATCTGAAATCAAGGTATCAATAAGGCCACACTGCCTGTGAAGCCTTTAGGGGAACCTTCAGATCACAAGAGTACCTTATTTACCTCTTCTGTTTCTGTTGTCTTCAGGCATTGCTCAGCTCCTGGAAGGATAATTCCAGCCTCTGACTCAACCATCACATTGCCTTCTCTTCTGCAGTTAAATGTCCTACCTCCCTCTTCTAAGGATAACTGTTGTTGGATTTGGGTCCTGCTAATCCAAAATGATTTCATTTGATGATCCTTAATTTAATTACATTTGTAAAGGCTCTTTTTCCAAATAAGGTCACATTCACAGATTCTAGGTGGACGTATCTTTTGAGGGGCCACCATTCAACTCACTACGAACCTGAATCCTTGTCTTAGGGTTTGCT
This sequence comes from Phacochoerus africanus, assembly GCF_016906955.1. Lineage (NCBI taxonomy): Eukaryota > Metazoa > Chordata > Mammalia > Artiodactyla > Suidae > Phacochoerus > Phacochoerus africanus. Next base: position 14,645,126 of record NC_062552.1, read on the forward strand.
TTTGCAGCAATACAAAGTAAGACTTATCTGTTATGCAAAATGGATTGAGATTGTTTCAGAGTAGCTAGGAGTCCAAAATTTAGATTCTTGTGTCCAGATAGCCATCTTTTTTTTTTTTTTTTCACCCCGGTGATCTCAGGAGGTTGCTTTCCATACACAGAAATATTTTCTGTTTCTCAGTCCAATCTTGGCTTCTATCCAACTGAAATTAGTAATGAAGTAAAATTTTGTTCTTATCTGTGAATTTTTATAACCCTTGGAACACTCCTACAGTGATGAGAAGAGTGAACCTTGAAAGTCCCAAAAAAACTTATTTTCTTCATTCCTCTTTTTTTCCCTCCTCTTCCATATGGTGCCTATTTCTTTTGCAATGAATGGCCACCATCATCTTTATCAAAACAATTCATACCTTCATATTGAGCTTAATGATCTAATTTTTATAAAACATATATTAAAGCTTATTTATATTCATAGGGTCTTTTGGAGAGGATATGGGAAGAAGATGGTCTAGAGATTTCTAAGGTTTTAAGATACAGATTCCCTTAAATGTCATCTCTTTCAATCCCCTATTTTCTTTGATTAAAAAAATAAGACCAGCGGCACAAAGGAGAACCAGGAAACATCATTTGAAAATTCCATATAGTGCTAGTGATGTCTTAGACAATTTTAAGCTCTGATTTGCTACATTCATTTAAGTGAATATAAATTTAGAAAATACATACAGTTTCTGCAATGTGGACTAACTGTGTTACTTCAAATAAGCCCTCTTTCTTTACCAAAAAGTGAAATCTTTGATTTAAAAGCATGACTTTCCCTAACCTACATTGTAGAATTGGGACTTTGGTCTTTTATGCATGGGGTTGTCTGTGTTGCTTCCTGAATAATGGGTAGTTTTCCCTCTGCTGATAACTGAAGTAGTTCAACATGATAATGTAACTGAGGCAGTCAGTGACTTTCTGTCCACTTCTCTCCAGAAGCTTTGAAGATTCAAGTTCTAGCTAACTAGGCATTCCCTAGATCTGAGAAAGGAAAGCTCTTACCAATTAAACTTTTCTATGCAGCATTTTCCTCATAAATTCTCTATTAACTTTAAGTTTTTTTCTTCTGTTGTTATCCTTTCCATAGGCAGTTCCCTATCAAATCCCTTAGTCTGATAACCTTAATGCTCTCCCTAAGAAGCCCTGGCCCCCTCATTCTAGAAGAAGTCTAACATCCAGGTTTCCTGTGGCTCTTGGAAGAGTCTAGCTATGCTCAAGCTTAGGGTGGATATATATAAATGTTTCCTTCTATTTGGTCATTGCAGGCCCTCAAAGGCCTAATGAATGCAGGCCAAGGTGAGCCCATCAATTTCACTCTAGTCTTTAGTCTCTTTCCAAGTGGGAGACTCTTATTTTATCACTTAGTCATTTGTAAAATAAAAACAGCTCACAAAGATAAGCAGTTTTTTTCAGGGGCAGAATAATCTAATCACATATGATGGGTAATATTTCTACAATTGCTGTCTTCCCCTGAGTTATGGTTCTGAAGGTCATTTGGCTTTTTCTTGTCCTTCTGGAGGTATGACTGACATCCCTAGTGTACCACTTTTAAGTTACTTGGATTTGAGTTTTTACTTAAGTAATTTAGTTTAGATACTAATTTGAGACAGGCGGCATCTTGCCTTATAGATATACCTGCTTCACCCTATTGAAAAAGTTACTGTGTGACTCTTTCCCATATTTTTATGATAAATCATCGTTACATCTTCCACCAGTGAAGCATACACACACCTTCTACCCCAAAATATCCTCTCTAATCTGAAACCTCTAGGAAGTGTTCTGTAGGCTTGAACAACATTGCCTTAGAGTTAGAGTTGAGGGAAGATGGCGTGACTAACTCATAGGTGCTAATCAGATACCTATTTCATGCCCATCACTCTTCTCCTAAAGATTTTGGCAGGATATCCTGGATTATGTTTCATTGTTGTTATCTACCTTGCCTTAGCTTCTTCTGGCTGGGCTCAGAGATGTGCTGCAGTCTCCTCTCCCAGCTGCATTGTAAAGTAGTTATGTTTACCCATCACCTTGGGGGCCAGAAGCTGATCTTGCATGCAATGACATACAATTCATCACTGGCTTGGGGTATCTTTCTACAGCTCTCTATTTTGGGCTTCCTAGGAATTCCCAAAGTTCCTCAACCAAATGGGACACTTGCAGGGAAAATTAAGTGAAAGCATCATACTCTAAAAAACCAAGAAGGTTCCGTTCAGCTGAGGCACAGGGTGCCCTGGAGGGAGGGTGAGGGAACGGATGAGAGATGGGGCTAGGGAAGTAACAAGTGCCAGATTAAGTGTTTAGGGTACCAAGAAAGGTATTTGGGCTTAATCCTCAGGGTGTTTGGGGGCCAATAAAGTGCTTGAAGTAAGATAGAGCATGCCATTCTTGCTCAATATACTGAAGCATATCTGAATCCAGAATGGCCGACTTGCTCCTTTTAGAGAGGTTACTTCTTCTTACCAACAAAGTAAATGCAAATCTTACACAAATATCTCTACCCAGCATTAGACAAGTTCCAGTCATGTTCTTTGTGCTCTGGCTCAGTAAAACACCATTAACATGAATGAAAATCCGACCTGTGTACCATGCCAGCACTAGTCCTGGCCTGTGCAATCGTGTCATGGCAATTTTCTCTGCTTTTCTCAGCTGTTGGCTCAGTATTGCTGATCATTTGAAGAAAACAAGAGTGCTGGAACTCAAATTATGCTGTGGCATAGATCTGTCCTTGAAACCCCAGATTGGAACTACATCATGTGTTTTATCTACAGTAAAAAAACACAGTAATTAATTCAATTTTAGTTGTGCTTGAAGGCAAGACATGGTGGAAAATTTTATCTATAATGTATGTGAAAATATATCTCATAATTTATAAGCCATTTTGGCATGCTGCACTAGACAGAGTAGGATGATCCACCTGAGAGATTACCATAGTAAATTATTACATTTCTGTTCTAAGAAACGAAAGAGGTAAATAACCTGAAAAATGTTCCACAAGTGTGTGTGTATGTATAAAATCATAGCATTAATGATATCTAATGTTATATAATATGTATATGTATGTCTACTATATGTATAATATATATGTATAATATATACATATTGTACACATTATTACTACACACATAGAATGCATCCCCATTGTATATTATATACATGCATACAGATGTAAATATATATCTTTTTTGACCCTCAATCTTTACATCTATAAAATAAGGATTATAATGCTCAAGGCTGGTTCTAAAGATTAAATTATTTGTATAAGTAACGTGCTTAACACCAGTCCTAGTGTATAGGAGGAATATAAATGCGCAGTGCGTTTCCTTTTCAGAACACTTAGGCATCAAAACCAAATACATAGAGGTTTACATATGTGAAAAATTGTGAATATGAATTCCTCGAAAGTATTAGTAGGGAAAAAATCAAGAATCACATTTATTTTTCTAAGTGGAAGAGTCCAAATTTATTATCACTAAACCAAGGCATCAAAAATAGAGTTTATTTCCAGGATTTCTCTACTTTTACCATCACTTATTTTATGTGATCTATAAATATCTGTAAGTATGTGCACAATATATACATACCATCTAATTCATTTTCATTCTCAAAACTCAACTCCAGATATTGCTACATCCAGCTCTAAATACAGTAATCTATCAAAGAGATTAATATACCTCATTAAATTTGGCTGTTTTCATATTTGCTTTCATTGTAGTTTTGGAACATAATTTGGTATACCCAAACATTTTATGTACAAGTTTATAAAGATTTTATAATTACATGGTTTAAGGAAAACCTCAGATTTTTTTTTACATACCTCCCCTCAAGAGTTAAAAGTCTATTTCTTTATCCTTGAACCTGAATAATTTTCCTGACTCTCTGACAGAATGATGACAGCAGAAGTAATATGCCCATTTCCAGGCTCAGATCTTAAGAAAGCAGAAGTGTCCACTTCCTATCTTAGAATGCTGTCTCCAGGAAACTTGAACCACCACATATGACAATTCTGACATTACTATGTTGGAGAGGTCACTCGCAGGTGCGCCAGATGACAGTCACAGTTGAACTCAGCCTTCCAGGCATCCATGCCAACACACCAGACGTGTGAGTGCAGTGGCCATCAGTCCCCTACCAGCCCATCCACAAGCTGAATACCATTAATGGACCTTGATTGATGCTATATGGAGCAGGAGACTTGCCCAGCTGAGCCCTGCCAGCCTTCCTGGCCCTCAAAACTATGATACCTAATGAAGTGGGGATGGTTTAAAGTCACTAAGTTTTAGGGTAATATGTTACATAACAACAGATAATCAGAACAGTGGATTTATAGACAGCAAAGTAGAATGTTTCTCTCCTTAAGGGATACCATCAGTGTACAAATTCAAGGGATACATTGTAAGCTCTAGTAAATTGTAATGGATGACTAGGCTTCAGAATAAAACTGTAGCATTTTTAGCAACAAGATAAATTTATAAATAATTGTTGCTCATTTATACAAACCTGGGATTATTTCATTCCCAGGTTCCACATTGATTTAAAATATGGTTCTTTTGAAAAGTATTCACTTTCCAGGAGATTACTATGAATATCTGATTCATACCTCAGAAATTCACTTATGAGGCTATAGATATGTTAACATTGATTTTATTTAAGTTGTAAGATATTTTTGAAATAAATATATCAGATTTGATCTATTACTGTTTTCTGGTAATACTATGGTTCAGATGCAAATGATTTATTGTTTTGTGGAATACCAGGTACTGTCTGTGATGCTTCTAAAGTAATTATTATATTTAGAAGATAGATACTAAAGTACAACAAGAAAATATGAGAGTTACTAGGTCCACTCTCTGTTTAGATACTTAGGGTCACTTAAAAGCAGTTCAGATAAATGGCAAATGAGCTCCTTGCTTGAAACCTCCTCCTGGTGCTTCTGTCAGTTATCCTTCTCTCTCTTCACACCAACGCATTTCCTCAGGGCAGAGAGGGGTACATTTATTTTTAGGACTTTAGCCATAAAATGTAAATTTGAAATACAAAACATATGTTTGAGGAGACCCAAATACATTTCTGGTCTTGATTTTTTTGCCTTTTTTTTTTTTAAAGACTGCACCCATGGCATATGAAGGTTCCTAGGCCAGGGACTGAATCAGGGCTGTAGCTGCTGGCCTACACCACAGCCACAGCAGGATCCAAGCCGTATCTGTGACCTACACCAGGGAGGACAGGATATTTGTTGGGTATTTGTTGAGTTGGTTATTGCTGAGCCACAGCAGGAATTCCTGGAATTAATTTTTATGCAAGGAATAGCGTATGGGCAAAGAATTTATTTATTTTTCCATGTAGGAACAAGAGTTTATGTTTTTTCCAATAGGCTTAGTGCCATTTTTTGAAAGTACCATATTTTCCTCACTGTGATATAGTGATATCGCTTTATCAGTCAAGTGGTAATTGTGTGTGTGCATCATGTTCTGGAATCTCTGAGCCTTTCTATTGGTATGTACAGCTATTCTTCTGACAATATCACACTACCTGCATTTTAAAAGAAGCCTACCAAGTTTCACAGAACTTTATGGATTTCAATTATGATTGCTTTGAATCAAAGATCAATTTAGGAAGAATGAATATTTTTGACATACTTAGTCTATACTTAGTCTTCAAGTCTTCAAATCTATAAATATTCTTTGTTTTGGTGTTCTTTAGTTTCAATAATGTTTTGTGCATTACGTGATCAAACTCAAAGTTCTTGTTTTGTCATATAATACTCTTTATAATATGATCTCAAGGATTTGTCCTGCACACCTTATTTTCTGCCACTTTTCACCATCCATATGTTTTTCAAACTTCTTTGAACTTCTTAAAATATCTAGAATAAAATAGGCTAATTCTTAACTCCTTGATTTTTATATGATTTTTCCTATTTCTCAAAAGTTTTTTTTCCATGCCTTGCAATTTTCTTGCAATAGTTTAAAACAAAACTCAGCTTCCATCACCTCTCTTAAATTTCCCTTTCCAAAGTTAATTGCATTGTCCTAAATGCATTAGTAGCATTTTTTATATCACTATGTGCCACTAGTACCCAGTACAATTCTGAGCTGAGCACGTGTTCAGATGTTACTTGCTGACTGAATGGATATGGCCCCATTAACTAATCCTAGTAAATTCATGTACCTAGACACCCTAAAACAGAAAGAAATCCATATGCCTCAGGTTTCATAGAATCTCAGGGATACTTGGTACTCAGCATAAGCTAAGAGAATAGATAATAAGTAAACTTTAAAATCCACATTTCAGGAAAAATATAAAAACATCCCTATTGCTGTGTTTCTAATCCTCTTATAGTTTAGGTTAGTAACACTCAGTATGTGCTTCACAGACCAACTGCCTCAGAATTATGTGCAGTGATATATCAGGCCCCTAACAAGTGTTTAAAATGATGCTAACGAGCATTAACTTTTGAGGCTCATGGACCTATAAAATGGCTTTTTAGTCATTCTTTCAAATGGCAGTCCTAGGTTTTCAAGCTGAGTTATCCTCTGGGAATTATGTACTTAGGATCTCTCCCTGACTTCTCTTCCCTCTGAGAGGATGTAGAGTAATCTGAAGCTAGTCTTATAGAATTAAAACAATCTGAAGGATTTAGATTGAAAAAAAATCTAAAATCTAGCAGGCAGTTTCAGTTGAAAAAAAGAGCATACATACAGATCTGTCAGAGATCAGGATGGGGTGAGGCGGGAAGGAAACTGCCTGTGCTCTTATCCACACTGGATGCTCACCCAGATCAAAGAGTGGTTGATTCTATAGTTCTTCTCCATTCTGCTTTAATTATGATGTTTTCACCTGTGGTGGCATGGACATGGTCTAGGAATTGGCATTGACACTTATGTTGATACTGCAAGAGAGGTTAAAGAACAATGTACAAGAGTGGTTGATTCTGTAGTTCTTCTCCATTCTGCTTTAATTATGATGTTTTCACCTGTGGTGGCGTGGACATGGTCTAGGAATTGGCATTGACACTTATGTTGATACTGCAAGAGAGGTTAAAGAACGATGTACAAGGGTAAGGGCTGGTGGCCATTTGTGGTGGCCCATATAAAAGGCAGAGAAAGTAGTGTGTGAATTTCTTCCATCCAGAGCATAGTGACCACATGGATTGTGTGCCATTCTATACTGAGATATAGAAACTTTTGTCCTGTATTTTTTTCCAAACTTAGAATGGGGAAACCCATTTTTTGGCCTCTTACCGCATCAGCAATGTAAGCTACTCTATTTCGCCCCAGAGCTCTAATTAGAAAGGCCCCTTTGTTGTATGGCCTGTCCAATGAGTTAATGGCAGAGAAGGTCAGTCTGTTACACTAAAATGCTGATCTGCAGGAAAATGGCTAGAACTCAGCTGGCTTACATATAAACAAAGTCAGAACAAAATAAAATCCCTCCATAACCCTGAGTAGAATATAAACCAGAAGAATATTTCAGCCACACTTAATTTTGATGAAGATGCTGTTTTATTTCTTCATTAAAAATATCTCTCCACACTCTTTTTAGCTTCCTGAAGTTTGGATGCTCATAGATGGATGTGTGATGGCGAGGAGGGGAAAAAAGTGCTGAATATGGAACCACAGTGTTGTTTAAATTATTGGGAGAATGTAGTCCCTGGGACATATGCTAAGAGTAAGGGCTGATCCATTTCCAGATGGAGCTCTCACACCAAAACCACAGAAGGACTGTGAATTTGATTTCACAACTAACAAAGCCTCATTTCAAATCCAGCTGCCTAAGAAACCTGTTCCAAAACAGATTTACAAGAGGGCCAACAAAGACCATGGAAATGTTTCTAGGCAAAGGCCATGATAAGAAAATGCAACAAAAAAATTCCTTATACTAAAGACTACTCTAATTGACAGTAAGTCATATTTCTCAATAATATCAGAGTGGTGCTTCCATTGCTTGCCAAAGAAGTATACTGAGAGAAAACAAGGATGGTTCTCCTTTAGAGAGAGGTAATGTTAAAGTGCCAAGGAAGGGTGTAGCTTCTCTGAAAGTTCTCTGAAGTTCTAGGTGTGATTGAACTTTAGAAAAATAATGGTAAGCAATATAGCCCCTACTTCAGTGTAATATTAAAAGTATTCCCCCAAGATTGGAAGATACTAAGAAGTGGTGAGCATAAAGTATACATATAGTTTACCTAAAGCCAACAGCATGGTTTAAAAATACCTAAAAATATGTCAGTAAGGGTGAGAGATCCCAGTGCTCATGAAATCATGAATTTCCCCAGGCCAATTCCGGGACAAAATTTGCTCACATGGAATGATATTAATATTTGCTCACAGTAGACTCTTAGTTCTCAAAATATTGTGAAAGCAAATATGTCAGAGACACTAGAGGCAATTCTCTGCTCACTGACACAAAATTCATCCTAGTAAAGGTATGACAGAACATGAAATTAATTTGTTAATTCCATATGTGAAACAGAAATCAGGGGTCAAATATGAGTTCCAGCTGCAGTGATTTGGAATATAAAGCTGAATGATGGATCATTTGATGCCTAATGTACATCATAATCACTGCTCGCTAGCAGAGTGTAGGCAGTGGTTCTCAACCCTGGTGGCACGTGCTGGGGAACTTTAAAAAATACTGATTCCTCCTCAATCCCACATTCTTATTTAATAGGTCTGGAATGTGCCTCGGACATCAGCATTTTTTTAAAAAGCTCCTTCTGGGGATTCCAGTGTGCTACTGAGGATGCAGACTACTAATACATTGGTGCAAGTCATTATTTCTCATCTTTGTTTATTCAGTAAAATTATCTGAGAAACTTTTAAAAAGTCCAATATAATCTGGGCCCCATCACAGACAGACCAATTAAATCAGAAGCGGGGTTACTTCTGGATATAGATATTTCCCAAATGTTGCCTATGTCATTCTATTTTGCCACCAGGATTGAGAATTACTGATAGAGGATTAGCTTTCACCAAAGTAGGTTAAATGCACTTTAGTTGTTTTCTAATTTAAGTGGGCAGTGGGGCCCTGCTGTAGAGCATAGGGAAATGTGTGTGATTGGGTCACTTTGCTGTACAACAGAAATTGATGAAACATTGTAAATCAACTATACTTTAATAATTTAAAAAATTGAAAAAATTAAAAAAATAAAAACTATATAGTGAATTCTGACCTGTAAAAACAGTATTCCTTGCTCTTAAGAAATCTAATATATAGTATATATGTATATATAAAAGTATACACATTTCTTTACTATGGATGACAACATGGAGGGTAGAAAAGAGAAATGCATGGTCTTGCATTTCTTCTTGAACTTAAAGAAGTGATGAAGAGGTTGGATTAAACATTGATGTTTCCATCAGAATTCCAACATCAGAAAGATACTGGCAGAAAAGACAGGAGAGGTTTTTTTTTTGTTGTTGTGTTTTTGTTTTGTTTTGTTTTTTTATAAAACTGGGAGATACAATTGTCCTCTCAGGTTCTGTGAGTAGAAAAATCTCTCCTCCAGGAGATACTGTCATTCAACTCTTCAAATCTAATGTACTTGAAAAATGCTGATGAGCTGGATACTTTTTTTCCTTTCCAAAGGAGTTGGTTATGAAACATCTAAAAATGAGGCATGAAACAAAAGAGAGTTAACTTATAATTGCTCTGTTGAAGCATTTTGTGCAAATCTTGGCAGATTGGTGACTCCGTTTGCAAATGTCAAAATTTTAAAGTCAGCGATTCTTGGGAGTATGAAATCATTATGCTCAAGGGTTGTATCACTGTATTTGCAAATTTCAAGTAGGTTTTGAACAGATAAAGAAATAAATAAAGACCTTTTATTCATATTATAGGTACCAAACATCACTAGGTGCTTTTACAATCTTTTCCCCATATGATATAATACTTCTAACATTTCTGTGATTCAGAAATTTAGTGTTTTAAAATTGAGAAAATAAAAGCTTACAAAAGTTAAGGAACTTCCTCAAAATTACACAACTATAAGATATCATAGATTGGTTTGATCTTAGGTCATTTGCTCCTTGAAGAGCCAGTTTTCATCAGTATCTGTAGAAAAGTTTTCCTTCAGCCAGAAATAAAGTTCTCCTTGACTCTTTTGTGACAAAAGCAACAGTTGGGAATGACCTTCTATATCTTTGTTCACTTGGCTGTTAATTGCACAATATGGTATTCATTAGCAAGAGTTCAAAGCACTGTGACCTGCTAGTGTCAGTCCTTTTACTATTCCAGTTTCTGTTAGATCTTCCTAAAATGTATCATTTAAAATCTTTGCCTCAATAGGTACACGATGGAAAATAAGTCAGATTTCCACTCTGCTGATTTATGTGCCTTCCAGGACCCATCATTATTGGGAAAATCAAATACCATTGTTAAAAATCATGTTATAGGGAGAAAAAAAAAGTCAACTTTTTGGAATTATTTACTTGTTCCTCCTAAGAACAGTGCTCAGAAATAAAGTTAATAAGCAAGGCATCAAATAAATGAATGGTATTGCATTGAGGGTCAAAGCTAAGTGTTTAATTTTTTACATCTTTAGTACATGGAGCAGGAAGTTGGCAAGTGTTTGTTGCAATGAGAATAATGGAGTTTTAAATGTTTATAATATTACTTGCCTGTACCACCTCTATTCTTCTTACTCTATTTTTTAAATTTAATCCCAGATGCATGCATATGCAACAGAAATATAACATTATGGAGGGGAAGAAAAATATCTTGTTGATGACTATTACTTTGGAGAGAAAACTATTGTTCATTGAGGGGGCTTGTATTCAGTGACTTTAAGAGAAATCTTGCTAAGTCTGAGTAAAGGATTAAGGTGACTGCCTGAGGATAGCCATGCATTTCTGGACTCCTATCCATTCCCACCATATTCGTTTACTGTTAGTGCTTTAACAAATGACCATAAACAGTAGTGTCAACAATACAGATTTATTATCCTACGGTCTCTGGGTCAGAAGTTCAGCTTGGGTCTTACTGGACTAAACTCAAGGTGTTGCAGAGTTGTATCCTTTTCTGGAGGCTCCAGGACAAAATCTGTTTCCTTTTTTCCCAGCTTCTAGGGAATGGCTGCATTCTTTAGACAGTGGCCCCTTCCTCTGTCCTCACAGACAACACATCACATCTCCCTGGCCCTTCTTCCATTGTCACATTTCTTTCTGATCACAGCCAGGAGAGGTGGAGATTAGGTGGGACCTACCTAGATAATCCAGGTTTATCTCTCCCTCTCAGGATCCTTAACTTAATCGCAACCTCAAAGGACCTTTTGCCCTTTTTCCATGTAGGGTAACATATCTACAGGCTCCAGGATGTGGTCAGGTGTGTGTGTAGGGATGGGTATTATTCTGCCTACCACACCCACTCCCTGTAGCATGCTCTATATCCTTCTCTCTCTTTTCAAATCTTCTAAAATTTTCTGTGATGCTATGAGAAAGATTAAACATTTGCTGCAGCCAAAGTGGCATTATTGGCAAAATGAATTCTGAGACTCCTAAGTATCTATTAGTGATCTAGAGTTTGGGGACTGTGGGAAGTTTGAAGGGTGAAAGTCTCAAGATAAGAGTAGTTATAACTATTAAACAGAGAGGAAAAGAGAATGCAAAAGAAAGACGGAGATGACTAATGTGCTCCTGAGCAGTGGATCATAAGGCTCCTGGGAGGGGAATAACATAAACGAAACCTTCCTTAATCCATTCTCTAAAGGACTTTGCCCCTAATTCTTAATCTGTATGGGGAGAGTTATCTGCTCCCTTTTGTGATGGTGTACTATTATTCCAAGGTGATCTTCATTTCTTCAGATTTGGGACAAGGTTTATCTCCAAAAAACTGGAGCAAAGTCGAAAAGAATTTGGAGTAAACACAAATTAAATCTCTCCTTTCTCTGTCAAGTTAAATCTCTCCTTTTTCCTGTTCTTTCCTCTGCCTGACTGGACAGTAAAAGCAGGTATTAGCTGAAAACTTGTAATATAGATTGAAGTTAAAAGATAAGGCAACTGGAGTTCTTGTCATGGCTCAGTGGTTAATGCATCCGACTAGGAACCATGAGATTGCAGGTTTGATCCCTGGCCTTGCTCAGTGGGTTAAGGATCCGGCATTGCAGTGAGTTGCAGTGAGCTGAAGTTAAAAGATAAGGCAACTGGAGTTCTTGTCGTGGCTCAGTGGTTAATACATCCGACTAGGAACCATGAGATTGCAGGTTTGATCCCTGGCCTTGCTCAGTGGGTTAAGGATCCGGCATTGCAGTGAGTTGCAGTGAGCTGTGGTGTAGGTCCGCAGACCCGACTTGGATCTGGCCTTGCTGTGGCTCTGGCATAGGCTGGAGGCTACAGCTCCAATTAGACCCCTAGCCTGGGAACCTCCATATACCATGGATGCAGCCCTAGAAAAGACAAAAAAAAAAAAAAAAAAGAAGAAAAGATAAGGCAACAGTGAATGGGTAATAGTTGTTTTTTTTTTTTAACTCGATGTTTTTTGCTAAATTTTTAGAACAGTATAGGACATAGAACCTAATAAATGGTAGCTATTATTGTTTATAGTATTGATTAAAATTACAATTTAAAGCCATTCTTCCTACTCATTAGAAAAGCAGCTGCAGTATAAATACATCAATCTATTTTTCATTCAGCTTATCCAGTGATGCAACTCTTACATAAAAGGCTGTGAATTAGCTTTGAAGGAGGCATAAAGTAAAAAGGACATAATTTTGCACCCCAAGGACTATATGGTATAGCAAAAGATCACACAAACAAATGGCTAAAATATAGGGTAAAATAAGATAAATGTTTTAAGGGTGGTATGAAGTGCTATGAAAATATTTTACCAAGGCACTCGGGATAAGTTTCATTTAGTACTTGTTTTAGTATTCATTTAGAATTTCATTTATATTCATTTCAGTAGTATTTGCTTGATCATAGGTTATGGCATGTTTTCAAGATTTGGCAAAAATAACAATAAAGGAGATGGAAATAGTCATAGGCAGAGGCCAGAGGAGACAGATATAGATGGCTGATTAATGAGATTTCCTGGTGTTCTCATTGCCCATATGCTAGAGTGACTCATCATGATTAGTTAAGCTCAAGAGAGAAAACTTCAGATCACAATGGTCTTTCTGAGCCTAGTTAGTCACTTTCCTAAAATACAATTATTTTGCATAGGTAAAGTATATATAGTAGATGGATTGTAAAAATGGCTCTAAATTTCCACTGTTCTTTGTATGCAAACCCTTTGCAATATGAGTTGCATCTCCTCCCATCAAGAGATGGGGGTATATTTCTCTAACCCTTGAATATGGGCTGACCCTATGACTTGTGTTCACCAAAAGAAGGCTGCAGAAGTTGATGCCAGTCCAAGAAGCCTTAAATGATCCCATTTGTTTTCTTGGAAAACTGCCACCACCATGAGACCAAATACAGACCACATGGAATAAAGCTGAATCAGTCCTATTGTCCCAACTGAGGCCTAAGGTAATGTGAAAAACTTCAATTAAGAGCAGCAAAAAAAGACTGTCAGATCTTCAGCTGAACACAGGCCAATGAATAAACCCCATCAAGCCCACTCAGATCAGTGGAACTGATTGATCAGTTCATAGACTCATTTAAAACAAAAATGTGGGGATGACTGATTGGATAATAATAAGGAACTGATGCAACATAAATAATATTCAGCTTTCCCCCTGAACAAATGTTATGAATAATAGAGATAACCTTTGCTTCTCTAAATACAAATTGGTGTGAGCCTAAAAAACCATACAGTCCATTGAATTATTTTCCATTTGGTGAAAGTAAACTTTGGGATAGGAAAATCTTAGAGTAGATCTTCCTATGTAAAAGTAAACTTTTCCCTCTTATAAGCAAAGATATTTTGAAAAGATCACTACCCAATAAATCTCTTTGAAAGAGAGGTCAGACTTCTGCCTCAGGCCATAATGGATTAACAAATTTATCCTCACATTGTAAAAATCTGGGAAAGGGGAACAAAACTAGAAAAAATGGACAATATACATGAAGCACCTGTTTCAGACATTAGACAAAAAATGAAGCAGGATGGTGATACTAAGATGAAGAAAACAAGCAAGGTGAGCACTCTGATTGTCCTAGATTTCTGCTTGAAGTTATTTTCCACGGTAATACATGGAGATCTTCTTGACCTAGATTTAGAGCAGACATGTTACAGAGATTATAGAATTTTTAGACAAAGAATTTTAAATAGACTTTATTTAAGGAAAAAAAGGGGCAAAGTAAGAAATGATAGAGAAGAAAAACTCTGAACTTGAAAAAATAAAATATATATTTTAAAATATCATTCAGTTGTATTAAAAGTAGATTTAATACTGAAAAAAAAGTTAATGAACCTGAAAATCTCTCATCGGAAACTATCCAAACTGACATGAACAAAGAGCCTAAAGTAATAAAAGATAAAAGAGCTTCAAGTGATCTATAACTGGGCATAATTTGAAGCCAGAAAGAAGAGAATAAGGAAGTATAGTTTCTTGCATTACTTCTGAAGTGGTGCATTATTTGAAAGTATGCTCTCATAAGTTAAAGATGCAAATTAATAAAAAACTAAAATAAAATATTGAAAAAATAAAACGCCATGTAAATGGAGTATAATAGGAAAAGCATTAAGTAATCCAAAAATAAACAAAAAAAAAACAAAAATAATTTAAAATAAAAGAATAAATGAAGCAAAAAGAAAAAAAGCAAAAATGGTTGATATAATCCCAATATTATAGATAATCACATTGAATATAAACAGTCTAAGCATGGGCCATCAGGCTAGATTAAAAAGCTAGGACAGAGCTATATGCTGTCTGCAAGAAAAACACTTCAAATATAAAGATATAGATTAAAAGTAAAATACGGAAAACAAAGTAATATTCAAAGACTAATAAAGCAAAAACTGGAATGGCTATGCTAATGTTGTCCAAAATACACATCAGAAAAAAAGGAATATTAGTAGCAATATAAGGAAACATTTCATTAAGGAGTCAATTCATCAAGATAATATATAAGAACCTTAAATGTTCATGAATATAAGAGCTTTGAAAATACTTGAAGAAAAATCTGACCAAACTGAAATTACAATAGACAAACTTTCTCTTATAGCTGGATATTTCAGCCCTCTTTTCTCAGTAGTTAATAAACAAGGAGTAGCAAAATCAATAGATTATGGAAGACGTAAAACAAAATCACTAAATTGATTGAATAAGCATTGCTGACGAGAATATAAAACCTTTCAACCACTTCGTTAAACAATTTGGAATTTTCTGACCAAGGTAAACCTACACTGAATATTTAATCCCGCAAGTTCCACTGGTAGGTATATAGCCAAGAGAAATAGAGAGACATATATCCATCCAAAGATGAGTACATAACTGTTCTTAGAAGCTTTGTTTCCTGTAGCCGTACTGGAATCAAGTCTGTGGCTAGGTGAAAGGATGAACAATATGTAGTAAATTCATACAGTAGAAAAACAATTAGAAATAAAAAGCAAGAAGATAGTTTAATTTCAAAAACTTCATGATGCACAAGACTCCAGATCCAAAAGAGTGCTCAGTATGTTTCCATTCATACGAAGTTCCAGAAAATGCAAATAAAGAATGCAGTTAAGTATTTCCCTTGAGATTAAGGAAAGAATAGGGGCCTTAATTGCAAAGGGACATCTTTTGGTTTTGTGGAAATGTTCTATCCCTTGATTGTGATTTGATTACATAGATATATACAAGTATCAAATCTCATTGAACCTATATACTTAAAATAGGTGTGGTTTATTGCATGGGGATCATACTTTAATAAAATTGATTTGTTAAAATGATGCCAGTTTCTCATTCCATTTGTAATACCCATTTAGATCAAAGTAACAAATACTCAGTTATTAATTAGGAAATAACCATCTTTAAGGAAGAGAGAGCATCCTGTCGAATCCATGTCTGGCTAGGTGAATTGATGTCTTGAAATTTTCAATTAAAATGTGCACTGCCTTTCTCTTTTCTGAAATGGAAAGGTGACCATAAGTGAGTTTCAACTGGAAGGGAAATCCACAGACATCACAGATCCCTTTCTTGATGAAGAAGATAATGCAACAAGGGACACAAATGAAACACTCAAATGCAAATTGACTTCTGTTATTCCTGAATGTTTGATGAATGAAGCATTATGGTTAGCTAGATATCTTAGCTAAATGGAGAGCTGAGCTCTAACTCCATGCTTTACAACTCTTTTTGTCCATGTTGAACGTGAAGAATAAAGAGAGAAAACTATGGGTAATTAATCTAAGTGATGCTTTTAAATAGGTTGGGAAATAGAGAAGGAGGATATTTAAGCAAAAGGGAGATGATAAATTTGGTTTCAGACATACTGCGTTTGAAGTGCCTATAAAATATCTAGTTGGAAATATCCAGTTGGCAGATGATAATACAAGCTTGGAGCCTTAGGGAAAGACATAGGTGCTGCTGGGGATATAGATGTGTACAGGGAGATTTCAGAACAGAGAAAGGGAGGGGAGGGAAGGGAAGGGGAGAGAAGAGATGAGGAAAGAAGTGGCTAATATCCATTGTGGTCTTGTCTTTCATGAAGTTACGAGGTTAAAGGGAAGAGAAAGAAAGACTTGAAGATAGCTAGCTAGGAATGAACTATATAAGAATATATTTCTCTGATTCAACTGAGTACCCAACAATTAAATCCCCGTTCTGACCCTAGCTGAAGTTAGCATCAGCCTCCACAAGTTTAAAGGCTCAGTCCCACAACACTGCCCTAGCAAGCTGCACTTCGGTTCCACTTGGCTACAAACACAAGCGTTCCCGTGGTACCCCATACCTCTTCAGATCTGATAATTTACTAGAATGCCTCACAGAACTGCGGAAAACACTTTGATTTATCAGATTGTTACAGGATTCAACTCAGGAGCAGCCAAATGAAAGAGATGCACAGGGCAAGACATGGTGGGGTTAGGGAGCACGGAGCTTTCAGACCCTCTGTGGGCACACCACCTCCCACTTCTACATGTTCACCAATCCAGAAGCTCTTTAGATCTCATTTTATAATCCAATTTCTAACCCCACATCTCTCGCCTCCCCAGAGTTCAGGGTGGGGTGAGACTCAGAGTTCCTACCCTGTAATTACATGTTTTTTTTTTTTTTTCCTGGTGATCCACTCCCATCTTGAGACTATCTGGGAAGCCCACCCTGAGTCACTTCACTAGCAAAGACTCAGGTATGTTCCAGAGGGCCTGATTATGACAAAATGACAAAAGACCTCCTACAACTCAGGAAAATCCAAGGGCTTGGGAAGCTCTGTGCCAGGAACATGTGTCAAAGACCAAATATGTCTTTTAATTCCACCACAATATCTATTAGGTGAGGAATAGAAATGAGCAAAGAGAAAGAGGAGTATGATAGGAGACATTAGAATTGTGTGGTTTCCATGGAAATAGAAAGGTGATAAAGAGCACAACTCAAGTGGCAGTGTTGATTCTGAAAAGAAGAGAGAGAGATATAGATATGAAGCACACAGAAGAGAAAGAGATCTTGCTGAATTCAAAATATCTACCTACCTACCTACCTATGTACCTATCTATCTATCTACACATACACACACAAACACATGTCACTTGTATCGAAGGTTGATGACAAGGAAATTAAAGGAGGGTCTTGAGAGAAGAGAAAGACTGAAATCAAGTCAGAGGCTTGCTATGTGGTTTTAGGTGTCTATGACCCTGAAAGCCATGAATTTGTAGGGGTCTCACTTAATAGCATTACGCAAGTTCCCAGAGCAACATTGATAACCCAGATGCAAGAACATAGAACTTAAATATTTGATTACTGGTTTATTCGGAACTGTATTTGGGACTCACTCTTGTGACAATGTAAGAAGAAATTTTCATATGACATTTTGTGTTTAAAACTTGTCAAGTATTTATTGATTGGACTTCTGAAGATTGCAAAACAAGGTTATAAATTCAGAAGACTTGGTAGGAACTTCTAGATTAAAAAGAAGAAGTATTCACTGATGAGGACATTTTGGGAGCTAGAGGAGGATAAAAGACTATTAAGTTGAAAGTTCACTTTTCAAGATAGATGCTCTGGCTAGAGGGAAATTTAACTGGAGAAGAGCTTTAAATATGTCTTAAAACTTCAGGGCTTTGAAGAGTAGGCTCAGAACTAAGTTTATATGAAAGAAGTGAATTGTGGCTGATAATGGACTGTTAGAAGCTTAAACAAGTTTTCTCCTTTTTAAAAGTTCTATCTCCATTTCACATCTTCAAGGCTATTTCCTTTTTTCCTTTTCACTTAGCACACTGGAACAGTGGAAGAGGCAGAGATGAGTGTCTGGAGAGGGGTGCCATGCTTTATTTTTAACTGTAGAGCTTGAAATAAATAACTGGGGCAGGATGGAGGAGAAGGAATGGGCTGGAGTGGGAGTGGAAGGGACTGGGCCAAATGAGAAGCTAGAGATGAGGTCTCTGCCCTAAAAGATTAATCTTTTGTTGTTGTTTTTGTTGTTGGTCCTTTTAGGGCCACATCTGCAGCATATGGAGGTTCCCAGGCTAGGGGTCGAATCAGAGTTATAGCTGCTGGCCTACGCCAGACCCACCACAACGCCAGATTTGAGCTGAGTCTACAACCTACACCATAGCTCACAGCGACGCCAGATCCTTAACCCACTGAGCAAGGCCAGGGATTGAACCCACAACTTCATGGTTCCCAGTCAGATTCCTTTCCACTGCACCAAGACGGGAACTCCTAAAAGATTTATCTTAATGGCACTGGGAGTGATTTGTGGTTCAGGCATTCCTAAATCGAAACTGGATGTTGGATGTATATGGATGTATCTCAAACTGACTATTTATTCTTTCTCTTTACCCTCATCATAAAAAAAGTTATTTAGAACATTGCAATTTTAGTGTCACTCTTTTCAAGACTTAGACTGGTTAAGTGGTGTAGAGGTTCTGATCACCATTGAGCTACAACATTTTTTTCAGTGATGTCCTCTATGGTCATCCAATTTTCTGTAGTTTGACCTGTTCACTTGAAGATGAAAATATGTGTGTGTGCATGAGTGTGTGTGTGTGTGTTTAACTGCTGAATAAAGCCAATTTTGCAAGGCTGTGATCCAAATTCATTTGGATTGTCATTTGAATCGTGTTTTATATGACATACTTCTCGGGGTCATATTTTCTTAGAATATATACTCCCATTACATGCTTTCATATCTAAGAAAAATATACAACTTAAGTGTGTGGGAATGAAGACTAGTTATAGTGAAATGCATCTTATTCCTGAAGGACTTTTCACAGACATGAATTTCTTATTTTGTATAACTCGTTGACTTAACTCTATGAAATAGTAATAGTAGTGTATTATGCCTTTCTATACCATAATATAATAATGAAGTAGAACAAAAATTTCCGTAAAGTGTTAAATGACTCAAAGCCACTTTATGAATTACGGTTCTTATGGTAATTCTTAAAAAGTGAATATGAAGGTGAAAATAAACAGGGGGCAGGCTCTTTGTTGTGTCCTTACTAATCCTTCTCCTTCATGAATCCCTGGTTGTTGATTAACATGGAAGAAGGCATATATGTACATTGAAAAAGTTGTCTTTTAACATACCGTACTAATGTCTCTCTACCTAGTTGTTTGGTTAAATATTTCAGCAAAATGCATCCACAGTAAATAGATTTATCTTCAGACCTAATGCTCTTTTCCATCTTAACTGAGCATAAAATTATATCTTTTAAAGATCTGTGAGTAAGAAAGGCTCGATGCCTCTTGAACAGTTCAGTGTGACATATGGTTTTAAACGCAGCAATTTTATCTGCAGCACACAGTATCTGCAAATTTGAGCTAATGTTCCTGTAAAAACAGGAAGGGATCGATGCCCAAAAACTAAAGATGAAGAAGAAAAAATCTTTTTAGCTGCCATATGTAGAACACTGAAAATTTTGTAAAAATAGAAAACAATATTGACATTTATGCATCTATAAATTTTCAGAAACATATTTTTCACATCTAACTATTTTATTCAAATATTAAAGGTAACAGGATTCTTAAATGCAAATTCCTACAGGGTTCAGGCAGGTAATGTATATAAGTAAAACAGGCCCAGTGAGGACTGAGTGATATCTGAGAGGCTGGCCCTATCTAATGCAGGCAAGTGCTGCCCCAAATTCAGCAGGCAGTTGCCTTCGACTGCTGCTGGCTTAAAGGTGGCCAGAACTCCCAGATTTTCAATAGATGACCCATAATTGGATTTGGGGTAAAAATATCACAATCATGTTGCCAACAGGATTTTTTTTTAATTAATTTGTTTTAAAATAGTTTTGTAAGCCAGATTTGATATGTGGGGCTGCTGACTTATTACCCTGATGTCTGATACATGTGTTTAAAAGAATAAAAGGATAGGACTTCCCTGATGGCCTAGCAGTTAGGGATTTGGTATTGTCACTGCTGTGGCATGGGGTTCTATCCCTATCCCAGGAACTTCCGCATGCCACGGGTACAGCTGTAAAGATAGAAGAAAAATTTCAAAATTTTGTGGCATTAAACAAAATAATACATATTTTTTTTGTCTTTTTGTCTTTTTAGGGCCATACCTGTGGCATATGGAGATTCCCAGGCTAGGGGTCTAATCTGAGCTATAGCTGCTGGCCTACACCACAGCCATAGCAATGTCAGATCCGACCTGCATTTGCAACCCATACCACAGCTCACGGAACGCCGGATCCTTAACCCACTGAGTGAGACCAGTGATTGAACCCACAACCTCATGGTTCCTACTCAGATTCATTTCCACTGCACCACAACGGGAACTCCCAAAATAATATTTTTTAAAAAAGGGCTTTTAGCCCTTTAGAATAGATGGCACAAGAGCATAAAGTAAAGGAAGGAAGGTAGAGAAACAAGGGGGAAAGTGGAGAGAGGAAAATAAAATTTCCAAAATATACGTCCAAGTTTAATCTTACTCTCAGTAAATAAAATTATCTAAATTACTGATGTCAATACAAGTTAAAATAAAATTTTTAAAATATATACAACTGATTAGACTTTAGAGCACTTTTCTTCTGATGAAATGTCTACCTGGTAAAGATTGAAATCCTTGGGGAGACTGTGGAATTGATTTTGTGCATCGTGTGAGATAGGGATCAAGATTTATTTCTTTGAACATGGATGTACTATTGACCTAAAACTATGAGTTGAAAAGACCATCCTTTCCATGATGCTCAACCGTGTCAGCTTTGTTGTAAATCAGGTGAATATAGTTATTACAAATCTCTCTATCATCTGTTTCTGGACTCCATATTATATATCATTGTTTATTTGAGAATTGTGACAGTACCACACTGTCATAATTATGTAGTTTTATAAGAAATCAAACTTGGTACTCTTAGGTTTTTTTGCTTTGGTTGTTCTTTTTTTTGTTAATCTATTTTTTAATTTATTTTTTTAGTATTACTTCATAATTTTTTTTTAATTTAAAAAATTTTTGTTGTTATTTCCCCTATACAATTTTTTTTTCTACTGTACAGCAGGGTGAACCTGGACAACTACATGCAAATCAGTGAAACTAGAGCACAACCTCACACCATGCACAAAAATAAACTTGAAATGGCTTAAACACTTAAATATAAGACAAGATACCATCAAACTCCTGGAAAAGAACATAGGCAAAACATTCTCTGACATCAACCTTACAAATATTTCCTCAGGTCAGACTCCCAAAGCAACAGAAATAAAAGCAACAATAAACGAATGGAACCTAATCAAACTGACGAGCTTTTGCACAGCAAAGGAAACTAAAAAGAAAACACACAGACTTACAGAATGGGAGAAAATAGTTTCAAATGATGCAACTCATAAGGGCTTTGGTTGTTCTTGCTGTTTTCCTTAAATTGTCTTGGCTATACTTGGCTTTGTATATTAACATAAATTTTAAATCACCTTGTTCATTTCCAACAGTCGGCTTCCTTAAGCCTGTTTCACTGTGGCCCACTTCAGGCATTAGCCTCACCCGGAGTGCTCTGAAATGCAGATTCCTGGGCCGTGAGGCAGGACTGCTGAATCAGAATCGCCTCAGCTAGGGTCCTAGAATCTTCATTTTATATAAACACCATTAGATGACTATGCACAATGTAGTGTAAGAACAAGGACTGCTTGTTTGGGTTTGATTCCAGCTGTTACCTGTGGGCTCACACATCTGGATTCAGGGATACATCTTTTATAAAAGGCTGATTTCTTATCAGCAAAACAGTTGCTAAGCAGTTACTAATATCAATTACTGAATGTGGTAGAACAATTATTTTGTAAATAAAGGTACATATCCTACACACTTGTATTCTCCTTGGAAATCTTCTCTATTCCTGCCCCCCCACCCCCACCCCCCAGAGACACACATGGTTCAACCTCAAGCCTTTTGGGTCTTGTTGAAATACTCTTGACATTTATGCTTGAACACTTGAAAAGTTTCTTCTCTTTACATTCTTAAGCATTTTATTGATTGATTTTGGCCTTTGTACCTTCTCTAAATCTTTTTTTTTTTCCTGTAACTTTCTCACTCTTCAGGGTATTTCAGGTCTAAATGTTGACCAAATAATTCTCTATACTATAATTTATAAAATATTTCCTCTTGGGTCAGGAAAGTAAGAGGTTTTATTGCAGCTCAGTTCCAAAAGTAGTAGACAGAGCCTGGATGTTTAAACAGGGCCTGAAGCAAGGTTTTGCCAACCTTTCAGAGGCTGCATAACAAATATTCTTTATTTGCTCCTTCAGGTGTTGGAGTTAGCTATAGCTTCCTGAAGGTCATCTCTTAACCTTCACTCCCCGTTGCCCACGCCAACCTTTATGAGTCCCCTGTGAAAATAAAAAATCATTCTGGGGGAAATCATACTAAGCTATAATCAGTTAATACCTTACTTTTCAATTAACACTCTAGCAGGGATTATTTGAAAATCAGCCGAGGATAGGAACATGGGGGCAGGTTAGCACTTGGAAAACCTGGCTAGAATAAAATGGAAGAAAAATAAGGAAAAAACAGGAAATCTTTATAATTTTGCTTAAAACTGATAGATGGTCTTGGCACTTCAGATCATTTGGGCTACCTTAATGTGCCAACCTAGGTTTTAAAGGTGCACGGTTTTGAAAATTTTATTTTTAAAAGGCATCAGCGTTTTCCCCAAGGGACAAAGAAAGCCCCAGATCATTCACTTTCTCATTCTTGTTAACATAATATTATTATGCCCCTACCAGTATATGATCATAGTGTACAGAAAGAGAAGAAAGTCTTTTAATTTTCATGCTATTTTCTATTTGCCCTGTGTTTATTGCCTATAGATCTCAAAGTAAGGGTTGCTTCGGCCAATAATATTATGTGGGGGTTGGTATTATAGTGGACTGCCAGGGAGGAAAACATTGGGCAAATTATACTCCATTTTGAGCCCGACTCTGATACGAAAATAGCAGCATCTTCTCTCCAAAAAAAGCCAGAGTTGGTTGCCCTAATTTCAGAATTACAACTTGGACCCTGGATAATTTTTTTTATTTACTTATATTTTAATGCAGTGTTTGGAACAAAAGCATATATGTGATATATGTGTATGTAAGTATATATCTATTATCTATATGCAAGTTATAAAGAATGATAATGTAGTAAACAACTGTGAACCCGTTATATAATCGAAGTGTTCAAACATGGTCAAAACTTATTTCTGTTTGTCTTCTCCACCCTCCACAATCTTCTCTTTGTCTTACACAAGAGGTGACCAGTATCTTGAATTTTACATTATCATTGCCTAGCCTACTTTTATAGTTTAAACATATGTTTATAAGTATGCCTAAATAACATATTTTTCAGTTTCTCTTGTTTTTGAATATTACACTAAATATATCACATTGGAAATCTTACAGGACTTCCTCTTTTTCCCTTTGCATCACATCACTAAAATCCATCCATATCACTGTCTATAGCTATAGTTCAGTTGTGTATAGTTCACCAAATAACTATTTCACAATTGATTGATTTATTCTCTTGTCAAAAGGGAAGTATTACTTCCAGCTTGTTGTGGTTTTGCATATGTTCCCTTACCTTCTGGTGCAAGAGTCTCTCTTGTCCATAAGCCTAGCCAGTGGTACTGTTGACATTTGGGACCAGATGATTCTTTATTTTAAGGAGCTACCCTGTGCATTGTAGGATGTTTAGCAGCATCCCTGGTTTCTATCCCCAGATGCCAATAGTGGCTTTCAGTTGTGACAACCAAAAAGGTCTCCAGACATTGCCAAATATTCTCCAGGGATCACAACCACTGACCTAGAAATACAGCTGTTGAATGGAGAGCATGTGTGTGAATATTCATCTTTACAAGTTCCCAATTTTTTTCCAAAATAATTGTAACAGTTTCATGTCCCCTGGCTTTCTTCTTGATTCACTTCTGTTCCAACACTTGGTGTCATCAGATCTTTTAATTTGAGACCACTCCACTAAATAGGTGTAAAATTGTGTCTCACTGTGGTTGTAATTTTTATTTTCTAGGTTGCTGACTAGACTGAAAAACTTTATATCTATATATATATTGCCCACACTTATTTCTTCTTCTAGGTGTCTGTGTTTTGGCTCTTGCCTAGCTTTCTTTTGGGTTTTATGCCTTACTGATTTGTAGAGATTGTTTATATATTCTGAATACTAATCCTCTGTATATTAACTGAGTGGTAAATATCTCTCATAGTTTGCTATTTACTTTTCATTCTCTTTATGATGGCTTTTGGTGAACAGAATTTCTCAATTTTAATATAATTGATTTTATTATTTTTTTCATTCATGATTAACTGTTTTTTTTCCCCATGATTACAAATAAATTTGCCCAAGTTTTCATCAAAGATTAGCACATAAATAGAATAGCTTCTGCCTTACTTTCTTACTCTTGGATTGTTCACTCTGGGAGAAATCAACATGTTGTGAGAACACGTAGCCTGAGGGGAGGCTCACATGGAGAGAAACTGAGGCCTCCAACAACCAGCACTGACATACTGGCCAAGTGAGTACTTTTAGACGTGGATCCTCACCCCAGGCAAGCCTTCAGATGACCATACTTTTATGAGAGACCCTGAGCCAGGACACAAATTCCAGATCCTCAAATTCCTGACCCTCAGAAACTGGGGAAGATAATAATTGTTTGTTGTCATTTTAAGCTAAGTTTTAGGGAAATTTGTTCCACAGTAACAGATAATTAATAAACCTAGTCTTTCTGTTTACTAATGATCTTTGATTACAAACACATTCCTTGACTTACCTGGTGAGATTCTGTAGGTTCAGAATTGAGAGGCTTTCTTTCAGAGTGAGTGTGCTTTCTGCCTATGGTTTTGTGTGCCTATCGATGGAAACTTCTGTTTGCCTTGAAAGCTTTCAATCAGTTCAAGAATCTTAGACTCAGCTTCCCTACTTTGATATTTGCTCAAGACTAAGATCCCCAACAGCAGTGCTGCAATCCTGATCCATCCTTAGGTCATCTTGTTCCTTTTGACCTTGGATTATTGTCCCCAGTTTCTACTCTAATTTACATGACAGGAGTTTAGGGGAGGGAATCTGAAAGTCTCCACTAAATCAGACGCAAACAACAGTGTTTTGAAGACTGTGTCCTATGTAAGCTATAGTAGCAGGAGGCCTTCAGAGTACCTGGTTAGCCTTAGTGCTAGGAGCAAATAGCCAAAAGATTTTACTAAGGCTTTCTCATCTAAATGATTGGAGCAGACTGCTTCTTTCCACTGCAGGGGTGTTCAGTATCATTTCATCTAGGGCTCTGGGGCTCTATAGTATTAAGTTGAAAGGTTTCCTTTAAGGATCCATGGACCTGCTGATAGAAATAAACTGGTTGAGTTTGGATATGCCATCAAACTTGGGGGTCCGCAAGTTAGACATAGTTCTTAAGCCTTCCCAAATGACATGTGCTAACTTATTTAACTTGCTAAGTGCCAAAAATCCAGAGCCCTTAAACAGTGTTCATTTTCCCAAGGCAAGGTTTCTGGAAACTGCTATCCTAAGAATCTGATGAGGGTGGGGTACCTCTGGCAATAACTTCCCTGCCTCTCTGGGCCTCAGTTTCCAAGTTTATAAAATGTGGAGATGATTTGAGATGACTGTTAAGATCTTTTCCAGCTTCCATATTTTTGAAAATATCTGTGGATAATGTCTTTTGGCAGAAGAAAACGGTATATAAAATAGACCCCTCTTGGCCACCAAACTTCTGAGAAGGCCAAGAAATAAAAAGATTTATTCTCAAATTCCCAGTTACCAAGTTCACATTTCACATTGAATTACTCTCAGCCTTTGAAGACCCTTTCACTACCACTGAAAAATCCTCATACCCCGGTAGTACTTTAAAAGTACTTATTAGTTAACACAGTAATAGGAATGAGCTTAAACCTGTCAGAGACAACAGGAATGAGACACTTAAGGATGAGACAGGGAGATAAAAGGTGGCATTAATAGGAGTGAGAGGACAGAAAATCAGACTTTGCTAAATTATAATCTTGTCCAAGGGATGACTCTGGCGTCACAGAAGGCTTTTGGGAAAATAAAAAAATGGCTCTGTATGTATGTGTGTATATGTATGTATGTATGTATGTGTGTTTGTGTGTTCGTTCATGTATGTATGTGCATAAATATTTACAAGCAGCAAGATTTAATTGATAATTTTGAGGTTGCCTTGTCAGAGACCTTCAATAAAATAATGATTTTCTTTTATTCTTTTCTAAGCAGAATGTTTGTTACAAAATGAAGATGAAGCAAGCTGGAACTTGGGTCTGCGAAGAGAGGCTCTGTCTTTCCTTGCTTGGGTAAGTCATTCTGTAGCTGACAGCCCCCACCATCCTACTGACTGCTGCCCCTAAACTGCGAGCCCTGCTTTGAGCACATTCTTCCATGCACCTCGCAGGCCTGCTGCAGAGTTGGTGGTAAGCGGGAAGAGAACCACACAGCACTCAAGTGCCTGGCTGCCTTCGGCATGTCAGTCAAACACTGAATGCATGCATGATGACTTGTTCAATTAAATGTGCCTTCATTTATCTAATACAACCCACAAATTCCTTTAATTTTGCCACTTCCCACATCAAAAACGGAAAGCTGAAGAAGGAAGATTGTAAGGAAGGTTTCACATTAAAGATTCTGGTGACAACAACCTGGTGATTTTTTAGTCAATCAGGATTTTTTTCCCTTGGGAAGAAATAGAAAGTAGGTGGATAATTATTTAGTTGAGCTTAAAATGTTTCTTCTGCATGAGTTCCAGAGAAAATGAAGATGCTTTTGTTATTAGCAAAGTAATGAAAGGAGGGCCTGAGGTTTCAGGTAGGTGGGGGAATTTGAGAGGGGGTGGAGTTGAGGGGGAGTTTTTCAATTGCGGTGTTAAGAGAAGGGGAAAATGAAGGAAAGATAAGGCGAATAAGTGGCTTTTTAAAACAAAACTCCCAGCACTGTGTGCAAGGTGGCTAAAATTTACTAAAGAAAATCGTTTCAAGTTGCCATTAGAAGTAGTGAATTAAAAATTTACCATAATTATGGAAAATTTGATTTGTTCTCATATCAACTATCACATAACCTAACACCATAAAAATCACCTTTGATTAAATGAAAGCTTTTCAAGGAGCAGAGGATAAAAAAACCCAATATACCATTAGATTTACATATATCTCATTAGATATTTTCTTGGCAGCCAAAACCTGGATTCAGGATTCTCTTTCTAGGCAAGCCCTGGATTCACTGGGGGTGATGCTAGAACTCAGATATTTGAGTATAGAGGATTTGAAATAACATATTTGTTGAGATAAATTATCTATCTCTAACATAAGAGGTATATATTTGTTGAGTGTTGATGACATACATTTCTTTTGAGACTTTTAAAAATAACAATATTAATGAACAGAATTATTAAATGTTAACACCAGAACAAAGTAGCCCACCTGGTCTTACAAGCTGATTGACTTGCTCAACTTCTGTGTTCCTGTCTGTACTTAAATTCTTTGGGTTCTCAGTTTGTTTGTAAATTGATGAAGATTAGATTGGATGAATTCTTAGGTTCTCCCTCAATCCGTGATTCTGATTCTTACCTAACAAATTTATTTGTGTTTAAGACACATTTTTTAAATATTGAATAGTGCTAATACTGAAGTGTGTCTTAAAATAGACATTTCCTAAACATTGTGTCATAATCAGCAGGTGTTACTTTTCTTTTTCGAAGGTATGTAAAATAATGGTGCATGTAATAATTAATGTCATATTAGATTTGATGAAATATGATGTATCATTTAGGTATAAACCCGGAACATTCCAAACTCAGCAAATGCCATTATCCATCAGCCAACTATTCCAAAATCCACTTAATTCATATTATTGGGCATCTTTGAGATGCATATGGAATTTTGATGCCAGAAAAGAATTTAGCTGATAGGTCTTTCACAAAGAAAATCTTCCTCTCTTTTCTCTGGCTATCTATTCTAAAATAATCCATTCCTGTTTAGAAGAGACTATCTTGTTCCTTAGTTTTGTTCAAAGGTCAGTCCGTTTAATTCTTGGATATGCTGGGATAGGAATATAAAATAGGTAATGAAACAGTTCTTTTGTATAGCTAAATTTATTTAATAATTATTAATTTGTTGTATTTCCATGTATTAGGCTATCTACCAAGAATAAAAATAGTAAATAGGAAGCAATGGAATAGGCTATTGAACAATGTAATGTACCAAAGGCTGCACTGAAAATGGAAGGAATTACACAGAAATTCCTGAGTCAGTACAAAGAGCTTTCTGTAGTTGGTAATATCTGAGCTGAGACCTGAAAGATAAATAGGCTTAGCCACGTGAATAATGAGGTGAGAAGGGAAGGGCATTCCAAGAAAAAGAGGTAGAATGTTCAACGATTCACAATTCAAAGCAAAACAAAATATGGTATGTTCAGGGAACTAAATTTTGTCTAGAATAGCTGGATACTCATGACATTATCAGGTTCTCTTCAATCTATAAGCATTTAATTTAATCTGAGCTAAACTCTGTGCTAGACATGTTATAATTGCACATGTATACATTTCAAAATGGAGTCATAGATTTCAATATAATCAGATAAAATATAATTCTAAAGTAGCCACCAAAGACTCCTTGGTTCATTCATAGATCTTTAAAATCATAATATTCCAAAAGAAACTCAGTCTTTTCAAATCCCATACCTGTGTTCCCTTCCCTTTTCCCATTCTTGCTGAATAACTTTATCATGTCAACCAAGCACCAAATCTTGAAATCATACCAATTTATTCAATAATATTCCCCAAATCTAATGCATCACCAGGTTCCATAGTTGGACCTCCTCACCCCAATCTTTAGGTTTACTAATATCAGACAAAATGAAAAATTTTAGTAAGAGACAAAAATAATATTATATCAGAGACTGAGTATATTTTTTAAATAATAAAAGGGTCAATACATGCACCTAATAAGAAAGCCCCTAAATACATACAAAACTTACTGAACTGAAGGGGAAAATGGACAGCAATACCTTGGAAAATGCTGCAAATGAAGCTGCTCTAATACAAAATATGGTATATTCAGGGAACTAAATTTTGTCTGTTCTCTCTACTGGTTTCAGTACTCTCCCTTTCTTAAAAATGCCCCTTTCTTTGTGGTTCATGTGAGTCCAAAATACCCTTTCCAACCACAGAGGTGGATATATGACATATATTTCACCAGTTAGGGTACTGTAGACTTTGGAATTAACATCTAATCCAAAGATGAGCCAGTTTGAGAATTCAGTGGAAATTTAGTACTTTACTACCATATAGTTTTAGGAAGATTTTTGTAAGCTAAAATGACATGATTCATTATGCTACAACTAGGAAGGGACATGCACACAGAATTAAACCAAGGAGAGACAAATGGATTTCAAATAAAGAGAAGATTGGTGCCTTGATTACATTATTTTGAGGTCCTGGATTATTCCTGAAGCCAAAATACCTCTAGACTTTTAAATTACCTGGGCCATTATAGTCTTCTTTTTCTTAAGCCTTTTTGAGTCTATTGCTTATGGTTCTAAGGATCTTAAATAAAACAGCAATTAAAAATTACAATTCTGATCACCAATTCCAGTATTGGAGGGGTGTTCCCAACCAAGAAAATTTCAGGCACCAGCTGGGTGTGCTATAATTCAACTCAGTTCAAACGATATCTACTTGGAGATAGCATCAGATCCCACAGGTTCAGGGCTCCATCCTATACAACTCCCCTGTGCCCCCATCCCTCATCAGATGGCAGTCAAAATCCAGGTTGTCACATGTGTTTCATACTGATTGGTTATAGATCAGAATTTCTGAAGACTCCTTCCTTGGGTTTGGTTAACTTGTTAGAAGGGCTGAAAGAACTCAGAGGAACACATTACTACTGAACTACCAGTTTGTTATAAAAACATATAACCCAGGAACAGCCAGATGGAAGAAATGCATAGGGCAAGGTATGTGTGAGGGGGCTCTGAGCTCTGTGTTCTCTAAATGTGCCCCTCCCCCCAAATCTCCACATATTTACCAACCAGGAGGTCTCTTAGCCCATACTTGGGGGGGTTTCCAGAGCATTACATGGGCATGTTTGATTAAATCATTGGCCGTTGGAGATTGACTAAACCTCTAGCCCTTCCCCACTCCCTGGAGGTAATGAGTGTGAGACTGAATGTTCTAATCCTCTAATTCTGTGGTTGGTCTCTCAACCAGTCCTCATCCTTAGGTTGGATTAAAAAGTCCTCTCATTAACAAAACAAAAGATACATTTCTAGCTCTCATCACTTAAGAAATTCCAAGGTTAAAACAAGGAGTTATGTGCCAGGAATATTGGTCAAAGAACAAATATATATTTCTTATTATAAATCACAGTATCATAATAGTAAAAGTGCATCAATAATCAAAATAGTTAAAAACAAAATAGTTATCAAGTAGGAGAAAATAACTTTATTTTTATGTAATTTCTGTCTTTTAACGTGTCTAGGTGTATCTCCATTTCCTTCCTATGATTTTTTTTTTGAGATGATTCCAGACTTTCCTCATCATTTTAGACTATTTAAGTGCATATTGTTCACTTTTAGGAAGCAAAAAAATTCTTAGCAAGTTTAAATCAAAATAGCAGTTTCACATCTAATTTGATTCCAGAGTCTTTCTTTTGACATTTAGGCCAGACACACTGCTTGCTCTAGCCTGCAATAGGACACAAGCCATGAACTCAACTTTCAGATTTCCTCCTTCTTCTTCCAAGCCTTTATTTAGTTGCTCTTTTTTGTTTGTTGGTTTTGTTTTGTTGGTTTATTTATTTATTTATTTTTTCGTAGTTCTGTCTTGGCTAATAGTAAACGACTAGTGTGTTCTCCATTATAACAAGCTTCTAAATGGTGCTTTCTCATGTATAACTTTTTTTTTTTTCCTTTTTGAGTTCTTCAGCCAATATCTCCAAACATTGTTCACTGAGATTGTTCCAGATCATTGCTTCATGACACAGCAATGTACTTTCCAGCTGACCTAGAATGACATCCTTTCAGCCTTTGTCCTCAGGGATCCATCCTGTTAGGATCCCTTCTCTCCCAGAGGCATTTTTGAAGTATGATGCCATAAAGACAGCTCAAGCTCACTTGGTCTAAAAGGAAATGCATGCCTTGTTTTCATGCCAGACTGTGGGTAGTCTCTCTCCTCTTTGTCTTTCCATGAAAGGCAGTTGCAGCCAGCCATGTATCTTCTGATTTTCCCAGCTTGGCAGCAGATCCCAATATCTATTTTTATAAACACTATCAAACTTCAGGGAACACGCATAAATTCCTCCTAGATGGCAAGTGCTCTGAGGCCTCCCTCATCCAAATTTGATGCACTGAGTAAGGCTTAAAAGTCTGCATCTTGAAAGTGTTTGATTTCAGAGGTTGATCTGGTTTCTCTTGGTTTGCAGACCTTCAAAGTCTCAGGGAGCCTCCCTTTCTTAGTTAGTGGGGAGAGCCTTCCTTCCCTTCTTCATATGCATTCCCCCTAGTAATAGTACTTGCTACTAGCTTGGTAATTCTCTCCTTCCACAACTTATCTTTCTCCCCAGGAACTCCTGTCTTTTGGTTATATAGAATGGATGGGAGAGGTGAAAAGGAAAAAGTGGTTCCAATCTGATCACTTCTTAAGAAATCTTCAGGGGAAATCTCTTTGGCTGCTCTTTAGGACATAGAGTCATTTATTGACAGAGATATTCAATACATTTAATGGCACCATGGCAGACCATTGTAATGGATTCAGACCACAAGTTTACAGCAGTATTCTGGAAAGGCCTTGGTGATCCAGGATCTAGCATCCTTTTGATGGATCATTTAAAAATCAAGGGGGTTCAGGGGAGAAGCCAAGGTGGTAGAGGGGTAAAGCTCGGGGAATTGTCTCTTTACCAACTGCCCATAATTATTTCTACATTTTAGCTACCAGGTGATTATCAGCCCTTCCAATGGCCAGTTATTCTTGGGATTGAAGCTTGAGTTATGGTTTAAGAAATAATAAGAGGGAGTTCCCATCATGGCTCAGTGGTTAATGAATCTGAGAACCATGAGGTTGAGGGTTTGATCCCTGGTCTTTCTCAGTGGGTTAAGGATCTGGTGAGCTGTGGTGTAGTTCACAGATGCAGCTCGGATCCCGTGTTACTGTGGCTCTGGTGTAGGCCAGTGGCTACTGCTCCAATTTGACCCCTAGCCTGGGAACCTCCATGTGCTGTGGATGTGGCCCTAGAAAAGACAAAATATACATATATATATATATATATATATATATGAAAAGTCCTATTCCACGTCTTATTACATTTGAGCTATGATGGAGCCAGTGTCCAAAATTTTTTTTGATAAAAAGAATGTAACTGAGTTAAGGAATGAGTCTTGGAAAGAAGAACACACAAAGACATGGCGTAAAAGGAGAGGAAATCAAAACAATGTGATAACCAGAAAATAAGAACTATCTTAAAGTAGGCCATTTGAAGTGGGAGGATAAGGAGACTGAAGGCGAAGGGAACATCCTTGTGTTGATTGGCTACCTTCATAAGAAAACTCTTAGGAGGGTGGTGAAGGTGAAACCAGAGGAGGACAGGAGAGCAGAGGGGGAGTTTCCATCATGGCTCCGTGGTTAACAAACCCAACTAGCATCCATGAGGATGTGGGTTGGATCCCTGGCCTTGTTCAGTGAGTTAAGGATCTGGCATTGCCGTGAACTGTGGTATAGGTCACAGACATGGCTTGCATCCCACATTGCTGTGGCTGTGGTGTAGGCCAGCGGATGTGGCTCCAATTCAACCCCTAGCCTGCCTGGGAACTTCCATAGGCCTCAAGTGCAGTCCTAAAAAGACAGAAAACAAACAAACCAACCAAAAAAGCAAAAAAAAAAAAAGAGAGAGAGAGAGCAGAGGAGTGGAGATGAGGAGATGAGTGTGGCAGATTCAGACAAGTGAAGTGTGGATTTGAACTTGATGAAAACAAGTTGGATAGTAGTAAGAAGCATGTATAGAAATTTGCTTGTTTGAAATTTGCTGCTGTAATTTTTAATAACTTCAGCAGGTTTAAAGGTAGAAGAATTGGAACAGGTGGAGAAAAAATGTCTGTGACTATGATGAAAATATGGTGCATGGTCTCCTACATGGAAAGACTTTATCTAAAGCTCACACAGATTAAGGTGTTGGTTTCCCTTTCCTGAAAGTCTGTTTAAGACTCGATGATGGCCCCAAAGTAGCCACTTGGGTGTGAAAAAAGAATGAGTATGAGCAAAAGCGGTAGCTTAAGCCAGTAAACTCCTGTCTTCTGAGGAAAATAGAAGGCAAAAAGATCATTGAGAGTGGCAGAGTGAAAAGAAAAAGAAAAAAGGTCTAGAATATTTAACACAGGTACAGGAGATTTGTAAAACTGAATTATTCGTCTCTAAGGTAGGTTCTAGCTTCAGCTGGAAAGTAGGTTGTTAGGACTGGTGGTTGTGAACAGACCTGTACATTTTAAGGCTCAGGAAAATGAATGTAGAGAGAGATGGTACATTTAATTCAAGGAGCGGAACTGCTATGGCTGAGTGGTTAGGCATGGCTAGAATGAGCAATGGAAAGCAGAAAAGAACCAAGTGTCTACGGCCAGGCATGGGAGTGAACCCATGGATTGGACAGGAAGAGGCATGAAGTTCTGAGTAAATGGTAGGCTCTGTTTAAGTCGGAAACTGATCATGTAACTGTAAAATAAGAAGAGGGATTGAGATACTGGTTATTCTTTTGAAAGGGAAACAGGTTCCACAGATGTCGAGGATCTGCGAGGCCTCACTGAATTGTGACTGGTATGAGAAGTCGGGAGGCAGTAAAGTCTTCACTGGTTTGGCTTTTGATCTGAAATAAGTTTCAACAGTGTGATATGCCAAGGAAATAAAGAGGAGCAGCCCTGGAATGGACAAGAGTAAAGCCACACGGACAGATGCAAATATGTGTGTGTTCACTTGCTTTTGAAAGCAAACATTTTGTTTTCAGCAAACAGCTTGCATCTTGTGCTTCCTTGATTTTTTAAAAGGAAAGTACACACACAAAACAGCCTGTCACTGCTGGCTTCACAGAGAAGGAAGACAGGGCCTTGAGTGTTTTCCAGTAACCAGCTCCCTAAGCTGGTTCTCACACGAGAAAGAAACTCAGAGTAACAAAAGGTGCCTGTGAAAGGTTCTTTTAGACTAAAATTTGGTGGAGATTAAAAGAGGGCAAAAGTTCAAATGAAAAGGAGCCATTGCCAAGTAAGCAGGAATCTTAGCCAAGGGGAAGGAAAGGGAGACACTGGTTTAAAATGCAAGTAACCATGGCGAGCCAACAGCTCAATGCTAGAATCTGGTTAAGAAGTAATATCACACAGAGCCCTGATTGTTTATTCAAAGCAGGCCATGAGAGAACAGTTGTCTCCAATGGGTACTCTCACAGCTTGGATTCAAAATTATAAGTGCATTTTTAAAAGCGTCCAGTGCTTCTCCCTGACCCATTTGGTATTAAGCAAAAAGAAAAGAAAGCACAAAGTTTATTCTCAGTGTCTCTTGTGGGTTTAAGACAGCTTTACATATGGAAAAGCATTTTGGTGTCAGCTGTTGAACTGGTTTCCTGCTATTCTCCTCTCAGTTGCCATTGGAAACTCTGCCTGACTGTGTGGTAAGATCACCCATTTCCCAAGGTTCAGAAACCGATGCTCCTCTAAAGGGAAGCAGAACATTTCTTTCTTTACATGTTCATGTTGTACTTTGCCCCTGATTCTAAGTAAGAAGGGCTTGCAAACAGCTAAAGGACTGTGAAAATAAAGATGAGGTATTGAAATACAAGATAAAGATAAACCTAATATAATGAAACAAGAAGCTTCGCAATGATCAGAAACCCACCTTCACATTCATGCCAATCTGTCCATTCTAGACGGTCCATTTGCTGTCATTAATACTGTATACAGTGGTGCTAGAGGCTTCTATCCTTCCATGTAAATGAGATGGCTATGCAGCAATGATTTGCAGAAGGGAAGAAGGATCCTGAGCCATTGAAATTTATGCAAAAGCTTCCATGTCATTCAGCATGTGCATTTTTCTGGGAGTATCTGTCCATAATTTTCCTGAGATTTTCAAAATGGTCCATGATCCTAAAAGCATTAAGAACCAATAAACTGAAGTGTCATCAAATAAAGTACATTGGCTATACTCAGGCATATGGAAAGAATGTAGTGTAATAAATTTGATTGTTACAATATAGTAACATGGTCTGTGCACTTGGAAAGCTTTCTTCCTGATTAATGGATACAACCCAGTCAAGGAGAGGAAATTTTCAAGAGGAGATTGACTGCAGGAAGCTGAGAGAACTCGTCTTCCAGTCCTGTCCAGGCAGGAGGATCATCTTCTAACTCTCAGTGTCTGTATTCTGCTCTTTGCAAGTCTTGAGCCATTAGGGAATCAATCTGAGAGCTGTAAGAGAATCTATATTATAGTCAGGAAGCGAAAAGTGTGTTTCAGAGCTCAACCTGATGATTCCACAGACCAATCTGGAGGAAAAGGGAAGGAAGGACAGCCTAATCATGTGGTCTCGTCAAGGGAAGAAGTCCAGCAACATGTTCAAGCCCTTAAAGCATGTAATCTTGAGTCAGACTGCTTAGCTTTGAAACTTGATCCATTAAGTATAGTAGATATGATAATCATGTGCTATTTACATACCATCTCTGTGCCTGAATCTCCTCACCCTTAAAGTGGAGTTATAAGCTTGTTGTCTTACGTTATTCAGTTGTTTAAACAGCAGAAGTTTAAAAATTTTAATTACAATTCTGGAGGCTAGAAGTCCAAGATGAAGGTTCAAGCTGATTTGCTTCCTGGTGAGAGTTCTCCTCTCAGTTTGCAGGTAGCTGCCTTGTCACTGTGTCCTCACATGGCTTTTTCTCAGTATGTGTAAGTTGAAGTGGGTAGCCCTCCAGTGTTTCTTCTTATAAAGGCGCTAATCCTGTCAGATCCAGGGCCCAACCTTATGCCCTCATTTAACTTTAATTTACTTTCTCGGATGTCCCACCTCCACATCCAGCCATACTGCAGTGTAGAGCTTCAACATATGGATTTGGAGGGAACACAGTCTGTAAACTCATTATTCACAAATTCCATATTTGTGAATTTACCTACTCTCCCTACAATTTATTTATGACTCCGAGATCAATAGTCATGTGGTCATTTGCAAAGATGCAAAGAGTAGTGAAAAATTTGAGTTGTCCAGTGTCTAAGTTCCCGATTAAGGGAGAGCAAGGTGATGCTCTGACTTGTTTCAGCTGTTATATTCTAAACAAGTATACTTTTTTATGGTTGATTTAGTGCCATGTGTTTAACATCTTTGTGCTTTTATTGGTGATTTCACTGTTTAAAATGGCCCTTAAGCATAGTGCTGAATGCTATCTGGTGTTCTTTAGTGTAAGTGTGCTGTGATGTGCCTTACAGAGAAAATATATGTGTTAGATAAGCTTTGTTCAGGCATGAGTTGGTCTGAGTGCTGTTGGCCACAAGTTTAATGTAAATTAATAGTACGTATTAAACAAAATGTCTTTCAACAGACATTTTGTATTGATCAAAGAAAATATTTCAACCAGATTCTTTTAGGAACATAATCCTTTATTACTCCTAGAAGCATCAGATCAGTGTTGTAGAACATAGCTATTATGAATAATGAGAGTTGGTTGTATATGACTATGAGGATTAAATGAGTTACATATAAAGGCATTATAAAACTGCTATTTTAATTCAGGCTCCTATAACAAACAGAGTAGATGGCTTAAACATTCCTCCCATTTGTGGAGGCTGGGAAGTTCAAGATCTAGGTGCTGGCCGATTCTGTTCCTGCTGAGCACTGTCTTCCTGCTCTTAGAGCAGGAAGACAGAATGCCTTTTTGCTTTGTACTCACATGTTAGAGAGATCATCTCTCTCATGTTTGGTCTCATAAAGGTACTAATCCCATTCATAAGAGCTATACCCTCATGGCTTAATTAGCTCCCAAGTTTCCCATCTTGAAATACCATCCCTTTGGGAACTAGGGAGTCTACACATGAATTTTGGGGGGATACAAATATTTAGTCCATACCAACCATCTAACTCATAATAAATGACCAATAAATGTCCTTCATTATTATTTCCTCAGAACTAGAACAGCAAAAGATCACTCCACAGTTGGAATAATAATAAGTGTTAACACTTGTTCAAAGTGTTATATAATCAGGATTGATAATAAGGCAGAAAGAGAATTTATTTACTGCAGGATTGTCCACCCTACCATTTTACCAGAAATATCCAAAGATGCTAAAATTTTAACTGTCGATATGACTTCGGTTATATTGAATAGTTTAATCATTCTTTAATTTCTATCATCTGTCAAACATTTAAAGTGCATATTTGTGCAGTGAGGTAAGTGCTGTAGGCATACCAAGATGAATAAAACTTATGTATGACTAAGTAAATAAAGATGTGGTATAAGCAGTGGCTTTATGGGAATGTAAAGAGAATATTGAGGGAATCCAGAGATGGAACCGATTCCCTGTTAGTTCTCTCAGCATTTTCCTGAGAACTTCCTCGTCTTAAACCCCATGATGATATTTGTGATACATTAGAAGGAGGGAATCACCAGCTTCAGAAGGTCCATGGGACAGAAGGAGGAGGACCAAGTTGGCCATCATGGTCTATTAGGACTCCATCGTCTGCACAGATTAGTCTATAGCACTGTCATCGCAGAGCTTGGTGGTTCAAAGCCCAGATTCTGGAGCCAGATAGCATGGTTCAAGTACCATTTTTCCTACTACCAGTTCTGTGAACTTAATCTCCCTGGGTTCCCATTTCCAAAATATATAAAATGAGGATAATGATAGTGCATTTTAACATTGCTATTAGGATTAAATATGTAAATATTTGACAAGCATCAGAACAGTGTCTAGCACCTAATATGATTTATTTCTATATTTAATAAGTAACCAGGTCATCATCTCTTAATGTCCCACACCAGATACATTCTAGTGGAAAGTAAGATGATTAACAATCAGTTGTTGAATGAATGAAGGTAAAGTCCGTGACCTTGGGAAGATGCCAGCAGGAACGAAAATATGAGGAAATGATTTTTTAAAAAAGCTAATTTGATAGTTATGATATTTTTTCAATTTCTTCTTCCCTGTATAAAAACTTCTAATGTTCCAACCCCATTAAAATAAAGTCTAAATCTTATGGTATGGTATATAAACTTTAAAAAGGATAGGGCTTACAGCAGTGATATGTAAATGCCCATATCTCAGTGGTTTAGAAAAACAAAAGTGTGTTTCTTTCACTAGCAGAATATAATGAAAGAGTTGTCATCTGTCTACTCATTGAGAAATGCAGGCTATGTTTATCTTGTGATGCTACCATCTCATGTCACCATGAATGAAACAAGAGAAAAATGGAAAAGGAACATCAGCTCTTAAATGCCATGGCCCAATATGTGTGGTTTCTGCTTACAGTCCATCCCTCAGAACTAGTCATATGTGCCACATGCAGCCAGTGGTGGGTATGCTAGGAAATGTAGGGAGACAGAGATATCCAGTGAATAGCACCTATGCCACATATGGCATAGAAGGCTCTCAATAGTCTGATCCCAACTATTCCCACCATGTCTTTCCAATGAAATGAGGACTCGATGTCTCTTAATGGTGTTGAATAATTGCAAGGTGTATCCAACAGACTTTTATCACAGGAAGTCTGGTAGTGACCCTGAAGAGACTTCTAGACTCCTGTTTGATTTTGTGGGGAATACAATTATAAAATGGGGCTTTGCTCTTAAGTTGCTTACAGTGTAGTTAAGGAAATGTACAAAAGAGTTAAGAGGATAAGGCAGTGTAGAATTAATTGCTGCTGTATGTAGGAGATAGGTAGTTTGGTTTTGTAGAAGGACCTTGAGATTTGGAATAAGACTAGGCTCCATAGTTTACTAACTGTATTATCTTAAGGAAGTCACTTAACTTTTAAATATATATATATATTCACATACATACTGTTAGTGTACACATACACATGTGCACACACATGCAAATACATATCCTTAGCAGCAATAAATAGTGGCTATTGTTGTTTGTTTTTCTTTTTGTGTAACAGAACATACTTTACAAGAAATATATTTTTTCCCAAGGTATGCAATAATATAAGATATTATCCCAGTGTTTTTTAAGACCTCTGATGAAAGCACCTCCAAAACAAAGATAATCAAGACTGAAAGAATTTCTTCCATATCTGGTCAGGTTCTAAGCCTAAGCTTAGAAGACCTTTCCTGTTATATTTCTGGGGAGCACCAGGCCACAAAACCTATACTAGCAAGATTATAGAAGCAGCCCCAGGGGTTACGTCTTTCCCTAGTTGTCCACTGGTACCCACAGTGCCTGCAGGACTCTCTTGGAGTCAAGAAGTGGACTAAGAGCATGGTAGGATATGTAATATGAAAGTAGCTAGCGTACTTGGAATTGAAGAGATGCCTCCCCACTTTCCAGTCTCCTAATTCTGGATTATGGGGGACTTCTTTCTCCCAAGTCATTTGGCTGAAACTTTTCAAGTCATAGTTTACTGCATTATTTCAAAATTTATGAAATGGGGAGATTATTATCTGCTTGGCCCTCTGGATCATTCTGATTTCCAGAATCAATTTTGAATAATAGATGTCTCATCTCTTTTCCCAAGCCCTGTCCATTATAGACCTTAGGAACTTTGAGGGTGTTAACAGATGCCCCATATATATCCTGATCCATGATAAAGGGGCTCTGGCTGAATGGAGCTCCCACTCTCTGGCATCACACTGTTGATTGCCACAAACATCAGTGGATCCCTTTTTGTACTGCAAACATTCTCTACTGTTATGAATGAAAATATCATCATACCATCTCTCTCAAAGCACAGAAGCAAAAAAGGGAAAAATCCCATAATTTTAACTGCATAAAGCTGTCCGGAGCTCATAAGAGAATTCAATTCTGCTGAGTAATTCTCCATAGGCACAGTTGATAAAAGAGGGGATTATTATCCATCTGTTTGCCCTCTCGGCTTTTGTCCAGCCCTCATTGTCTTTTCAGGCTGGATCCATCTGATTACTGTAGTGATGACGCAGGAAGGCATCACCAAATATGAACCTGTTCCCAGGCTCTGGGAGCCTCTCACCACACTGAGGCCGAGTGAC
The DNA here is from genome assembly GCF_016906955.1 of Phacochoerus africanus. NCBI lineage: Eukaryota > Metazoa > Chordata > Mammalia > Artiodactyla > Suidae > Phacochoerus > Phacochoerus africanus. The sequence goes on from NC_062552.1 coordinate 14,685,855, forward strand.
ACAGAGTGTTTTGCTTTTGAGTATTTCAGCAAACTGGGGCTGGAATGAGATATTTAAGGTCAAGGCCATGACATCTGTGGCTGGGAAAGGGCCAACGGAGATCATTTTTATCTTCTGCTGCACTCATGCAATCTATTCATCACTAGGCATCAGGATCTTGACAGAGTAGCCAGGGAAAGTACAGAGAGAAGGACTCTCATCTCTGCTGTCAGGGCTGCAGTTTATATTATTTTGCCTTGTTTTCCCTTCAGCCTAACAAAGCATTCTCAGGCTCAGACAAATCTGCCCAGGGGCTTTTTTCAAGAAGACAAATTTGAATGGGAGTTGGGCAAAGAAGGAGAGAGACGTTGAAGTATTAATTATTCTTTACCTCCAGGTTGTATAATCTCTAGACAGTTCTTTTAGGGAAATGGGTATGGTTGCCAAATTTTATAAACTTAATCAGAAAATAAAGTAATTTCTTAACATAACACCACTTCCACTTAAACTTCACGTGATAAACCTATCCATCACTCTTTTCTAACCATTTAGTCTTTCAATTTGTGCAGAATTATAGATGATGAGATAGAGTCAGTTTGAATTAGAATGAAGACATTTTCATTGGTAAAAATAACCTTTTCCTTATTTTGTGACTTTTAATGAATCCAATTAGAATGGAAATTATAGCTATACTTAAATGCTTTCAACTCACATTCTTAGACCCAACCAGAAGAGTGATGCTAAGAAAACCACTATGATATCAGATGGCCTGAGATTAATTCTAGGCTTTGAAACTAACCACAGTGTCTTCTTTGCATTTTAGGGCTTCATTTTCATCACCTGTAAAATGATACAGTTGCGCAAGATTGTTTCGAAAGACCCTTCTTTCTCTGAAAGTCTCTTTTCCTTGAGGGTGTTTGATTCAAGTGGCATTTGCACTAGGTATTAACAATTTCTCTGTATTGATTTTGTGGCTATTCTATTAAATAGAAACATGCTTATCTTTGTCTTCATGAGTGTAATAGATGCTAAAATGGAGATGGTGACATGACCTTCACCCTTTAAAGGCATGCTATCCTCACCAACTTCTGTGCTGTTCTCCTAATCTACTTTTGATTATGTCTCTTATTCCATTAAAGACATGGCAATAAGAAATTCAGAAAGAAAATGCCTATTATGAATTAACACACACCCACTTTCATTTAAAAATGCACTGCTGGAGTTCCCGTCGTGGCTCAGTGGTTAACGAATCCAACGAGAAACCATGAGGTTGCGGGTTTGATCCCTGGCCTTGCTCAGTGGGTTAAGGATCCGGCATTGCCCTGAGCTATAGTGTAGGTTGCAGACACAGCTAGGATCCCTTGTTGCTGTGGCTCTGGCATAGGCTGGTGGCTACAGCTCTGATTTGACCCCCAGCCTGGGAACCTCCATGTGCCGCAGGAGTGGCCCAAGAAAATGCCAAAAAAAAAATGCACTGCTATCATATATTTATTTTGTAATTTACTGTTAATCTCTGTGACACTACCATGATCAGGATTTCAGAACACTTTTTAAAGGTGCATTGTCACCGTCTGCTTCTGTACAGTGAATTGCACTTTGGTGCTGTCCACTTTCAAGGCTGCTGAAGCACACTTGTAATGGGTTATCATGATCCCAGATAAAAGCATTCCAGCAACACCAGCTTATACACCCAGGCTTTCCTTTACTTTTCAAAGAACTGGCCTCACCCTGCACATTTTCAGGGTCCAAGAGAAAAGTATAATGAACTATTAATAGCTAGTGTAAGAGTTCAGCTCCTAGGTAGCCATACTACTTTTGCATTTAAGTTTCTAAGGACAAAGCGGAAGGGGATGGATGGTAATTGACATTTATTAAGTCCCTTCTATTGTATATTCCTTAGGTATGTTGCAAACCTTTTCTCATCTAATTCCTCCCAGCTCTCTGTGAGGTAGGAAGTATTATGGATGTACTATAGATGAAACCCTAAGGCTTGGAGGTATTTTGGGAAGTACTGAATATTGTACAATAAGGTTATATAGCAGCTAGACCAGAACCTGGGCCTGTTTATCCAGTCTATATGGTGATTCTTCTATCCTTTAAAAAATTTTTAAACCATTTTCTCTGTATACATAATATATTTCATACATTAATTCTTTCATTATCTAATAGCTTGTTTTCATTTTCTACCACATAATCATCAGAAAATAAACCAAAAAATGCACATTTTTGGAGTTTGATGTTTTCCTATCTGCCACTTTACAAGGAGGACCAAAATTCTACAAATATTTTTAGATCTGGCATGGAGTCTTGGCTAAGCCAACTATAATGGAACCTAAAATTCATGAGTGTGAAAGTCCTTCCCTGCTACAAAAGCATCTGTTTGCCCTGTCCTTTCATAAGTAAGGAGATATAGTTCTTGGGGATGAAAAAACACAGGCAAAGTATATATAAGACTTTCTGGTTGCAAATAACTGCTAGAATCTCATGAATGTATGTAGACAGTGTAAGAATTTAATTTTTAAAGTCTTCATAAGAAAGGTGAAATTTCAGGATTTTTTTCTATCATGGATACAGTTATGTGTGTGTGTGTGTATAAAAATGGAAAATAAAGATTATGAAAAATACCAAATGACTTAGAATCTGTGGCAGTTTCTTACAAACTTTAGACAGAGGAAAGTCAATACCAAAGGCAGTCAGTCTGCAAGCTGCATGCAAGTTGAAAATACTGAAGGTCACACGTATGTCGTTTTACCAGATGTTCACATCAGCGCAAACATACATCCTCAGCAATCCCTATGGCGGAGTGCCCATGGGGAGAGAAACTTAGCCTGCATTTAAGGAAACATCAATGCTGAGATTTAATGTTCCTTTTACTCTTATTCAATTAAAGGTATTTTAGTCCTAAGACAGAGTACTGAAAAATGCCTCCCTTTGAAAAATTAATAATTTCAAAATTCTTAACAAAATCTCATATTTATAGGAAACAAAGAATTATTTGCAGGTTTTTCATCATGTTATGTTCTTGTGCTGGAGCACTTGTCAGGATCCTGTAGCTTCTTGTCATTGCTAGTCACACTTCGGATATAAGTGACCTTCTATAATCTAAAGTTATTTTAAAGATTTAGTATCTGGAAGTTGTTCTTATGAATTTAATATTTTTAATTTTTCTTCTTAGACTCTAATTGTGTACCTGGTATGTTTAGAATGGAATTATTTGTGTGTACATTCAAGTGATTACCCAAAGGAAATGCTCACTTCTTGCTCTTTTTTTGTTGTTTTTTTTTGCTTTGTGCGGCGGGGTGTGATGCACATGCGGCATATGGAAGTTCCCAGCCTAGGAGTCAAGTTGGAGCTACAGCTGCTGGTCTACGCTACAGCCACAGCAACACAGGATCTGAGTTGCATCTGTGTCCTGCACCACACACAGCTCACTCCACCTCCAGGGCCAGGGATCAAACCCGCATCCTCATGGTTACTAGTCAAGTTCCTTACCATTGAGCCACAATGAGAACTCCACTCTTGCTCTTTTTTGTGGAGAAGTTGATGGTGAATTGGCAAATATATATATATTTTATGTATATATATAATATATATAATATATATATGTATTTCCTATATATACAAAGGAAAAATGCCAGATCTGTTTAAATACAAATTCCTATTGGTACTTTGTCTGTTTAAATCCAAATTCCTGTTGGTACTTTGACACTAACATTTGCTGTTCTTTGTACTGACAACAGGAAATCTCAATTTTTAGAGATTGGAAGGTAGTTTTATTGATAGGTTATCTCACCTTGAAGATCCTAGCTCACATGTAAAAATAAAAGACTGCTCAAGAATTAAATATATAACATTTTATCCTTTGTTTCTTTGAACATGTAAGTTCAGAAAGATGCCCTATCTAGTTCTGAGCCCTTGCTGCACATCTCCTTGGGAGGTTTGAAACCTACAATTGCCCAGATACTCCCTTTCTCCAGGGTTTTGCTTTAGTTTTACTGAGGTGAGGCCCAGGCTTTTTATTTTGCAAAGCTACCAAGGTGAGTCTAATCCGCAGCTAGGCTTGAGCCCCACACAGCTTCAGTGAGCAGACACAGGAGCCCAGAACATATCTGGAGGAACTGGGGAGAAAGAAAAGGAAATGTTAGTTGGGTCTGAGCTCACCAATAATTATTGGAAATAATTATTATTGATTCTTCCTACTGCATGGCAGGGATGTGGCATAGTGGGAAGATCCTAAACTTGATATTGGTCAAGTGACCAGGATTCCAGTGTCAGGGTGACTCCAATATTTGAGATTCAAAGCCTCAAAGGCAAGCTTAGTAGATTATTGCTTTAATGACGATATTTCCCATAGTCATATGGAATAGTTATAGTGAGATCAGTTTCAAGATGGTTAGACTTGAGATTCAAAAGTAAAAATAAAAATAAAGATATGTTTTAATTTTCACTCCTCCTTTCCTCCTTATGGCTTTACCACCCCTCCTCACCACGAGCCCACTGTTGATGAGTGTCTTCACCTGTGGTCCATCCTTGTCTTTTCTTTTTTTTATATTCCTTTCCTTATTCTCCTTTAAACTTTTCACCCTGGTTAAGAAATCAGCTGCATTTCTTAATCCCACCTTGGACCTGTTGTGCTGCTCTCCTTCCTGAGCCTTCTTCTAACCCAGTTCTAGCTGCTCTAGACTAGTTCCTACTTTTTCCAGTGTCCTTTCCTACTCCTAGTTCATAGGACCATGTCTCCAGTGTTTCTTCCTATTTAAGGCCTGTGGCCCAGTTGCTTAACTTTCTCATATATTTCTGAGCAAGTAACCTAGGGAAAACTGGTGTTCTTGTCTAAGAATTTGGGTACCTGGAGAATTAGGTACTCCCAAACAAACCATGTTTCTAAGACCAAATCCTGACCCTGCCTCATGCAAAATATTACTGAAGTGGGAATAATAATGTCTGTTTAAAAGTTGTTATAGAGATTGCAGTGAAATAACTTATTCCAAGTAGCTGGCATACATTGACACATTTCGGGTGTTGGCATCTGTCTTCTCTGTGTTCCTTAAAGGGCAAGGAGCTGTGATATGGATCGCATCCAGATTATTATTAGCATTCAATGTCTCAGGTTTGAAACTGTGGGCTGGTCTTCCTATAATTCCAAAGGGGGTGGGAGAGTATGAAGCTTTTCTTATTTAAATTATTTAGGAGGGTTTTTTTAACAATATTTTTATCTATATTAGTATAATTATTATTAAAAATATTATTATAAAAATAGTATAAATACTATTAAAAATATTGGTTGATGAATTTGGAAATAGAAATTTTTATGGGTGGACTATAAGGCTGCATTTATGTTAATGGAATATAGATTACATTGAGGATGTTAATATTTGTTTTGTAAGAGTTCCAGGTTCCCTCCTGCTTTATTTTTTTTTATTTTTGTCTATTTGTTATTTCTTGGGCTGCTTCCGCGGCATATGGAGGTTCCCAGGCTAGGGGTCGAATCGGAGCTGTAGCCACCGGCCTACGCCAGAGCCACAGCAACGCGGGATCCGAGCCGCGTCTGCAACCTACACCACAGCTCACGGCAACGCCGGATCGTTAACCCACTGAGCAAGGGCAGGGACTGAACACGCAACCTCATGGTTCCTAGTCGGATTCGTTAACCACTGCGCCACGACGGGAACTCCGCCCTCCTGCTTTAAAACAGACTTTTTGAGAACCGCTTTAGGTTCACAGCAAAAGCAGGTGGAGAGTACAGGGAGTTCCCATTTACGCTCTGCCTCACACTGCATAACCTCCACTATCAATATCCTACATCACAGCCATACATTTGTCACAGTCGATGGACCTACACTATCACATTATCATCACCCCAAGTTCATATTCTACATTAGGGGGTCACTTGCCACATTCTCTGGGTTTTGACAAATGTATAATGACACATATCCACCATCATAGTGTCATTTAGAGTATTTTCACTGCCCTAAAAATCCTCTGTGCTCCACCTACTCACTCCTCCCTTCCTATAACTCCTGGCAACCCTTGAACTTTTTGCTGTCTCTGTAGCTTTGCCTTTTCCAGAATGCCATTTATTTGGAATCATATAGTTTGTAGCCTTTTCAAGTAGGCTTCTTTTAGTTAGTAAGATATATTTAAGTTTCCTCCATATCTTTGCACGACTTGATAGCTTATTTCTTTTTAATGCTGAGTAATATTCCATTATCTGGATGTACCACAGTTTATTGATCAGTTCACCTACTGAAGGACATCTGAGTTGCTTGCAAGTTTTGGCAGTTGTGAATAAAACTTATACAAATACCCATGTGCAGATTTTTGGACATAAGTTTTCAACTCATTTGCCTAAATAGCAATGAGCAAGATTGCTGGATTGTAAAACCTCTGTTTTTGTTGTTTTAAAATGTATTGTCACTGCCATTTACAACATGGGAGATTATATCTACTTCAGAATCATAATAGAAGTTTCAGTCAGATATTCAACCCTTAAGTATGATGCTGTACTCAATGGTAAGGTTGACTTATTAGAGCAATATAAATGTCACAGAGACTTTTGGTGTATTGAATGGTATGCCTCACAATATGGAGGGATCCCAGTGAAGGAATTAATTGTTCCAGCTCTCATGTGTTATGATTTTCAAAATGTTATACTACAACCCATATCCAATGTTATGCCCACTCAATCGCAGCTTTAAATATGAGCAATCTGAGCATATCTGCTAAACTGATAGGGCAGGTACAAAGAAAGGTAGGTAGAGTGAAAGATAAGGATAAGAGATCTTATTTAGGGGAAGGAAGATCCTAGGTCAATGAGCTTCTTATTACAAATATTTCATTATAACAGAGTTGAAGTGATTCTCAATATAGTTTGATTTCTATCTCTCAGATATGTCTGGCAACCTAGCTCTCCCCGATGTATATCTCGGGTGATGGTGAACAGACACTGTGTATTAAAGCTGAAATGATTGTCTTATTCTTTCTAAGACAATTATAGAACAATGAACCATAAACGGTCTTACCTCAGGAACTCTAGACCAAAGTGTAACCAAAGAGGGGGAAACATTCTTCCCTACCTAGCCACAACTAACCCCACAAATTTATCAAGACAAACCACTAGGGGCGGTAGAGACTGTCAGAGCATGTGTGCCCATGAGTGCCTGTTTCCCTCTATTGGATGGAAGGATGTCATAGTTACCAGGTAGAGTGGCAGTGGAGCAGGGCAGAGCAACACTGTTTGAGAGCCTATGTATACTGCTGCTTGAGAATTCTCAGCTAGTGAGACCCAGAGGGATATAATTCTTTACGCATGTGGAGCAACAAGAGGGAAAGTGCCTGGTTTCCTCATGAAACTGCACTGTATAAGCCCCAGCCATCTCTCTCTATGCCATTCAGTGCGAAAGAAAGTTCTCTCTCTCTAAGCAGTGTTATTTGGGGTCTGTGCTAATCATAGTGAACCTTGTATTCTAGTAACACCCCTCTTTCTCAGGCCATCCCCCACAGAGTATTCTCAGTCTACCTCCTGTTCACTCTACAGATCCTCTTCCTTAAAGTCTATACCCAAGTTATTTCCTAACCGCCGCTTTCTTGTGAAAACATACATGTAATTTGACAAAATCACTTAGCTCTTTATTTAGAGCATTGCTTAATAAATTTTATAAGTTGTTAATATTATTTACATTTTAACAAAGATTTTTATTATGTTAGAAAAAAGGGATGAATGGTAGGGACATCAGGCAAGGTGACTGACCTATGGAAATGATATTTTTGTCTCAGTATATTTCCTAAGTATGACTAACCTGAATTACATGCATTCTGAAAACCAAATATTTTGCAAGATGTAAGACTGAAAAATTAAAGATAATAAAGAAAGTTTTTAGGCACTCACAATAATTATAATTATTATATTGTAGTATCTTTTAATGGGGTACGATCGGTAAAAACACTGAATCACAGTACTAGAACCTGAAACTGATATAATATTGGTAATCAACTATAATTCAGTTTAGAAAAGGGACTGGGAGGCGGGGGGGGGGGGTTCTTTTCCACCTGCTCCCGTTCTGCTTCAGCATCATGGCTCTTGAAGTGGCTGCATTCCTCCAGGGCTACAGCTCTTTTAGGTGTCCTTTCTCCACGTCTCCAATCTTCAGTGATTCCTAGAACACTTTCCTAGGTGTGACCTCTAACTGTTGTGAGTCCATGAGCCCCTCGACATCTCTTGTTTATCCCTTAATCCTGCTAGCACCTCTATAAACAGCCCCTAAAAATATTCAGTAAAGTCTTTCCAAAGCTCCATTAGATTGTGCCTGAGACTTCCTACCAGCACTTCCACTACTGTGGGACTACAACTAGTACCAGTTTCCATCTGGAATTGCCTTTACAGAATTACTTCCATATGAATATTTTTATCCATCTTCAAGGTTCAGAATACATCCCAGTTACTATTCCCATGTATCTCCCAATAGAAAGCAATACATCTTTTCTCAGAATTCTCAGGGCAATTACCTCCAACTTTTAATAGATGAACACAATTATCATAAAATCAAAAAACAAAACACACATGCCTTATTTCTATCAGATCTGAGGGTAGAATTTAGTTTGCTTCCTAAAGTATCAGTTCAGTGTCTTTGAATAAGTTCCCCTGGAACATGTGTTGATCAATGAACAAATTATTCATGTTATTATCTTTAATTTATCTATCCATTATATTTTGCCTAGAGCATCTGAACTTCTAATCAGCACTCCTTTAACAGTTGACTTTATGCTGTATTTTCTATTTCTTTCCTCTATATCTTAAAAACAACATTACACTTTTATACTTCAATGATCACTTTTATAAAGTTTCTTAAATTTATTACGTTTCTTTTGTAATGTTAGACTTGCGTTTCTAATTGCCAATTCACCGTATGTAGGCATTGCCACCTTAACCTCCCAATATCCCATGCTGATATAAAGATCCTGTTCTTAAAAACAGCTCCCTACCCTGATTCCCACAATTCTGAAAGTCATCTGTAGCATCCTATTATAAAAAATCAGAAACTTGAAATCATCTTGAAATGCAATTTCTACTGCTTGATTCTACCTCTGAAAATTTCTTTGAATTACAAAAATATTTTCTATATGTACTCCAATCACTATAATTCATTCCCTCATTTGTTTTTGCAAAAAATATTACTATATACTAAAGCATCTTCGCATTTCCTATGTTATCCTCATTACAATATCCAGACCTCTGCTATTTGAGAGCTAGAATAAACATCAGAAACCAAGTTAACCAACTTTATTTTACGGAGAGCAGTGGGATCAAGAGGGGTCAAATTATTCACTTAATCTCACACATCTGGGTGGTGTGGAAAAGCTAGAAGGGGAGTCTGTCTCATGACACCTACTGTGGCATTTGTCCACTGTCTCAGGATTCAATGTCTAACGTCCTGCCAGGTTAACGTTCATCCTCACTGACCTATTCATATCATAGTCTTGCTTATTAACTACACATGGCTTTCTCTTGTCCATTACATAAGTCACTCTGGCATTCAGTTACCTACACTGCAGCTCCACATGCTACTTTTAGTCTTCTCCCACTGCCCTCACATCTGTGTGTTTAAAATTACATGCTTGTCATATAGCTCGTTCTTTTCCAACTAAATTCTGTGCTTTTCCATTTCCATGTCTAAAGTTTAGGACCTTATCCTCTTCCCCAACTGACTCTGAAATACATTATCAATGTCATGTTCTCCATTATGTCTTTTGATACTCCCTCAACTAAGTATCCTATCTCACCTAAACATTGAGTCCATGATTTGTTATTGAAAGTATCTAATGCTCCCTTGTAGAATGATTTTTAAACACATTTGCATCTCTTTCCACTTCCCTATCCCTACTTACTCACCTTTATGTCTCTCACAGCACTAAGTCCAATAGTTTATACAAAGTGAATACTCGAAGTTGATAAATTTTAGTATTTATGACAACCTAAGTCATTGAACTTGTATTTCACATACCTGCTTATTTATTTCAGTACATCAGTGTTTAAGCTTTTAAGATGCATGTCTCACAAGTACAGTTGAATATAGCTTTGAGTCTGAGGGATGCTGGTTCCATGAAGTTATAGGACAGAATCTCCTTCCTTCAATAAATAAAAGTAAAAGCAAAACAGCCCTACCAAAAGTTTTCCAGCAGTAGAAAGAAATATGGGAAATTACAAACTTCAGAAAGTGATGACAAGTGAAAGGATGGAAGATTATGGTATAATGACCAAGTCAGCAGGATTCCCAACCCTGCTCCTACCCCAGGAAGCAGGACTGAGGATATAAGAAGCTACAAAAATCCTGACAGTACTTCTAAATACTATAACTTGAAAAGTAGTGGGCTAAAGGGATGAGTAGACATGCCTGAGAAAATCAAGATAAAACTCTAAGTAAATGCTCTAAAAACCACATCTGGACCTTGGCAGAAACAGGAGAAGTTCCAGATTCTCTTGCTCCAGCATGTAGTGCTAAGTTGAAGGAGTGAGCCAAAGCCCCAACGAGTTGAATTTTTGCCAAGCTGGGTGGAATGGAGTCTAATAAAGGACATCTGGTGGGATATCAACAATAAGAGTGAACTTGGGATCCCAGAAAAGACTGTAGTTAGCCTCAGCCATGCTTTCCCCTTCTCTACATCCTGCTCTCCATGCCGTATAGTTCAGAAGGAAAGAAAAGTGGTTCCATATAAGATGGGAATGATGTTAAGGTAAAATCACACATACTATGTCAGAGGAAAAAAAAAAAAAAAGACCTGAACAAAAGTAGAAAAGGAAAGGAAATGGTTTGAGAGCTCTTAAAATATATTAAAGGAAAAGAATCAAAATAATGTATAAGTAGGTAAAGGCACATATTTAAAAAGGTAACATAGATAATTAAAAAAGTAATACAAAGCACTAAGGCAGATTCTCTGCTGACACTTTGCATCTGTTGGGTAATCCAGTAAGGACATGGATTCAGTAACACGAGGAAAACACAATAATGTAAGCTCAGAATAAGAAGAAAGGGGATGTTGTAAAGAAAGAAAAATAAGTTTAAAAGTACAGATAAAATAAACTAGAAGCAGCAAGAAACAGAAGATTACCATGGATATAAGGCTTTATTTATCTATTGTGAGTGAAAGGAAAGAGACAATAAGTTTAAATTAGAAAGGCAGTAGATGTGGAAACTATAGTACATCCACTATAAAGGTGAGTAATATTGCTGAAGTAAAAACTCCAGCCAAAAGGACAGAAAATAATCAGAGAACATTTATCTAAAGTAAATGAATGACTGAATCTTCCAGTTGGCAGGATGCATCAGTATTAGAAAGAGTTGATAAAAAGATAGTAATATAAAACACTTTTAGTTAAGTTATTGACTAACAGAGCATCCTTTAATTTTCTGGAAAGAAAAAGCCAGAAACATACATGGGGGAAAATCTCACTGGTCTAAGAGTAAATCTTGTTTTCAAAACAATGTAACAGAATCACCACTATATCAAGTAAATTTGCCTTTTAGATATAAAATGACATAAAAGCATCTTCATACATGAAATAACATGAAATAACATGAAATAACATCATACATGAAATAACATGTTACAGCAGCAGTGAGATGTTTGAGAAACCTACTTGAAGAGTAAATGTAGCTAATGAAGAACTGAATCAAAATAAAGAATGCAGATATTAAGAACCATGATAATAGAACAGGAGGTCAAATAATTCATTTAATATGACTCTAAGATAAAACAGCTGAGTAATTATTATTACCCCAGATATATAATAAAGTATTAAAATTAAATATTGTAAAAGCAATAAACCCAGAGGAAAAGGGTATAAAGGTTACTAATTACCTCATCTTTCATAGAAGGAGCTAATTAATGATGGTGACTAAAATTAAAATATGTAAATTAAATAAATCCATATTGACTACAATTTACTGATAGTTTTAATATTTTTTCTTAAACTTGAATCTTTTAATATCTATTAATTATCACATATGATGAAAACATCTGAATTTCTACAGTCATTCAGTTTGCCCTAGCTGATGTTTCTGTCACCAAATTTGTCAAATTAAAATTGCTAGCGACTGTTTTAAAATAGCATTTATCCAAGAATTTTATTTTCAAATGATTTTTGCCATTTTCTCATCTATGTATGTTGTCTCCATTTTGTATGCCATCCTTTCAATATGTATAAAGAGATTAGGTAGTCTATATGACATATTAAGGGTAATAATTTCTATTTTAAGTAACATTGCTTAATTTTTACTGTTTCAGTGTGGCTAGCTTTAGTTTTAGATTGAATATACATCATCACTTAAAATTATCATGGCACCACTTTAAAATTATTTTGATATTTTAATAATTTTAAGTTATTCTTAAAAGCCCATAGGAGTCATTGAAAGGACCAAACTATGAAAGCAGTTTTCCTTCTATATAGTGAAGGACAGAGGAGATTGGCTTTATTCAGACTCCTGAGGCAGTCTAAAGATACTGAGATTTGCAGCTAATTCATTTACTTCCATAAGAAAATTTGTTTCATTTTCACCATATTTCTAAACTTTCACATCTGTTAGCCAAAGCTTATTGGTTTAGTTCATTACCTAATTGCTGGCTGTAGGAGAAGGAGATTGTCTGGGAAAAGACTGAAGAAGAAAGCAAAATATATGAAGGCTGGTAAGGATTTGGGGCATACATGGATACTTATCTGTGTTGGGATAAATTAGGTGCTGCTATGGCAACAGACTGATCCATAATCTCGGTGATAGTGTAATAAAGTCTGATGAAGTCAGGAAGATCTTCTACCAGCAGCCATTTTCAAACCATTGACTCAGCAAGCCAGACTGGTGCCAATTGTAAGCCTTCCATCTTAATAGAAGATCCAAATAATCATTGGAAGTAAGAGAGAATGGAGATAACTCATTCTTGCAATTTTGTTTCGTTGACCTAAATGTAAAATCCTCAGCTTTACTTACAGCCCATTAGCCAGAAGTAGCCCCTGACCTAACTGCAAAAGAAGCTAAGGAATGCAGTATTCCTCTGTGTTCAGGAAAAGAACGATAACACTGAATTTGGGAAATGCTTAATGTTACCTTTTCCACATGACCAGAAAGCGAGACAATTAAGTAGCTATAATAATAGTCTGACAAATTAAAAGGACAGAGGACCTAAAATATATTATTGCATATATATCAGAAATACAAAATAAAAATATGAGTAAATTGCTAGCAAAAAAAATGTTCTCAAGTAAGTGAGAATAATGTGTTTCTTATTCCTTGTAACACTTCTCAAAATAAGAAAGATCAGGGGAAAATATTCATAGCTAAAAAAATAAAGGCATAGTCATGCTGAAGAATATTGTTCAGAAGTTTAGGAGAGGACGTTATATGTATCTATAAAATTTACGCTATGCCAACAAATTAGATAGCCTAGATAAAATGAGCAAAATCCTAGAAAGACAAAAACTACCAAAACTGATCAAAACTTTCTTAAAATGGATAGGCCTGTAATGACTAAAAAGATTAGATTATTTAAAAAAAAAAACCTTCTACATGCAAAGGAATGAAATTAGAACATTCTCCAACACCATACAAAAAAATAAACTCAAAATGAATTAAAGACCTAAATACAAGGCCAGATACTATAAAACTCCTAGAGGAAAACATAGGAAGAATGCTCTTTGACAAAAATTACATCAATGTCTTGTTTGATCCACCTCTGAGAATAAGGTCAACAAAAACAAAAACAAACTGATGGGACCTAATTTAACTCAAAAGTTTGCATAGCTTTTGAGGAAAGGAAACAGTTTAAAAAAATCATTAGGGGAAATCATTGAAGAAACAAAAAGACAACCCACAGAATGGGAGAAAATGTTTGCAAACAATGCAACCAACAAGGGCCTGATCTCCAGAATATACAAACAGCCTATACAACTCAACAACAAAGAAATCAACAACCCAATCAAAAAATGCACAGAAGACCTCCACAGACATTTGTCCAAAGAAGACACATGGCTGGCTGGTAGGCACATGAAAAAATGTACAACATCACTAATTATTAAAGAAATGCAAATCAAAATTTCAGTGAGGTACCACCTCACACTGCTCAGAATGGCCATCATTAGTAAGTCTACAAACAACAAATGCTAAATGTGGAAAAAGGGGAACCCTCCTTTACTGTGGGTACGAATGTAAGTTGGTACAACCACTATGGAAAACAATATGGAGGGTCCTCAGAGATCTAAAAATAGAATTACTCAGTGAATTAAGTTAATTCAATTACTTACGATCCAGTAATCCCAGTCCTGGGCAAGTATCCAGACAAAACTTTCATTCAAAAAGATACATACACCCCTATATTCATTGAAATACTATTTACAATAGACATAGAAAGAATTCTAAATGTCCATCAATGGATGATGTTGAGTTTTTGGTTTTTTGGGTTTTTTTGAATCAGGAAATGGTACTGAATTTTGTCAAATGCTTCTTCTGCATTACTGAGATAAGAAATGTCATTTTGGGCATATATCCGGACAAAACTCTACTTAAAAGAGACACATGCACCCGCATGTTCATTGCAGCACTATTCACAATAGCCAGGACATGGAAACAACCCAAATGTCCATCAACAGATGATTGCATTCGGAAGATGTGGTATATATACACAATGGAATACTACTCAGTCATAAAAGAAGAACAACATAATGCCATTTGCAGCAACATGGATGGAACTAGAGAATCTCATACTGAGTGAAATGAGTCAGAAAGACAAAGACAAATACCATATGTTATCACTTATAACTGGAATCTAATATCCAGCACAAATGAACATCTCCTCAGAAAAGAAAATCATGGACTTGGAGAAAAGACTTGTGGCTGCCTGATGGGAGGGGGAGGGAGTGGGAGGGATCGGGAGCTTGGACTTATCAGACACAACTTAGAATAGATTTACAAGGAGATCCTGCTGAATAGCATTGAGAACTTTGTCTAGATACTCATGTTGCAACAGAACAAAGGGTGGGGGAAAAAATGTAATTGTAATGTATACATGTAAGGATAACTTGATCCCCTTGCTGTACAGTGGGAAAATAAAATAAAAAAAAAATGAAATGTCATTTTGGTCTTTATTCTTAACATGATATATTTATTGATTCTCATGTGTTGAACCAATCTTGCATTCCTGGGATAAATCCCACTCAGCTTTTATGTATATCTCCAGACCAAGTTCGCTAGTATTTTGTTGAGAATCTATATTTATAAAGTATATTGTTCTGTACTGTTTTTTCCCTTAGGCTATCTTTGGCTTTGGTAGTAGGGCAATATCAGCATTGTAGAATGAAGTGGGAAGTGTTTCTTTTTATTTCAGTGTTCAGAAAATTTTGAGAAGCATTGCTGTCAAATTTTTAAATATTAAGTGATATTCATCAGTGATGCCAAGGGGTCCTGTGCTTTCCTTTATAGGAAGTTGTTTTTTTGTTTCAGTTTCATTTTGTTTTTTTGTTTTAGAGTACAGTTGATTTACAGTGTTGTAGCTGTCAATTTTTAAAATATTTGGTAAAATTCACTGCCAGCAGATACTGTGCTTTCTTTGGAGGAGGTTGTTTTTTTGTTTTGTTTTTTGTTTTATAGTTGATTTATAGTGTTGTATTAATTTCTACTGTACAGCCTAGTGACCTAGTCATACATATATGTACATTCTTTTTCTCATGCTATCTTCTATCATGTTCTACCCCAAGAGATTATTTCCCTGTGTTGTATAGTAGGACCTCATAGTTTATCCATTCTAAATGTAATGGTTTGTATCTGCTAACCCCCAAATCCCCATCCATCCCACTTCTTCTCCTCTCCCCCTTGGCAACCACAAGTCTGTTCTCCATGTCTGAGAGTCTGTTTCTGTTTTGTAAATAGGATCATTTGTGTCATAGTTGAGTTTCCACATATAGGTAATATCATATGGGATTTGTCTTTCTCTTTCTGAGTTACTTCACTTAGTATGATAATGATGAAACACTGAAAGCTTTCTTCAGCAAGATTAGGAACAAGACAAGGCTATCTGTCCTTGATACTTTGGTTTAACATTGTACTGGAGGTTATAGCATGGACAATTAAGTAAAATCATGAAATAAAAGGCATCAAAATTAAAAGTGAAAAGTAAAAGTATATCTATGACATGCTTTTGTCTATAGAAAATTTTAAGAGTCCACAAAAATGAAAAAAAAAATTGTTATAGGTAAAAATGTGTTTAGAGCAAGGGTACAAGGTACAAAATTATCTACAAAGGCCAGTTGTATGTCTATACACTAGCAATGACCAATTTGAAAGTGAGGTCAAGAGAACAATTTCATTTATGATAACATCAAAAGAATATATAATACTTAAGAATAACTGTACACTTAATTCCTGTATACTTAAAACTATAAAAATTCATTGAAAGAAGTTAACAAAGACCTGAATAAATGGAAAGACATCGTATTTTCATGAATTGGAAGAATCAATATTGTTAAAATGTCAATACTCCTTAAATTGATCCATCCATTCAACACAATCCCTTTCAAAATCCCAACTGACTAGTTTGCAGAAATTTGCAAGCTGATTCTAAAATCACTTCACACCATATATAAAATTAAAATGGATCAAAAACTTAAATGTAATAGCTAAAATTATAAACTCCTAGAAGAAAACATAGGCATAAAACTTTGTGACCTTGTTTTGGGTAATGGTTGCTTAGCTATAACATGAAAAGTAAAACAAAACAGAACTATTTTAGTAACAATAAGAAAATAGATGTCAGACTTAACCACAATTTAAAGTAATTTATACATCCAAAGATATCATAAAGAAAATCAAAGGACTGTATAATATGAGAAAATAATTGAAAACTATATATCTATATGATTTAGTATTCAGAAATATATAAAAATAATTTCCAGCTAGACAACAAAAAATAAACAATCCAATTTTTTTAAATGGGCAAAAGATTTAAATAGACACCTATTCAAGGAAGATATACAAGGGGCCCTACACATATCAAAACATGTTTAACAGCATTAGTCATTAGGGAAATGCAAACCAAAAACATGATGAAATACCACTTCATCCCCAGTAGGATAGCTATAATCAGAAACACAGACAATAATAAAGATGTAGAGTTTCTGAACTCTTCATACACTGCTCATGGGGTCATAAAATGGTATAGCCACATTGGAAAACAGTTTGGCAGTTTTTCAAAGTGGTATTACCATACTTCAAACCAGATGTTACTTTATGACCTAGCAATTCCAAGAGTCATGTATGTAAGGGAAATGAAAATGTATAAGCATATGTCCACACAAAACTTTGTATGTGAATGGTCATAGCAGCATTTTTCATAATAGCTAGAAAATGGAAACAATTCAAATGTCAGTCGATTGATGAAGGGTAATGTATATTTGACATATACATACAATGGAATATTCTTACATAAGGAGAAATACTTACATAAGTACTGATATATGACACCATATGGATGGACCTTGCAAACATTATGCTACATGAGAAAAGGCAAACACAAAAGTCTGTAGATAATATTCATATAAAATGTTAAGAATAGGCAAATCTGTAGAGACACAAAGTAGAGTAGTGTTTTCTGGGGGCCCAGGTAAAGGGAGAATGCCATGTAACTGCTAACGAGTAAACATGTTTCTTTGGGGGAATGAAATGCTCTGGAATTAGCATCAGTAATGTTTACACAATTTTGTGAACATACTAAAAATTATTGAATTGTACATTTTCAATCAGTAAATTTTATGGGACCTGAATTATATTTCACTAAAAATATTGTATGAGAAAAAATTCACCAAGACTAATCATCAAGAAAGATAAGAAAGTTATGGGAAATAGAGTATACACTCATCTATTTAAATATTATGTTTATCTATCCATGTGCATGCTCATAAATGGAAACACGTAAAAGAAGGACTAGAGTGGGATAAGGAGAACTGTACTGGAAAGATTGCAAAGGATGGGCTCTTTACCTTTTTGCTATTTTGTATTTTTATTTTATTTTTTTATTATTAAAGTATAGTTGATTTACAATATTATGTCAATTTCTGCTGTACAGCACAGTTACCAAGTCATACATATATATATATATACATTCTTTTTCTCATATTCTCTTTTGTCATGTTCTATCACAAGAGACTGGATAGAATTCTCCATACTATACAGTAGGACCTCATTGCTTAACCATTTTAAATGTAATAGTTTGCATCTACTAACCCCAAACTCCCAGTCCCTCCTCCTCCCTTCCCCCTCCTTGGCAACCAGAAGTCTGTTCTCTACGTCTTTGAGAAAAAAATGAATGAAGTTAGAAGGCATGTAAAATAAACATTGTTGTACTCCATCTTCAATGCCCAATTTAATTCTATGAAGTCTTTGTTGATCAATACATCTTTTACTGATTTGTCTTATCTACACTCTTAACAACCCACATATTATATGCTACATAATTTAGTGCCAATTCATATGTTTAAATGAACCAGTGACATGTGAAAACACTTGCTAAAGTGTAAAACACAATGCAAATATCATGGCAACATGTTGGCCAATCTTTGCTACTGTCAGAGTGAAATTAAGGACAACAAAAGCAAAATTGGAGGTAAGGGTCAGAAGATGAAGACAACAGAGGCTGTGTGGTAAACCTAAACCCTTAAAACATTAGTGATATCAGAGGTCAAACTGAGATGATAAATTCTGGGTTAACATAAAGACCTCAAATCTAGTAATTTCTGGGCAAATTAACTTTAAGCAATCAGTGTTTGATAAGCAAGTAAGCAATTGTAATTGGTGTAGAATTCACATAGAAAGCCTCCTACTACCATTTGAAGAAAAAAAATAAAGCAACAGAGCAAAACAACACTAGACTAGGTAGATGTCTACAACTCATAGTAGCCTTAAAAGCAAAGTTTATATATATATATTGTTTTTATCTCTGCATTCATGTTTTTTTCTTATGTGTTAGCCTCAGTTCTCAAATTTTATTTGAAGATTGCAATCTGCTAAAACTATTAGATTTAAGAAAAATGTACCCATTTATTTTATAGCCTCTAATACACATTAGATTGGGCACCTGATTAATTTTGTTGATTTAATTGATAGATTGGCCAGTTACAGTTGGCTTGAAACATGAAAATTAAGTTTCCAAAAATACTGAGAATCCGTTTCGATTAAACTGGAAGTGGTATGTATATTGAATGGTTATGATCACCTAGTATAACATGTAGCACCTGTTTCACAGGGGTCAAAAAAAGTCTAACAAAAAAATAAAGTAGAAAAGGGAGTTTATCCGATTATCCTAAAGAGCTAGCCTGACTGGACTCTTAAAAACCATCCCTCTTCTTAACCTTTACTAGTGTGATTATGATTATTATTAATGTTCCGCTAATAGCATATAGCACATGCACTAAGCACTTGATTAAACATTTTAATGTATATTATCTCATGTAATAATTACACTAATCCCCTGTAGTACGTACTATAATCATATTTATTGTACAAATAAGAAAGCTGAGGTTGAGCGAATATAAGTACCTTGTCTATGACCAAACAGGCAGTTTGTGGTCATGTTGTGATTCCATTTCAAGCCTCCCTAACTCCCAAATTCATGTTCTTTACCACTATACCATTCCAGCTATACAATATTTAGTATTTGAATACTATTAAGGATCCTAGATTCCCATGTCATCCTGCTATGGTAATCTGCTTCTTTACATGTGCAAAGGACATACATGTCCAGAGGACAAAATCAGCTGAGGCTTTAGTCGTCAACTTCAATAAAATGTCTAGTGAACTCATCCTGGTTCTGTAGATGACTCTTCTATCAGAAGCTAATGTTGGTCAACATATCCTCCTTCCTCCCTTCTTCCTGAGTCCATCGGCTTATTGTACCAAGGCTGAAGAATGTGAGCCTAGAAGAAGTGACCAGTCAAGAGCAAGATCATCAGAAACTTATAGTTTTTCTCCCTGTTCTCTCTTATTTCCCCTTTTTTGCTCTGCTTGTTCAGTGACTGTATTTAATCTGTCTCCCTATTAAAGATATCTTCTAACACACTAAAAAAAAAAAAAAAAAAAGGGGCAGTTTGACCTTAAGATGGAGTCTTTCAGGTGCTGATTTGGGGAGAATAACCCGGAAGCTTGTTAAGCACAAATGCCATCAACCTATTAAAGGATATTTTGCAAACAATTTCAGGGATCATGATAACCCATTTGATTAGATGACTAGGAAGGAAAACTTCCAAGTCTAGGAGAAACAGAAGCAATTTTATCCAAAAGGTGAAGGTTCCCAACAGTTACTTATTAGTTCATGGAACTCAGTGGTCCTGGAAGGCAGGAATAGATTCTTTTAATTTATCTGGAACTGATGATATTGTGATCACACTGAACATTTAATTAATACTTTAAATTAGGAAAACAATAGATTACTGTTCACATAGAGTTTGAGAGGGAGATCCAGAAAGGCATGATATTCATATGCATAGGAAATTCATGTGGGAGAGAAAAACTGAATACTTTACCTTTATGATTAATAAGAAAAAATTTTTTCAAAACACTTTTTTCCCAAAAGTAACATAACAAAGCAAGAAATAAGAGAGAAAAACAAGGAAAAGAGAAAAGTTAGGCTACTCATGAGAAATCAGTTTATTGGACTAAAAATCAGAAATGATTTGAAATAAAGAAATAAGAAATAAAGAAAAAAGAAATGAAGTCACATAAATCAGAAAGGAAATATCATGTTAATGAGAAGTATCCAAACAAAATCTCTAATGCACAAAGCAATGAATCCCTCACTCTCCCATATTTTAAGCAAGCCACAAGAGAGTGAGGAGACAAAAATGATAGCAAGGCTTGCAGGTGAAATAACTTATGAAGGAATATATTCCTCTCTTCCTCCATGTTACTTTTTCTCATGATACCACTCTTGGAATTCAGCAGTTCTTTTAAAAAAAAGATACTTAAACTGACCTAGTCTGTCACTGAGATGCGTTTATCTCTCTCAACATTTCTTCTTAGATATTATTCAACATACCCCCTTGTGGTCAATGAGTTAAGAATCTGGGATTGTCACCGCAGCAGCTTGGGTCACTGCTGTGGCACAGATTCAATCCCTGGCCCAGGAACTTCCATATGCCACAGGTGTGGCCAAATAAATAAATAAATAAAATAAATAAATAAACATACCCACAGATTTCTTTCCTCAGTTTTTTCATCCTCAGCTAAAGTGCACCCTCCTCTAAGCTTCCAGAAGTCAATACCTATGTACATCCATCAGTATAGACCAACAAAAACATTTCTCAGTGGGTGGGGGACTGATTTATGGTAAGATGATGTAATGTATTTATCTCCTGTGCCACTTGTCTGATGATTTTCAAAGATACACCAACATATTAGTAGTAGTCTGATTAGCATCAGTAGCAGCAACAGCAGCGAACATCCTATGTACTCCCCTGCTCTCACCTCATTCCTATGACATGTTTCTACTATTTGAGTTATGATCCCATTTGTAAGGTAGCCTCGAATAGGAGATTAGGGGGTTTTTCCTTTCTTTCTTTCTTTCTTTTTTTTTTTCTTTTCCTCTCTTTCCAGTGGGGCTAAAGCCAGCAGGGAATCTTCATTAAAATTCACCATAAGGCCCATTTGTTGGCAATTTCCCTCCTCCCAGCTCCTACATCCCTCCTACCCTGCTGTGAACTCTTTGCAGAGCAGAGGAATGACCCATGGAAATCTCACTGCCGCATTGGGGTGCTCAATCCAGGGAAACATTCAAAGCTGCTCCTGTCTGTCAGCTAAAGATGACAAATATTTATCATCTCTGGACACCCCTCCAGGTAGTTTTATATTCATGATTTTGTTTTATTCTGTATTTTAGGAAATGAGATTTCTTTCCTCATGAACTGGTGCAAATAGTGCTGACATTTATAACACTTCTCAAAGACAAGGACTAAAAGAGGGTCTAGGCTTACGCAATGTTAGTTCTTACGAGATGAATATCAGAGGATATTTTTTGAGGTGGTGGTTGTTGTAATCGCATTCTTCCTCCCTGTACCAATGAGACATAACTATGCCAGAGTCATACTTCATATTCATCTATAGGAACATCTGGCCCATGTCTAACATTTAATTTCCACACCATTAGAGTCAAACAATACATGTACATCAGTAGATAATGTAATGCATTATCACGCAAGGCAGAGAGTAGCAATTTATTAGCCTAATTTAAAATAGCCTTCAGCAAAAAATTGTGCATCTTAATTCAGAGTTCTGAATGGAATGACATGTTTTCCAGTAAAATTCAAAAGTATATACTCAGACATGCTTTGGAAAAACTTTCCTGCATATATTATCTTCTGCATTATTCAAGGATGAGATATCAATTCTGTTTTTTATGTTCTAAACCAATTTCACCCATTATAACACAAAAAGAGATAACAGCCCTAGGAAAAGAAAAAAAAAGGGAATTCCTTGGAACATGACCCCACATTTTTATTTCTTAGAAATCATAACTTGAATGTGTAGGTTACTCAGAATTTCTTTGCATATACTTAAATAACAGAATATTGCTTGCTTTGAGTGTGATGTAAATTTTGCTTCTGTTTCTTCTCTTTAAGATATTTTGGTACTACTTTAGTTTTTAGACAATGATATATAGAGTCTTAGTGGAAAAATATAACTTTTATAAGGATTTAAATGATATAATCTTAGAAAGTAACTTAACCTCTGCAGCCAAGCAGAGATCATTTTTATTATTAAAACAGACATATTCTTTTTTTTTTTCATACTATCTTCCATCATGCTCTGGCTGGGTCACTATGCTTTAAAGCAGAAATAGATACAACACTGTAAATCAAGTATACTTTAATTAAAAAAAGACATAATCAAATGTCTTCTCAGTTCTTATAATGAAAATCAAAGTTTAGTTTCTTAAAACAAATGTCCTATCTAGAGAGAGATGAAGTACCTGTTAACACCAGTAGAGAACATTTCCATTCCCCTAAATAAGTGAAAATAATAGTATATACTTATAGCATGTATATGACAATGTAAATTTTGAATTCTGGGACACAACCAAAGCATAGATATAAGGCACAATGCATATGACAATTTAATCTCAAGAGAGCTGGGGAAAATTTGTCATCTTGGGGTTCCCAGGTAGTACTTAATCTGGTACTGAATCTTTTTTTTAACAAATGATGTGTAAGGTCCATGACAGTCCCTATGACAAATGCATATGCCCAAATTTCCATGAGTTCATAGATTAATAAGGAAGATAACAAATGCACATATATAATCAGAGTATGTAATATAACATGCTAAATGCCATACAAATCAGAAAATGTGCTTTTGGAGATGAAGGAGAGAGGGATTATTTCTAGCTCTGGGCAGCAGAATGCCTTCAAAAAAGAGTCAGTTTTGTGCTGGAATTTAGAGAATAAGTTGGCGTATATTAATGTGTTCAATGACACAGCCAGAAGGCAAGATCCTGGCACTTTAAGAAAGTTACTTAGATAGTAAGTCAGTCATTCTTTACCACAATTAGTATGGATCACCCTGCCCCCAAATTCCCTTATCTTACTATCAAGTTTTCTCCTGGTAAGCCAAACCTTTAGCTAGGATCCAGCAGTTAAGCTAGAACTATTTGCTGCTGTTTAGCTCTTGAGATCTTCCATTTGAAACCTATAATATGACTGAGATTTTATTCCCTTTATTTCACTCTGGCATTGTAAAATTGTCAAATGTGTTTTGGTACTGCTACCATCTGCCTAGTGACTGGTGTGGGGAAAATGCAGGAACCATCCTAATCCCCGACTGCCTGCACCTATTCCAGAGAACCTAGACATTTTACTATGTGAACTTCCAAACCTGCTGTTAAGCCTTGATAGTCTTCGAATTAGTTTGTGTCTTCATTACTTCATTTTACTCCAATGGCTTGAATTTATCACAGAGTTAGAACATTTGTCAACAAGCTTGAATATCTATTCACACATGTCTTACCCTACACAGGGGCAGATATGCAAATTAATTTCTCCAACTCTTCTGTTTAGAAGGGGGAATTTTGGAGTTCCCGTCGTGGCTCAGTGGGTTAATGAATCTGACTAGGAACCATGAGGTTGCAGGTTCAATCCCTGGCCTTGCTCAGTGGGTTAACAATCCAGTGTTGCCGTGAGCTGTGGTTTGTGTTGCCGTGAGCTGTGGTGTGCATTGCCATGAGCTGTGGTGTGCATTGACGTGAGCTGTGGTGTAGTTTGCAGATGCGGCTCGGATCCTGTGTTGCTGTGGCTCCGGCGTAGGCCAGTGGTCACAGCTCCAATTAGACCTCTAGCCTGGGAACTTCCATATGCCGAGAGAGCGGCCCAAGAAAAGGCAAAAAGACAAAAAAAAAGGCAGGAATTTCCTGTACCCTTTTTTTCTGCCCCTCTTCCTTTCTTTGGTCCTTTGTGGCTGGTCAGAGTTACATGAGACATATTAATAGAAGAAGATCAAATTTAGTTCCATGTGTACAAGAATCCATATACATGAGAGAATCAGAGAAAAGTAAAATGAGGTATACATGCCATACTGAGCTAAGGAATGGGATAAGGGCCAGGGGCTTCCAAGGACAGGAGGATCATTTATAGGATGATAAGAAGAGCAGATGTTTAATAATTAAATGCTTTCCCTGCCATATAGACAGGGTCACTTATATAAAATTTATCTTTGGTCATAATTCTTTTCTGGGAAATATCTCCAATTTAAATTTCTTTAGGTAGCTAAGGGAGGGACAGTAGTTTCTCTTTAGCTTAAAGGGTCTTCACTGCCTTTAGCTCAAAATAATCCATCTGTCAGAGTAGCCACCTTGGGGAGGTCTGTTCTGAACTACACTTCCAAAGTTTTCTAAAGTTGGGAATGAATAGTAACCTTGGGTTTTTTCTCTCTGTTATACATTACAATAGAAGTAATACAGTAAAGTAAATTTAAAATGATGATAAAAATTTAAAAGTTAAAACCCACCTCTCCAATCTCAATTGCTCAGCCCCAGGCTTGTTTCCTAGAGACAATTACATTTAAATGTTTCTAATTTTAGTTCTTACATTGATTATCACTATAATTATAACTACTAGGCTGTCAATAGCTTATAAAGACTTTTTTATAGGAAGAAGAGGAATTTAGTTCACTTACTAGAGTCTTCTTCTATCTGCATTCCAATTTATATTAAATTATTGTTTTCAATTCTTCAAGTCATGACCTTCATAATTTTAAAAGATATTGGTTCTTCAATGTCAAGGTGACCTCCACCATGTAAGATTGTTTCATTTGCTCAATAAATATTTATTGAGTACCCACACTGATCAAACACTGTGCTAGATTCTGGTAAGAAAATATCTGAAATAGCCATAAACATTGTCATTATGGAAATTATCACCTAACAAAAAAACAAAAATCAATCATTTATAACACAAACAAACATATTGTTATGACAAATATTACCCAGATGTTCATAAAGATATGAGAATTTACATTAAGGAATTCAGGGAGGGTTTCTCAGAAAAGATTATCTTTGATAAGAGATCTGAAAGATAAGTAGGATTTGACTATGTGAAAAATGGTAACAAGAGCATTCCAGGCAGAGGAGCAGCTCATGCAAGTGCCCTGTGACAGAAAAGTCATGGAGAGTGTAATATGAAAGAAGCCAGTGTGACTCAAATGGAGAAAGCCAGAAAGATCAACAAGTTAAAACAGAAAAAATACATATTGAGTGGCCATGCAGAGGTTGCAGTCGCCATTAAGGAGTTTTGCCTTTTTTCTAAGAGCAAGGGGAAACATTTAATAGTTTTTAGGTAGAGACAAATCATGATTAGAATAGAATTTCAAGTTTACCCTCCAGTGTCCTGCATTTTTACCCTCCTCACGATTTCTGATTTTGGTGGCATAATTGTGTGTGGATGTTTTCATATCTTTACTGTATATATACCTTTACTGTTGAACCTTGTCATTTGTGGTATTTTGTTTCTGGTTGCAGCCTTTTCTTTTCTGCCTAGAGAAGTTCCTTTAGTATTTGTTGTAAATCTGATTTAGTGTTTCTGAATTATCTTAGCTTTTGCTTATCTGTAAAGCTTTTGATTTCTCCTTCAAATCTGAATGAGAGCCTTGCTGGGTAAAGTAATCTTGGTTGGAGGGTTTTTCCTTTTATCACATTAAATATATCATGCCACTCCCTTCTGGCCTGCAGAGTTTCTGCTGAACAATCTGCCAATAACCTTATCGGGGTTCCCTTGTATGTTATTTGTTTCTTTTCCCTAGCTGCTTTCAATATTTTCTCTTTGTCTTTAATTTTGGTCCATTTGATTAATATATGTCTCGATGTATTCCTCCTTGGGTTTATTTTATATGGTACTTGTACTTCCTGTATTTGAGTGAGTGGTTCCTTTCCCATGTTAGGGAAGTTTTTGGCTATTATCTCTTTGAATTATTTTTCTGTCCCTTTCTCTCTCTCTTCTGCTTCTGGCACCCCTATAATATGGATGATGGAGCATTTAGCATGTCCCCAGAGTTCTCTGAGCCTCTCTTCATTTGTTTCCAATCTTTTTTCACTTTTCTGTTCTGCATCTGTGATTTCCACTAATCTGTCCTCCTCCTCACTTATTTGTTCTTCTCCCTCCTGAATTCTGCTATTGGCTGCTTCTAATGAGTTTTTTATTTCAGTTATTGTATTTTGCATCTCTTCTTGCTTAAGTTTTATATCTTGTATTTCTTAGCTCATTGTTTCCTGTAAATTATCCATCTTTGCCTCCAGTTTATTTCCAATGTCTTGCATCATCTTCAGGATCAACAGTCTAAAGTATTTTTCCTGGAAGCTGAGAATCTCAATATTATCAAAATGACTATACTACCCATGGCAATCTACAGATTCAATTCAATCCCTATCAAATTACCAAGGACATTTTTCACAGAACTTGAACAAAATATTTTAAGGTTTGTTTGGAAGCACAAAAGACTCAGAATAGCCAAAGACATCCTGAAAAAGAATCAGTATGGAATCAGGCCCCTGGACTTCAGACTATACTACAAAGCAACAGTCATCAAAACTGTATGGTACTGGCACAAAGACAGACATATAGATCAGTGGAACAGGATAGAAAGCCCAGAATTAAACCCATGCACCTACTGTAAACTAATCTATGACAAAGGAGGCAAAAATATACAATAGAGAAAAGACAGCTTGTTCAATAAGTGGTGCTGGGAAAACTGGATGGCGACATGAATGAAATTAGAACACTCCCTAATACTATAAACAAAAATAAACTCAAAATGGATAAAAGACCTAGATATAAGACCAGATACTATGAAACTCTTAGATGAAAACATAGGCCAAACACTCTCTGACATAAACCACAGCAACATCTTCTCAGATCCACCTCTTAGAGTAATGACAGTAAAAACAAAAATAAACAAATGGGACTTAATTAAACTTAAAAGTCTCTGCACAGCAAAGGAAACCCTAAGCAAAAATACAATCCACAGAATGGGAGAAAATATTTGCAAATGAAGTAACTGACAAGGGATTGTTTATAAACACCTCCTACTGCTCAATACCAAAAAAACAAACAACCCCATCAAAAAATGGGCAGATCTAAACAGACAATTTTCCAAAGAAGACATATTGATGGCCAAAAAACACATGAAAAGATGTTCAACATCACTCATTATTAGAGAAATGAAAATCAAAACCACTATGAGGTACCACCTTACATCAGCCAGAATGGCCATCATCCAAAAGTCTACAAACAATAAGTGCTGGAGAAGGTGTGGAGAAAAAGTTACCCTCTTACACTGTTGGTGGGATTGTAAATTAGTGAAACCACTATGGAAAACAGTATGGAGATTCCTCAGAAAACTAAAAATAGAATTACCATTTGATCTGGCAATCCCACTCCTGGGCATCTATCCAGAGAAAACCATGACTTGAAAAGACACATGTACTCCGATGTTCATTGCAGCACTATTTTCAGTAGCAAAGACATGGAAACAACCTAAATGCCCATTGACAGAGGAGTGGATCCAGAAGATGTGGTACATATACACAATGGAATATTACTCAGCCATTAAAAGGGATGAAATAACAGCATTTTTAGCAACATGGATAGACCTAGAAATTATCATGTAGGTGAAGTCAGTCAGACAGTGAGACACCAACATCAAATGCTGTCACTTACATGTGGAATCTGAAAAACTGACACAATTAACTTCTTTACAGAACAGATACTGACTCAAAGACTGAAAAACTTATGGTTTCCAAAGGAGAGAATGGCGGGTGGAGGGATGCTAGGGGTTTGGGATGGAAATGCTATATCATTGTACAACTATAAATGTAATAAATTCATTGAGTAATGCAAAAAAATAAAAGTTTACCCTGATCATAGTTTTATGGGTATTAATTAATGAGCTGCAGTATTTTTTTTCCACTTAGCTTTCACTTCTGTTGGTCTTAACCTTACTTTGAAGTTATCAAGATTTTTATTTTCTTATTTACTTAATTACTATATATGAGCCCTCAATGTTTTCCCTATGGGTTAAATGTAAACGTTAAAATATCTCCTCCCATCCCATGTGACTCAGCAATCCCATTCCTAGGTATTTGTCTGGACATAAGTGAATGCAACAACCACCAAAAACTGTGGATGTGCACAGCAGCTTTATTCATAATAACCAAAAATCAAAAATAATTCAAATATCCAAAAGGAGAATGGCTATATTGTGGTATATAAATTAAGTGATATATTAAATATTACATAACAATGAAAACAGAATGAACTACTGGCAAACATGATAATAAGAATGACTCTTGCAGCAAAAGAGGCACAAAATAATATACGTGAGAGGATTGCATATAGAGTAAGTTCAAGAACTGACAAAACTCATTATTAGTAATAGCAGTTAGAATGGTCTTTAACATTTTTTGGGTGGGAGAGGTATGACTAGAAAAGGGCAGAAATTTACCTTTTGGGGGGCTGGAAGTGTTCTATGTTTTGATCTTGGTAGTGGCTACCTAGATGTATGCATCTTTAAAAACTCATCAAACATTATAAGGGTAGTGAACTTGATGCTCATCAGTCTATATATATTCTTCCCTCAATAAAAATGTGAAAAGAAAACCAAAAGCACCACTTATAATGCTATGATGTCACACATATTCCAGATCCAAGTGACACATTGACACATGTCATGTATATCTGTCTAAAGAGATTTTTCCAAAGGTGAAGATTAAGTGATTCTTTTTTATCTTTTTTAATTTTCTCAAAATCATACAATATGGACAGTGTACTTTAAAAATCCTTGCATGTCAGAAAATGTCTTTATTTTGCACTCTCATTTTATTAATTGTTTGGCTTTAAATCGTTTCCCCTTAGAACACTGAAGGGATTGTTCCATTGTTTTCTAGAATATGGTATTTTTAATAAATATTCTAAAGTTATTCTGATTTTTATAACTTTTGAAATTTCATTTGCAAGTTTCAAGGAGCTTTCTTTTACACTTAGAGTTCTAAAATTTTACTGTAGTATGTAGAGATATTGTATTTGATTTCTATCACTGCTTACGAAATTACCCGAATTTAGTAGTTTAAAATAACACCTGTATATTATAGCATAATTTTTGTAGGTCAGAGGTCTAGGAATGACTTAGCTAAATCCTCTACTCAGGGTCTCACAAGGCTAAAATCAAGGTGGGTTTTTCTTTTGTTTTGTTTTTAATTTTTTTATTGTTATTTCCCCAATACGATTTTTTTTCTACTGTACAGCATGGTGACCCAGTTACACATACATGTTACATTCTTTTTTCTCACATTATCATACTCCATCATAAGTGACTAGACATAGTTCCCAGTGATACAAAGCTGGATCTCACTGTTTATCCATTCCAAAGGCAATAGTCTGCATCTATTAACCCCAAGCTCCCAGTCCATCCCACTCCCTCCCACTCGCCCTAGGCAACCACAAGCCTATTCTCCAAGTCCATGATTTTCTTTTCTGTGGAAAGGTTCATTGTGCCATATAGTAGATTCCAGATATAGCTGACATCATATGGTATTTGGCTTTCTCTTTCTTATTTGCTTTTTTTCAGTGTGAGAGTCTCTAGTTCCATCCATGTTGCTGCAAATGGCTTTACTTTGTTCTTTTTTAATGACTGGGTAGTATTCCATCATGTATATATACCACATCTTACTAATCCAATCATCTGTCAATGGACATTTGGGTTGTTTCCATGTCTTGGCTATTGTGAATAGTGCTCCAATGAACACGTGGGTACATGTGTCTTTTTTAAGGCAAGTTTTGTCCAGATATATGCCCAAGAGTGGGATTGCTGGATCATATGGTAGTTCTATGTACAATTTTCCAAGGTAACTCCATACTGTTCTCCATAGTGGTTGTACCAACTTACATTCTCACCAACAGTACAGGAGTGTTCCCTTTTCTCCACACCCCCTCCAGCATTTGTTATTTGTGGACTTATTAATGACGGCCATTCTGACTGGTGTGAGGTGGTATCTCATGGTAGTTTTGATTGCATTTCTCTAATAATCAGGGATGTTTAGCATTTTTTCATGTGCTTATTAGCCATGTCTATATCTTCCTTGGAGAACTGTCTATTCAGGTCTTTTGCCCATTTTTCCATTGGGTGGTTGGCTTTTTTGCTGTTGAGTTGTATAAGTTGTTTGTATATTCTAGAGATTAAGCCCTTGTCAGTTGCATCATTTGAAACTATTTTCTCCCATTCTGTAAGTTGTCCTTTTGTTTTCTTTTTGGTTTCCATTGCTGTGCAAAAGCTTGTTAGTTTGATTAGGTCCCATTTGTTTATTTTTGCACTTATTTCTGTTGCCTTGGGAGACTGACCTGAGAAAATATTCATGAGGTCGATGTCAGAGAATGTTTTGCCTATGTTCTCTTCCAGGAGTTTGATGGTGCCTTGTCTTATATTTAAGTCTTTCAGCCATTTTGAGTTTATTTTCATGCATGGTGTGAGGGTGTGTTCTAATTTCATTGATTTTCATGCAGCTGTCCAGGTTTCCCAGCAATACTTTCTGAAAAGACTGTCTTTTCCCCACTTGATGTTCTTCACTCCTTTGTTGAAGATTAATTGACCATAGGTGTCAGGGTTTATTTCTGGGTTCTCTATTCTGTTCCATTGGTCTGTATGTCTGTTTTGGTACCAGTAACACACTGTCTTGATGACTCTGGCTTTGTAATATTGCCTGAAGTCTGGGAGAGTTATGCCTCCTGCTTGGTTTTTGTTCATCAGAATTGCTTTGTCAATTCTGGGTCTTTTATGGTTCCATATAAATTTTTGGATTGCTTATTCAAGTTCTGTGAAAAATGTCCTGGGTAATTTGGTAGGGATTGCATTGAATCTGTAGATTGCTTTGGGTAGCATGGCCATTTTTACAATATTAATTTTTCCAACCCAGGAATATGGAATATCTTTCCACTTCTTTACATCTTCTTTAATTTCCTTGATTAATGTTTTATAGTTCTCAGCATAGAAGTCTTTCACCTCTTTGGTCAGGTGTATTCCCAGGTGTTTGATTTCTTGGGGAGCAATTTTAAAAGGTATTGTATTTTTGTATTCCTTTTCTAATATTTCATTTTTAGTATACAGAAATGCAACTGATTCAATATGTATGCTACTAGTATAGGAGCACCCAGATATCTCCAACAAATACTAATAGACATAAAAGGAGAAATTGATGGGAATACAATCATAGTAGAAGATTTTTAACACCCCACTCACATCAGTGGACAGATCCTCTAGACAGAAAATCAATAAAGCAACAGAGATCCTAAAGGAAACAGAAAAGCTATACTTAATTGAGATTTTGAGGACATTACATCCCAAAAAATCAGAATATACCTTCTTCTCAAGTGCACATGGAACACTCTCAAGAATTGATCATATACTGATCATATAACCCCAACAAATTTAAGAGTATAGAAATTATTTCAAGTATCTTCTCTGATCATAATGGCATGAAACTAGAAATCAACCACAGGAAAAGAAATGAGAAAAAGCTTACTACATGGAGACTAAACAACATGTTGCTAAAAAAACAATGTGTCAATGAGGAAATCAAGAAGGAAATTAAAAAATACCTTGAGACAAATGATAATGAAGGCACAACCTCTCAAAATCTATGGGATGTCACAAAAGCAGTGCTCAGAGGGAAATTCCTAGCAATACAGGCCTTCCTCAAAAAAGAAGTAAAATCTCAAATCAACAATTTAACCCACCACCTAAATGAATTAGAAAAGAAGAACAAACAAAATCTAAAGTTAGCAGAAGGAAGGAAGTCATAAAGATCAAAGAAGAATTCAATAAAATAGAGATTAAAGAAATCAAGGCGTTTATTTGGCTGCATTCTCATCTGGAGGCTTGATTAGGGATTATTTCAACAGTCCCTCTGCTTGTTGGCAGAATTTATTTCCTTGGCATTATAGAATTCATGAAAAGTTCCTTTTTCAAACATAGCAACAGAAAGACTTTATTCTAGTTTCTGAGTTCAGGGAAGTCCTAAATCCACTCTTAATGAGCTCTTGATTAAGCCAGGCCTACCTCAGAGAATGCTCTAGACATAGATAACTCAAAGACTGGTTAGGGACCTTAACTACATCTGCAAAATCCCTTCTCCTTTACCATGTAATGTAACCTAGCATGAGAGTAAGAGGCATTGTAATTTTAGGTTCTTCCCCATATTCTAGGGGCGATTTTAGAGGGCATGTACATAAAGGAGTGGTAATCTTGGATGCCATTGAAAAATACTGCCTACCACAGAGTTTTAAACACTTATTTTATGTTTTTGATATTCATTTTTATTGTAATAAACTAGATCAATAAATATTCACTGAATAAACAAATAATATATTAATACACAGTTACTTTGTAGCCTCTTTTAAATCTGAATATGTAGATCTTTCTTTTGCTCAGAGGAATTTTCTTGTTATATCTTCAACAATTTGTTTTTTTTTTCTTTTGTCGTTCTAGGGCCACACCCGTTGCAAATGCAAGTTCCCAGGCTAGGGGTTGAATCAGAGCTGTAGATTCTAGCCTACACCACAGCCATAACAACGCAGGATCCAAGCCACATTTGCCGCCTACACCACAGCTCACAACAACACTGGATCCTTAACTGATTGAGAGAAACCAAGAATCGAACCTGTGTCCTCATAGGTATTAGTCAGTTACCACTAAGCCACAATGAGAACTCCTGTTTTACTTTGTTTTTGAACACATTACTTAACATACTTTGAAAAAGTATTACCCATGTCTCAATATTTTCTCTCATGTTTTTTTATCTCTTTGTGGTTTTGCTTTATGCTCTTGGACATAAATGTGTGGAGGGATAAACATCTAAGCATCTTTCAGATCAGCAACTTTAATAACTTGTGTCTAAGTTATTATTCATATATCCTCGCTACTGTTTTATTTTGACAACTGTATGTATCACTTCCAAGAACAGCTTCTAGTTCTTTGATTCTGTTCAATTTTGGTTAAGATAGTTTCTCAAATCTCTTTGAGAGTACTGCAATAATATTTTTAAAGTTCTCTTTCCGTCCTGAATTACCTTTTCTTTCCAGAATCAATTATTCTTTTTTATGAGCCCTCTTCTGTTGATTTTATAAGCCCCATTGTTGTTTTATTCAAATGTCTGGTGACCCATGGTTATCCATTCATATTTGTTAGTGAACCACAAAGTAGTTTTGATGTAATAGATGGTCTGTGACTTTTATTCTCTCCCTAATGTGCCACACTCTTTCCCACCTTCCTACCTTAGCTCATACTGTCCCTCTATCTGCATCTGTAGGGCATTAATAGTCCCAGCATTCATAAAGAGCTCCCATCTCTTACTATTCACTTAAAGTCAGAAGCACACAATTTAGAACTTAGTATCAATTGAACATATATTAGCAAGTTACTGGAATGGTTTTCTTTTGCAACTGTGTGGCCTATTTTCCTATTAGTCTTTCTTGAAAGAATGGACTTACTGCAGGCTTTTTGTGCATAGGTAAGCTGTGCTTTTGGTGGCATGACTGGCTCTAGTTGTACATCCAAAAAAAAAAAAATGCAGACAGTGGAGGAGCCAGCTAATAGGAATTACTTTGAGGACACATAATCACTTTTCTCTCTTGGTCAGATTTAAAATATCTTGTTTGTCAGAAGGTTTAAATTAGTCTTTACTCTAACTCTTTTTTAAGTACCAGCAGCTATCTCTTGGTCAGTAATTCTCCCATAGGTGACTGTTCCATTTCCTAAATGGCAGCTCTCTTGGTGTATCATGGGATGGACATGATTATGAGCCATGCTGTATGTGTGGAAGTGGGTGGCCATGAGTAACAAGACATTACTTGCCTGGTTGTTTAATAGAAAATATATTAACTGATTCCTTGGTAACTGCCCCATATCCCATTTCAGCTCATAATGCTTGACAACTTTGAACGTACAGCATCTCCTTTCCTTCCCAGAACTAAGGCCTCCCAATCCATTGCGGCTTTCTGGGCATTATCCTGCTCTGTTTTAGTGGTTTATCCATTAGAGCGATTCCTTCTACTTTCCACATTTCAAGTGGATACTAGATCATAAAGTGCTTTATTGATTGGAATAAGATTTCCTGACTATTTCAGAAAAGTCTGGCATGCTTAGTAATAATACATCAAGGGCTCTGCCAGTGAGGCTTCCAGGACCTCATTCCAAAGCTATGAATGGGGTGAAGTTGATAAAGTCGAAGAGCTATAAGCTCAGGAGGAATTATCTAACAGCAATGAGCTAATGCTGAAATAGGTGGATGGAACTTCTGGCTATTCCCAGGTACTGCCTTGTGTACCTCTATCAGCTATTATATAATCACCTGGGTTATATATATTTACATTTATAAAGTGTCTACTATGAGCTAGGCACAATGCTGTACATACTTATATACAAATTCAATTATATACTGATATTATTATAATTTAATAATTTATATTGATATAATTTAATAATTTATATTATTTATAATTTAATAATATAATTATATCTCTAGTATTCAGATTTCACTGGGGGCAGGGAGTCAATTGGGGGAATGTCTAAAAGATTCCAAAAGGGAGCAATTAAAAAAAATGAAAAGTTGAGAAATGATGGTTTAGAGAAATAGATTGACTGAATTGTCCTCAGATTATCTTCTTAGATATTATTTCTACCATTTATGGATTTGATAGTTATGGAGCATCAGTACATTCCAGACTGTCTACTTTGACCAGGAATACAGTTAATCTGTTATCAATCAAAGCCAAATACTACTATGTCCAAACAGATACCTATGAAGGGAAACATTTGACCTTTCATATGAAAACTGAGTTGTGACCCAAATGCCACTTCTACTAATAGGTGACAAAGTTTATAGACCATGCTAAACTCTGCTTATGATAGACTTAACGTTACTTTATAACATATAAATACATGGGTGGTCAAATGTTCAAAATTCTATTTCAAACAGTATGGTAAAATAATGTTAGTTTAAAAGTTATCTCCCTTGGGCATGGAGGGAGAGCAGAGAATCCTCATCCATTTATAGAACAAATACATACTTTTGGACAATGCTACCCTTTTCCCCTATTGTATGTGCTTAAAAGGAATCTTACTTGTTTGTAGAACATCTACCAAGGTAATGGCTTCAGATTTAGAATAACTAAATCATAGCCCACCTTCCTAGTAAGAATCAGGTTACAGTTTGAGTGCTCTATTAATGTCACTCCTAAGAGGATGCAAGGGTGAATTAATGCAACTTTCTTCTATCCAGTCTGAAATTTTATACTACTTGCAAACTAATAAATAAGCCTGTTACTGCTTCATAAATTCAGCCAGAAGACACGAGACTCCTAAATCAGAAACAAAAGGTTTCATTACTTACAACAAAGCAAGCAGCATAAGCACCAGAATGTTTGTATCCTTTTCCCCTTGACCCTCATGCCCCATATGGGTGATGTCAAAAGCCCAGATTGGGAACCTACTTTTTTTTAGCAAGTCTGATTTTTTCCTCAGAAGAAGACATTATTTCATCTATCAAGGTTGCTCACTGTAAATACAACACTAAAAAATGGCCAGGTAAAGAGTGATGAGGGCCTCGAATTCTTTGCATGCTCAGCAAGACAGTAGAATCAAAACAGACTGTGGAAGAGTGTCCCCCAATATCTCTCACCTGGAGTTCTCCATACCTTTTGTTCAGTGAGATATGTTTCTTCCAAAGATACTATAGATACAGTTCATTATTATACTTAGTCCATTGCTCAAATTCCTTTATTTTCTCTAGGCTTTCTCCGAGCTGGGCAAAGGAACATTCTGCAGAGAATTATTTCTTAAATATAAACTAAATTATTCACTCTGTAAAATGATGCTGACAACGTTAAGAAAGCAACCAACTATATTTGTGTTGCATCAAAATTTGGGGACACTGAGAAATTAGATAAAACATGTATTCAGATTAACATTAGGTAATACTATAAAGAGGATCTCTAATTTCATGGGAAGTTGGACTAGGTAAATTCT
This sequence comes from Phacochoerus africanus, assembly GCF_016906955.1. NCBI lineage: Eukaryota > Metazoa > Chordata > Mammalia > Artiodactyla > Suidae > Phacochoerus > Phacochoerus africanus. The sequence continues at coordinate 14,722,418 of NC_062552.1, forward strand.
AAACTCTCAACTTTGTGTTTCATCGATAATGTGTGGGGTCAGTCTGCAATATATTTACTTACGGTTGTCTCTATTTGTCCTTTTTCCCTCAGTCTTTGGGAAAATCATTAAGTTATTAAGAAGGAAGAGAGTATTTATTGATACCAGATTAATATTATTGGAATTATCTTATTATCTTATCATGATATCCTCTCTTCCATAAGTAGAACAAGTTTTAATAGCTCCGTTTTTCTGTAGAGCACTAACAATTCTTCTATGGTCGATTTTGTCCTTAAAGTGATTTACTAACAGTTTAAACATAAATGACTAGCAAAATAATCAGAAAATTATTATCTGTAAGAAGCAAAGGAGGGTGGGGAAGGAATTATAGTAGATTTTATTTAACACCATGCAACACCTCTGCACTAAGGCACAGATATTTTGTGAGGTATATGTTTGGGTCAGGAAAAAAAAGAGGACTCTTGGATCCCAGGAGAATTTCTGTTTAAACTAAAATATGTAAGTTTGTTTCTAAAGACTTATTTTAACTCAGTACTTTTGGTGGCTCTTGCATTTCTTGGATGATTTCTTTGCACTGTTTCAGATGTATATAAGTTCTGGTGAAATCAGATAACCAATACCAGAATCTTATTCGGCTTGAATTTTATAGATATGGCCTCAAGTAGAAATTTGCTTTTGTTCTTGTAACTGAAATTTTGTCTTCTTTTCTTGATGTTATAATTACATTGAGCTTATGTTTAGAAATTATCTGTGGTCAACAACCCAAGGATTTAAGTTTCAAGGCATATCAGATTCATAAAATAGGTATAGCCAAACACGTGAATCCTGTAGATTGGAGGAAAAAAAAAAAGACAAATAGAAGACAGTTAAGTTAAAGCCACCTTGAGGCACCAAAAAGTTATGGGTTGGTGGGTTTTATAAGACTGCTTACTATTCTATTCAACTTAAAACAGAGAGAGCAGTTACCATAGTGACACCACATCTAATGGTGCTTAGGCTACCTCTGAGATGCAAAGCACCTTCTTCTAGGGATGCATTGACCAATACAGCCTGTTATAAGAAGTTTTATGCCTAACATTAGGCTTGGAGGAGTAAAAATGTTTCTCAATAATATGAGGAATATATGCACACATGCATACCCATACACACACACGTAACCTTAATTGTCAATATTCATGTATTATAACGTAGACTTAATACATTTTCTTTATTCTCCTGTATTTTTAAAGATCAAATTATTTTGCTGAACTCCAGGGAAAATAAATCCATTTAAGAATAGCAAATATATATATATATATATATATATGTGTGTGTGTGTGTGTGTATATGTATTTTTTTAATTAAAAAAATTTATTGTTATTTCCCCCAACACACATTTTTTTCCCCACTGTACAGCAGGGGGACCCAGTTGCACATATATGTATACATATTTTTTTTCCCATTGTTCTGCTGCATTGTAAGTATCTAGACATAGTTCTCAGTGCTACACAGCAGGATCTCATTACTAATCCATTCCAAAAGAAATAGTTTTCACCGGTTAACCCCAAGCTCCCAATCCATCCCACTCCCTCCCCCTTTCCCCAGGCAACCACAAGTCTATTCTCCAAGTCCATGATTTTCTTTTCTATGGAAAGGTTCATTTGTGCCATATATTATATTCCAGATATAAGTGATATCATATGGTATTTGTCTTTCTCTTTCTGACTTATTTCACTCAGTATGAGAGTCTCTAGTTCCATCTATGTTGCTGCAAATGACATTATGTCATTCTTTTTGATGACTGAGTAGTATTCCATTGTGTATGTATACCACATCTTTCTAATCCAATCTTCTGTCGATGGACATTTGGGTTGTTTCCATGTCTTGGCTATTGTGAATAGGGCTGCAATGAACATGCAGGTGCATGTGTCTTTTTTAAGGCAAGTTTTGTCCAGATATATGCCCAAGAGTGGGATTGCAAAGGAAACCATAACAAAATAAAAGGGCAACCTACTGAATAGGGGAAAATAATTGCAAACCATATATCCCATAAGGAATTAATATACAAAACATATAATGAACTCATTCAATTTAACACCAAAAGAAACCCAAACAAACTGATCAAAAAATGGAAAGAGAATATGAATGGACATATTTCTAAAGAAGACGTATAGATGGCCAACATAGATGGAAGACATGTAGAGAAATGCGAAGCAAAATAGTAATGAGATATAACACCACACGTATTAGAATAGCTGTTATAAAAAGACAAGAAGTAACATTTTTTGGCAAGAATATGGAGTAAAGTTCATGGGAATGCATATTGGTGCAGACACTATGGAACACAGTATGGAATAGATGTAAACTATTACATTTAGAATGAATAAGCAATTAGGTCCTGATGTATATCACAGGGAAATATATCCAATCACTTGTGATAGATGGAAAATTATGATGGAAAATTATGTGAGAAGAAGAGTGCATATATATGTCTGACTGGGTCACTTTGCTGTATAGCATAAATTGATAGAATATTATAAATCAACTATAATAAACAAATTTGAAAAAAGAACTACCTTATGATCCAGCAATTCTACTTCCATGTATTTGTCCAAGAAAATAAAAATAAAAACACTAACTTGAAAAGATAAATGCACCCCATGTTCATTGCAACATTGTTTATAATAGTCAAGATAAGGAAACAGCCTAAGTGTTCATTGATGGATGAATGGATAATGCAAATGTGGCATATATATATATACAAGTGAATATTACTCAACCATAAAAAAGAATGAAATCTTGCCTTTTGCAGCTACACAGGTGGAACTTGAGAGCGTAATGCTTGATCAAATAAGTCAAACAGGGAAAGACAAATACCATATGATCTCCCTATGCGTGGATTAAAAAAAATGCTCATAAGCACAGAGAACAGATTTGTGGTTGCCCAGGGCAGGGAATGAAAGGTGGGCGAAGTGGGTGAAGGGGGTGAAAAGATACAAAATTCCAGTTATAAAATACTTAAGTCTTGGGGATATAATGTACAGCATGGGAACTATAGTTAATACTGTATTGCATATTTGAAAATTACTAAGAAAATAAATCTTTCAAGATCTCATCACAAGTGAAACAAATTCTCTAGCTGTGTGTAATGATGGATGCTAAGTAGACTTACTGTGGTGAACATTTCACAATATATACAAATATCAAATCTTTATGTATGTTGTACACTTGAAACAATTTAAAAAAAAGAATAACAAGTATAAATTGAGTTCTGCTAATATATGGACAGGCAGGTATTTTTAATTCTTCCCTGAGAGTCATTAAATTTATATAATTTTTATTGAATTAACACTCAGATGTTTTGAGTACTAATATGAAAATTAGGATATCATCTGTGTTTTAGTAAATTATATTTTAATTCTTGGCCAGGAAAAAAAAATGTTAAATTCCCGTTAATTAAAAAAAAACCTTTCTTATATAAAATAATTATTTAAAGAAGTAAAAAAAATAGTTGAACTAAATAGTACAGAATATAGTACAGAATATAGCCCTCTATTAATCTCATAAACTAGTTAAATATACATGAAACAAAAACATGAATGCAAAAAAAAATAAATATTATTTTATTGTAGAAAAGAATGCCTTCTCTACATCTTCTCTCAAATGTGTTTTAAGAAACTGAGCAGTATTTAATCAGAAAGTTTTTGTTGGAACCACCACCAAATATATACCAATAAATACCTTCTTTTTAAATGATATTTTTATATAGTGTATTGCACAGATATCCATTTAAGGGCTATCTTTCTGATGAGAATATTGCACTGAAATCCACTGTCAAAATGTAATGTACTGAAGTCAAGGTTGGAGTTATTTACCATATGCCTTACTTGTTTCTTAAAAGAATTATGTTTTTCTATTGGCCATTTGCATCATCCCTACCTCTGAAGACAGAGCTTAATGTGATTGCTGCATAGATATTCAGATGTTCTTAGTGAAGTTTGGTTTCTGACCCAAAGATTTAATGAATACTCAGGACTCAATGTAGACTGTCAACAATATAAAATTACTTTTGAACTCAAAGTTTGTTGGAAAGAAATATTTTTTTACTTGGACTACAGACCACATTTTCATACAAAAACAATGTAATAAATGTAGTTTAGGCTTCCTGGAAGGCTCATAAAGCCTATTTGATCTAGGATATAACAGAGCTGCTTTATATGGTCAATAAAATATAATTGGCCATACTATATATAAAACAGAAATGTAAAGCTGAAGGATAAATCATTTTTATTACAAATGCTAATACTTGGGACATGAGGTTTTATTTCAGCAAAATATTAGATTAAGTAGAAACTTTTGGCACTTTGAAGGAAACTTGAGAGCCTTTCCAAAAATTTATTTATTGAATAATTATTTAGAGACCCTCTATTCTGAGGCAGGTGTTATTCTAAGGACTGTAGGAGTAAACATGATAGTGAAGTCTCCTAGAACTTTATTACGGTGGAAGAAATAAACAACATACAAGTAAATAACATCAGAAACAAATAATTTGTATTATTATATAAGTAGCAACGTCATTAAGCTATATGGCATGATGGAGTACAACTGGGGATCATTTCAGACAGAGCAGAAATATGATTGTTGAATTGATGCTTAAATGATAAAATCAATGATGTGACAGACAAGGAATTAATTTTCAGAATACACAAACAGCTTATACAGCTCAATATCATAGAAGAAAAACAAAAAACAACTCAATCAAAAATAAGCAAAAGACCTAAATAAACATTTCTCCATAGAAGATATCCAGATGGCCAACAGGCACATGAAAAGATGCTTGACATTGCTAGCTATTAGAGAAACACAAATCAAAACTACAATGAGGTATCATCTCATACGAGTCAGAGTGTCCATCATTTAAAAATCTATAAATAATAAATGCCAGAGAGGCTGTGGAGGGAAAAATCCTTCTATGCTGTTGGTAGAAATGTAAATGCATACAACCACTATGGAGAATGGTAGGGGGGTTCCTTTAAAAACTAAAAATAGAGTTACCATATGATCTATCAACCCCACATCTAGGCATATATCTAGAGATAACTCTAATTCAAAAAGATAATGTGCACCACAGTGTTCATAGCAACACTATTTCTAATAGTCAAGACATGGAAGCAATGTAAATGCTCAAGCACAGAAGAATAGATAAAGATGTGGTATATATATGTATATATGATGGAATACTACTCAGCCACAAAAAGAATGAAATACTGCCTTTTGCAGCAATGTGGATGGACCTAGAGATTATCACACTAAGCAAAGTTAAGTCGGAAAGAGAAAGACAAATATATGATATCACTTACATGTGAAATCTAAAAAATTATACAAAAGAACTTACTTACAAAACAGAAATAGAAAACAAACTTTCTCCCTCTTGGTTACCAAAAGGTAAAGTGGGAGAGGGACAAATAAGGAATTTGGGATTAACAGATACACACTCCTATATGTAAATAGATAGTGAACAATGACCTACTGTATAGCACAGGTAACTGTATTCAGTATCTTATAACAACCATGGAAAAGAATCTGAAAAAGAATATGTGTATATAACTGAATCACCTTGCTGTATACCTGCTGAAACATTGTAAATCACTCTACTTGAATAAAATAAAGATGAAATTGAAGAGATAAGCAGTAAGAATTATAAAGAGAAGGGTAATAATGTAAAGGCCCACAAATGAGAGGAGTCCAGTGTTGCTGTGGCTGAGTTAGAGGAGAATGTTGTGGGGTAACAGGCAGGTCACGCAGATCTCTGTTAGGTAATTGTGAGCATTTTGTCTTAAGAGCAATGAGAAGCTACTAAAACTAAGATATAAAGCTAGCCATTAATCAAGTAATGGCATCAGACTACAAAGCCCACTCTTACTACAGACTGCTTACTGGTCAGGCCCCTCACTCATGAAAAAAATGTAATGCTTAGGTTATTTTTAAATGCATTTTTTTTCTCAAGCTATATGCCTTATTCTCAGCTCCCATCTATAGTCTTTACATTTAAAAATGTTAAATTTGAATCTATGTAGAGAAAAACCTAAGTCAGTTTAGCAAGTTCTTAATGTCAATCCAAGAAAGATGATATTAGGAAGCAGAGGCGGCAGTGGGAATGGAAAGAAGTAAGAATTATTTCCCTGGAAACTAGAGAATTTATAGTAGCTGAGGAATTCAGGAGAAGGGCTATTTTAAGCAGATGGGGTGGGGAGGACAAAAGTGCTATTTGGCAAATATTAATTATGAGATGGCTATTAGATTTTCTAGAGCAAATGTCAGGTAGGCAGTTGGATAAATTAGTCTGCAGCTCAATTTTGATTTAGACAGGAAAGATTTTGCTGAGTATGTATGACTAACAGATAGCAATATATTATTAGTTCAAACTGTAGTAATTTTAGGGTAAAAGGGACAGATGACAAAATGTAGTACTGCATGGTCAACCGCTGATGGAGAGAGAAAAATTGTTGAACATGTTTGAAGTGAAATGCTTCTAGTGATGAATAGGAAGCCTAAATAGGGAAGTGGAGCAAAGGCTCATGATAGAAAGTTTAAAAGTGGTAGAAATATTGGGTTTGATATCTGGGTCAGTCCAAAAGTGTTACTTGGGGGCTGAGGGAATATGGAAAAGAAAGATGATTCTAAAGTAGGACTGATGGCTTTCTTTTTAAGTTTATTCAACATTTATGTCTATTCCTAAATTTTTTTATATATGTATCCTTAGTAACAATTTATGCTTACCCCTATAATTAGATCATTTTTATTTACTAAAAGAATGGAGAACATGTGAAGTGGTGCAAAGATGTAGAGAAGAGAAAATAGTAATAGATAAAATACAGATATTTTAAAAATGGATTTCTGCATTTAAAAAAGAGGGTTGTGTCAGGGGAAAAAAACTCCTAGAGAACAACAAATAAAAATGGGATAAAGTAATATATATTAAACAAGATAGCTGTTCGAAGACGGTAGAGATCAACTAAAGCCAACAGATTTTATGGGATAAGATCTTAGGGAAAAGAAAATGTTAATCAGTTGAGTCCTATATTCAACAAATATTTTCCACTTGGTTCTTGTATATGGAGAAGCCTAGAGTCTAAATAGAAATCTTACTACTTATGGTAAGCTCACTAGCCTAGAGAGACAAAAATAGGCCCTTATATATAAGGAAACAAAAATCCTGGGAGTCCAGGGGAAAGAAGAAGCAAGGAGGAATTAACTCTATGTTCTGTGTTCAGTTTTCTCTCAAAAAATTTGCCAGTTCCTAAGCTCTCTAGGCCTAGGGCAAGAGGTCAAGAAATTGAGCAAAAGCAGCTGATAAAGGGCTAAAAAGCAGGGAGTCGCCATTGTGGCTCAGCGGAAACAAATCTGACTCGTATCCATGAGGATGGAGTTTCCATCCCTGACCCCTTTTAGTGGGTCAGAAATCCAGCGTTGCTGTGGCTGTGGCATAGGCTGCCAGCTACAGTTCCAATTTGCCCACTAGCCTGGGAACTTCCATATGCTGTGGGTGCAGCCCTTAAAAAAAGCAAAAAAAAAAAAAAAAGGGCAGATTGAAGGTTTAGCTGACTTATAGTTCTGAGGAGACAAAACTTGGAATTGAAGTCCCTTTTGAGATGTCTAGAGGGCTATACTTCAGGAATAAGAATAAATTGGAAATAGCAGAACATCACAAAGTGATGAATGATAGCGTTGAATAATCTCATAATAAATAGTAATAAAGATAGCTTTGAATAATCTCAATGCTTGATTATATTCGAATGATTTGCTTATATCTGTTTGCTACAAGAAGGTGATTAACCTCTCTTTGGAGGAATATAACTTCAACTTCACCTATGATTTTTCATGTACAATGTGTGGCAGACAATATGAAATTACCAGACTTTCCAGTAAAGGAGAACAAATGACAGAAGGCCAACAGAAAATTTACATAATAAAGGAGATCTATGATGATGCAGATACTTAAGTTATCCAAACCAGACTTTCAAATATTTGTGATGAAGTATTCAACAATACCATTTTTGAAATATAGTAAATATCACAAGAGAATTAGAATATATGTAAAAAATCACCCAAAACATACACTAACCTGAAACTAAACATTCAAAATACGGGTTTAACAAAAGAGAGAGAGAGGAGTCATGAACTGGAAGAGAGAACTATAGGAAATAGCCCAGATGGCAGTATTGAGAGAGTATTGAGAAAGAAAATATAAAAATACAGAAAATGACATGAGACATATGGAAATTGGTAAATAAGACTAATATGTTGTATGTTTCGAATCCCATGTGAAAATGACAGAAAGGGAAATGTGTAAAATATTATTAGAAGAAATATTTGGAGGTGTATTTCTTTTATACCTATGAGGTATGTCAAATCACAGGTCAAAGAAACATGTGATCCAAAGAGGACATATTCAAAGAAAACTACATGTAAGCACATTAGAGTCAAACTGCTGAAAACTAAAGCCAACAGGAAATTCTTTTCAGAGAAAAATGATACAATACCCTCAAAGTGCAAATAGTCATTTCAACAAGAACAAGAGAAGTCAGAAAAGCAATTATATTAATTTACTAGGGTTACTGTTAGAAAGTACAACAAACTGGCTAACTTAAGGAAACATAAATTTATTGTCTCAGTTTTGAGGGATAGAAATTGGGCCATGGTTCTTCTGAAACTTGTCCTTCCTTGACTCATTCTAACTTCTGGTGGGGGCTGATAATCTCTGGCATTCCAGGGATTATAGATGGGTCACTACAATTGTCCAGTTGCACATAGCATTCTCCCTGTGTTTCTTCACATCATCATCCCTGTGTGTACGTCTGTCTCCGTGTCCAAATCTCCGCTTTTTATGAAAACACCAGTCGAGTTGCAGTAGAGCTCATCTTAATGACCTCATTTTAATTTGATTAGCTCCATTAAAACCCTATTTCCAATACAAGGTTGCATTCTGAGGTACTGGCAGTTAGGTCCTTACGTACATTTAGGAGGGACACAGACAACCCCTAACAAGAATAAAATGTCCTGTTTGAAGGATAAACCACAAGATCATCCTATCTTTGTGTAAAATGTGGGATAGAAATAAAACATATTCAATTCACCTGAGGGAGAGGTAGTGATATGGAGTAATTTTAAATCAGATATTTTTCTAGGACATTTCAGAGTAAGTTGTTTAAAGTAAACTTAATGTGCCCAAGGGCTGGACTAAAAACAAGAAACACATAAATAACAAACCAGAAAAAAAGAATAAGACATAAACAATAAAAAAACAAATTATTTTGTGAACTCTCTTCATCTACATATGACTCTCTTCATAACTACATATTGATGATCATGACTCAGAAGGTACTGGGAGGTGAATTTTTCCAAATAATACTTAAAGAGTTTTTCAAAAGTAAAAAAATGTATCTTATACCAGTGTTTAAAAATAGCCCCATGTGACTTTACAGATGTTAATTACTGCTCTTCAAAAATCATTCTATCTGGTCTTTTTCATGATTTGTTATTAGATACTTGAAAGAGTTTTTCTCTGTATGAATACCTCATTCTAAAACCAAGAAATATGGTAAATATCACAAGACCGTATATGAGGACCTTGTAAATATCCCTGTGCTTTTCTAGGTATTCTAGAAAATAAAGCACAACATTTCTTACCTTTTTTAACAGCTTCTCATACCAAGAAATAACCATTTATTTTAAATGAAATATGAGTGACTTTCTTAATTCTGTATTAGTTAAACAAGACAATTTGGATGGACTTCCATGAGTGAAACCATGCATATGTTTGAGGTGCCCAATTTTATCTGAGAAACTTAACAAAAATGAAAATTTCCTGTGTTGCATATTTTAGATGACAGTCTAAAATTATCATTTGAATTAATGTATTCCAAAATATGAATTATTAAATGAATCATGTTTATGTAATACAAGGTAATCTAAAGTATATAATTTAGCCTCAAGCATTTTGATTCATTTTCTTCATCCTATTTTGAACACTACTTAATATGTGAAGGATTTTTTTTTCTAATTGGAAAATATGTACATTGTACTTACATTTTTTAAAGACATTTTCTTTCTTTCCTATGTGATGAACATTGGAAAAATGTAATTTAGGAAATCCAGGATTTTCAATGTGTTTGAAATCTTTTTGCTGTAGTATCTCCTTATTTTTGAACCCTATATTGAAAAAAGTACTTTTCATGAGTCAGTGTTTAAAACTATCTGTCCCATTCCTGGTAGTCACAGGAGAGGGTCTGGCTGAAGAATAGAGTCTCACTGCTTAGTGATGGCTTGTTTGCCATTATCTCCCAGAAAAAGAGTGTCTAAAATCATTTCACAAGCATCCAGGAGCCCTTGCACCATTCCCCACCCCTAGTCATCCAACTAGATAGAAAGACAACTTTTTCTTTCTCAGGACATAGAGAATTATTTTTTTTAAACACAACTAAGCATACTCTTATATATGATCCAGCAATTGTACTCCTTGAGATTTACCCAGATGAGTTGAAAAGTTATGTCCACACAAAACTGCACACAGATGTTTATAGAAGCTTTTTCATCATTTCAAAAACCTGAAAGCAGCGAGGATATCCTTCAGTAGGTGAGTGGATACATAAACTGTGGTACATCCACAAAATGGAACATTACCCAATGCTAAAAAGATGAGCTATCAACCCTTGAAAACATGTGCAGAAAATTTAAATGTATAATTCAAAGTAAAAAAAAGCCAATCTGAAAAGGTTACAGATTCCAACTGACTGAGGAGAGGACAAAGCTGACTTTGACTGACACACTAGCTGAAAGCTGATGTCTGGCAACAGCAGCCTGCTGCTTCCTTTCATTGGCTCTGTGGCTTCAGAAACAACTCTGACCCTTAGGCTAAAAATGAAGCTGATACCTTTTGGTTACTAGGTGAAGCTAAATGTGGAGGACAAAATTAAAGGCTGTTTTTTTTCTAATAGACTTGATTTTTCAGAACAGTCTTGGGTTCACAGCAAAACTGTATACAATGTATGCAGAATGTCCCCTTAGGCTTCCTGCCCCACCTCCCCCACAACCTCCCTCACTACCACCATAGGGTACCACAGTGAGACATTTGTTAAATCAATGAACTTACATTAGCACATCGGTATAACTCAAAGTCCATAGTTTATGTTAAAGTTCACTCATCCTATTGTATAGTCAAAGGGTTTTGCCAAATATATGATGCCATATAATACCATGCAGTGTAATTTCACTGCCCTAAAAACCCTTGTGCTCTGCCTATTCATCTCTACTTTCCCTCTAATACTGGCAACCATTGAACTTTTTACTGTCTCTATGGTTTTGCATTTTTCCAGAGTGCCATATAGTTGGAATCTGTAACTCTCCTATCGGGCTGTACTGGGCATGGTAAACCCTGTCTGAAATTGCACTGACTCCCGTCTCAGCCCTGCCGTCCCAATTCTCTGTATTTGTGGGTTTCATCTTCACTTCTTCCTAAACCTTTTCTATATGATTGGTTTATTCTGGTCTGTAGCTATTATTTCTTTTATAAAGTGGACCAAAGGCAGAAATCAATAGGAAGAAATAAACAAAAGTATGGAGTGATCTCTTTAGGATGATTTTTTTCATGCATCAATTTAAAAAATGTAGCATTGTGCCATACTCCAGATGCTAAAATTGTTTCCCATGCGGTGTGGGTTAACAATTCTGATATAGTTATACACATGTACTGGAATTGAACAATGAAGTAAATGGTTGGCAGATGGTAGAAATGGTTAGCCAGGTTTCTCACTGTTGGAGTGGGAGTTAATAGGTAAACAAGGGGAAGAGGCTAGAATGATCCATGCAGTAATGGATTAGAGTTGGAGACATCAATCCAAACTTATGTATAGTTTAATATTGATGTAGATGGCTACATGCAGGGTATTTATAGACACAAGGTTAGTGTAGACACATATACTTCCTGGCTTGGTCAGCTGAGGGGGCCTAAAAGCAAGCATTAGCAATAAGCACAGTTAGCACCCAGATTTTGGTTTTCAGTCCTATTCTCTGATAAAAGGAACCAGGTCTCTGTGAAGAAAAAGCTCATTTTAAGAAAACATGGTATTTTGTTGCATAAAGGAAGTGTGTATTAATGTGTCTCTGTACCATACTTGCATAAAGGTCAGCAATACTTTGAAAGTGGCTCTTGCAACAGAACAGTTTTAAAGAAAACCACAAAGAATGTCCACAAAAAAAAATGGTCAAGAATGGCTACTTGGTAAGTCAACTTTTGTATTTGAGATTGTCTATGACATATCACAATAAAAGTTCTTAGAAATGGGGAGAGATTCTCAAGAAACCTGAGCGTAATTGAATGATAAGTGCAAACCTTTTCTGTCGTGAAGAAATTTCCTTGAAAAAAAGAAATGTGTTTAAAATCCATCTGTGTGAGATGAATGAAAATTCATTTGCCCTTTTTTTTTTTTTTTGGTCTTTCTGTCTTTTTTAGTGCTGCACCTGCAGCATATGGAGGTTCCCAGGCTAGGGGTCAAATTGGAGCTGTTGCTGCCAGCCTACACCAGAGCCACAGCAATGCCAGATCGAGCCACGTCTTTGACCTACACCACAGCTCATGGCAATGCCGGATCCTTAATCCACTGAGCGAGGCCAGGGATTGAACCTGCAACCTCATGGTTTCTAGTTGGATTCTTTTCTACTGCGCCACGACAGGAACTCCTGCCCATAATTATTGAGCAGTTTTTCATCAAACACTTGAGAGTGATATTTCAGAGAATGGAACAGACCAGAAAATAGTTGAGATTCTCAGGAAATAATGAGCAATAGATGGCAAAACTGACCCAGAATTAGGTGATCAGGCATATGAGGAACACAGTTTTGGAGCCAAGAGCATGTCTAAAATAGACTATCTGAGATGGGAAAGACTAATATTTAGGAGTCCGTGATCGGAGGGAAAGTATTTGGAGTTTCGGAAGTAATGCAAATTTAAGAACTTAGGGTCATGACTTATAGACCTGGACTCATTTTCTGTTTCTATCCCTCACCAGCTATGTGACTTTAGACAAATTACAGTAACTTTCCTAAGCCTTAATTTAATTGTCTGATAAATGGGAATAATCAGGGTGCCTACCTCATAAGGCTGTTGTGAGTATTAAATAACATATGGTTTTAAATGTCTCCAGTAGTGCTTGGCTCATATTTAATAAAGGACAGCTGCAATTATTATAAATATGTTATTATTCGTATCATTTTTAGGGATGCCTGCAGGTGCTAACAGTATGTGAGGGAAACACCTAAGGCAGTGCTTGGCACAAACTAGGGACAAGTTAAATGTTCTCCATTGCCTGTTCTTCAAATGGTGATGGCTTGCCCATGTGATACAGTAGAGTGGGCTTTTAGTCAGTTTATTTTGATGTCTGCTCCTGATTATTTATGTGGTATTTGCATATACATTAGAGAGTTTTTCATTTCTTCTCAGTTCATTTTATTCCTCTCCATTAATATGTAAGTTTAGCACTAATCATCTCATTTAACCACAAACCTTTAAACCCACAAATGTAGCAGTCCAAGTTCTGTACATTTAATGCTATAATCTATTCTGTTTCCATAGAATCAGCTCTTCTAAAAAACATTTAGAAAGCAATATACCCATGGATATCATGTGTGCTTGTAAGTTTTCTGGGCAATGCTTATTTAACTTTTTATTAGGGAAAGAAGTTATAGTAACCAGTAAAAATTACTTGTTTTTAATTCTACTTCTAGGTGTGATGTGTCTTAGATAATAAAATGAGAACGTGATGATTCACTGGTTTGCTTCCACTTTCTGGGGTGAAGAATCACAGAGATGCATTTTGAATTTATAGAGCTAAAGTCCAAAGATTTGGGTCTGGTCCTAACTTAACTGTTATGTATCTTGATCTGTGTTTGCCTAAAAGCAGAACTGAGATCATGTGCTATGTGAGGTAGTTGAGATAGTTCCTTGAGGAATGTAATGGTAAATAGTGTACAGGGTAGAGGGAATGAACTAGAACAGGAAAAAAAGTCAATACAAGGAGGGTTATCAAGTTGGCTACCAAAGAGGGTGACTAGAATTCTATCCCATAAGCCTTCATAGGAGCATTATGAAATGGGTCTAAAACTGTCCATCCAAATAGAGTGAAACCTTTAACCACTGGTACCTGATACCTATACCTTTTAACTCCTCTGCCTTTCTGGCTTGCACATGTTATGAGTGTTATGTGGGTTCCCATGAGGTATTTCTTGCCTTGGCATCAGAGAAGTCCCAGGACAGGGAGAGTTAGAGTCCATCCCTAAGGTAGGGTTTTGCCTGTTGTACCTGCATAAATCTGGACAGAGCCAACATGGAAGTGGTCACTAAAGCAATGAACACTGTCAAGTGATGGATAAGAGATGCCAGATACACTCTATAAGGCCAATGTCATTTAGCTTTTCCATGCTTTGTTTTTCTCACCAATTAAATGCAATTTGACTTAACCTAGCAACTAAACATGAAAATCAATTGTTCAACAAGCACACTTTTAGCTGGTTAAACAAGGTCTAGGTTTTCAAGAATGGATTCCACTTTTTCAATCTCATGCAACCACTTTTAAAAAAAGAAGAAAGTAAAGCTGTACAGATTGAAGACATGGATCCCCAGCTCAATCTCCCTTATGAGCCCCAAACCTAACATGTAAGGGATGCTGGAACTCAGCGGAACCCAATTTATATATACTGAACCAAGTGCCCACTAAGCTTACTCCATGCTGTGTGTGTTACATAACTCTGTGTGATCCAAGATAATTGGCTTCCAAAGAGCATGAAGGGCAAGCAGTTCTGGGACGCACGCTGGTTGCCATAGAGGGTAACATGTCTTTTCCATCATCTAACTCAGGAAGCACTGAGAGGCAGCTATGACTCAAGGTATGATCTGCCAAATTCAAGGATATTGCCTGAATGGTATGGTCCTTGAACTAGAACATCAATGTAGCAAAAAAAGAAGTCCACTTATTTAAGAGAGTGCTAAGCAAACCACAGAGTGGAAGTAGATATTTGCAATACATGTATTTGACTAAGGATTTAATAGCAAAATATTTACAGAATTCAAACTGATCAATAAGAAAAAGATAAACAATCTCATCAGCAAAAATCTTGAATGACACAGAAAAGATATGCAAATGGCCAATTATGAAAAATTTTCAACTTCATTGCTCATCAAAAGAAAACAAATTCAAACCAGTGTGATTCCACTCCACACCACCAAAATAATATAAATAAAAAAGATTGACAATACCACATTTTGACAAGGCTGAAGACCAACTGGAATTTCTATACACTGCAATTGAGAGAATAAATTGACACTAGCACTTTGTAAAGATGCTTACAAGTATCCTCTAAAGCTTACTATGTGCATGGCTTGTGATCCAAACAATTCTATTCCTAGATATTATATCCTATTGAAACACATGAATATATTTCCTAAAAGAACAAGAATATTCATAGCAACAGTATGGTATCAAAATGGAAACAATCAAAATATCCATATATAGTTAAATAATTAAGTCAGCTATGGAATATTAATCATAAATGAAAATGAAAAAAGCTATAACTACACACAACATGAATAAACCTTACAAATAAAATGTTGGACAGACACAAGGAGTATGCATTTTATTATTTCATCTATATGAAAGTTTAAAAAAGAAAACGTAATCTTTTAAAGTAATTGTTATACTTGGGGAGGCAGTAACTGGAAGGGAGAATGAAGAGACTTCTGTAGAACTGCGAATTTTTTGTTACTTCATTTTGGTGCAAGTTACGTGTGTGTACTTACTTTGTGAAAATTCATCAAACTATGCACCTGTGATTTTTGAACTTCTGCTTGTCTTTTATAACTTAATACAATGTGTGCACATATAGATACACAGAAATCAATTCTCCAAGTAGAAGATCACCGGAAAGCTACATGTTAAAGAATAAAATTAAATAAACGCTAACACCGTACACAAAAATAAACTCAAAATGGACTAAAGACCTAAATATAAGGCCCCAAAATATAAAACTCCTAGAGGAAAACATAGGCAGAATGCTCTTTGACATAAATCACAGCAACATCTTCTTTTATCTACCTCCTAGTATGATGACAATAAGGACAAAAATAAACCAATGGGACTGAATTAAACTCAAATGTTTTTGCACAGCAAGGAAAAGCATTAAAAAAAAGAAAAGACAACACACAGAATAGGAGAAAATCTTTTCAAATGATGCGACAGACAAGGGCCTAATCTCCAAAATACGCAAAAAACTCATACAACAACAAAAATAACCCAATGGGCAGAAGGACTAAATACACATTTCTCCAAAGAAGATATATAGCTGGCCAAAAGGCACATGAAAAAATGATCAACATCACTAATTATTAGAGAAATCAAATCAAAACTACAATGAGGTGTCACCTCACACCAGCTAGAGTGGCCATCATTAACAAGTTAACAAACAAGAAATGCTGGAGAGGATGTGAAGACAAAAGTATCCTCCTTCCCTGTTGTTGGGAATATAAATTGGTACAACCACTATAGAAAACAGTATGGAGGTACCTCAGAAAACTAACTATAGAACTATCATATGATCCTGTAATCCCAATCCTGGGCATATATCCAGACAAAACATTCAATGAAAAATACATGCACCCTTTGTTCATAGCAGCACTATTCACAAAGGCCAAGACATGGAAAAACCTAAATGCTCATCAACAGATGAATGGATTGAAAAGATGTGGTAAATATATACAATGGAATAGTACTCAGCCATAAAAAAGACAAGCTAATGCCATTTGTAGCAACATGGATGGAACTAGAGATTCTCATACTGAGTAAAGTGAGCCAGAAACAAAAAGACAAATACCATATGATATCATTTATTTGTGGAATCTAAAACATGGCATAGATCATCCTATCTACAAAACAGAAACAGATCTGCCAAGGAGAACAGACTTATGGTTGCCAGGGGCTGGGGGGTTGGGTGGGATGGATGAGGCGTTTGGAATTCAAAATGTTACATTTGGAATGGATGGGCAATGGGGCTCTACTCTACAGCACAGGGAACTATATGTGATTGGGTCACTTTGCTGTACAACAGAAATTTAAGAAACGTTGTAAATCTACTATACTTTAACAAAAAAAGAGATCTCTATTAAGTGCAAATCTTAAATCTGGAGGAAGGGAATGCTGCTATTTCTCAAATTAAAAATCTGCTTCTGGGAGTTCCCCTTGTGACTCAGCAGGTTAAGAACTTGACATATTGTCCATGAGGATGAAGGTTTGATCCTTGGCCCCACTCAGTGGGTTAAGAATCTGGCATTGCCACAAGCTGCAGTGTAGATCACAGAGATGGCTCAGATCCAGTGTGCTATGGCATGGGCTGGCGGCTGCAGCTCCAGTTGGACACCTGGTCTGGGAACTTCCATATGCCACAGATGTGGTCTTCAAAAAAAAAAAAAAGAAAAGAAATCAAAATCTGCTTCTGGGCAAAAATTTACAAAAGAGACCTGAGAAATACAGATTTGATGATTTTATATAAGAGAATGTCATGATTTGCTGACATAGTTAATTCATTCAGTCATTGTAAGCAATAAATACTGATCTATTAAGTTTTTCCTTTCTGCAAGACATTATACTAAATACTTAGTTAAAAATGAAATGAACGAAAACCCTGTCTTCCCAGAATTTGCAGAGCTCTTGGAAAGCTAAGAAATGCATGCTATGACTTAGAGTTTAGGTGCTCGTGAAACAAAAGCTAACTCTATGACGAGATGACATGTTAATTAGCTTGACTATAGTAATCATTTCATCAAGAATATCAAATCATTATGTTGCACACCTTAAATTTATACTATTTTTATTTAAATAATCAATTTTAAAATGAATGAAGAATTCAATATCAAAAAAGAGGTATAAAGAAAATATTGCCAGAGTTTAGAAGTGGAAGAGGTCACTCATATCTAAGGCAATCAAGGAAGGTTTCATGGTAGAAAGAACATTTTGAGTTATGCTTCTATCAAAGTAGGCTGTATTTAGCTATGTAGAGACTAGTGAGCAGGACCAGCCAAGGATCACACAAAGCCAGGAAAATGGCTGAACTGGGGACTTTGACTCATTTGGTACAGAGCCACAGAGCTTGAGAGTAAGTAGATCCACTTATTTCTTCACTGTGAGTAGATTCATTATTTGTAAGCTAATTCAACAAATGCATATTAAATTCCTCCCATGGGCCAAGATTGAAAGTATAACTGTAAATAAGTTTTCTATTCTCTCTGCCCTTGTGGACTTCAAAGCCTAAGGGAAGATAAAGAAGTGAATCTTTAAAATAAAGTGTGATTCAGGGCACATTTTAGGGAACAGGTGTTGTGAAAGCTCAGAGCAGAGCTACACAACCCAGTTGTGGGCTCAGAGAAGGACTCTCAGAAGAAATGTCGTGCCAACTAAGATCTGAATTATGATGGAGGGTCACATCAATACTGCATCTTGGATGCCAGGCTGAGAAATATGAACAGATTTATGTTGTTTGCCTTGAAATTTGAACAAAGAAATGATATGACCCAAACTGTTCTTTACGATGTTTAATCGTTTCACTACATAAGATGAATATGAGTATATAATAAATTGAGTTGGGGAGACCCGTTAGCACATTTCTGGTGAGAGGTGGTGAGTGTTTAAACAAGTTTGCCTAGAAAAACTTAGAGAAATGGATAGATCAGAGATGTACTGAAGCGACAGACTTGGGAGAATTAGTCAACTGATTTTATTTTAGATGGTGAGGGGGAAAGAATGCAAAGCTTGTGAGCCTAAGTAACATGTAATTTTCAAAGAGGAAATTCAAAGGAGGGGCATGCTTGGATTAGAAGGAGGTTGGGGGTTGTGTGTCTGTGCTTTGGAGAAAGAGCTGTGGAGACCAGCTTTGAATGCATTGAATCTGAGATGCCAGAAGGATATCTTGAAAGGAAGTTTCAGGTCAATAGAGTTTTAGAGTTTGGGAGAGAATGCCAGAGCTGGAAATAAAGATTTGGTAGCCTTGTACCGTATGGAAATATTGATCACAGTTGTGAAACCAGAGGAGATTATCAAATGACACAATGTATAGAGAAAAACATGAAAGAACAAGCCTATAATGAGACCCAGGGGAAGGGACAACATTGAGAGGGGGGTAGAAGAGAAGATAGAAAAGAAAGAGAAGGAGCAGGTAAAAAGAAACAAAAGGAGCAGGTAAAAAGAAGGAGGAAGAAAGTGCCAGAAAGTCATTAGAGCAAAGTTTCAGAAAAAAGGGTAGTGAGTCTATATTCAAAGATGTCTTGGAGCTGTGCTTAAAAGACATGCTACTATTGGGTATGCACTGCCTTGGGACAAGAAATGTGTGAAAAGTGAACAGCTAGAATTGATACTACTTTACTTGATATCTCCCCAATGTCTGCTTCCTGTGTACTGGGATGACTAACATTGTAAGCCAAGTGTTATGAGCACATTTTCATTAGAGCCAAGACTTTAAAAACCAGCCCAAACCATTTCAAAATGGTCATTTGGGTGCAAAGATTTTGTAATTCTGCCTTTGTGCCTCTACATAAAACAATTTATTTTAATGACAACCTGAGCTAGAAAAGGCAATAAATACTTTAAAAGCAAAATGGTCATGATTTTTTAAAAATGCTTGTGACAGCACAAAATGAAACTAAGAGAAAGGTGTTAGAAACCAGGCAAAGGCAAACAGATGCTAACTTTTTGAGCAGGTATTCATTTCAAGCAGGTGAGAGGAAGCCACATATCTGGGGGTACTTGTCTCTCTTTTGAAAATTTTCTACTAAAATCTGGGTTGAGTGGACATATAATAATATCCAACTGGATCCAGATTTGTCATTTCATCTCTCAGGCAAGTATATATGTAGCTCATATCAGCTCCCTTCTCAAGTAGAATGGTCATCTATCCTAGTTTAATTTGTTGTCCTGGTGTAATTACCAGTAGCACCTCCTTTCACTTTCAAATATGTCCCATAGCAGATGTTAAATTATATGTTCATTCTACTCCTATGTCTCTCATAAACTCAGTGGAAAATAATAGTGAAATTCGAGGGTTCTGACATTCAAATGGACTGGAATTTGAATCCAGATTCTTCTGTCGCTTTTGAACTTGGTTTGGCAAGATTTGCTCTTGAGCATGTTTTAACCTCTCTGGACTTCAGTTATCTTAGATGATAAATGAGAATAATTGTAGAACCTAGGTTACTGTGATGAGTTAATGTCCATAAAGGGTAGAAGGACTTTGCCTGCAACATTCAAGAACACTCAATAAATATTATTATTTTCATAATTTTTATCATCATCCACTCTCCAGAGCATTTCCACAGACTGGAGTTTATTTAAGCTGTGGTTTTTTTTATAGCTAACGACCTCCTCAGCTTCCAAGGCAATACCCCTTTCTCTGTGCCCAAATCTCCACTGAAGATGATATTTCCCCTGGTGTTAGGTGCAATAAGGAGGTCCTTTAATAATTTTTCAACTATACAGGTTTATCCTAACATCAGGCTTGCTGTTGGCTCCCTGGTAATCAACATCTCCTGGGCCTACTCTGAATTGAGGACAGAAATAGAAGTAACAATTATAAAGAAGTTCAGCAAGCCACATAACCAGCATTTCCAGTTTGCCCCATGTAAATGTCTAAGGCATTTCCTATTTCACGTGTTGTCATATATAGATATAGATATATAGATATAACCATATGAATCTTTGGGAGAATAAAGTGTTTTTCTTACAGTTCTATGAACTTATCTTCTATGACCTGACCTGAAATCCGTCTTCTAATATTTTGTCTGCCACCACTCAAATGGATCAAGGTAGCTACAAACATCTAAAAACTGAACTAAGTCACTTTGGGGATTTTTTTTTTTAACTGTCTTGGAAGTCTGAAAACATTCAAACTATTCTTTTTGCCTTATATAGCCTCCACTATCAGGATAGGCCACAAGTGTGTCTCAAAAATTGTATGACAACACATAATGCAGTAATACTAACATCTCTCTTGCCTTTTTTAGCCTTTTTGCTGTAAAAACTTTTATTACCAGACCCTGTTTGGCAAATGAGAGCATTAGAACATTAAAGCCACACTTTCTGAAAATGTGTATTGCTTCAGTGTCACCAGTTGCCAGTGTCTTGTCTGATTTTGAGAGCCATAGGATTGCTAATATAGTTATACATTATTGAGCGCAAGGTACTTCTAAGCCTTCTACATGTATGCTTTGAATATCTCATATCTAGTCTGCACGGATAATGTTAATGTTTGTGGACAGTCATGGTCACCTATGAGAAATGGAACAGCAAACATAGGAATGTTTCCTTTCTGTTAGGATCAACCCTGTTCCTGTTTGGTTTCAGTTAGGGGCAGGTAGGGGCAATACATGAGCCCCTGGGGTACTGATCATACCCATCCGAGGCCTGCAAGTCCTCCAGCAGATGCTGACTTCCATTGTGCTTCCAAGAAGTCTCTGCTGCTGCACTCTGTTCCCCCCGCCCCCTTAAAGCTTCATATGGACAAGAAGCCAATCGCAGAAAGAAGGAAAAAATCTCTCAAATTTTAGGATCTAGATGTATTTGCCAAACGATATATTACTCTCTTTTCAGGAGACTAAAGCAACTCACTGTCCTAAATGATATATCTCATCCTCTGATTGCCTGAGACTTGCCCACCTCAGGCAAAAAGTGAATCATTTTCTCAAATTTTCATAAACAGGGAGGGGACTAAGAACCCAGTCTTTCCCCCAAAAAGGAACTAAGAATGAAAGTTATGTTTCCCACTGATGAATTGGACAACTTCAGGTATGTACCTGAATTTCTTCATCTTTAAACTTGCAATCATCATAATAATCACTACAAAAAGCTGCAGCAAAGATTACCCAGGATAAAACAAGCTCTTAATCCGGTGTCTGGCACACAGTCAGTTACTACTGGCCATTACAATCTATTAACCTATCACTCAAATGTTTTGAGTCTGTTAATAGGTTGTAGCCTAAACTGAGACCCCTCCCCAACCCCACCATTGTGGTATTCTGTTCTTCCTCATCATATCAGGCCAGACTCAGTGGAGAATATCATTCAGACCCTCTTCAGTCCCCTGTCTTCAAAAATACTATTGCTCTTAAGATAGCAAGTAGAGATGAGCTGATGACAAGTCACCGAGCTGGAAATAAAGGGGTAAAAAGAATGCATTTATGAACACATGAATTTTCAAAAACCTCTCAGCACATCTATGGGACTTTATTTGGAACCAGTGCCATCTGTTTGCCGGATGTCTCTGACAGAAATGTGTCCATGAATTTGGACACTTCTTTTTTTTCCCCCTCAGCTGTACAGTTTAGCCAGATGTTCTTGTGTTTCAGAAGCAACCACATCCATCAAGCTCTTCATGGGGCTGGATCATTCATGCTTGCGTAACTTTGTTTCTCCAGCAGTGAAACTAGTGGGCTTGCTTATCCACTTTTTTCCCCCTGATTTTTTTCTCATGTTGCTTCAAATTAAATTAAAAGCCAACACTGTCACTAATTAACCAAGGGTGGCACATTTGTAAATCTGGATTTGCCAGGTTGCCAGTTGAGAAAAATCCCTCTACACTCTTTGCCAAAACTGTGTTTACCAGCCACCATTGGTGTCTTGGCAATGCTGCTTAGGTTTTGTCAGAACATAATGTAGCTGTGTAAAAGATGTCCTTCGGAGATGTGAGCTGACTTGCGTTGTTCCCAGACTTAAATATGCTGTGAACTAATTAACACCAGCATGAGAGTAAACACTCAAATATCGTTACCTTGCGACTAACAGCACACAAATTTCTGTGCATGGGTTTCTGTCTCCTAAAAAGAGATTGATGATGGTTGTTATCACAGGAAGAGAAAATATTGGGAAAGTAAAGCATTGGCATCTGCTAACAAGCAGACTCTCATCCCAGTTTCTAACGAGCTCGCCCACTCCAGGGTGGAGCTATATTATCAGAAATGCATGTTAAAAATACAGCAGACTTTGTCCATAGAGGAGGTAACTAACTGTGTATTTGGGGGCAAATGTGCCATCAGGATGGTTCAGTTGAGGAGATAACTTGAATTTATGCTGGAAACAATGTCTTCTGGCCTTTTCCCTTCTTTATCTGCATAAGAGCTCCACTGGAGAAGTGCTACTTAACTCCAGGGACGCCTGAGTTAAGATAACTCTGTTGCTT
This sequence comes from Phacochoerus africanus, assembly GCF_016906955.1. Classification (NCBI taxonomy): domain Eukaryota; kingdom Metazoa; phylum Chordata; class Mammalia; order Artiodactyla; family Suidae; genus Phacochoerus; species Phacochoerus africanus. The sequence goes on from NC_062552.1 coordinate 14,745,662, forward strand.
ATGGACACCCTGAGGTTGACACACTCTGACCTGTGGAATGACGAAAAAGATGCCTGTTTCCTCTGAGTCTTGATATGAATGACCATGACAGTGAGAATCTGAGAGTCCAGATGTCCAAAGGAAGTGAATTTGAAGAGGAGAATGGAGACTAAGTATATGAAAATAATGCTGATTTTTATACATTCTAATGGAAATACATTTCAGTTTTTTTCCTTAAAAAAGATGCTGTTAGTATAGAAATGCTCTAGAATCTGAGTCTTCCCCATCCTGCATACCCACCCCTCCCCTCTGCTGAATGTCTGTCCCTCTCTCTCTCTCTCACTCACACACACACACACACACACACACACACGCACACTACTTTTTACACTAACAAAACAACTTAGCTTTATTGGAGACCTTGGAGCCAGCCAATAATAAGGATCCCACTTTCTCTTCCAAGCACTTGTTATATTTTCAAAAAAATCACAATTCTCACCTTTAAAGGGATTCTGCTGTTATTTGTAAGAATTGCTACATTCCTTATTTACCCTGTCCCATCCAGACAGATCTGTAAATTCTTACTTTATCTCCAAGCTCAGTGTTTTTGACTTGTCTACTGGAAAACTCCATCAGGATGCTCATCTATAAGTAATTATCTGTTTCCTTGTCTCTTTGATTATCTATTTCTGCTATTAGGCTGTGAGGGTTTTTGGTTTTTTTTTTTTTTTGCAGGAAAATCATGTTTACTTAATAAATACTACCTGGGCTAATGGATCAGCTTGGACCATGCACACTATCATGCTTTTCTTCTTGTTTCATTTTTCTTAACAGTCCTTCCTTCCACACAGTCACTAAGAATAGGCATTGGAGCCAAGCAACATCTTTGAGAATTTCCTCTTCTTCTGACTGGTCCTCTTCTTCTGACTGACCATGAGATATAGCCAGTCCTTAGAGTTAATAAATGCAAGGCTACATGCCTTTGGGGTTTGATGACTACCTGGTAATTGTGAGTAAAAAATGTCAAATTGGTATTTTTCATTGAAAAAAAAAAAGAGTTGTAGCTTTTTTAGCGTTCTAGTTCTCAGTGTAAGACTTGCCTGAAATCATCTCTATCCACATCACAAGGCATTGTGGATATTATCTTTTAAGAAATCATCAAAAATTTTAAAAGGATTTTCCACAACCTAGATCTATTTAAAATTCAAGAGGGTTTCATATGTCCTGCTGCCCTGGATTTTATTATGCAAAACTTCCAGAGTTTAGTAAACATCACAGACCTCACTCTTGGCAGAGATCCATAGCCTCACATTATGTGGAGATTCAGTATACCATCTTTTAGTCACCAGTTTATTTCTGGACTTATTACTGACTACCTTCGTTCTTTAAACAAAATGTCTTTGGGGAATTGTAACACCTGAATTAGAGTTGCAAAGGAGTCCGGAGACTATTACTTTCCACTGGAGAATAACTGAATAACTGAATAACTCCAGTGAAATAGAACAACTGCAGTGAAATAGTCATTTTCTCACATAAGTGTATTTTCCTAATAAACACTAAGAAAAATTTCCATGGTATATGGAAATCTAAACTATTAAAGGAAGCATGGTATAGTGATGTAAGAAATAGACTGGAAATTAAGAGACCTCTCTTTTAGTCTTGGTTTTGCCCTGGCTAATTGTATGAACTTGGGCAAGTAATTGAACTTCTTTGGGTTTCAGACTTCATCTATAACATGTGACATAAACCATAACTTTCTTTTCCATCTTCAAATTCTTTAAATCCATCTAGTCTTTTGCATCCCTATTCTGATGAACCAGGTCACATACTTGTAGCTTTGCCTTTTGCAAACATAGATTATTAAAAATTAAACTTAATTTCAGCTTGCTTGGAAACTACTTAATAACATACAGATCATGAAATGAAGATGTATTCTGCATATATAATTTATCTCACATGTGTACTAAGTTGAGGACAGCATTAGAAGCCTGGGGCCAGAGGCTCTTCATTTTCCACTTAGTGTTTTGTCTAACCACTCAGTAAAATGTCTAGTCATCAGCACTTGATTTATGAAAACATAAAGATGGATGTTACATCTAAGTTTTCTGGCTTGTAAGTAGTTATTATTTGCAAATACAGGTTTATAAAAATAGTCATATACTTGATTAAAATTTTATATGGCAGACACAGGAGGTAACAGAGTGCATTATTTTCTAAATTCTTTATTTCGTTGACTAGAACACAGTGACTACCCATTCATCTTGGTTAGGTTCCTCAGGCAAAGTACTCATGTACACATTCACACCACAGAGTACCAGCACTGGAACAACCTGCCTTCTAATAACTGTACAATATTGCCAACTTGGTTACATGGAGGCATGAATTATAACAGCAGCATATCTCGGTGTTTCATTGAGAAAGATAAAGAATATGGCTTGAGGCTTGGTATAACCCCTCCCTTTGCAGTAAGGGGTTTATGTTTCATATCAATAGCTTAACACACTTGTGCTTTTTTCCATACAATCATTATCACTGTACCATGTGATCAAATGCTGTCACAGTGAGGGAGAAGACAGAGGAATTTATTAGTCTTAGAACATACAGAATACACATTAGAGCAGGTCAAGATGCTGAGTTTGTTTGAAAAGACTGTGGTTAGGAAAAAAATGCAATGATTCCAAGTTAGAGACTAATTGAGAGAAAGAGGACTTCTTTCCAGGAAGCACATAGATCAAAAGAATCAGCTCTTGTCTCCTAAGAGATGATGAAATCTGTTTGTCAGTAAGCAAGCCTAAGCTGGTAGTGTTATAGGTTGGTGTTATTGTGCAGTTTTAGCCACCAAATTATTAGAAATTATATGTTTTTAATGAGTAGACCTTCTGTGAAATGTCTTTTACTAAATAGACTTTTTTTTTGTCCTTTTCAGACAACTCCAATTTTTTACTTGCTAAATTAGAGGAGTATAATTCCAAATTCACCTACAGTGAGTAATTTGATCACAGTAAATTTAACATGGCCTCATTAGTATCTACCCTTATTTCTAGGAAACTGAAGTTTTCTAAAAGTACACATTAAACTATAGCAGAGCAAACACCCTTAAGTTAAATGACCAGTAAATCCATTTATTGACTCCTTATCACCTATTCAAAGAATCATGGGTACAAGATGTCATCATTCTGTTCCCTTAGGATTAGCTTAAATGTGGTTTTTCTCCTTCTCATGTCTCACTCCCATCAGTTTTATATTTCCTTACCTAGAAATTTCAGGTTAACACTTAAAAATATCCCCAAATGATTTTATTTCTATTCTTCATTTGGAGATATTTTTTCAAGAAGTCCCTATCTTTATATTTTGATGATGAAGTGTAAAGTGAGGACAATAAGAGAAATCAGAAAGGAATACAAGAGCACTCAAATTACTATTGTAGGTGACACATCTGAATGATTCAAACTTCACATAGTATTTAAACTGACTGATGAGAGTAGCATTTTGAAATTAAGGAGAACTTTTAATCAGTAATGACCATATGTTAAAACTTTACATAGAAACATACTCTTCAGCTGGCCAGCAGGATGATGCTTGCATCTTTTCTCTCTCCCTCATCAATCCTCCCATGAGACTCTGTTTTGTTTAATTTATGTAGCTGGCTTGCACGTCTAAGCTCACTGAGAAAAGGCTGTTTCTAAGGATAGTAAATCAAAATAACATCAGAGTCACTTCAAACCATGTTTTTGAAATTCGAGTTCAGAACAAGTAGTTCAGACTACAAATAGTTTTAGCTTCACACCTGCTTTCCCTCTCAGCTTTGTGTTCTGTGACATTGTGCAAAGCAACTACAAGGGCAGTTCCATTTCCATAGGTTACATTGACCTTGCAGAAGTGAGGAATCAAAAGAAAGTAAAATAAATAAATAAAAAACAAGAACGAATAGAAAGGAAAGGAAATAAACAAGCCCTCTTGTTTGGGCCTAGAAACTAAATAAGCACAAGATAGCAATCACAGTGGAAATGAGTGTCATTGAAATAAAGTGACTTGTTTTTATCACAAAGCTATTTTCAGTTAAGTCCACTCTAATTCTTATCTTTATTCATCCTACAGGTTATAGATAATGTATGACCATATTAAAATTCTCTTCTTGATCTGAATCTTCCTATCTCTAGCGGACAAGCTAGGTCCTTGACAGCTTGATTGTATGTGTGTTGATTTTTAAAATACAACATGAAACCTTTAAAGTTGGAATTTCCTGATTACTTCAGGTAAAGTTCTATATACTACACAGATTTTGCACAGCAATTTTAGAGCACAAGAGTAATTGAATTAAACTATTTAGAGTACATAGTAGAAGTAAAGGAATAGGAAATCTGGGCTGTTTTTAGAAAAATTGTTAGTGAATTTTAATATACATATAGAAATGTACAAAAATGTTAAGTACTCATGTTTGATGAATTTGTGCAAAGTCAACACATTCTCCTAATCTAACCATCAACCAGATCAAGAAATCCCGTTGTGGCTCAGTGGTTAATGAACCTGATCCCTGGCCTAACTCAGTGGGTTAAAGATCTGGCGTTGCCATGAGCTGTGGTTACAGATGAGGCTTGGATCCAGTGCTGCTGTGGCTGTGGCCTAGGGTGGCAGCTGTAGCTCTGATTTGACCCCTAGCCTGGGAACCTCCATAGGCTGTGGGTGTGGCCTAAATAGACAAAAGACAAAAAAAGAAGAAGAAAAAGAAAAAAGAAATAGAACATTAACCAACATCTAAGAAGCCTCCTCCTCTGCACTACCCTTACATGCAGTCCACCCAAGAAATAATCAGTTTCATGACTTAATTCACCATAGTTTAGTTTAGCCAGTGTTTGAAATCAGTAGAGACAGAATTATGCAGAGTGTAGTCTTTTGTCTCTGGCTTCTTTCACTCTATTGTATGTTCATAGAGATTCAGGTCCTGGGAGGAGGTTGCTGTCTTCATTGCCATATAGAATCCTGTTTTATATCTTTACAATATATCAAACGTCCATTAATACCTGAACTCTTATAGTGCTATGATCATTCTTGTTTTGACTCAGATACGCAGGCATTTCTGTTGAGCATATACTTTGGGGTCATGAAGTATGCGTATTATACACCTTAGTATATACTAACTGAGTTTCCAGTTAGTAGATCCTGCCAAACTCTTTTTTTCAGAGCATTTTTGTCAATTCACACATGCTTTAGGTGTGCATGAGGCGTCCAGTTGCCCCATGTCCTCAAAATCTCTTAGTATTGTTGGTCTTTGTTATTTTAGTCAGTTGATGTGTGTTCTGGGGTTTCACATTTCAGTTTTAAATAGAATTTCCTTGACAACTTTTCGTATACCTATAGACCTTTTGGAAATGCTCTTTAAAATCTTAAGTTCATTTTTTTACTGACGTATCTTCTCATTATTGATATGCAGAAGTTCTTTATATATTTCCCATATAAATATTGTGTTATATGTATGCATTGCCTATGCCTTCCTCCTCTCTGTAGCCTGCCTTGTCACTTAATGGTGTCCTTTATTGAACATACGTTTTAATTTAAATTTTGACCATTTTACCAAAATTTTCTTTATGATGAGTGTTCTTTGGTCCTGTTTAAGAAATCATGTTCTACCCCAATTTAATGAAAGTATTCTGTCACCTCCTGGGGCCCTAGGGTTTTTAGTTTTTTTCATTTATATCTATAAGCCACCTTGAAATATAATTATATTGATTTTTCCTCTATAAATGTATGTCTCATCCAACATCATTCACTGAAAATACAATCTGTTCCCTTACTGCATTGCAGTGATATCTCTGCTACATTTCAAGAGACTATATATATTGCCAGTCTGTTTTTGGATTCTCTGTTCTATTCTATTGGTCCATTTGCCTATCATTAGGCCAATAGCACACTATGTTTATAATAAACTTTTACAATAATTTTTGGTATCTGGCAGTGTAAGCTCTCCAACTTTGTTTTTTCTCAAGATAGCCTTTCATTTACATATACATTTTTGAATAAGGCTTTACAGTCTCCCCACTCCTCCCACTGTAGTAACACAACAAAACTTTCTGAGGTTTTGATAGAAATTATGGTCATTACATAGATCAGTTTGGGGATATTGGAAAACTTGAAAATACTGAGTTTTCAGTGTATAAACATAGGATATGCTTGTATTTATTGAGATGTTCTTTAAGTTCTCTCATTAGTGTTTCTAATTTTCACTGCAGAAGTCTTAAACATCTTTGCTAGGTATTTGACAATCTTTAATTTTTGATCTATGGTAAATGGTATATTATTTGTGAATTTAAGTTTCATGATTATTTGTTTGACCTCAGTTTAGTCTACTATAAAATATCTTAACCAAAAGTGGAAATTGAGACCTGCTTAGATTATAAGTAGCTATATTCACAGTATTACCTTTGTACATGTGAAAAAAGAAAGTCACTCTGCAGAACTACACTGTACTTGTGCTATAGTGATCCTAAAAGTAGTTACGTTGGAGAAAGTGAGGGATTTTTGCTCAGTTCTGAGCATCTCTCTTAACATGAGACCATGTGCGCATTCACAGCAAAACTCAAAGAAAAGGGTTAAGTGGACCGAATCAGTGGCTACAATGAAGGCGCAATAAATGAGCACATAACTACCCTACCTTGCAAAATTCCTTCAGTGTAAATGAGCCAAACTGCTAGTTATTTGTCTCCTGATCTGTCATTATCCTGTGTGCATCCACTTCCACTTGGGACTGTCAGATTCATGTATGGTTTGTGTGTTGTGAGGTGCTAGATCTCTCCTAAGCAGTTTCTGTTAGTTGTGAAATGAACTGATTATAGGATAAGAACAAGAAAAAATAGTATCTTGATGGACAGTGATCAGAAAAAGGTGATAAAATGTAGAGAGTGGAGAGAAATGGAGGGAAGACAACATAGAAGAATAAAAAATTAAAATCTGTATAACACAACCAGCTAAACAAACTAGAGTCCAGAAAACAATCTTCTCGAGCCCTACAAAAAGTCAACTCAGGGAGTTCCCTGTCATGGCACAGTGGAAACAAATCCAACTAGGAACCATGAGGTTTTGCGTTTGATCCCTGGCCTTGTTCAGTGGATTAAGGAACCAGAGTTGCTGTGAGCTGTGGTATAGGCTGCAGACGTGGCTCAGATCTGGCATTGCTGTGCCTGTGGCATAGGCCGGCAGCTGGAACTCAGATTAGACCCCTAGCCTGGGAGCTGCCGTATACCCCAGGGTTCAGCCCTTAAAAGACCAAAAAAAAAAAAAAGTTGATTGAATATATACAAAAATTTTCCGCAATCTTTATACATACTTCCAACAGTAAAAGAAAATGTGTGAGTTGTGCACAAGTGTAATTATGATCTGATAGGGAACTTACACTCAAGGAAATTAATGGCCAATGCCTTGACAAAAAGGCTGGATCCCAGCACTTTTGAATCTTGCTTTAAAATTCTTTTATTAAAACCATACTTATATTTTAATTTTATTACATCTAGAAATGCCTCTTGGCATTTCAAAGCATTAAAGTAGTGATCTTAGAATATTTCTAAAGTGTATCAAATGTCTACTCTTCTTACATTTGTAAGCATTTGTCTATTTTTGAATATTTCATCAGCATTTTCATGGGAACTCCCTTTGGGTTGTATCTTTTTTAGGCCAAACCTTTTGACTCTTCCTCTATCTCAGAGTGCAGAACAATGAACAGTAACCCAACTACATGGAAGACAGAATGGGGTTCTTTTTTGATGATGGAGCATAATTAGTGACATAAGTAAATGGTTACTTGGATCCAAAGCAACTTCTAAAATGTCAAAAAGAGGAGTTCACTTTGTGGCTCAGAGATAATCAACCTGACTAGGATCCATGAGGATGCAGGTTCAATCCCAGGCCTCACTCAGTGGGTTAAGGATCCAGCATTGCCGTGAGCTGTGGTATAGACATGGCTCAGATCTGGTGTTGCTGCGGCTGGGGTATAGGCCTATTGGACCCCTAGCCTGGGAACTTCCATATCCTGCAGGTGCAGCCCTAAAAATAAGTAAGTAAGTAAAGTAGTTAATCAAATAAAATAAAATATCAAAAAGAAAATAGTGAAATAGAATAAAAGTGCGAACAATCATCATCGATTAGCATGCATTAACCTTTTTTTTAGGGCTGCACCTGTAGTATATGGAAGTTCCTGGGCTAGGGGTCAGATTGGAGCTTCAGCTACCAGCCTACACCACAGCCACAGCTAGGCAGGATCAGAGCTCATCTAAAAAACCTATCCCACAGCTTACTGCAGTGCCAGATCCTTAAGCCACTGAGCAAGGCCAGGGATCAAACCTGCATCCTCATGGATACTAGTTGGGTTCTTAACCCCCCCCCCCCAAGCTACAATAGGAACTCCTGCATTAGACTTTTGAAGTATCAAAAATAGAAAAACTGAGGGCTATTTCAGGCAAACCCTAAATTTTATGTTCCCTCCCTTATGCTTTATTTTTTTTGAAATTATATTAATAATATTTATTATTCCAGCAGCCACAAATAGGCTAAGACAGAAAATTATATAAACAGATTGGGGTGAAATTACTGAGCTATGAGCCTAGAAATATGATTTCTCAGGTTGTGTGATCTCAGTCAAGACTAGCCACATATCTTTAAAATGAGAGTGTTTGGCTTGATGTCATCTGGTGTCCTGGCTAGTTCAAAGTTTCCTCTGAGCTCTTGACCTAGCAAAAAGAAGAAAGACAGAAGAATAATGATTTTTGATGATGATTCCAAAAGAGCTTCTGAGTGTTTCCCTTATTTGAACTTATTTTCCCATTTCCAACGACTGGTGATGAGGCTTAAAGGCCACATACTGAAAAGATTTGGGGAAATATTTTGAATATTTATATAAACTGATGAAATATTATATAAATATAAAATATGTTTATACTGGAGATAATCTTGAAGGAGAGGCTTGGAAAACAGACATCTGGATGGACAGATGTAGGGAAGGTACACATTTCGATGGGAACAAGATAGTCAGAGGAGTGAATACATAGAAATGAAAGTGGCGTCTCCCAGGAGGAGTGAGAAGAAAAGCATCTTAGATCAGAGGGACTGTTAACAGCACTAGCGGGAGGTGGGATCAGAAGAGTTGTGAAGCATCCACACTTCATAGATGTTCAGACTGAAGAAGATAGACTTTTCTTGATAGTTAATGGGAAGATAGCAGTGGGAAAGGATTACAGGAGGCTACTTAGTCCTTTGGGAAGAACAAACAAGGGCCAGTTGGGAAAACTGATTAAATGAGAGAAAAGACAAGTAGCAAGAGTCAAGGTAGACATCTATTGCAATTGTATAGGTGACAACCTAAAGCATTAGACGTGGAAATCATCTAATGCTTGAAGGAGCTCCTTCAGTAACTCTCTCTTCTTCTTTCCCCTTTCCCTTCTTGATCTGAATAAGCCTCTGGGTAATGAGGTAATGCTGAGAAAATTATGCTTTCAATCACCAAGCCAAAGAAATTATCCCAGCCCCTAGTGGTGGTCTTTGGTTGGATGACAGAGTTGATTTTGTAGCTTGTCTCATGGAGGCCTCTGGGAAAATCATTCCATGGTGTGACCTTTTGTTTTCACATGATTATGGAGATATGACCCACATCCCCACCCTGAGTTCAAAAAGAAACAAATCTTCTTCATTACTTTGTTGGCTCGTCTCATGTCTTGATCTCAGCCAATTTTTTGGTTTTTTTTTTTTTTCTTTTTCCAGGGTCTCCTTCTATCTGCTCTCCTCCCACGATAATAGTCTTGTATGTTTTGTTCCCTGGGAGCCAAAGACACACTCTTTATGTGGTGAAAAGAGTAGATTCACCAAAGTCACTCTGGACTTGCTGTCCAGAGCCCAGTGACGATAATAGTTCCACTATCTAAAAGAAAAATATGATTCTACCACAAACACTCCCATGATGATTCAGCCCTAACTCTTGCCAGAGGGAGGGCTGCGCCATTTTTTTCCCTCTCCCCAGCATGCAGGCTGCTGTGAAGAAGCATCTGCTGTCTAATTCTTTTCTATATTAGGATAAAATGTTTTTTGGCTTGCTGATTTCAGGCCCGTAGGAAAAGGGGGAAAAAAGAGTTTCTCATAAAGTCTTCATTGCACAAGCAATTGGTCTGTGTCCTGGGAACCCCAGGCGTATATTCAAAGACTGAGTCCCAAGAGCAGCAGCTCAAAGATGATGGGTCAGGAGCTGGATAAGATGTGCTCACTCTGGGGGTACAGATGGTATCTATTTAGCTAGCATTTTCCCAAATAATGATTGCTTTAACCCCAGATCATTTTAACCAGCTTCTTATCACATTTGGAAGGGCCAGCTTACTTTTCCTAAAGATTAACCAGACACAGCTTTTAATTTTCATAGTTCAAGTAAGGGATGGGAGAACCAGCTGAAAAGAGTGTGGCCTAGGAATAAAAATACTCATTCAGAGTTTGACATATCATTGAGAATATGTCTGAAAAGTAACCAGAAGGAGAAAGCATGGGGCAGTGTTTTCCTTTCTGTTCCTTCTGTGTGCCCCGCCCCCCACCTCCACATCCAGGGCTGCTTTTGATGAATGAAAACAAGGGCACAATGCCTACAATAAGATTCCTGGCCAAGATCAGGGGCTGGAGACTAGGGAGATGGGAATACTGAAGGAAGCATCAACCTGTTGAAGGCTGTTGGCCTTTCCATCTCATGAGAAAACTAGATAGGAAAGTCTAGGGTGAAAAAAAAAAAAAAAGAAAGATTGTATTTGTCTCTCTTCCTCTTGTCTTTTAGCTTTCTGTGTGCCAGTTACCTGGCTTGCTCAGCAAGTGCTGGCAAGCTTCACTGCACCCCTAGACACCATTCAGAAGTGAACTGGGAAGCCCAAGCTCTCTTCTGGGAATCAATAACATCCATAGGGCAATGAGCTATGCTTTGGTTTGTTTTTGTAGTATACTTGTAGTAATAATAACAATTCTCATTGCTGTTGTTGCTATGATTTTGTCAAACTAGTCAGTGTGATATATTTCTTATTACATTATGAATGCCCTCATGGACACGGGGCTATAGCTGTTGAGCATGCTTTAAACGAGCTAACCTCATATATCTCATTGCTTGCCATTTAAGGACCAGAGAGAATGTAACCTCCTTTTTTGTTCAATAAGATAGATTTTAAAGCCAAAGTGAGGCATGTCACAATCAAAAGGACTTATTTTTTAATTTTTTTTGTTATAGTTGATTTACAATGTTCTGTCAAACTTATTTTCTTTTTAAATCAAGATGATAGAGCAAGAAGCTATTAATTAAGTGATAAATATACTTCTTCAGAAAGCCCATACTTTATGTTTGTAGTCAGAAAATACTAATTCTCAGAGTTTTTGCAGTGCAGCTCTCTAAAGACTTCCCTTTTGGTTGTGGGCAATTCATAGATATCAGCTTCTTTCTCCCTGGTTAAGGTTGATGGGCCAGGGAACAACTTTTATTAGGTTTCAACACATCTGTGGTACTTAAATAAGAGATTGAAACAGGCACTTGTTCTGTGCTGTAGGGTGATAAGTTGCATTAATTTTTATTTTAGTCTGTCTCCAAACATGGCTTTTATAGACTAATAAAAAAGCAATTTTTATAAGTTCACAAAAAACAATGAACACAGTCGAGCATAAATATCTTACAACCCCAGCCAGAGGAAAATTATGAACTAAAAAAATCTGCTGAAAGTGGCACAAAAGCACAGTACCTAGATGCTTCATTCTCAAGGTAAATTAAACTCTCACCTAAAGATTCTTCAATGTGAATTTCCACCAGCAATTCCTCCCTGCTTTCACCCCCTGCAGTCAGAACTCTGTCACCCACCCTAATGTATACCCACCCCTTCCTAATATATACCCATCACACTCTTTGCAATCTGCCTCACAAACTCAGCTCTTTGGGGGTAATATTATCTATTAATACAGGTCCTCACATTTCTATGTAGGTATAAGTATATTCAGAATATGCTGGGAAACACTAAAACCTTAGTCAAAAATCTCTCAGGAAAATTACTCCATTGTTATATCTCTGGAGAGATATTTTATAAATGTGTGGGCAGAATCTCTCAGACAATAAAACATAAAAGTATTCTTTGAATAACCCTCTTATCAAAGTTATCCCTGATGGTTTTTATATACTGGTAGCTCCTACTTGGTTACATAAGTTTAATGCTATGTGCAATACATGAGCTCAATTAAAGTTTAACATTACGTACCCAAAATTTTTCCCAGAAGTTAAAAAAAAAAAAATCCATGACTCATCCATATCTTTTGTTTACTTAGTGCCAAACATCTGAATTATGGGCAACTTCCAGACGACTAACCGTGATACTGACTTTTGATTCTGCCAGTCTGGGCTCATGGGACTATTACCCTTTAAGTGTGGTGCATAAATCCTTGTTTTCACTACTTCAGTAAATTTTATGCACAGCCACATAATTAGCCTGACTTGAAGACTTCCCATTCCTTTAATACTCCATGCAAAAAGGAGAAGAAGCAAGTCAGCAGACAAATAAAGCACTTAGGAATTTTAATTTTAATACAACCTGTTACCTTAGACAAAGTCTGTTGACCTTCTTAGGCCTTGAATTCGTTAAACTTTCCTAACATAGTTATCATTATTGAGGTGTTTTCCTTGTTTCTTTGTTGGAAAAATAAAAGCAGCACCTGGAATTAAGTTAGAGATCCTACTCATAAGACACCTTTGTATTTGACATTGTCTCCACTCTGTACCCTTAGTGGAACCGTGCGGGAGGTGGTGGAATTGGAAGCTCTTCCCAAAATTTCTATAGTGAGGATCTGAGTTCAAGAGTACTTGCATGAAAGCTGGCTTTACTACCAAGTACATAATTTTATGTAAGTTGCATGTGTATTTTAAGAAGCTTTGGAGGGATTTCTGGCAATAATGTGGAAAATTGTATTACTTAAGGTGATTCTAGCAGCTAAAACTAACAAATTCCAAAATCTCAATGGTTTAACAAAATAAAAGTTTACTTTTTATTCACATAACAGCCTAATGCATATTTCTGGTCAAGTTACTTTTTTCCAAGTACTAAGTCCTGACCCAGGTTCCTTCTATCCTGGAGCTTAGACTTCTTTAACAAATGGCTTCTAAGGACATCAAGTTTCAGCATCAAGCTATGAAAGGGGAAGAGGAAGAATATATTTGAATAGATCCGGCCTCGAAGTAGCATATCTGCTTCTCTGGGACTCATGCACATGGCTACTTTTAGCTGCAAGGTAGGCTGGGAAAGGTAGTCTAGCTCTGTGTCAAGAAAAATTTTAAATGGGTTTGGTGATCAGCTAGCAATTTCAACTGCAAACTCCAGCTCCAGCCTCCAAGTCTTCCCTTGATAATTCCATTGGAAGGAATGTGAGGCGTAAACGTTAGCATCAAGCTTCCATCTTCCAAGTACCCACCTTAGAGGTTAGCAGTGAAGGCTATGAGATTCCCCAAAAACCCAGCAGCTGTGAAGAGGCCTCCCCCCTGAGTGTCTCCTGTCTATCATGCTCTACTACACTTCCTGATTCCATGCCTCTTTAGGAATCACCAGCCACTAGGGATGATATTTAAAAGATGGGACTCATACACAGGAGTTATATTTCAAATTGCCAAAATTGAGTCTTCTCATTTCCTTTTCCTCCTGACTTGGCGTTGATTTTCATCTTGCTTGAATGGGCTTTGTAATTCTGCCAAGGTGGAAGTTCATATTTGCAACTTTTTTTTTCCTTCATTTCAAAAGAAAATGAAAGCTAAAAAAGTCTGATTAATTTTCAAGAGATAGAAAAGGTTAGTTTTTTCCCACCCCCATATAATACAAAAATGGATGTGCTAATTTAGCTGAAATGTTATGAAATATGTACTATTGGGTTGAAACCAAGTATGGAAATTCCATGAACATTTCCCACTGTGCTATCTCTTCAGAGACACCTGTTCACATCCTACCAAACAGATTTCTATTCCAGTAATTAAAATGTAAATACATCCAACATCAGTAAAATAAATTCAGCTACCAATGTTGGGATGTCTTAGTTCTGTGAGCAAGTCTGATCCTTTACAACAATATCACACATGACTCTAGTAATGGAGAAATGTACTATATATTTATACATGAAAATTAGCAATAACTGTCAGGATTCTATTATTGTTATCTTCAAATAAAAATTTCAGTCTACAGTTACAGTTTCACTAGAGTTAAAATTTTCTCCCATGAACACTTTTCAACAGCCAACTAGCCTTAGGAACACTTTGACTATTAATGAAATGATTAGTGGAAGGACAGTTGCATGTCAGATGTTATATAACTCCTCGGAAGCCAATTTCCCACAGCATTTCAAGTTCTTAGAATTCCATTGATGATGTTCTCACACTATGCATGCTCAAAAATTCACTGGCAACACACGTCTGTGTTTACCCTTTTAATCATGACAATGTCCACAATAATTTTCATATTCCTAAAGGATTGAGTAATACCTTCAGAATCTCATAAGACGAACATGACTTATGTTGGACCTGAAATCATCATACCATATATAATAGGAAGAGTCTAAAGTTGTAAATTAATTACAAGCCAGAAGCAGAAGAGTCTTGCATGTTTCTGGCTCGAGGACAAATTAATATGATGGAATAGTCTGCACCATCATGAAAGAAAAACATAGACCTGGGTCTATATGGGCCTTTGGTATTCTTTTTCCCTTAATCTTCATTCCAAATTGATTTTATTTGAATTAGGAAATTTTTTCAATATACAGCATATACTGTTGTGCATCTTGCACTTTTTTTGGACAACAACAAATAAACATGGAGGCAATCACAGGAAGGCGGGGATCCTCAATCTTTCTGTGTTGTATAGAGAGGAAAAAAGTGTTTGACTCTCAATCATAATTTCTAAAAGAGTCTTGGGGAAGAAATATAGGTGCCATAAGGTAAATTTCCCACAACTAGAGTATAATCAGAATAAAAGAACCGGAAGACACTTGAAACCACACATGTTCAATATACCTACTACCACTCTACTTCCTACTCTTTGGGCCAGATTGTCAATTGATCACATTAGCCTTCACTATTGGGCCCAAATATGAGCGAAGAATTGTTCTCAGCATAAAGCTTTAGGTATCTACTACCAACTGATAATTGATTTAAGTTGTAACTCAGTATAAAAATCTATTTGTCATTTCTGACATAGAAGATCCCTGGGTGAGTGAGAATCAGGAAGAAAGGAAAAGTTAGTCATGATCTTGGAAAATGTTCCATAGATTCAAGCGGTCATATCTATAATAGCAATCTCCATTTACATTCTGAGGTTATGTTCTTCTGATTTGACTTTGGCTCAAGAAGCTTTGATGCCTTTCTGGCAGGCACATCTATGATAATCACATGAAAAGTAAAGAGCATGAAAGAGAAATAAGTTTAACTTTTATTATCTATAGCATACCCTTTTTCCTCTGTTGAAGTCTCATCAGTTATCAACCTGTGAGATAAAAAGGCCATTGAATGCAGTAACCTCATCAGAATAGACTGGGCCACCAACAGTTGCAATGGAGCCCAATAAGGGATTCCCAGGGCCAAGGAATCCTCTCTTCTGGCCCTTTGAAAAATAAAATATCTGTTGACCCATAGCTTTCTGGTCAACTGGTTTCTGATTGTAAAAGAATTCTGAGTCAGACAAAAGCAACACATATACAAAACCACACGGCCAGCATCTTTTGTGCTAACTTTAAATCTACATTACTTACCTTACTCTTATTTGCCCTGATATGCTCACTTAGCTATTCTTAATTTTTCAAAAGTCATATTATGTTTTGTTTGTGTTTGTGTTTTTTTGTCTTTGTGCTATTTCTCGGGCCGCTCCACGGCATATGGAGGTTCCCAGGCTAGGGGTCAAATCAGAGCTGTAGCCACCGGCCTACACCAGAGCCACAGCAACGCGGGATCTGAGCCGCGTCTGCAACCTACACCACAGCTCACAGCAACGCCGGATCGTTAACCCACTGAGCAAGGGCAGGGACCGAATCCGCAACCTCATGGTTCCTAGTCGGATTCGTTAACCACTGCACCATGACGGGAACGCCAAAAAGTCATATTATGTTGTTCTTAGAAATCTTAAATCCTATTTGGAAAAAGGAAAGATGAATTAACGTATTAATAAAGCAAATTACCACTACTAGCCTTCTTATATTTCACAATCCACAGATCTACCACAGAAGGTTAATATCTTATAAAAATTGTTTAATTGTTTTCATAATGTATCTATCAGCCAAAGTATATTTACCAATGTATCCAAGAGAAATAAGTTAAAGTGTTGCTCATACACCTAAGAATAACACCGCTAATATTATCAGTCTTATAATTACATTTAGCCACTGATACAGTGTCCTTCCTTGCACTTTTGAGATACTATTTGAACCTAATCAATAAATGAGCAGAAGACCTAAATAGACTTTGTCCAAAGAAGATTTATAGATGGCCAATAGTCACATGAAAAGATGCTCAATATCACTGATTATTAGAGAAGTACAAATCAAAACAACAATGAGCTATTACCTCAGATCTGTTAGAATGGCCATCTTCAAAAAGTCAACAAATGCTGGAGAGGCTGTAGAGAAAAGAAAACCCTCCTACACTGTTGGTGGGAATATAAATTGGTGCAGCCACTGTAGAAACCTTTTATGGAAGTTCCTTAAAAAACTAAACATAGAGTTGCCATAAGACTGAGTAATTCCACTCCTGGGCATATATCCAGAGAAAATAAAAACTTCAATTCAAAAAGATACATGCACCTCAGTGTTCATAGAAACACTGTTACAATAGGCAAGACATGGTAGCAATCTAAATGTCCATTGACAGATGAATGAGTAAAGAAGATGTGATACACACACACACACACACACACAATGGAATACTGCTCAGCCATAAAAAATATGAAATAATGCCATTTGCTACAACATGGATGGACCTAGAGATTATCAAACAAGTGAAGTAAATTCTAAAAAGAGAAAATTATCATATGATATGACTTATATGTGGAATCTAAAATATGACGCAGGAATTCCCATTGTGGCTCAGTGGTAATGAATCTGGCTAGGATCCATGAGGACATGGGTTCAATCCCTGGCCTTGCTCATTGAGATAAGAATCTGGTGTTGCTGTGAGCTGTGGTATAGGTCACAGATGCAGCTTGGTCCCCAAGTTGCTGTAGCTGTGGCATAGCCTAGGAGCTGCAGCCCCTATTTGTTTGACCCTTAGCCTGTGGGTGAGCCTAAAAAGCAAAAAAAAAAAAAAAAAAAGCAGGGGGGATGATGCAAATGCACTTTTTTACACAAAATACACTTATTTTCATAGACATAGAAAACAAATTAATAGTTACCAAAGGGGAAAAGGGTGGGGGAGGGATAAATTAGGAGTTTGGAAATAGCAGATATAAACCACTATATATAGCACAGGATACTATATTCAATGTCCTGCAATAAACCATAATGGAAAACAATTTTATTTTATTCTCAATATTTTGAGAACCGCTTTGCTATACATCAGAAAATAACACTGTAAATCAACTATATTTCAAAAAAACAATTTTTAAAGATTTTGTTGGGACTTCTATTCCACATGGGAAAGCTAAAGTTGTTAAAGGTATTCCACAATTTAACCAATGTCTTAGGAAACACCAGAGGTGCAAGAAGCTATGAAAAACTGGCTCATGTCTCCAGGAGTTAATATTCCCATGAGAGAAGACATTATTCTCTCTTTATTTATATCTGTGAAATCTTGCTTTTGACTTGACCAGGCTGAAGAAAATAATGTCTCTCAGCTAACTGATAGACTGTGAAATTAAGTTCAAGAAATCAGATCACTTGAAGGAGCAATCCTTATTCTTGAAACCACCCTGCCATTACACACTCAAAGAAATCTGACTTTGAACTCATCTATCAGTTTTGTTTCCTCTATTTGTTTTTGCAGTTGATGGAAGAAACTGGTGGTTTTGAGATTGGCAGGAAAAAGTTCAAGTGAAAACAAAGCTTTCTTGAAGGCATTTTGCTGGCAATAGTGTCCTTTTCTCTTTGGAGTCATCAACGCATTTCTCAGTTTTGCAAATATTTTCCTTTTTAAGTCTTCTCATTAAAGCTGTCAGTAGGATTTATGACAAGTACAATTTGTTGCAGACAAGAACATTTTCTTTCTTCTACACCTGCCAAATATATTGCTTTTTTACCTGGGCATGTGTAGCCATTGATATGTCCAACTTCAGTGTTGAAATGAACTAGGTTTCATGTTAAAGGAAGCTGCCTCTTGTCTTGTGAACAGAGATAGCTTCTTATTATCTTACATATAAAATTAAACAGGCCATTTATTGTGTACACTATTTATATATCAGGTGCCTGGTCGCTATGTGTCAGATTTTTGTTCTAAGTCAAAAGTATTATGGAGTTGTTATTATCATAATAACTAAATAGCTTCTAAAATAACATTGGAGTAATTAAAAAGTAATTAAATAGGTGACTAAAAACCATACAGAAAATTAGAATTTAAACCCCCAAAATTCTGAATTCAAAACTGGTATTCTGCAACAGTCCCCTCTTCATCATAAATGTTTTCTGAATATGTTTCACTCAGGCTTCAGCTTTTCAAAATTCAAAGTGTATACTAATCACGTTTTGCAGATCTTTTGATCAGAGTCACCTTATAGTGTTTACATTTCTTCCCAATTGAAGGAGAATTGAAAATGCCAAAAATCGTGGAACTTTACACAGTGTTATACCTGGTTTTATCAGTTTTTTAGTGAGCTGCATTTGATATCTTTAGTAATTTGAAGTGTTCAAATTCAGTGCTATAATTCAAAACCAGTGAAAATAAATCAGCAAGTCTTACAGCAGGACTTGCGTGCTTTGTTTTTCAAAACACAAATAAAAATCACTGCCTAATGTGATTGGCATATTAATGAGATATAGCACTTTATTTGGACGTAAGTAATTCTAAGCATTTTCTTTTTAATATTTTGTGGATTTTTCTAGATATTTGAGGGAGTTTTGCCTTCCATTAAAATTCCATTTTAACTGTTGTCACATCTACCTCCATTTTCTTTTTTATTCCGTTTTCTTCTTGTTCCATTTTTATTTTGCATCTGTAAACTATTGTTTAATCCAATAAGAATGATGTGGAGCTTATATAAGAATGTGTCTATCAACTGGAATCAACACTTGCCTGATGTATTTTTTTCACTGAACACTCTTATCCTTGGATACTCCCATAGGACAGTAAAGAGGTCCCTATGCTGTTTTAAAAATATTTTATTTCTCGTAATTTTCTTACCCCTTTCCAAGCATATACAACAAAGTCACATTTTTGAATTCTGAGCATTGTCACCTTTCCATCCATGTTGCAATTGATCATTCATCTAATTTAGAGTGATTTTTGAGGGCCTTGTGTGTGTGCCAGGTACATACTGTATTAGGCGCCAGGACTCTGCCAGTGAAATAAAGTCCTCTGGGTCCTTGAAAGTTGCAGGGCAGGAAGACAGAGAGAAGCTGAAATCACCAATGTGGTGAGGATTACCAAAGGCGAAAGATGCCATTTTTTGAAGCAATGAGAGAGGACTTAATTTAGTCTCGAGAAATGGAGTATCAGCAACATCTTCTCTGAGAAAGTGTTATTTATGCTGAGAAATAAAGGAATTGACCAGTTGGGAAAAGGCTGGAGAAGGATAGTCAGGCTTTCTAGGCACCATGAGACACTTGTGTGAAGGAATATAAGGTGATATAAGAGGTAGTTTCTCTCTTTGCCTAGAGACCATTGCCAGTATTTTGGACATACTTTAGAAGTTCTTTTTGCCAATATCTAAAATCAAACTTTAAGAAACAAACTTCAGGAGTTCCCTTCATGGCTCAGTGGTTAACGAACCCAACTAAGATCTATGAGGATGGGGGTTCAATCCCTGGCCTCACTCAGTGGATTAAGGATCCATCGTTGCCTGAGCTCTGGTGTAGGTCACAGATGCGGCTTGGATCTGACATTGCTGTGGCTGTGGTACAGGCCTGCGGCTGCAGCTTCAATTCCACCCCTAGTGTGGGAACCTCCATATGCCACAGGTGCGGGCCGAAAATAGCAAACAAACAAACCAACAAAAAAACTTTAGCTGCTATATTTCCTACTTCCTATATTTTTGGTTGTTTTTCACTCTTGACTAAGAAAAGAATAAATGGGGAGAAAAGCCAGAAGATGTTTCTTCAGTATTAGCAAGAAGATATTTCAAGGGAATTTTAAGGGAAGAGAATCATTTATTATCTTTAGTACAGGCATTGTGATTAAGTTCTCCCTGTAATTTAATGCTTACTATAATCATGTGAGATCAATATTGTTCCTGTTTTTATAGTAGAGGAAACTGAAGGTAAGTTACTCATTCTGTATAAAGTAGAGCCAAAATTTGCAACAAGGTATCACTGACTCAAAAGTCCATGTGTAATGCCTCTGTGAAGTAGCAAAGGCATGGAAGTGGCTTAGGAAGGGCCCATTTATGGATGGTGGGAGTCCACTTTCACTGAAGCCAAGAAAAGCATATAGAAGATAAAAGGTGAAATATGATAAAATAAGTGTACAAATGGATGTAATGGAAATTACTGGCCATCCACTCAAAGCCCAGTTTCTCTCCAAATAGATGTCTTCTCAATATCACCACCCCATGCAGGGGAATCTGACCATTCCCAGCAAAGGGGGCTTTATATTTTTAAGGATAATTATAATTCTCTCATTGGTAATTAGCTCAGGAATATAGACCAAAGCCAGTCAGCACTCATCATTCCTCACCCTGTTGGGATGTTTTTAGCAATGGCATATGACCTACCTCATATGTGGGACGTGCATATGACCCACGTGTGTGTGACCCAAAGTGCGTGTGACCCAAGTGGGCCAGTGAGAGGGTGGAAGGGGCTTAAAAGATCATCTGAGAAAAAGATTTATTTTTTTTTTTAAAGCCAAACTACTGGAAGATATGAGAGTTCCAAAACTGCTATATTGATTTTGCCACTAGCTTGGAGGAGAACCTCACTGGGGTTCAGAGTCCTAGCTTTTAGAGGGGAACATAAAGTAAATGTCACGAGATGGTTAAGACCTCCGTTTAGCAAATCATGTGGTACCTTCTAACCCTGGGTCTCACCATGAACAAGTTATTTACCTTCTCCAAGCTTTTGTGGTCTGGTATGTTAAATAGGGATATTAATAATACCACTTTACAGGGTTTTCAGGAAGAACAAATGGATATACATCTCCTAGCATCTGACATGCCATAAGTGGTAGTTTTATTATTGTTCCTTAAGCCACAGTGAAACCTCTATTGTCTAACAAAGGCAGAAACATTAATGACTATATTTGAGTTTAAGGATCTTAATAACTATTATCAAATATTTAATACATAAGAAGTCATGTTTCAGTATAGATATTCTATAGTTACTTCTTATTTACTAAGCACCAGAGCTAGTAAATTTACCATTTCTCCTGATTTGGAGGCAAGGAAGAGAGTCATCTGTGAAACTGACTGTATTGTGTAAAATTACTAACCTGTATCAGCTGGAATTGATAAACAGCTCAGGTTTTATATTTTAAGCATGTCTGAACCAAAAGGAAAAGAGGGCTTTCCACGAAATCAGATGAAATAGGAACTTAGGCCTTGGCTCTTTTCTGATACTGGTTCTGTTATCATTTCCATAAATCACAGGTCTGAAGCAATCAGAGTAACTAAGGTTAATATATGGAACAATGTGCTTCTCTTGATTGTCAGTTGGATTCAAGAACAAAGTGCTTAATTCCACATGCAGTCATTGAAAGAACAGGAGGAACACGTTTCACAGACTTCTACCACTGAAGGAAGTTTGCATATATATTCTCTTATTTGGCAATTGAGGTATTTTTCTGTTACAGTAAAACAGTTATTAGAGGATAAGGGCCAAACTACCAATGTGTACTGCTTTAGAATCTGGTATGAATTTACTGATGGTTCATTATCTTGGACCTGAAGAATGGCTTTGTAACAATGACTCCATCTATTTTCAAGTTTTTAATGGCAATCATATGAGATAGTAAGAACATTTAAAAATTTGTTTTTCATTTTCCTAGCATAATTTTTCATTTTCTTTTTTTAATTTTAATTTTTATTTATTTTTTCCACTGTACAGCATGGGGACCACGTTACACATACATGTATACATAATTTTTCCTCCCATTGTTGTGTTGCAATGTATCTAGACATAGTTCTTAATGCTACACATCAGGATCTCATTGTAAAGCCATTCCAAGAGCAATAGTTTGCATCTGTTAACCCAAAACTCCCAATCCCAGCCACTCCCTCCCTCTCCCCCCAGGCAACCACAAGTCAGTTCTCCAAGTCCATCATTTTCTTTTCTGTGGAAAGGTTCATTTGTGCCATAGATTAGATTCCAGATATGTGATATCATATGGTATCTGTCTTTCTCTTTCTGACTTATTTCACTCAGTATGAGAGTCTCTAGTTCCATCCAAGTTGCTGCAAATGGCATTATGCCATTCTTTTTCATGGCTGAGTAGTATTCCACTGTGTATATATACCACATCTTCCTAATCCAATCATCTGTCGATGGACATAGGGGTTGTTTCCATGTCTTCTTGGCTATTGTGAGTAGTGCTGCAAGGAACGTGCAGGTGCATGTATCTTTTTTAAGGAAAGTTGTGTTCAGATTAATGCCCAAGAGTGGGATTGCTGGGTCATATGATAGTTCTATATATAGATTTCTAAGGTACCTCCATACTGTTCTCCATAGTGGCTGTACCAGCTTATATTGCCACCAACAGTGCAGGAGGGTTCCCCTTTTCTCCATGAACCCTCCGTCACTTGTTATTTGTAGACTTATTAATGATGGCCATTCTGACTGGTGTGAGGTGATAATTCATGGTAGTTTCGATTGGATTTCTCTAATAATCAGGGATGTTTAGCATTTTTTCATGTGCTTTTTGGCCATCTGTATATCTTCCTTGGAGAAATGTCTATTCAGGTCTTTTGCCCATTTTTCCATTGGGTGGTTGGCTTTTTTGCTGTTGAGTTGTATAAGTTGTTTGTATATTCTAGAGATTAAGCCCTTGTCAGCTGCATCATTTGAAACTATTTTCTCCAATTCTGTAAGTTGTCTTTTTGGATTTTTGGGGGGTTTCCTTTGCTGTGCAAAAGCTTGTTGGTTTTATTATGTCCCACTTGTTTATTTTTGCTCTTATTTCTGTTGCCTTGGGAGACTGACCTGAGAAAATATTCATGAGGTCGATGTCAGAGAATGTTTTGCCTATGTTCTCTTCCAGGAGTTTGATGGTGTCTTGTCTTATATTTAAGTCTTTCAGCCATTTTGAGTTTATTTTTGTGCATGTTATGAGGGTGAATTCTAGTTTCATTGATTTGCATGCAGCTGTCCAGGTTTCCCAGCAATACTTTCTGAAAAGACTGTCTTTTCCCCACTTGATGTTCTTGCCTCCTTTGTTGAAGATTAATTGACCATAGGTGTCAGGGTTTATTTCTGGGTTCTCTATTCTGTTCCATTGCTCTGTCTGTCTGTTTTGGTACCAGTAACACACTGTCTTGATGACTCTGGCTTTGTAATATTGCCTGATGTCTGGGAGAGTTATGCCTCCTGCTTGGTTTTTGTTTCTCAGGAGTACTTTGTCAATTCTGGGTCTTTTGTGGTTCCATATAAATTTTTGGATTGCTTATTCAAGTTCTGTGAAAGATATCCTGGGTAATTTGGTAGGGATTGCATTGAATCTGTAGATTGCTTTGGGTAGTATGGCCATTTTTACAATATTAATTTTTCCAACCCAGGAATATGGAATATCTTTCCATTTCTTTACATCTTCTTTAATTTCCTTGATTAATGTTTTATAGTTCTCAGCATAGAAGTCCTTTAAGTCCTTGGTCAGGTGTGTTTCCAGGTACTGGATTTTTTGGGGAGCATTTTTAAAAGGTATTTTTGTATTCCTTTTCTAATATTTCATTGTTTCTATACAGAAATGTGACTGATTTCTGAGTGTTAATCTTATATCCTGCTACTTTGCTGAATTTGTTAAGCAGTTCAAGTAGTTTTTGAGTTGAGTTCTTAAGGTTTTCAATGTATAGTATCATGTCGTGTGCATACAGTGACAGTTTTATCTCTTCTCTTCCTATTTGGATGCCTTTTATTTCTTTTGTTTGTCTAATTGCTGTGGCTAGGACTTCCAAAACTATGTTGAATAACGGTGGTGAGAGTGGGCATCCCTATTTTGTTCATATTTGAGTGAGAAGGCTTTCAATTTTTCTCCATTGAGTATTATATTTTCTTTGTGTTTGTCATAAATGGCTTTGATATGTTAAGGAACATTCCCTCTATACCCCCTTTGGTGAGAGTTTTTATCATAAATGGATGTCGGACTTTGTCAAATGCTTTTTCTGCATCTATTGAGATGATCATATGGTTTTTGACTTTTCTTTTGTTAATGTGGTGTATGACGTTGATTGATTTGCATATGTTGAACCAACCTTCTAAACCTGGGATGAATCTCCCCTGACCGTGGTATACGATCTTTTTGATATGTTATTGGATTCACTTGGCTAAGCTTTTGTTGAGAATTTTTGCGTCTATATCCATCAAAGATATTGGCTTATAGTTTTCTTTTTTGGCGGTATCTTAGTCTGGTCTTGGAATTAGCGTGATGGTGGCATCATAGAATGTCTTTGGGAATGTTCCTTCTTCTTCAACCTTTTGAAAAAATTTAAGGAGGATGGGCATCAGATCCTCTTTGTATCTTTGGTAGAATTCACCTGTGAAGCCATCTGGTCCTGGGCTTTTATTTGTGGGTATTGTTTTTATGATGTATTCAATTTCATTTCTAGTGACCAGTCTGTTCAGTTGGTCTATTTCTTCTTGATTCAGTTTTGGCAGGCTGTTAAGTCTCTAGAAAATTGTCCATTTCTTCCAGATTGTCAAATTTGTTGGCATATAATAGTTCATAGTATTCTCTCATGGTTTTTTGTATTTCTGCAGTATCCGTTGTGACTTCTCCTTTTTCATTTCTAATTTTGTTTATTTGGGTTTTTTCTCTCCTCTTCTTAGTGAGTCTTGCCAGAGGTTCGTCAATTTTGTTTACCTTTTCAAAGAACCAGATCTTGGTTTTATTAATTTTCTCTATTGTTTTTTGAATTTGTATTTTATTGATTTCCTCTTTGATCTTTATGATTTCCTTCCTTCTGCTGACTTGAGGTTTTTTGTTGTTGTTGTTGTTGTTCTTTTTCTCATTCATTTAGGTAGTGGATTAAATTGTCAATTTGAGATTTTTCTTCTTTTTTGAGGAAGGCCTGTATTACTAGGAATTTCCCTCTGAGCACTGCTTTTGTGACATCCCATAGATTTTGAGAGGTTGTGCCTTCATTATCTTTTGTCTCAAGGTATTTTTTAATTTCCTTCTTGATTTCTTCATTGACCCATTGGTTTTTTAGTAGCATGTTGTTTAGTCTCCATGTAGTAGGTTTTTTCTCATTTCTTTTCCTGTGCTTGATTTCTAGTTTGATACCATTGTGGTCAGAGAAGATACTTGAAATAATTTCTAACCATTGTGGTCAGAGAAGATACTTGAAATAATTTCTATACTCTTAAATTTGTTGAGGTTAGCATTGTGCCTCAGTATGTGATCAGTTCTTGAGAATGTTCCATGTGCACTTGAGAAGAATGTGTATTCTGATTTTTTTTGGATGTAATGTCCTGAAAATGTCGATTGTGTCTAACTTTTCTCTTGTTTCCTTTAGGATCTCTGTTGCTTTATTGATTTTCTATCTAGAGGATCTTTCCGTGGATGTGAGTGGGGTGTTAAAGTCTCCTACTATGATTGTATTCCCATCAATTTCTCCCTTTATGTCTGTCAGTATTTGTTGTATGTATCTGGGAGCTCCTATATTTGAGGCATATATATTGACGATTGTAATATCCTCTTCTTGAATGGGTCCTTTAACCATTAAATAATGTCCTTCTTTGTCTTTCTTTATGGGCTTTGTTTTAAAGTCTGTTTTGTCTGACATGAGTATTGGAACTCCTGCTTTCCCGTCATGTCCATTGGTATGAAATATTTTTTCCCACCCCCTCACTTTTAATCTATATGTGTCCTTTGTCCTAAGGTGAGTTTCCTGTAGGCAGCAGATTGAAGGGTTTTACTTTTTTATCCACTCAGCCACTCTGTGTCTTTTGATTGGAGCATTCAGTCCATTGACATTTAAGGTGATAATTGATCGATGATTATTTATTGCCACTTTAAACCTCATTTTCCAGTTGATTCTATGATTCTCCATTCTTCCTTTATTTTTTGGTTGGAAAAATAATTATTTTCTCCGTTAGTATTTTTCTTTTCATTTTTTGTGAGTGTCATGTTTGGTTTTGATTTGCGGTTGCCCTGTTTTTTAAGTATGTTAACCCCTTCCTATAATTCTTTGTTTTAGCCTGATAGTCCTGCAGGTTCAAACACTTCATTACCATAATAAAATTTTAAAAAATAAAATTAAAAAAGAATCTATTTATTTCCTTACTTCCTTTGCCCACATTTTATGATTTTGATGTCTCTTTTTTCTTTTTAATTTTATTTTTTTTCAACATCTTCATGATTAGATCTGTATGCTGCCTTATTTGAGTGACTGCTCTCTGATTGTGATTTCCTCCATCCTAGTTCTTCCTCTTTTTTTTTTGATTTAGAGATGCCCTTTGAATATTTCTTTTAGAATAAGTTTTTTATTTCTGTATTCATTTAGCTTTTGTTTGTTGGAATACATTTTTATTTCCCCTTCTCTTTTAAATGATATTCTTGCTGGATAGAGTATTCTATGTTGCATATTTTTTCCTTTCAGCAATTTAAGTATCTCTTGCCATTCCCTCCTGGACTGTAGAGTTTTCTGTAGAGAAATCAGCTGATAGCCTTATGGGGGTTCCCTTATAATTGACACTTTGCTTTTCTCTTACTGCCTTTAGGATCCTCTCTTTATCATTAACTTTGGCCATTTTTATTATAATGTGTCTTTGTGTGGGTCTCTTTGGGTTCAACTGTGCTTCCTGTATCTTGAAATCAATATCCTTTAGATTTGGGAAGTTTCCAGTGATAATTTCTTCAAATATATTTTCAATCCCCTTATCTTTTTCTTCTCCTTCTGGAATTCTGATTACGCTAGATTGGCCTGCTTTATATTATCCCATAGGTCTCTTATATTGCTTTCATGTTTTTTCATTTGGTTTTCTGTCTGCTGTCCTGTTTGGGTGATTTCCATTATTCTATCTTCCACATACTAATTCATTCTTCTGCATTATTCATTCTGGTTTTTACTACCCTTAGCTCAGTTTGTATCTCTGAAAATGAATTTTCTAGTTTTTCTTGGCTCCTCCTTATATTTTCTAGTTCCTTTCAGAGGGAGTCTGCATTACTGTTCATATTCTCTCTTAATTCCTTCAGTATTTTCACTATCTCCCTTTTGAACTCCAGTATGTCAGACTGTAGAGGTCTGTTTCATGTTGATTGCTTTAGGTGAATTCTCCTGTTGATTTAACTGGGAACGGTTTATGAGCTTCTTCATCTTGCTTGTTATTTTCTTTTTGTGGTGGAGGTGCACTCCCTGTGGCCAGGCAGGGTTTACCCTAGCACTGCTGTGCAGTGTTTTCCCAAGGGCTGTCGGTGTTGGCCGCCCTTCTTTGAGGCAACAGGGCATTTCCTGAGGGTGGGTAGGCCTAGCAGGGTCACTCCAAAGCAAAGGAGGACTTCCCGAGGGAGGGTGGGACTGGCAGGTCTGCACCACAATGGAGGCAAACTTCCCATGGTCAGGCAGGGCTTGCCCCAGTGCTTCTGGGCCACAGAGCTCTTCCAGGGGGTGGGTGGTGCTGGGCAGCTGCTCCATGAGAGCAAAGCACCTCCCAAGGGCGGGCAGGGCTGGCCAGGTCGCTGGGAAGCAAAGGAGCACTTCCCAAGGGCAGGCGGGACTGGCAGGACTGCACTGTGATGGAGGCAGACTTCCCATGGCCGGGCAGGGCTTGCCCTGGTGCTTCTGGGCTGCAGAGCTCTTCTAGGGGGGCCAGCAGTGCTATGCGGCTGCTCTATGGGAGTGCAGCCCCTTCAGAGAGCAGGCAGGCCAGGCCGGGGAAAGCCCCGGAGGTGGTTGGTTTCCCGTGAGTGGTGAGGCCAGCACTCTAGGATAGCAGGCAGCCTCAGGTCAGGTGCACCTGGGGTAGGGGAGGGGGGATGCACTGGGAAGCACTTCTCTCTGCTAGCTGGCAGGCAAGCATGCTCACTGGGGTGCAAAGAGTATTCTATGGCACCCCGCCCCTCCTCCTCTTCTCCCCTCCCCAACACTGGCACCTTGTCTCTCCCTCGAGTCCAGATCTTCTCCCAGGTTCTCTCTGTTGTGGCTTTCCACTCCCCAGCCCTTAGCGTGTTGCTCCCTCCACCCACAATTCACCACTTCCTAATCCCTCAGGCTGTCTCCACACCACCAAACCCAGCCCCCACCCCACCCCGGACTAAACTCTGGAGCCTAGGTCTCCATGCCCAGCCCCCACCTGAGCATCTCTGTTTTTGTTGACTGTGCCAGTGGTTTAGATGATCTGTTCAGTTCTCACTCTGTTTTTCAGATCTCAGACCTACTGCTGCACTCTTCTCGGAGTCTGGAGATCCCTCTGACTCTGTTGATCTTTCCATCAATTAGGTGACTTTCCAGGGTGGATTCCCTTTCTCCTTCACAGTTCCCTTTCAGGAGCACAAGTCTGGTCCTGATTCCCCTTCTCTCACTCTCCTCTTTTCTCTTGTTTTACACGTTACGTCACGAGATTCTTGCTGTTTTTGGAGGCTTAAGTTCTTCTCCCAGCATTTAGTTACTGTTCTGTGGGAGTCATTTAACATGTAAATGTGCTTTTTTTGTTGTGTTTGTGGGAGAGAGTGAGCACATCCTCCTACTCTTCTGCCGTCTTGCCTTCTTCCAATTTTTCATTTTCTTTTCATATCTCTAGTAATAGCAGGAGTAAGAATAAATGAAGTAATCATTATTATTATTAACTTTTATTACTGTCAATAATCATTATTATAAACCAGGGGTTAAACCTGGTTTTCTTTTAGACTGGGATGCATAGAAATTCAGTGCCCATTGTAGCCACAGGCCAACTCAGTCATTGGTAGATAATAAGTAAGGGTGACAAATGTGGGAAGTACAAAATGTGGAAGAGAGAGGTCAGAAATAGAGAATGTAAGGAAAGGCCAAAGTCAGGTGGCAAGTGAGAAGCACAGTTAACTGTTTTCAGGCATGAGTCAGGGATATACAGCCACCAATCCTCCATCTTTGTCCAAAGTGAAGGCTGCCCCGTCCATGGTAATCTGGGCTGCCTGTATGATAAATTCAACATTCTTTGCAGAGTGTTTTTTTTTTAATCTTGCAAATAAAATTCTAAAAGTGTAATTATAGATGCTACCACTCCCCTGCCCCCTGGCCAGCACCTAGCATGTAAGAGATTTCCTGAACTCACTGCTGTCAGCATCAAGCCACAGGAACCTTTGGGTTACCCTCAGCCTCTTGTTTACCCAGCAGTGAAACAGAGTGGAACCAAGAAGCTTAGCAAAACTTGGACCCCGTGGTATTGTAAAACAGAGCTGTAGTCTGCGTGAGATGACCACGAAGCCCCTCAATGCCTCCTGCCTAATGACTCCTTGTATTATCTCTAAAGCAGAGATCTTCAAGGTAGGATTCTACACAATATAAATCAGATTCGGCTGGCTTGCTTATTAAATACGCAGGTTCCTGGATTCTAATATGCTGGGCATGGCCAGTTAGTTGCCTGCACTTTTTTCTTTTAGTGTAGAATTCCATTTTACATTTTTTCTAATATAGTTGATTTACAGTGTTCTGTCAATATCTGCTGTACAGCAAAGTGACCCAGTCATACATACGTATAAACATTCTTTTTCTCACACTATCCCTGCACTTTTAACAAGCATTTCAATTAATGTGGGAAATAAAACTTTTGCTAAGTCCTTCTTCCACCCAACTACCTTTCCCAAATTAGCTCTTAGGTGGCTGTCAACGACCTTTGCAGAGGTGTTCAGAACGATCATATGGTTCACATGTGATCAACTGTGTTCACATTGTTCCCATATGATCACATACCACTTAAAGGAGTAACTCCCCCCACAAAGGTATTTGCCTTCTTGAAGTAGTCCTCAAGGAGGTGCAATATCTTTTTTGATGGAAAGGAAATTATAATATTAAAAGAAACTAGTTTGTCAATGTGTGATATGTAAATGCTCAAATAATAAGTATAAGTAATAATTATAATGAAGAATTATGGAACTTTGATTTACTATATGTCAAATCTATTGTAAGAATTATTGCTAATTCTTATTACAAATCATGGGAGAAGAAATGCTGTATTTTCACTGATGAAAAACCTGAAAGTCAAAGTGGTAAAATGCTTTGTTTCATGACCACATTGGACACATGCCTAATCAGAATTTTAATTTTATGTTGTTTTGGTTATATAATTTATTCTCTTTCCATTCAGACCACACTACTTTCTGAAAAAATAGTCTTTCAATGACAAAGTACACATTAGACACCATCCTTAGAGAATTCCCATGACATCCATTTGGCTAAAGCTTCCGAGAACTCCAATTATTTTTATGAAAGATTAAAGCATTTTACATGTTTCTAGACATTTCTTTAATAACATTTAGCACTGCTGGGTTGAAAATGTGTCATTTTCATTACAGCCCTGAGACTCTTTTTGCACCCAACTCTTTATTTCTGCTACTTTGGTTTCATTTCTATCACCTTTCAAAGAGCTGCCTATCTGAAATTATTTATTATTTTAGGTTATTTGCATTATTATGAATTAACTTCAAAGAAAGGTTTTAGATTTTCAGAGATCTTTAGGAAGTGTGGGGATTTATTTTTGTAATTTTAACTTACTGACTAGAGAAGAATTCCCAGAGTTTTTCAGCTTGTTCCGTTGGTTTGATGTTTAGTTCAAAGTATTTGCCACTCTAATTCTCAAGGAGCACAATCTCTTATGTTCATCTCTCAGACATTCTTGGAGAAGACCTTCTATGTGCTAAAGCTAAATGCATTTATCCAACTACTTCAGTTTTAGTGTGTTTTATTTTGTTTTTCTCCTGCAAGGATGGAATTCTAAAAATCAAACCAATCAGACATTTTGAAGCCTTAGGTAGCAACTTGGTTAAACTGAACATTACTTTTACTCAGATGTGACTGGAAGGATTCGGAATCCTTTTGAACAGGCAAGTGTTCTTTAAGCAACTGCGTGGAGAGAGACCATCACTTTGCATTGTGTGAGTTAAATCAATGTAGAATAATGATGCTCTTCCTTGGTACATTCATTATGCTTGCTACTTGTCCTCAGTTGCATTTCTCTTCTCTCTCCTGTCCTCTGTATCATCAAAGGAAGAACGGATGTTAAGCATTTTCCAGTTTGCGCGTCAGCTACACTTTGGCTGTATTTAGTCAATGGTAGGCCAGACAGGTCCTTGTGGGAGGTGAAAAGAGAAAATAAGCCAAGTATGTTTAAGCCTTTCTTTACCTTGGGCGGGTTATTGGGAGTTGACTTCATACACTTCACATGTCTAGCTCCTACTGGACACATCTACTATGATTCTAGCTTCCACCAAATGACCCATAGGCTCAGGGAACACCATCTCCTCTCTTTGTCTCTCTAGCCTAGGAGCGCGAGACATCTTGCTATTGGAATCTCTTAGGTTTCCTGACTTTCTCCTGTTTGGTATACTTGTATCACCAAGTCCCTGAGTGTAGATATGTGAACTTTGGGTTTTATTTTTCTGGTTAAACCTTGACCTCTACACCTCTATGCACATAATATTCCTCATGGCACTAATAACATATTTAGGGTTATTTTAGTGCCCTTGTAATGACAACCTGGAGGAATATTGGGAAAATTGAAACAAACCTAACTATTGTCATGATATTGAGCTATAATAGATGATTATTTGTTACAGTGTATTTTCAAGCAAGTAGAAGAAAATATATCGTGCTGAAAGGAATTTTTAATTAACATTTTAACCACACAGTAACCCTTTCTGTTTCTACTCAAAGGAACTCTTTTGGAAGAAAATAAAACACCAATTTGGGGGCAGAGGTTTTTTTTTTTTTTTTTTAAATATAGCATTCAAGATTATTAAATTAGTAAAAAATCCCACCCCAGGTACATTCCAAATTATAATTTCCCATGAAAACCTCTTGAATATATAAGCCAGCACAAATACAAACACCTATCAAAGCTTTTCATTGCATCAACTTTATAATATTTGAACTAGTACATAAAAACCTATGCATCTACACTGAAAAAAATTAATAGTATGTTTTGTACAAAGTGCAAAAGAGAGTCAGAATGACTTTTAACACACGACAGTTTGAATATAAGAAAGCTAACCAGAGACTTCCATAGTTTGGCTGAACACTCCCTTCTCATTCAGTCCAGGGTACTGCTAAGAACCATTCCTACCTCTGGTCCCTAACTATTACACAGATAAAACTGGTTTTCTTTAAACACTGTTCCTTTTATCCTATTTACAGAAGTAAACCGTATTTATAGGTTTCATTGCAGGTAGATGAGGTCATTTGTCGAGTTCTAGCCAATGGAATATAGAAGACAGTAACGGATATCTCTTTCAGTCCTGATTCCTAAAAACTTTCTGATATAGTCTCCACTTGTGCTTGGTTTTCTTTCACTTTGCCAAAAGACAGTGATGCAATTGAGGAATGTGAGTACAGCAAGCTATAAGCTGGGTTCCTGAAATACTCTGTGGAGCAGAGTGGCCCATGTTTCCCAAGGGTTGATGCATATTGGATTATTGTGCACAGGAATATTTGCTTTTACTGTGTTAAGTCACTGAAGTTCAAGGTTAGAGTAGCAAAGTGTTTACCTTGATTAACACAGAGATAAATTAAGCACTGACAGAACAAAATTATAGAAATAGGCTATTAATCTGATACCTAAATTCTTCCATTTGGATTCTTTTACTACTTCATGCACCCTTTCCTCTCCTTTCCTTTTTCTAATTTCCATATGTTCATTTTAATATGGAAAAATCAGCTCTGTTGAAATATAAATTAACTGAGGCATACTGCCAAAGGCTTCTCTTATGATGTGTCTTGAGGATTTAACTTGTATTTTATTTTTTATGGCTATAGCAAGAAACCTTTTTGTTAATCTTTTGAGAGGTGAAGCACTGGGAGAAAATAAAAGGGACTTGCTCCACCTAGCAAGCTGGATGTTTACGCTTGCTTTCTGTTTATAGCAATTGGGCCTTTTTAAATGTGCCATCAATCTCTTCTAGAAGGGATAATCTGCACTTTTGCAAGAGGAAAGGCATGATGGAGGTCTTTGCATGAGGATCTTAAAATAATCGAGGGTTGGCAGGACATTGAGGACGGAATAGGAAAAAGAAATAGGTTCGGGATATTTAATGATACTCTAAGGCCAGGGGTGAGCTGAAGCCAATGAGCCAAGTGAAATATGCAGGAAGGTCTCCTTGTAAGTACTTAAGGGCAATGGCTGGGTCTGAGGACCTATCTTATTCTTATTCCTATGCTTCCCTAATAGTTAACCACCATGTGAGGACTTATCCCTAATGTCCCAAGTCCACTACATACCAAATGGAGCAGTGGAGGAGCAAACAACCCAGGATTTGGAGCGTCAGAGTAATCCGTGCCAGTTATTCATGAGATTAGATGAGAAGACAGTGGACAGTGGATACTCTATCACTTGACAATTTTGTGAAAATGTATCCTAAGCATGGCTGTGTTATATCTTTATTGATGTCCACTCTTCAGTATTCTTAGCTTATACGTCTTTGTAGCATAACTTATCCCAAATAAAATGGAGAACTCAGGGCTCTAATAATGCTGTTCTCATTTGTATTATATATTCTGTATAATGAGCATAAGTTCAGCTTCTCTTCTGTGTGCGGTCCCTTCTACTAGTTCATGCTGACTTCAGAGTGGCATCCAGGCAGAGGAGAAAAGATAGCATCTTTGAAATAAGAAAAAAAAATCTGTTTGTCTATTGGAGAATCTACTTATGCACTTATGCTCTTTGACTACTTTCCTCTCTAGGCTACCTATGTTATGGAAGTGTGACCAGTATAGAATGAGAAAACATACACGAATGCACTTAACAGGTTTCCTGGCACATGGCAGGCACTCAGTAAATCTATAGATATTATGCAATGATATCTTCTAAAAATAAATGGGCCTTGGTGTTTCTGTATCCAGGGAGACCCAGGGAGAACATCTGTTCTTCCTAATACAGGTGTAGCCCTGCTTTTTTTTTTCCATATCTATTCAAGCATTTAACTTTCTTCTCTTCACCGCTGCTGAAGGCTGGAAAGCTCCAGTAGTCAGAAATGTAGACTGTAGGCGTAAAGGTGGTCATGTTCTCTGCTATTGTGAATGTTCCACACCTTACACTTTGTCCTGAAACTCGCCCTCAAATGACAAGGATTTAATTTTCCAAACTCTGATCCAGGGACAGCCACTATCTCCTTGAATCTTTATAGTAACCTCAAGGAAAAGGTGTAAGACCCTGTTTGGTGTTGGTCTCAGCCTATCTACAGTGATGCTATGACTAGGAATGTCTGGGAGCCCTCACCCGGGCCCATACTACTTGTTGTGAGTCCACATAGAGATTTCCTTGACCAGACCAGAGCTAGTCTTGTGACTAGACTGACTCTTGTGGTTCTTAATATGATTGTAAGATGCACCTCAGCAACAACCATCTAGGAACTTTGAAAAAACAAGTTTATTTATTTTTTTACATGCAGATCTTTGATGGTACCCAGGGCCACACAAGAGGTCCTGGATAGAGAAAGAGAGTGTGGACTTGGGTTCTGCCTTTATTGGGTTTGAGGGTGGGGTGCCTAGGGTTTCATAGATTTGCTCTTTATTGGTGACTTTAAAACATAAGAGTGGGAATTAGGGCATGAGAATGGAAAAGCAGAGTCATTCAAGGCCAGTAATCTAGGTGCCTGGGGCTTTCTAAAAGAGGAACTTCATGGGTGGGGTGGCCTGGCTCTTTATCTACTTGTGTAGCTTGTATCTGAGATGGGTATCTTTGAAATGGGTGCATTGGCAATCAGAAGCTTAATGTCAGGCACTTACATTGCAGTCAAAAGGCTGACTGTCAGGCACATACACTATGGATCTTCATTTGATAGATGAAGAATCTAAGAGTCAGAAAGTAACTTGACCAGCACTGTGTAGCAAGTCAGGACTTTATCTGGAATTTACAATCGGGATTTCTTTTATCATATGTCATCTGTTTGATGGAACTGTCTCATTTCCCAAGATACTTTTCCTCTGTCCCAGCAAAAGCAAGCAGAAAGAGATAAACTTTGTTTCTTTTTCCTCTTCTTTCTTTCTTCTTTCTTCTTTCTTTCTTTCTTTCTTTCTTTCTTTCTTTCTTTCTTTCTTTCTTTTCTTTCTTTCTTTCTCTCTCTCTCTCTCTCTTTCTTTCTTTCTTTCTCTCTCTCTTTTCCTTCCTTCCTTCCTTCCTTCCTTCCTTCCTTCCTTCCTTCCTTCCTTCCTTCCTTCCTTCCTTCCTTCCTTCGTCTTTTCAGTCTTAACATCATTGGTAAACAGACAAACAAACAAAAATGTACAAACAAAAACACAGAGCATTATCTTTGTGTCTCTGGACCATTTGCACCTCTCTGTTACATCCTGAAGTCAGTGCTCATTTTCCTTATCCTTGTCCAAAAGATTATTCTCAGAGCTATTCACTGCCACTGGGCATCATAGCTCCTCTGCCTCTGCAGAGAATGACCTGCATTCACAGTTAATCTTATGCAAAACACTACAGTCATTTCCACTTAGTACAGTGCATTATGACCAAGAAATAAATAATCATCTGATTAACTGTTTGGCTGAAGATAGCAGTTTATCAACTTTTGAAAGCTTTGGTATCATGACTCAAAGGCCAATATAGTTTTTGAACACAAGGCTTTTGTATATAAGCTATTGGGTGAAAATATACAAAGATGTAGAAATAAAAATTTTTGTTCATGAGGATAACCTATGTATAATAATACAAGTCAGTGTTTAAGTCGTTGTCAAAGGAGAGAAATGAACAGTAAGGGAGAGATGAAGGTATGATGAGGTGATGGAGAAGTCTTCCTGGAGGAAGGGAACTTTGAAAGATGATTAGGATTTGAAAGCAGAAGAAGGATTAAGAAAGACTGATTTAGATCTGGGAGAAGAGCATGTACAGAAACACAGAAGAAAATTATGTGTAAGGAATGCTATAGAAATTAAGAAAATAAACTTCATCAGAGTGAGAATCAATTTGGGCAGAAAGGAGAAATGAGTTAAGTTGGGTGAGAAATTTGTGCAATGTGGAGTGTTAAAAAATGGGGTAGGACATTGGACTTCATCTAGGTGATGGTAAAGAAACTCTGGGGATTTGAAACAAGGGACCATAATGAAACATTTATTTTAAAAAGACTAAAAGGACAAAGGAGATAGATATCTGACGGAGAAAAATTTGTTAGGAGTTATTTCCATTTCCCAGGAGGAGATGTTGAGTATCTGAAAAAGGAAAAGGAATGGAAGAGGCTTAAACAACAAACAACAACAAAAAAAACCCAGACACAGTTGGACCTAAGACAGTAGAAAGAAACATCGCTTGGAGTTAATGGTTGAAGAACTATGGCTGTGGATTTCAATCTTGAGTGTGCATCAGAATCTTCTGCAAGGTGTGTTAAAATGCAGATTTCTGGGCCGCAATGCAGGGTTTTTTTCTCATTATGATAGACAATCGCAGGGACCAAGAAATCCTCATGATTCCGTTGAAAATAGGATTATATATTTAATGCTTGATGTCAAGCGCCACATTGTATAAATTCCATTTCCTATGACTAAGGCAGATGTGTAGTAAAGTCAGGGGATAGTGTATTCATACTCATTAAATCTCACCTGTCATTTGAACGTATAATACCATAAACACATTTCTTTTCCCAAACAGCAATTGTTATACCTACACTCTCTTTCTGAGGTCAGAACAGTGATTTAAGAGCCCAACAGTGACATACTATGTATTTCCAAAATTAACCCAAATGAGAACTCCTGGGGTACATAACTCAGCTCTCCGCTTCCAACATGTGCATGGCGTCCTTCTTCTTCTATTATGCTCTTTGGACCTGTAGTCATGCAAATGACACAAACGAACATCTGCATTCTGCAAACCAGATGGTCACATGTGGGAACAGAGATGGCATGGAGACAATAGAAGTAATAACCTATAAAGTAGGTTAGCACTACTGAACTTCTACTTTTTCCTATTAATACCAAGGGAAAGGTTAATTATTTCCATCCGTGTTCACTTAATGGAGAGAATTAATCTCAAAGGAACACTAAAAACTTTTTAGCAAAATTCCATGACTGCTTATTCCAAAATAGGACAGGAGGTTGATTGAGTGTGAGCTGGAGAGCATGACAGAAACAATGAGGAGTTTTACTCAAATCTGTTTGCTTGAGATGCACGGCTGTTTGTAGGTGTTTGGGAAGAGAGTAAAGAAAGACTTCGCTTCATCTTCTTTCTAAGTTTTGAACCCTGGTGAAACAGAAGAGAGTATTTTGGTTCCTGGATGCTATTCTTCTCTGAAATTCAAAATATTTGAAATGAAGATATAGACTCTTTTCCTCTGTGTATAACATGAATCATATTCAACATGGGTTATTTAAAGATGTCATGCATACTCATATTTTGTAGACATGTAATATTTGCAATCATTCTGAATTTTGCATAATCATGTTTTTAACTGCTCTAAGAAGTCCTTTCTTACAACACGTTATACATATATGACATCTTTATTTATAATACCATATTTAATCATATTTCCATATCTATAAAGAGAGTGAACTGTGTTTTCCTTGTGGTGGCCATTACTGTTTGCAACTTATTGATTAGTTGCTGAAGAATTATAAAGCTCATAAATGGTGGTTAAAATTCAAATGGTGATAAAATTTCATCCACCCCTTCATTAATATAAAAATAAAGGTTGATCTCTTGACTGGCTCTACATTTTTGAACTAGGATTTGAACTGGCTCTATATATTGAACTAGGATTCAATTATTTGGTAAATACTTAGATAAAATAAAAAGAATAGCATACTCTATTCTATACTAATGTTTAAAAAATGAGACACAGGAAATTTAAAAAGCCATTTAATACGTCCATAGCAAAATAAACACTTGATTTCATTTTTTAGAAATCAAAAGAAAATGTTTTCAGTAAAATTTACCATAAAATAAAAGAAAACCATGAAAAAATTTAAAAAGACCAAAATAAAAAAGGTAAGAACAAAACGATTAGCTTTGATTCTATTACATAAAACACTTAAATAATTATGTTTTTCTTATTATAAAAGTAAAGTGTGCTGATTTGTAGACAATTTGCAAGAGCCAAGAACATTAAAAATAAAATAAAAATCACTCATCATACTAGAGATAATCAGTGTTAAAATTTTGCAATATTTTCTCCTAATCACCTCTCTATTTACTAAACATATATATAGTTATATATGTATACTCAAGATAGCCTATGTTTAAAATAGTCCAAGCTCCTTTAATAAAATGTAACTATATGTATATATGATTCTTTTTCTCATAATAGTCAAAGTTCCTTTCAAGCACTATTTTTAGTCATGGAACAATATCATATGTTTAATTATTTCCCTATTGAAAGTCATATATATTAATACCACATTATTAGTTCTGACAACTAATAATGACATGATAAACTTATTTCCTATTCTTGGATTCTTACTAATTTCTTATACTCTGATGAGGAGGTCAGAAATTTAGCAAGCAACTTTAACTGATTTTATAAATGATAGAGGAGCCAAGAATTCATTCATTCAAGTATTTTTAAAATAGTTATTCTTTTTAGGCATTGTATTAATGGGGATATATCAGTGGACAAAACTTAAAAACATCCCTGGCTTAATGTAGCTTGGGTCCCAGCATCCTCATTTATTAAGATAGAGAAAAGAAGCAGAGAAACAATGTTTTGTAAGGTTTATTTGCAGGGGTTGGGGGTGAAGTTGTGTAAAATTCTGCCATGAACATGTTGGATTTCAGGAACCAATGAGGTATTCAAGTAGAGATTTTAGAGAAAAGAAAAATGAAAAGATAAATGAAAGAAGAAAAAAATCAGGAGAGGCAGATGGAAAATAAAAATTTGCATAGGGAGAACGTGAGAGAGCTAGAGAAAGAGGTTGCAGGAGGTGTGAAGAAGCTATGAGCCCAAATGAGAGAGTCACTCAGTCTAGACTCCAGATGTGAATACATGACTTCAGTAAGTTCAGTACCGGACTCTGCAGATTACTTTTGCCAGATGTTGTGGATGAGCTACAGACCCTTGGATGGGTGACAGAACTGGCTGTTTTTCTGTTCAGTATTTTGCTTCTTAGTTGTGACTGCTCACTCTGCTGGCTGCTCACACCAGATAATGGGAGACCTTCTAATAATGAGGTCAGCCTTTTGGCAAACCTCAGAGAAGTGAAACACAATTTGGAAGTCCTTTTGAATGTCCAAAGGCAGGTTGGTATATCTTGGGCTAGTAGATGTGGCCTACTTTCCAAATGGAGATCAATCTGACCCCAGGAAAGGGAAAATTGAGGAGAGTCATAGAATAAATAAAATAGAAAGAGGCTACTGCTTGTTAGTGGCAGGATCTTGGACAATTTGCCTTATCTTGCTGGACTCCATTTCCCCTGGGGGATTTCATTAACTGATCTCTGAATTCCATTTGAACACTGATACCCCATAATCCTGTGAAATGGCACCATGAAGGAAGGATAAACAAGAAAGCCGTGTCCTTTCCAAGCTTTATGCCATGAAACATCAAAATGCACATGTTCTGCTTTGTTAAATAAATAAAGTAAATTCTTATATTTTCTCTCTGAAATTGAGCAACTTGTAGAGTCTGGCAAAGAATTTAACACAGGAGAACTAAGGTGGAATAGTTCTAAGGATAAGTAGTTCTATAAAAAGCAAAATATGAAAGGGCTACTCCAAAGCAATAATTCAGAGGTCAACAGAATTTGTGTTCCTTGTTCTTCTGACACTCTTTCAGTTTTTAAACCAGTACTTAGTATCTGCTACATGGTATGGCCTAGGGATTTAATGGCAAGGAAAATGGCTCAGTCTTTACCCTCAGACACAATATAATAGTGGATTCAGGCAATTAAACAAAGTTTAATACAAAGAGGATAATCATAGGGGAAGAGGTATGAGTGATGAGGATGGGAGAGACTTTCAGACCAGGCTTAAAAGACCAGAGATTATGGAGAAAGTGCATTTTAAGCTGACTGATAGAAAGGTAGGAAAGGGTTAGTCAGACAAAGAGGTGGAAAAGGAAAGTTCTAGGAACCACTTGAGGCTTGTTCTGGAACCTGAAAGTAATGCATTATGACTCTGTTGCCTATTGCTTATGAGAACATGACCATGTTACCTAACTTCTCTGAGCTTCAGTGAGCTGATCTAAAAAAACGGAACAGTAACAGATTGCAAGGACAGTTGTTCTTAACATTAAATGAGATAGTTTAATATTAATATATATCACCTACTGCAGAGCTTAACATATAGCAAGTGATAAGGAGGTACTCAATAAATTATAGCTAATTATCATATTATAGTGCAGGACTTGGAAGGGGCAACATAGGAGTCAAATTGTTGCCCAATTGTCTGGCTTCAGGAATTCAATTCTGAAAATACGGCTGGAAGCATGGGTATAGCCAGCAGATGGAATTTCTAGTAGGTATTTTAATATACATATAATAGGAATAAAGAAGAGAGATCTGGACTGAAGATATATTTTCAAATGAACGCAAATATGATACAAAAATAATGCCCCCTTCTCTTTTCATTATCCTATGATGTCTTTCTGAAAAATTCCTTTTCTTCAATCCAAGTGTATGCTATCCATAGCTGTCAATTCCTAAATTATTAGTTGATAAGGAATTGTATTTTAATAGTGGGAGGTTAGAAATGTTAGGAAAACAGAAATTCTTTCAGTACTCTAAGTATCAGAGCACCAGTGGCCAAATTTGTGAAATCTGATCATCAGTTAAGGTTGAACTATTGGGCCAAGTTGTCCAGGTTACACAGATAACCAGAGGCTCCTAAGCAGAATTTTTCTATGCATATAGTATTTTCTAAAAAGAAAATAGAGGGAATTAATATGGAGGCATCTGACATATTTCCTGAAGTGAATACTTAAGATTTTCTTGCCCTTTCTTTCTACTTAATAAATCAAATTAGCTACACAACATCATCAGTATAGCAAATCTGCCTGCCCCTTTTTTCTGTTTTTTTTTTGTTTCAAATTAATATCAGATGAGACAATTAATGCCTTTCAGAGCATTTTCCAGATCAAAAACACACACATGATCACATGACAAAATTGGCATTTAAAGAGAAAATAAACAACATTATTTAACATAAAATTTATTGAAAAATTCAAAAAGGCTGCCAACTGGGCAGGAAATTAAGGTGAGGTGTCTGAAAATCTCTCTGCTCATCAATAGGAGGGAACTGCAGGAGGCTTGGCTGCGGTTCTCTAGATATTTTCAATGTGAAGCCCATATTTAGTGAGGCTATAAACTGTCCTATACATTATCACCTTCCCTCCTGCTGCATGTAAAACTCTAACAGGCTTCTACTCCAGAAGTAAATTCTCATCCTAGTAGGGCTTCTTTTCTGTTACTTTCTATGACCTGAGTATTTTTGGAACACCAATTTCTGGTTTACAGTCCACTTTCATTTAGTCTCTGAGTCCTCTGTCCTCAGTGCTAGATAAGCAGGGGCAGGAGAAAGCTCAGGCTTACAGAAAAAAAAATTTTTTTTCTCAAATGAGGGTAGGAGTGAAGGATGCAAGGCCCTCTGCAGAGTATTTAATTAATAAAGTATTCATCATAAATCTGATATGTAGCCAGCACTCTAAGGTCCCCACTGCTCATAAAATAGCACTTACACTGAAGCTGCAGCTGCTATTTTTGCTTTAAAAGGCACACAAGATTTTGTGTTAAAACAGTGGAACATGTATATATCCTGATTCTATCTTTAATTCCTCTTGAAATTAGGCAAGTCATTATCAATACTGTGAAACTGAGTTCTCCCCTCTAAAAAAAGAGGAGCCAGATTTTCTCCGTGTATCATTTTATTCATACCTTTATTTCAGAAACTCTCACCTGTTTGTAATAATTTTTGCATGTCAGTTAGATCATGGACTATGTCATAGTCATTTCTGTATTCCCAGGATTTGGAACACTTCATATTATAGATATTCCACGAGGTTTTATAAAAGGAATTAAAAATACCCCCACCTCACAAAGTCGTCAAATACATTAAAAGCAAGCATTACAGTTGCCTGAGCTGTAATGTGACCTGCTTTATCCTTCAAACACTCAGAAATACAGAATATAACAAAATGGTGCTTTTAGTATAACAAAACTCAAAGTAGAGGGAGGGAAAATCCTCATGCTGTTAAAGTAAACAAGGAAGTCAAAGCCAAAGTTTCGAGCTTGCCTATTGCTAAGGAGGCCTAGAGGACACAGATGAGACTATACATCAAACAGGTCACTCAAAGGGTTATAGTGCTCATGTTGGAGAAAGTAAATGTGGCCTTGAACCCATAAAAGGTGAAGCCCTATAATTGAAACTTTTATGTAAAGATGGGTCCCTAGATGAGTTCTCTGGTGGCCTAGCACTTAAAGGATCTGGAGGTGTCACCGCTATGGCATAGATTCAACCCCTGGTCTGGGAACGTCTGCCTACCCTAAAAAAGGGTCCTTGGAAGAAT
This sequence comes from Phacochoerus africanus, assembly GCF_016906955.1. Classification (NCBI taxonomy): domain Eukaryota; kingdom Metazoa; phylum Chordata; class Mammalia; order Artiodactyla; family Suidae; genus Phacochoerus; species Phacochoerus africanus. Next base: position 14,788,551 of record NC_062552.1, read on the forward strand.
TCCTCCCTCTATGGAAACTAGACTAGAAAAAGTCTAACTAGAAGTTGTGGTAGGAAAAGGGGGCTGAATTTTTACTATCAAGAGTCACAGATGATAAATTAATGCATAAAAATTGTTCATAAATTAAAGATATCCTAGATACCATTAAAAAGAAAAGAAAACTTGTCTGTGAGGACATGACCCAGGGTGAATGACACTGCTACAGAAAAACAAGTTCCATGGGAGTTAAGTTTAAAAAAATCATTCATCCAAGGAAATGGTCAGTCATGATAAAGGGTCAGCAGAAACAAATAGGAAAATTAGAACTTGTGATAATATCTAAAATAAATGACACCATAAATACATTGAACATGATGAATAAAGAGACAAATGAGAGCATAAACACCATAATAAAAATATGATTCCATAGAGAAAGCAGATATATAAAATATACAAGTAAAAATATTAATCATTGAAATAAAACTCAACACAGAGGTTAACAGTAGGAAAAACACAATGACAGAGAAAATTAGAGATAAAAATGAAAATTAGAGATATGAGGAAATTACACAGAATGCTGCAGCCAATAAAGATAATAAGAATGAATAGCAAAGAGAAGTCAAGTATATAGATATAGATGATAGAATGAAAATGATCAAAATGCACATGATAGGTTTTCCAGAAAAAGAAGTTGGAAAGGATAAGATATGAGGCACTATTCAAAACAGTAATGGCTGAGGTTTTTCTAGCATTTCAGAAAATCATGAGTTCTCAGGTTAAAAAAGCACACTAAGAAAGGATAAAAATCAATTCTGCATCTAAACATATATAATGACACTAAAGGACACTGAAATCTTACAAAATCTTATAAGCAGCCAGAGAGATGAGGCAGATTACATACAGTAAATAAACATTATCAACAAAGAAGTCAAAAGACAAAGAAATGAGATTTTTCAAAGGACTGAGAGAAAATAACTGTGGACTTAGAATTTCAGTACCACCCAAACTATTCAAAAAAGTAAAAGTGAGATAATAATAATTTTAGAAAAAATTTGGGAGAATTTACCAAGCACAAATATTTGCTATAAAAACTCTAGAATAATGAACATCTGCAGGAGAGGAATTCCATCCAAAAGAAGAAACAAAAGTTCAAGAATCAAGGGATCATGAAGCAAAATTGAGTAAAGAAACTAATGGGTAAAAGGCATTGGTTCTAAACAGCCATACTAATTAAATAATTTTGGTGGAGTTTGTAAGCAAGTTGGAAATAAAACAAAAATTAGTAATAACAAAATGGAAACTAAGGCAGCATCGGTTCTAAACAGCCATACTAATTAAAATAAATAATTTTGGTAGAGTTTGCAAGCGGGTTGGAAATAAAACAAAAATTAGTTAATAACAAAATGGAAAATGAAAGATTTAAAGTACTTTTATGTCCTTATTTTTGTGGAGCTAAAGAAGAAAAATTGCTTAAATTTAGATATCATTGAATTAAGAATGCCATAGAAATGGAAATAAAATCAACAAATGTCAAAATTCCAACCCAGTATGAAATAGAAAAAAAGAAGGAACAGAGGGAGGAAGTGAGAAGAAAAAATTAAATTTGTTCAATCCAATAGAAGGCAGGAAAGAAGAGTGAAGCAAAGGAAAACACAGTTGTAGAAAAAAAAAGATTCCAAATATATAAGTAATTTCAATAAAAGTGAAAAGATTTAATTGCTTATTTTTTCTCAGTGACCAAAATATAGAATAAAACCTAGCTATATGCTATTTATAAGATACCCCAATGTAAACAAAATACAAATTAAAGGATAAAAATATATCTGGGAGAATATTGCCAAAAATAAACCTTATTAATTATGTTAATAGCAGATAAAATGGAATTCCAAGAAAAAGTTATTAAGGACAAAAAGACTTTTTAAGGACGAAGAGGATAATTACAATGATAAAAAGAAATTGTAAAATTAGGTAACTATGCTAAATTATTTTGGCACTTAGTTCAATTACATAATTGTATATTATGTGAACATGTAGATTGATAGAATTGCAATAAGAAAATGAAAAATGCAAAGGTAAAAATTTGACCAAACTCACAAAAGCCAAGTGCCAAGAAAAAAAAATTAAAATTCTTAGAGAAACATGTCATAATATATAAAATTTGAACAACACAATTAATAAACATATATTAAAGTCTCTATTCAACAATTAGAGACTACACAGTCTTACCCACCACACATTGAACATTTTAAACTGACCATCTATTGGGTCATACAAGACTTAAGCAATAACAACAATAAATTAAGATCATGTTTTCTGGTTTTAAAGCAAGAAAACTGGTATTCAGTTATTAAAGATAGCCATAAAGTTACAGATGTGAAAATTCAGAAATTCATTGGCAAATAATCCTGGGGTCAAAGATATGGTAATAGAACATGCAAAGTATTTAGAACTAAACAATGAAATAATCACATAGCAAAATTTTGTAATGCTGGTAAAATATTACTGGCATGTAAATTTCTGGCTGACTTGTATAGATTTATGTAAATGAGTTCCAATGCCCTCTGGCTTCATGATGGAGCCACAGCAGGGGATCAGACTGAGTTTGATGTTAGATTTTTTTCTTGGCATTCAGCCTGAGAGGTAGGTTGCCTATATCCCATGATAGTTTACTGCTCCTCCCAGAGGAGGAGACTCTGCTTAACCCTCTCTCTTTCTGGGTCCCAGTAAATGCTCCCTTCCCTCATCTCTAAGGGCCTGGAGGTTAACTACCCAGCTGCTATTAGCCCTGGGTTACTTTTCTGTCTCTTGTGGTTCCCTCATACCCATATCTTTGTAAACAGTCCTGTTGTAAATAAACCGTCCTCAAATTATACTGTTCTGAGAGTGCCATCTGTTTCCTGTTGGGACCATGACTGAATCAGTGATATAGATTTAATTTAAAAGACCTGTGCACTCCTGGAGACAGAGACAGAGTAAAGGCAGAAATGGTGTTGCTTTTCTGCTACAGCTGTAATCTGGACATCAGTGCCAACTGGATCTGTCAGTTGCACCACTGCTGCCTATTCTTTACCAGAGTACTTTTATGGATTCTTCAGAAACTCTCCATTACTGGCTATCTCACACCCATAGTTACCTTGGCATGGTCACAGCATCCTTCCTGCTGTCCACCATTTGGTCAGTTTTGACACCCTCTTCAGATGCTGTGCTTCTGACAGGTAGACAATGCCTCTGTTCTTCAGGTGAATAGTGAGAAGAGAGAAAGGAAATGTAATTGGGTGGGTAAAGAGGTAGTATTTCAACTGAGTGTGTAGGATTTTCTTTCTACATTTTAAAAAAGATCTTTATCAATGTCACAAAATATTAGCATTACTATTAACCTGAATTGAATTTGGGTGATAAGTACAGTGATATATTATTTTCTGTATGTTTAAAAATCTTTAATCCTTAGGAAAATAGTTTTTAAAGAGTAAAGTGGCAACATATCTCAGTCTTTCATACAGGATCTGACACATGGGGATTTGGCACATTTCTGTGATATCCTGTTCCCAGTCCATCCCACAGCTCCACTGCTACAGCCATGCCGATTTCAGATTGCAATCCATTCTCCCTACTGCATCCCAAAGATCTGGATTTGCAAAATGAAATCTTTCTAAGCTTTTTGGGATGGGTCAGGTTGAAGAGGGAGGAGAGGAAGATGAGAAAGGGTTATAGGATTTCTTAAAGAGTTTGAGCCCCAGATTTCTCCCATCTCATAAGCAGGCTTCCAGCTCTGCCCCTTCTCTCCTCTAATTTCTTTTTCCCCGAGTCATCTTTGCCACAGCAGCCATTGCTTCTCCTTGGGGAATTCAGCTTCTCTTTATTTCCTTCTCTCTACTAAAACACACCCCACTTTTCTGTAATTTAGGACATCTAGGAGCTCTGGGAGATAGATTTGTCTTGAGACCCAGTAACAGAACATGAAAGGCTTATTGGGAATTTCTGAATGCAAGGCCCCTCTCAGTAAGTATTTCAATAAGAAAACCTGATAATACTTTTAAAACATATAATTAACTAAAAATTTCTTCTCCATTAAAGAGACCGTTGTCAACTTGAATCATACTTTTAAATATGGTACCCACAAGTGGCCTATACCATTGACAGATTCCAAAATTATCCTTGAACTGTCAAACGAAATGTTTGTATGTATTTGTATACAGTTATATGGTATATGGAAGAATAGCATGTTCAAACTAAGCCTTTTAATTTCAAGATAAAGAAATTGAAATCTCACCATTTGTTAGTGGCAGGCCCAGAACTTAGGTTTCTATTTGACTGCAGGTGTGGTGTTTTTTCCAATTGTTGGATAGGTGGATACTTGTAAACGCATATAATGTTTTCCTAGTTCATAAGCATAATACCCTTTTAAGTTAATCCTGAGAAATGAGCAACTACTGACCTAAGTTATACAAACATGTTTATTTACTGGCTTATTAATTTATCAAAAATTTTTGAGGACTTATCATACACCAGGCACTGGTGTCTATATGGGTCATACAACTCTTTCAAGGAGCCATGGTATATATGCCCAAGATAACAGAAGTGGTTATTTTAGGTACTGCCTAAAAATTTAATGCACTTATTTATTTTGAGCACATCATAATGTCCTCCCACACTCTTGGAGAATAGTGTTGGTTTAACATCTTGGTGCTCTGATGATATCCAGGACACTTTTCAGTTGATATTCTGACAGTAAATTTTTTTGACTGTAAAGTTTTAAACATTTGGCCTTGGCCTCTGAAGTCATTTCTCTCAAGTGATGAAATACTTTCCTGCATCCAGGTTTAGTATTCTTTGAAAACCAGCCCTGTGTGTCACCCTTTCTAGTCACCCCTTAGTTACCAAGAGCATGAAAAGAAAGATGGTGTCTGATGGCAATACGCTGGCCATGACAGAGAGAAATCATGTTTCAGTCACCATTCTGTCCTACTGATGTACTGAAGTAGGGAGGAAAAAGAAAACAATGTACATCCCTAGCAGAGGCTCCTGGACAAATCTGAGGCTAACCATGAACAAATTTATGTGTAAAGACAAGAGCAGAGGGAGAATCAGAAACTAAAGTAGGAAAATGCTGAATAAGGAAACACAAGCCAAAAAAAAGTGTTTCTTTTACCTCTGTAAGAAACACTTGGCTGCCACTTGCCCTCAAAACTTTCCCATATCAAGTGGCTTCTATTTGCATAACACTTTTATTTCTCAAGGCACTTGTCAGTATATCATTGCCATCTGGTCCTCTAGAAATCACATAGCATTGGCCAAGAAACTGAGGCTTGCCAAAGACATGTAAGTTTCTGTGATAAAGGCTGGAAGCTTTTAGAATAAGGCAGGTAGAAGGCGAGAAAGTTCAGACTGGAAGTGAAAGGAAAGTCCAGATTTGTCCTACTCTTAGTACCATGATTTTTGTATGGAGCCATAATATTCTAGTTTGGGTCCAGGCTATGGCATGGGGCATATCTAAGGGAATAGATACAATTGATCCTGGAAAGGAATTCTGAAGATTGAATGAAAAATATTGGGATACTATTGGCTACCTAAGTTAGTCATGAGAAGTAATTTGGTCCTAATAATGACTCAAAAAATATTCAAGTGCACTGCCTCCATTGATTAACCAATTGGGAGCTGCTTCTTGAAATCACTCTAATGAAATGAATGTCTCAGGCATTGGAACTTCCCAACAGTTTATGATTAAGGCATAAAGTTTTTTTTTTTTCTTTATTAAGCTTTCAATCTCTGTATCCTAAAAACATGCTTCCACCCACTCTTGCACAGAGCCCATCTTGCTCAGATTTCTGGCCAGTAGATCCACAGACTTGGATTATTTGTCCAGAAAATTGCTGGGACTTTCCTGGACTTTGAACCCTTAAAGTCAGCCATATTGTAGGACATTCTGACTATTCTCTATTATTATTTTTATATCCCCCATATGTCCTCTAGCCCTCATATCCTGATCTTAGCTTTGGCAATTAATACCCTGTGAATCCTCGTAAATGGCCACTTGCTGCCTGGACTGTGACTCTGAACTTCCTCAGGAAGTTTTGGTTGATGACTCTTGGGGGACAGAGGAAGGTATTGTTCAAACGGGATCTGGATTAGATGCTTTTCACATGTAATCCTATCAACAGTTGCTGAGTTGCCTGTCAATATACTATTTTGCATATGAGGACACCAGACTCAGATTGGTTAATAACTTGTCCCCTGTCACATAGCTAACGGTCCCAGATGGGCTGGCTTCGCAAAGGTCAAACCATTGCAGTTTAATAATGTAAACATAATTTAATGACCAACAACTATTTCATACCCACAATGCTTTAAGTTTTGGCAGACCAGATGTATAATGGCAGGAGTGGTAGTATTCTCTCACATCTTCAAGGCAGAATGAAGACATAATGATGTTTATAGGCACAAATTGATCCCAGAAGGCTCACCCTTCATTTCAGTGCTAACTTCAACCTTCTTTTCCACAAAGCTCCTGGATTCAGTGCCCTCTGACCCAACCTTACTTAGTACTTAATATAATCAGGACACTGAGGTTTTAATTTAATTACAATAATTTTTCCCTGCCTTGATGAATCTTTATATTTCCTGTCATTAGAATTTTCCTGAGAATGTTTTTTTAACGTGTTTTTAAATGTTAGGAATATTGGCTTATACCTCTATCCCATATAAAGCTGGAAACCTGGTGTCTCATCCACTGCTACTAAAGATCTGTAGAGAATAGTATTTCTCCTAATTACCTGGCTTTATATCCTGTTTCTGTTCTCAGTCTCTACACCTGATGCCTTGAAAAATGCTCTTTCTTTAAATGTTCTGTCTAATCACTGGGAAAGCCATGATGGTTTCAATTCCCTGAGTACCACTGGCCTAAAGATAAGTGAATAGCAGATATAACTGAAGGCCTGGGGCTATATAGTGCTGTGACATTGCAGAATCGTCAAGGAACCTACTTGTCCTTTTTAATCTTTTGCCAATCCCACATTCGTGCCTCTAGGAAATATTCCCTGTTGTCTCCTTCTCAGATTCAGTGTCCAGCATGGTACTGGGCTCCCCCTTCCCTCGTATGAGTTTCTGCTCTCTCTTCTCTGTTTTTCTCATGGCGATTTTCCAATAACCAAAATATCCCCATTAACATTAAGATACAGAGCCCTTGTGCTCTGTCATTAAGGAACCCAGAAACACATTTCAGGTATCATGATATTGTTTGTTAGATGACATAAATAAGAAGTGACTATTTAAATAAGTTGATATCACATTAGTGTAAAATGAACTCTGTTACTCTGTTACCAGAAAGAGTTAAGAAATTATACAGCATTAATAATCAAATATTTGATAGAGAATTCCCAAATATGACATATATGAGTTAACATCTTTTTAAAATACTGTTTCCACTAAATATACACTGAATAGAATCAGTTTATTCTTGCAAAGCTAGGGACTATTTTGGATCATGGAGTATTTTTGCCTTTATATATGTTGGGCTTTGCACTTGAAGAGTACAAAACATGTTAATAATAACTATCTTTAGATGTTAAAGCTCTAATAACAGAAAGTATACAAAGCAACTGATAAATCTGTGGGTTACAATATGTATGTAATTTTCCACCAGTGACAGTCAGCCAATGAGTGAACAGTTGCAACTCCAAAAAGCCAGTTAAAAAGAAAAAAAAAATTCACAGTTTCCTTCACCTTGGTAGCTAAGTCCATGGAACATTTGCCCTGGGCTTCAGTATAGGGACCAAGCTTAGAATTGCCAGGAAATAGGGTATTGGCTGGGGAGAAGGAGATGACTCTGCACAGTGAATTCTCAGGCTAAGAAGTATGTGGCAAAGACTATTCTCACACTGTACAAGGTTGCCCACTGGCTTTAGCAGACTTTACTTTTTGGAGTTTCTTTTGAAAAATAAAGCTCTGATACCACATTTAAAATTGAACAGGGCCAGGCTTTGCCTGGATTTTTCTCCTCTCCCAAATGAAGCCCCTGCCTAGTTATTATTTCTCTTCCCACATTTATTTTTATTATATTGTATTGTTTCAAATCATTTCAACATGTTTTTAATGCAATATATCTTATTAAAAAATAGTTCTGAATTCATAAGCAATCCCTATGGCATGTCCTTGGCATCGACTGTAAAATTCCAAAGTACCTAATTTATTTGATTGATTTGTTTTTCAATGTTTTAAAGGGTACCAAGCCCAACAGCATATAATTTTTCTCTTACCAAGTGGAATATGAATGAATGAGAGATAATTGCATTTTTGTATTCAGTCTGTTGTCTTTGTGAAGTTTTTTTTTTCTTTCCTACAGTCCTAAAGTGAATGAGAAAGCATGTTTTTCTTTTTATAGCAATAACAGCTCACCCTGTTATTTCTCAACAAGGTTCATATTCAAGCCCAGCCCTGAATTCTGCTGTGGTGTTACTTCAGCCAGGATGCTGCAAATTACCCATGATATCATTGAACATAGAACAGACTAGGTAGTGACTGGGGCTTAGAGGGACATTTCCTATTTGGTTGGGGAGAACAGCCTTCCTCTAAATCCCTTTATGGTTGGAAGATACATTCTCCATTCTCTTCAAGTTTGCAGACCTAAGCACAATGCAAAGAGATTAAATTTCATTTTCCCAAGGAAGCAGGTGGATGCAGTCTATGACTTAGGCAATGGCTTGTATAGCATTACCTTGAAGAAGCAACTCTTTTCTTATCTCTTTTTCTCTCACTTCCATCAGTCTTCAACTTGGTTAACAATAAGGAGCTGGCCGAAAGAACTGCATTCTCTTATCTTGCCAACCACCGCAATCACTCTTTGTAATCGCAACAGAAGAGTGTCAGGTGGTTATGAAGAGGCTAGAAGGCTGAAGAACAGGAGAAACCTCCTTCGCTAATACCAACCCTACACTCTAGTGCTTACTGTACACACAGCTATCCTCTCTACAGCCCTGGAAATCCTTGACCTAAGAAGAAAGTTGGACAAACTTAGATTGAACTTTAAGAGCACTTTCTATAGATGATAATAAACTCTTTATCGCTGAAACCTAGAAAAAACTTCTAGCAATTATTTGCAACTTTATTTTTCCTTTTTTGGCCACCTGTGCATATGGAGTATCTGGACCAGGGTAGATTCAAGCTGTAGTTGCAGCCTAAGCCACAGCTGTGGCAACACCAAATCCTTAACCCACTGTGCCAGGCCAGGGATCAAACCCACATTCTAGCACGCTCAAGATGCACCACAGCGGGAACTCCTATTTGCAGTTTTTTTATTGTGTTAGTCTGCTGTGGAGGGGAATGGTGATGGTAAAGGAAAAAGTCATTCTCTCAGTAAATCTGTTTCAAGTTTCATATCTGTTTATAAGCACCCTCTTAAATTTGTCTTGTCACATATGGAAAATCGAACCAAAATGTGAAATTTTCATTCCAAGAATAATAAATTGGTTTGTTTTCATTTCTCTAAACCTAATAGAAAAGTACCCTAAGTCAAAGTTAAGGGAAATTATCCTGTTATTTGTTTTTGCCATAGGCCTTTGTAAGGGTCCAGAAGGAAAATCAATCAATTATGAAGTATAGACTGAGTCCCTACCATGTGTAATATTAGACCAGTTGTCTTCAATGTAACCTTCAGGGCTCTCAGATTTTCTACAAGATTAATCTTTAGGGTCCATCACCTCCACAGGATCTTCATGCAGATCAACCAATGACCTCCAGCTTTGTGACAGGTCTCTATTTACGTGGCCTTCTCAAAGTTTATTGCATTACAACTATAGGAAAATACAGCTGCAAGAAAGGGTTTGGCTGTCTTAGATTTGACCCAATGCTGGAAGCCAGAAGCACTTTTTCAGTGGTCATATCAAAACACAGAAGGAGAATACATCTGAGAAATCATCTGGCTAATATGTTTATGTAGTGAACTGGGCATAAGGTGAGGACAATTTCCTAGAGTAAAGAGCTGCTCAGAGTGTGCTCATTATCCCCAAATGCTTATAAGTGTCAGCACAATGAAGCATATTCCTTAGAGTGCCATTCTAAATTTCACCAGAAATCATTTTTTAAGTAATTCCCCCACTACACACACACTTGATGGATCAGAGTGAATGAATAGATTTGTTAGGGAGAATGTCTAGTGTTGGGCTCAAAAACTCGAGGAAAGATATTTTCTAATTAAACTTCATAGTCTGCACCTGAAATAACTGCACAGCTCATTCTTTTTTGCCTTTATATTTTAAAGAGCCAGGTACCCCAATATGGGAGAGCAGGATCCAGTGCAATGTTTGTGTCCTGAAAATGGTAATGCAGAAATCCCTTACACTGACCCATTATGTAAGGATGATTCAATGTCATAAATGTCAAGGAATTAAAAACGAAGGAAAGAAACTCAGAAACTTGGGAAAAGCACAGTTCACATGAATGTGGCTCCAATAATTACTACCCTCACCACACAAATACTGTATTGATGAGTCAACTCAAATGTCAGCCTACTTTCCAACAACACCAAGTGTGAGAGATCCATGATGGGAAGATATCCTTATCAGTGACTCCCTTCCTCCTCCTTGGAAGTAGTGGCAACAGCTTCTAGAGAGAAATAAGTAAAATGGGAAGGGTTCAAGAGGACTGACTCAGAAAGATGTCAAAGCCTTCATTTCGTACTAAGCAAAGCAAGCCAGAAAGAAAAAGACAAATACTCTCTGAGACCCTCCCTCTGTGAGAGTGGGTTATGCCTCTTTATTAGATAAGGTGAATCCTGGCATTGGACATTTAATGGTACCTATTAAATGTCAGAGACCAGGTATTCTAATATGGACTGCAAATTACCTCAGATAATTTATTCACATTGTACAATCCCATATTTATGTATTTTGTTCTATGAAAAAAAAAAGCTCCCAAGCACACAAATTTAATATATTCAGAATGAAAAGGAAGAGAGATTATAAGCTTAAGCAAACAAATTAAGGATAAAAATAACATTATTAGAGAGTGAACAAATAAATTAGAAACAGCAAGGACCACAATACACATAATTGATAATTACAGAGAGAAAAGGTTTGAAGTAAGCACAGGGAAGGCTCGTGAAAAATTACAGAGATTAAAGCAACAGAGAAAAGCTATAAAACTAAATATAGAGCTACCATATGATCCAGCAATTCCACTGCTGGGCGTATATCCAGAAAAAACTTTTATTGAAAAAGATGCATGCACCTCTATGTTCATAGCAGCCCTATTCTCAATACCCAAGACATGGAAACAACCTTAATGTCCATGGACAGATGAATGGATTAAGAAGATGTGGTACATATATACAATGAAATACTACTCAGCCATAAAAAAGACAAACTGCCATTTGCAGCAACACGGATGGATCTAGAGACTCTCTTAATAAGTTAAGTAAGCCAGAAAGAAAAAGACAAATACCATATGATATCACTTATTTGTGGAATCTAAAATATGAAACAGATGATTCTATCAAAAAATAACAAATAAATAAACAAAAAACAGAAATAGATCATGGCCAAGAAGAGCAGACTTGGGGTTCCAGGAGGGAAAGGGAGGGACTTGGATGGATGGGCATTTTGGGGGTTTTGGGGGATAAAAACTGTTATATTTGGAATGGATGGGCAATGGGATCCTACTGTATAGCATAGGGAAATGTGTGTGATTGGATGACTTTGTTGTACAACAGAACTTGATGAAACATTGTAAATCAACTATATTTTAATAATGATAAAATTTTTTAAAAAAATGGAAGACAGATCAGAATGATCCTACATATACCTATTTGGTATCCATAAATTTTAAAACTCAGCAAACTGAAAACAAAACACATTCAGAGGCATTACGAGAATATCCCTTGAATTGATCATACTTTTAGCTGATAGGTAAAAGTCCTTTGGAGTTCCTCTTGTGGCTCTGTGGGTTAAAAACCAGATATAATGTCTGTGAAAATGAGATCCTTGGTCTCACTCAGTGGATTAAGGATCTGGTGTTGCCATCAGCTGAAGCATAGGCTGTCGATGTAGCTCGGATCCAGCATTGCTGTGGCTGTAGTATATGCTGGAACCTGCAGCTCTGATTCAACCCCTAGCCTGGGAACTTCAATATGCCTCAGTAGCAGCCCTTAAAAAAAAAAGAAAAAATGAAAAAAAAAAAAGTTCATCACCGAATCCAAAGTCACCTAGATTTTCTCCCATGTTATATTCTAGATGTATTATAGTTTTGCAGTTTGTTTATATGCCTATAATCCATTTTGAGTTATTTTTGTTAAAAGTGTAGGGTCTGTGTCTAGATTCTTTTGTTGTTGCATATGGATGTCCAGTTGCTCCAGAACCACTGGTTGAAAAGACTATTCTTTCTCCATTATATCGCCTGTATTCCTTTATCACAGATCTTCCAACTATATTAGTGTGGTTCAGTTTTTAGCTCTGTATTCCATTCTATTAATGTACATATCCTTTTGCTAATACTACACTCTTTTGATCATTGTAGCTTTATAGTAAGTGAAGTAAGATAATGTCAACTCTCCAACTTTGGTCTTCTTCAGTAGTATGTCAGCTATTAAGGATATTTTTCTGTCCTTCCAGAATAATTTTGCTGATATCCTCAAAATACTTCCTGAGATTTTGTTGGGGTTGTGTTAAATCTATATGGTATAATAAGAAGACTTGTTATTGGAGTTCCCATCGTGGCACAGCAGAAATGAATCTTACTAGGAACCATGAGGTTACAGGTTCGATCTCTGGCCTCACTCAATGGGTTTGGGATCTGGCTTTGCCGAAAGCTGTGATGAAGGTTGCAGACACAGCTCGGATCCTATGTTGCTGTGGCTGTGGCGTAGGCTGCCAGCTATATTTCTGATTTGACCCCTACCCTGGGAACCTCCATATGCCATGGGTGCAGCCCTAAAAAGCAAAAAACAAAACAAACAAAAAAACATAGAAAAATGAAAAAGAAGACTATATCGTAACAATATTTAGACTTCCTCTTCATGAACTTGTAATAACAATGCATTCATTTTTATCTTCCTAGATTTCCTTCAGCAAAGTTTTATAGTTCCCCTCATACAGATACCATAAAGTGCTATTTCATGTCATTATATCAAGGATATCTTATAGTGATAACTCTTCTTTAATTTCTTTCTTTCTTTCTTTTTTTCTTTTTTGGTCATGCCCACAGCATGTGGAAATTCCTCGGCCAGGGATTGAACCTGTGCCTCATCAGCAACCCAAGCCATTGCAGTGACAGTGCTGGATCCTTAACCTGCTGCACCACATAACTCCTTTAATGTCTAATATTAGTAATTTGCATTTTTCTTATCCCCATTGCTGTAAAGGTAAAACATTTTCTCCCCTCTGCCTTCTTTCAAGATTTTCCCTTTGTGTTTGGTTTTCTACAGTTTAAATGATATGCCTAAGAGTATATTTTTTAGTACTCACCATACTTGGTACTTTCTGATTTGTGGTGTGATATCTGTTGTTAATTTTGGATAAATATTGGCCATTATTAATTCATATATTTCCTTTGTTACATTCTTCCACTCCTTCTGTAATCCCAGTTATGTGCATGATGTACTATTTGTAATCATCTCATAGTCTTAGATATTCTAGTCTTTTTTCATCTTTTTTTTTTTTGCATTTAAGTTACTAAAGTTTCTACTGATATATCTTCAAGTTTATTGATTCTTCCATTGGTCATATCATATCCAGTCACGTGATGAGTGCATGAAAAGAATTCTTCATTTCTGTTGCTATGTTTTTGATTCCTAGGTTTTCCTTTTGATTACTAGTTAGAATTTTATTTCTCTACTTACACTATCTATCACTCTTTTTTCTCTTTTTAGGGCCATACCCACAGCACATGGAGGTTCCCAGGCTAGGGGTCGAATTGGAGCTATAGCCGTTGGCCTATGCCACAGCCACAGCAGATCTGTGACCTTTACCATAGCTTGTAGCAACACCAGATCCGTAACCTAATGAGAGAGGCCAGGGATTGAACCTGAATCTTCATGGATACTAGTTGGATTTGTTACTGCTGAGCTATGATAGGAATTCCACACTGTCATTTTCGTATTATCTACCTTTTCATTAGAGCTCTTAACATATTGCTAATAATCATTTTAAGTTTTCTATCTGATAATTCCAGATAATTCTGTATCATAGCTAGGTCTAGATTTGAGGCTTGCTTTTTCTCTTCAGAGAAAAATGCTTTTCTTGCATTTTAGCATGCTATGTAATTTTTTGTTGAAGTCCTAATATAATTTATTAAGTAAAAAGAAATGGTAAATGTCAAGGTAGGCTGGCCTTTGATGTGTGGTTTTATGTTAATTTGCTGAGGATCTGTGCTGTAGTTGCTAGTACGGTCTTCAGTTTCCTCTAGTATTTTTGTTGTTGTCTTTGGTGTCTTTGGTTTTCCCTAATAATTCCTTCTTAAATAGGGCTTCTATCTTGCAGCCATATTGATATGGTGGTAAGGTGTCAGGGAGGAAAAATATTCAAAAATCTTATCTTCATATCTCAGTCTTTCTCTGGGGACCTGAGTCCCTGAATAATGACTTTTAGAAATTTCTTGGCTCTTTTTTCTTTCCTATGTGAGATAGGAAGCCTAGGGAGGGTTGAAGTTGTCTAATTGACTTTTTACCAGATAGATAAGGCTCTGGTTTCCCTTGGAGAGCAGGTGTTGTTTATGAGAAACACTCAAGATATGGGTCTAAATGGTTACTTTTCACCACCCCTGCCCAAGACATAAGGAGGTTTTTTCTTAGACATTCAACTCTTGAGAACCTGGTGAGATTCTTGGAGGTAAAGTCTGGTGGCCTAAGACTGGGTGCCTGGGGGTTTCTCATGTTCAAGCTAATCCACATGCAGCATCCAGTGGTTCATTAAAATTGAGTGCTTCTACCAGCTTATGGCTCTAGCGGCTTCTGCCCAAGGTAAACTTACCTTAGCTCTGATATGTTGTATTCACCAATCTCTGTAGAATTCAAGGTGGCAGTTTACCTTGTGGCCTCCATTCTGTGATGGCTCTGAGAAAAATGATTTTCTGTTTGGTTAGATATTTTCTTGTTCTAAGAATGGGAGTGATAATTTCCAAGCATTTTACATGGCGAAGCTGAAAAAAAATTTTTTTAAGTCAATACCATGCTCCTAACTCCATGCTGTACTGCCTTCTGTTGCCTCCAATGGTCTTTCCACTCTATTGATTAAATTCTTACAGCTTCAAAATATACCAATACTGGGAGATGGGGGAGGGAAGGATTGGGTGTTTGAGATTAACAGATGCAGTGTATGTATATATGTATATCTGAGCCACTTTGATGTAAGACAGAAATTAACATATTATAAATCAATTATACTTTAATAAAATCTTTAAAAAATACCAATACCTAATATCCCTTCTTCTCTATTAATATTTTTTCTAATGTCCAAAAGTTTATTTTTCAGAAAGGTTTTTAACTATGTTGTCAAAAGCCCAGAATTAAATATATTTAAGTTTTATTTGGAACAATATTTAAACGTGTAAATTTAATAAGAATTGATACCTTTATAATAGTCACACTCGTACAAGAACACGTGACTCATTATTGATTAATACTTCTTGATATCTTTCATAAATTTTATAGTCTTTTTCTTTTTATAGTTCTTATGGGCATGTTGAATTTATTAATTATATTACAAATCCAGATGCTTAGTTTCCTTGTTTAGTTTTCAGATACTGAAGAGCTAGTGTGTAGAGAGTAGTGTGTTGTTACCTAATTAAAGTTTTATTTTATCTCTTTCTTTCTTTATTTAGTCTTTTTAGGGCTGCACCTGTGGCATATGGAGGTTCCCAGGCTAGGGGTCTAATTGAACCTGTAGCTTCTGGCCTACACCACAGCCACAGCAACACAGGATCCAAGCTGTGTCTGCAACCTACATGACAGCTCATGGCAATGCTGGATCCTTAACCCACTGAGCAAGGCGAGGGATTGAACCAGTGTCCTCATGGATGCTAGTCAGATTCGTTTCCACTTAGCCACGATGGGAACTCCACCCACTAAAGTTTTAAAAACCTCTAATTTTTTTAAAATTAGGGAATAGTTGATTTATAATGTTGTATTAATTTCTGTTGTATGGCATAGGACCCAGTCATACATGTACATACATTCATTTTCTCATACTGTCTTCTATCATGTTCTACGCCCAAGAGATTGGACATAGTTCCCTGTGCTGTGCAGTAGGACCTCATTGCTTATCCATTCTTAATGTAATAGTTTGCATCTACCAACCCCAAACTCCCTATCCACCCCCACTTCCTCCTCCCTTTCCCCTGGCAACCACAAGTCTGCTCTCTAAAATCCTCCAATTTGTATTTTAAATATGTTATGATATTTTAAACTACCTTGTAGGTTTTTTATAAAACCAACTAACTCTCTTTTTAAATTTAATCCATGATTCACCTTAGCATTTTTTATGACTTTTTGTTCCTATTTCATAGATACTTTTTCCCTTATCATATGAGAACATGTTACAGAATAATTTCCCACTTCTTTATGAATTTTCAGAATAATGCTTTTTTTCACTAATGATGAATTTCTTTTTTTCTTTTAAAAATTATGTATATGTTTGTTCATTTAACAAACAAGTGCTGAGGTTTTAAATTATCTTTCAGCCTCTGAACTATGTACTCCAGTCATGAAGCAGAGAATGTTATAGAGAAGACAAAGAATTAAATGAGTAAGTACAATGCGATAAATACTATGATTGATGTACACCACAATTTAGCTGTTAAATCTTGACTACATGATCCTTCTAAAAATCTACTTCCTTGTGTGTTAAAATAGGAATAAGAACAACACTTGTCTCTTAGGATTATTGTTAAAAGCAAATGAGGTCAAGCATTTAAGATGTCCATCAGCTTGCTTGGCCCATAGCAGTTGTCTAAACATTGTTAACTACTACTTTTGTCATGAACAGCTCATCACAAACCCCTGATCTAAAATTCTACTATTAGTCATTTTCTGCCTCAATACCTTGTATTATTTCTTCATAGCACTTCTTACTCCATGACACTGTTTGTTTGTTTACTGATTTATTGATATTTCTTCCCATAAGAATGAAAGAGGAAGCAAGCAGGGACTTAGTTTTAATTTAAATACTTGCTTTTGCTCAAGGTCTGGAAAAGCAGTGTTTAATCAATGATAAATAAATAAGCAAAATATTTATATCTAATAATTTTATTTTCTCAATTCATGCTAATTTAAAAAAATATAGAAACTACAGAACTGTATTTTTAAAATGTCACCTTTGAGCATTTGAGAAAAAAACTCTTTGGGCATTTTGGTGAATTTTCTTCCCGGGTTTTCCTATGCACACACCAATTAGATCATATTTTACTTGCAATGCTATAGCCTCATTTTTCTTACTTAACTTTAGAAACTATGCTTTTTCCTTATATTTCAAAACTCTTTTTTTTTCATGGATTCAAAATATTACATGCTCACCTAATGAAAGCCTAATTATTGAGTATGAAGTATTACATAATTTTCCCGCAACTTGCAAATATGAAAAGGGCACAAGTATAGTCATTTATTCAAAAATAATACTTAAGTCTCTATTATATGCTGGAAATATGTGGAAGAATAAGAAAACATTTTCTTTGCCCTCATGGAGCTAACATTCTATGGAGAAGACACAGTTTATAACCAATCTGTCAGTTTCTTCCACCATAATAATGATAAGGTTTATTAAGGAAATGTATCAAGTTTTGAGTCTATAAAATCGGCAGGGTGGGAGGGTTGATATCAGAAAAAAAATGTGAGGAAATGACATTCAAAGCAAGAGGTGATCGTTGTTTAGAAATTGGCGTGGTGATGAGAAGAAAGAGAATGAAGAGTGTGGAAGGAAGAGAATATTTGAACCTGAGTGAGAAGCAGGAGTGAAGCCTCTCATGTAGAAATAAGCTCTGGACAAGGAAAAACAGACGTTAGGACACGGAGCTCACAGGAGAGTGAGGGTGTTACCTGTGTACATAGGTCAATTTGATATATTCTTCATACCTATATAATGCCCAGAATAGTGGCAGGTAGAGAAATATGTAATAAAATATAAACTGTAGATCCACCAAAAGTAAAGTTCACATTCTGAGTTGTTTTCCTGGTACTGATGATGTGCACTGACTCGTCATGCAGCACTTTGTTGACCAGAACAAGTCTGTACCCGCCTGATCCCCATGATTAGTACTGCTGCTCACAGTCATGGAACCAATCCCTTATGTATTAGTCCTTGGGCTTAACCCAAGCTCAAGCTCTCATCAACTAAACACACCTATCTCAATGGAATAGATGATAGATAGGTAGGTAGGTAGGTAGGTAGGTAGGTAGGTAGGTAGATAGATAGATGGACGGACGGATGGACAGACAGACAGACGGACAGACAGACGGACAGACAGATAGAACTGCTCTTTCTTGAGTGCAATTCTTATTCAAAATGGTGCCATCTCTTTGGTATTTCTTTTTAGTTGATTTCAAAGAAAAGTGATGAATAGCTTTAAAGTTTTTCTTAACAGTTTTGAAAAAAATGGAGTGTGAATTTTGTCTTCCATAAAACTACAGTGGTGCTAGTAAATAAAGATAGAATTTTAGGGTACAACGCTAATGAATATTTATCACTTGAGAAATTAAGATCAAATAGGAAAACTACTGGGAGCAAGGGGTCCTATAACATTTGTATTTGATACGTAAGCAATGACCAGTGAATTCCTTCAGAAAAAATTGACCTAGAAAGAAACATGAATTAATTAATCTCCTTTCCATCTATTCCCTGTGGGGATTATCCACATCAAAGCCACATGGAAAAATAGCAATCTCCAATTATTTTATGAATCACATGCTTTATTAAACAACACAAATCTGCATGCAAGTTATAACACCAACTAGTATATTCCTTTCATTATATGAGTTATCAGAAAGGGCTTTCTAAAGAAGCCATTAATATATTCATCAAGCATTTATTAGAAATCTTGCATATTGAAATTGTTACACAAGCACTAAAATAAATGCAAAGATGAATTAAGTCACAGTCTTTGCTTTCAAGGAATGTGCAACATCTGCTATAGAATTGGCAGCTGTAGAAAAATGGTAGCTTTAATAGAATCCAAGTTGAACATACTACAGAATAAAAATAATCCATTTTGAGTGCTTATGTGTGGTACTACAACCAGTTCTACTCAATGTTACCATGTCATAGGATTTAAATAAGGGGCAAACCTATATACCCAAGAATACATGGCTTTTCATGTCCCCATGATGCCCTTTTTATCTGACATGAAATCCCTCAAAAAGAGTTCCTGAAAAAAGAATCAATGAGGACAAGGATTACAATCAAGAAACCCAAGTTTTAACTTACATAAGGAGCATTTGGTTGAAAGATAACACTAAGCTGCCTTGCTCTCCAAGGTGCCTGGTGTCCCTACAGTTAACAATGCTTAATTTATCCAGTTAGTTCTGTAAGCCTGTTCTGATCATAATTTTTTGCCCTAAGACAAAAAGTAGAATTTTAAAGGTGCTGTGATATACGCCTTTAAAAGGGTATATACCCAAGCTCTAAAAACTCTTTTTAAAATTTTCCTACATTCTGACTGAGACACATGAAATGAAACTTTTAACTGACTTTCTTAACTTTTATACCTATACTTATGAAGACAGCATGTAATACCTACACTATGAGATATCATTATCCGTATTTTAGAACTGGTGAAATCGAAACCCAGATATACATGTATTTCTAGTGATGAATGTATATATACACATTCTTAATGACTATACATCTCTATCATTGGGATACAATTTTTTTACCATGGTATGACACTTGTTATAAATTACCAGACATATATTTTTTTTGATCAAAGCAATTTATATCATGACAGATGGTCTATCCACTATGATACATTTAATAATATGAGGCTTGCATTTGTACAGTAGATTATTTAATTTTATGTTCATTAGAGATAACATTTCATCACTGTGGTCTCCCTATGGACTTGGAACAGATTGAAACTGAAAAAAAGTAGCACCTCATATCCCAGAAGTCCATAATTAGATAGCCAGGACTCTAGAGATGTGGCTAGGGTAGCAGAATTACACTTAATAACATTCAAAGAAGTTGTCATCTTGGACTGTACATTTATCTGAGGTACTGAACGCAAATAGCAGGGAGTCAGCTTAAGAATATCTGCCTTTTGGCAAATTGTATAAAAACGTTTTACCAAAAGGTTTGGAGAGAGCAAGAGTAGCAGCCAGCAAGATGGTTACACTTTTGAACTTAATTTGAATTATTATTATTACAGTAAAATAAAATATACCCAATGAACATGCAATGGTACTGGGGCAAGGAAACAAAGCAAAGCTTTCATCAGTAAAATCTGGGACAGCAGCAGCCCCCCCCCAAAAAAAAATTCTCTCCTGTGAATTGTAAAGCTTTTGTAAATGTGACCTTGTACTATTTAGAAAAAAGAGAGTATTCCTTTGAGTCAGATCTAAAACCTAAAACACAATTGCTGTTTCATAGAGTTTGGAGAAGGTGTAATGAACCTCTGAAGTTAGAAAATTTCTAACCATTTCTACCATTTCTGATCTTTAACCCATGAAAAGGAATATGGTGATGGATGAGATGGAAGTTTTCCAAAAAATTAACTTCAACCTTCCTTTAATGTAAATATTATGCACTAATTCTGCGAATTTGTCTTTGGGTTGCAGTTTTTTCTCTCCTTATTTACTGTGTACTGGGTGTTTCTGAGGTAGGTCATGAGGACGTATTAGAAGAAACACATAATAGCGCTTATTTAATCAGCACCTACTATTTATTTGCCTGGCACCATGTGAGAAGCATCTCATTATTCTGACAACGTCCCAGTGAGCTTGGCATTAAGCTGATTGGGGTGAGGAAATTGAGACAGAGAAGATGTAAGTGATTTGTGGTGCTGGGATGTGATATCTAGTTAGCTGATTCTAAGGCTCATGTTTAGTCACTACACTATACTAATTCAAAACTCAGAGACAATCTGTCACCTTAAGACTATTTTTAGTTATCTTTTGAAAAACAACCAAAAGGCCAGAAAACTTTAATTTGGTGTCTGCTCTGCAAGTTAACTTAAAAAGCAGCAGGGAACTATGTCTAGTCACTTATGATGGAGCATGATAATGTGCGAAAATAGTATGTGTACAAGTATGTGTAAGTGGGTCACCATGCTGTACAGTAGGGGAAAAAAATTGTATTGGGGAAATAACTATTTAAAAAAAAAAGCAGCAGGGCATACACAGCTCTTCCTCAGGCACAATGTAGGGTAAAGAAGAAATACACACTAGGACTAATAGGATAAGACTGACAGTTACAAGAGTTGCATAACAAAAAGAATAATAACTTATGGAGTGTTTTCTGAGTGTCTCACACTCTTCTAGACCTGATAGATGTGTTTTAACTCTTATAAGCACTCAAGAGGTAGATAATATTATGATTTCTCTTTCCTTGTTAAGTGGATCTTAATCTTATAGCAATGTAGGAAAGTTTCTAAAGGTGGAATCTAAACTCATTCTCTGCAGGCTCTCCCAGAGTCTGGGATATTCACCCGCTACTGCCTTAAAATAATATTTGACTCGACTTTCTATCCAAAGGGATTGAATCCAACTTTCCTTAAAAGCAGAGACTACTACCAGTATGTAGCTGCTTTGAGCCTGAGTGAGGGGAAATGAAATAGCTTAAAAAGGAGCCTACTCTGTCATCTCCTTAAAATATCAGAACAAGGTGTGGCCAAAACTCAGAGCAAAGTGTGCCATTACCAGTGGTATGGGGGTAGGGGGAATTGTTGCTTAGGAGGATTTTTGCTATCTCCTGATCAGAAGAAGAAAAAAATCTCTGTGCCTATGATATGAATTGCAGTTCTTTTCCCTCAATTTATATTTATCTCTTTATTCATAGTGTTCATTTTGTTGTTTTGCTTGCAGAATTTTCTTTTTTTTTCCTATGTGTCTCTTACAATTTGGATTTTGAGTTGTTGGTTAAAAGTCTGTCCCCGCTTCAGATTTATAAAAGAATTTTCCTACATTTCCCTATTGTTTTTAAGACTTCACTTCTTTAATGTTAAAAAAGAAATCCCATTTGGAATTGTTCCTGATGTTTGGTATGAAATATAGATTCAACTTTTTCACCACTTACTGAAAAGTCCATCTTTGCTTTCACATGTGTTTTCATTTTTCTTCCTGTGGGTTTGTACATTTTTAAAAGTTTATTTCTAGAGATACTGTGTTGCTTGTTTTTGCTATTTTAAATGTTTTTCCCATTATGTGTTCTGACTGCTTTTTGTACGTAATAAATTTATCGCTTTCTACTTATTAATGTTTATATCCTATTACTTCCTTGAATTCTCTCACTCTTTGTTGTGTTTTAGTTTATTATCTTGGATTTTCAAATGTACCATCATATCATTTCCACATAGTTACAGTTTAAAATATTCATTTTCTTCTGTCTTGTCTATGTTTACTAGTAATAAGTACTTTGTGGGATAATAACAGAGGTAATGGTCTGCTTTCTTGTCTTGATCTTGATTTTAATAGGAATGCCTCTAGCCTACCTCCAATGAGCATGATGCTAACTTCTGGATTGAGATAAATATATGTTTACTGTATTTATAAGTTTTCCATCTATCCTTATTTAACAGAATGTGTTTGTGGAGAATGGCTATTTTGGCAAGTAACTTTTCATCATATATGAAAATGATTATAATTTTTCTCTAACATTATAAACTATGTATTAACTTGCTTCCTAATAATGAACCATCTTTGTACTTCTAGAATAAATTCCTCTGCTAAAATAAGTATTCTTTTAATATGCTTTTAAATTCCCTTTGGCAATGTCTAAACCTGAACCTTTGATCAATGTATCTGTTGCTTCTATGGAAATAGTTCTGTTTAGATTCTTACTTCTTAATGTCATTTAGTGTAAATCATATGCTCCTTTAAAAAATCTGTTTCCTCCAGGATTTTCAGGTTAGTCTTCTTAAGATTCTTTAATTTCCTCAGTTTCTGTATGGTTAATTCTTCATGTACTGCTTTGTTTCTTTATTTTTAATTGCAGTTTTCTCTTTCCTGATTAAGTTAGTTGGTGATTTGATGCTTTTTTTAAACAAGCAGATTTTCGTCATTGCAGATTAGAACTATCATAGTTCCAATTCTCTAGAATTAGAAAACATAGACAGTAGGGTCTCTGTCACAATTAATCATGTCTGTCATTGTAACACAAAAGCAGCCCTAGGCAATATGTAGATGAATAAGTATGTTTGTGGTCCAATAAAACTTTTTTATTGATACTGAATTTTGAACTTCATACAATTTTCACATGCCATGAACTATTTTCATTCCCTTTTTTTTTTCCCAACCATTACCTATGTTGTAAAGCACCATTCTTATTTCATAGGCCATTTAAAAAACAGACATTGGGTCACCTTGCTATACAGAAGAAAACTGACAGAACACTGTAAACCAGCTATAATGGAAAAAAATAAAAATCGTTACATATATGTAAAAAGAAAAAACAAAAATCATTTAAAATAAAAATAAAAAAATAAAAAAACAGACATTGGGCCAGATTTGGCCTGTAAGCTATGGTTTGCTGGTCCCTATACTATCTTTAGATACATATTTCTTTACACAGTATCTATTAGTTCCCTAATATGAACAATAATAACAATTTTCCCATATTTTCTTCCTGTATTCTTCCTTCTTCCATCTTATTTTCTTTATCATTATTTTCTTCCTTATTGTTTTACTTTGTATCTTAAATAAGCCTATATTTCTGTTGTGTGAATTGTAAGCATTGACAAACTTTGACCCTCAGCTATCACAGAGGAATTAACCAAAAAATGTACCCACCTTTTTTCAGCTTTCCAGGTCTTCGGAGTATATACTATCTACATTTTTCAGATGGGAGTGATTATTATTATTTTTTGCAACACTCTACCCAACTTTGTTCTGTCTCAATGCTGACCACCACCAGTTTTATTATCATACATGTCTCACTTACCTCTGAGTTGGCTGAAGATTATTCTCTAGTATTTTTCCTTAAAAAGAATTTAGGTTTTATATATTTAAAACTTAAATCTTAAATGTAAATTTATCTGGTCATAGGATATGAGTCCCTTTCTTTTATTGAATGCCTTTTATATGTGGTTGTACTGACTTCTGGCTTGTATGTGCTTGTAGAAAAATATGTAGACTGGCTATCTTAGCTTATGGAGTTTTTTTTTGTCTTTTTTTATTTTTTTTTTATTTTTGTCTTTTGTTGTTGTAGTTGTTGTTGTTGTTGTTGCTATTTCTTGGGCCGCTCCCGCGGCATATGGAGATTCCCAGGCTAGGGGTCTAATCGGAGCTGTAGCTGCCGGCCTACGCCAGAGCCACAGCAACGCGGGATCCGAGCCACGTCTGCAACCTACACCACAGCTCACGGCAATGCCGGATCGTTAACCCACTG
The DNA here is from genome assembly GCF_016906955.1 of Phacochoerus africanus. Classification (NCBI taxonomy): domain Eukaryota; kingdom Metazoa; phylum Chordata; class Mammalia; order Artiodactyla; family Suidae; genus Phacochoerus; species Phacochoerus africanus. The sequence goes on from NC_062552.1 coordinate 14,813,042, forward strand.
AGCAAGGGCAGGGACCGAACCCGCAACCTCATGGTTCCTAGTTGGATTCGTTAACCACTGCGCCACGATGGGAACTCCTGTCTTTCTTTTTATTAAAGTATAGTTGATTTACAGGGTTGTGCCAATCTCTGCTGTACAGCACGGTGACCTGGTCATATCTGTCTGTCTGTCTGTCTATCTTCTTTAGAATATATATGTTCTTTTTCTCATACTATCTTCCATCATGTTCTATCCCAAGAGATTGAATTGGCTATAGTTCCTTGCGCTGTACAGTAGGATCTCATTGCTTATCCATTCCGAATGTAATAGTTTGCATCTACCAACCCAACTAGAGGTTATCTTATTCTTATATATAGCATAATCATTTTGCTTAATCACTCAAATGATCCATTTGTTTAAATCCTGAAGTTCCAGTAACATTGGTAGCATAGTTACAGTGTTGCTCCTTCTGTTTCAGTGTTCCATGGACTTCATTGGTCCTCCCAATGTAAAAATTCAAGTCATGTTAATTTTGGAGATTTTTTTCTTTAATTGTTTCTTTAAAGATAGGTTATTTTCCCTTTTGCTGCTTTGTTTGTTTCTTTAGAGATTCCAATTATATGTGTGCTGGATTATTTTTGCTCATATCTCATTTTATCTCTAACCTTTTTCAGTTTTATTTATTTCTTCTTTACTCTTCCCGTTTCTGTCATCTATTTCCTTTACTATATTTGCCACAGTGTATATCCTGGATAGAGCTCCTTGCATTTTCTTTTTTTAAAAGTTTATAATGATGTTTATTTTTTCCATTATAGCTGGTTTACAGTGTTCTGTCAATTTTCTACTGTACAGCAAGGTGACCCAGTTACACGTACATGTATACATTCTTTTTTCTCACATTGTCATTCTCCATCGTAAGTGACTAGATGTAGTTCCCAGTGGCATTTTCATCTTTATTTGTGTGTTGATTTTGTTTTGTTTTGTTTTGTTTTTTTACTTTTTCCTGAGTTCTACAAGTTAAGCTTTCATCTCCTCCTGCTGTCATTCCCTCTCTTCTCCAAGTTCTGGTATTACTGCTATTTTTCCAAATTTATAAAGGATACTGCTTATTTGTTTTATTACTGGTTAATTTTGAGGTTAATTAGCCTCTATGTTACCCTTTTTCTTGTGAGTATTCATTGTGGGATGAGTTTTGATGCTGTTTTTCACTTTTTTCATGTAGGAATTTTGTATGGTTGTGGCTGGTTCTTTTCGTATTACTTGTCATTGACTGAATTAGATTTTCTTGGATTAGTACCTTTACAGAGTTAGGTGGAAAGAGAGGAATATGCTACCAGAATAGCCTTTGAATTTTTACTACAGAAAGGATCTTTATTTTCTACCACAAAGATATAGAGCTCCCTACACAGGTATGGCTCATCTATGTGAATGTGTTATACCCCTAATCCCTCTGATTCTCTGAGTTAAATGTAGGGAAGGGTGGGATTCTGGCAACAGCTTGTTGACTATAGTTCCAGCAGAATTTTTTTTCAAACAAGGTTATAATTTTTTTAAATTCAAAGTGAGCCCTTTGCATTCAAGAACTGTAATTATGCCATTTTCCTTTGAGCTCTACTTCTGTTAACCCCCTTCTCACTCTTGGTGTTTCACATTTTCACTGCCTTTCAAGAGAATTCTAACAATTTTTTCACAGCTCCAACATCCCTCGCTTTTGGGGGATAATATCTGTCTTCCAGGTTTTGTAGAAATTAGAGTTCTAGAGGTTTTTGCTGTTGTTCTTCTTTTCCTATTGTATAATGTCCAGGAGCAAAGAGGAACGATGATGACTTTTTCAACCATATATACACAGGCATTCCATAACAGTGTGCTTTAAAATAGTTAAGCAAGAAAGGGGTGCCTATGTCTAGCTTTCAACATATGGAGCATAAACCCTGAAAAGCAAATACAATTCTATGATGAGACCATGAATTTGAAATCTCCAAGAATAATCCTAGACTAAAAATCTAAAAAATCAGTATAAATGATGTAGGCTAATCATAGGAATTCATATAAAGAAAAAAATTGAGTGTTGAAAGGAACAATGATTGAAGGGGTTATATAGGAACAGAGATTAGAAGATTTCACTGGAGACTGGAGCAAAGTTAACTTGGGTTCTTCCCTATAATTTTGGTCTAAGAACTTTGGAAAATTCTCACTTAACACTCTGCATTACTGGTCATTTTCCATCTACCTCAGGATATCTCAAACTGGGAAGAAAATGGAAAGAGATATGACCAGTTGAGGGGGAGGAAAAAGGTTTCAGAATTAAAAAAATATATATATAAACATATTTTTTTCTCTCTGTAGTCCCCCAAGCCTATGCCAGTTCCCCAGACTCAAGCCAGGCTCCCAGAGGCATTCTGGACCAAAGTTCTTGGCACAGACAAGATTTCCAAAAGACAGAAGTGCCTTTGAGCCATATCCTGGAGCCTGAAGCTAAGCCAAAACTGCTTGGACAGTGAGAGAAGTGAGGCAGCTTCAGAACATTTTGTGTCACATATTTGTTGCTGGCCTCTTTGTTTTATAATCTTTTTAAAAATTATGTTTCCCCCCTGGATACTTTAGTCTGTTTTTATTAGTCTCCTCAAGGAGTGTCATATAGAGTCTTACGGAAGGCTGGACCCTCGTTTCTCTCCATGGCCTCCAGTGCAGCACTCTGCCTTTGCTCTCTCCACTACTGTTTACTTATAAGCTTGATTTTGGCAGCCAGTAAGTTTATTTTACATTTTACTGAAGTGTGAGGGGAAATACTGATAGAAAAACTAAACAAAATCCCTCATGAAATGGTATCACTAAATGAGCAAAGTACCTGAAAAAGTCAAACATCCGGGTGCCCAGAACTCAAAGGCTGATTTTTCTTCCCTATAAGGCACCCTCAGAATCTCTTTCTGCTCTGGATGGTGATAAGATCATCTGAAAATTAATCACTAGTGGAGAGAGGGCTGTATTCACTGTCAACCTCCACTGCAAGCCTGAGTCCCTGCCTTTCTGAGTTTCTTGTCTGTATCACCATAAGCTTTTCAGAACTGGGCGTACAAACTGCTTTGTTTTTACTTTAAAGAAATAAAAATGCTGGATCTTCTATCTAATTAAAGTGTTAATTTTTCCTATTACTGCCTCAGCTATTGGAGATTATTGAAAAATAACATAAAATAATCTCTCCCTTATATATGTAATCATATATCTCACCATAAAATATATTTTTTTAAAAGGGAAATTGCAATGGCCATATGCAAAACTAAAGGTTTGGGAAGTTTGGAAAATGTAATTTTACATGATTTTTCACAGTAATTCTGTGAGAGTAGACATTAGGTGGATGTGTGGGGGGTAATTATATCTATAAAATCTCCAAAAAAACACATTTTTTCATTAAATAAGTTAATGTTTGAATGGTATACATCTTCATAATCATTTTGGGATAATATGACAATTTAAAACAGGAAAAGAATATAACTTAAAAGGGAAAAAACATTAGCCTATAAAGGTTATTCCCAAAAGATGTAAGAAAGGTTATTATTTGTTAAATGGAGAAGGAAGAGCAAGGACTTGGACAGATTTTGAAAATAAAAATACAGACAAATTGGAGGATCCTATAATTAAGGAAACTTAGTAGTCCTTTGTAAGGTGATTGTGCAAAGTAAATGCCAGCTCTATTTCCAACTTTATACACCCCTGAGTAAAACTTGAATTCTTCATACAAATGCTAATGTGTCTTTCTTACAATAAAAATGCCATCTATTGTTGATTAAAATATGTAATCTGAGCTGGGTCTTCCACATTCTGGGGTGGCCCAGATATTGGCTGAAAAGTAGATAGTACTGCTGAAATTCATTTCCCTGAAACATGCAATAGAACTAGTCAGAATAACTGGATAATGGTGAGGTAAAAAACTCAACTAAAATATTAGTGGCTTATAACAACAAAAATTTCTTCCTTGCTTACATGTTTACTATAAATTGGCTGTGGGATCCATTTCACGTGTCTTCATGCTAGGTGCCAGGCTGGAAACCCTGTCACTACGTGGCATATAAGGAGTATAGTGGGTTGATTTGGTAAGTGATTGATTCCAGGGATGGAACAGACAAATACAAGTGAGCCTGGAGCATTACATGGTACCAAAAAGTAAGAAAATGCTTTAAAAAGGAAAAGATGTGGATATGTTGAGTGGACAAAAAGTAAACCTGAATGTGCTCCCAGGGACCAAAATGAAAGCACAGAGGACTCTGTGTCTAAAATGCTTTCAAAATAAAAAGTTAAAAACAAACAAGCAAAAAAAACCCTCCCCAAACTACCCTCCTAATCAAATTGTTCTATTAAAACCAACACAACAGTCAAGTTTATTTATAAAACTAAAGGCTTTAACTATATTAGAGTATAGCCTGGTGCTTAAGGAAAAGCCTCATCAGAAAAGTAGCTTTTGAAGTTCCTATTATGGCTCAGGGGGTTAAGGACCTGAGGTTGTCTCTCTGAAGATGCAGGTTCGATCCCTGACCTCTCTCCGTGGATTAAAGATCCAGTCTTGCCACAAGCTGTAGCACAGGTTGCAGATGCAACTCAGATCCTGTGTTGCCCTGGCTGTGATGCAGCCTGTAGTTGCAGCCCCAACTTGACCCCTAGCCTGGGAACTTCCATGTGCCACAATTACGTCCCTAGGGGGTGAAAGAAAGAGAAAAAAGTAGCATTTGATGAGCTAATGCACTGATACCATAAAGAGGCAGTCTGGAGGACACTCACCAGGTGTCAATTGTATCCTGCTGAATATTCCAAGGAGACAGTAATACTACCTTAAAATAATAATCATATTTTCTGAAGTTAAAAATTTTCTGCCAAACTCTCAGAAGGTTTTTTGTCTGTTTTACCAGTTTCATTAATTTGTTCTAATTACAAAACACTGTTAAATAATTTGGATAAACTGGGTATATCAATGGCTTCAGCTTTACTTAACAGAAATCCCAAATAAGTGGCTTAAACCATAAATAAAATTTATCATTTTACTCAGATAACCCTTGAATAGGATATTCCAGGGCTTTTTAATGTATCTCTGCCATATCGTTTTAAAATCCAGATTCTTTTCCTGTCTATCATCTTTAGGAAGTTTGCCACTCCTCATGGTTGCAAGAAGGATGTTGAAATATCAGTTTTCATACTCTCACACCAAAACATGCTAAAATCAGAATAGAGAGACTTTCATGCATCGATTTTGCCCCTTTCTCCAGCAGCCACCCAACAAAACCTCTTTGCATTTCATTTGCAGAATTTTATTATATGCTCTTACCGAAGGCACCCTTTGCCAAGGTGAACAGAGTATTACCAGGAATGACAGATCTGTCAGATTTCACCCTTTGGGAATGGAGAGGAACCCAGAATGCCATGGAGGACATGACCACCAGGCTTCTTAATGACATTAATTTTCTCTTAGCCAAAAGAAGTAATTCTTGAGTAGGAATTAACCAGCTGCCAGAGAGGGCATTATTCTTTACTGTGGTGTATAGTCTTTGTAGGAGATCTATTGTTCCTCTGAGGAATGATACTGCTGATGGTTGAGATACTCATTAAAATATTTTTAAAGTACCGTTTTATTTCTAGCATGCTGAAAATTTTTACTGGGTACTGTTGTAGTACTACATCAAATGACTTGTTTTGGTTTTGTTTGTATGTTCATTTGTTTCTTCCAAGTGGGTATGGGTTTGCCGTTTATCTAGAAGATATCTTTTAGCTCACTGACATGCTTTATTTTATTAAGAAATTTTGTAATATTAAATCCTTCTTATTTTCTCAGAATATATCTTACTTGGGCATAGGGCTACTTTATTTGAACTAAAACTCTTTTCTAAATCTTTGAAATACACATTTGCAAAACAGGTTTTTTGGTAATGGTTATGACAGTCGTCATAAATGATTTAAAAATTCTCTGTTTTGTTCAGGACTATCTGTTCCTTAAAATTTTGAAAGATCTTTTCTACAGTATTATCAGGTCCTGGAAGCTTTAATAGGTTTTGGTTTTTGGTTTATTTTGGTTTTTCACTAGCTTAGGTGAAAGGATGATTTTGTGATTTTTTTTTCCCCGAGAAATTCATGAATTTCACCAAAACATATAAATAAAAAAGCCTAAAGATATAAAAAGTATTATTCTTGTACTTTTCTCTCTGTGATTATATATTTTCTCTTTGTGATTATATTTTGAACGTTTATATTTTCTCTGGACTTCCCAAAGTATTTTCCATTTTATTAAATTTTTCTAAGAACCAGTGCTTTGATATATATACTAAATCAATTGTCAAATTTCATTTCTAAAATTTCTCTTTTTTTCCTACACTTGTTTTGTTGCACATATTTAATCCCTATCATCGAATATTTTGTTTACATATTTTCATTCTTTCTAGTATAATGTCATGTAAGAGTCAGAACTGGTGTTTGACTATTTCTTTAGCCATTTGTCATAATAACATTTTTTAATCATTTTATGATTATTTCCTAAATATTCTAAAATTGAAAATATTATCTATATTTTGTTGCTTTTTGTTAATTATAAGTTTTCAAGTAGTACAGAAATAGATAGCTGTAAATAAATAAATTCCAACTTAAACCAGCTTTTCAAGGTACCAGCTACGAATAGTCTCTTTATTCTTTCACATATTCTTTTAGGAGTTCCCATCGTGGCTCAGTGGTTAACGAATCCAACTAGGAATCATGAGGTTGTGGGTTCGATCCCTGGCCTCTCTCAGTGGGTTAAGGATCCAGCATTGCCATGAGCTGTGGTGTAGGTTGCAGACACAGCTCAGATCCCGCATTGCTGTGGCTCTGGTGAAGGCCGGTGGCTATCGCTCTGATTAGATCCCTAGCCTGGGAACCTCCATATGCTGCAGGTGTGGCCCTGGGGAAAAAAAAGGCAAAAAAACAAGTACTCTTTTAGTCAAAGAAATATATGTTACATTAAAAAGCCTGTAAATGTTTACTATTATGCTCATATCATTGCCTGCATATATAAATATTTCTCTATGATAGATTCTAAGGAGTGGGCTTCCTAGGTCAAGGGGTATGTACATGTTCAATTTTGGTAAGTATTCTCACATCATGTGCCACAAAAGGCTGTATCAATTCATACAATAATAGTATATATTCATGCCCATTTTCCTACACTCTGCCCAATCTTAACATAGAACCAACATTTTAATTATAATTTGATCTCGGTGGTATATAGAAGATACATTTTAATTCCTAAGAAGCTGAATTTTTTTTCTGTTATCAGTGGTAGTTGCTTAACCTTTGATTATTGCTGTTCCAAATTTTTTTGGCAGCAATATGGGAATGTGATTAAAATTGGTTAAAATTTTACCTTTCAAAATTTATTGAAGTTTCCTCTGGTGTTTTATAGGTACAATATGCTATGAGTGCCTAAAAAATGAAGCATTTTCTCTCTGTAGACTAAAAATTAAAATGTGTCCTATATTAACCTATTGGTATTATATTTGAGAGTCTCTATACCTATATTTTGTATCTAGTTAATTTTTCAAAACTAATAAGTTGTTTAAAATGTTTACTACTATATTAACTTCTTATTGTGTTCATAATAGCTTTTTTATTTAGTTAAAATTTCTGTGTATTTCTGACATTTAATTATTGATTCCTATTCTGGCTAAGAAACAAGTCAACATACTTATTATAGTTTACATATAAACAATATAGGATATTTTCTTTCTTGTGAAAAGTGGTATTTGTTAAGAAAAGAGGTCATTTGTGCAATAATTTTTGTCTCTTCAAATTATTACATCTTCTTTTCTCTATTAATAGAGTTCCATTGTTAATACAATTTGACCCTAACAGTTCACTAGGGGGAACTAAAATTCATTCTACCTATGAATTAAATTAGCACATGTATAATTCTTTAAAAGCCTCCTAGAAATATCTCTCCAGATAATTCATTGATTTATACTATTCTTATTCAAAAAATGCATGCTGTTATATGATTACACTCATAGCCAGATTTCCACAGTAATTATCCAAACCCATTTCCTCTGTGACATCTATCTATTCTACAGTCATATTGAAATACTCATCATCCAAATGTAGAATGATATAGTATATACTTATAAGCAAGTAAGTTTGGCTTCTGGCTTTCTCCCTTCAACTCAAATCTGGAGATGCCACAGCAATTTACAAAAAGTTTGACTAAATACCTTGAGGAGAAAAAAGGTGAAAGTGTCCCATTGGGTGGAAACAAGCTTTTACCGGGAAAGCTACAGTGTACACATATGTGGCCTGGCCCGGGGAGAGCTTTCTAGAGGTGCCCTTTCCTCTCACTACTTGCATCTTTGTGCCACCCAGGAGTAATAAATGTTTACATGGTCCAAATGCCTGGGGAGGGAAAGAACCTTGGAGTATAACTATTAAAGTTCTCTGTCCTCAAGTGCTCCTCCCTCCAGCCTCACTGCAGTGAATACAAGCTGAGGCCTAGGTTTTCACCAATTTCTCCTAAAGCAGAAATTACTAGTCAACGCAGCTGATGATGAAGAGAGAATAGAATTTAGGTTTCTGGAGAAATAAGACTTTTGCAGACCTAAGGAAATCTGTATAAGTAAATAATAAATTTAGGAAGTTCTACAAAAGAAAGATGATCTAATGGGAGAGAAAGAACAATAATTTAAAATGCTCATGGATAGAAGAGGATATTTGGAACATGAAGTAGGAAAAAAAGCAGCTATGAATGAAAATTAATTAGATATATTTGGTCTAAGATATATAGTTATTGAAATAATCTCAACTGATGGGCTAAGGAGCTATTTTGTTAAGCAGGAGGTTATGTCAAAGAATATTTCGTAGTACACCAGGAAAGGATAAATAGTAACAAATATGAAGGGAAACAAAAAGTGTTCAACATCTACCCAGTAGGAAGGAGTCCCAGATAAGTAACCAGAGAGGAAGACACATTTGGGCATAAAGTGGGAATTTTACAATTAGTGAATGATGATGTACTATCTTAGATTAATAGAGCTCAGATTAATCAAGGGTAGATAAGAACACAAGATATATTTGTGTGAAATTCAAAGCAGAGTTACAAAATTTTCTAAAGAGAAAAATCAGATATTTCTCAAATAAGTAAAATTTGCATTAACTATATATATATATATATTAATAGCAACACTGGTTGAGGAAAAAAGTTTATTTTGAGAGTGCTAAAGAAAAAATTTTCAACTTTTAAAATTATTGTGTTTCAAGTGTATAGCATTGTAGTTCAACATCAGCATAAACCTCAGAGTGAATACCATCCCGAGGCTAATTACCATCTCTGACCTCATACAGTGACCCCCCTTCACCTATTTCACCCACCTCCCAAACCCCTTCCTCTCTGGTTACCACTATTCTGTTCTCTGTTTCTGTGAGTTTGTTTTCATTTATTTTGTTTGTTCATTGGTTTGTTTGTCTTTTTTTCTTTTTCCTTTTTTTTTTTAGATTCTATATATAAGGGAAATCATACAGTATTTAGATGTCTCCATCTGAATTAGCAGAGTGATGTTCCATCCATGCTGCTGCAAAATGAGAGGATTTTGTTCTTTTTTATAGCTGACCTGCATACGTGTGCGTATGTATACGTATGTATTAATATATACACACATATATATCTCACATCTTCTTTATCCATTCATATATCAATAAACACCACTTATGTTGTTTCCATATCTTGGCTATTGTAAAAAAAATGCTGCAATGTATATAGGAGTGCATAAACCTTTTTAAATTAATGTTTCCGGAGAGAGGACAAGATGGCGGAGGAGTAGGGGGACACGCTCGCCCTCTCCCACAAACACAACAAAAAAAAGCACATCTACAGAATAAATGACTCGCACAGAACAGCAACCAATTGCTGGCAGAAGAACCTAAACTCCAATAACGGCAAGAAGTCCGTGACATTACGGGGCAGAACGGGAGAAAAGAGGAGAGTGAGAGAAGGTGACTCTGAGCGGGACGGGCGCTCCCGAAAGGGAACTGCAGAGGAGAAAGGGATCCCGCACCCTGGAAAGTCACCTACACGGGGGAAAGATCAAACGAACCGGAGGAATCTCCAGATGCAGAGAAGAGTGTAGCAGCAGTAAGTTGGAGTACGGAAAAGCCGATCAAGAACTGAACGGACCATCTGAACTACGGGCACAGTCACCAAAAATTGAGACGCCTGGGTGGGGGCTGGGCACCGAGACCTTGCCTCTGAAGGTTAGTCCCCGAGAAAGGGCCTGGGGGACGCCTGGGTGGGGGCTGGGCACCGAGACCTAGGCTCCAGAGGTTAGTCCCCAGGCTGGGGGAGGCGGGGCAGAGCGGAAACTGCTTGGGAGGTCTGGAAACCATTTGACGGGGCAGAGACTGCCTGGGAGACTAGAAAACAAAGCTGTCGCAGAGGAAGGGAGCAATACTCTAGGAGCGGGGGAGTGGAAAGCCGCATCAGAGGGAACCTGGGAAAAGAGCCTGGTCTGCGCCCGTGCTGGGGAGGGGAGAGAAGAAGGGGTGGGTCCCCATAGAATACCCCCCACGCCACAGCAAGCTTACAGGCCTGCTAGCTAGCTGAAAGCTATGCTTCCCAGTGCATCCCCTCCCCCCACCACTGCCACCCCCTACGCTCTCGCCGAACCTGGGGCTGCCTGCCATCCAGGAGGGCTGGCCTCAACAATTGCTTGAAGTCTACCACCACAGGGGCTGTCCCTGCACAGGCCTGCTTGCCCTTTGGAGGGGTTACACTTCCACAGAGTAGCACCAAATACCACCAGCCCCCGAGAAAAGGTCTGCAGCCCAGAAAAGCTAGATCAAGCCTAGCCAGGCAGTGAATAGATCTGCCTAATTCCCGGATGGTTTTTCTGAGTCGGGCTGCCCCGGGGAGGAGCCTCTTCGGTTTCCAGCGGCCCTGCTACCCGCCCAAGCTCCCAGGGGGTACCCTAGTGGATCAACTGCATAGGACTGCCAGCTCCAGGCAGGACCCCCTGCAGCCCAGAAAAGCTGCAACAAGCTCGGCCAAGCCAAGAAAAGATCTCAGACGGTCTTTCTGAGTTGGGCTGCCCCAGGGAGGAGCCTCTTGGGTTTCCAGTGGCCCTGCTACCCGCCCAAGCCCCCAGGGGGTGCCCTAGTGGATCAGCTGCATAAGACTGCCAGCTCCAGGCAGGACCCCCTACAGCCCAGAAAAGCTGCAACAAGCCTGGCCAAGCCAGGAAAAGATCTCAGGCAGTTTTTCTGAGTCAGGCTGCCCCGGGGAGGAGCCTCTTCGGTTTCCAACGGCCCTGCTACCCGCCCAAGCCCCCAGGGGGTGCCCTAGTGGATCAGCTGCATAGGACTGCCAGCTCCAGGCAGGACCCCCTACAGCCCAGAAAAGCTGCAACAAGCCTGGCCAAGCCAGGAAAAGATCTCAGATGGTCTTTCTGAGTCGGGCTGCCCTGGGGAGGAGCCTCTTGGGTTTCCAGTGGCCCTGCTACCTGCCCAAGCCCCTAGGGGGTGCCCCACTCCCGCAGAATAGCTGCTCAGCACCACCAGCCCCCTAGAAGAGCCCCTGCAGCCCAGAAAAGCGGCAACAAGCTTGGCCAGACTGTGAAAAGATCTGCCTACATTCTCAGGCCAGCCTTCTGAGTTGGGCTGCCCTAGGGAAGAGCCTCTTAGGTTCTCAGTGACCCAGATAGCTGCTCCAGCCCCAAGGGGGTGCTGCACTCCTGAGGAACAGCTGCCCAACACCGCCAACCCCCTGCAAGAACCCCACAGCCTAAAAACAACAGAGAAAGCTCTGCATGACCAAGTGAAATCTGCTACCATCGTGGTGTGGACCTCCCAGTCCTGTCTGCCCTCAGGAAGTCCTCCTTTGCTTCAAAGAAACACTGTTAGCCCCATCAACACTCCAGAAAAGCCACACTGCCTCAAAAAAGATGGACCAACAATGCCAGCCCTCAGGAAATGTTCCACAGCAGTGACAAGGCAAACACTGCCCGATAACGGAGAGTACAACTCCCTCAGGAGAAAGAAAACAACAAGAAAGATGAAGAAGCTGAGAAACCACCCCCAGTCAAACCAACAGGAGAACTCACCTAAAACAGTCAACAATGAAACAGATCTGGGCAGTCTGACAGACCTGGAGTTCAAAAGAGAAATAGTGAAAATACTGAAGGAATTAAGAGAAGATATGAACAGTAATGCAGATACCCTCAGAAAGGAACTAGAAAATATAAGGAGGAGCCAAGAAAAACTAGAACATTCATTTGCAGAGATGCAAACTGAACTAAGGGCAGTAAAAACCAGAATGAATAATGCAGAAGAACGAATCAGTGATATGGAAGATAGAATAATGGAAATCACTCAATCCGGTCAACAGACAGAAAACCGAATCAAAAAACTGGAAAGCAATATAAGAGACCTATGGGATAATATAAAGCAGGCCAATCTACACATAATAGGAATTCCAGAAGGAGTAGAAAAAGATAAGGGGATGGAAAATATATTTGAAGAAATTATCGCTGGAAACTTCCCAAATCTAAAGGATACTGGGTTCAAGATACAAGAAGCACAGAGGGCCCCAAACAAACTGAACCCAAATAGACCCACAGCAAGACACATCATAATAAAAATGGCAGAAGTTAGTGATAAAGAGAGGATCCTAAAGGCAGCAAGAGAAAAACAGAATGTTACCTACAAGGGAAACCCCATAAGAATATCAGCTGACTTCTCTACAGAAACACTACAGGCCAGGAGGGAATGGCAAGAGATAAAGTGCTAAAAGGAAAAAATATGTAACCTAGAATACTCTATCCAGCAAGAATATCATTTAAAATAGAAGGGAAAATAAAAATTTTTTCCAACAAACAAAAACTTAAAGAATACTGCAACACAAAACCCAGGTTAAAGGAAATATTGAAAGGGCTTCTCTAAACCAAAAAGAAAGGAAGCAAAGGGAAGAAAAAAGAAAAGAAAAAAAAAAGAAGAGGAAGAACTAGGACTGAGGAAACCTCAATCAGAGAGCAGTCACTCAAATAAGCCAGCATACAGATTTAATCATGAACAGGCCTCAAACAAAATAAAATTAAAAAGAAAAAAATAAAAAAGAGTCATCAAAACCATAAAATGTGGGCAAGGGATGTTAGGAAGTAAATAACCCTTCTTGTTTGTTTGTATGTTTCTCTTCTTAATTTTAATATAGTAATGAAGTGTTTGAACTTACAGGACCATCAGGCTAAAACACACAATTATGGGAAGGGGTTAGCATACTTAAAAAACAGGGCAACCACAAGCCAAAACCAAATATTGCATTTGCAAAAAATGGAAAAAAAAAAAATACACTCAAGCAGATAATAACAGGAGACCATCCAACCAAAAAAAAAAAAAAAAAGGAAGAATGGAGAACCATAGAATCAACTAGAACACAAGGTTCAAATGGCAATAAATAACCATCTATCAATTATCACCTTAAATGTCAATGGACTGAACGCCCCAATCAAAAGACACAGAGTGGCTGAGTGGATAAAAAGGCAAAAACCTTCAATATGCTGCCTACAAGAAACTCACCTTAGGACAAAAGATACATATAGATTGAAAGTGAAAGGGTGGGGAAAAATATTTCACGCCAACAGACATGACAGAAAAGCAGGAGTCGCAACGCTCATATCAGACAAAATAGACTTTAAAACAAAAGACATAAAGACAAAGAAGGACACTACTTAATGATTAAGGGATCCATCCAAGGAGAGGATGTTACTATCGTCAACATATATGCCCCAAATACAGGAGCACCCAGATACATACAACAAATATTAACAGACATAAAGGGAGATACTGATGAGAATACAATCATAGTAGGAGACCTTAATACCCCCCTCACATCAATGGACAGATCCTCTAGACAGAAAACCAATAAAGCAACAGAGTTCCTAAAGGAAACAATAGAAAAGTTAGACTTCATTGATATCTTCAGGACACTACATCCAAAAAAAGCAGAATACACATTCTTCTCAAATGCTCATGGAACATTCTCAAGAATCGACCACATATTGGGACACAAAGCGAATCTCAATAAATTTAGGAGCATAGAAATTATCTCAAGTATCTTCTCTGACCACAATGCCATGAAATTAGAAATCAACCATGGGAAAAGGAAAGAGAAAAAACCTACTGCATGGAGACTAAACAACATGCTACTAAAAAACCAATGGGTCAATGAGGAAACCAAGAAGGAAATTAAAAACTACCTTGAAACAAATGATAATGAAGACACAACCACTCAAAATCTATGGGATGCTGCGAAAGCAGTGCTCAGAGGGAAATTTATAGCAATACAGGCCTTTCTCAAAAAAGAAGAAAGATCCCAAATTGACAACTTAACCCTCCACCTAAATGAATTAGAAAAAGAAGAACAAAAAAGTCTCAAGTCAGCAGAAGGAAGGAAATTATAAAGATCAAAGAAGAAATCAATAAAATAGAGACTCAAAAAACAATAGAGAAAAGTAATAAAACCAAGAGCTGGTTCTTTGAAAAGGTAAACAAAATTGACAAACCCCTGGCCAGACTCACTAAAAAGAGGAGAGAAAGAACCCAAATAACCAAAATTATAAATGAAAAAGGAGAAATCACAACGGATACAGCAGAAATACAAAAAACCATAAGAGAATACTATGAACAACTATATGGCAACAAGTTTGACAATCTGGAAGAAATGGACAATTTTCTAGAATCTTACAGCCTGCCAAAACTGAATCAAGTAGAAACAGACCAACTGAACAGACCGATCACTAGAAATGAAATTGAAGAGGTCATAAAATCACTCCCTACAAATAAAAGTCCAGGACCAGATGGCTTCACAGGTGAATTCTATCAAACATTTAAAGAGGAATTGGTGCCCATCCTCCTTAAACTCTTTCAAAAGGTTGAAGAAGAAGGAATACTCCCAAAGACATTCTATGATGCCACCATCACCCTCATTCCAAAACCAGACAGAGATACCACCAAAAAAGAAAACTATCACCCAATATCATTGATGAATATAGATGCAAAAATTCTCAACAATATCTTAGCCAACCGAATCCAACAACATACCAAAAAAATTATACACCATGACCAGGTTGGGTTCATCCCAGGTTCACAAGGATGGTTCAACATACGCAAATCAATCAGCATCATACACCACATTAACAAAAAAAAAGTCAAAAATCATGCGATCATCTCAATAGATGCAGAAAAAGCATTTGACAAAGTCCAACATCCATTCATGATCAGGACCCTCGCCAAAGTGGGTCTAGAGGGAACATTCCTGAATATAATCAAAGCCATTTATGAGAAACCCACAGCAAATATAATACTCAATGGGGAAAAACTGAAAGCCTTCTCACTCAAATCTGGAACAAGACAGGGATGCCCACTCTCACCACTGCTCTTCAACATAGTTTTGGAAGTCCTAGCCACAGCAATTAGACAAACAAAAGAAATAAGAGGCATCCATACAGGAAGAGAAGAGATCAAACTGTCACTGTATGCAGATGACATGATACTATACATAGAAAACCCTAAGGACTCAACCCCAAAACGACTTGAACTGATTAATAAATTCAGCAAAGTAGCAGGATATAAGATTAACATTCAGAAGTCAGTCACATTTCTGTATAGTAACAATGAAATATTAGAAAAGGAATACAAAAATATAATACCTTTTAAAATTGCACATCACAAAATCAAATACCTCGGAATACACCTGACCAAGGAGGTAAAGGACCTATATGCCGAGAACTATAAAACTTTCATCAAAGAAATCAAAGAAGATGTAAAGAAATGGAAAGATATTCCATGTTCCTGGATTGGGAAAATCAATATTGTAAAAATGGCCAAACTACCCAAAGCAATCTACAGATTCAATGCAATCCCTATCAAATTACCCATGACATTTTTCACAGAACTAGAACAAACAATCCAAACATTTATATGGAACAAGAAAAGACCCAGAATCGCCAAAGCAATCCTGAGAAACAAAAACCAAGCAGGAGGCATAACTCTCCCAGACTTCAAGAAATACTACAAAGCTACAGTCATCAAAACAGTGTGGTACTGGTATCAAAACAGACAGACAGACCAATGGAACAGAATAGAGAATCCAGGAAATAAACCCTGACACCTATGGTCAATTAATCTTGACAAGGGAGGCAAGAACATAAAATGGGAAAAAGAAAGTCTATTCAGCAAGCATTGCTGGGAAACCTGGACAGCTGCATGCAAATCAATGAAACTAGAACACACCCTCACACCATGCACAAAAATACACTCAAAATGGCTGAAAGACTTAAATATACGACAGGACACCATCAAGCTCCTAGAAGAAAACATAGGCAAAACACTCTCTGACATCAACATCATGAATATTTTCTCAGGTCAGTCTCCCAAAGCAATAGAAATTAGAGCAAAAATAAACCCATGGGACCTCATCAAACTGAAAAGCTTTTGCACAGCAAAGGAATCCCAAAAGAAAACAAAAAGACAACTTTCAGAATGGGAGAAAATAGTTTCAAATGATGCAACCAACAAGGGCTTAATCGCTAGAATATATAAACAACTTATACAACCCAATAGCAAAAAAGCCAATCAATCAATGGAAAAATGGGGAAAAGACCTGAATAGACATTTCTCCAAGGAAGATATACAGATGGCCAGCAAACACATGAAAAAATGCTCAACATCGCTGGTTATAAGAGAAATGCAAATCAAAACTACCATGAGATATCACCTCACACCAGTCAGAATGGCCATCATTAATAAATCCACAAATAACAAGTGCTGGAGGGGGTGTGGAGAAAAGGGAACCCTCCTGCACTGTTGGTGGGAATGTAAACTGGTACAGCCACTATGGAGAACAGTTTGGAGATACCTTAGAAATCTATACATAGAACTTCCATATGACCCCGCAATCCCACTCTTGGGCATCTATCCAGACAAAACTCTACTTAAAAGAGACACGTGCACCCGCATGTTCATTGCAGCACTCTTCACAATAGCCAAGACATGGAAACAACCCAAATGTCCATCGACAGAGGATTGGATTCGGAAGATGTGGTATATATACACAATGGAATACTACTCAGCCATAAAAAGAATGACATAATGCCATTTGCAGCAATGAGCTAGAGAACCTCATACTGAGTGAAATGAGCCAGAAAGACAAAGACAAATACCATATGATATCACTTATAACTGGACTCTAATATCCAGCACAAAGGAACATCTCCTTAGAAAAGAAAATCATGGACTTGGAGAAGAGACTTGTGGCTGCCTGATGGGAGGGGGAGGGAGTGGGAGGGATCGGGAGCTTGGGCTTATCAGACACAACTTAGAATAGATTTACAAGGAGATCCTGCTGAATAGCATTGAGAACTCATGTTGCAACAGAAGAAAGGCTGGGGGGAAAATGTAATTGTAATGTATACATGTAAGGATAACCTGACCCCCTTGCTGTACAGTGGGAAAATAAAATAATTAATTAATTAATTAATTTAAAAAAAAAGAATAGATTTACAAGGAGATCCTGCTGAATAGCATTGAGAACTTTGTCTAGATACTCATGTTGCAACAGAAGAAAGGCTGGGGGGAAAATATAATTGTAATGTATACATGTAAGGATAACCTGACCCCCTTGCTGTACAGTGGGAAAATAAAAATAAATAAATAAATTAATTAATTAATTAATGTTTCCATTTTCTTAGAACAAATACTTAGAAGTGAAGAGATAAAACTTTAACAAATATTTTCATATACAGCTGAATTTGCATTTTACATAAAAAAGAATTAAATATATTCTCGGGCATGTAGGGTCTCAAGTACTGCTACAGGAAAATCTTCTTTGAAAGAATTATTAGAAATTGTCCTTTAGAAAGAAGAAAGATGAATGAAGAAAGAGGCAATAAAAATGGAGGAAAGGAAGAGGGGTGAACTTAGTAAGATTTGTGTTTTCTCAAATAAGCACAATTTTGTAAAAATTAGATTCATGTAATTTGGTATTAAAGCCCTAGAAAATAGTAACCTGACTGGGAATTGGAAGTGGTACTCGGGTTACCTATAGAAGGTGAGAGCTTGCTAACCGTCCTGATTTGCCCAGGACAAGAGATAGACAGAGCTCAGCTTCTGTATTGCTAGTGAAAAAGTAAGTATGCATTTGAATCTTAATAAATGAGAATAAAAATAGAATGTATAACTTTCAGAAAAATAGAGGAAAATCCTATCTATCCAGTGGAAAAGAGAGAGTGGTAAAGAGGAAAGCACAAAAAATAGAAAACAAAATAAAATGGCAGGAATAAGTCCCAGTGTAACAATAATAATAACAGTAACAAAATAGTTCATTTATACCTCGCTGTAGTCTAGAAATGAGTGATGGTAACTTATAAAGAAATATTCCTAAGAGTAATATAAACTAAACCTAAATAGAGGAGGAATTAAGGCCATGACAGCAAGACCCCTTCACAGGTTCAGTGTGTATGCCATGCTGTATTTGAACAGAACAATACAGAAAATTGATAATGCACACCTATTAGAGCAAGTTTATAAACTCAAATAAATGACATGACTGTTTCTTCTGAGGTGTCACCTCTTGGAATCCTGCCTGATTAATCTCTGATTCTAACTTAAGCTGTCAACTCTCCTGTCATTCACTGAGGGTTATACAGTGTTAACTACACACTATGGTGCTTCAGTGTTAGTCGGGGAAGTTGCCTAATTAAAAACATTCTCTCTGTTTGCTTTAAACAGATTAAAATCTACCTCTCTGAAATATCAATGCTTTTCTATAGGCCATATCATATGATATTTTCCTTCAAAGACATGTTTATATATTATAATACAGTACCGAGGAAGAAAATTTCCAGCGTCCAAAGGATCATTTCATATTTTCTTAATCATATACACATAAGAGAGTATCACAGCAAAAACTATTCAACACACCCATTTTAACAAGTTAGACCATGACAGAAATTTAAAATCTCCATTCATACTCTAATTGCATGACTGAATAATTCATTTCACCTTTCTGAGCTTATTTCCTCATTAAAGGAAAGCGGTTAGAGTAGATGATCTTAAAGATTGCTTTCAGTTTTCGTATTTTATATTGACTTTCCCTGTCAACTTTGTTCTAATTCATTCATGCTCATAAAGTACTTTACAATATATAACCCTCTATTTCTATATTCATATTTATTATAGGAAAAAAACCAAAGATGTGAACAAATAAAATCACCCATAAATCTGATCTTCGTATATTAAGATTGTTTTATATTTCATTCCCTCTCTCCATATTGATTTATATAACTGAAATTATATTTGCAGAAATTTTATCATGGTTATATTGTTTAATATGATAAAATAGTAATTTATATGTTACTTAAATATTTACATACTTCATTTAATATTCCATTTCATGGCTAGACCATCACTAGCTTATTCTTTCTCTTATTACTTCTCATATATTTGGTCATTATAATTGGTTCCATAATTATTCCAGTATAAATGTTGCAATGTGTATCTCTCTGCACACATATATGTTTAAAAAATTTTTTCATAGTATATATTTCTGTGTCAAATGATACAAATCATATTTTTATATATGTAACATTTATTGCACCAGTGTTCTACATGCTTAACATATATTGATTAATTTAATCCTCACATCTATGTGTTGAATAGGTACTGTTATCATCCTTGCAATATAGAGGCAGAATCTGAGGCACATTGTGAAGAGGTTAAATAATTTCCTTATGGATAGATAGGAAGTGGCAGAGTTGGAGTTCAAATACAGGTTCCAAACATGTAGGAGCACCTGTGAACAGTAGACCAGCACTGAGTGTCAGTATAGTCTTTTCAAAATAATGCATGGGGCATGCTATCACATCAATTCTCCCTTAAAATGGTAGTGTGGGCACCTTCATAGCACAGAAAGAATTTGTTTCTACTTTAGGTAAAAGAGCATACTTGCTGCATTTCTGTTTCGAAGCAATTTACTCAGTCTAGGATACATCTAAGCTATTCAGGCAGTCTACAGTTCACATGCCTACATTCCCTCTGTGATGGATAGAGAAAAACTTATAAGGATCACAAAAAGCACCTTAGGTCTCAATGAAGACATTATTTCTGGGAAAATATAAATGTTGCTTTAAATATATTATTTGGATCTTTAGCTTTCTTTGTCAATTTGTTATTTTTAATAACTTAAAATTCTAAGTCATTTAAATAAAATCTACTCTCAGAAGGAATTAAACATTAACTGCTATAGAAAGTAATCTTTTCTTCCTCTTTAGTTTCTTTTGGTGTAAATGGCCTGGTCAGTGGGTAAAGTTTGGTAAGCACTCAAATTCACCATGAACCTGGTAGTACCAAATGCAGTGTTGGATTTGCTTAAGCAAAACTCCATGGTATCATTTTTATACTTAGGCTTAATATTTAATTAGTCAAGTTTTCATCCACATTGCCTATTTTTCTACTGAATCCTGCCAAAAACATTCTGGCAGATCATAAAATAATAAAACTGCTGGCTCTAAAATCCAAAATCTTGAAGATAATTAGAAGACTTTATACAGGTAGCATTTATTAGTCATGAAGAACTTGACAACAAGAAGAGTGTTTCAACCCACACAATTTTGAAAGGGGAAAATTCTCTTTTTGAACACTGATCAAATTATGTTTCTGTGACAAGAAGGGAGAAATGCACTTCATAAAATTTAACTGGAAAATTCCTCATTTAAGCACATCCTACACAGAGAGAAGGAAGGAGCACCTTTATAAAGGTGCTCCCATTTACAGAGCAGCAAGGGCAAATACGATCCACCTTTTGAAATTTTCCCCTGTTCTAGTTAAGCAGATTACAAGTTCATTAGTTAGAAATGAGCACCAGGAATAATCTTGGTAATCATTAGAGCAGTTGTACATGAAATAAAATGTGCTCTCATTATCACTGTTTCTTCTTTCTTATCATAAGCATCATTCTTGGGCTGGGAAGGGACTCTACCATTTGCTGGATGTAGACGCTTAAGGTTTTTTTTAATAATGATTTTTATTTGTTTTCATTATAGCTGGTTTACAGTGTTCTGTCAGTTTCCTACTGTACAGCATGGTGACTGAGTTACACATATAGATTTTTTTTCTCACATTGTCATATTCCATCATAAGTGACTAGGTATAGTTCCCAGTGTTACACAGCAGGACCTCATTGCTTATCCATTCCAAAGGCAATAGTTAGTTTGCATCCATTAACCCCAGATACCCAGTCCATCCTGCTCCCTCCCCCTCCCTCTTGGCATCCACACATCTACTCTCCAAGTCCATGATCTTCTTTTCTGTGGAAAGGTTCATTTGTGCTGTGTACTAGATTTCAGATATAACTGATATCACATGGTATTTGTCTTTCTCTTTCTGACTTACTTCACTTATTATGAGTCTCTAGTTCCATCCAGGTTGCTGCAAATGGCATTATTTTATTCTTTTTTATGACTGAGTAGTATTCCACTGAGTATCTATATCACATCTTCTTAATCTGTCGATGGACATTTAAGTTGTTTCCACGTCTTGGCTATTGTGAATAGTGCTGCAGTGAACATGCGGGTACATGTGTCTTTTTCAAGGAAAGTTTTTTCCAGATGTGTGCCCAAGAGTGGGATTGCTGGGTCATATGTATATGTATAGTTCTATATACTATGTATAGTCTTCTAAGGTAACTCCATACTGTTTTCCATAGTGGTTGTACCAACTTACATTCCCACCAACAGTGCAGGAGGATTCCCTTCTCTACACCCCCTCCAGCATTTGTTATTTGTGGACTTATTAATGATGGCCATTCTGACTGGTGTGACGTGATATCTCATGATAGTTTTGGTTTGCATTTCACTAAAGATATTCCATGCTCCTGGGTTGTAAAAATTAATATTGTTATTAATGGCCATACTACCCAAAGCAATCTACAGATTCAATTCAATCCCTACCAAATTACCCATGACATTTTTCACAGAACTAGAACAAACAATCCAAAAATGTACATGGAACCATAAAAGACCCAAAATTGCCAAAGCAATCCTGAAGAACAAAAACCGAGCAGGAGGCATAACTCTCCCAGACTTCAGGCAATATTACAAAGTCACAGTAATCAAGACAGTGTGTTACTGGTACCAAAACAGACATATGGACCAATGGAACAGAATAGAGAACCCAGAAATAAACCCAGATACCTACAGTCAATTAATCTTTGACAGAAGCTTAAGGTTTTAAGATTTTACCACTTATCTATTTCATACCCACAATTACACACATAAACTACAGTGGTGCCC
The DNA here is from genome assembly GCF_016906955.1 of Phacochoerus africanus. Lineage (NCBI taxonomy): Eukaryota > Metazoa > Chordata > Mammalia > Artiodactyla > Suidae > Phacochoerus > Phacochoerus africanus. Next base: position 14,835,352 of record NC_062552.1, read on the forward strand.
CATCCATATTTTACCAAAGCCAACTACAAGTTACAGATGTGTAAGAAATCCTGCTATTAATGCTATAGAATAGGGTATAAATAGCATTGGTAATTTGCTTTGGGATTCAGAACCTAGTGTAGTTCAGGCTACATATGCCTTGATCATAGAGGTATGCAATCTTCCTGGAGTCAAAACATTTCCAAACTGAAGGGAACTTTTGAGATCTCCAGCTGTATTTCTCATCTTTTAGAGGGGAAAAAATTGATGCTTTGTGAAATTAAATGACTTGCACAGGCTATATCCTGAAAAGCCTCAGACTTGCCATAGATAGATGTCTTGACTCCCTGTATCCTGCTCTTTCCATGCTGTTATGGCTGCAAGTTTGCATGATAAAGTATCTGCCAGATTCACCAAACCACGTGACCACACTCACATTATGTAAATACATATAGGAATGAAAATAACAAGGTGAAATAACATTTCAATGTGTAAATTTTTTAAAGTTAAATTCCAGAGTGCATAATATATGCCTTATTTTAGAGTCCATGTATAAGTGATAGCTTATGGTATTTGTCTTTCACATTCCAACTTATCTTAGTATGATAATCTCTAGTTGCACCCATTTAGATGCAAACTATTACATGGAGAATGAATAAACAATGAAGTTCTACTGTACAGCACAGGGAACTATAACCAATCTCTTGGAATAGAACATGATAGAAGATAATATGAGAAGAAGAGTATATATATATATATATATACACACACACACACACACACACACACACACACACATATATACACACACACACACACACATATATATATATGAATATGACTGGGTCAATTTTCTGTATAGCAGAAATTGGCACAACATTGTAAACCAACTGTAATTTTTAAAGAAGTGGATAATATATGGAAAACCTTGAAAAGGAAGGAAGCAAGGAAGAGAAATATTTTTTCCCTGTTTTTTTCTAGCTCAAATATAATGACCTTTAAAAGAGATTTTTAGAAAAGAATGGCTGACTATGTATGTTATCAAAAATTGGGATTGATTATTCTGGCTTATGGAAATGGGATGATAAATTGGCAAGGAATGAAATACAGCTCTGCCGACCAGGGAAGATATTTTTCACAGAAAACTTATCAACTAGATATCCCTGGAGAGAGGGGCAGTTAAGCTCTAAAACCAAGTATCATGGCTGATAACAGATACATTTTAAAATAATAATAATAGATAGCTTTAATGTAAACATAGTCTAGAAGGTGGTAAGGAACCATTCCTTAGAAGTAGAAATCATGATAGAATATGATAATAATAGCAATAGAAATATATTGGATACTTCATTTGTGCAGACACTGTTCTAGTGCTTTACACACATGAACTCATTAATTTTTTACATGTCTGTTAAGTTGTTATGTTTATTTACCTCAGTTTATAAATATGTGACCAGACCAAGATATTCCTAGATCAAATTGCTTATCTAAGGTTACAGCACTGCTGACAATATAATAGGAAACACAACTCTGGAAATCTGATTTCAGAATCCATGGTCCTAACTTCTATGCTCTATGACTTTATCCTAGTACAAAGTTAATAAAATAAATAGGAAATGTATCTTTAGGGTTAGATGAGGTCATGAGAGTGGGGCCCTCATGATGAAATTAGCACCCTTGTAAGAAAAGACACCAGAGGTCCAAGTTTCTCCCCTTCTCTCTCTCTCACCCTCTCTCTCTCTTTCTCTCTCCTTCCCTCTCGCCTTCTAAAAGCCACAAAGAAAATCCTCTTTGCTCATCACTTCTTCCTCCAACTATGCCTCAATTCTCAAGTCTGTATTTATGTCCAATATTTTGTGCTTTATCCTTTGCATCTTTACCTATACATCAAATTCACTGCCAAGAACACATCTGCCCTCTCTCTTCCATCTGCCTTAATTCTCCCGACTCTTCAGCCCTCAGCTTAGATGTTATTTGCTCAAGTCTATACAGCCATTGCTACTGTCATTAACATGAGCATCTTTAACGTCATTATTGTAGTCCTGCCAAAGGCTGACAGAGGTCCCCCAGTTTATTAGCCATTTGCTAGGAGTTCCTAATACACCATAGGATACCTTGCTTTGTCCACACTTCTTGGAAAGAGAGTGAAAGAGTTGCTTTCTAAGTAGCTAAAATTCCAACTCTTGTTTAAGTGATTTATTTTGAGAACCCCTGTCTGGAAGGCATAGTGTCAGTTCCATCTTTACCTAGTTATTGCCCATGGCTTCTCCATTTGTTGTAGTTTCTTTTACAGAGACAGTTATTATATATAGATTGAATCTTCTTTCTTTGCTCAGTGCTAATAAGGTAGTGGTTTAAGATTCTTTCATGATCAGCTCTCCAACCACTCTAAGCCCTGTCACACCATTTTCCTGGGAAGATGCAATCTGTTGAATTTTTATCAGATCTTTGTTATCCAGTAGCAAACAAACCACTGCTCTGGGTTGGAAGACTTCAAGATGTAAAGTAAAAAGCCAGTGGAAAAAAGATACGTCTCTCACTAAGTTTAGACTTATAACCTTGAAATCAGGAGATTTAGATGACCATGTTTTCTGAAATGGGCCAGGGAAAGAGAATATCAGTCTGCAGAAAGAGAGATAAGCCATCACGGAGAGATGAGCAAAGGTGAGACCAGGAGTGGGTTCCAGAGGAGTTTGACACTCCAGTTCTAATCTGGAGGCCCCACTGCATTGCTGCCCTTGGTTCCAAAAGACTTTCCACTATTATTTCAATATGAAGGCAACCTAGAGTTGACTTTTTGTCACTGTGACCATGAAAATGTGCTCTTATTTCATATTTATTAAAATATGACCTAGGTTTTTTGTTTTTGTTTTTGTTTTTGTTTTTGTTTTTTGCTTTTGTGTTTACAATTTTCCTTGCATTTACAATTCAAATATATTGCGACTTTAAAATTCTGTGTGCAGGAGTTCCCATCGCGGCTCAGTGGTTAATGAATCCGACTAGGAACCATGGGCTTGTAGGTTCGATCCCTGGCCTTGCTCAGCGGGTTGCCGTGAGCTGTGGTGTAGGTTGCAGACGTACCTCGGATCCCGAGTTGCTATGGCTCTGGTGTAGGCCAGCGGCTACAGCTCTGATTCTACCCCTCGCCTGGGAACCTCCATATGCTGTGAGTGTGGCCCTATAAAGTAAAAAAATAAATAAATTTTGTGTGCAAAAAGATAAATTTAATATAATTTTACTTTGATTCACCTCTACTCCCTCTTTCTGATCATAGTGAATATAATCCGTTGGTAACAGCCAGCAACACTGACACCACTGAATTAATTTGGCTTTTAATAGTTAAATATTCTCTTTCAAAAATCACATTTTTCTTTTAAGTTTACACATATTACCACATTTACTGGTAATTAGATACATTTCTGTGTGTTCACTGCTATTTCGCCTTTCTTGCGTTTTAACATAGTTCCTTGAATTGATCGCTAGAGTATACTGAATAAGTATTTCAAGAATTGTACATAGTGGTATGTAATTTGTATCTTTAAATAACTTGAAATGACATATGAGTGATACCATGGTAGGTATAGCGTTTGCTGTCGGTGTCCTCACGCTATCCAACTACACCCTCAGAATGTGTATTCAGCCTGCTTCAGACCCTTTCCAACTGTCAGAGTCTGCACCTCTGTGCCCAAGGGATTTTTCCCAATGCACTGAAAGTTATTCTTCCCTTGCCTATGCAGTAGCCTAGGAGTACCAGGGAATTAACAATGCCAGAGAGAAGCTCTCCCTCAGTGACTGATTAATATGACATAGGCTATGATATGTATTGTATCTGTTGTGAAGTGATCACCACAGTAAGTCAAGTAACATCAATCACCTTATATGATTACAGAATTTTGTGGGGTTTTTTTTTGACAACTTTTAAGATCTACTCTTTCTTAACATTCAAATATGAGATACAGTACTCTTAACTAGACCATGCTGTGTATTACATCCTCATGACTTATTTTGTACCTGAAAGTTTGTACCTTCTTTTGACTCCCTTCACACATTTCCCTTCCCCCCACCTCATCTCTGGTAGTCAACCATCTGTTCTATGTATCTAGAGTATGAGCTTGCTTGTTTGTCTTTAGATTGCACACATAGGTGAGATAATGTAGTATTTGTCTTTTTCTGCCTGACCTATTTCACTGAGTGTAATACTCTTAGTGCTTTTTTCTCTTAAGATTTGTAGATCATGAGTGGAGGGTGATAACCTGGTACCCCAGCTCAAAGGGGAGAGGCAATAAAATAATGAAGGAGGGGAGTTCCCGTCGTGGCGCAGTGGTTAACGAATCCGACTAGGAGCCATGAGGTTGCGGGTTCGGTCCCTGCCCTTGCTCAGTGGGTTAACGATCCGGCGTTGCCGTGAGCTGTGGTGTAGGTTGCAGATGCAGCTCAGATCCCATGTTGCTGTGGCTCTGGCCTAGGCCGGAGACTACAGCTCCGATTAGACCCCTAGCCTGGGAACCTCCATATGCCGTGGGAGCGGCCCAAAGAAATAGCAAAAAAAAAAAAAAAAAAAAAAAAGACAAGAAAAATAAAAATAAAAATAATGAAGGAGGAACCTAAGAGCTACACATGCCTAAAACAGGAATTTTTCTAGCTTGTTCCTTCCCTACTTCTAACTATTGAAAACAGCTGACTTTTTCTTTAATTTAATCCTTTGTTATCTTAGATTGGACAAAGCAAATTCTATTTAAAGGAGCCTTTTACATTTTCAAAGGAGAAAAAAAAAGGGTGAGGGTTGCATATTATATGACAAAACTTTTTAAAAAATCTTCACAAAATATGTACATGGCAAGAGAAAAGTGTGAGGGAAAGAAGCAAATGAGCCAAGGTTTCCTTATTTGGTACATAGACTCTGGACCTGAGTTCTAATCTGGAAGTACTTCCACATAACTTGGCAGGTCATTCCATTTGTTGAGTCAAAGATACTCATGATCTTCTGGAATTCTTCCTGGAGTATTTTAATGTTAGCATCTTCTACTCTGAATTTCCTCCTGCGACCTGGACGAATTCCCAAACAACACTAGAGTCCTTGACAATGCATTTGGTTCTGCAGGACCACCAGCAGGGGCATGGATTCAGATTTGTGGCCTTACTGCTTCATTTTGTCTACTTTCTCAGTATAAGTGAGGCAGATACTTGGACTGAAATTAACTGATTTCATCCCAGTCTGGACAAGACAAATACCACCTGGCAGGAGCAAATACCTAGAACAGACATGGTTTGACTACCTCTGCTACTGAAAAGTACATGTCTTGATTTAGCTGGTCAGCATTTAGGCCTTCAAGTTTTGAATTTATAGTAAGAGCAGTGGAAGAGATATCAAGAACACATCTCTTTGTGTTCATTTGACTATTAAAGCAAAAGTCCAGTCTCCCAGATATATCAGTATACAGTCAGCCTTTAGTTAGCTATATAAATGCAAGCATCTCTTGGCATAAATGAGCAAATAATCAATGAATTAAATATATTGGGCCTTGAGATACATTATGTTATTTTATCCACATCCTTTTATATTTCTGCCAAGGTGAAGAGAAAAACTTCATATTTCATTTATCCAAAAATGCTCATTTTTTTAATATTTTACTATCTCTCAAACTGGGATGCATTTTACAAGTAATGTCATGTCATAGTTTTTATTGGCGATGCTGTTTGGGGAGATTTTATTAAAATATTAAAAACTATTGCATCTTAAAACTGATGGTATCTTATATTATATGAAATACCAAAGTTGGAATTCCTTGGAAAGTTTTGTCTTGGTAGTTCTAGGAATGGACAGGTAATAGGAGGTAAATTTAGGAAGGGAACTCAGAAGTATTAGAGATGAAATTTTTATAAATTAACTTTAATGATACATGTTTGGTTCTCCTGGCTTTTATCAATTTTTTTTTTTAGTGCAGGGATTAACTGTGCACTTTAATTATTTGATACAATACCTAATCTATTATGAATATTTGTTAACTGCATTGCCATAACACAAGTATTCATTCATTAGCAGGTGTCAAAATCATTAAAAAAAAAAAAAGGAGGAACTCAGTATTGAAAATCCAACTTATCCAACTTACCACTTTTTCCTGACCATCTCCATATATAGCATGGTTTTGCATTATCTTCTATAAGAACTTCCCTGTCACAAACCTAAATGCTGAATCATAAAAATGCCATTAAGTACCTCTGGAATCAAGAATATCTGATTTCAGTGATTCTCAAACATGGCTGCACATTAAAACCACCTAAGAGGCTTTTGGAAAATGCTGATATCTAAACCTATCCAAACCTATCTCACACTAAATTAAAGCAGGACATCTGGGAGTAGGGCATTGGCATTTTCTTAAAAGTCTTCCTAACAACAAAGACAATCAACAAAACCAAGAAGTAGTTTTTCAAGGAAATCAACAAAATTGACCCATCTTTAGTTATATTGACTAAGGAAAAAAGAGACACCAGTCAAATAATATTAGTAATAAAAAAGAGAAAATTGTTACCTATTTTAACAGAAGTAATAAGGGTTATAAGAAAGTACTATGAATAATTATATGTCAACAAATTGGATAAGCTGGATGAAAAGAATAAATTCCTAGAAATATACAGCCTTACATGACAGAATTATGAAAATGGGAAATCTGAATAGAATTCAAAGCAGGGACTCCAATATTTGTACATCCATGTTCATAGCAGCATTACTCACAACCGCCAAAAGATGAAAGCAACACAAGTGTCCCTCAGTTGATAAATGGATGGCAAAATATGGTATATATACACACAATGGAATATTATTCAGCTTTTTAAAAAAGGGACATTCTGATACATACCACAACATAGATGAATCTTGAGGACGTTAGGCAAAGTATATAAGCCAGTCACAAAAGGACAAATACTGTGTAGTTCCATTTATATAAGATGGTTAAAATAGTCAAATTTATAGACGGGAAGTAGAATGGTGGTTGCCAGGGGCTGGGGTGAGGGAGAAAAGCCAGTTGTTATTTAATGGGGAAAGAATTCTAGTTTGACAAGATTAAAAGGTTCTGAAGATTGTTGGTGGTGATGGTAGCACAACAGTACGAATATACTTAATACCACTGAACTGGACACCACAATTAGTAATTTAAATGGCAAATTTTATGTTATAAATATTTGCCACAATTTAAAAAAAAAGTAAAGCCTTTCCAGCTATTTCAGTACAGATAAATTTGAGAACCGCGGACTGAGACGAAAGGATATTCTTAAAAGATCATCGTACTTGGCACTTGCGTTCCTGTAGATGGAAACACAAGTATTTTTTCTCTCTGCGTCCTCGGCTCCAAGCACAGAGCTTGTCACATAACATCAATAATCCTTTATGCTTTTTATTGACCCCAGTTGTGTGGTTAGAAATTATGCTAGGGCAGTCATTCTCAGTTTAGAGTGCATCAGAGTCACCTGATAGCTTGATGAAACAGGTTGCTGGACTCCACCTGCAGAGTTAAGTATGAGGTATTACATTTTTAATAAGTTTACTAATGAGGCTTGGTTAGGGACCACAGGCTGAATACTGCTGTGCCAAGAACTTTGCATATTATAACCAGATATATAACAACCTATGGGGTAAGTATCATGCTAGACTCCGAGACATTAAATGATTCGTCCAAAATCACATGCCACGAGATATTAGAGATGGAATTAAATCCCAGGCCTTTCTGATTCCACAGCCATACCATTTCACTGTGTTCTTGAGACAACCATGAAATGGATGAATTTTATTAGTGGATTCTTAGTAGATCTCAATGGAAAACTAAAATTTGGCTAAAATTAAAAAAAAAATATTTTACAAGCAAAGTCAGCGGAGGGGACAGTTTTTCACAGGGTTTCTTCTCAATTATGGTTCAAGGCAATGTTTTGAAATGCTAAACTTGCTATGGGCAATCACATGCCATTTGACTCGAGGTGCTAAAGCAATAAGATTTCACTTATCAGTTTAGCTAATAATTCACTCCCCCTGACAAAATCTTTGTAGGCATGCCCTTTCTTTGTATAAGATATGCCCTTTCTCTCTTTTTTCATACACCTTTTCAATTTATTAATTTAACTCATCACCATCCCCAGATAGACCATTTTCCTTGTCCATAGATTGACTGACTTTTGTCTCAATTCTTTTTGTAATTTCTCATTGCTACTTATAAATAGATTTAAACAAATTTTTTTTTTTGCCCAAAGAATAAAAACTTGATGTTATAAAAATACTCTTCAAAGAAGAACTATCCCCTTCATAAAAGCCAGAGGAAAGGGAAAAATTAAAAGAAGAAATGTAGAGAAAAGAGAAATAATATATGAATGGGAAATAGAAAATGGCAAATAAGTTGGCATTCTCAATTCTAGATAATGCTCCTTATTCAAATGTTTTCAATTAACAGTAGTGACAGTTACCATTGATTGGTTGCATATGAAGTGTCAAACACTGTGCCAGGCAGTTGAGGAATATAATCTCTTTTAGTTCTGATGAAAAATATCTGCAGTGACTGTTTTTATCATTATCTTCTGAATGTAGAAATCGGCATAGATAAAGTTAGATAACTTGCCAAATGTATATTGCTGGTGTGCCTGCCTCCAAAATTCCTGTTTTCACCACACACTGCAGTCCTCTTTGCAAGGCAGAGAAAGAGAGGGAGGGAGCTATTAGTTTACTCGGGTGATCTTGCCACTCAAATAGAACTTGGTGGGATTCTTTCCAATTATTTTGAAGCTTATTTCAAAGTGGAACTGCTGGTTTTGGTAATTTGATCATCTCAGGTTACTAAAACCATCTTTGTCTATAACCAAAGTACATATAAGGAGGTTGCGTCATGTATGGCTTAAGAAAAAGGTCTTCTGAGTGAGACTGCTTTAGTTTGGACTCTAATGCTACCATACTTTCTTTATAGCATCTAACAAGGTACTTAATATCTCTGTGCTTCAGTTTCTTTAGTGTTACAGTGGGGTAATAATTGCACTTAATTTGTAGAAACATGGAAATCAAACATAGATCTTTGAATAGTGCTCGGAACATTAAATACTCTACAAGCGGCTATTATTCTTATCAATTTTTGAATATTTACGCTGTTTTATGGTTATCATCTTTTTTATAGTAAGATTTGGAGTGCTTTTTATCAATTTCTAGATTATATTTTTCCATCTACCATCATATTGTAAAATGACACTACTAATGCTATTTGTTGGGAGGCAAAACATAAGATGAGCTCTTTTCCCCATTTATTTTTCTGTGAGGAGTTATGTCTAATTCTCCTGGAGGCTACAGTTGTGAAAGAACAACTCAGGTTATCCGCACTGCCAAAATTGATCCTGCAATTTCATGCAAAGTGATTTCACATAAGAAAAAATGTTTTCCTAAAATATGTGCATAAGCTATTGTACTATTCGTGGTTGTAAAATGAAAGCTATTCCTTCCTTTTGCTTCACCCTTTAATGTTTGCTCAGGTGCAATTTTATTTCCACATGAACTGATTTGGAAAACTTACGGGGGAGTTACAGAGCAGTTGTCATTTCAGCATCTAGTAACTTCTCAAACAAAATCATATTCCTGAAAAATGCGTACATAAAGTATCTCTAATAAATCTCTCCGTGAGTTTGTGCCTTATTATAAACCCCATCAGCAAACTGCCTTTAAGCACGAGCACATTTTTAATCAAGCAGTAAAGCATTCAAAATACAAAGGTCACCAAAACTGAAGCTACAGGGAACTATTTTGTTCCCCCTAGTGAAGGAGTTTGGCTGGAGAGTTTACTGCAGATGCCCCAAAATTCTGTTCCCATGTGCCTGACTACACTTACCAAGAGACAGCAAAGAACACCGCTAAAGGAGATACTGTTGATTTACTAATACCAGGGCTATTAATTCTGGATGGATAGATTTTTTTCTTAATGAAGGAAATGTTCAGAAAGTCTATATACCAAAGATATCTTTCTTCAAGGGCCATCTGAATAATAAAATAATAATAGGATAATGCTCAGTTAACACCAGAAATAGGTTTTTTTTTAATATTTACAAAATTCAAAAAGAGGAAATAGAAATAGCCAAATTCCACAGTGGAGCTTGGAACTCATGCCATTCAGCTTGGGGCCACTGTCATCAGATTTCCATTGGCTGCATGATTGATCATCAGTACTCCTCCAGAAAGGCAAAGGCAAATGAACTTGAAGCATCCACTGGCAACCTTATGTCTGTTTGTTTGCTGATTTATTCTTAAATCCGCAACACGCATTCCCTCAAACTGTAGTAGTGTAATGTTTCACTGACTTTTTACAAGCCTGAATGTAATAACACAAATAGGACTAAAGAGTAATGTAATGTAAATGTGCCCTTTTTACATTGGCTTTAAACTGGGATGTGGCTAATAGGTGAAACAAAACCATTTTTAAAAACTAAACACATTTTTGAGTACATGTTATTTTATTTCCAAAATATGACATCATTTTATCTTCATCTCTGTGTGTGTATTTATATATTCATGTGTTTACACATATTTCTGTGATATTTATCTCCACACTGTGACCCCAATTAGACAGAATTTACTGTGAGTGGGTCAGTGAGACATTTACAGCACTCTGAAAGTCCAGAAGATGGTATAGGACTCTGCAAATGTGGATAGTATTCCAAGTGTAATCATGAGTCGTCAGCGATCTAGAATCGATGGTGATGTTACTTTGAGGTAACGTGTAAATGATGAGCTTAGAGAGACAAATTAGGAAAGGAAAAAAAAAGCTAGGGGAGGCTGGATGTTACACATTATTTAATCATCATATTTCTATTATGATTGAGTGTCTTGGTCCAAATGCTTGGTATTATGCTGATTCTTATAGAAAAAGTGTAGATGAAACAAGTTTTTGATCCAATATCTTAAACTCATATCTAAGTCAAAAGACTGGAGTAGATTTCGCTAGTAACTGCTATCTGTGTTTTATCTTAGCCATGCTTCCCTGCAGAGCCCGGTTTCTCCATTCCCATCTTGCCCAATTGTTCTGCCCAAGGTTATCCAACCGTCTCGTCCTGCAAGGACTCCCAGGAACCAGTGTTCTACATCATTGCCTCACCCAGGTTCTTCTCTCTTTTATAGAGCTTAATACCTCTCATTGTATTCTCCTTTCCTTTTCTATTTCATTTCCATATATTTTTCAGGTTGTTCTGACTCATGAGTATCTCTTTCATTTTCTTTACCTCTCTGGGGATTTATACTTTGCTCATAGCACAGACAAAATTCATTCCCAGAGTATCCACTGCCACCTCTCTCCCAGCCTTACAGAAAGCACACAGCTATATCTTATGCAATAATACTTTTTAAAATGTGGAGCCCGAGATTATGATAACTTTTGGCCAGTGATCTGCCCTAGTAATGGAAAGCTTTATAGGTATTAAGAGTGATGATTTTTTTCCTCCAGTAACAATTTTTAAAGAATGCCACTAAATTGAAGCACTTTTGTTTTTATAGCTGGAAGGGGATTTTAGTGACCATTTAGTCCCACACTTCACTTAATAAAAGCAGCACCTGAAACACAGAGGGGCAGGGTGGCTTATCTCTGTACGGAAGTACAAATTCCCAGGCTGGCCTGTCCACTGCCCCATGGAGCCTCTCCGAACCTGGTGGCCAACTGATGACCACTCTGTGCTGAATCACGAGGGAGGAATACTAAAGTCTGATGTTCTCATTCATGTTCAGTCACTATATGGTGACACCTATGAGGCAGTCACACAAATTCTTTGTATCTCATTCTTTGCATTTGAAGAAAATGCGTAATCTTTCATTTCTCGTCAGTCCATTTAGACCGAGAAATACGTGCACCCACATACATGTGTACAAAGAGGCTCTTTCACAACAAGTAGAACTTTTGAAAACATCATTTAGAAATCGAGTTTTCCTCAACCAGCAATAGCATGATCAAGAGAGGAAATAAATTATCTTCAGTCTTTAAAGCATCAAGAAGACTCTATCTTTTATCCGCCAAGAGCATCATTTAATTACCTACAGTGATACCAACTCAATGGACCACCTATCCCAATTAAGCAGCAGCGCATGCTAATTATCATTAGACTTAATTGGTTTCCCAATTCAGCAACTTCCCTGATCAAGTCTGCCCCAGTTAAGTGGCATTTATTGAACCACCTGAATCTTGCTTAAAAGAAACAAAAGAAATTTTCTCATCCCAAGTTTAGCAAATCTGACCTAGTCTCACTAAGTCACACTAGCCAGTTTCTAATTAATTTCACAAAGCATACGCTGAGGTTGGGTCCAGTAAGCATATCTTCTCCAATTAGACTGAATATTTTATTAAAATCAAGTAATACTTAGCAAAAAATTTCAAATAATCAGTAAACATGTGAAAGTGAACAAATATTTACTAACATTTCCCCTTCATGTGCACACATTTTTTTTAGCAAGATACTATGATTATTTCCTCCTTTCCACCTTTGAAATGTACTTTTTTGGTAAAACACATATTCTGAAGAGTAGGTAAGTATAAATAAAGCAGAATTATGCTCCTGGGCTCAACCTGTCCAGAGAAATTTATGTGCGTGATAATTCCTTTGCTTAAATTGCATCATTAAACCAAATGAATGTAAAATCTGGTACTTGAGAACAGCTCAGGACAAGGGGAGATCTTGGCTGAATGGGTCTCATCATCTGCACAGGTTTTAGAAAGCTATGGCTGCATGTAGATTGAAAAGAGAAGCCCCTGCTTCTGGAAATCTGGGTTCTTTACATGGGGTGGCATATAAGCACACGTTGCTGCTGTGGAAAGTAATTGTTCCAAGTCTTCTCTTACAACTCAGGAAGACAGATGAGCCTCCTTGAGCAAGGCTGGAATTCCCACCTTAGACTCTTCTGAAAACGTGAAGGCACAGCATCAAAGGGAAAACATGACCCTAAGATTCTCTCTTTCCTCTTTCCCCTAAGAAAAAGATGCTACAAGAGGGAGAGTGGAAAAAGCTAGCAGAATCAGGCTGTGTCCAGGGGCCACATGTCTCCCCAAGTAAAACTATTCACTACTTCCCTGGGAAAGAGCCCAGGGGTCAGAGTGGTCTTGGTGAAGGCAGAGGTGAGGATGAGAGCTGAGTCTCTCCCTGGCAGCACAACATATATGGCACCAGCAGTGGGATTACCCAGCAGAGTGAAGTGGCATGCTGTCCACTGGTCTTACATTGCCATGGTTTTTGGTCAGCACACTGGGTAGGCAAGGATTTGAGATCAACAGTGATATAGTAAAAAGATCAGTGAAACACTGAGTGGGAGAGAAAGGCAACAGGACAACCGCATATGGATAAGCACAGGTGGAGAGAGCTACTCGGGATGGAACAATTTAATACTTTCATTGACAAGTGTAGTCCCATCTCAGATGGCAGAGCCAAGGTCCAGCGAGGAATTCAAGGATTATCAACAAGAATAATCTCATGAAGTTGGGGATTGTCTGGAAGACAGAGTCTCATAATCAAGTAAAGGGTGGACACTCCCCTCAAATTGCCCCCCTTTTGGCATTCTAATGATGTTGCATCAGAGGGATTTCTTATTCCACCAATAGAAAATAACAACAGTAATAATAGATAATAATATTGTCATGTTTGATCTCCATTTTTTTGGAGTGGTTCCAAATACTTCAAATTTGGGCTCAGGGTTCTAAAAAGAGAAATATATATATATATATATATATATATATATATATATATATAACAAAATGCTTTACCTTTTTTCAAGAAACTAGCACACACTTAGATTATATGAGTGTGCTATTACTGGCAGACGCTTTTTTTCACTCATCTTAGCAATGGTTGAACCATTTATTGGCAACATCAAAATACAGAGAGTAACCTAAAGATCTAGGATTCTACTTAATGAATTAAAGTCAGTGTTCCTGGTAATATATTAAATTACCTCAGATACAATTCTGTATGTCTGCTTATAAATTTAATTAAACTATTCTGGCCTAAAGCAAAATTGTAAGGTGAAATTATTGAAGGTAAAGCTGAAAGAAATCTTAGGGATCAGTTATTCCCAAGCACTCTTTTTGTATTAAGGATACAAACCTTTAACCATTAGAAGATTTGGCCAAAGAAGAACCAAATTTCCCAATTATTATCTAGTGCTATTTCTGTTACCCATATTGAAAACCTCTTGGGAACTTTCACTGGGATTTTCACCCCTCCTTTTTTACCAAAATTGGGAAAGATCTGGTACTAGTCGTTCATTGCTATGCTTTCTGAAAGCCTTGCCTCTGGATCTGATAGAGTCAGGCAGCAATAGCTCCTGATACCTTGATATGTTCTAGCTGCCACCAGTTACTTCTCTGAATAAATGATGGAAAGGATGGCTCATTTCTGGACACCATCAGGTAGAAGGGGAAGGGCAGAGGTATCATGGGCTACTCCACTTCTTGAGGAATCATTCTAGTACTTGGCGGTGAATATATGATTAAGGTTCAACCATTTGTAAGATGAGTGAAGAAAAAAAAAAAAAAAGCCCCTGAACATTGACGCTTGTTCTTAAACTAGTTAATTATCACAGAAGATTAAAAGCTATAAAGATCTGTCAAAAAGTAGTACTAATTACAGTTATTTATGTGGACTACTAAACTATTGGCCTGAAATGTCATGGAACAACACATATCATTAAATATGTGTCAGATTAACTTTGTTGTAAATTGTGTTTCATTCGTTTTCTGTCATCAGCAATTATCGAACACCTGCTATACACGAGATTACTATTTTTTTCTTTCTTTTTCCACTGATCTCCAACTTTCCCCTTTTAGTGTTTCCCTGTCTTCCTCCTTGTCCCTGGTGATCATGAGATAGCTATTTTATAATGGACTTTATTGGTTGCCTACTAGAGTTATTCCCCACTTTTGCTAAAAAAACAAAACACAACAAAACAAAATTTGTTCAGATACCCACATTTTTTTCCATGCACCATGTCCTTGAAGAGAGGACAGCTCTAGCTCCAGTAAATTTTGATTTTTCTAAATCAATTGTGGTAATTCCATTCCTTTTTTTCAATGATCTATTTAGAAAGGGCCATATGACCTGGCTCAGGCTAATGAAATATGAGGGTAAGACTTCTAGGAGAGCTTTAGAAAAAATATTTCTTAGCCCCTAAAAAGTATCCAGAAAGAAAAAAAAAATGAGTCTTTTCACTGTATTTTGACTTTTGACATTGAAATGTAAGAATGGGATGCCTCAAACCATAGCAGTCATCTTAAGACCATGAGGAAACTCAACACAGTGACAGAGAATTAACATAGAGGAGAGACGGAAAGAATATGTGTCTCTGTGATATTTTAGAGTTACTGAATTATCTATGCTAGAGCCATCCCACCTGGGATCACATGTTATGAGATAATACAATTTTCTTATTATTTTAGCCACTCTGGGTTAGATTTCCTGTTACTTGTTGCTAAGTGTGTTTCCTGACATAGTAGTGTATTGGTTAAATGAAAAGATTTTGGAGTCAGACAAACGCCAGTTTAAGGGTCTGCTTTACCACTTATTATCTTTGAAACTCTCTGTTTTTTATCCATAAAACGTAAGATATATAATATTTTGGCATATACATGGTATTTATTCGAAGTTTGTTGGTAATTGAGTACTGGTTCTGGGTGATTTCAAAAATTAACAAAGTAAAAAAAGATATTTAGAAGAAATATTAGGAACAGTATCAAGAGTTATAAAAGCATGCAACTCTGATTACTTGTTTAAATTCCAAAATCACCTTCTCATAGCGCTGAGTCAGAATTGGTAAGGTTCCCAAAGCTACACCAGAATTCTGAATGTGTCCAGATCTGACACACAGAAAAACAGTAAGTGAAAGAAATTTTCACTGAACATTTTTTAACATGCTGCTGTGTTTTTCAGGTTATGCAAAAAATAAATAAGATACCTAAACAAAAGTGAACTTTGAGAAAACAAAGCTTATAGAACTTTAATTTAAACATATATCAATGGTTTGTACCTATTATACCTATTAAGTGGTACAAATTTATTTCAAAATTCAAAAAGATCCTACTGTTAAATCACTAAATTGTCATCTCTGATATTCGTTAGTATATAAAATTGTGTGTGAGTGTGTGTGTGTGTTTGTGAGATGCAGCATCTTTAGCTCCTCCATTCATATTAAAAATAAGTCAAATTATACATGGGATAAAGTAAAAGCTGGACAGAATCAAGAGATACACTTAAAGTATTTATCATAGCTAATCTAAACCTTGGGCTACCCTACTAGCTTGTACATTATTATATTCTCAAAATATCTTCATTTCTCAGAGTATTATTTAAATGTTAAATCTTTTTGAAATGGAATATTCAGACTCAAGAAATAGTACTTGGAGATGATTGTACTTGAATTCCATTCCACACAAATTCCTAACATACTGATTTACAAAGAGATCTGATAAAACTTTTCAGACTCTTCCCCAAGAGAAGCAGAAATGGAGAAACTGAGTTATGCTGCACTCATAGCACCATCTTTGCTGCTGTCCATTATCTGTTTGAAATTTTTCCACCAGTAAGCTATGATTTCAGATATTAATGCCTAAGGGAAAAGTTTTATTTATTTATTTATTTTCAGGTTTAGGAATACACTGATAAAATTGAGACTCTGATACCCTTCCTCCTTATTTTCGCTCCTTCAAATCTTTCCCTTAAAAATTGCCTTCTGGGCGTTCCCATTGTGGCTCAGTGGAAACGAATCTGACTGGCATCCATGAGGATGCAAGTTCGATCCCTGGCCTTGCTCAGTGGGTTAAAGGATTTGGCGTTGCCGTGAGCTGTGGTGTAGATCACAGACACGGCTTGGACCCCACGTTGCTGTGTCGGTGGCGTAGGCCAGCAGCTACAGCTCCGATTCAACCCCTAGCCTGTGAACCTCCATATGCTGCAGGTGCAGCCCTAAAAATACACACAGACACACACAAAATGCCTTTTGTAGTAGACTTATGTTCAAAGATGCAGTGATGTGCTTGAAAGAGATTTGAAGCCAAACACTTAGCCCAAGAATTGTGAAGAAAGAAGGCAACCTCTAAGCAAATTAGGGTGGGTAAATATCTTAAACAAATAATTGATAATTAGGCCAGAATGACTACCTAAATTCAAGGAGTGGAAAAGAAATGACTGTAGGAAAGGGAATTCATTCAACAAATATTGAATGATTACTACGTGCCAGGAAGTAAGATGCATGTCAGGAACACATATGTTCTCTCAAAATTCTTAGTAAAGTTTATTGTTTGACAAGTCACACCACACATGTATGTGGATGATATTAATTTCCAAGGTAAGATTTTAAAAATGAAAACCATGATTATATTTATATTTGTCTTATCCTAAGGAGAATTTTATATTTTGATGAATTTTATCACGTTTTCTTTTTTTCTTAAAATATAGTTGATTTACAGGGCTATGCCAATTTCTGCTACACAGCATACTGATTCAGTCATGCATATATACATTCTTTTTTTTTTGTATTATTTTCCATCATTGTCTATCCCAGGAGATTGGACATAGCTCCCTATGCTGTACAGTAGGACCTCATTGCTTAGCCATGCTAAATGTAATAGTTTGCTGTTAAAGGAGAATCCCTACCAGCAGTTGCTAAAAAAGAACCTGCTTCTGGGATATTGCAGAGATCCCTGGTAGAGGGGCATTCTAGGATGATTTACGAAGTGACAATTGGATTTTCTTTCCCACACCTGGAGGCCTTTCCCACACCTGAAGGAGCTCAGGAAACAGCAGCTCACAGGTGTCACCCAAGTCTGGCTAAGACTGGCTCCAGTGCGTCTAGCCAGGATCTGGCTTAACTATGCCGCTGTTCTGGAGGGTCCTGCCTCCCGTGAGCTTGGACTTGAGTGCCTGTATGTGGGTGGCTAGAAGTGTATAACACTCCCTCTTATAGCCCTCCATCCCTTTCAGCATCTAAATAGTAGTCAAGCACTTAAAATAACATTAAGACACTTTCTACCTTGCCCTGCCAGTCAAAGGGAAAAGAAAGTAAAAAAAAAAAAAAAAGAAACCCTGCAATTCAGAACCCCAACGGCTTGATGATTTGTTAGGTTTAGTGGATCAGAGGATTAAAAAGGCAGAAATATTAGGGAGAAAAAAGAAAGAGCCAGCATACCCACTAAAGCAAATCTAATGGGCTACTGGGGCCCAGAAAAAAAGGTTCTACTACCTGAGCAAATTTTATTTATTATTCTTGCTTCACAATTAAAATTTTTTAACAAAAAACTAATAATAATTTCCTAGACATTTTTCTTTTTTTGCTATGCTAGTCACATTCCCCAAATCCTTTATCAACGCTGTTCTGCATATGAATGGGCTGTAATTGAACTGTCACATTCGTGAAGGTCAGTAACCTTTCATTAGGAAGAATGTGTCTTTCTTGATAAATTATGAAGTCCCTGAGGATTTGAAAGCATATTAAAAAAAAAATCTCTCTACTATACCTTGGGAAAAAAATACAGATTTTTCTTTGTTATTTGGAGGGTGGGGGGTAGGAGAAAACAATTTCTTGTGTTTCTCTTTAATTTGCATTTTGTGTGTGTGTGTGTGTGTGTGTGTGTGTGTGTGTGTGTGTGTTTTCCTTTTTGAGAAGGGGTGGGAAATCTCCACACCCCACCATCCTTTGCTTTTTTGTTTTTTGCTGGCAGCCCTATGCAAAATTGTCTAATGTAATCTTTGCCTGAGTCCTTCTTAAAAGTGAAATGGAGAACTTGAACTCTTTCTCGAATGAAATTATAGCCACTCTATATGCTATTAAAAAAAAAAAAAGAAAGTAGTTAAGAAGGTTTTCTTTTTCATAATACACGTGAGCATCTACTATGGAAAAGACCAAAATCGTTATGTGCAAAGAGGACCCACCTGAGTTATGTGTATTCTGCTAATCCTACCCAATGATTTAAGCAGTAATTAACACAGACAGGCACTCAGCCATCCCACCTTTGTGTTCAAGATGGCTGACCCCAGAGTTTCAAGTCCTGTCAGGGATGTCTGCATCTGTTTCCCTGTAATCTGACTTGAGACCCTCTGGGAATTTTCAATCAAAGTTTCAGACTTACTGAACCAGCAATGGCTCTCAGTTCCCCTTTAGTTCAACTCATCTTTGATCAAAAGTTCCAATGTATGTATGCCTTTTAATATGCACCAGTATTTTAAGTGGGAAACATAGGAGAAATTTGTCAATTTTGAACATACTTTCTTTGGCTCTAGCAATTCTAAGTTAGATTCAAAAGATTGCACTAGCATTCTTGATATTGAAAAATACTTAAGACATTTAACACAAAACTTGGAAGATGTTGGTGCAAAGCGCTGAAAGCCCAACAGAGAACTCAGTGCACTCTTGTTTATGCCGTATTGATGGGCTTCATGCTTCTCTGATACATTTAGGACTTCAAGTCCTCACTACCCAAACGTGTGGATAAGCATCAATGAAAAACGTATAGTCTGCAGATGAAAATTTTTAAATTTTCTATAAAAGAAACAAAGGAAAACACAAGATGATTTAGCACAAGATGATTCCACTCTCAAAGAATGCTGTTATCATTTGTAGTGCTGGTAGTGGCATAGTGGGAGTAGGAAAAGAACTTCCTATCCAAAAAAAAGCAAAACAAAACAGTATTTCCCTACAGTATTAATTAGGTTCCAACTGAGAAAACAAGCCTATGACAGATAATTCAAGAGGGGTACTAGTAGTAGGAAATGTTTTCATTGTTATCGGAAGAACTGAAGGAACAACCAGAGAAAGAAGGTTAAGTCCACCCATAGTGAGTTACTACCACCCATAGGGCTAGAGGGGCAATGAGAGGGGATGGCATTTCCAGCTGCCCACACATGTGCATTGGGATGCTGCAGCTGAAATCCACAAGGGCTCTTATAAAATATGATTTCAAAGGAATCAAACTATTCAACCAAGTATGTCATATTTTGCATCCAAACAGTTCAGCTGTCGGGAACTGAAAAACTTGAAAGGAGCAACTGACTAGCAGGTGCTAAATCCACTGATAACACACAGGAGAGACCTACCTGGAAGAGAGAAATAGGGAAATAATATGATGCCTCCTTCCTTCTGATCCTCCAATCTCCAGCTAGGGCCTCCTTGTTGTTGTTAGGACTTACCTGGAGGCAAGTTGGCGAAGAAGTCTGGAAATGCTGATGCAGGGGGTCAGGCCCAGCGATACCAGGAAGAGGGCATGGAATGCACTTGAGAGCAAAGAGGCCCATGACTTGCAGTAAGTTCCTATCAGAACCAGAACATGCAATCTGGGGCAAACACTAGTATTAGGTTCTACAAACAGGATATGTAGGGAGAAGAATAACAGCATTACATTATGGTATTAAAATAAACAATAAGTCATTTTGCTGATCCTAGTGATCAACAGAAACAGCTCCTGAGAGATTTCTCAAGAAGTAGAAAAAATACGAAGAGAATTTTCACAAAAGAGACCCATTTTGCCAATTAATAGCTAAAACTAACCATTTTCAATGACCTGGTGTGATGCACTCCATGACAGTATCAACACAGAACTCCCAGTTTCCTGGGATGGCTTTGATGATTTCTAAGTGATTCGTCGGCACTCAGTTCAGTTGCCAGGATGTGTGCTCTGGGATGCTGAGAGCCATGATTTCAAAATAAAACTTTTTTTTTTTTTAAACGAGTGTGTCAGAATTTACATCCAAATAGTTTTTCTTCTTTAAATTCCTTTGACAAATTTAAACACTAACACACACACACACACACACACAAAACACAAAAAAACTTCCCAATAGTACACATGAAGGATAGAATAGTCTTGGATGTACATGAGATTCTCTTTTGAATGCCTTATTTTTTAAAGAAATTCTTAATTATGAGATTCTTTGTTGTTTCGCTTTGTTTTATTTTGGGAAGGGCAGGAATCTGATAATCACTATTCTTGTTACTTCTCTTTGTATAGACAAGGGAAAGTTTATATGACAGACTACAGGCTCAGGAATATGTGGCAAAAGAGCCTTTGATGTAAGCTCAGAATTGCTAAGTGCTTGGAAAAGATAATTACTCAGGCTTCACCTACTTAACTTCATGGGCTGATGCTAGTGGTTTCAAACTTGAATTCTAGAAGTTCCTAGAAAGTACTAAGTAACGTGTGAAGGATAGAGAGGAATGAGAGGCAGGGGAGGAGCAAGGGGGAGAGTGTGTGTGACTCTGTGTCTTCCACCCCTACCTCAATCACATGGTGTCACTAATTAGGGTGTGGACATCCTGGTTGACTTTCTAAACCCTTCATCCCATTTTCTTCTGGTCTTTCATTCTGCACTATGAGGCATTGATTCCTGATTAGTCCTGAAGCCAATCGCATAATCTCAAAGTCCCTTTTACTAACTGGTTCAGGGGCTCAGGCAGAAACCAATCTGTGGATGCTATTACCATGTGGGTGTGTGAACTTGGCCCATTGAGACCAAAGCAAAGGAAATTAATTCCATGGTAGGAGAGAAATCATTTCTTCCATCATTGGTGAACAAGGAAAAATTGTAGCCTGGGTGCATAGTAGTCATCTCGTGACTACTGGGGGGGGGGGGGCTCATTTTTGGGATTACATAGCACTGGCATTGTTAGGGTTGAGAGAAGGAAAGAACCGGCTCCTTTACGAAATTATGAAAAAACTGACTGAACCAATCCTAAAGGTCACTCTGACGTTTGAACATCTTCTGATATAAGGTGATAGTTTTTCTTTCCTTTAAACCTGTTGGGTTGGCTCTTCAGTTACCTCTGGCAGGAACTGTCATAACCCACATGTTCTACTTTTAGAAGGACTGAAAAAAATCTGCACTAGAGAAACTTGTAAAAAACTTCACATTTCAGATAGACATTTTAACCTTTTTTTTTTAATTTTCTAACTCTAAATAAGAATTCTAACTTTTATAGATTTTTAACATACTGAATTTTCACATTTTGCAAGACCATCTCCTGTTTCAAAGGGACTATCTTGCTGCACAAGGGCATGGCTTTACAAAAATGATCTCTTAAAACGAACAAACAAATAAAAAAAAACAAAAACAAACAAGCAAAAAAACTTATCTCGCCAAAAAAAGGTTTTGTTTTTGTTTACCATTTTGACATCTTCTATTTCCTTCCTTTTCCTCCCTGTGACACCCCCATCCCTCCTCAGTCATCATTTCCCTCACTTTGTCCCCAGGCCTTCAAGGATCTTAGTAAAGTCCTACCTAGGTCTGTGCTGTTCAGATATGTATCTTGCTATTCCTGCACCTTAATCTTCACTCCACATTTAGTCACCCGTGTTGCACTTTCAAGTCTGTTGACTGAAATCATTGATGAATTAGTTCATGCTGAGATCTTCGTGACCAGTAATGCCAACAGAAATTTCAAATTGGGACCAAGATGCCTTGCCTGCAACAGAAGATCTATAAGTATTTGCTAGCTCAGTAAAAAGGGTTAGTAAAATAAATATGTGATTCTATCCATCCCTAGTGTATTCATGGTGGAAGAGAAAATTTTTTAAATGTTATGTCATAACCCCTACAGGTAAATCTATAATAGAATCACGGACCCAATGGCCAGCCACTGGACATTTTTAAGAAAAGGGCCTTTTCTCAGGGCTGTTTCAATCATAGCATTTATTTAACCACATACTTCACCTAGTACTAAACCAACCTAGGTGGCAAAATTGTTCTTGCAAAAAAAAAAAAAAAAAAAAAGGCCTGAATGTTGGAGACAGGTGTTGGGGAACCCACCCTTAATGTCAGCATGAACACCATCCAACATTCAAAGAGCTGCTCACGCGCCTCTGCTGGGGCCTGGCAGCCGGCCCTTCCCACCCCCTTCCCATTCTGTGCTGCCTCATGTTTACACAGTGAAAATGAAACTGTTGCCAGTGTTAATACAGCATAATTTATAAGCTGAGAAGAGAACTCAGCATGCATTCCCTTTTCAAGTGAAACAGACTGTTATTTTCAGAACCAACTGAAGAGTGGAGACATTTCTTGGAAACCAAGGCAACTGCTGATTCCCCAGGTGCCCTCTGCCTCACAGGCCCCACCTCTCATGAGGCAGGACCAACTCATGGAAAAGCCCAGACTGACAAACCTCCTCCCTGATGTATCTGATGAGGCCATTCCTTCTAGGCTTCAAAAAAAGCCACTTAGAACTCCAGTCCAGGAAAGGGGCTCGGGGACTTGAGATCAGAGGCCCTTGCTTATGAGAGAAGGCCCAGAGCACAACCTCTGTGTCTCACCATTAAGTAGGATTTCTGGGAATACTGCAAAGCCAGCCTTTATCTCAGAAGCTAGACATGGGGCACAGAAATCTAATCCCCAAATCTGTGCCTTCGGGTTCTGTGAAAGTTGTCTACATTCCTATCATATCCATCCTTCTTTGCTTCTAACACAGAAACTGAGATTATTTAACTGAAAACACAGACCCACACACATGTATATAGCTAGTACCCCCCAACCCCCACCCCTTCCAAATTCCAGAGCTAGTCTTAAGGAGAGTAGGAGGTCACTTGCTAACCAACGTCAAATTCCTCTTGCTGGTCTCATCCTAAATTTGGTAGTTGGGCCTCTCTGAAATTGGGTTTCTGTCTTTTCTCTAGGTTTCACAGTGATTTTACTCTTTTATT
The DNA here is from genome assembly GCF_016906955.1 of Phacochoerus africanus. Lineage (NCBI taxonomy): Eukaryota > Metazoa > Chordata > Mammalia > Artiodactyla > Suidae > Phacochoerus > Phacochoerus africanus. The sequence continues at coordinate 14,858,994 of NC_062552.1, forward strand.
CAGTTTTCTAACTACTGAGTTTATTGTACCTCTTTTACGAGTCAGCTGTCCCAGATCTTTCCTACAGGCTTTCCATAGCTCTTCTTTTGCGTGACTGCTGGCTTCTCTAGATCCTAGACTTGAACTGGAGTTTGCACAGAGATGTCTTTCTTTCCTCCCTATCTTGAAATATAGGCTTACTTTTAAGCTCACATTCCTATTTGTCTGCTCTTAGAATCATGTGCTACCATGTTTAGATGCTCAGCTTTTACCTAAACCTATACAATCTATCCGAATGATGACTAAATACCAGTTTTAATAGAGTATTGAGCCCTAGATCCCCTTGGGACATGATGCCCAGGATCAGAATGGGTCAATTATGCTGATTATCCTCCTAATCCCCACCATTAGGATAAAGAGTCATGATGTTCAAGCAGTGTAAGGATAGGCACTCAGGAGTGAAGCTGGAAAATCTCTCATGCCTGGGGGAAATATGATAAGGACCAATACCATATCCTACTTTGATGGATTCAATCTTCACACATATCACACATATTGAACACACATATCACTCTATATGGCGAACTTGGCCTTGGACACAGATCGAAACTGATGCTAGAAAAACATGATAATGGGATCTCCATAGCCACTGCTTAGTGCTATTTTGAGTTCCTCAGTGTCTGGGTGACTGCCTTACATAAATTTTTTTTCCATTGCTAAACCATACTTAAGCATTTAAAATAAAACACTGTATCTCCTATAGTCCTCTTAAAATTTTTATGAGTCTGGAGATATTAGCTGTCAGTCCCTTGCTAGTCCATCAGTACCTTATTGGAAGTCATCCATTTAGTAATTAATTACTGCTATTATTTTCCAGTGTAATACTGGATGAGGGAGAATGAGACCTGGGACTAATACGTTTTTACTATGGAAGAGAAATAAGTGATAAAGAAATAGATTCCTCTCTTTGAGTTTTCTTTTGGTGGAGAGGATAAGACAGAACCTTACATGGAATGCAGGGCTAGGCTTGTGCCTCTGAGAGTCACTCAGCTGTCGCATTTCCAGGAGACAAAATAATCCCAAACAGATAAAGGTAAAGACTGAGAGTGAACTCCCGATTCTTTGGGGCAAGAGACTGTTTCCATATTCCCTATATTTGCCAAATAGCCACCTCATCCCAACCTCCTTTCTCCTAGGAATAAGCATGAATACATTGGTGTCACGAATCTTGAAATTAACCCCAGAATCCTATAAAATGTTGTAATTAGCTAAAAGAAATTATATTAAAATGATTTCAAATTCCCAGGACACACCAAGTAGAATTCCTCTTTTCCATGTGTTTTCCAAGAAGAGGCAAGGAGACAGAAAGATTGACAATTTAATCCCAAAGCACATGTAAAATAAAGCTACTCTAGGTAATCCATGGCTTACTTAAGCAAACATTTAAAAAAAAATAAATAGTATTTTAAAACAAAAACAAAAACAGAAAGACGTGTAGTCACGTGGTCTTTGTGACTAACTCTGTTCACATTCTCTTTTGATCTTATCTTCTTAACTTCTCTAGCAATACTCACCTGAATCTGCCCTTCTGTAAGCCAGAGCATCCTGATAACTCGGGGAACATGAGTCCTCCTGGCTTGTCTCCTGCCACATGGGTTTCTCTGGCATCACTGTTTTGGTGTTGCTTCATGACCTCGGTGTCCCAAAGATGCACAATTTTTCTTTCTGTTTTAAAGCCATATGGTGGCAGGAGTCTACAGGCTGTCATCTAAAATGTTGGATACCGGAGTTCCCGTTGTGGCGCAGTGGTTAACGAATCTGACTAGGAACCATGAGGTTTCGGGTTCAATCCCTGGCCTTGCTCAGTGGGTTAAGGATCTGGCGTTGCCGTGAGCTGTGGTGTAGGTCACAGATGCGGCTTGGATCCCACGTTGCTGTGGCTCTGGCGTACGCCAGCAGCTACAGCTCCGATTTGACCCCTATCCTGGGAACCTCCATATGCCGTGGGAGTGACCCTAGAAAAGGCAAAAACACAAAAAAATTTAAAAAATTAAAAAAATTAAATGCTGGATACCACAGGCAGAGGTCCTTAATACTTCAGTACATGTGGGTGAATTTAAACATAATGGGAGTTTTTGTTTTTTTGTTAAATGTTCCAGTTGACAAATCTCGGCAAGACCTCTCTCATCGGCTAAATGAAAAAAAAAAAATTTGAACAAAATATTTTTCTTTTGGTACTCAACACAAACATAATAGATAAAACTTTAAAGTGTCAGACTTTATTTAACATTATTCTAGGCCAATATTCTTCTATGATTAATTAAACCATGGGGACAAATATCAGAATAACCCTGTCCATTACCTTATAATAGGTAGGTCTGTTTTGGCTGATATGTGTATTTGTCCTTTCCGAGAGCTACATTTGAAATGTTTATCCTCTTTTTATAGAGTCTTAAAAATGTCTATTTGGCTTTACAAAGACCTAACTGAGCATTTAAGTAGAAAGATATGCGACTCTTTTTCTTTTTTTTCTTTTTTTATTGTTATTTCCCCAATACAATTTTTTTTCTACTGTACAGCATGGTGACTCTTTCAAAATTATAAATAATATTATATATAACGCTAATACAGTCTTACATGATAACAATATTCTGCTGCATCCAGATACCTGACTAGCCTTAACCATCCAAAACAAATAACTAGGAACCGTCTTGCATTCTTATTCATTTGAGTTTGGTCAGGCTAATAAAATGATATTTCTCCTTAAGTGCGTTCACATGGGCTATGTGGTCCTAGGAATTATTTAACAAATCAGAGATAGTCTTCTTTACCTGGGTGTCTTATATCCTAGATGGCCCCATGCTCAGTTCCTTCACATGTAAATGAGAGATGCCCTGGCTCTTGGCAGTTTTACAAGATTTAAGTAGTGAGTGTTTGGAACTGTATCTAGTCACTTGTGATGGAGCCTGATAATGTGAGAAAGAAGAATGTATACATGTATGTGTAACTGGGTCACCTTGCTGTACAGTAGAAAATTGACAGAACACTGTAAACCAGCTATGATGGAAAAAAATCATTTTTAAAAAATAAATTAAAAAATTTATTTTACAATAAAGTGTTAAATTCAAAAAAATATATGTTTAGATTCACACTAGAACAAGCTAACTATAAGTCCTTACAGAGACAAAAGGCAACTTCCACTTCTTTTAGGAACAATTCAAAAAAGAAGATGTGAAAAGTTACTCTAATATGTGACTAATGTATTGGAATTAGTTAATGCATTCTCATCCTTGCCCTTTGTAAATATCTCAGAATATATTTGGATATAGAAGATTCTAGACTTTATTGACTCCCTAGTTATCTTTGCTACTGACAGTGTAAATATATATGAATCCATAATGACACTAGATTCAGAAATAATCATAATCGTCTGTATCACCATCTCAGAGATTAAACTACATGTTTGTAAGACCTTCACCCCGAAACAACTGAGTGGCATCAAAGACAAAAAGGGCTGGGAGTCTAAGGGATACTAAAGAGAAATGACAATGAAATGTCATGCTTAATCCCTTTCTAGATCTTCTCAAAAAAAAAAAAAAGTAGCATATATTTAGATGGTTGGGAAAAATCAAATATGGATTTTTTTATTACTAATTGGTATATATCTTTAATTCCTGAGTGTGACAATTGCATTTGGTTATGAAAGAGAATATTTTTGTTTTTAGATAGAAGCTGAGGTAGTAACAGATAAATTGTCTTCATGCATGCAGCTAATTTCAAATGACTCGAGAAAAAGAAAGATAGATGATGGATGGAAAGATAGATTAAATATAAAGAAAAAGTGGCAAAATGTTAACAAATTGGTGATTTCCATGACAAATGTGAAGGCAATGACAAATGGTTACTCTTCAAAATTTTCTTGGAAATTTCTCTGTACATTATAATTTTTTTAAATAAAAAGAGGAGAAAATTGGAAAATAACCCAGAATGGGGGAGGCATTGCAGAGGGTACAGATGAAAATAAATCAGATGCTTGTCCCTGATTGATTATGGTGATTTATGGGAAGGTCACCAAACTAGGCTTTCTTCCATTTCCATATATTTTAGAAGGTTTTGTTGTTGGTGGGTAGTGTTGTTTTTTGGGCGTGTTTTTTTTTTTTTTTTCACTTTTAGGGCCGCACTTGTGGCATATGGAGGTTCCCAGGCTAGGAGTCTAATCTGAGCTACAGCTGCCGGCCTATGCCCCAGAACAGCAACACCAGATCCAAGCCATGTGTGCAACCTACACCACAGCTCACAGCAACACTGATCCTTAACCCACTGAGCAAAGCCAGGGATTGAACCCGAAACCTCATGGTTCCTAGTCCGATTCATTTCTGCTGTGCCACAAAGGGAACTCCAGAAGTTTCTATAATAAAAGTTTTGTTTGTTGTTGTTGTTGTTTTAAAGCAGGGATAGAATTTTGGTTTGGGAAGACAAAGAGATGTCTGGAGATGGATGACGGTGATGGTTGCACAGAAATGGGAATGGGCTTAACATTGCTTAGAAATGATTAAATGATAAATATGTATAGTTTACCTCAGTAGAAAGGAAGGGAAGGGAAGGAGGAGAGAGGGAGGGAGGGAGCGAAGGAAGGAAGGAAGGAAGACACGCACCAGGTCTCTGTCCTTCAGATCCTTGAAGAGTTGAAGCATCCTTCAATATTCACAATGTCCATGAGAAAAAATGCTTTGCCTCCCATGACTGTAAATTGCAACTACTGGCAGGAATTGTCACATTAACACAGACTTAGAGGTGGATGCCTTGAGGATATTAGTTTCCCGACAACCTCAGGCTTTCTGAACAGCTGCCCTGTGGGGAGACCCTGCTGTGTGGCCCCACAAAATCCTAGTGCACCAGTAGTTGACTTGGGGTGAGGAGAGAGGGGAAGATTTCCTGGTAGTGCTTCTTGTAATACCTAGTTAGTGCTTGTAATCAACAGGGCTAGGATGAAAGAATTCTGGCTTCAGAACAGAAACATCATGCTTTAAATTAAATCAGATCCCTGCTGTGAGCCACTTACTCTCTTTCTTCCCCACAGCCAGGGAAGCAATTCAGAGGTTTCTCTGCAGGGTTAGCAGCATGAGTGACCTTCAGTCTTTCCACTTAAAATCGATTCAAGATGATCACACTGACTTAACTAAAAGTCTCCATACCACTCGCCTTGTCTCTCCTCCTCTTGCCAGTATCTCAGTCTCTCTTACCTCCCCTTTATCTGTCTTTGTCTCACTCTCACACACAGACACAGATACCTTCAGGTTTATTTCTCTTATGCATATGTGCCTAAAAGTTGCTAAACCCACCTCCAGACACATCGCATCGCCCTTCCACCTGGCTCAGAACTGACAGCGATATTTTTCACCTCCTCGCTCTCCTTTCTCCTGATGAACAGTGAACCAGATGGCCATTCCCCAGTCTCCCAGCATGAGTTTGACTGACAGGGGCCTTTGATAAACCTCTGAAGAATGAAGTCATCTCCAGGTCACCGCTGCAGCCTGGCCTTTAACACCCCACACAGACCACCATTATCTGCTGCATAGGAGACAAAGGAAATTAGCCCTGCTTCCCCACCATCCCCATTATTTCCAGGCTGATTTAAACAAGGAAGCAATGCGATGCCCTTCACTTTCCTCCAAAAGGTACAAATGTCAGCTGTTAAAAAATGCAAACAAGAGGCTTTCCTATGTTAATGGTTGGGTTTCTTTGTTAAAGCTGAGGAGTGGAAAGTGCATTTAATTCACCGCCTTTGAGGAAAGACTTAAACAAACTTCTAAACAACTTCCTTAACTACCCAAACCTCACTGGTAGGTATTCTTAGGCCTTCAGGTTTCAGCCGGAAAGGAAAGATGGAAGTGAAACTCCATTTCTCAACTTTAACAGCGGATAATCAAAGAACCTGGAGAGAGAAGGGAAAAGATTTTCCTGTCATTTTAATCCGTAACCATACAATTGAAAAAGTAGAAAAGGAGTCGTTTCTACTTCTCTCAAAACATCTTTGCCCCAGAAACTAAAGGTTTAAGCATCAGAAGAGCTAAAAATGAGGTATGGGTACCATGTGCCCCTCTAGATTTGACACTCAAGCAATTGTTTCTGATATATTCCTGCTATGTTGTAAAGAGCATTGTGTGTGTGTGTGTGTGTGTGTGTTCACGTGTGTGTATGCGCCCTCTCATTGTTTGTGGCCATGGGTAAGTCTCTAGCTTTAGCTGGAAAATGGAAAGTTCCAGCAGCGGGGCTCATTATTGGGAAGAGATTTTCCTCACAATTCCATAGATGTCTCTGAATATTAGGGATCATAGCACATTTTCTTGGATGACAGCCTATACGTCTAAGGCGGCAATGGACGTATAAGAAGCACTTTTATGAATAAATTTGAAAAAAAAAAGGAAGAATCAAATTGTTGATGGATTAGATTGCCTGGATGAGGAAATTATGGTTCTTTCCCATATCAGTCAGCTAGAGTTGCCATTACAAACCACTGCAGATTGGGTGATTTAAACAGCAGCAATTTATTTCTCAGACTTTTAGAGGCTGGAAGTTGACAGTCAAGGTGTTGGTAGGTTTGGTTTCTCCTGAGGCCTCTCTCCTTGGACTGCAGATGGCCACCTTCTCCCTGTGTCCACCAGGAGTGGTGTCTCTTCTCCTTCTTGTAAGGACACCAGTCATATTCGATTAGGACCTCACTGGTAGGACATCATTTGGCCTTACTTACTATCTTAAAAGTCCCATTTCCAAATATGGTCACAGTGCAGGGCAGGGCTTCAGCATATGAATTTGAGGACATAATTCAGTCCATACCATTTCCCTAGGCAATGAGAAGGCAAGGAAATGATGAACAGGGATCCACAAGATGAAAAGTTGCTTTAGAACTGCAAGAGAATCGAAGGACCAACGAAAAGATCATTTAGGAAACTATTACAACAGGCAACAGGCAAAATGTATAGGCTTGACTTTAATGTTGGCAGTAAAAAGAACCAGAGGCAAAATAAAAGCATTAAGAAAATATTAATAGGATTTGATGCCTGATTAGATATGGTGAGCAAAAGAGAAAAGAGATGACTTTGAGTTACTAATTCTGAGAGATTGGGGAAATGGTGACTCATGAATGAGTATGTAGACGATAATTGTACCACCGAGTAAAATGCAAAGGTCATAAGTTCTGCAGTCACACATACTACTTGAAACATCTGAACTTTGTCACCTTTTAAATGCATGACTTTAGCAATTCATTTAACCTTCTTGGGCTACAGTTTCCTCTTATATGAAATCGGGGTTATAGAGTCAGCTTCACTAGGTGGTTTATATTTCATGGATGAAATGGAATCACCTAATTCAACTCTGAGATATGATTCAAAATTCCTCAGATAGGTTGCAGAAGAAGCTTCAATCTAGAACATAGGAATCTTTTGATTTTCATCTTAAGTGGAAATCTCCCTGACATAAAGAAGCAAATCAAATATAATGTAGTTGGATGGGCAGGTCAGCCCCTTGATAACATTCAGGCTGTGACACAATTTTTTTAAAAAAATTTATAAAAAATTGAGTCTTTACAAAACCAGAAATATGGCTCTAAAAGCATAAAGCCTACCTACCTTTACTACCCCCAAACCTCACCTATTCATCTCAGAATTCTTGCAGGTATTGTAAAAGACCAGGACACTGGAAACAGAACTGCCCTGCACTTAAGAAAAAAAAAAGAAATTTTTAAATAATGATTATACCAGATTTCAGGTATTAATGCATTTGACACATGGCTAAAATTTTAAAACAAAAGCTATAATATCTCTTTGCCATTGTCTATATGGGATATTTTTCTACCTCTAAATGGTATTACCAAATTAATTTATTAAATTCCTTAAAGGAATTCTATTCAAGTTGGCTTAGGTAAAAATGAGCGCTCATATAAAGTAAGTATTCCTAAAACTCTCAGAAATATAGAATCTAACCCAAACATGTTTGGAAGTTTACATGATCTGGGATATTCTCTGATGAGCCTAGTTTTGAAATTATTGATAAAATTAAAATAGGCATTTCTACAGAATTGTCAGAATTAAATATAGAGATACAATTTTTTTCTACCTAGGTTTACTACTCAAATAAGCTTATATTATCTCTACTAGACATTTAAAATTATAAAACCATAAATCCAACCCAAGGACCAAGTTACAATAAAAATGAATTGCTCGATGCATGTCAAGCACAGCAGTTTAAAAAAAAGAAAGGGAAGAACCATGTGTTTAACTTTCTAGATTCTTTGCTTCGATGATATTTTGATACTTGCCTGCTTTATCAACAAGAAAAATAACTTAAGATGATGACCTGTTTTGTTTTTTGTCTCATGAAATTTTCATAAACAATTCAAGTATAATTAAGAACATGTGAATAAATAGATGTTTGTGGGATAAAAGTTTATAAATGAACTTTTCAACAATAATTATGTTTTATAGTATGTTTACTTAAAAATAGTTTCAAAAATCTTTTGATAACTTAAAATCTTAAAGCTGTATATATATGTTAAGTTAAATGATAAAGATTCATTTAATGTATAGATTATTTTCACATGAGATAACGTTTGAAACATTAATCACTGAATGAAAGTTTATCTACTTTTGGCATCTTATTTTATGTGGTATAGAGATGGTAAATATATTGGGTCAGTTAATAAAACATGAGAAATTGTACTTTGAAAATACATATGCCTCTAAAAATTATAAAAGGATCTATTTACATATTTACTACAGAATTATTGGAATTATAGGAAGACAGTTCCCAATCACTTGTTTGTTAGTTTTCATTGAAAAGAAAGATGGTTAAAATGCTTAAAAATTCTAATTAATATAAATAAATAAAACTCTGACAAATAGTAAGTATTAAAAAAATGGTCTGTATAGGAAAAGAAGATATATCTTTGCTAAGGAAAGTTATGAAGGACATATTTAAGGGAAAGAGAGTAATTTTTTCCTAAAGTAGAAAGATTTATTGTTCCAGAATGAGAAAGAGAAAATGCATAGGACAAAAAACTGGATGGATTTAAAAAAATATAGACAGTTGTGGAAAAGAAATTGTATGTGTAGTTATCCTCCTAAGATTAAAGAGATTTATTTGTTTTTTAATGAACCTGAGTATCAAAAATACATTGATGCAAAACTAGAATATGATCTTCTCTCTTTATTAAAACTACCAACTCTTCTCAGATTATTGCTCTGTTCTTGATGAGAAACTATTTTAAAGGGGGGAGAGTCTTTACCTTTTAAGTAATTTGTGTGGGAAAGATTCTGTCTTAAAATATTGCTGTTCTTCCTGTTTTCTTTATCTGGATTTTGTTTACTCAAAAAAACCTAATAGAATCAAAATTAAAGAGCTAAGATTTTTTGTTTTTAATAATCATTTAACCTTCTATATTTATCTTTAAAGTCTTTTATTGTCACTTTGGTTAAATAGACAATTATTAGTTCATAATAATCTGTAATCCTATTTAGTTAGATGTCCAGACTTTTTAACATTTTTGATAATTTCCCCAAATCCAATTCTAAATGGAGCCTTTTTGGCTGCAAACTAATTTTAAGATATCCTAGAGGGCTGCTGGAAAATCTCAAATGATTTATCTCTTACCTTGTGAAGAAGAGATAAAACGAATTAGGTGTTTTTTGTATGTTAAAGTACATGTAAGCACTGTCAAATAAAAAGTGATGATAAACTTTCTTAGGCCATATGTGTGTGAACATTCCAGAAATTGTATCAAGTTCATAGAAATCTGTCGATACCTTCATTTTCTGGTTACCATATTAAAATATTGTAGTCACAGAAACGCCTGAATTTCCTTATCAGATGAACTTTCATCAAATCTTTAACCATGGCCATTTCAAAGTCGCTTGTCATTCACAGTTATTGATTTAACTCTGATTCTTCTTTGAAAGCATTTATAGTCAGCTACAGGTGAGAAAGCTCCATGATGCATCACTTAAATAATGTTGAGACCCTTCTACTAGACTGAGTAAGAAATTCCAGAACTAATGAAAATACTGATGGCTTCATAAAACTGCTAACTCAAGATCAAACAGAATAAGGACTGATTACATGGAACTAAATGAATTAATGAGGATGACAATAATTTTTAAGTGATTTTTTTCTTTGAAACATTACTGTTCTTTAATGGTTTGTTTTCCAGATTTAAGGAAAACATGTAACTTACAGCAAATTGGTAAAATATGCCTTTGTAAACAAAGATGAAACAATTACTTTTTCTCCCTATTTAATCCCTCCAGAATTCAGAAACTCTTATTGTGTATTCTTATTTTTATGGCAATATAGTTATTTCATAGGTTCAATAAGAATCTATTCTCCCGGTAACAGAATACAATCTAAAAATTAGTTATTTTACCAAGGCTTTGACTAGAAAGTCATATTGGAGAATTTGGATATCCAGGAACTAAGGTTGACTTTATAGAGCCAATAAAACCCCTTGGGAAAAAAAATCACTGGTATTTTGCCAGGTTCCGATCCCTAGCGAGGTGAATAAGGAAGGTCACTTCCTGGCAGGCCTAGAAGCCTTATGGATTGGGGTAGATTCCTCAGAAGAGAGGAATCCATGAGGAATACAGGCAAAGTGTGATGGTGAGGTCTTAGGTTATCTTCCCAGGCTCTACAGGCTTTTAAAAGTCCAAGGTGAGATTCCTTATGAAAAGTTGCTGCAAAGCAGATTGCAAAAAGGACCTATATAGTTAGCTGCATTTATGCATATAATCAGGCCAAGTTTCATAACATAGATTTATACTGCAAAGAAATTAGTCTTACTTTGATTATTTTTGATAAAAATGAGGGTGACTAGACAGAAAAATCATATTTTAATGGAAAACTATAGCACACTCTTGTGGGTATTAAGTTCTAGTTCTCTTTATGATTGTTCAAGTCTTGTAAACTACTTGATCCTACCTTCTAGTTTCTTCCAATATCTATCTACCTGGATGCTGGATCCTGCCTTCTAGTTTCTTTGAATATCTATCTTCCTCTCTCCAAAACTAGTATTTTCCATTTTTCTCTCATCTTTCTGATTTGAAATCACAAAAATTAAAACTGCCCTTTTTCTTGGGGTCCTCCAAGCTGAAGTTTGACAACTTGATATAAACTCCAGAGAAATCACCATAGCAGCTCATGTTGGACAACTTTCATTCCTGTTGTTGTGTGGGCCATTTAGAAAGTTTTCTAGGGGAGTTCCCATTGTGGCTCAGTGGAAACAAAACCGACTAGGATCTGTGAGGATGTGGGTTCAATCCCTGGCCTCGCTCAGTGGGTTAGGGATCCAGCATTACCATGAGCTGTGATGTAGGTCACAGATGTGGTTTGGATCCTATGTTGCTGTGGTTGTGGCATAGGCCAGCAGTTCTGATTTGACCCCTAGCCTGGTACGGCCCTAAAAAGCAAAACAAAAACAAACAACAAAAAAGTTTTTTTATAGCAATTGATGACATCCTCAGAGACATCCAAACCAGGAAAATCTGTATGTTTACCACTGCCTGCCCTCATTCCTGAAGCTATTTGAACCCAACATTGATAAATGCCTTCTGGGCTCAAAAGCTGAATTTATAGTTTGTTCTAGCCATTAACCTTTGTTTTTCCTTTGTTTCCATGGAACTGTCCAGCACTAAGATATTAGTTCAGTTGATTGCGAGACACTTTACTAACTCAATTTTCAGACTGTAACTTCTCAGAGAAGTTTCAGATGAAGGAATGATGGTGGTCAAGATACACTACCGCAAAATATGGAAACAGCATATTGACTATTTTAAGCTAAAGGATTTTTGAGAAAATGGCAGAAGCAGGAAGGTCACTCTGCTCTTCTCCCCTGAAGTAGATCATAAAACCCTCATGTGAGAAATGCTTTCTCTATACCTGGAAGAAAGGAGCTTCCTCATCTCTGAAAATGAAAGACCCCAAGAAGTCAAAAAAACAGATCTTACCAAATTTCCTCCAATTTACTGCACTTACCTTAGAAACTTTGTCCTATCATTTTCCTCTTGACTGTCCGCTCTTTATCAAACCTGATATAATCATACAGTCTGTTTCTTCAGGTCTTCATTTCCTTGTGAGGACTCTCATGTCAAATAAAACATAGGCAATAAATTTGTATGCTTTTCTCCTATTATTCTGTCATTGTCAGTTTAATTTTTCACACAGTCAGGGACACCAAAAGCATCAAGAAAAAACAATTCTTTTACAGACCAATACAACATATGTTTCTCTCTTTAAATATCTACATATTGTATATTTATTTAAAGAGAGAGATTCCACATAAATTTTAGGATTATTTGTTCTAGTTCTGTGGAAAAAATGTCAAGGGTGATTTGATAGAAATCACATTAAATCTGTAGATTGCTTTGGGCATTATGGACATTTTCTTTTCTTTTCTTTTTTCTTTTTTGCCTTTTCTAGAGCCGCTCCCATGGCATATGGAGGTTCTCAGTCTAGGGGTCTAATCGGAGCTGTAGCTGCCGGCCTACACCAGAGCCACAGCAAAGAAGGATCCGAGCCATGTGTGCAACCTACACCACAGCTCACAGCAATGCCAGATCCTTAACCCACTGAGCAAGGCTAGGGATTGAACCTGCAACCTCATGGTTCCTAGTCAGATTTGTTAACCACTGAGCCACAATGGGAACTCCCCTGAACATTTTAACAATATTAATTCTTCCAATCCAAGAACATGGAACATCCTTCCATTTCTTTAAGTCATCTTCAGTTTCCTTTATCAATGTTTTATAGTTCTCGGCATACAAGTATTTCACCTCTTTAGTCAGGCTTATTCTTAAGGTTTTTTAAATTCAATTTTAAAAGGAATTTTTCTTTTACTTTCCCTTTCTTTCTTTTTTTTTTTTTTTTTTTACTTTCCCTTTCTTATATTTCATTGCTGGTGTAAAGAAATGCAAGAGATTTCTGTATGTTAATCTTGTGTCCTATTACCTTACTAAACTTGTTTTATCAGTTCTAGTAGTTTTTGTGTCTAGTCTTTTGGGTTTTCTATATATAGTATCATGTCATCTACATGTAATAACAGTTTTACCTCTTCAGTTCCAGTTTGGATACCTTTATTTCTTTTTCTTGTCTGATTACCATGTCTAGGATGTCCAATACTATGTTGAATGGAAGTAGGGAAAATGGGATCCTTATATTATTACTGATTTTATTGGAAAGGCTTTCAACTTTTCATCATTGAGTTGGTGTGTGGCTCTATGTTGGCTATGGGTTTGTTATAGTTTTTATTATGTTGAGATATGTTGGTAAGGGTTTTTATTATGAATGGATATTTATGATACCCACTTTGGTAAGAGTTTTTATCATGAATGGATGTTGAAATTTATCAAATGCTTTTATTGCCTCTATTGAGATGATCATGTAGTTTTTGTCTTCTCTTTTGTTGATGTGGTGCATCACATTGATTGATTTGCCTATTTGAACCATCCTTTTGACCTTGGGATGAATTTGTTGTGGTGCATGATCTTTTTTATGTGCTGTTGGATTTGGTTTGCTAATATTTATTGAGAATTTTTTCATGCATATTCTTCAGATATAATGCCCTATTATTTTCTTTTTTGGTAGTGTCTTTGTTTGGTTTGGGTATCAGGGTGATGATGGTTTCATAGAATAACTTTGGGAATATTTCCTCCTCTTTAATCTTTTGGAAGAGTTTGAGAAGAATAGGTATAATTCGTCTTTGAGTGTGGTAAAATTCTCCAGTGAAGCCATCTGGTCCTGGACTTTTGTTTTTAGGGAATTTTTTTTATATATATTACAGATTCTACTTTCTGTCTAGTGATCAGTTGTTCAAATTATCTATTTCTTATTGATTCAGTTTGGGTGGACTCTGTGTTTCTAAAAAACTTATCCATTTCTTCTATGTTGTCCAATTTGTTCGCATATAATTGTCCATAGTATTTTCTTATGATTTTTATGCATTTCTCTGGTATCAGTTATTTCAAACTGAGTTCCAAAGCAATCCTGAGGAAAAAGAACAAAGCTGGAAGCATAACCCTCGCACACTTCACACAAATTGACAAAGCTACAGTAATCAGAACAATGTGGTATTGGCACAAAAACAGACAGATGGATTAATGGGACAAAATAGAAAGCCCAGAAATAAACACGCACATCTACTACAGTCAATTAATCTTCAACAAAGGGGCAAGAATATACAATGGAGAAAAGACAGTCTTTTCAGCAAGTGATTTTGGGAATGCTGGACAGCTGCATGTAGATCAATGAAGTTAGAACACTCCCTCACACCATATACAAAAATAAACTCGAAAGGGCTTAAAGATTTAACTGTAAGATAGGACACCATAAAACTCCTAAAAGAGGACATAGGCAAAACACTCTCTGACTTAAATTGTAGTAATATTTTCTTATATCTGTCTTTCAAGGCAATAAAAATAAAAGCAAAAATAAACAAAGGAGATCTATTCAAACATGTAAGCTTTTTCACAGTGAAAGAAACCATAAACAAAATGAAAAGATAACCTAAAGAATGGGAGGAAATATTTGCAAAGGATGCAACCAACAAAGGCATGATTTCCAAAATATACAAACAGTTCATACAACTCAGTATCAAAAAACAAACAGTCCAATCAAAAAATCGGCAAAAGACCTAAATAAACATTTCTTCAAAGAAGACATGCAGGTGGCCAATAGGCACATGAAAATATGCTCAACATCACTAATTATCAGAGAGATACTACCTCACAATTGTCAGAATGGCCATCATCAATAATAAATGCTGGAGAGGGGGTGGAGGAAAAGGAACTGTTCTATACTGTTGGTGTGAATGTAAATTGATGCAGCCACTATGGAACACAGCCTGGAGGTTCCTTAAAATCTAAAAATCGGTAAAAATGTGACCCAGAAACTCCAATGATGGACACATATCTGGAGAAAACTCCAATTCAAAAAAATATATGCAGACCCAATGTTCACAGAAGAACTATTTGTAATAGCCAAGACATGGAAGCAACCTAAATGTCCATGGACAGAAGAATGGATAAAAAAGATTTGGTATATATAATGGAATACTATTCAACCATTAAAAAGAATGAAATAATGCTATTTGTAGCAACATGGGTGGACCTAAAGATTATCATACTAAGTGAAGTAAGCCAGAAAGAGAAAGACAAATATCTTTTAATATATCACTTGCATATGGAATCTAAAATATAACACAAATGAACTTGTTTACAAAACAGAAACAAGACTCAGAAACATAGAAACAAACTTAGGGTTACCAAAGGGGAAACTGGGGAGAGATAAACTAAGAGTTTGGGATTAACAGATACAGATTACTATATAAAATAGGTCCTATTGTATAGCACAGGGAAATATATTCAGTATCTTGTAGCATCCTATAATGGAAAAGAATATATATATATATATATATATATATATATATATATATATATAACTGAATAACCTTGCTATATGCTAGGAACTAACACAACATTATAAATCACCTACACTTCAATTACATAACATAAAGAGTTACATATAGACGCACACAGAGAGAAAGTGGCATTCAACATGAGTTGACTGGGACATGGATTACTTGGTTTGGAGAATACGTTCCCATTGATTATATATCAGTATATATTACTATATAATTCAGGATATATACTATAGCATCTCCTTGCTTTGTAATCTTTGAGAGAAGACTGAACAGAATTTTGATAGAGATCTTGTCAAACCATTACTTAACATTTTGATTTCATGACTACAGCTCTCATTATTGCCAGTTAAGAGAGCTTTCCTTTCTCTAGGACTCAATGTGACTTTTAAATAATTTTAGTTACATTCAGCATCACAGAAGCTGGGCTTATGGAATCACAAAATTGTAGGATACAAAGGGGCCCTAGAGAATACTGGCTAAATTTATGGCATAGCTTTACTGGGTCAATTCTCACAGCAATCCTCAGTTCCCTTGGGATTCAATGTAGTTTTTAAGAGTGGCGATTATTTCATTTCTTATACTTAGAATGTGGATTCTTTGAAATTAATTATGAAAAAAAAACTCAAGAAAACGTTATGGAAGTAAAGCAACTTGGTATTGTATAGAAATTTAAAGATTTTTCTAGTCAAATTATAAACCTAACATGTGAACTCTTCTATACACTTCATCACGCATTGCTAATTAAACAGTTGCAATGATCAGAAACTCACCTTCATAAGGATGCCTGTATAGTCAAATTGAATGGAGTGTTTCTTTGTGCCTTTCACCGACTGATAGCAGTTTATAGAGCTTATTATTTTAGTCTGACTTGCATGCCTCCCCACCCCACTCCTCGCCTTGTCCATGACCCAAACAAACACACTGAGGCAATGTCTTTTCCAAGTATTTTTCTGGCTAAGCTGACAGTAAAGAGCTTCCTTTTCTTTCTCATTTCTAAGCTTGATGGATGAGAGTTCAGAGTACCCAGCAGCAGGAGGAGAACATAAAGTCTGTTGCAAAAGCAGGATCAGAGCAAGAGAGAGAAGGAGAAAGAGAATGAGAATACCGTGGCTCCAGTTCCTTCTGTAACTCGACCTGCTTCTCTATCTTTCTCACAGTTTGGTTCTGTGAGCCCTTAAGCCCCCTTGTTTACTTAAAATATTTCAAGCTACATTGCTGTCACATACAAACATGACACTTGGTTGAGGAATAAGTCTAATTCATCCTCTTTAAGACAGCTCTTAAAATGTTTAAAAGCTATCATTAGAGAGATCATATTTTAATTGCCCATACTGGGGCACTTTTGAGAATAAGATAAAGCACTATATGCTGTAATGCCAAAAAAATAGCCATAAACTTGTCCTGTTCCAGCAAACTTATTGTTAGCCTTCCTACCCCTATTTTTTCTAGCCTACACATCTCTGATTCCTTCACACTTTGTTACAAATCATTGTTACAAATCCCCTTGCCACCCTGATAGGTATTCTTTGAATACTTGGCACTTTGTCAGTGTCTCTCTTAGAATGTGGAAGCCAGAATTGAATGCAGTGCTCAAGATTTGGTTGATGGGGGTAGCACATTACTTGGTTTGGAGAACACATTCTCATTAATCTCGGTGATGCAACCTCAAATTGAATCTCACTCTAGCTCTGGTCCTCACTCTTAAATAACACTTTACATTGTGCCTGGCAGGTGGTTGGTGCTTAAGAATGAATGAATGGCTCATTTTTGGCTGGAAGTCAACTATAATCCAATTTGCTTCTGAGGATTCAAACATGGGACTTCCTATTTCTCTGTGTTAAATTTCTTCTTGTTACTTTCAATCTGCTATATTAGTTTATATCTCACAGTATCATCATTTCCCCCAACTTCTGTTTTTCAATACATTTAACAAACATAGCATCTATGTATCATTATTATTGATGTTGATATAAACTTAGTGCTTCATTTATGCTGGTCCTTGTTTTAAGCATTTCAAGCATTTTAAACTCACTTAATATTCACAATAAAATTATTAAATGGATATTATAATTATTCTCATTTTATAAATGAAGAAATTGAGGTACAAAAAGATTAAGTAAACTCCTAAGGTCACAGAGCTAGTAAATGGCAGAACTAGTATTTAGAACCAGACAGTCTGGCTCCAGAATCTGTGTTCTTCCACATCTTTCTGTTCTCATCAAACTCACTGATTGCTAAGACATGGAACAGCACAGGGCCAAGGAGAGAGACCAGGACATCCCACGAGAGAATAGGTGTATAGCAAGTGCTCAATGTGTATGTCTCGTTCCATCAATTCCTACTCTACCTAACTGTATGATAATAAGTGTTTAAAAAGAAAATATTGTATGTTTTTTTGAAACCCAAATGCACTCTTCTAGTTTAAGTGTTTTAAGTGCTTACAAAGCATCATTTTATTAATCCAATCTAGAGTTCTTTCTTGGACTCATGTCACACTCTTAGTTTTTATCCTGTAGAATCAATCTCTCTTACTTCTGTCCTCTCTTCCTTCTTTCGACCCTTACTTCCTTCCTTTCTTCCTCCCCTCTTTCACTTCTTTTTAAAATTCTGTCCCTTTTCTCTGTTTTTCTTTTCTCTCCTTCCTTTCTTTTCCCCATTTTCTTTCTTAAAGAGAATTGCATTTGCCTGATTCTACTCTCCCCTGCTCCATGATTTCTTGAAGATCGTAACATTTTCTCTAGAAATCTTCTGCTAGCTAGCCCCAGGATTTACAATAAAAAAATCTTGACATCTTTGACTTGACCTCTTACAGAAATTTGAATTTATTTATAGATGCTAAATAATCTATAGTTTTCTCACCTGAGAAATTATAGTTATTAGCAAAATGTGCTACTAACCAGTGATCTGAACTAATTTAAAAATCCTTCTTTTGGTGAGCATAATTTCACTTTGAAAAATTTGTATCTCAACCCGGCCATTGTGAGAACAAATCAAAACACAGTGCAATGATACTGATCAATCTCTGGTATAAGGAAAGTGTACAGTGGTTACAAGGTTAATGGTTTCACAGATAACAAGACAATTATTTGAATAACTCCAAATCCACATATAAAAAGTGAGAAATAAAGTATACAAAACTCAGAAATACCTGATGCTATGGTCATCTTAGATCCAAGTCCTTTTGGAGGAAGAGAATGGCAGTCATATATGGAGGAGTAGCCATGGAAATGAGTTTATGCAAACACAGGGCTTCAAATTGATTTGGACAATCCTGAAAGAATTAAAATGAATCAATATACAAATAAAAATGGAAAACATCAGTCTTTACCAGCCCAGCTATTAGATGCCCAACAGCCTGCCATAGAGAAGGACAGAGCCAGTTACAAATATTGCCAGCTAAGAGATGAGTTTTTTTCACCTCTCCACAAGGCTGAATAGAAGGAATTTAATTTGCCTGCTTGGCTCTTATGCAATGCCAGGTAACCGTAGAATAAAGAGGGCTTTGAGGGAGAAAGCCAGACTTCCCAAACACATTGCCGCAATCATATTCTCCTCTTGTCAGATGCCTGCAGACACAGGGACCAGCATGTCCCAGACCGTTTATTGCTATCACTCAGATTCGTAAGGCTCTGTCTCCCACAGAGATGGATGGGAGCTATAAAGGCTCCAACCGCTCTCCTTGTGAAAACTCCATGGTGAAATTCCATCAGACAGAAGCCAGCTCTCTGCTGAGTGAATTGAGCCTTTTATCAGTCAGATTTGTATACATTATAGAAAGAGCCAAAGAAGGGAGTTACTGTACACTTTGTATATTTTTAGTTCCCCAGGATTAGTTGCTATTGGACTTAATGTGAGGGGAAGAAAAGGAAAAATAAAAAAAAACTTCAGTCTTCTATGTATATTAGTAGCTTTTGGAGATCTCCAAGTTTTGCTGGCCTTGCCTGCTTACTTTTTGGATATACTCTGGTAGCACAAAGAGCATGCTATCTGTTTAAAGTTCCAAATTTGACGCCTACTTCATTTTTTTTCAAATAATTTACTTATGAGGCCAGTGTGTATGTATGAATATGAATACATGCATGCCCACACACTCACATTGAGCTGATTTTGCCCTCGAGATTCATTCTATTCAACAAAACAGCACAACAAAAACATTTTGGTTGGCAAAAACCAGCTGGGAAACCTTAGCAATCCTTTTACTTTCTTCATTGACTTTAATTTTTGCCGAAACAATTCCTTTGGGAAAATAAAAAAAAACAAAAACAAGCAAACCTATGAAATATATGGATACAGTGATAGATGTAGTATTCATGTCAGTAGATTTACAATAAAAAAAATCTTGACGTCTTTATGACTTGACCTCTTATAGAATTTTGGAAATAGAAATAATCCTTCTACTATGCTATTCAACCTCATAATTATTTTTAATATCAGTCTTACTACTTCTCTTCCAACATCCTCTCAGTCATTCAGTGTTCCAATCATTCAATAAATATTTATTGAACATGTATTATGTGGCAGGTTTGTCCTGGGTGCTGGGAATATAATACTGAATAAGACAGGCATGACTCCTGCCCTCCTAACATAAAGGATTTTTTTGTTTTGTTTTGTCTTTTTGCCATTTCTAGGGCCACTACTGCAGCATATGGAAGTTCCCAGGCTAGGGGTCTAATCAGAGCTGTAGCTGCTGGCCTATGCCAGAGCCACAGCAACGCAGGATCAGAGCTGCGTTTGCGACCTACACCACAGCTCACGGCAATGCTGGATCCTTAACCCACTGAGCAAGGCCAGGGATCGAACCTGCAGCCTCTTGGTTCCTAGTCTAACCACTGAGCCATGACAGGAACTCTGAAGATTTTCAATTAAAGAGACGATACAAGGGTCATTATCATAAAATTTCTCAAGCTAAGTTGTAAATACTATAACTAGGGAACAATGCCACATCTCTGGGAATAGGAGAGAAGGTAAGAAGATGAATATCATACAAATAAGATATTTAGCAAGACATTTATAGAGGCACTGCCTATATGACTTTCAAAACCTATACATGGAAGAGGAAGTCTTTCTTCCATCCTCCCTTTGTACTTCTCTAAGAGGAGGCAATATTAACAGATGAATCTGATTCTGGAAGTAAGGTTGGTTTACATTTGCTCCTAAGTCACTTTGTATATTCTCTTCCAATTTTTTCTTTGAGGCACTGAGTCAATAAGTTTCATCACAGTCTACTTCTTTGGGTTGTGTTTTCAGGGTATTACAGTGAATATCCGTCTCTTTAGGCCTAAGTAGCTTCAGGTGCATACAGTGTTTTCACTCCCACAGGGCCCCAAGCTCAGAAAGGTCCTGAGCTTGTTTAACTCTCCACTGTTGTTGTCTTGAAACTTTTGGACAAGGGGCTCTACATTGTCATTTTGCACTGGAATTATGTAGCCATATCTGTTTTTTAAATTAGTGGACAACTAGTAGAAAGATGTGGATGTGGAGGGTTTGAGAGACTCTGCTGGGGTGCTTATTCTAAGCTGTACACTTAAGATTAATAGAGACCCAAGTTTGTTGTTGTTGTTGTTGTTGTTTTAGGGCCGCACCCATGGCCTATGGAAATTCACAGGCTAGGGATCCAACCAGAGCTGCTGAGGCTGGCCTACACCACAGCTGCAGCAACAGGGGATGTGAGCCATGTCTGTGACCTACACCATAGCTCACAGCAATGCCAGATCCTTAACCCACTGCGTAAGGCCAGGGATCAAACCCACATCTTCATGGGTATTAGGTTTGTTACCACTGAGCCAAAGTGGGAACTCTGAGACCCAAGTTTTGGAAATGACTGCACTGGATAGTTTGTCTTAGATACTCAAGAAATAATTCATTAAGCAATTACTTTCCTAATATTTATTCAACAAAAATTTGTCTTTTTATGCACCAAATAAAGGTTAAAGGTTTTAACTCATTAATTACATTTGAGATCTTCAGCAATATTACTTTAAAGGGGCAGTGGAGAAGGCCTGACACATAATTATTAGTTATTTCTAACGATTCTTATGTAGTAGGCAATATATTAAATATTAACCTTTAATCAGAAAACCTGATTTCCTATGCAGGGTGTTTGTCTTATATGATCTACTTAAGCATTCTAACTATAAAACGAAGATAATAATACTCTGTTCCTGGTTGTTGAAGGATTAAATCGTACAAATTAAAGTGCCTTTCAAAGCCTGTGCCACATAGTAGGCACTCAATGAATCATTGTGTTGGTTTGATATAATTATAGACCTTTACTTGGAAATAGAGATGGAATTCCACTGTATGAATCCATTGAGAAAAAAATGAGGTATTATGTTAGAGTTTAAAAGATTATATTTAAAATGTTTTCTCTCTTTTTTCTTAATGCTAACATTACTGCTATTGGAGCCTTCTATTTACCCTATTACTATAATAGGAGTCTTCTCTTAAATGGCACTTACATTCTCTATACATCCAAGGATATAAATTCTTACACAAATTTCACTCTGATTCCAGGAATTTTATTTGCGTAGGTAATCAGTTTCCAAAACAGAATTGAGTTAACTTGGCATCACCAGTTTGCCCCAAATAACTACTGTCATTCTTGCTAGAACTCATCCACTTAGGACTTTTGGGTTTCATCTGAGTTCTTTTCAGACCATTGCAAATCATTCCTGTATCAGAAAACAAATCATCAGTATTTGCTTTAACTACTGTCCTGTTAACCAACCCAGAAAATAAGTTTTTGATTTTTTTTCATTTAAAAAGCAAAATTCAAATCAATTAAGTTAGATTTGGTATAATTCTAAGAGGGAAGGCCGTCATTACAGTCAACTCGCTATTTGCTTTTCTTCTGACTTTGGAAGGTGACACATTAGGTTATCACTATTTTGGTGAATAACAGAAAATAAGATCCTGTCAGATATTACTGACGACTCCAGGTTCATGGAAGCATTAATGCTAGTCTCAGGGGAAAGGGCAGTTAGGCATCTTTAAAGTAATAGCCGTGGCTACTATCTAAGAGCTTCTATTTAATGTGGCTGACAGCACATTTGATCATAACCATAGACCATAGTGACTGAGAAGTAAATTTCATAAATTGTAAAAGGTCTTTAAATATTTATTATGAAATATTTGGAAGGATTTTACAGAAGGTAAAACTGAGAATTTGAGAAACTTGCCCAGGGTTACATTTGGAGCCAGAGAATCAAGACTAAAACACAAGTATATCAGACAACAAGAGTGGTGCTCTTAACCCGGAGTATTATTACTCTGCCTCCCATTTTGCCACTTACCACCCGGCTCTGTACATCTGTTGACGTCCCTTCCCTGAAACTGAGAATGTAGGTAAGTGAGCTCACCTGCAAGGCTTACCATAGGCAGAAGGGTATAAGATGTTTTCTAAATGTCCTCACCCTAGAACTAGCCAAAAACACATTAATGCACATGCATGCTTATGCAAGTGTTATCTCCCAATTTTCTTCTTAAAAATGAGATGAGCTTCAGTTTAGACAATAAATACTTCCAAGATACAGAAACTTTGAAACATAATAGCATCATCTTGCTATTTAAATAAATCAGTAATTTAGGAGTAAAAATCAATAATCATCACAGTATTTTAAAATCAATCTTTACTTTTTATGTTCTATACTTCTTAATAAACCATTTATAGCCGTGAGATTTACAAACATTCGTAGAGTCAATTTTATTCTAAGAAAATGTTCCACATGTGAAAGATTCTTGGTTTGTATGTTGAGGTTGGCCAAGTTAAAACCTCCACTGCCATCTGAATGATGTGAGTGCTTTCAAATCTGCTAACGTGGAGTTTGCACCTTACAGAAGGAAAGACATTTTAATAAGACTTATTTTATCTGCTGAAAGAAAATGAAATTTGCAGAGATATTTACTTTTTAACAGGGCTAGTGAGAAAGCTTTAGAAAGAAGATAAAAAATAAAAAAGAGAACTCATTTCAGTTGTGCCTTTCTTTTTCATATCTTGTTTTTCTGTGCCCCTCCTCCTTTTCTCTATAATTTTCTGCCCAGGCTGAAAGGTATAACATCCTTTTACATTCTTACAGGCCAATTCCCACAGCTTATGCTTCTTGCCAGCAAGTGAAAAGAGGTCAAGACAGAAGGCAGCAGAACACGCACTGGTTACTATGCCACACACACCAGAAAATCCCCAGGAAAACATTCAAGGCTCTATCCACATTCCCACTGAAAGTGCCACACTAGGGGAGAGAAGAGAGCCAGTACTGTGGTTGTTTAAACTGGGCGTCTATGAATCAAAATAACTTTCTGACCCTTTTATTAGCTCATGCTAGCGCATCCCCTTTCAAAAATATATAAAATTAGTTTTCTGGATTCAACACATAGATCACTTTATTTAAGCTTCTGTTCAAGTGTCACCACCTCAGAGTGGTCTTTGCAAAACACACTGTCTAAAATATACTCCCCATCACATTGTCTTAATAGCAGTGATCACTGCATGGCATTTATTTGTTTTCTTCTCCTTCTGGAATGTAGCCACCAGGAGGGTAGATTTGTCTAACTGACCACTGTACCACCAATGCCTAGAACAGTACCCATGGGTGACAGGAACTCACTAAATATTTGTTGAATTAATTAAATACTTGCAAAAACAAGCCAAACCATATGGAGCTGGCAGAAGTATATTGACATGCTATTTTCTGATGTCATTTGTTCTCACGTAATTCCACCTGAAGGAAACCTTTACAGAAAGGCCATCTTGAGTCCAAGTTTCCTGCATGTCTTTCTTCTGTTCTCTGTGTAGTCAGCCCAAAGGATATTTGCGTTCAGGATGCAGAGAAATGCTATAGATAGAAATGATAATGTCCCCGCAACTTAAAAGAGCTGAGCATGTTTTGAAAGTGTTTTATGAACTGGAAACCTTTCTATGAGGTATTTCACTACAGCCCCATAAAACTTGACACCCTGCTAGAATTTCATCCTGTTAAATTTGGCAGTGTTTCCTTCCTCATGTAATGAGTTCAGTTCGTGTTTTCATTTAAGTTCATACCCAGATACAAATCAGTGTCATTGCCACAGGCAACGATTCACAGAATTCCCAAGCACTGGGGGCTGAGGGACAGAGGGTTTAGACAAAATGAATGCCAAATTCGCCTTTTCACATGGGGGCTCTGTGGCATTGACTGTCTTCTGTCCGCCTCAGCGCCAGGTCCCGTGAAGGCTGTTGGCTAAGTGGGCTTCTGGCTTCTATCTCAAGGCAAGCTCATCTTCTAAAGCCTCTCTGGATTTCCTGTAGTAATCCCTCTTTGTGTCCCTCTAAGAAAGAAACAATAATCACTGTTTTTTATTTTTTTATTTTTCCAAGAGGAAAGTTCAAGAGCACAAGTGGTTTTCGTTAGGGATTCAATAAACACTTTGGCAGGAATGAGGAAAGCAATGTGGAAAAGACCCAACTTTCATTCCAGTCGTGGGTTAAGGTGGATATTTTCATGTGAGGAAAATCAGGCATAATCAATACTATGAGGAATGACCTCTGTCCTTGTCTAATACACCAGGCAACTAAATTCTAATATCTACTTGAGGGCTATTTTTTAAAGTGCCGTTATTGATAAACGACAGTTCTTGCAACAAAAATGGTAACAATGACCTGTGTATGAAAGTCCTTCACTGCCTATGTGGCATTTGTCCTGATTTGCATTGACTTTAGGACTTCCTGCAGGCAAGCACCTGGAGACTCTTTCCTAGAGGTACTGCTGAGCTCAGGACACAGCCATCATATTCCTTCAATAAGAGCGCTTCTTCAGCCAGGTCCTCCCTTCCCAAGCCAAGTTCTCAGACTTCAGAGAGCTGATTTGGAGGAGGCAAGGTTGGAAAATAGAGGAGTTAAAAGAAAGTTTAAAAAACCCATTTGACTTCTTTGTGTTCAAGAGAACAAGCAAATTTACATACACACACATTCATATTGTACTAGCTTTTCTGCCCGGCAACAAATTTGTAACTCAGAGCTTTCCTAATCAGAGGACTGAGGCCATAGTAATAGGACCCCCAAATTTTAATACTGATAATCCCATCACTTTTCTTGATTCTAAGAAGGCAGACAACAGAGTCCAACCCTAGCTGATGGTTGACATCCGTCTCTGGGAGATCTCTTTGTGGAATTCCTTCAGCAGATAAATGGCTACATTATGGAGTGGGCCGTATTTTCTTTGTATGCACCATTTAGATGCCTAGTGATGACTGAAGAACTTGCTCTATTAAAAAACATTTTTTTCTATTCTCTCTTTAGGGAATTCTTATAAATTCTAATTTGGCCCCACTATTTAGAGATCAATGTACCATAATTTTTATATACAATTGCGTGTGTTCCAAATTGTGCCTTAACAGGCTAAAATATATACATAGATATTCTTTTTAATCTGATAGCCTTATATCAGTGTGATTCATTTATTAATTAGTTAATGTGTTAATTTAAAATTTTTTATTGAAAATTCACTAATCCCAGACATTGCTCTAGAAGCTGGACATTGAGAAAGCATAAATAATACAAGTTCTTTGGTTTATTTTAATAATGTGAGACTGATTGGGAAATAATCAGTATTAAAATAAACTGGACTTTGTACAAGAGAAATGCATGAAAAAGCTGCTTCAGACCTTAAGGCATGTGATTTAAGGCATATTCTCTATGTTATACATTCTATTTTGCGTAGTGAAAATAATTCTTGGAATTTTGAATTTATATTGATATTGTCACATCTAATCCAACATGCAGGAGGTGTCCTTGTTTTTAAAAATTGTGTTTAAAAAAGTATTTTTTCCTAAGACAGTCTTCCAGTAATGAACTGAATTCCTTTTATCAGGAAAATGTCATGCTTTGAGTAAAAAATTTCAAATCTTGCTAATCTTCTCTTATTAAAAAGCATCCACAATGCTTTATGTGTAATAAAATACTGCCTTTTAGAAGACCAAAAAAAAAAAGAAAATTATCAGGAGCTTTGATCTGGTATGACATCATTGTTCCTATCACAAGAAACTTGTTTAGGTCCAAGAATATAACTCTTGTCTCCATTATCAATGTCACACCTACAGACACACACCTACAGAGACATTGGAAGGTGTAAGTTCACACCCTGGAGCTTCAGTTGAACAAACTGAATGACGGCTTCAGATAGCTGCAGAAAAGGAAAAAGAATGTATCACTCTGTGAAGAGCTACTCCAGAAACCACAGAATTTTCTTCTGCAACCAACAGAAAGCAGATGCTGCCAGACTGGTCAGATATGCACTCAGTGATTTCAAGAAAGGAGATGAGAGAGAAGAGGCAACACTAGGCTAGGCTGTAGCAAGCGTTGTGAGGAGAACTGGGCAGAAGGAGGAAACAGCTGATGCCAAGTTGTCAGTAGAAAAGAAGGGTGACGCTTTTACAGAGCTAGAAGAGGTCAATAAATCACTACCCTTATCTTGCAAACAGAGCCTGTGACTTCAAAAATTAGCTCATTTATTCTGCACAATTAAATTTATTGAAGTGTGACAGAAAAGTTTAGCAGGCAGTGGAGCATAAAGCCAGCAGCAGCCAAAGCGAGCATGTGAGTGAATGACACAATTAGTTGATTTTCATTTTATTTATCAATATAATTATTGAATTGTATTTATCCTTTTTCACAGATTTCTACAATTATTACCACTTGGGCCTCTGGGGAGAGAATTAGTTCAAATTTTCAGCTGAAGTTAATGTGATTATAGAGCTGCTAATAAAAGGAAAGTTCTTTAAAGTGCTACCCAATCTTGTATTGAATGTCACTCCCATCACTGGGCTTAGAAATTCAGTCCCCTTACATGTGAAGGTGGTAAATTGAATTTAAATTTGTGAATGTGGCAGATTCCCTAGGTAGGGACTGAGCTGGAGATGGCCAGCACCTGCCCTTCTTCTCTATGGGATTTGAAAGCATCTAGAGATTAGTCTTGTATTTAAAATTGGAGATGAAAATTTTTTTGGTGGGGGGGGGAGGGTTGAAAATGATAAAAAAAAAAAAAGACCCCTGGAAATATTCTTGTCCTTAATGGAATTTGGAAAAGAAAGAAGAGGAGTGTGACCAGAAGGCTTGCTTTTTTGTTTTATCTTCTCTGCTTCAGTACCTGGCATTCCACCATGTCTCTGAGAAATCCTGTCAAAAAGATAGAACAAATAGAAGTTAGTGAAACAGCATTCATATTCCTGAGGGAGATGGAGAGCAGCCTACCACAGTTTCTGGGAGACTAGTTTATCCCCCTGAAGCAGCAGCATCTGAGTATACCAGCTGTCTGGATCTGAATAGTCTTCTCCCAATGAATCAAAAGACTTTTGGGTGCCAATGTAACCCTTCACTGCAAGGTATGAAAAATAACTCATTTCCCACGGGGAACTCAATCTCATTCATCACCTACAGTCCTCTCAGTTAAATGTTGTCTTCGGCATCTCAGAGATGCTTAGTTTTTTTGATAAGATAGAGTGGAGATAACTCAAGTTCAACTTTTGATAGACCCCACCAAGTACACAGTTCCAAGGAAATCTATTAAAGCAGCGATTTTTAGGCTTAGAATCTCTAAGGATGTGGGATCTGGTTAAGATGAAGTTTCCCAAATTTCTCCAAGAGAGGAATTTGTCCCTCAATTTTAAATGAATAAACTATTCCTTTGCCATGGCCTTGGAATCAACTTCAAGAAGTCTTGAAAGTACTAAAGTAAATCATACTTGAATAGTGGGAGCTCTTCCAAAGAGAACCAATACTGTTCTCCATAAAGCTTGGAGAGCTACTGACTCACTGGTGAGGATGAGAACACTACATTCTGACCCTATTATGGGCACCTAACATGAAAGCTAAGGCAGGATTATCATTGCTTACATCCAGTTATTGTTAATGTTCAGTAGTGCACAGAATAGGAGCTAATATGTATGGTGTCCATTATGGCCTAAAATCATTCTACGTTTTTCTTTTTCTTCAACTCTCACATTTAATATCTCAGCAAGACCTATCCTGCATCGAAAATATGTCTCAAAGCCATCTTCTTCTTTCCATACCCACTAGTTAAAGTCCTTTATTCCTCACCCTGGAGGTCAGAGTGGCTGCTGCCGAGTGGGCGGGAGGCAATAGAAGTTCAAATCTGTGAGATAGCCAAGGACCAGGTCAAGTAGGGCCTTGTAAGCCTTCAGCTTTGGATTTTATTCTAGATGTGATGGGAAGTCACTCGAGTGTTGAGATGTCATGATCATCAAGATGATTCATCCTTTTAAAAGATTCATTCTGACAGCTAAATGGAACATAGGCTGTAAAATGTGTGTTAAAGTAAGTGCAATGTGAGATTCAATTCTGAAGTTACAGGACAAGATTTTAGAGAGGTGCCTAGCCTATTGTTAATTGCAAAACGCACAGATATCCAAAGGGGAAGAGAAAGAGGTCTCTTCTTTTCTGACTCAGTCTTTTGCAATTCGTGGACTACTTCTGACATGATTATACCTAGTCTTTATGCCATTATAATGAAATTTTTGGATACATACTTGGAGTTGTATTTCCAGTGATCATAAAGATTTGGTTATCTTTTTTTCCTATTTTTGAGTGTCTAGCCAGAGCTGCATAGTCAGATAAGGTGGAGTACCCACATAATTTGTGGGAGGATATTGTTTTACCTCCACAGAATTTCTGGTGGACATCTATCATTCATAAACTTCTATCATCCTGGGCTATCAAGATAGAAGTTCTTATTGGTTTCAGGCCATTCACTTTCCAGTCCATCCATTTTTTTTTAAATGGGGGAGCTGGGAGAGGAAAGAGGAGCTTAGAAATTTCATGGGTCATTGGAGAAAGGCCTGACTCACTTCTGTAATGGTTGGACCTTGTCATAAGAGCTCAGGGGTTAAAATTACCCACAGATGGAATAAATATGCCTCTCCTAAAGTGAAAGAAAAAAGGTCAAATATTTCACTTCAAGTTAAAAAAGCAGAAAGAGATATGGAGTTTAGAAGTCTGTTTTGTACTGACCCAGTTGTACCAACGACCAGGGGCTATATGTCAATTTACATGTGTGCACAAGTTTCAAACACAGCTCTCAAGCTGTACATGGACAAGTTAAATAAACTCTAACAACCCTATTTTGAATGTAGTATTTCCCTGAAATTTTTGCTTCTGTGGCAGATACTTTAACCTTGAGATTGTTCTTGGTTACATTCCAATTCAGACGCCCTTAATAATACCCAACACCAAATGTGTATGTTGAAATTTCCAAGAAGTCACCATTTTCTTTTGTGTTGGATTCCCTGGAAATCTCTCATGGATTTAATGCAAGTACTATAAAGTAACAGACTTTTGCATATTATTAGGACAACCATTAAGTCCTGGGCTGGTATCTCTGCCCAAAGGATAGGCTATGACTGTATATATTAGGACACGAATCTTTTTAGTCTTCCTAGATTCCATCAGTATTAGATTTTAACAAAACACCATACCATAGGGTGCAGTATTGGCTTCTGGAAAAGTAGGGAGGGGATAGTTGATGCAACCCAGACAACAGAGAGTTAGCTTCCTCATGGAGTAAAACATGGCCATTCGGAAATGGGAGATAGGATAGAGCAGGACAAATCAGTTTCCCCCTTCCTTTTCTACCCTGGGGATTACTCTGGGGTGAACTTTCTTTTTTTCTTTTTTCTTTTTAGGGTCGCACCTAGGGCACATGGAAGTTCCCAGGCTTGAGCTTAGCTGGATCCTTAACCTGCTAAGCAAGGCCAGGGATCAAATTCACATCCCCATGGATAAGTCAGGTTCTTAACCCTCTAAGCCACAGCAGGATCTCCTAAACTTTCTTCTTATAAACTGTGTATAGAACCCCCATGTACAGAATTAACAATTCTGCTTTGCAACCTACTATGGCTTGTTATACAATGGTAATACATTACATTCCATTTTACCCTGCTTTCCTTATCTTCTGCTCTCACCTTCACAAAGTGTTAGCATCAATTCCTTGTCTCAGTATCTTCCTTCTAGAGGACTCAAGCTAAGATACAGTTTTCTGTAGATGTGGAGGAGGAAAGCAGCTCAATCACCTTAACACAGCCATTAGGATTCTTAGCCCTGCATGGGCCTCAGAATGGTTGGTTTTTAGTAATGCAGTCCCTCTGACCACCTGTCTGCCCAAGCTAACCCAAGACCTACCAAGTTTCTAACAGTGAAGCACTCAAAGATTTCAAATCTCCTCCAATAAATCTGATGTGATCATAAGTTGCCTTTAGTCTTGAGAACCAACTACTTGAACCTCTGAAAAATTAAGGAAAATAGGGATGGGGCTTAAGGAGACCAGGAGATTGTTATATTCTTTCCCCCACTAGATCCAGCCAGCTAGATAGGCTTTAGAAGTTTAGACTGAAATGCAAAAATACCTAAGAAAACAACATAAATCCTTAATGGAATAATGTACCGTGTAATACAAATGTAATAAAAACTAAATCGAAAATATAATAAATTAATTTCATTTGCCTTTCTGACTTGAGAAATCCAAAGAAGTGACTTTGGAAACTAGAGCGTGTCTCACAATTTTTCAGGCTAGGTTCCCACTCCACTCTCCACTGTGATGACAATTATGGGATAAAGGATGAGTTGCCATAAAAACTTGAATATAGAAGCGGGTAAGGCCAGAATGGAGAAAAGTGGTAGCAAATTGGAGGGTGAGACCCTTCCTTATTTCACTTTGGGTCTGGAGTTGGCTTGGATGCCCCATGTCCTTACTAGAGACTCTGATAGCCACAACCACTGGGATTAATTTGACTTCTGACCCACAAGTTGTAGACCTCTCATAAGGATAGGAAGACTGACTAGCAGTAAACATTTATTTTTATCCCACTACCTAAGGGATTAAGAGAAAGAAATCTGGGTAACTTTTATGTGTCTGGGTTTCTTCTTTTGTGAGCTATAGAGACAAATTGGAACTTTGGTATAATAGAAACAAAACCTGGTATTAGATAAAATCATTCACCTTGGAGTCTAAGATAAAGTATTTTCATAGAGGTCATCATGTTGACAAGACTCCATTAGAATATATTCCTAGGAGTTCCTGTTGTGGCTTAGTGGTTAATGAATCCGACTAGGAACCATGAGGTTGCGGGTTCAATCCCTGGTCTTGCTCAGTGGGTTAAGGATCCAGCGTTGCCATAAGCTGTGGTATAGGTTGCAGATGTGGCTCGGATCCTGCGTTGCTGTGGCTCTGGCGTAGGCTGGCGACTACAGCCTTGATTAGACCCCTAGCCTGGGAACCTCCATATGTCGCAAGAGCAGCCCTAGAAAAGGCAAAAAAAAAAAAAGAATATATTCCTATTTTAGGGTATTAAAAAAGTGGGGGTTAATGAGAACCCAGGAAATAGCTTGAGTATAGGAAATGCAATAGATCGCTTCTTGGCCTTTTGGCTAAGATCAAGTGTAGGAAATACAATGGAATTACTATACATAATGTGATTGCATGACTACTATGCCATATATACCTTTCTATGCATTTCACATGTTTTCAATCATTTAATCACTGATGCAATCCTGTGATAAAGGTATTATTGTCCTAATTTTATAGATGAAGAATAAAGGTAGGTTGGTTAGTTAAATGTTGGATTTGGAATTCAACATCAAAGCCCGTTTTCTTCCTTTTATGATATAAGGACTATGGGATTATTTTTTTTTTAATTTTTAATTTTTTTTTTTTGCCATTTCTTGGGCCGCTCCCGCAGCATATGGAGATTCCCAGGCTAGGGGTCTAATCGGAGCTGTAGCTGCCAGCCTAACCACCAGAGCCACAGCAGCGCAGGATCCGAGCCGCGTCTGCAACCTATACCACAGCTCACGGCAACGCCAGATCGTTAACCCACTGAGCAAGGGCAGGGATCAAACTCGCAACCTCATGGTTCCTAGTCGGATTCGTTAACCACTGCGCCATGACAGGAACTCCAGGACTATGGGATTATTTTAAATGTTAGATAAATTTTGACAGCTTAAGTTATACATAAAATGGTGTAAGTAAGTAAATGCCTTAATTTAGAGGTCTGGTAAAAGAGGTTTTTGCAGAGGGGGGTGTTTTTTGCTTTGGTTCGGGTTTTTGTTTGTTTGTTTGTTTTGCAGACTATCAGATAGTAGATTTGCTCCTCATGCAGGAAAAAGCAAATTGGAGAATGCATTCAATCTTCCTAGAGTCACTTTCAGTCTTTTATCCTGGCCAACTTTAATACCCAACTGTAAATGGCTATTCTCCTTGTCCAACTAAAATTAGCTTTGTTTTCATCGTGTTATGAAAAAGCTGTTAGATATTAATTAGGCTAAGAAAGTAGGAGACAGATCATTTAAAAATGAAGAGACTTTCTCCACCAAGAAACTGTGCAGCAGACATGACATCATCACCAGTGCTGAAGCACACCAATTGTAACAGTTCAGAGTGTAAACTTAGAGTGTAGTCTGAAGCACTTCCATTATTAATTATTAATCAGTCTTTGGATGGAGGGCTTTCTCCACCCTCAGTGCTACTCTCTGTGGCATCAATTATAATTAACCATCACCTCCTCCTAGTGGTTCTCTGCACTTCCCCACTGAGACTACAATAGCCTGGCTTTCTTATTAGCAGACTTTCCTCCTATGGCTTTTACGCTAACAAAATACACTAGAAGATACAAAAATAAAATGTTTTATTCGAATCTTACAACTGATGATTATTGAGCACAGAAGTGTAAATAGGCATGTTATGTACATTTTCTTCTTCTGATTGCTCAGTCATCTATATGTTGGCATAAATAATTTTTCTTTCTCTTTTTCTCTCCTTCCCCTCATCCTCCTTCTTCCCTTTCTCTGAAAAAATGTTGACACCAAACCCCACCAAGTTAATTTATTCGTATGTGATGACATATGCACATGTAGGAATCATGCCTGCCTGATTTCTATCCCAGTTCCTTGTCATCGTCACTGTAAGGGAACATCCATAGGAGGCTGTGGTTCAAAGAAAATGGATTCATTTGACTACTTGGAGGGTGGTGGTAGCGTAATTCTGGATTGTTTTTTCCGGAAATAATTGCTCTGACTTCTGTTTTCTTGAGGATTTGGGAAAGAGAGTCAGGTTCTCTCTTTTTCTCACAAAATAAAATTTAAAAAGATTAAACAACAGAAAATTAAAACTATTTTTTTTTTTTTGCCACCAAGCAGATTAAATGATTTTAAAGGGTTTGGCCTGATCTATTTTCTCCAGATCACTTCAGATGGCATTTTTAATAAAAAAAATCACCTTTTAATAAATACTGATGAATTATTAGTGAATAATGTTAAATTCTATTTTGTCTTATGAGTCTACTTGAAAGAAATTTCCATGACGCTGAGCAACTATATCTTCCTTCCATACTCTGGATTCTTCGGCATATACAATCTTTTGTAACATTTCTCAAGTTGCACCTGTTAAGGAAAAGTTAAAAGACTTTTCGGTATGTTAGAAGCACTTTAGTGCCTGGGGTGTCATCACCCTCCCTCTGTTTGGCTCACACCCCCTGTCTGACACCTTGGGGTAAATACATATGACAGCAATAAGTCCTTCCATTTCCATAGGGATAAAACATTCTGTCACTATAAGAATCTGTTACCAGTTAGAACTCGGTTCTCCTTGTAGACATTTTAGAGACTTCTGGTATTCACCCAGAGCCCCAGGAGGGAATAAAGCTCAAAAGAGGAGAGACGGCATGAAGAACTGAGAATGAGAACTAACAGATACTAAAGTATCACTCAATCAAATTTCAGGCCAGACTGAAAGGAAGGAAGGAAGGAAGGATCAAAAAGAAAAAAACATTTTTGATGGGTTTTCTGTAGCTAGATCAACACAAACGAAACAAAGTTGAAATTAATTAGGTGAGTAAATCAGAAAAGACTGTAACAGATCCAGAGAGAGCTCTGCGATACCCATTGACTAAGATGTTAGTCTGACTCAGAATATAAATGTCTTGGCTTAAAAAGCAGTGGGAGGAGGCTTGGTAAGAGTTGGGAGATGTGGCTGGGAAGAAGTAAGGTGCAAATGATCAATAAGAAGAGGAGGTAGAGAAAGAGAAAGAAAGCATGGAGGGAAAAAAAGAAAAAAAGAAAAAACAGAGGCTGAGTAGGGAGAAAGCCCACAAGGAGAGTAAAAATTGCTCAAGCTAAGAAAATCATTTCTCATAAGCTTAGCAATATTTTGAATCTTCTAGGTAGCTACTATCATGGCAACTTCTTCATTATTGTTGGTCTAAGACTTCATAGTTCATAAAGTCTCTAGGACTGTCTTCTAGATCTCCTCCATCTCTTGAAATTCTTTTCCAAAAATTATAACTAGGTTATGCCTTGTTATCATAAACTATTAAACTTAATACAAATTTCTGTGGTATTAATAAGGAAAATACCTCATCAAGTCTATATATTTTATAATAATGATTCCAACATCATTTTGTGGGCAATGGCGCCAAAATAATTTTGAAAAAAAAAAAAAAAAGACTTTCTGAATCGTAGTAATAGTCACTGAAGTGTCTGGCATTTTTATTATCCTGGTCTTCTGTCTTATTCACAGCTAACAAATTTTAATTCTCGAAATAAAATCACTCTAGTGTGATTATGAACATCAGGAAAAGCTATATTTTCTCACTTCCACACATAAAACTCCAGAGACTAAAATGAAGGGTCTTTTGGAAACTCTAACATCATCACTAGCTCAGAACTTTACAGCTTTACCTTTTCTCAAAGAATCTATAACTAAGATTTTCAAACACAATTTTCCCTAATTATTGAGAATTAGGTTGGAAATTTTTGTTGTCCATCATCTCAGAGTAATAAATCTATGACTTTAAACATGAAACCCCAAATCATCCAAATGCATTCATTTAATTTATTTTTTTCTGTAATAATACGTGCTTTGCTTATAAAGAAAATTCCAGATTAAGCTATTTAACAGATTATTGAAAAATCTGTTCCTGCTAACATTGTTTTTGCATGTTCTGTGTGCCTATTATAAGAAACAGAGTAAAACAGGCACCGAATCTAAAAGAATAGTTAATGAGAGGAAAATAAATTTAGAACTTGACAGGTACTTTATTATCAGCATATAATACATGACAAAATTAAAACTCTTATCAAGGCCTACTCACTGGGAAAATCTAAATTTATTGTAATTGTTGAAGCAACTGCTTTTAACCCAAGTGGACAAGGGTTTAGTTTCATTTTCATGCTTACTATAAATGTGTCTATCTCTTCGTCACCAGTGATAAATGCTACTGACTTGAATCGTGTGACATATAATTTGAAATAAGAATAATGTCCTACACTTGTATATACTTTTTACAAAACACTTTTAAACATTTTTCTAGTTCTTATCCCTATGAGTTAAATTGATTTATGTTAGACTGCTTTGCCCATATTGTAGAAAATAAAACTAACAGGGTTACTAAGTGACGTGCCACAGGTCTCAAAGTTCGTATGTAGCAGTTCAAGATTTCAACCCTCTTTACCTGCATCTCGGCCCAAGCAGCAGCCTGTCCTCTGCAGAACAGGTAGCTCCTCCAGGTACTAAAAATGCACAAAGATATTCTCACCTTTGAGAATCTACATCCCAACTCGGTTGCAGAACTAATCTAGGCTAAGTCACCTGATAGCTTTCTCTTTCTGTTATCTCTTGTGTACCTGCCTTCATTTAAGGCAAGCAATACCATCCAAACTCAGGCCATGGTCCACAACACTTCAAGCAAATTGACCTGTTAAAAGAATTAGTTCATATGTACTACTTTAGAAGCACAGGAATTGGATTTATGCCTTATATTTTTCAGCCAACAGTAGATTAAAAATGGCTGTGCCCTTTCCAAAACTTCCAACCTTAAAACAAGGGAACTTCTTTGGCTTCAAAGTCACCTTCAGGTGATTTTTGTCTGAACAGTTAAATAAATATAAAGTTGAATTTGGGTTTTGCATGATTCATTGAACTGTTCTCCCGAAAGTTTGATTTTTTTTTACATGAAACATATCCAAATGAAGAAAAATATTAAAATTTAAAATTGGCACAAGGTTGCCAGACCTCCAGAAATTTACTTAAATTTCTGAGTTAAAACATTATTTCTTGAAGATTACAAAATACTTTTGTCTTAGGAAAGCCCAATATAAATCTGTACTTTTACCTCTTTCCAGGCAATTCAAAGTCCTGAGAACATTTTAATTCCATTTATCCCCTCCTGTCTTATATGCTATTATTATTACTATGTATTTCCATTCTGTATATTTTAAAATCACAGAAGGCACTGTATAATCAATACCAATTTAAGTCAGCTGTTTATTTACTCTTTTTGTTGCTCTCCATACCTGTTTTTATTTATTTATTTCATTTATTCATTCATTCATTGGCCCTACCCACTGCATGTGGAAGTTCCCAGGCCAGAGATAAAACCCACGCCTCAGATATAACCAGAGCCACAGGAGTGACAAAACCAGATCCTTGTAATAAGAATAATGTCCAACTGAGCCAGGAGGAAACTCCATTCTTTTTTATTTTAATTTTCTATTTTATTGTGATAAGACACAACATGCAATATATTCTCTTAACAAATTTTAAGTGTTGATTCTAGGTACAGTGTTATACAGCAGATTGTTAAAGCTTATTTACCTTTTTTAAAAAAATTTTTATTTTTCCAATACATTATTTTTTTTCTACTGTACAACATGGTGACTCAGCTACACATACATGTATACATTCTTTTTTCTGACTTTATCATGCTCCATCATAAGTGACTAGACATAGTTCCCAGTGTTACACAGCAGGATCCCATTACTAATCCATTCCAAAGGCAATATTCTTATTTAGATGAAACTTAATGCCTAGTGATTAATAATTCCCCATCCCGGAGTTCCCATCCTGGCTCAGTGGTTAACAAATCCGACTAGGAACCATGAGGTTGCGGGTTCAATCCCTGGCCTTGCTCAGTGGGTTAAGGATCTGGTGTTGCCGTTAGGTGTGGTATAGGTTGCAGACGTGGCTCGGATCCCGTGTTGTTTTGGCTCTGGCATAGGCCGGCGGCTACAGCTCTGATTGGACCCCTAGCCTGGGAACCTCCATATGCCGAGGGAGCGGCCCTAGAAATGGCAAAGAAAAAAGACCAAAAAAAAAAAAAAAATTCCCCATCGCCACACTATCTCTCCCCTAGTAACCACCATTCCATGGTTTGATTTCATGAATTTGACTATTTTAGAAATATGTATCTAGCTTTAGGAGAAAAAGAACTCTAAAAAAGCAAGCCTCTCTGGCTTTAATTCTTCTCCCTAGTTTTGACTCTGTAGTTCCTGACTATTTGTTTCCTTTCTAATGCATCAGGAAAATATATTTTATACTTTGTCCAGGTTTTTTAGTTAGTCTGAGAAGATGAGTTAGTCATAATTTCCTAATCTATCGTAAATAGAAGAGGAATTCTGTGTTGTTTTAAGAGAAAAGCAAACCAATATAATGATGTGTCTATGGTTCTTGGGAGCTTTACATTTGTAGCTACAAAGGGATTGAGAAATGATCACTTAATTTAACTCTTGTTTTACAGGTGAGCAGAATAAGAGAGCTGGTTAGTTGATCAAAGATAGTTGAAGTATCTCATTCCCAGCCCAGTAATTTCCCCCTTTTGTGAAAACTAAGAGATAACTAGAAAAAAAATGATTGACATTCTCCTCACCCCTTTCCTCAGCATCAAGGAAACGGATATAATATTATCATATAATTATATTGCAGGTAATAGAATAAGATATCATGGAAGAAATGGTGACTTATATATAGTACAAAGGCTCCAGCCATTTACTTAAATTAGATGAAGAAAGAACCACCTATGTGTTTTTTCTTAAAAATGTCTAGGAAAGGCGATTCACTTAGGTATCTGCACTTTTTATTTGAGAACAATCAGGAAGCATTGTCTTAAGTTCAATTTAACCACTACTTCTATAGCCAATTCTAATTTTTCACTCTCTTCTGAAAAGGAGAAATAGGGTGTTTTTTTTCTTCCACTGAATAATATCTCAAACACATGAAAACTATTTTTAGGCCAGCCCTCTGGAATCTTTGCTTTAGAACAATTGATTTTAAATCCTTTATACACTTGGTTCTTTATACTGTATTTCTGTGTCAAGACTTGACAAACTATGTTCTTTTTTGTTGTCGTCACTGTTTGCTGAAATGACTTTGGAGCCACCATGTACAACTGTACATGATACTAACTAAATGAGTCTAGTGGTTCCCATTTATAAAACCCATGTTCCTATATAGGATTTATAGACAACCCTTGGATTATGACCCTTTGAGTCATGCATAATCGTGGTTCTGTGCCCCCCTCCCAGGTGAGTCTCTCCTTTTGGGTTCTAAAATAAATTTTTTAGTTAGTCTCATAACTTGAGTCCAGTCAGCCTTCCTTCAACCCACCCTCCAAAAGACTGCCAGAATGAGTTTCCTGAAATGTGTATGTGCAAGCAGAAAAAAGAGAGTGCCCCCAGCTTTCTGCATGTTCTTCCCCAAATGTGTAAATGCAGGTGGGAGGGGCATGAGAAGGTGCAGCAGAAAGTAACAGCCAGAGAAGAATAGGAAACTTCCTATGTTTAAGTGTAACCCAGCACACACACATTGGTAGACAGTGGAAGCTTTACTGACTAAAAGCATTTAAGCTTAACCTCTGACCAAACCTTGACAGATACGCTATTGTATATACCCTAGAACTAGACTTAACTATAAAAACAGTGATTATAGAAAAACTGAACAGAAACATCAGTGGCTGTATTTTGTGGTCAGAGAAATTCCACAGGCTTATTCTGAGCAAGCCATAAAACAAGCAAACAAAAAAAAAAAATAAACAAGCAAAAAAGAAATAAAAGCCAAAGATGGATGGTATATCTCTCTGTTTCTATATAAAAGAACAGCAAGTTTCTACTTCCACTCCATTCTACAACTGCTTTTCTCTATTTGGAATTTGTGAGTAGCAGGTACAAGTGTTGGGATTAGGGGCACAGGCCTTTGGGAGTGCACTAATACTAATAACAAAACGGAAAAATGACAGTAAAAACTTACATGTACACATGATATTTTTTTTTTAAGAAAAGGCCCTTTTGTTATTATAATTCCAGAATAGCAATAAAGACGACAGAGCCCAGGATTTCAAGTACTTCCCTGCTGGGTTAGTGACTTAATTTATTTCTTTAATTTGCTATAACCCTACAAAAAAAAGATATTCTTTGGAGACCTCAGTAGCCTGAGTTCTGCATGTATTATTTGCTGTAAGAGATTAATGAGGTAGCAGAGGCAATTTCTAGTGGAGTCCCTTGGTTTTCATCTCCCTGCTACCCACCCTGCCTTCAAACTCAGTTGCCAGTTCAGCATTATGAATCTACTAAGTGCTCTTGGCATGTCTGATGAGGAAAGGGAGAGATAGTATAAACTGTAGGCTAAAAATATAAACACTCTTTCCTCCCTACCCTCCCCCTGCATCTGTTAGCTGCAGTGCAATAATTTTACTATCTCATCTCACATAAGACATGTTGTTCACATTTAGCTTGATATCTTCTATCTTCCATGACTTTTAATCTGTGGTTTTGGATGTTTCCAGGGTCTCATTCATGTCCCATCTCTCTATAGAATACCTAAACCCACCAGATTATGAAAGTCACCGTTATTATCCTTCCTTGATAACATTATCTTTAGTATATTATAGAATTTTTGTTATTAAGCCATACTTTTAAATCATGATACCTGAAAGAAAAGTAAAATGTAGTTCAAAGCCCGGACATAAGAGTTTTATGTGTTATTTGTGAGTGTTTGAAGGGAAAGTTAAAGATAAGTCTGCTGATAATGAACCATAGGACTTTCTGTTTCCATTCCAGAGAATACTCCTGTGGATTCCCCACTGGCTAATAGCACTACTAGCTCTGTAGAATAAGTGACAGTCAGGTGATAAGAGCCAAGAGAATTTTTTGACAAAAGCAGCATTTCTCATAACAGCTGCAGAAAGGCTGCCACAAAAGAAGATTTTGGAATTCAAAACTTTCTCTGACTCTCACTGCAAATTTAAATGGATACTGTGGCATAATGTAAATTGGGCCCTGGAAATTTTCCTTGGGTAGAAAAATGTTTACTACATGATATTCAGAGAAAAATAGAAAAATATGAAACTAAATGGTATGAACTCAAATTTGGAAAATAGCAGAAAGAAATACAAAACAAAACAGTATGAGTGTGTGTGTGTGTGTGTGTGTGTGTGTGTGTGTGTTTGAAAAGAGAATAAAATAATTAGACCAAAATATTAACAATGGGTGTCAAGGAGTTCCCATTGTGGCTCAGCGGTAATCAATCTGATTAGTATATATGAGGACATGGGTTGGATCCCTGGCCTCGCAAAGTGGGTTAAGGATCTGGTGTTGCTGTGAGCTGTGGTGTAGGTTGCAGACGCAGCTTGGATCTGGCATTGCTGTGATCGTGGCCTAGGCCAGCAGCTCCAGCTCCCACTCAACTGGGAACCTCCATATGCTGCGCATGTGTGGCCCCTGAAAAAAAATAAAAATAAGAGAGACAACAATGGGTGTTAAGATGATCTGTGATTATTTTAATGCTAATATTTTTAAAACATTTTTGTATTTACCAGAAAATACAGGAAAAAATACTTTAAACATGTGTTAAGAAAGAAAAAAAATACTTCTAAGGAATTGAAATCTTAACTCGCTTACCATATTAACACTGTACCTTCTACATTTGTGGCATCTTTCCATGAGTCATTTTTCTCTTCCACCAAAATTTTCATCTAGCTTTTTGGAGGTTGGAAAATGAAGGTACTAATAATTCAAATGATCTGTCAGTTAATACATAAGTTTATCAGAGTTAAGATTAATGAAAACTGTTGAGTGCTTTTTAAGGACAAGGTATCAGAGCTGGAAACCAAGTTTCCTGGATAGGAAAGGACTGACGATGACATTATGTACATGTAAGGTTAAAAAGGAGTGTTGGGTGGTAAAAACAAAATTTAAAAGAGAGAAAATAAGCAGGGCAAGTTAAATATCCACATCTCTCACATTAGAGGTAGGCGGTCTCTGAGGATTGACTGTCTATTCCTCTTGGAACATGATCCACAATATATTTTTAACCAAGAGAAAACCCAAAACATGTACTCCATGAGAAATAACTATGACTAATGTTATTGTTTGCATACCATGTACCAAATATTCAGAAAACCTGTGATATGGCATTATATATATTCATTTCTTCCCAAACACCTCTTTTTTATCATAAAATGAAATTATGGTTCAGAGATTAGCCTACCTATTCAATGTTACATAGCTAACAGTATGTAATTCACACTTGAACCCAAGTCTGCCTGATCTTAGGGCCTATGCTTTTTCCAGCATTCCATATAATCCTACAAAGTGTAATGGGCATATAACATACTACTGAGAAAGCTGGTTGGGTTAAGGTAAAGATAGAATTTATTTTAAGGAAAGATAGGGATCCACTTTAATGGGTATATTCTGTTAGGAAGATTAAATTAGAATACAACAAGAGTAAATTAGTGATTTAAGGAATATAGAAATTTATTTCTCACTCACGTGAGGATCTAGGTTGTATCAGTTCAGAGCATGGCTTCCCTCTGCTTGATTATTCATGAATCCAGGCTAAGGTCATGGCTTCCATCTACAAGATGTGGCTTCTAATATAGTTGTTGATGTGGCCTTTACTATCCTTGTATCCTTGGAAAGAAGGAAAAGGCACAGAGGAGCACACATAGGAATATCTCTAGTTCATGCTTGGAAGAGACACCTGCCAATTCCACCTACCTTCCATTGGTGAGAGCCCAGTTACCTGTCCATCCAGAAAGAGGACTTGAGTCAAACACACACAATGCAGAACAGAAATTCAGAAGGGAATGGAAGCAAAAAAATTGGCACTAGAGCCAAAAGGGATGGCCCTATCAGTCTTGGAAATATTTTAGTGCCCAGAGGTGCCCAGAGTATGGGATATGGGGCATTTACCCATTTTATTGAAATACTCATTAGAGATAATGTCAGGAAGCATGAACATTTGAGAATATCCTGATTACATGTGGGATAGCTGTGGTAGGGAAGAAAGATCACTGGGCGTAGAGGTAGAAATCCAGGCATCTTAATCCAGATCTTGTGACTAATTAGTTCTTTGAA
The DNA here is from genome assembly GCF_016906955.1 of Phacochoerus africanus. Taxonomy (NCBI): domain Eukaryota; kingdom Metazoa; phylum Chordata; class Mammalia; order Artiodactyla; family Suidae; genus Phacochoerus; species Phacochoerus africanus. The sequence continues at coordinate 14,901,608 of NC_062552.1, forward strand.
TTAAGGTAAATCTCTCCATCTCTCCATCACTTCAACCCTCAACTTTCTTTTTTCAATTGAATTTAGCTGACTTACAATATTATGTTAGTTTCAGGTATACTTTCTGTGTAGTTAAATTGGGAAATGATACTTGCCTCACAGGGGTGTTGATCAATGAGATATGCATGTGGAAAGCATTTGAATCTGTACTTTATCCCTGCTGAATATGACCACTTCACGTATTCCAGGCTATATAATCACTTTAGATAGTGATGAAGTAGAAGAGCAAGGGCTGAAAAGCACCATAAGGGTTCAAATACAGTGAAAACAGAACTATTGGGGGTTAGGAGAAGGTTTTGATGCAAAAAAATGAGATGTCAGAATTAGTCTTATGTTTCGAAGAATTTTGCCAAACCCTGTAAGAAGCTCTTCTATAATATTTGGTATTTTTGGCCAATGAAAAGACCAAGATAATTAGAAGTACAGCCCACGAAAGTTGAACATATTTCAGATTTAAAATCCAGTTGGCTACTAATTTTGCACGTGTGTATGTGTCTGTGTGTGCAAGTGTGCAAGTGTGCATGTGTGCCTTTAAATGATGCTTTCTAATAGCTGTGATTTCTGTTTTTCCTTTGGAAATAAAGTTTACTTGCCTTATATTCTGTAGAGTTAATTAAATACCAGAGAAGTATGTTTACTGTCTCAGGTTCCACATACTTGTGAGGATTTTGTCGTTGATTTTGGTCCAAACAGAACACCTTTAGAAACATAGCAACACTTAGCTGCTCTTGGGAAAACCTAATGAGTCATTAACATATCAATATTACTATTTTCTGCCTTAATATCCCATATTCCTGCTTCACCCAGTCTCATTAAATATATATATGTGTATATATATATGCCTTAACATTAGTACATTAATTCCTAGAAACTTTTAAAATATACCTCCTCTTATAGGATGCATAGAAATTTCCTGTATGTTTCTTTACAACTTCCTGTAAATCTGTAACTGCTTTAAAAATAATTGTTTTTCCCTAAATATTTCTAATACACAAAAAAGCATAAGGAATTTGTTTGGAGCTCTGGTTAAAGCATTTCTATTGACTTCCAAATGCAGTACTGGAAATACTACCCACTAGATTTGCGGTATAAGAGGACTTTCCACTTATAAGTCATCCAAATTATAATAATGCAGAAAGGATTTCTTAAAACTGAGATTTCTTAGTAGAAGTCATCCCTTGATTTAGAAGAAGCCACCATGGGTGGAGAAGGTGAGGGTGGGCGAATTGTAGTCCTTAGAGTTTAGTCCTTATTTTTGACAAAATCTTTTAAGAGAAAAAAGGACACGGTAGAATCATAAAAGTCTTTTGGATGGGACTTCTCAAAGTATCATGAGCCAACCAAAACACTGTTAGTTGGCACATATTTTAACACTTCAAAATATTTACTAAACATTTTTTATGTGGGAGCTACTGGGCTTGGCTTGTAGACAAAGTCAAAGATGGAGAACCATCAACATCGACCCAGTTATTAGTCATTGTTATGTTATCCAGAAAGTGGTCTGAAGAAAGTTTTGTGGAGGAGTTTTCTCAGAACTTGGACCCCTGGGAAAGTGAAGGAAGTGCAACTGGGCAGAAGGAAATATTGGACAAGGACACTGCTGCAAGAAAGGTCTCAACTGATCATACAGGGGGCTCTGAAGCTGGCATGGCCCTTCAGCATTGTCCTGAATTGAGGTAAAAAGCCACCCCTTTGTATTCCCATATCAATTAGTCATTGGATGCAGGCCAAATCTTGAGAAAGGCAATTCCCATCACCTACTAATTACTTCCAGGAAAGGACTCTTCTATGATCAGCCACCAGCTCTCCTGGCAGGTGGAAGAATGAGTACCTGGGTTCTGGGTTGGGCAGTTCACCACAGTGCATGCGCTACAAGCCACTGCTCGTGCCACTCAGATCAACATGCTTTGTATAGTAGCTTTATCCCATCTGGGAGCAGCATCTTCAGAATTCTGGAGGGTCATGAGGGGAAACGTGTAAGAAGATGAACCATAGCCCACACTGCTGTGACTGGTTTTCTACTTCCGTGTCCCTCACAGTGCTCCTCTACTACCCCTCTAGGGTCCCACCCTCTATTAATATCACTCTGGCCAGGGAACTTTGTAATTCCTCTCCTCTAAGTGTTGGTCTTGACTACCTCCAAGCTCTTCAAGCATTTCTCAGGGCTTTACAGGCTTTAAATTCTATGTCACAGAAGAGTGCCCCCATATTAATAAACTCTCCCTTAGCTAATTTTATGGTCTAACACTGTGGTCTAGAACCTTTGGGATTCGGTTCCACCATGCTCACCTAGTTCTTGCCAGTATGTATTGACTAGGTCCTATGCTCTTTCAGAGTATAATTCTTTCCTTCCTTATCAGGTCCAGTACTTCCCAGCAAGTTATATAAAAACTTGGCCCTGATTTTTGGTCTAGTGGCCAAGAAAGCAGAAGAGGGGATAGATTCTAACATGATTGAATACTGTCCTGCAAGGCAGAAGTGTCCTCATTGTCTTCAAGACAGAGGGAGGGTTGGTGATTAATAGGCGGGAATGGGCCACTCCTGCAGGTCCCAAGATTTTCTAAGTATCTGGAATTTTCATATTTTTGAATGCATTGATTTTAAATACTTCAGGGTTTATTTTCTCAACAAGAAAAGCAGAACCTGACCTTGGGAAAGCAGATTTTCCAGAATTGAGAATTTAACCTTTTCTAGAGCTTTGTTATCCTTATAATTTAGTCTTGGGACTGATCCTTGGCCTGTTCTGCCCTCTGGCTCTAGGAGATAAGAGTCTCTTTATGTGCTGCCAAAAGACCCTCTGACTTTCACATTTAGCCTTCAATGGATGATTAATCACTCTCAACCTTTCATTGTCTCTCTCTGGTGCAAAAATTTCACTCAGCAACAGTCTTCTGATTCCTGTCTTTTATGGTACTACTGCTCCATCCTCTCAAATGCCTGCGTTGGCACAACTGCCATTGCATTCCTTTCCATCAATATCTCATCCCAGTTTACCATCAGCAAAATTTAAACAGTTGCACAGCTGCCACATGCCAGAGATTGTGAGCACTTCACCCACAACCAGTGATAGAATCTTCATTACCAGCCAGTGCATGCACAATCCAGCTTCAACATCCCATTTTAGAATTCCTCAGAACACTCCCGATACCAACTGTCTCATATTAGGTTTCCTGAAAGACCATGAGATAGAGATGTTCATTGCAGGTGAATAATCAAGGAAATTTGGTGACCATGGAACTCTCACTCAGATCTACCCTCAGAACAACCTGCTACAAGGAAAGAGGTTGGACGAGAGCTTCTAGATGTCACACCTTCATTTTTGTGTGTTTGTGTAGCATTCATACTGTGACCATGGTCTCTTTGGTCTTCTCCAGGTCAGTGACTTACCACAGCAGGAGTACTAGAGCTTGAATATTTCTGCCCAACTCAGGGCTCCTCTAATGGTCAGAAATTGATCTGGGTCTCCTCATCAGCCTGGCCGAGACTTTTTCAGAGTTATACCACAGTTTGAGGCTTTTCCTACTCAATCCTACTTGCTTTCCTCTCTCCTTTCATATAGGTATCAGGCTGGCAGCCCAGTCTGAAGGCTTGCCTACCTCCTCTGCTCTTTCTCTTTCATAAGCATTTTCCCCATTACATATTTACATATCTGATTCTAGTTTGGAATCGGCTTTTTGAAGGACCCTAACTGACATTTGAGTGTTCTTGGAACAGTTCCTATCAGTGATTCAAGAAAGGAGGAGGGTGGAAGGAAAAGTTGGACTGCAGTGCAGTTCCAGTAAAGGGTCATCTGATTTCATGGGAAGTTCTGGACCTGCAATGGCCCTTCAGAGCTGTTCCATATTGAGGCAAGAGGGTTTACCATTTACACTCTGCATCCATGAGTCATTGGATAAAGGCTGCCACAAGAAAGGGACACAACTTGGGTATATCAGCTCCTGTTGGCTGAAAGTCCCAGGGAAAGACTCAGCTGTGAGTCATTAGCAGCAGACATTCCTGGCAGGTTGAGGGAATAAGTTCCTTGGTCCCCAAGGGGATAATCTGGATAGCACATAGCTTCTACTTCAAAGAGGAAACTAAAAAACCATTGTTATGATTAAAAGACAGTGGTGATCATTTCTTCCCTCTTTGTAAAATGAGGACATCACATTTTATAACACTCGGTGGAAGAGTAAAGCGTATTTCTGGGATTAGTATTGGGGTCAGGAAGAGATCCCATAAGCAGACAGTGAGCAAAAGATACCCTACATGTTAGTGGAGTGTACTATGTATGGGTTATATTTCTTCCTGATGTTCTGTGCTTCCGATCCACCTTGGGAAGATGTTTCTTCCTCTTTTCCTTATAAAGAGGACAGGAAAGATATCATCAATTATTCAACCATGCTAATGTTGGCCATAAAGTCAGGTTAAAGGGAGTCTCTTTCTTAGTGCCTGCAAAGTAAATTCTCACAACAAATAGAAATAGCAATGTCTAAAACTACAACTGTCTCCTAAGAAACATGAGCCTATATAGTACTTGCTCAGCAAGTTATTTAGTCTTCAGCAAACCCTAAAAAGTAGACATTACAATCTCCATTTAATGGTTGAGTCAACCTCTGGTTGAAAGGTCGATAGTTTCCCCCAGTGCTATACAGCCAAGAATTAATAAACCTGGGATCAAATTCTGGTTCTCCCTATTATTAAGAGTAATTTTCTTTACATTTTCCTATACTTTCAAATTCCCTTGGAAATCAGAATTACAACTGTAAATGTTTTATTCTTGATCACACACCCTGATTTAAAGAAAAGGCAAAAGTCAAAGCCTCAGAGCTCCTGGACTGTAATGATCAAATCCATTGATAACTATGATCAGGAGATAATTGCACAGGTGTTGGGTAGCAGCACTAACAGATTAAATGCAACGATCAGAAAGTTATTCTGTGAACTGTGCACTCTTTGCCAGTATGCATTCACTCTACTGCTTTTGTCTCACAGTGTCTGTATTCTCTTACGTGCTTATTTCTCCTCACTTGGCAGTCCTCAGCCTAAGGGATGCTGTGTGCACGTACATACACACACACATGCACACAAAGATTTTCCTGCTCTTCAGTTACCAGGATGCAGCAGGCTGCTAAGGTCTTTCATTCCTTTTCCACATTCAACCTTTTGATGTGTTGCCTGTACCATTCTTCCCCATGAGCTAACAAGGCTGTCTGCAACGAGAGTTTCATGGGCAGCCAATTATAGCCAGGATGTGAGGGTGATCAGAATAGTGCAGCCTGCTGGGAGACTGTCATTTACAGAATTAAAGGCAACGCAATCACTGCTAAAGGGTTTGGTTTGAACAGGCGCTGTAACCTTCCAGCCATACTTCTAGTCATCTGAATTTGATGGGTTGTTTTTGTGTGTTTCAGGTTGTTTAATTTTTTTTTCTGTTTTGTAAGCAACCATTGCTCATATTTTAAAATACCTAAGAGTAATGGTAATCTCTTTGCAATAAAATATGGATGAAGGTAGCCTGCCTCATAAAATGCAATGCTGTGAAAAGAATCCAACAACCATTTGAATATGTATATGTAAATGAATGATAGTTGTGAAAAGAATTTCAACATGCAAATGAGGAAAATGGAAGAAAATTGTGCCACTTTCTGTGCATAAAAGCCAGGGGTGATGCCATATTACAGTTGTAAATTTAGGTACTCCTAAATCAGTATAGTCTCCATGATAGTATGTACTGTCCTCAAATGTGTATAAGCAGAGCACACATGTTATTCCATAGATTGATGGCAAAACGGCAGGACAGAGTGAAAAAGAGTCTCTACTATTATGCCTCACTTTTTCCACAGTGAAAAATCAATCCTGATTTTTCTTAATTTACTTTAGTCTTGACAGGAAAACTGATCTGATTTTTCTTAAGGAGCAAAAAAAAAGGATAGAAAGAGAACTATCAGGGGAGGGCATGACGGCAGGACACTGTCTATCTGCTGCCCACCAACCCAGTTGACGATGGCCTCTTCCAAGCAGCCCCTCCCCATTCACTTCAGCCATAGTCCCTAAGTGATCTAACTGATGCTGGATTGTGCTGGCAACAATTTCCATCACTTATTAAGGAGTACACATTCAGACTTTGACACGTTCAAGTGTGTTTTCTGACCATGTTGAAATATGAACAGAAGACTTGTGTGTTTAACCAACATAAGCAGATGTCAAGGAGTGCAAAAATATGCCTCTTTTAAAGTCAGTATGTCTGTGTATTTGTGCCGGCATATGCCCAGAACATGTGTATTTTGAGTGGTAAGCATGAGGAGGAATGAGGAAAGGAACAACAATGCTCTTTCCCCCCCAAAAAATGCCTGTTGTAATTTCAGCAAGACGAAAGCATTTTTTAATTACTCAATGAATTTATTACATTTATAGCCGTACAGTGATCATCACAACCCAATTTTACAGCATTTCCCCAGCGCATCCTCCACCCCCCAACCTGTCTCATTTGGAAACCATTCACAATGAAAGCATTTAAATATTACAACATTTTACATCTATTCAGGAGGGTGGGAGATGGGCAAGTGGATGTGAGTCCTGATGGGAGGACCCTGAGAGAACGTGGGGATGTAGGCAGAGTTGGTGACTTAAGTCAGGGTTTCACTCTTTCAGCAGGATGTGACATCAACTTTCCCTGATAAAAAAATGAACTGACCTCAAGAAATATCCCTCAGGGGTGGAATAGAAATGTAGAAATGGGTTAACCTTAGAAAGCAGCTTTTAAATGTGGGAAGATAGAATTCAGGTAGGAATCTTGGAGGGAACTAATGTAAAGCAGATAGTTCTAGCTATTACCTTGGAAAGGTGTTTGAGGTAGCTGAACTTCTTCACAAAAAGGTAGAAACAGACTTAACAATGGACCAGAGGCATATTCTTCAGGCAAACTGAGGCACCCAGAAACTAATATTTCAATAGCAGCTATGTGCTAGACACTGTTTGAGGCACTTCATAAATGCATTGTTTAACCTGCATATCAACTTTATGAGGTAGGGACAATTGTTCCCATTTTCCCAGTGGATAATCTATGGTGACACAAGTTAAATGTTTTTCTGAGGATCACATCACACAACTAATATTCAAGCCAAGCTCTGTCTGACTTCTAGGAGCTAGAACCTAAGAGAGCTTCAGGTGCAACACACCTGCACACCTGCATGAGATTAAGGGCAAACAACCCAGAGCGGTCCTTGAATATTGATCATAGAATATCCTAATAAGAAAAAGAGATTAGGACGCAGATTCTTGAAGGCACTAGAAATTTTCCAGACTTGAGAGTAGTGCCAACCTAAATCTAATGTAGACAGTCTGAGGAGCTTGGACTTTATCCAAAGAAGAGGTGGAGTAGACCACAAATGACTCAGAGAATTCTGAAGATCTTTGATTGCCATATAGTTGAATCACTTGGACTCCCTTGAGAGGAACTTGTGTGAGTAGAATTAACTGATAACCTCCAGTGCCACAGCTTCAGGAGCTGTTGAGGCATTCATGTAGATGTCACATTCCTCCAGAATATTTGAGCCAATGTCTGAGCACATCAGGAGTATGAGAGTCAGGCCATCTCTGCCAATGCAAAACTCTAATAGGCAATAATGGCTCTCGGGCTCCTAATCAGCTTGGCCACAACTTTCTGAGTGCTGCTGGCTGAGGCTCTTCCTGCCCAATCTTTCGTCATTCTCTTGTTCCTTTAAGAAGTGTCAGCCCTCTGCATCATGGTCTAAGGCTCTCGCCTGCCTCTTTTCTCTCAGCCATTACTCTTCACATATAGTCCTCCCTAAAAATCTCTTGGACATTTAATTCAGTCTTGGCAACTGCTTCCCAGGGGTCCAAAAATAACTCAGTCAGCACTGGTGTAGTTCAAGAAAGTCAGTGATAAACTTGGATTGGGGTGTGGACCACTCACAATATTGCTGGTAGGAAGGACCTCATTTCACCTGTTAGGTGGGGCACAGGTAGCCTCATGAGCCCAAGGCATTACCCAATCAGTGAAGGCTACAACCAAGGTGACCTGAAAAAATGGCCCAGGGGGAAGATATGGCTTGCTAGAAGGAGGATTCTGGTACCTGAAAGGTACGGAAGGAATACTTCATATAAAGACAGGGTAGTTTGGCGGGCCACTACTGAGTTGTATTAAATTGCAATGCAGAGAGATATGAGGGCCATTAACAAACTGTTAAAGACTAAGTATGAGAACTGGAGAACCACTTTGATAACTTACAAACTTTCTTTCGCAGTAGGAAAGCAGGCACAGTTGAGTTTCAGTCCTTACTAGTTAGAGACTTAAGCAAATGTGTTATGCTAAAGTCAGGGCTATCTCGGTGGAGGCCTTCATGACTGCAGACTTAGCTTTACTCCTGGGGGCCACAAAGGTGCCCTGCCCCTCGCTACTAAGAGCTATTACTTTCCATGTGCGGGAAGATGCAGCAAGGGTCTCGCCCCTACAAAGCAACAGGTATCCATCCCCTCAGGACTTGTCAGCTCTTCTCTGGCTGCTCAACTGATCATTGCACTTAAATCCCAGCTTAGATTAATAAGTGAGAAAAGAGATTGAATCTTAAAGAGGCTGAATTAGGAGGAGCCATTCCTGGATTTCACAGCACTTGGTCAAAGGAAGCAGAATGTGAAAAGCAAGAGTTTATTGCCTTGGGAGCACTTTCTTAGGACCCAGGATACAAAACTTTGGCAAGGCTTGTGGGGACTGATAGCTCTTAGGAGCCTGAGGAATGCAATATTTGTCCATGCTGAGCAAAGATGGAATAACTAAGTTGCCAGAGCAGATGGCACACAAAGGAGTGAGAGGCCTGTGGTTGTGGTCAGGCTAGGATGACAGATCATGTAAGGTCAGGAAACCCACTAGAGCTGTGTGCTCCCCTGGAGGGCCAGAGCACAGTCTATCCACCAAGGCCATCTGGAAGGTGCCACTGAGGGACACCAGAGTCACTAATATGGTCCGTGGGAATTCGTCTCTGCAGGTTGGGGCTGAAGGTAGAAGTGCATTCACAGATCTCAGTGAAGGGAAAGACAACAGCTTGTAAGAGCCATAAATAAGCTTCTCCTGGAAAGTGTGTGAAGAGGAGGATCTCAGTGGTGCCCTGGGATGAGCTGTTGCTACCATGGAGATGAGCTGCTCCCATGTCCTACTAAGAGCAAACCTGTAGTGAGTAGTGCAATCCAGTAGGTGGATGGTCTGCAGGTGCCACACCTTCAGGTTCTACCTTCGTGTTCACTTCATGGTCAGGCTTTTCTCAAGGAGCATCTACTCATGACTAAGCACAATGGGAGTGGAGGAGGGAGGAACCCCATCACAGCCATCTCCCCACAAGTGCAGGACTCCTCCAATAAGGCAATCTCTTCTCTAGGGATCCCCATCCATCTGCTTGAGATGGTTTTCAAGTTGACTGCAGCCTGAGGTGTTTTCTGCTCAATCCTCCTCCCTTTCCTCTCCTTTCGCAGATGCTATACCTACAACCTGGTCTGAAAGGTCCCCCTTATTTCTGTACTCTCTGCCCTTTATCCATCACAGTCATTTCCCTCAATACAGCTCTTCAATTTCTAACTCTGTCTTAGTGTCTTTTTTCCCTAGAACCCAAAGTGGCATAAAAACCCTACAGAAAAGGAAGTCAGAGACTACAGTGTGAGAAAATGAGCTTGGAACCATGAATATTTCAATAACGACCAAGGACTAATTCATAGTTTCTGTGTTGAGATTTCTGTGTCAGTGCTTGTTTTGTTTGTTTGTTTGTTTGTTTGTTTACTGATGCTTGATTTTGTTGTATTTAATTACAGTAAAAATCCTTAAAAATTAAAAGAAGTTGCAATCCCAGTTTTGAAGAGAGAAGGAAAGTCAGAAGTCGTGTTCATTTTTTCAGTAGTTTGGGCAGGTAAGAGTCCAGCAAGGAAAAGCTGCTGGTGGAAGATAAAGCAATGAGCAGGATACCTGGCCACAGGCCAGGGGGCAGGAACCAAATATCTACTAACAGCCGGGCTGCACTCTTGTCCAGTGAAGCAGATCTAAAACATTTAAGTTTCCAACCTTCCAAACCCAGACCGGCCTTTTGTTTTCCCTCTGCAAAGTGATCTTGCATACAAAGCCCTTGGTTTGGCATTTTGGAAGTTTTTAAATACAACCTTCTCTCAATAAGGCTACTTAAAAAGGGGGAATTCTAGCTGCAGGGAAAATCTGAGAACCAGAGCAATGTTCAGGACTGACCAAAAATAGGATAAGGGTATAGGACATTTTCCCAAGGTGATAACATAATTGCAGCAATACTGATAACTATAGTGAGAGGTGACTACAGGATTATTTGGTACATTTGGAAGGGGAAAAAAAGTGCCTAAACAAACTAACAAGGAGGTGAAACCAAGAATATGAAAGGGCATAAACATGGACAAAGAACATGAAAGGGCATAAACATGGAACATCCAACCAAAAGAGAAAAGGCACTCCCCAAAATGATTCTTCCTTTCTCACACCAAAAAACAGGACACTCTGTCACATTAGAAATTTGAAAACCATAGCCAAATGTTATTAATAATAAACACATAACTTCTTGGTATGAGCCACACTTCAATATTTTCACTAATGAACAAAATATAGAGCAGACAATAACATAATGTGCTATTAAAATATCTAATTTTTATCACTGCTATATTTTTGATGAATTAAACTTTGTTAGGTTTTTCACATACTAAATATCCTAACTTGGTAAATTGTGTCCATTTGTGTTTTATTATTTTTATTATCTTCACTGGGTCTGATTTCAATATCCAGGCTTTTTCCTGAACACTAAGAGATGGTCTTGCTTCATAGGCAGATAAGTTACTTAGCTTCTCTGAGTCTCCATTTGGAATGCACCTCATAGTGCTGTTTATGAGGAGAAAGAGAAAATGTATATGAAAGTCCTTTTGTAGTTTCTTGCATACAGTATATGCTCAATGCATTATAATTATCATTATTAGTTGTTGTAGTTATAGTACATGCTGTGGTATCAGGTACTGAAATATAACATACCCTGAAATCCTTATAGGAGAATTGGGAAATACACAAAGCTAAGTCACTTAAGGAACAAGATGACTATTCCTGCTCATTTTATTTGAGCCCACCTGAGATAAACTAAGCACAGTCCAAACAATTAAAACCACCAATTCTACCCACAGACTTGTGAGAAGTATTGAATGATTGTATTTAAATCTTTAAATCTGGAGGAATTTGTAAGGTATCAATTGTTAATGGATACATAGTGTCGTGTCACAAAAATATTGATAGACTACACTTATGTTGATGTTTTGTCATGGATTTTCATGAAAAAAATTTATTTTGCAAAAATTTTTATCTGTACTATTTACTTTTTTCAGTCCCACCAAAGTGAACAGCCTGGTATGTATCCTTCATACAGCTTTCTCCATGCTCCTATAATCACTTACATACTGATTTTTTTCCTAAAGGTTTTGTTTATGGAATCATAGTGCATATGTTTATCTTTGTCTTGATTTGCTCTCCTAACCGTATAATCTGGCAATAATTCCCAGTCAATAAATATAGATATAGCTCATTCCCTTTAAAAGCCCCATAATATCCCATTTTATGATGGTGCCATGGTTTATTGAATCATTTTCCTAATCAGAGTATTCAGGTTGCTGAAAAATTTTTTCTTTTTTTTAAAAAATTAATTCTTTTCATTGATCCATCAAGAATAGTTTTTGGCCACGCCCAAGGCATGGGGTAGTTCCCAAGCCACAGCAGTGACAACACCAGATCCTTAACCACTGGGCCACCAGGGAACTCCCAGGTTTCTAACAATTTCTTGTCACTATAAACATGGCTATAATAAACATCCTTCTATGATCTCTCTAAACATCTTGGTTTTAAACTAATTCTCTCTAAATCATTTCTAAACTTCTAATATCCATGTAGACAGATGCTTTTATTTCCAGGCCGTGATGAAGACCTGGAAGACATAGCTAAGTCAATAGGAATGTCATATTTTTTTAAACAGATGTTTCTATAGTAGTTTTCCATAACTGTGAAGAAATGTACATTACCATCAGCACTGGAGGCTGTGCCCTTCTCTCCAAAATTCATCCCTGCTATCATCTCCTCCATCTCTAGGTCTTATCATCACATCTTAATTTTGCATAACCATATATGGGGCCCTGATTTTGACTCTGGGAGCACTAGCATGAGACAAAACTTCCCTACTTTCCAAGCTCTTCTCTCTTGTTGCTGACATTAAGGTGGGGCTCTCTGGCCACATCCATGGTCCATTACTGTCTCACCTGCTGTGCTGCAATCTGGCTTTTACCTCCTACATGTGAGATCTGCACATTCCAACTTCTCCATCCTCTGGCATGCTTCACCGGTCCTCTCGTCCTTTGCGTCCACTTCTCTGGCACTTCGTGAGCTCCCAGTACCTTGATGGATATTTATGAACTTCTTCGTTTCTCTTTAAATTTTCCATGTTTTCTTTCCCAGAACCTTCTATAGAAAAACATCTTCAGATCATAGAGCAGGATATGAGGATGCTCTGAACACCATACATAACCCCTGTGTACTTAAAATACTCTTTTATTTAACTTTCTGCACATTGAAAGTGTTCTTGGGAAAAGCTTCCTAGATCATTATTTGCCTTTAGGTCTCATGGTCTTAGCCCAAAACTGGCCTTCCTGAAACATGTGGATTTGTAGTATCCAGAGTTGGGATTCCCTTTAGAACCACAAAAGAGCATCCCTATGTGTGGGTGCCAAGGGGAAGGGGCTCTTCTTCATTATCTGTTTCTCTCTAACAGGAATTTTAGATATCGACTAATCAATGGTCCTCACACTGACATTACTGGATCCTCTTCTAAAAATGAGCACATAGTCAATTGCACAGAATGTAAGAGAAATCTACAAAAGCCTAAAATGAAAAAAAAAAAGATAAGCTTGTTAAAACTTGAGTAGCTTTTGCTCCTTCTTTCAAATATTATTTCTTTGGTTTCTTTCTTTTTTTTTTTTTCTTTTCTTTTTTTCCTGCAAGACAGGGTGGAGAGAATGAAGAAGGAGTAATTTTAGAGCTGCATCTGCAGTGATATACGTAAGAATGTAGGCTAAGGTCATGTTCTCCGGCCTCTATGACACTGGAAGTGGTCAGAGAAAAGTGTGTAACTGGAGTCAGAATAAGCCTTCTTCCTTTCAATCTGTCTTTGACCCTGAATTATATACTGTTCACAGAAGAACAATGCAGATCAACATGTCTTACATCATTAGAACCAAAGATTCTACTCTCATGGTAACATTTCAGAAGGTCACAGTGGATGAGCCAACCCCAGCTGGGGACACAAGTACAATTTCCTTCTCTCTGTATCATCGTTCCTGACTAGAAAGGCAGCTGAATGGCCCTAGAAGTGAGGGACCATTGTGATATGAAACAAGGTGATGACTTGACTCAAATAGGATGGAAGTGATACATGATCACCTTGTAGAGATGCAAGTGCCAAAAACACAGTTGGAACTTTGATAAGTAATAATTATTAAATCTGAATAATTAAATATATCTATTCTTAGGGATTAGTTGACCCAATAATTATTACCCAGGAAAATTAAGTATGTGTTTGAAATCCACATTTTATCACCAATGATGAGCCTGTCAATTCCATTCCATTAGCCAGTTTTCCTTACAGGCTAATGTTAATATTTTAAAAGTCATTGGAAATCTGTTTATAACCATGCATACTTACCAAGTCCATGGATTATAAACTATCAAATAATTTACTACTTATGTATAGAACATCTAACAACCTGATTCATTGAAAAACAAATATATCCAACCAGACAGCATTTCAGACTTTTCACTCTAGCGACTTCTCTACAAGAAAAGAAAAAGATCATTATTTATCAGTAATGTTTAAAATGCTGAACACTTTACATTCATTGTTCCCTTTAATTTTTACAACTGTTTTATTCTTAGCCCTTGGTTATGAGGAACCTTTATTGAAAAATAAAGTCATTTGCCCAGTTCACATAGCTGGCTGATGACAGAGGCAGGATTAAACCCAAATCCAAGTCAGAGCCAATAGCCCAGGCTCTTTCTGTGTTTTTCAACATGAGGTACCTATTCAACTAGGAAAAATCACCAGAGTGCCAGGGACAAGGGAATGCCCAGCAGAATTCGATAAAAGAAAAGGAAACCTAAATTAAGCCATTTAATTAATAATCATTTCAAGCTATATATAGAGTACAATTTAGCAGTCCCATAGATTTTTCAAAATAAACTGATTTTCAATGATATTTCTTGCTTATGACAGCTATGTTAAACACTGTGTTTCTCATTCACCGGGGTTAAAAACATTTTCCCATTGCCACAAGGCAACTTTCAAAGGAAATCTGAGAACACTCAGCTGGGAAGAAACAGACCAAGTCACTAGGCAGAGACAGAAGCTCAGGAATAACCAGAAGCTGGCTTGATGTTGGAGACAGCTATGGCTGCTTTCACTTTACCCATATTTTGTTTTAATTTGTTTTAATATAATGATTTTTATTTTGTTCCATTATAACTGATTTACAGTGTTCTGTCAACTTTCCACTGTATAGCATGGGGACTCAGTTACACATACATGTATACATTATTTTTTCTCACATTATCATGCTCCATCATAAGTGACCAGACATAGTTCCCAGTACTATACAGCAGGATCTCTTTGCTAATCCACTCCAAAGGCAATAGTCTGCATCTATTAACCCCCAGCACCCCATCCATCCCACTCCCTCCCCCTCCCCCTTGGCAACCACAAGTCTCTTCTCCAAGTCCATGATTTTCTTTTCTGTGGAAAGGTTCATTTGTGCCATATACTAGATTCCAGATATAAATGATATCATATGGTATTTGTCTTTCTCTTTCTGACTTACTTCATTCAGTATGAGAGTCTCTAGTTCCATCAGTGTGGTAGCAAATGGCATTATTTTGTCCTTTTTTATGGTTGAGTAGTATTCCATTGTGTATATATACCACATCTTCCTAATTCAATCATCTGTTGATGGACATTTGGGTTGTTTCCATATCATGGCTATTGTGAATAGTGCTGCAATGAACATGTAGGTGCATGTGTCTTTGAAAAATGGGCAAAACACCTGAATAGACATCTCTCCAAGGAAGATATACAGATGGCCAACAAGCACATGAAAAAATGCTCAGTATCACTGATTATTAGAGAAATGCAAATCAAAACTACTACAAGATAGCAGTTCACACCAGTCAGAATAGCCATCATTAATAAGCCCACAAATAACAAATGCTGGAAGGGATGTGGAGAAAAGGGAACCCTCCTGCACTGTTGGTGGGAATGTAAGCTGGTACAACCACTATGGAGAACAGTATGGAGGTACCTTAGAAAACTATACATAGAACTACCATATGACCTAGCAATCCCACTCTTGGGCATATA
Organism: Phacochoerus africanus; assembly: GCF_016906955.1. Taxonomy (NCBI): domain Eukaryota; kingdom Metazoa; phylum Chordata; class Mammalia; order Artiodactyla; family Suidae; genus Phacochoerus; species Phacochoerus africanus. Next base: position 14,917,081 of record NC_062552.1, read on the forward strand.
TCTAGACAAAACTTTCCTTGAAAAAGACACATGCACTTTATTTATCTTATCTCAGCCATCCAGGTGGGACAGAGGAAGTGAAACAGACTGCCCTGCTGAATTTATGATTAATCTCCTTATCCAAAACTTTATTTTCTTTCTTGGCCCACCCCTGTTCCCCTAAGAATTGAGGAGTATCAAAGAAAAGGGGAGATTGAGGCTAAGCCAGACTCTGTGGGACCTTCCCAAGTACAAAAGCCCCCTCCCTCCCCTCTGTTTCTTCTTTGTAGGAAAATATTTATCCTTCTTAGTCTTCCTGGAGTGCCAAAGGGCAGGCGCAAGCTGTTAACAATTAGAACAATAGAGTCACAGATCTCCTGGTTCCTCCTGAAGGGATGTTGATAAGCTGATACATATTTTTGAGTTGCTAGGCAGAAACCAAGACCCCCACCCAGATGCTACATGCTGACCACAAACACATAGACTCCAGACTGGCTGGAACCAGAGGCTGATGATTGAGATTTTCAAAACATTACCATGTTACCTTACAACAACCACTGAGAAGAATGTTGGTGAGCTGGTTATGTATCCTACAACCCTCTCTCCCAACAACCCTGGCCTAAAAGCCATCTGAGAGTTTGAATCTTTTGAACGTGAGCTGGGCATTCTCCTTGATTGGTGCCTACAAGTAAACCCTGACTTTGCTGCAAATATCTGCTGTCATAGTTTGGCTTTCTGCACTGCAGGCACATTCACCCTTGCTTGCTAACAGGACAAAATATTAAAGTTATTTCCAAGATTTTACCAAATGTTTCTCTCAAGAAAAGATGATTCAGACCTATTATATCATAGGTCAGGGTACACAGGCAGCTCTTGGTGACATGCCAGACCAAGTAGAAAGACTGGGGTTCCTAGACTGATGGCACAGACAACAGGTAAACACCCTAAGTTCATTCTGCTTGGCACCATGAATTTTACTAGGAATCAGCCTATGCTAAAGAACATGTTGATCTAAACTCCAAAACCCTTCAGGGATACTATTTGTCTATAAGCAGTAAAAATGGATTATAGAGATTTTATTTAGGATTATCACGGAGAAATATGAGGCAGAAAAGGAAAAGTTCTTGATTTCAATTTCTTTGTCTCCAGTATAAGTCTATTGGTATAGAACACTTTTTCAAATCACCAGTCAAACAGTAGGTTTAGTGGCACTGACAAATATTATTTTAAAATAAAATAGAATAGAAAATAGTGGAGTATATTGCCCATCGTAAGAGCACGTATTGCTGTGGTAAAGTTTTATTTCAGTTATGTATGTAAATGTGCAAGTACATTTGTGAGTACCAGGTCACACGCACTAAGATTTCGTAGTGTGTGCTAAAACAAAATTTGAAAGTCATTGATCTAGATGACATCTAAGGCGACTTTCAGCTCTGAAAACCACGCTATTCTGCTTTTGTCCTAATTGTTGGCATCCGGATCAACATTTTGCAAACCCTAAGTTTCTCGGAGGTTGCTTGAGAATCGAGGTTGTTAGGGGATGGAGGTTGCTCAGGGGTGACTACAAATGGCCTTAGATCTGTGATCCACCAAGCCCAGAGAAGCTCCACTTTTGACTCAGGCATATCTTGTATTGCTAAAAAAAAAAAAGATATGCATAAAAGAACAATATAGCTTCTGGAAACAAACACAAAGCTCAAAACTCATGGTCTACTCATATGCCCCCAAATCTGGAGTCAGTGATCTCCCACACAAACAGGGGGAAGGATACTAAAATGTACTGGACCCCCACTATGGGCCAAACATTATATATCTCATATATTATAAGTTGTACATATTTTATTTTCATAACCCTCTTAGTTGATTATTATGTCTCTTCTCCCTCTTTTCATAGTTCAATAAAATAAGCCTCAGAAAAGTAACTGAATAACTTGCTTAGGTCATAGATTTGAATCAGGCTGGATTTGAACAGGGTCTGTCTGATTATAAAGCTTATGTACTTTTCACTGCACTGCTGTCTCCACAAACTAGCACATCCCCCTTCTCTCAGTGCTGAGGGAAACAAATGATGCCAAGTGCTTTTAGAAAATGCAATTTGAATTTTCTTTGGGATGACTAAGGGTTTTGGAAACCGCGTTGAACCAAATATTACAGTTGGAATTTTTTTCTAAGTGAGGAGTGGAAGAAGAAAAGGCAAGAATGTGGAGAGAATTATAGACAGATAAGGTCTCTGATACTAGACACATCCTTTTAGAACTTCACTCCAAAAAAACAAAGTTAAAAAAAAAAAAAGGAGGGGAGGATGCTGAATTCAGCTTTCACAGAGTAATGAACAGCTGGCGTGTTTCTGCATGATTTACTCTAATGTAACAAGTTTGGAATTTTTAAGTTTTGGGGAGGAGAGATGAAATGAAGCTCATGTTAGTTCTTGGTTATATAGTTACCCTTTGACACCTAGGAATCTTTCACTTGAAAATCTAGATAATGGAGAGTCATCCCCAGAGCTTGGACCAATAACATTCCCACTTTAGGACTCATTATCCACTGAAAGGGGTCTCTGCTGTAGAGGCGTGTCTTGGTTCTCTGGACAAAGACTACACCTCTTCACCAAGCACTGTGTAGCATTTCAGTAAGGACAAGTTCATGGGAGACTTTCTTCAAACACTGAGCTTCTGGTTCATTCAAATTGCTGTTGGGGTTTCCTAGAAAGCACTGTGGAGATGGGGCAGATATACCAGCAAACCACAAACATCTGGAGCTGATGCTCCAGAGACATGATGACCTCTTCTCATTTTTACTGACAGAAACTTCTAGTTCAGAACTGGCAGGGGCCCCACCAGTCTGCCTGGTCACATTTCTAGACAAGAGATGAATGCCACTATTAACAGTCTTGCCCACATTTTAAAGACTGGAGTTGGGCAGTAAATTGGCTTGACTAGCATATGAAGCTCTTGATTCTAATCCCAAATCCCCCCATGAGATAGGTTTAATGCCCATGGGGGGGGGAGGGTAAAAGGGTGTGATTCTCCCCAATCAAGTAACTAAATAGCAGCTGCTCCCAGAGGCAAGCAATACAAATGCCTCTGCTTCTGAGATAGGCTTACAACAAATCCAAACTAATCTTTATGAAACTGTGCTCAAAATGATTAGTGTTAACAAGCTTTTCCTAAGACAGTTCACATTGTTTCCTCTCCTCAGGATTTCAGAGCCCAGCGAACCCTTCCCACCCTCCTCCTTATTTTGTCATTCCATTTAGCATCTTCTTTTTTTTTTTTTCACTTCTATAAAGAAAAAAAATGCCAAGAATCTGCACAACTGTGTAACTGGTAGAAACAAAAAAACAACTGTTCATTCCTATTCTGGGCATGGACTGTAGCTTCTACCTAATTATTTAGTGCAAATTGGTAGGTGATTTTGATCCACAGGAGTTACATAGACAGAATCTGTCAACTCTTAATGTTCAGGAGGTGAGAGAAGGAGCTAGAAGTCCAACTCAAGGTCTCAATCTGCCTGTAGATATTTCTCTTCTTTCTGCCAGCAGCCTTTTAATTCAAATAGAGCCAGCTTTCCTAAAGGGTTCTGCCATCATCTAATTCAGTACTCAGGATTGCCTTCCCCAGCTTCCAACTTCTACTTTATTGCAATCCTGCCCAACTTGGGCCTTTTGTAAACTGATAAAGAATTTGGGACAGATCACAAAAATGACTGACTAAATAATAAAGAGGTTCCAGTCGTCTGCCCAAATAATATCAGAGAAATATCGAGATGTTGTGGCTATTTACTTTTATCTTGCTCTGCAACATTTTATGTATATATTTTGGCAGCAACTGCATACTTGGGAAAAAGGGAAAACAGGACTTGGAGAAGCAGAAAATCAGCAGTATGAAGTTTTGGCCATCTAAATGAGGGAGAAAGGGCGGTTAAGAGCCTAGAGCCTGGATAGGTTGGACAAATTATTGTGTGGGAAATATACCAACTCTCTTTTCCTTCTGTATTCCTTAGACAACTGCTAATACCCCTTGTGCTCAATCTATTGCTCTTATGTTCTTTTCCTCTTCTCCCCCACAAGAAAACAAATAAATAAAAAAGACAACTCAATTTCAGGGTCCCAACAAGAACTATATCAGAAAGCGTTACAGTATCAAAAGAGCTGGACGCTGAGGTTAGATACTTGAGCCAGCATCCTGGCTGTGCTGTTGTAACAGAGCTGCTAGGTGAGCTCCCAACTAATTAGAATAACTTTGTTCAATACGCCCTTTTTCCCAGTCAGTTGGGCACTATACCTATCTATATGGTTGCTTCTGTCCAGAGAAATAAACGCAATAAAGCTGTTTGAAGTGATCAAACGACAAAAATATTATGACTTTGATCTCTCAGTTTCAAGGAAAGTTTAAGTACAATGTAAACCTGGGCTGCTTCACTCATTGATTTCTCCTATTGAATGGATCTCTTTCATTCATTCCTTGGGATTTGCCTCATCTTTTTTGACTTAATTTTGTGCCTGTGCAGCGCTTCTCTGCTTTTCACAAATTCTTTAGGCATGTCTCCCTATCTTCAGTTTTTGAATCAAGAGCAACCTGATGGCTCTATTCACAAACCTCTATTTCTAAAAGGTTCAAGGACAAGGTTTCAGCCAATTCCCTTTTACCTTGAAATTGCTCCAGAGATATGCTTGTAGAAACTAAGACTCAGAGCAAGAGACAGACACAAGACTCTATTCATATGATGTAAAACCAGTCACCTTTTAATTAATTAATTCTTCATCAAGAAAAATATTGTGGCCAGTGAAGATATCAGAAAACTTGTTTGGCAAATACACAAAAAGAAAATCATCATGTATGTGAATTTTTCATTTATTATTTGTCTTAGGAGATGTAGACTTTAAAATATATAAATTAGTTAGAGATATGTGAATGAAATAAGGAATAAAAGAACTTCATTGATTATTTCTTTGGACCTGGGGGGGGATGTGTTTTCAGAAATGAATAGGAAATTATGTATTTGAGATAAGTATTTCTTAGATTTCAGCAAAAGGAATATGACATTAGAAAACTAAGACAAGTTTTTCTTTTAAAGTGAAAATTAGGTTGTCATTTATTTTTGTTGTTTTGTCTATGATGTCTCCTCTAAAGGGCAAAGGAGCAAAATTCCAGAGGCCAGCTGTACTCTTTAAAACTTAGTTTTCACTTAGCCCTTCCTGACATATACTCTTGATGTAAAGGTAAACATCAACTTTGTTTTTTTCCTTAGTTCACCCTCAATTAAAACGTTCAGGGACTGATTATCTGAATGGCAAAGTGTGTAGGATTTGTCAATTTCCTCTCCCTTCCTTTTATTCCTAACTTTCACCGATTTTTTTTTTTTTTCTCATTAGCACTGCACTCTGACCACAAATGAAACAAGGCACAATAAAAGCTGTTCAGTGTTTCGGTAGAAAGATCAGCTATGTTAGAAATTAGAAGGAGTGTCTCAAATAAGGTACAGGATTATCTGCGGTTGTTGCATATTGGCGATTAAGAGTTATTTCACCATAACCACCGGCCAAATAAAGACATAAGAACTCACTCTCTGAGCTGCAACATCTAATTTATTTCTGGGGATACTCCCAAAAAAGACCACTGTGTAAAGAGATAAACCAGGGTGTTCTGTTTTCCCTGCTCTCCCCACCCACCTCTAATGAAGGGGTAGCTGCTCCATGTAAATTTTTAAAGGCAAATGTGAATGCTCTGCCCCTACTAAGACACACCCAGACGATCAAATACAGACATTACTCAAATAGTATCAGCACTGCTGAAACTACCAACACATCATTTTCTGATGCAAGCTGAGCAAGAAACAGCTATTTGTATGAATCTGTAGAGTGGTTGGATGGTGCACAAAAAGGGAGGGTAGAAATCACACCAGAGTGAAAAATCATATTACACACACGTGAAAAATGACTCAACAGTCTGTGCACACATATTAGTTAGATATGGAATGAAGCTCCTTTGAGCCCTTGCCTGCGGCAGTATGTTCTAGAACTTTTCAATGGAAATGTATTGTTAAGGAGTAAATGTTTTGTTGTTGATGTCATGATGGTGATGTTTTGCCTTGCCTTTCTGTATTATTTTAGATCAGTTCTTATTGGGGCTTTGTCAAGAAACATTTAATAACTAGTGACTGCTATTCCAGGAGCGATTTCCCTTTTATAAAAGCAAAAGAATTTTATATATAACCACTTCCTTGATATGGCCCACCATCATTACGGTATTTAAAAAGGTTAAAGAAACACACCAGGAGCTGTTTTCTTAGGATTAGATGAAATAACATCAAAAATGAATTAGAAATGATGAGCATATATTATATAATTCTTATAAATGTTAGCTGTGAAATATCATCTACTTCCATAGCCTAATGTTTCTTCTTCCTAAATGGAATTTCCCACTTTTACTTCTCCATTATTCCTCATTCAGCAATATTGGGATAAGTAATTGGTCCAGTCCCTTTCAACCTGTTTTCCTTTCTGTCTCTCTCTCTCTCACTTTCCATATACAAAATGCAAAATGTGGAGTTCCCGTCGTGGTGCAGTGGTTAACGAATCCGACTAGGAACCATGAGGTTGCGGGTTCGATCCCTGGCCTTGCTCAGTGGGTTAAGGATCCGGCGTTGCCGTGAGCTGTGGTGTAGGTTGCAGGCGCGGCTCGGATCCCGCGTTGCTGTGGCTCTGGCATAGACCATCGGCTACAGCTCCAATTAGACCCCTAGCCTGGGAATCTCCATATGCTGAGGGAGCGGCCCAAGAAATGGCAAAAAAAAAAGTAAAGTTTAAAAGGCAAAATATATATATATTGCATATATATATTACATATATATATATTTACTAGAAAAATTTCTTGAAATTCTTGTCAGAAAAATACACTTACCTTTTCTTTTGTTTCTTTGCCTCATTAGATTTTTAATCATATTTGGTGAAAAGGGGGGCAGCAAAAATAGAAAAGTAAACCCTAGGCAAGTTGCATGGGCAAAACTTTGAGTTAAAATAACCAATGATTTAGTCATTAAGATAAAAGGAACTTAGCTTCAGACACTGTAATCTCTACTGTCTCAGTGTCTTCCGTGTGCTTATGGCAGTTAAACTGTGTTAAGTATGTATTACTGGAAAAGACTCATATTGATCTAGTATCACTTTTGACTCAGCGGTGCCTAGATATCAATGATAAAAGCAAAATATCTGGTGTCATTCTAATATACCCACATGTCTTTGCTAACACAATTGCTCTGACAAAGAGCAATCATTTTAATATTTTAGGAGATTAATGCCAGGTTTAGATATGCATGTGCATATATATGTATACATACACATACACACACATATATAGATACTACATATATCCACGTATTCCCACACAAATGTATATGTACAGAAAAAGAAAGTTATATCAAAAATACAGTTGAGTGTCCTTTTTACAAAACTTAATATATATCACTCTCACAGTTAATGATAAGTTTAGCAATCTTATCTACACGTGCAAATACCATCCAAACAAGATAGAGAACATTTCCATCACTGGAAAAGTACCCTTGCATCCCTTTCCAGATTTCCATTCTCCAGAGGCAACTTGCTTTCTAAGTTCTATCACTGCAGATTAGTTTTGCCTATCCTCGGAATTCAAATGAATGGAAAAATACAGTATGTTTTCTTATGTCTTTGGCTTCTTTTACTCAGCATGACAATCATTTTATGCTGTTGAGTTTATCATAATTTGTTCCTTTTTAAGGGCATACTGTATGAATAATCCACAAAGTATTTACCCATTTTTCTGTTGGTAAATACTTGGTTTGTTTTTCTTTTCTGGCTATTCACAATAAAGCTAATATCAATATCTTATAAAGATGTTGTGTGGACATGACATATGTTTTCAGTTTTCTTGACTAAATACCTAGGAGTGAAATTGCTGAATTAAGGGCAAGTATATGCCTGACTTTATGAGAAACTGCCAAACTGTTTTCCAATATGATTGGACCACTCCTATCAGCAAAGTATTAGAGTTCCAAATGTTCCAAATATTTGGAATTGCTAGTCTTTTTTTTTTTTTTGGCCAACATAATTGGTGTAAAATAGTACCCCATATGGATTTAATCTGTTTTTCCCTTGTAATTAATGATGTTAAGCACAGATCGATATGTTTATTGGCCTTTTTTGAGAGGTGTATATTTAATTTTTATATTGGGCTCTTTGCCTTTTATTGTTGTTTTGTAGAAGTCCTTTATGCATTTTGGATAATACTCTTTTGTGTAATATGTGCATTACAAGTTTGTTTTCCTATTCTTGGGCTTGCATTTCCACATTTAATAGAGTATATAATAAGAATATTTTAGTTTGGATGAATTCCAGTTTATTAATTTGTATTTTCTCTGGATTTTAGCTAAGAAATCTTTACCTGTCTTAAAATCACAAAAATACTCTCCTATGTTTTCTGTGGAAATGTTAAATGATCAAATATTAGTTATCTTTATGTAGGTGACCCTATTCCTGAACTCACTATTTTGTTACATCAATCTGTTTTTCTGCCTGAATACCAATACCACACTGCTTTGTTATAAGTTGCACTTAAACTACAGGTGAACTTAGGGAGAATTGAGAGCTTTAAAATGTTGAGATTTCCGATCTGTGTATTAGGTATATTTCTCCATATATTTAGATCCTCTAATTTTTCTCAGGAATGTTTGATTGTTTTTAGTTGAAAAATCTTGAAAAAAACCTTAATTCAAATCTATCTTTTCTTTTTTTTTTGGATTTTTTTTTTTTTGGTCAAATCTTTTCTTTTTTTTTTTTTTTTCGTTTTTTTAGGGCCACACCTGTGGCATATGGTGGTTCCCAGGCTAGGAGTAGATGAGCGCTGTAGCTGCCAGCCTACACTACAGCCACAGCAATGCCAGATTGGAGCCACATCTGTGACCTACACCACAGCTCAGGGCAATGCTGGATCCTTAACCCATTAAGCAAGGATTGTTAACCCACTGAGCTAGGCCAGGGATCAAACCTGAATCCTCATGGATACTAATGAGATTCATTTCCGCTAAGCCATGATGGGAACTCCTATTTTTTTTGTATTTTTGATGCTATTGTACTTGGTATTGTTTTTCTCATTTCTATTTTCAGTTGCTAATTGACAGTATGTAAAAGTATAATTGATTTTCATACATCGATCTTGTATCGTGCAAGGCTGCTAAACTCACTTGTTGTTCTATTGGCTTTATATATATTGGACTGGATTCTCTACATAAACAATTATGTCATCTGTGAGTAAAGACTGTTTTACTTCTTTCCTTGCCTTTTCTTTCTTTTTCTTGCCTAAATGCACTGGCTAGATCCTTATGTACAATGCTGAGTAAAAATGATAAGATGGAGCATTCTTGTCTTCTATCTGTTCCTGATCTTAGGGGGGAAAACATTCAGTCATTCACCATTAAGTATTATGTTACTTGTTTTTCCTAGATGCTCTTTATTAGGTTGTGGGATGGGGGGCATCCCCTTCTATTCCACTTTACTGAGGTTTTACACCAGAAATGAGTGCTGGATTTTGTCAAATGCTTTTTCTGTATCTACCAAAATCACCAAATGAATTTGTTAATATGTTCAAGTACATTCAATAATTGATTTTCAAATATGAAAGGAATGTCACATTCCTGGGATAAACTCCACTTGGTCCTGATGTATTATTATCTTTTTAATACATTGTTGAATTCAATTTGGTAAAATTTTGTCTAGAAGTGTCACATTTACGTTCATAAGAAATGTTGGTCTATAGTTTTCTTTTCTTATAATTTGTTTGTTTGGCTTTGGTAACAAAGTATGTCTGCTTCATAGAACAAGCTGGGAAATATTCCTTCCCTTTTAGTTGCCTGGAAAAGTTTGTGTAGAATTGCCATTAATTCTTTCTTCTTTAGGTTTAATTTGTTGTTCCCTTCTTAGTTTCTTAAGATATAGCTTAAAAGTGTGAATTTTCTTCATCAAATAACAGGCATTTAATGTTGTAAGTTTGCCTCTTAATGCTGTGTTAGCTAGAGCCCATAAATTTTAATAATACTTTATTTTACCTTTAATAATTGTGATATTTTGTAATGTTTTATCATACTTACCCTGTTTTTATTTCATGATTTCAGCTTTCTGTGCACTTAGAGGTTTTTGAATAAAATTATATGGACTATAAATTACTTGCTTTTAATATTTTAGGGAGATTTGTTGTATTGTTTTTTTATAATTTTTAGCAGTTTTCTTTAAAAGCAATTTTAAAAATCACTGTTATCTCCAAATGTTAAAAGCAAGAAAGAAACCTATTACTTAAACCATTTTGAAATCATTTAATCTGTAATTTTTTTTTTCTTTTTATGGGCGCACCTGTGGCATATGGAAGTTCCCAGGCTAAGAGTTGAATTGGAGCTACAGCTGCCAGCCTATGCCACAGCCACATCAATTGAGATCTGGGACACATCTGCAACCTACATCACAGCTTGTGGCAATGCTGGATCTTTAAGCCACTGCACAGGGCCAAGGACTGAACACATATCTTTACAGACACTATGTGGGGTTCTTAACCTACTGAGCCACAACAGGAGCTCCCAATCTGTAAATATTAAAGATAAGAATAAAACCTAATATATAACAGGATAACATACTTTTAGTTCCCATGCTTCCATGTAATAGTGCTCAGATATATTATCTGTGATTTTTTTTTACAGAATAAAATACATACATTTACACACAATTACATTCACACAGATTATTATAACATGGATCTTAAGAAACAGATTAAGTGACTCCCACTGGAGAAGTGGAATGGAAAATATGCTGAGACAAATAGGAAATTTATTCTATACTTTATCCCAATTTTATGGCTTTCATCTTTACTAAATTTTATCTATTACATTTCAATTTTTCTTTAAAAATTAGCATTATATAAAATTGTTCTATTATGCAACTAAAATTTATAAAGAAGAAAGCCTTATATACCATTAAATATTTTATATAGCATAGTAAAAAGAATAACTGGTAAGCATAACAAAAATAATACATCCTCTGAAAATAAGTAAAATATAAAATGCTTAAGTTGGTTAAAAATCAGTGTAACTATATAAATATGTCCTCACAATTTGTTCCATCTCATTGATTCTTCAATATAGGCATTACACCATTCTAGGTGATGTGATAAACAAGACATTATAGACTTTACATTGTACCATGGAGAGAAATGGTTATTAATAATACAATTGTAGAACTGTATTATTTAATTGTACAGTGGCATTATTTAATTATAATTATCATAAATTATTTGATGGAGAGGAAATCAGAATCAGATCTAAGAAGACTTCAGCATTCCAAGAAAGATGTCAAATGACCCCCTTCATGATGGATTATGCACTTATTTATTATGAGATATATTTCTTCTCAGGAGATTCCTTGTTTGTGTATCAATTGTAGATTTTTGGTTTGCAGTTATTCTAAAGTTTTGATGTAAGAGTCTATATGTATATGAGATTGTTTTAAGTTGTTGTTCTCTTAATTGCAAGTTCATCTCCGGTATCCTGCATTTGTACCCACCTCTTCTCATGATTTCTGATTTTGATGGTATAATTGTGCATGGGTGATTTCGTATCTTTACTGTATATATACCTTTACTGGTGAGCCTTGTCATTTGCGGAATTTTTGTTTCCTGTTGCTGATCTTTTCTTTCCTGCCTAGAGAAGTTCCTTTAGTATTTGTTGTAAGGCTGGTTTAGTGTTGCTGAATTCTCTCAGCTTTTGCTTATCTCAGAAGGTTTTTATTTCTCCTTCAAATCTGAATGAGAGCCTTGCTGGGTAGAGTATTCTTGGTTGGAGGTTTTTTCCTTTCATCACGTTAATTATATCATGCCACTCCCTTCTGGACTGCAGAGTTTCTGCTGAAAAATCTGCTGATAACCTTATTGGGGTTCCCTTGTGTGTTACTAGTTTCTTTTCCCTAGCTGCTTACAAGATTTTCTCTTTGTCTTTAATTTTGGTCAGTTTGATCATTATGTGTCTTGGTGTGTTCCTCCTTGGGTTTATTTTATATGGTACTCGTTGTGCCTCCTGGATTTGAGTGAGTGGTTCCTTTCCCATGTTAGGGAAGTTTTTGGCTATTATCTCTTGGAATATTTTTTCTGTCCCCTTCTCTCTCTCTTCTCCTTCTGGCACCCCTATAATACGGATGTTGGTGCGTTTAACATTGTCCCAGAGTTCCCTGAGACTCTCTTCATTTTTTTTCAATCTTTTTTCTCTTTTCTGTTCTGCATCCGTAATTTCTTCTAATCTATCCTCCACCTCACTTATTCATTCTTCTGCCTCCTGTATTCTGCTGTTAGCTGCTTCTAGTGAGTTTTTTATTTCAGTTATTGTATTTTGCATCTCTTCTTGTTTAAGTTTTATATCTTGTATCTCTTTGGTTAGTGTTTCCTGTAAGTTATCCATCTTTGCCTCTAGTTTATTTCCAATGTCTTGCATCATCTTCAGCATCGACAGTGTAAAGTCTTTTTCCTGGAGGCTGAGAATCTCCTCAACAGTTAGCTGTTTTTCTGGGGTTTTCCCTTTCTCTCTCATCTGAGTTATAGTTCCCTGTCTTTTCATTTTTATAGGTTTTTGGTGTGGTGACCTTTTTATAGATAATAGAGCTGTAGCCTCTCTTGCTTCTGGTGTCTGCCCTCCTTGTGGCTGAAGTTGGCATGGGGGGCTTGCTGTAGGCTTCCTGATGGGAGGGGCTGATGCCTGCCCCCTGGTAGGTGGAGCGATTGTAATCCCTCTGGTTGGTGGGGCTTAGTCTCTGGATGGGATTAGGGGCTGCTGTGTGCCTGAGGCTCTTTAGGTAGCCTGTTTACTGAGGGGTGGGGCTGTGATCCCACCTGGATTTTTGTTTGCCCTGGGGCTTCTCAGCACTGACTGACGGGTGGGGACAGATTTTCCCAAAATGGCCACTTCCAGAGAAAGGCACAGCTGCTGAATATTCCTGAGAGCTTTGCTTTCAATGTCCTTCCCTCACAACAAGCCACATTCACTCCTGTTTTCCCAGGATGTCCTCCAAGAACTGCAGTTAGGTTTGACCCAGATTCCCTTGGAGACTTTGCTTTGCCCTGGGACTCAGTGTACATGAATGTCTGTGTGCTCCTTTTAAGGATGGGATCTCCGTTTCCCCTAGTCCTGTGGAGCTCCTGCACACAAGCCCTGCTGGCCTTCAATGCCAGATGCTCCAGGGGCTCTTTCTCCCAGTGACAGATCCCAGCATGTGAGGGTTTGATGTGGGGCTCAGAACTCTCACTCCTGTAGGTGAGTCTCTGTGAGCCAGTTAGTTTTCAGTCTGTGGAGCTTCCCACCCAGGAGGTATGGGGTTGTTTATATCACGAAATCACCCCTCCTACCTGTGGATCTGACCTCTTTTTCTTCTGGAGTAGGGTATGGGTTTCCAGTCCATTGGGGTGGAGGTTGCTCAGTCTTTAGCTGTGAATTTTGTTGTTTTTAGGAGAGAAGTTGAGCTTCAGTCCTTCTATTCTGCCATCTTAATCCCGTCTCCTGTGATTTTAAACACCATTTTTATGCATAGTATGAGTACCTCTTCTTTCAACAATTATTTTTGGACATTTATATGTGTAATATTTACAAGACATTAACAAAAATTATTTTTACTTACCGTCACACTTTGCTGGTTTAAATAATCAATTCTTTACCATGATGATCTGTTCATTTTATGTTTTATCTTTTGAAATCATTTCTCAGGTAACCAGAGTAAGTCTTCAAACAATTTTATTTCTAAAAAACTCACAAAAGTAGTACATTGTAAGACCTATAGCAATAAAAAGGTATCTATATATTTCTATTGTCATCACAAGAGAAAAAAAATCTGACTTTTAAATTGTTTAACCAAAACTCTGTAGATTGTCTAGAGAAATCCTTCATTGCTTTCCAATTACTCTTGTAGTAACTGTTTTAGAAGATATATTTAAAATCAGCCATATTTAAAAATTTTTCAACACCCATTTATCTTTCTATCAGAATACATGTAAAATTTTTCCTCTTAATTTTTATATTTCAAAATTTTGCCAAGGTGGGTTTTAGTTTGTCTCATTTTAAACTAATTTTGCTTGGAATGTAAGGAGCCATTTTGATTGGAAGGCCTTGGTCATTTTTTTCCCAGAGTGTCATCTTCGATAAATTGTTGGTTATTTTCTCTTCTCTTTTTCTGGAATACCCCATCCTATGGGTATGCTGTCGGTTGTTTTTCCTCAGTGTCTGTCATCTTTCTTCTGTCTGTCCTTTATCTATATTCTTAGAGGGTTTCTCTGGTTTGTCCTAAAGATCAAAAAATTCAATCTTTCTGAGTATTCATTTGGTTCTGAGCTGTCTGACAAAGATGTTTATTTCTTCTGTTGTGCTTATTGAGTCCTTGCAATTCTTTCTCTTCTCACTCAGATCCTTTTCTATCACAACACATTTTGTACAGTTATTTGACCTTTCTTTCACACATGTCCTTGTACATTCTACTGAGACCATCTAGGAGTTTCCTAAAACCTTTTTCTGGCTTCTCTAGAAAATCATATCAAAAGATGTGCCATTGTTTTGAATCTCTGTAATGATACTTTTTCTTTATTTGCCTTTTTTTTCTTTTTTTCTTTTTTTTATACATACCAGCTATCTTGTAATGAGGGGATTTTCAGCCCAAAATAATATTTTTCAATAGGAATGGTTTGTAGATTCCCCTTGATTACATTCAGTGTCTTCCTGAGTATTAGTAAAATCCATTTCTTAATTCGAGTCTGCAAAAATATTCATGCTCACTCTTCCTAGTAAAATTCCAGAACCTGGGGAGTTCCCATCGTGGCTCAGTGGTTAATGAACCTGACTATATCCATGAGGACATGGCTTCAATCCCTGGCCTTGAGTGAAGGATACAGCGTTGCCATAAGCTGTGGTGCAGGTCACAGACAGACACGGCTCTGATCCCACATTGCTGTAGCTGTGGTGTAGGCCAGTGGCTACAGCTTTGATTCGACCCCTAGCCTGGAAACCTCCATATGCCATGGGTGCGGTCCTAAAAGACAAAAAGAAAAAAAATAATAGTAATAATAAGTTCCAGAACCTAGTCAGCAATGAAGTTATGTTATCATGCTAAATTGTTAGGAGTTAATTCCATCTATTTCTTTCATATACTGAACGTACTGAATGCACACTCGCACGCACACACGCACACACAGAGTCAAATGCCATATTTCAGCCTTCAGTGCTTTTTTTGTCTATATCCTAATCAATGTGGTCTCCTCCTTGGAATCATACCTTTCGGGACACAACATATTACAACTCATCCTGTTTCCTATCCACCCTCCCTTTTCACAGTGCCGGGGGATAGGGGAACATGTGTGAGTACTCTGTCTTAGGTGCAGTGCGCATAAAGCAAACAGTTTGCTTCAGCTGATACAAACCCAGACCCTCAGATCGAGTGTCCTGCTTTATCAGGCTGGCAATCTTGGTTTCTAAAGAAAACATGAGTTTTTGGCATTCTGTTAAGCTTCACGGTTATTGTAGTTAATGGAATTTGCTCTCAGATTTGGCAAAAGTGTCCTGACAGTTTTTGTTTTTATTTTTGTTTTTAGGGTTTTGTTTGTTTGTTTCCTATATATTTTTGGAGATTTTAGGTAAAAATCAGAAATACTGTGTTAAGAACAGCTTATGAGAAAGCATTTAAACTGGAAGGCCATTAAAGTCCTTCTTCATAGCCATTTAAGGCCCCGATTCATTCATTTCACATTAATCTGTCAGCAACCACCTACATAACATTTGACTCTGTGACCCTGCCTTATTCCTATCGTCAGTGCTAAGTCTAATTAATCACTCTTTCTGAATAGGCCAGCCTCTGATCCTTTATTCTTCTATTCACCACTGCAGAAGTCTTACAGAAAAAAAATACTTCCTCTAAAACCATTTCACTAAAGTCAGAGAAAGATAAAACTCATTTAGCAGTTTTTGAGTAAATTTTCTCAAATTACTAAAATTTTTAGTGAATTTTCTCTTTACTTTCTTCTATTTTTATAGCCATCAAAAATGTTTCACCATTGCCAGTAGAGACTTCTTCCCATCTTAATGATATATGAAAGGAATAATTATGGAGGATTTAAAAGGATATTGAAATACATTGATATATTCTTGAAATTTAGGTTCTAATCCTGATTCTGTTACTAGCAAGCTTTGTGACCTAGGTCAGGTCACTCAATCCACTGGATCTTCATTCCTTCATCCATAAAATCAACATCTCTGTCAACTCTTTCATTCTACAATGAAAGAAAAACATCACACAAACTTTCATGAATTGAAGACATTGAACTGTCAATGTCTTCAATTCATACATCAGAGTACCCAATTATGTCCCAAATGTCATAGTTTATGTAACCTCCAGCTCTGAGATCAACCTTTTTCTTAATCTGATAGAATCCCTCTGATTTCAGAGGCTCAACCTTGAATCACACTATTCTCTCTTTTCATTAGGACCTGATGGTGTAATTCTGGTTATTCCATTCTCTTCTTGACTTCTTCAGCCTGTCACTGCTTTCTGTTCACTCATCCAGAGTCAGCTTCATGAACACTCAACCTATGCACTTGCCTGGTGTCCCACACTTGGCCCAACAATTCTCTGAGACTGGAGTCTTGATATTTTTAATTTTACATTCTAACTTGTATTCTGTAAGTGAAGTCTTTTGAGACCATGGAACGTATATATGAACAAGGACACAATCCACAATATGCGTGTTCACCATTCCTTGCCTCCTTCTTCACACAAAGCATTTGTAATACCCTGCAGGCTCGGAATTTTGGTGGGTCTATGATGGTGTGAGTTCAGCTACAAGGTAAACATGCTACCGTTGCAACTAAGAGGTGGGCAACACTGGCAGCCCCAGGAGACATTTTCTGTTCAAACCAGACCTTGCTTCCAACGCAGTAAAAAGGCAATGGCATTCTAAAAAACACAAAATGAACAAGGAATTCTACCCTGTCCTTTCTTACTCTTGTCATCCTTTTTTTACTTTTTGCATTAATCAACCAGTTATGCTGAAAAATGATGACATAGAAGGAAAGGGAATGATAAGGAAATTCATAATTTTCTATCTTTCTTTGCTTCTCCTTTTCTTCCTTCCTTCTTTCCTTCCTCTCTTCCTCCCTTCCTTCCTTTGATCCTTCCTTCTTTCCTTTCTTTCTCTCTCATTCTTTTTTTTACACTTTTATATAATGATTTTTATTTTTTTCCATTATAGCTGGTTTAGAGCATTCTGTAAATTTTCTGCTGTACAGCATGGTGACCCAGTTACACATACATGTATACATTCTTTTTTCTCACATTAGACCTATGGGATAATATGAAGTGGGCCAATCTATGCATAATAGGAATTCTCTTTCTTTCTTTCTCTCTTTTTCTTTCTTTCTTTCTTTCTTTCTTTCTTTCTTTCTTTCTTTCTTTCTTTCTTTCTTTCTTTCTTTCTTTCTTTCTTTCTTTCTTTCTTTCTTTCTTTCTTCAATCATTCCTTACTCATTAGTAAACCAAAAGTAGAAACTTTTGGAAGAACATGTGCATATCAAGAAATCAAAAATAGTTATTTTTATGCATTATTTCCACTGTCCTATTGAGAACAAAATGCATATGAACTATGAAATATGGCAACTCTGTATACAATTAAATGGTTTTATATTTGTATTTCAAGTGGCATTGCACATTTTTTTTGGCTGCACCCACAGCATGTAGAAGTTCCTGGGCCAGGGATCAAACCCAAGCCACAACAGTGACAGGACCAAACCCTTAACTGTTAAGCCACCAGGGAGCTCCTGCATAATTTTTTAATTGGCAAAGTTATTGCTAAAAATTTTAATTTTTAATTTTTTTGCTAAAAAATGATATTAAATAACAAATAATTTCCTGATAAACTGAGAGAAATCACAAAAGAAAGGAAAAAGCTTTTTATTTTAGTACATTTAATGGCCCTTTATTCCTACTTTTTGCATGAGAGGCTCTGCATTTTCATCTTGCAGCAGGCCATAAATTGTGAAACCTTCCCTGCCTGCCTTTCCATCGTACTCCCCACCTTTTATTCTAGTTGATCTAGAAGGAGCCCTGCTTTGATCTTACTAACTTCCCAGGAACCAAAACTGCAGTCCTTGCAGTCAACTCCTGCTAACTACTGGTTGATATCCCTTATAAACTGGACCTCTGACTCTTCTCAGATCTTTCCAACATGACCTTCACCTTCCCAGTATCCTAATTTCAGCTTCTGGAATTATCATGTATCATTTTCCTGCATACACAATCTGCCTAGTCCCCAGCTCTTGGACTTTGTAGTAATCAGCCCTCAAAGAACTATAGCCAGTGTTTCATGTGGTCAAGGACACAGAGTAGTAAAGACCCATTTGTTCTTTGAAACTGATTTTTACTTATTTTATATTTTTGAGAGGCAAAGTATACCAAAGCAAATTCAGATGTTCAAATTCAAGTACAGCCCCAGATTCCACCTTTTCAATAGATAAGCTATAAGAGCTCATAAAATTTGTACTGAAACACCTGCCAAGTGCATAATGTGTGAGTCCCTCAGATGCTGATGAACTGACACCTGGGGAGGATACAGGACTTAACCTGTTGTCACACAACTAGATAGTAACAGAACTAGAACTAGGATCAAGATCTTCTGACTCCTAATATTTCTTTCAATACAGGTGATATTTCTGATTGGGATTATAACATAGAAAGGGTTCAATCTCAGGTATCCAGGGATATAGGAGGCGTGGGGCAGAAAGATGCATTGTCATTTCAGAGCCCTTGCTTATCAGACAGTTGCAACCATCAGCACCAGATCTAGTCATGTGTTATTTCTTTTACCATCCCCTCAGCCTTTGCTAGACAAATAATATTCCAGGACAGGACCAAAAGCATCTGTATCACCAAGTGCAGTTAGAAATGAAGACCCTTAGGAGTTCCTGTGGTGACTCAGCGATAATGAACCTGACTAGTACCCATGAGGATGTGGGTTCGATCCCTGGCCTCACTCATTGGGTTAAGGATCTGGCATTGCCATCCATGAGCTGTGGTGTAGGTCGCAGATGTGGTTCATATCCCACATTGCTGTGGCTGTGGGTAGGCCAGCAGCTGCAGCTCCAATTCCACCGCTACCTTGGGAACTTCAATATGCCACGAATGCAGCTCTAAAAGAGAAAGAAAGAAATGAAAACCCTTAGGCACCACCTCCTACTGGCAAAATCAGAATCTACATTTTAACAAGACCTCAGGTGATTTGAAAAAACTTTTAAAGTTTGAGAAGCATCAACCTCAATTTAAATGCTATTTAAATGGAGAGAGAAAGCATGAAGAAGGAAGACAGACAGAGAAAGAAAGATGATGGGGAAAAAGTACCACTAAAATGTTCTCATTTCATTCATGCTTAATATGAAGCCAGGGACTTAGCGCCATTGTTTCCTTTGCTCTTCTTCTTTTTCTTCTTTTTTTCAAGGCTTTTTGTTGCTGTTGCTGTTATTATACTGAAGAGCTACATGAGACAGAAAGCTTGGCAGCCTTCCCACAATCCTCAGCATGTGGGAATAGCAAGTAACAAAGTGTTAGCCCTGCCAACTGGTGGTTCCGTGTAAATGTCTCTGTTAACAACCAACACTGCTGCTAGCAGCCATCGGAGCAAGGCAGCAAATCTGTTCCTCTCTCCGGTGTGGAAAACACCACCGAAAAAGTCACTTAATTACTTGATTAAGATGTATCAATCCTGGAAATTGTTGATCTAGAACACTGAGTCTCTGACATTTAGTTCATTCTTGATTAAACAGAATAGTTTCCTCCTGACTCATATGCATTGTCTCCCAGTATTGTGGGCCATGCAGAGAATGATAACATTGGAACCTTCTTATGGGGAGAAGAAAAAATAGTTTGGGGCCAAATCCTGTCTGCTGTTTTAAGACAGCCCTCTAATAAGTCCCCGTGGCAAAAATGAGAAAATATGAGTGAGCCTGGAAATATCAGGATTCTAGAAATCCCTGATGATTATTGAGAAAATCATTATTTTGTTAGGCATCCTATTCCTATTTTGAAAAGCACTGAGAATTTTCTGCCGTACCTAAGATACTAAGACCCCATCCCACTGCCATTCTGATTAGACCTTGTTAAGGAGAATTTCACCTGTACAGTCTCACATCCAAATTCCTTTTGACTTCTCCCTCCCCACAAAATGAGGTTTATCTGGTTCAATCATTACCTATGTGAGGTGGGAGTGGATGGAATTTGATGTCCAGCTGCTTCTTTTGGTCATAATGTCACATCAGCACTTCAAGAGCAGCAGGTGGCTCACCATCAGGGTCACCAGCACTAAGAACTGAAAAACAATGAAAAAAATTTTTCTAAAAGAAGGCTAAGGTAGAGAAAAGAAGACCAGGATAATACCTATCAGAAGTCATATCATGGCTAGTTATTATGAAGAAACACTTTCTAGTTTTAGCTAAAATAAATGGGTTCTGCTTTCCTCTCAGAAACACCTTCCTTGATTTAAAAAGAGTGGAAATTTGCTTTTGTTATCAGCTTCCTGTAGACATTTGGGTAGAGTCATTTGCCATAATTCCATGGTGTCTTTTTCATATTACTACCTGGCCACTGTCATATACATAGAAACACAGGGACGACTGTCTAATGATCCCAATCTTCTATTTCACAAATATGATCAAATAAACCAGGCAGCAAGACAATATCATCGTGGCTGCATGTACTTCCAGAAAAGTCACCCTGCCACCCAATGCTAAAGCAATGCATCCAAACCATTCATATGCTCTCAGGTGTTAAAAAGAACTGAGTTTGCTTACGAGATGTCATCACAGCCCAAGAACTAGGATCTACTACAGAAAAGAGGCTTTAACAGCCCACTTTTAGCACAAGTACACAAATTTGTTTCTTCTGGCACAAAGATGGCTTTGCAAACTGGAATAATTCCCATTTTGTCAAAACAATAGGTAGAATTTCTAGAGTCAGGCTCTCCTGTCCCACATGGAAATGATATGACAAAAAGTTCTGTCATATCATGGTTGTCCTTTGAGGCAGTTCCTTCATATATACATATTTAAACACAGCTATCTTCTTTTCATCCTCTCCTTTGGGTGCTCAATCAATATACAAATACTAACACTTAGGATCACTCCAAATGATAATTGCTGATAATTACTGAGAAGAGGAAACATTCAGACACTTGAACGTTCTATATTCAGTATATTATACATTCATCTCAGTAGACATCGAGTGAGAAAATATGGATGATTATGAAACAAGGGAATTAACTTCAGATTTCCAAAACTATTCCTGGCTATCTCTTGATATCAAAATCTCTAGCCAGTCCAGGTAGTTCTTTATGGATAAATCTATGTCACTTGACTTACCATTGTCTATAAAGTAAAACTAACCACTTGTAGGGCACAAGTTGTTTAGGAGATTCCTAGAGGCTTTTTTTCATTGTTATTCAAGTTATGTGTACTCCTTTCCTAGTCAAGAATTATTCATAGTATTCTGATCTTTATGGTTTCTTTCCTTTTACTGACTTTAGGTCTTGTCTGTTGGTCTCTCTCTAGCTGCTTTAGATGTAAAGTTAGCTTGTTTATTTGAGCTTTTTCTTGTTTCCTGAGGTGGGCTTTTTATTGCTATAAACATTTATCTTAGAATGGCTTTTGCTGCATCCTGTAGGTTTGGGAGTGTCATATCTTTGCTGTCATTTGCTTCTAGGTATTTTCTAATTTCCTCTTTGATTTCTTCAGTGATCCATTGGTTGTTTAGTGGCATGTCGTTTAGTCTCCAAATGTTTGTGTTTTTTGCAGTTTTTTTCTTGTTGTTGATTTCCATTCATATAGCATTTTGCTTGGAAAAGATGCTTGATATGAAACCATGACTCAAAAAGACACATGTACTCCAATGTTCATTGCAGCACTATCTGCAACAGCCAAGACATGGAAACAACCTAAATGTCCATCGACAGAGGAGTGGATCAAGAAGATGTGGTACATATACACAATGAAATATTACTCAACCATTAAAATGAATGAAATACCAGCATTTTTAGCAACGCGGATGGACCTAGAAATTATCATGCTAAGTGAAGTCAGTCATACAATGAGACACCAACATCAAATGCTTTCACTGACATGTGGAATCTGAAAAAAAGGATAGAATGAACTTCTTTGCAGAACAGATACTGACTCACAGACTTTGAAAAACTTATGGTTTCCAAAGGAGACAGTTCGGGAGTTGGGAGAATGCGCTGGGGTTGTGGGATGGAAATCCTATAAAATTGGATTGTGGTGATCATTGTACAACAATAAATGTAGTAAATTCATTGAGTAATAAAAAAAAATTTTTTTAAGAATTATTCATAGTAAAAGAAGATGCACAAAATAAAATTCAGGGGACGAGAAGTATGTCTGATTCATGGCCAATGAGAGTCTTCTTACACAGAAGCAAGGACAGTGAAAGCTTTAGATGAAAGTGACACACCTGACTGCTTTCTATCTTTTTGAACTTTCTCTTTTCTTCTCCAGAGCTCTTCTCTTTAATTCTCTCATCACATTTTAGAGTTTCTTATATTAGACTTCTTTTCTCTACCCAGATATGATATTCTCTAACATTTCATGTTTTACTCACCTCCCCTTTATTTTCTACCCTTGGATATTTAAATTTACTTCCATGACTAATACCTACACTCATATCAATTGTACTGAAACAATTTATTCTCTTTTCTTTGTGAGACCTCCCATTCATCTACACACTTATGGCTTTCAGACAGTTTACTCTCACCAAATTTAAAACCAAGCTCAAAAATTTCATTGTCCTTAGCTTTCATCTCTCCATCTTTGTCTCTGAACACAATTAATAGCATCTATACCTAGTCTACAAACTGAACTACAAACTTGGGATCATTCTGTCTCCTCCACTGAACTCTAAGCGGCATGATTGAAAGGACTTTATTTTAGTAACCCTTGTACACCCAATGCACAGCAAAGTACTGCTGCACATTGCAGGTGCTTAATAAGTATATAGTCGATAGATTCATACGTTCTTGACTTATTCTTTTCCTCTATACTTACTGTCCGTTTGGTTACCGGATTGTGTAGTCCTGTGCTGGAAGCACTGCTGGAGCTTCTTCTTTTTTCTCCATTTCTAGGGTCTCTGCCTTTGACTTCTTTTTTCTCTGCCTTTTATGTCCTCTCATGGTAGTCCATCCTCCCTAAGAGCTACCTTCCCAACACAAATTCTGACCATGTCACTCACCTGTGGGATAAAGTCAGTTGGCCTTCCACACTCTTCAGCCAAAGAGTCTAGCTTAGGACCATCTGCCACTTCTTCATTATAAACCTTATACTCTAGCCAATGGATTTGCTTCCATTCTTAAAAACAGTGCTAATTTCTCTATTTCCTGTAGATTTTCTCATGCCTTTCTCTATGCTTGGAATGCCTTCCACTCCTCTTTGTCTCATGGCAGGGGGACTCAATGCCATCTCTTCTGTGACGTTTTCTCTGATCTTGGATTCTTCTTGTGTGTGTGCCCATTGCAATTTGTTCAGCATCGTCCATTTTGCTGCTATATTGTGAGTTCCTTCAAGAAATAGGCATGCCAAATTCATTCTTCCTCCTCCTACTGTCAAGCAAGAGTGTAGCATATAGTGGCTATTCAGACTATGTTTCAAAGTGAGTCTTTGTCTGGAGTATTGAGAAGAGAAACCCTGAATTTGAACTGAATATGAAGTGAAAGGATGTTTTCATCACAATGGCATAAATAACTAGTTTTCAAAGCATTGTTACTGTTAAAACCCAGGTCTGCAATGGAACAAGGCAAAAGGCCAAGAGAAGAGATAGCTAGAAGTTAAGAGTTTGTTTTTGTATTTGTGAGAATTATTTGGGCAATTTTACTTTTCTGACCTTGGACTATAAGCTTCCAAGAAGTCCACCTACACATGGTTCCCTGATGAGGTCAGCATGAGGCACACTCAGAGTACTTGCCACAGTTGTTTATCTAAGCAGGAGCAAGTAACAACTGGTACCGTTTCAGCACTACAGTTAAATGAAAAATGATTTGGCACAGACTTCAAACTACGTTAGCATAATTGGGCGCTGAGGTAGGGCTTGGAGCAGACTTTATTCTACTTTTCCTTCTGGAAATTATTTACTTTTTCTCTATTTACAGTGTGTCACAATCCTCTGAATAGGTAGTAACAGGTAGGTGTAAACCTTTAGAATATGTCATTATATCTATCTATCTATACTTCCTTCATTCCATCAGCAAAATAAACTGATCTAGGAGTTTCATATTCAATAGACTTTAAATCAAACAGTTTTCAAAAATTTAAAAGCGCATAGCTTGCTTGAAATAATACTATGTCTTTTGAAGATCTTTGAATTGAGCCCATGTGTACAGACAAGAAAGGGTCATAGTTGTGTTTTTGCAATTTTAACTCACTTCTGCTATCCTTTACATTTAGCTCCTCACAATATCCCATATCTAATATAACAAGCACCTTGCATTTACATCAGTTTGTATGCTTTCTTCAGAAAGACCTAATAAAGAACTCTATCATGTGATCGGAAATTGATGTGTGAAAGAGCATCGCGTTCAGTAGATAAATAGTAAATTTTTTTCTATTTGAATGAATGAATAACATAAAGAGACTTAGCATCTTTCACTGGGGATCTGGGGCCTGAGAGTCGCATGGGAACCTTGAGGTTCACTGTTAAGCCACAGTCCTTCTGCCACATCAGGATGGGGGAGGAGTCAGCATTCATAAATATGGATCTCTGCCAGACATAATCTCTCCCCACTATCAGCCCTGATAGAACTTAAATTTGAGTCCTTTAAGATATATGCTACCCTCTCACATTTGGAGAAAGATGTAAAACTCAGCTGACAAAGAAGCACATTGATTTAACATTATGATAAATAGGAATTAGTAAACAGAATCAGAACTTTCCATAAAGATTTTTTTTTTTTGGTTGAGTAACATCATCTGGAAAAGTGAGGGTGAGAACAAATATACCTAGAGAAGATGGAGAAATTCCAACTTGAAGAGAGACAGTGAAAGAAGAGGTAAACAAAGGAAGATAAACTGATACCGATGATAAAAATAATGATATTGGTAACGATAATAATTTGATGTTATTATATGTCAGATTCTGCTAACCATTTTTCATAGGGTTATCTGATTTAATCCTCTGAAAGAACCCTAGAAGGCAGGTAATATTATACTCATTTCGCAAATAAAGGTTATTGATGTTAACTTGACCAAGGTCATGTAGTTTAAGAAGTGGTGCAGCTGGAACTGAAACTCAGATCTATCTGCCTCCAAATCCCATGCTCTTGATTCAATGCTCTATTTATGTAGGGCTCTTCTGGTAGAAAGTTCTTGGATGTGTCCTCTCCTACTCCAATGCCCACTGTAAAGCATAATACAATTTAATGACAGTTGTGGCAAGGCTGGACACAAGACAGAAACTAGTTTTGTCCTAAAGACTCTAAACAAAATAGCATTTCACATATCTGATTTGATAGCTAAGAATACCTTACCAGTTTGTGGTCATGATGGGGCACTTATATGAATTCCATGGATAGGGCAAATTAAAATTTGGTTTGTGATTGGCTGCAACTCCATTGGCCAGTTGACATCATCAAAGGAAATCAGTGATCCTAGCTGTAAATTGAATGTGGCTTAGAGGTGCTTCCCTCAACTAGAGAAATTCTCCAGTTAGATTTGCATTTAATATTAGCAATCACATTAGATTGCCACTAATGAAAACCAACTAGATATTCACTATTATTATTATTATATACTAGTATTATTAATGAAATGTAGGCTAGATATTTATTCACTCAGAAAACAGTTATTGAGCTTTCCTGTTGACCAGGCACAGTTGTAGTTTCTGGGGATTCAGCAGCAACCATGAAAAACAAGGTCATTCCCTTGGCAGAGCATGTGATCCAAGAATTACATTAAAAAGGCAAGCAAATAACAGAAAATATCAGAGAATTTTGAGGTGATATGAAGGGTTATGGACAGGCAGATACTTTCAGTTGTATGGCCAAAGACAGCCTCTCTAATAAGCTAATGTTTAAGCTGAGGTCTCTATGACAGAAGGAGTAAGCCGTGATGAGATCAAGGGAAGAGACTTCATTAATGTTGTGTTTTCATTTCTGGTGCATTTGGTTGACTATCCTGGGAAGCAAATCTCCTGTTACCCCATTATCTCCAGTCATAACTAATCCAAAATTAAATAAATTTCCCAAGTGATTCATATATATCAAAATTTGAGAATGTTGCTTAAAGGGCTGAGAAATCTCCTTGACTTCTTTCCATTGACTTGTACCTTCTTGCAATCTGACTTATACTTTCACAACAAAAATTACTAAACACTCAAAATAAATTTTAAAATCCCCAACTCTCAAGTATATTCATTAAATTTAATAATAAGGCAGTAATTTAATCTGGGTGATAAATAGTCTAATTTGTCTTAATAAGGATATAAGAAGGTAGGAGACCACTCCTTCAAATATCCCATGAACTATAGCTGCCCATCAAATGATCTGGAAATTCTAAAGTTGCTTCTTCTATTCTCCCCAAGTCATTGATGATTAATTACACCTTCATGAGTTTTGAATAAAGAAATACTATTAATTTGGCTTTATAGGGGACTTATAAAATAGTGAAAGAGTCAAAGAGACTGATGAAAGGAAAAGATTAATACCCATGTAGTGCCAAGAGGGTGACTAATGCGATTACTTCCTTATGAAGCTATAGCTCTCAAACTGTTAATTCTAATTTTAACAAAACAAAGCAGATTTGAAGCCCATGCATTGACTTTCTGCCCAAGAATACTTGAATATTCTTTTTCCTGGAATTAGAAACTTTATTCCAGTAATGAGGTGAGCTTTCCCTATGCAGAATTAGATAATTATCGTACTTGTGAGCAAATTGGCTTTAGCCACAATGAATAATACATATGGGCACAGAGACTAAAATGTTACCACACAGTACTTTTTATTTAGCATGGAAATACAAATCGAGCAGAAGTATAAAAACATAAGGAATTCATTTATTATTGCCATTTTTCCATATTAATACTTTTGGAGTGATGAGTGGGTTTTTTGTGGTACTTAATATGCTTTCTTAATTTGGATTCAGTGTGTTTGCATTGTTTTTGTCTTTTGTTTCTGTTTTCCTGAATACAAATACATATCTATTTGCACCTGTCTAATACTGAAAATGTGTTGTTCAATTAACTGTTGTACCCTCAGTAACCCTCACTAGGATTTCTTTTTTTTATCATTATTATTAGAGTATAGCTGATTTACAGTGTTGTATCAATTTCTGCTGTGCAGCATAGTGATCCAGTGATACATATACATTCTTTTTCTTGTACTATCTTCCATCAATCATGTTTTATCCCAAGAGATTGTATATAGTTCCCTGTGCTGTACAGTAGGACCTCATCTCTTATCCTTGTAAATGTAATAGTTTGCATCTACCAATTTCAAACTCCTCGTCCATCCCGCTTCCTCCCTCCTCCCCATTGGCATCTACAAGTCTGTTTTCTCTGTAAATTTCTTTTTAAATATAGCAGTTTCCATTAAAATAAGTGTTTCATTTTGAATCAAAGATATATCTAAAAATGTCTTTCAGCTCTTCCTCAGAGACCTCACCTGCCAATCTTCAATACATTCAGAAGGATTCCAAAAGAAAAATAAAGAAATATGAAAACAGAGTTACCCTTATAAGATTGAGAGAATAGATAAAAGACTCATTTGAATGCATGATAAAATAGGCATTTAAAAATCCCTACTGTCAATAGCTGTAGAACTAAAACTTAAAAGTATTATTGTCTCTCACATTTCTGTGAGTTGACTGGGCACAACTGAATGGTTCTTGCATGGGGTCTCTTAGGCAGTCACCTTCAGACTCATTGGGGCTAAATGACCAAGTTGGCTCACTCCCATGGCTGGAAATTTATGCTGGTTACTGGCTGGGAGCATAAGCACACTCTCCATGTGACTTGGTTTCACTGGGTCCCAAAAGCAAGGGTCCCAGAAAACCAAAAGTAGGCATATATTAGACACTATTACTGCATAACAAATTACCATGAACTTGGTCATATAAAAAACATCCATTTATTATCTCATAGTTTCTGTAGGTCAGAAATCTGGAAACATCTTACTTAGCCTGATCTTCTGCTCAGGATCTTAGAAGGCTGCAGTTAAAGTGTCAGCCAGGACTACAGCCTCATCTGAGCTCAGTCACTGTTTGTAAAATTTATTTCCTTGCAGCTGTAGGACTAATGTAGAACTCCTTCTTTAAGACAACAGGGAGTATATCTGCATTCAGGGATGGTCTCAACCTTTTTTAAAGAAAAGCTTTATTGAAATATAACTCACATCCCATACATTTCACTCATCTAAGATGTGTAATTCAATGGTTTTAATATATTCACAGAGTTCGACCATTATTACAATCTAATTTTGGAACATTTTTGTCATCACCAAAGAAACTGTGCCCAATAGTAGTGACTCTCCATTCCAGCCTCATCTCTAGCCCTATATAACTGCTAATCTATTTTTGGCTATTGATTTTCCTCTTCTGGCCATATATTTGGAATCACCAAATACATGGTTTTAGTGACTGGCTTTTTTAACTTAGCATAATCTTCTCAAGGTTAATCATGTTTTATCTTGTGTTAGTACTTCATTCCTTTTTGTGGCTGAATAACATTCCTTTTTATGAATATACTACCTTTTACTCATCTATTAATCAGTTGATGATGTTTTCTTTGCTTGTGCTTTTGAGATATGGTAAATAATGCTTCTATAAACACTCATGTAGAAGATTTTGTGTGGGCATATGTTTGCATTTCTGTTGGTTTTATATGCAGGGGTGGAATTGCTGGGTCATATGGGCATGCCAAGTTGAGTAGTTTGAGGAACTGATAAATATTTTCCGAAGTCTATATCATTTTACTTTCCAACTAGCAATGTACAAGTGTTCCTATTTCTTCTCATCCTCATCAATACTGTTGTTGTCTGTCTTCTCTATTATACCCATCCTAGTGCGTATATAATATCTCATTGAAGTTCTGTTGTCTCATTTCCCTAATGAGTAATGATGTTGAGTATCATTTCATGTATACCTTCACTGGGAAAATGTCTATTCAAACTCATTGCTTTTTTTAGTAGGGCAATTTGTATTTTTATTATTGAGCTATAAATGTTCTTTATATATCACGGACACAAGGCCTTTACTAGATATAGTTTGTGAACATTTTTCCCATTCTATGGATTGACTTTTCACTTTCTTTATTATGTCTTTATAATCACAATGTTTTACTTTTGATAAAGTATGATTTGTCTGTAATGTCTTTTGTCACTTATACTTTTGAAATTGTACCTAAGAAATTAATGCCCAATCCAAATTTGTGAGATTTGCTCCTATGTTTTCTTTGGGTTTTATACCTTTTTTGTTTTGTCTTTATTTATCAGTTCCTCAAATTACCCAACTTGGCATGCCCATATGACCCAGCAATTCCACCCCTGCATATAAAACCAACAGGAATGCAAACATATGTCCACACAAAATCTTCTACATGAGTGTTTTTAGAAGCATTATTTACCATATCTGGAGAGTAGAAGCAAGGAAAACATAGTGTTCTGTCAATTTTCTACAGCACATCAAAGTGACCCAGTCACACATACATATATACATTCTTTTTCTCACATTATCCTATATCATGCTCCATCATAAATGACTAGATATAGTTTCCAATGCTATACAGAAGGATCTCATTGCTTATCCATTCCAGAGGCAATAGTTTGCATCTATTAACCCCAGATTCCCAGTGCATCCCACTCTCTCCCCCTCCCCTTTGGCAGCCACAAGTCTGTTCTCCAAGTCCATGAGTTTCTTTTCTGTGGAAGGATTCATTCGTGTCATAAATTAGAGTCCAGATATAAGTGATATCATATGGTATTTGTCTTTCTCTTTCTGACTTACTTCACTTAGTATGAGAGTCTCTAGTTCCATCCACGTTGCTGCAAATGCGATTATTTTGTTCTTTTTATGGCTGAGTAGTTTTCCATTGTGTATATATACCACATCTTCCTAATCCATTCTTCTGTTCATGGACACTTAGGTTGTTTCCCTGTCTTGGCTATTGTGAATAGTGTTTCAATGAACATAGAGGTGCATGTATCTTTTTCAAAGAACGTTTTGTTAGGATATATGCCCAGGAGTGGGGTTGCTGGGTCATATGGTCATTCTATAGTTAGTTTTCTGAGGTACCTCCATACGGTTTTCCATAGTGGTTGTACCAATTTACATTCCCACCAACAGTGTAGGAGGGTACCCTTTTCTCCACACCTTCTCCAGCATTTATTATTTGTGGACTTATTAATGATGGCCATTCTGACTGGTATAAGGTGGTACCGTATAGTAGTTTTGATTTGCATTTCTCGAATAATCAGTGATGTTGAGTATTTTTTCATGTGCCTGTTTGCCATCTGTATATCTTCTTTAGAAAAGTCTATTTAGGTCTTCTGACCAATTTTCAATTGGGTTGTTGGCTTTTTTGCTGTTGAGTTGTACAAGTTGTTTGTATATTCTAGAGATTAAGCCCTTGTCTGTGGCATCATTTGAAATTATTTTCTCCAATTCTGTAAGTTGTATTTTTTTTCTTTTTCTTTTTGGTTTCCTTTGCTGTGCAAAAGCTTGTCAGTTTGATTAGGCCCCATTGATTTATTTTTGCTGTTATTTCTGTTGCCTTGGGAGACTGACCTAAGAAAACATTTGTAAGATTGATGTCAGAGAACTCCCATGTTCTCCTCAAGGAGTTTGATGGTGTTGTGTCTTGGGTTTAAGTCTTTGAGCCATTTTGAGTTTATTTTCATGCATGGTATGAGGGTATGTTCTAGTTTCATTGATTTACATGCTGCTGTCCAGTTTTTTCAGCACCATTTGCTGAAAAGACTGTCTTTTTCACATTTTACATTCTTGCCTCCTTTGTCAAAGCTGAATTGACCATAGATGTCTGGATTTATTTCTGGGTTCTCTATTCTGTTCCATTGATCTGTATGTCTGTTTTGGCATCACTACCACACTGTCTTAATGACTGTGGCTTTGTAATATTGCCTGAAGTCTGGAAGAGTTATGCCTCCTGCTTGGTTCTTGTTCCTTGGGATTGCTTTAGACAAACAAAAGAAATAAAAATTATCCAAATTGGAAGAGAAAAGGTAAAATTGTCACTCTATGCAGATAACATGATACTGTATATAGAAAACCCTAAGGAATTCACACAAAAACTACTGGAATTGATCAATGAATTTAGCAAAGTATCAGTATACAAAATTAACATTCAGAAATCAGTTGCATTTCTGTATACTAACAATGAAATGTTAGAAAAGGAATAAAAAAATATAATACCTTTTAAAATTGCACTCAAAAAAATTAAATACCCAGGAATAAGCCTGAGCAAGGAGGTAAAAGACTTATATGCTGAGAACTATAAAACATTAATCAAGGAAATTAAAGAGGATTCAAAGAAATGGAAAGATATTCCATGCTTCTGGGTTGGAAAAATATCATAAAAACGGCCATACTACCCAAAGCAATCTACAGATTCAATGCAATCCCTATCAAATTACCCATGACATTTTTCACAGAACTAGAACATACAATCCAAAAATTTATATGGGTTTTATACTTTTAACACTTATATTTAGATCTTTTATCTATTTTTTTGTTTTTTTGTTTTATATATCGTGATTTTTTTCCCATTATAGCTGGTTTATAGTGTGCTGTCAATTTTCTACTGTACAGCATGGTGACCCAGTTGTACATACATGTATAATTCTTTTTTCTCACATTATCGCACTCCATCATAAGTGACCAGACATAGTTCCCAGTGCTACACAGCAGAGTCTCATTGCTAATCCATTACAAAGGCAACAGTCTGCATCTACTAACCCCAAGCTCCCAATCCACCCCACTCCCTCCCCCTCCCACTTGTTATCCATTTTGAGTTCACTTTTGTGTATAGTGTGAAGAGGTATCCAACTTTATCCTTTTGTATAGATACTCAGTGTCCCAGCACCATTTGTTGGAAATATGGAGCCTCTCTGAACGGGCTTATCTGATTAAGGCTGACTTAACGGGGATAACCCCTACCCTCTGATTAACTCAAAGCCAACTTCTTAGGAACCTCAATTACATCTGCAAATCTACTCACTTTTTCCACGTAAGGTAAGATCCTTCATAGTCACAGGTCCCACAGGAGGGTATGTTATAGGGCATGCACTCTAAGGGGTGAGAATTTTGGAGGAAATCTAAGAATTCTGCCCGCCATAGGAAAACAGCATTGTCTTATGGTTTGAACTTGGAAACTGACATAGCATCATTCCCATTGTATTCTATTGGTCAAGCAGTCACAGAGCTTACCCAAATACAAAAGAGAAATCATATACTCTACCCATTAATAAGAAGAGACTAAAAATTTGTGCCTATCTTTAATTTACCACAACCCGCTGCCATAAAAAGCAGCATTAGATAAGGTTATTAAATTATTTTGCTTCTAGTTTTCTTTTTTTCTATCTCAATATTCTAAAGAACTCTTAAAAGCAAAAAGATAGTATCCAATAGAAAAATCTAGAACAGAGTACAATAACTACATAAGTTCACATCTCTAGGAGGAAATAAAAACCCAGTTCTAGGGAGTTCCAGTCATGGCCCAGTGTAAACAAATCTGACTAGGAACCATGAGGTTGCAGGTTCGATCCCTGGCCTCACTCAGTGGGTTAAGGATCTGGCATTGTCATGAGCTATGGTGTGGGTTGTAGACATGGTTCAGATCTGTCATTGCTGTGGCTCTGGTGTAGGCCAGAGGCTACAGCTCCAATTTGACCCCTGGCCTGGGAACCTCCATATCCGTGGGTGTGTGCGGCCCTAAAAAGACAAAAATACCAAAAAAAAAAAAGAAAAGAAAAAAAAGCAGTTCTAATGACACTTGAGTGAGATTTTCTATTAGTTTGTACTTAGCAGATGAATCTCCTTGTCCACATTTGCTATATTTCCTTCTTGGTGAGAAACAGGTGGCCCATGACTAACCTTGAGAAGATGATTCAAATCATATACAGAAATAGTTTTCTCTGAATTAATTACTCCAAAAAGACTTGATTAGAGCTTAAAGAGAAGGTCTCATTCTGAGTCTCAAGGAAACATTTATTAATTCACATTTATTTCCACTGCTCCAGGATCCAAGCTAGTGCTACCAACAGCTCTATCCCCACCTACATTACAGTTTCTCCCCTCTCGGCTTAGCTCTAAGGATGTAAATTTGAGTAATATTTGCCAATTTTTCTTAAGGTATCCAGGAAAAATGAGATCTACATCAATACACTAATTTCACAGGTAAAAACATCTTGTAATGGCCAAAATGTTCCCCAAAGCCTATCCCCTTGCATGAGGAAGATCAAAGTTTTCCCTTACTTCAAGCAAAATGTCTGTATTACTCCATTTCTGCAGCATGTTATTAGGCCTATCTTGGATATATAAGAAACATACTCTGGAAATATATGAAAATCAACTTCCTTTCTCTCTTGTTGTGATCCAAAAGACAAACTGAATTGGAAATCTGGAAATCTGAAAATCTGAAGCAGGTTGGTAGAATACTATATAGAGGAGTAATTAGGATATTTAAAAGGTTGTAGGGGAGCTCGCATTTTGGCTGAGTGGTAACAAACCTGACCAGTATCCATGAGGATGCAGGTTCAATCCCTGACCTCACTCAGTGGGTTAAGGATACATCATTGCCATGAGCTGTGGTGTAGGTAACAGATGTGGCTCAGATCCTGCATTGCTGTGGCTGTGGCATACGCTTGCAGCTGTAGCTCCAGTTTGACCCCTAGCCTGGGGTCACCCCTAAAAAAGTGGGGAAAAAAAAGTGTAGATTTCACTCTCTTGTTGGGCAAGAACATACAATTGTATATTTTAACCTAGGCAAAAAGAAGTAAACCTAGGATTAAAAAAACACCTAGTTGGGTTCCAGAGCAGTTTCTAAAATTTATCATGAGCACATTATTCCACATTTCTGAGTTTACCTTCTCATTTCTATAAATGATAATAATCACATCTGTACCACCTCCCTCAAGAGCTGTATTATAAGAATCAAACAAAATATGCCTATATGGCATTAAGATTCTTTTGAGCAGCTTTGAGAAACCAAACTTAAACTAGCTTGAAGAATCAGATAATTTCCTATTACATGACTTCAGAGATAAGGCTAATTTCCTGGTTGACTGTCTCCTTAACTCTGTCACATCATCAGGAACATCATGTGAATGTGTTTTCTGGGGCCAGGGATCGAATCCAAACTGCAGCTGCAACCAGAGCCACCGCAGAGATCCTTAACTGGCTGTGCCACAGCGGGAATGCCCACAGTGATCTTTGATGTTGACAACAGATTTGGCTTAATCCAAGGGCTTATTCTCCTACTCATTGTTGTTAAAAAAAAAAAATTTCCTTACCTCTTTTGTTTATACCTAGTGGGAAAATAGACGTCTTTCATTCTAAGCCTATCCCATTTCTGGTCCAATAACAATGATCAGCAAATGGTGCTCTGATTGACTGATACCTGGATTCCTTTGGAAAAGGAAATACAGGGAGAGTATGGAAGCTGAGTAGGCAACACAGTATCCAATATAAACTGAGAAGTCACTTTCTAAAAACACACTTTAAAAATATACAAGAAGATGTTTTAAAATTGTATTTTCTTCAAAGGCGTCATTTTCTCTTCCCCCTACTACACTGATGTTCTCCTAAATGCCTTGATGAAGGTTGCACAACAGTCTGAATGTAGACAATACAACTAAATGATACACTAAAAAATGGTTAGGGTGATAAATTTTGTTATGTGTATTTTAACGGTTTTTAAAAAATGTACTGAAATGCTTACAATTTTGCAATTTTACTCCTAAATTTTCCAAAATTTCTATATATGTAACAAGACAAACATGAATTTAACACAATATCTAGCTCAGGTGTTATCTGGTACATGTTAAGCTCTTCAAAAGAGAGTTTGGTTTCCTATTCTACATCTGGTGGAATTTGAAAGTTCTCACCAAGATTTCTACTAATTCTTAGTAGTGAAGTTTGCTTCCACTTTTCAGTTCCTGTGTTCAATTATTCCATGTTAAGAAATTTTTTACACACCCTCAAGAAAGCTATGTCCCTCAACATTGTATCTACCTAGACTACTCAATTTCACAAACAAAATAAAGCATTAAAATGCCACACAGGCATGCTTATTTAGAGAGTTAACTGAAGATTTTGGAGAGATGGGAAGTGTGGCCTGTTTAGATTTACAACCAAAACAACTTCAAATCGAATATTAGGCACCCAGCTCTTAAAGTCATTTCAGTCTTTCCATCCTGGTTACTTCACACCTGTGATACCCTAGTCTCACACCACATCCAGCTCATGCTAGCTCCTCTCTCAATTTTTCCATACTCTCTCTGGCATCCTCTTCTCTCACTCAAGGTTCCAAATTATTCTTTATTCCTACAAGCAATTTATATCTCTTTAACCCCATCCCTAAATCTAGCTCTAAAACCCCAGGGGCTCAGCAGGACTAAAGGACCCTTCATACACACCCTCTGCCTTTTAGAAGGCAGTGGTGATCATGACAGGCATTTCCTTATTCCCAAACAAAATGACAGAGCCCCAACATCTTTTCTACACCACCCCATCTTTCTTCTCACCTAATCTAATCTGAACTGGATTCACTTACTTGAAAACAGTAGGGCAGTCTTATCTGCATCTTCCTACAGAGAGGAGTAGTTACCTGACACCGCCCAAGGTCTGGTTGTAGAATTTGGGAAACCCTTAATTTTGAGGGACACTTGTAGAATCCACTAATTAGGTCCTGCTCAAAGAGCTGGGACTGATATCAGCATAAACCCAACTGCAATGAGCTCTACTGGGAAATGCAAGATATTCTCCTCCTTCTTACTTGAAT
The DNA here is from genome assembly GCF_016906955.1 of Phacochoerus africanus. Taxonomy (NCBI): domain Eukaryota; kingdom Metazoa; phylum Chordata; class Mammalia; order Artiodactyla; family Suidae; genus Phacochoerus; species Phacochoerus africanus. The sequence goes on from NC_062552.1 coordinate 14,953,148, forward strand.
TCTATGCCATTCTCTCAAGCCTTGAAAAAGGGGTGGAGTGGGATAAGAGAAGAAATATCTCTTTAGCTAAACAAGTTACTATGTAAAGCAAGATTCACTCATCTCAGGTATGTCAGGTTCTGTGAGGAATTAGTAGTTAATGTTTATTGTAGACTCTAAACAGTAAAAGAACTCCACATGTAGGAAATGATGCTTTCAAAATCAAGGCACAAAGCAATTTGAGTTTCTATACAAAAGCCTGGCTTGGCTTTTGCTACCTGTTTGTTCTGAAGAAACTTGAAAATGTTTTAAGTAATATTTTTAAATTGGTGTAAATGGATGATTACTGATCTTTCAATACAATAATTTAAATTCCCTAACAACAAACAAACACACATTGTGTGACTCTGATAGCGTGAGGGAATTACTTATAAAAGATTTTGCATCAGTCATTCACTCTTTCCTGACGTCTGTTCCGTTTATTCATCTGTCCAGAAATTGAGTGATTAATCTGTTTCCTTTCACCTGCTGGCATAACTCTCCAAAGTTGTACATGTGATGTTGTTGTGTATGCAAGACAAAGCAAGAGTAATGTAGAGGCAAATGGTAGAAATCACCAGAAGAGTGAATGGAAGAGACTCTATGATTTATTAACACAAGAAATCAGAGAAAGAACCCACAGTCCAAAAATTGACAAATGCATCATTCTGAATGATATGTTAACATGAAACTGTTAAGCCTTCAAATCAGAAAAGAGATACGAATTTAAGAAGGGAGAGGAAATTATCTGAGTGTATGTAACTTTTCTGTTTTGGCGGCCAGAAGAATAGTCATATTGTTCCTAATATTGTCAACCATTAACAGTCTGAAGACTGTCTACCTGCATTCAGCAAAAAGGACTCTAATTTATGGAAGTGATCAAAACAATATGATTAGATGTGAAAATGATTGAGCTCTGCACCAGGAAACCAGATGCTAAGGCGAGGGTATCACCAACCTATCCAGAGACTTAATGTCAGAGTCACTTCATTGTACCCAACCATTCCTTTATTTTTTTAAAGATTTTTATTTTTCTGCTGTACAGACCAGCAGTCATTCATATATATATATATTCTTTTTCTCACATTATCCTACATCATATTCCATCACAAGTGACTTGATATAATTTTCTGTGCTATATAGCAGGATCTCATTGCTTATGTACTCCAAATGCAATGGTTTACATCTACTAACCCCACCACTTCATCCCACTCCCCATTGGCAACCACAGGTCTCTTCTCCAAGTCCATCAGTTTGTTTCTTTTCTGAAGATAGGTTCATTTGTGCCATATATTTGATTCCAGATATAACAGATATCATATAGCATTTGTCTTTCTCTTTCTGACTTATTTCACTTAGTATGAGAGTCTCTAGTTCCATCCATGTTGCTGCAAATGGCATTATTTTGTTCTTTTTTATGGCTGAGTAGTATTCGATTGTGTATATGTACCACATCTTCTTAATCCATTCATCTGTCCATGGACATTTAGGTTGTTTCCATGTCTTGGCTATTGAGAATAGTGCTGCAGTAAACATAGAGGTGCATGTGTCTTTTTCAATGAATGTTTTGTCAGGATATATGCCCAGGAGTAGGATTTCTGGGGTCATACAGTCATTCTATAGTTAGTTTTCTGAGGTACCTCCATACTGTTTTCCATGGTGGTTGTACAAATTTATATTCTCACCAACAGTGAAGGAGGGTTCCCTTTTCTCCAAACCCCCTCCAGCATTTGTTATTTGTGGACTTATTGATGATGGTCATTCTGATCAGCGTGAGGTTGTAACTCATTGTAGTTTTGATTTGCATTTCTCTAATAATCCGTGATGTTGAGTATTTTTTCCATGTGCCTGTTGGCCATCTGTGTATCTTCTTTAGAGAAATGTCTATTCAAATGTCAATTGAAAAACCCATTTTTCAATTGGTTTTTTTTGATTTTGGTTGTTTTGTTTTGTTTTGTTTTGTTTGCTGTTGAGTTGTATAAGTTGTTTGCACATTTTAGAGATTAAGCCCTTGTCTGTGGCATCATTTGAAACTATTTTCTCCCATTCTGCAGTTTGTCTTTCCATCCATTTCTGTGTTCATTCAACAAATACATATTGAATGCTTATTAGTATGTGCTAACAGAAATGACACATTCTACATTGTAACAATTAACTTGAAATGGCCAGTGGCCTCAAATAGTTCTGAGTCTAGAAGGAAAGAAAAATAACAGAAAAGTTTGCAACATGCCTTTAGTTTTAAGGTAGCACTGTCTACCAAGTATTGTCGTAGCAAAGAAGGAATCTTGCTCCATATTCCTAACTGTCAAAGAAAATATCACTGAAACAGTTCAACTTAATTATTTAAGTCCCAATGCAAATACACCATTAAAGATGAAGTTTGAGGTCAGCTATAAAAGCCCACCCAGCCTGCTTGAGTGGAAGGGGCTGAATCTCCAGATTCATCCTCCAGCAGCTGTGTCTGGTGGGTACCATAGCTCATCCATGAAAATCCTGAACTTTTCAAGAGCCTACAAAATAATTTTCACCTTGAAAAGAAAAAAAGCAAAAGACTATGTGGAATACAATTATTTTTAATTATAAAATTAAAAAATTATAATTAAGTTTTAAATCCATACAGTTATTTCACTTTATCCATTGCAACTCAACAGGTCTGATAATATATAAATTATGTTTGAAGTGAGCTGTGTAATTTAACATATTTGAAATAATGTGGCTGGGGTAAGTCTTGGGGTAAGAGTATCCAGGACTCACAAAAATCTTTGAATAGTCCCTGTAGAAATAGGCATGGATTCAAATCCTGGTTCAGTCACCTGTTGATTAGGAATTTGAGAAACTGTGTTCAATGTCTTAAGCTTTAGTTTAGTATTCTATTACATGGGACTAATAGTATCAAACTTAAAGTATTATAATGTGGGATTTCCCATTGTGGCTCAGTGGTAATGAACCTAACTAGTATCCAGGAGGATGTGGGTTTGATCCCTGGCTTCACTCAGTGGGTTAAGGATCCAGCATTGCTATGAGCTGTGTTGTAGGTCACAGATATGGGTCAGATCCCACATTGTTGTAGGGTAGGCCAGCAGCTGCAGCTCTGATCTGACCCCCAGCCTGGGAACTTCCATATGCTGCAGGTACAGCCCCAAAAAGAAAAAAAAAATTATAATGAGTAAAAAATACTTCATTACATTGAAATCGCCTAGCACAATGCTGGCACATATCAGTTTTTCAATAATTATTTTATTACTTTTGTTTTCTTCCCTATAGAGTCCCCAAAGGCACTGCTGTTGATATATTTTTGAACATATATTTGCGGGAAAGGGCATTTGGAATCAGTCACCAAATAATACTTTAGCACACAATTGATCCGTTCATGCTAATGTCTGCTTCACTCTGCATATCTGATTGTTGTTATCCTCCCAAACATTAGGCCCTGAGGAGATTGTTAGGAAAATAATGATATATCTAGAGAGGGCTTGACTTCCCAAGGTGGTGCTATTGTGATACTAAAGAAAAAAAAAAAAAGCACTTGCCTGGCTGGATGGAGTTTACTCAAGAGACACTTTAGGGTCTCTTCACGGAATTTCTCAATCAGCTTCTCCCATTCTTTCTTTTTCTTTTTTGCTGAACTTCTGTGAGAAAATAACAGATTTTCCTTTTAAAAAAGTCATCCATCTTAACTAGTGATATGCTTGATTGTATGATTTCTTTTGAAAATTATGAAGCCTTGAGGATTTTTTATTTTATGTTTGGTAGCTAAAGTCCTAGGGGGAAAAAAAAGTCCCATCTCTGGAGAGAGATGAAAATTTGCATGATAAAGAGTTGAGTGAAATTTTCACAACTCAACCTGAATTTCTCTTTCTTCCCAAAGTTCCATAACTGGAGAATAATACACTCAAGATGCCTACAATTTCATAATCTGTTTATTAAAATGATTGGTGATAAGTGTGTGATTATGGAGGTCACGGAGCAGAAAATGAGTATGGGCATACACTGGGGGAAAGGAATATAAGTAACTAAGCTCCAAATCAAAGAACTTTATTTGAAACACTAGGTTAAGGCAAATCAGTTGAGCTTATTGAAGTTGTGTTCCTAAGTGTTGGGCCTATTACAGGAAAAGTACAACTATGTGGAGAGGTGGAGATGAGAGAATGGGAATAAAGTGAACTCAGGCACAATCTACCTTTTAATTTAGCTCTATAGCTCTGACATAAAACTGTCATGAGTAGGTGAAAAGTAAAAGCAGAAATTTCTTAGTTGACTGGATATATGCCCAGGAGTAGGATTTCTGGAGTCATACAGTCATTCTATAGTTAGTTTTCTGAGGTACCTCCATACTGTTTTCCATGGTGGTTGTACAAATTTATATTCTCACCAACAGTGAAGGAGGGTTCCCTTTTCTCCAAACCCCCTCCAGCATTTGTTATTTGTGGACTTACTGATGATGGCCATTCTGACTGGTGTGAGGTGGTATCTCATCATAGTTTTGATTTGCATATCTCTAATAATCAGTGATGTTGAGTATTTTTTCATGTGCTTGTTTGCCAGCTGTTTATCTTCTTGGAACCAGAGACTTTCATACTGAGTGAGGTAAGTCAGAAAGAAAGACAAATACCATATGATATCACTTATATCTGGAATCTAATATATGGCACAAATGAACCTTCCACAGAAAAGAAACTCATGGACTTGGAGAACAGACTTGTGGTTGCCAACGGGGAGGAGGAGGGAGTGGGGTGGATTGGGAGCTTGGGGTTAATAGAAGCAAACTATCACCTTTGGAATGGATTAGCAATGAGATCCTGCTATGTAGCGCTGGGAATTATGTCTAACCACTTATGATGGAGCATGATAACATGAGAAAAAAAATGTATACATGTATGTGTAAGTGGGTCACCATGCTGTACAGTAGAAAAAAATATTGTATTGGGTAAATAACAATTTAAAAAAATTTTAAATTAAAAAAAATGAAAATTTCTTAGTTGAAACCCTAAGTGAACGACCAGTTTTTTCAGCTAAGATAAAAAACCAACAGCTGAAGCCATGCTTTGTGTTATTACTAATTGTGAATGATTAATTTTAGAATAAGCTGAAGGTAGGAAAATAAATTGTTTTCTTGTGTTTACTCACACAGACTACTTAACAAATAAAAGTGATCAGGTGGTCTACATCTTAGGTTAAAATATGAATAATTCAACTGTTAAGAATGATAAAAATTAGTCCTACTTTAAGTAAAGGACATTTACAACATGGCATGTTGAAAGCTAAATAATTAGTATTATTGAAATAATTATGTTGTATGTTTTATACCAGATTCATCCAGCACTAAGAAGTCTTTCAAAATAACTAAGTATTTTTTACTTTAAGTTAGAACTTTAGGTCATTTATTTCTCAATTGTTTAATCTTTTAATTTCATATTGGGTTTTAAAGATATTTAGTAAGCAAATTAAGCATTGTAGGATAATCTGATCAGCCAGGTATGTCAAAATCAAAAGAAGATTATTTATTTATTTATTTATTTATTTATTTATTTATTTATTTATTGTCTTTTTTTGGTCTTTTTTTTAGGGCCACACCTGCAGCACATGGAGGTTCCCCGGCTAGGGGTCGAATCGGAGCTGTAGCATCCGGTCTACTCCAGAGCAACAACAACGCCAGATCTGAGCTGTGTCTGGGACCTACACCACAGCTCACAGCAATGCCAGATCCTTAACCCACTGAAAAAGGCCAAGGATCAAACCCACAACCTCATGGTTCCTAGTTGGATTCATTTCTGCTGCACCACGACGGGAACTCCAAATTTTGTCATTTATAATTCAGTTACCCCTAACTGTAAACACTGAATATTTACTATAAACCCTAGAGGAAGCATTTTGTTTATATTTAATGTTTGAATTATAGTTAGATATGGTTTTCAAGTGCTTTCTATAAGTCAGGCAGAGTACTAGACATTAAAAGGCATTGGTTTTTTTTTTTTTTTTTGTCTTTTGTCTTTTTTGTTGTTGTTGTTGTTGCTATTTCTTGGGCCGCTCCCGTGGCATATGGAGGTTCCCAGGCTAGGGGTTGAATCGGAGCTGTAGCCACTGGCCTACGCCAGAGCCACAGCAACGCGGGATCCGAGCCGCGTCTGCAAGCTACACCACAGCTCACGGCAACGCCGGATCGTTAACCCACTGAGCAAGGGCAGGGACCGAACCCGCAACCTCATGGTTCCTAGTCGGATTCGTTAACCACTGCGCCACGACGGGAACTCCAAAAGGCATTGGTTTTTAAAAAGACTTCCCAGTCTTGTGGGAAGACAGTCAGAAAAACAGAAACTACAATGAGTGTTCTGCAAGGAATTTCTATTTAGCGGGCTATGGAACCCACAGAAAGAAGACCTAGCCCAGATGGGGATGGGAATTAGGAAAAGGTGAGTAGGATTTAGCTAAGAGAAGAATCCTTAGGACCCTGGAGAGGGGGAAGAGTATAAGTAACAGTATGAAAGGGAGGACAGGGGATTGAGCACTGGCTATATGATTAAGAGACAGCCAGCACTGTCCAGTAGAACTTTCTGCATCAATGGGAATGTTCACAGTTCCCCTCACCAAAGTGGTAGCCACTAGCCACTGTGGTTACTCATACTGTGAAATGTGGCAAGTGTGACTAAGGGATGGACTTTTTATTCAATTTCAACTTATCGAAAAATACATTAAAGCAGCCATTGGGCTAATGGCTACCCTACCAGACAGCACAACTGTAGATGATAAACTACTGAAACATGGGGTGGATCAGTTTCACGTGTTGAAGACATTTGGATATTAGCCCAAAGGTAAAAAGGAGTAAAGGAAGAGGAATTTTAAGCAGAGAGTGATGTGATCAGATTCCTTTAGAAATATCACCCTCGTGGCTGTGTTTAGGACAGGTAGAGAGAGGTTCAAGCCTCAAGACAAAGAGAGCAGGTGAGCTACTTAGAGTGAAACAGATGAGAAATGATGAGGACACAAATGAAGGCAGTGGCAGACAGAAGGAGACAAATGTGTTTGGACGTGAGATTAACCAACAATGTGAAGAGCAACTTCCTGGTGCCTGGACCAAGCATACAGATGGAAGAAGGTGTCAGTCATGCACCAGAGAAGTTAAGGTGGTGAAAGGTTGCTATGTCTCAGTGGTGTTGGGATTTGGGTGGTCTTTGGGACAGTGAAGTGAAAAATGCGTATTAAGGAGTTAGGTGGGCACATTGGCAAGCAGACAAAGAAATAAAAATAGCACCTAGACATATTTTATAAGTCTTTATTCACTAGCAGAAATTTCATGACTATCTGTTAACATCTTTCAACCTCAAATAACTCAAATTTAATTAAATACACTGAACTAAATGCTGTTATACAGAATGTAACAAGAATCTTGGAGTGATTGCAAGTTTCACTTTAAACAGTTTGAAAAACATCTTAATAATTTAAACTTTCGAACTAGTTATAGTTTGAATAAGTTTGAGATTAGTAATTTCTGAAATACCAAATTGCATTTTGAAAGGTACATTCTAGTGAGTGATGTCTTATATTAAATAGGTTTAATTTTAGCATCATATGAATGTCCTTTTACTTGCCAGTGTTTGTCCCCCGAAACCCCCTCCCCCCATACAAAAAAGCTTTTATGGTTCCAGAATTCCTTCTAGAAACTATTATAAATATGTTCCAAGTTTCTCAGATAATAGCAATGGCTCATCTCAAAATATACATACATACATACATATTCTTTTCAAATGTACACAGTGACTATCTCGGTGTCCCAAACCCTCATCTCACATCTGAACAAGAACCCTTTATGGGGAAATATAGCCCACTAAATACATCTTCATTTTAGTCATAAATAATAAAATGAGCATTGGTTTAAAACCCCTCTATAGACCTTGATGCCATTTCACCAGTGATTTATATGCATCTTTGCAATTTTCCCACTGGGTATCTAGTTCTTTTTTGTTGTTCCTTTAAATATATCATGCCTATGTACAAACCATAACCTAGCTGTATCCTGGAAGTTTGTCTGGGTAGGCAGTTCAACACCTAGAATATATTTCTGTCCTAGAAACAATGTTGTAAATTTTTGAGAGGTTCCCAGGGTAATATACACATGTCTATTTGCCTTATGGATGGAGATAATAGGACTTGCAAAACCAGAAGGCTCTTTGAGATCTTGAGACTTGGGCTGAAGAAGTGATGACAACGCCAGTTAAGGGCTATAAAGAGAAGAGGGGAAATCTGAATGGTGTGAAGAGAATGGACAAGGGCTGGAGACCAAAAGGTGAGGCAAACAGTGGAATGGTGAGAAAGGGAAAGAGAATTGGGGGCGGGGAAGAGAACTATCACTGGATGCTGTTTCCAATTTCACTTTCACTTTAATCCTCAGGAGGTCAGTGAAGGAGGAAATAAAGAGCAGGGAGAGAAGGTGGAGGTGAAGGAAAGCTTCCAAAATCTTTTCCCCTCCCATTCTCTGCTCCCAGCATTGGCTCCATCAAGTCCCTCTCCGTTCCCCGCCCCCAATTCTGTCAATCTGGCCACTCGATGGGGCAATAAAAGTCTGTATACAAATTTAAAAAACCCAAACAAAGGCTACCCAGTGAATTTTTATGTAGATAATTATAATATTGGCCACTGTCTTTCAGAACAATTCCATGCTGTGGTCACACAGCTGTAATGAAGAGATCACACTGTGAAGTGAAAAGTCTCCTTATCCTCTGGGATTAGATTCAGATTTGCTTTCTTCCAGAAGGGTTTCTGAACGCGAGTAGAGAAAGAGCATAAAAAAGCAACAGAAAAGAACTGTCTTGATCTCTGTTTTTCGAGCCTGGAGAAAAGATGTCTTTGCTGGAAACTCGGTTTGCAAACAATGAACATCTTTTGTGTTCCTTGTTGGCAAAGCAATTGATTCTAGTTAGAGATTGGCTGGGTGCCACCAAGCAAGTAGTCTGTCTTTCTGTTCTGCAGAGTACAGTGGGAAGAGCTGAAATCCAGGCTTTTGTATTCTTTTCTTATTAAAGCCAAAGCTATATTCTTTCTTCCTACAACCCCCTTTACTATAACCAACAGTATATAATGCATAGGTCATATTTTATAATATTTTTCAAAATTATAAGGACCAAAAACAGGCTTTTTGAGACAATTTTTAAAAATAAGCTGCAAGAAGACAATTTCTTTCCTCCACCCCAAATGTGATTCATTCACACTTATCTTTTCCAACCTAAGAAAGACACCAAACCAAAACACCATACTATGAGCAGAAAGGTAATGGGGGGTTATTCAAACTTTGTAATGCTGATGTGAATAATACAGAGATGGGTTTTCCCTGTGGGAATAGTACCTGTGGAGCACACAGTTAGACAACCATTACATTCCTATTAGATTTGCGTTAACAAAAGTAAAGATTACTTAATATTAAGTTTTAATTAAATTTTATTAAGAACGAGATGAGGAGTTCCTATTGTGGCTCAGTGGGTTAAGAACACAAGTAGTATCCACATGGGTTCAATCCCTGGCCTCACTCAGTGGGCTAAGGATCTGGCATTGGTGTGAACTAGCATAGGTCCATGTGACTTGGATCCAGTGCTGCTGTGGCTATGGCATAGATTGGCAGCTGCAGCTCTGATTTGACTCCTAAGCCTGGGAACTTCCCTGTGCCACAGGTGTGGCCAAAAAAAATAAATAAATAAATTAAAAAAGATAGAGATGATATTTTATTAGTTCCTTCCTGTCTTCTGTTTAAGGAAATTTGTACATATTATTATGACCATGAAAGGTATTATACAAATGACTTTATATTTAACAATATCTAATTATAGGCTTTGGTATAACTGACACTTTGGAAGCAATGGGAGTTGAGAACCTTATAGATGAGGACCTTACAGAGAGGCTGAAGCCCAGAAGTGTGGCTTCCCTCTTATAAAAGTGGCCCCATGATGTCGGGAGGTGCTGGACAAAGCTTCTCCCCAGGCACTACTGCTTTCTTGTTCTCAGGCAGGGCTCTGGGTCAGCTTTAAGCTATGTCCATTTTGAGGAGCCACCTGGCTTCGTCTTAGAGGGTGAGCCCCATCCCTAGAAAAGAAAGAGAGGAAGTAAGCCATCTCCCCTAGATCTGGGAAGGTGAGGTCTGTCTGATGTCACATAGTGAAGGAAACATAAATGCTTCTCCTTTGTGACAGTAAAATGTGTTCTGCAAACTAAACATCCAAGCTTATTTTTCAAAATGTAATATCCAGCAACGGATGCTACAAATCCAAGTGAGAGGCCAGGCAGAAAAGGCTTTGATGATTGTTACACTGATTAATTGCTATCAAAGCCAAGGGTGAAAGAAGAGCCCTTCATTTTAGCAAATATCCTGATGGCAAAAGAAGAATCTGTTAAGGGGCTATTATTTAAGTGTATTTTAGTAAAAATGTCATTGAATATTTTGAAAATATTATAACAACAAGGTTATCAGATCATTGTTACACCTTAAAGAACTGAAAAACAAAGTGATCCCATCACATTTCACAGAAAATTTTAATCTAACTACCCAGGAATACACTTTTGTAAAACATTTTTAATGGAAATAAGAAGTAAGTTTAGGGCAAAGAGATGAAATCCCTCCTGTGAATCAAATTTTATTTTTCAATAGGAAAACACAAAGCTGAAGGAATTAATATTTTTTAAATTTAAATAACACAGAGTCATTGCAACTTAATTCGTACTACTCAAGAGTAACCAATAGCTAAGATTATTAACTTATTCTTCCTTTTATGTGTATATATATGGCAACACATTTAACCTCTATTTTATTTTATTTTATTTATTTATTTATTTTGTCTTTTTGCCATTTCTTGGGCCACTCCTGCGGCATATGGAGGTTCCCAAGCTAGGGGTCTAATCGGAGTTGTAGCCGCCGGTCTACGCCAGAGCCACAGCAACGTGGGATCCGAGCCATGTCTGCGACCTACACCACAGCTCACCGCAATGCCAAACCCTTAACCCACTGAGCAAGGGCAGGGATCGAACCCACAACCTCATGGTTCCTAGTCGGATTCGTTAACCACTGCGCCACGATGGGCACTCCTCCAACCTCTATTTTAAAGGTTACTTTTTTATGATAAAAGAATGCATGTTCATTAATAAGAGAAAATAGAGTAGACTAAGAAAAAACATGACCTGTTGTTTTGGCACTAGAAGACACTATATATATCTGGGCCAATTTCCTTTTTGTTTTTTGTTTTCCTTTTTGTTCCTTCTTTATATACATTTGTACATATTTATGATATATTCATCTATAGGCACACACAATTTTGTTTTTCTGCTTTTTGTTCCTTTCATATCTTTCTTCTTTCAACATGAAAATGCATTTAATAAGGCAGTTTTATTTTTCTGGTGATAGAGGTAACATGTTCATTATTTTTTAAAACTATAGAAAGGTAATATGTAAAAGATTAAAATTACCATTAATTCTATGACAGTGGAGATAACCACATATCAGTGTATTTTTTTTTTTTTTTACCTGTAGTCCATGTCTATTCATTCATTCATTCAGATACACTTCTGGAGGAGCCATTATAGTCCAGGCTCTGTTCTTTGTGCTAGCAACACAGCAGTGGATGAAACAAAAATCCCTACCCTCACGGAGCTCATATTTTAGGAAAAGGAAACAAGAAATAAATAAATGTGCAATTTGTCAGGGGGGAAGGGAATAAAATCAGGAAAAGGACCTGGGACAAGAAGGATAATTTGCAATTTTAAATAGGGTGGTCAGGAAAGGATTCACTGAGGCTAGGACATTTGAGCCAAGACAGGAAGTGAAGAAGGAAGATTGAACAGCTGGCAGAAGAGCAAGTGCAAACGTCCTGAGGTAGGAGATTGTCCTGTAAATTCTAGGAAGAGCAAGATACTGGAGCTGAGAGAACTTGTGCTTTCAAAGTGAGATCCAAAGGTAAGGGGAAGGAGATTCCCTTTCTGAGTAAGTTGGGAAGCCAGTAGAAAATGCTAGGCAAAGACTTGACCTGATAAAGTCTGTGTTTTAAATAGTTCATTCTGAAATCACGTGTTAAGAAAAGTTACAATGGGGTATAGAGATCAGTAAGAAGTTGTTGCAATAATCTGTGTGAGAGATAATGGTGGCTTGGATTAGAGTTCGAAGTGAAGGCGCTATATGGGTTTACCTGTCTTTTGAAGTCCAAACAACAGGATCTACTGATGGGGGGGAGTACTTAGAGAAATAGTCTATCTGGTAGAATGAATGTTGCTGAATTTACTGAAATTAGGGAGGATCAGGTTTGTGGGGACAAACAAGGAAGTTTATGTTAAACATATTAAATTAAAAGGAATATCTGAATCTACAGTTGAGGGGAGTGGGCCAGTTGTCAGAATATGCATGGTATTTAAAACCACGTTAGGATGAGATGACTGGGAAGGTTTGGGGGAGGCGGTTCCCTTAGGCAAAGAGAGACAAAGAGAAATATATAAATGTGGTTAACAGCATAAGATCAGGCAGAATGTCAGAGAGGATTGTATTCCATCATGGGTTAACCTAAAAAAGAATGAAAAAATCTTGTGACTTTGGCTATTTTTCAGAAAAAAACCCTAACAGCGATATTATAAGAAGTTAAAATTTAATATACTGTTATATTATGAGCTTTATAGGAACTGACAAGAATACACATGCCTATGTATGTATGTCTAAATTTTAGAGATAAGAGATCTAAAATGCTGCACTCTAGTGATGGAATCACGGGAAAGTCGAAAAGGGCTTTTTGCTCTTTTTTTAATGGATCATCCAGAAACATATCTCCATCCCCATGTTTGTGTGGTTCAAAAGGCCTCTAAGTGACCAGCCACTGGCCCCGGCAAGGATAGGCTCTGTCCTATTAGCATCAATGTTCTTATCTCACAGGCCATCCCTCCGCCAACCCTCCTTGCTCCAGAGGCCCTGAAGATTCGGTGGGTGCCTACTCAGATTCCAGCCTAGTTCACACACTTACTGAAAGCATTGTGCAGTGCTGTGTTTGGGCCTCAGTCACCACAAAGATGGGGTAGGGTGGGGGCGGGGGGCGATGTCGTTGCACAGGGAAATCTGAGGGCTTGAGGATAACACCTGCCTCCCTTTGTTGTGTTTTTCTGCAATTATTTCGTCTGAGAGGGACCCTCTAGGGTTCCTGCATTTGTCCTCTGAGGAGCGGGCCCAGCCCAGCAAAGTCTGGAGGCTGCTTAGAAACCCTGCATGCGGCACTGTGATCATTTCTCGCCATTTATTTTTGCTGAAACTATGTACCTTTGATTAAACCTGGCACTGCACTTTAGAAGCCACTGATAGACATCAAAGAAGTTAGCTCTCCTAGATCAAAATAGACTGAAGGTTTGGACCTGGACCAGCGCTGTTTGAACACTGAGAACAGTCCACAGCAGGAGGCAATTGCTTTTGGAAAAGAATCAGAAAAGAACCAAATGGATTTCCTCTATTTCTTCCTTCATTAGCAGCCCTGCAAATGCCTTCATCCCATCAGAAAAGAAATCCTTAGGATTTTTATCCAAAAAACTGCTCGGGGAAGGGGTAAAATTTGAAGTGAAAAATTGAAACAACCTAATAAATTATTAAACTTGGTAATAAAGGTAGATAGAATTTGTTTAAGGAGTAGAATAAATACCTTGATTATTCCCTTTAGTTTATATGCAATTGAAGACAGAGCACAAGGATGTTTGAAGAATGCAGATTTACTTTATTTGCACTTAGTGATCTTGGAAAAATTAAAAGGAAAACAGAGATTCATCATACATAGATCAAATGTAAAAAATTATATATTTAGGTATGCTTTGGTTTCCCAAAGGTATTCTGAGAATTTAAGGAGTATCATTTTCATATAATCTGCTTTCAGGAATGAATACCTGGCTTATTGTAGATATTAAATAAGAATTTGGGTTTTTTGATAAGATTTTTATTTTTTCTGTTATACTTGATTTACAGTGTTCTGTCAATTACTGCTGTACAGCAAAGTGACGCAGTCATATATATGTATATATGTGTGCGTGTTGTGTATATGCATTCTTTTTCTCACATTGTCCTCCAACATGTTACATCACAAGTAACTAGATATAGTTCCCTGTGCTATACAGCAGGGTCTCATTGCTTATCCATTCCAATGCAATAGTTTGCATCTATCAACCCCAAACTCCCAGTCCATCCTACTCCCTCCCCCTCCCCCTTGGCAACCACAGGTCTGTTCTCCAAGTCCATGAGTTTCTTTCTTTTCTATGGATAGGCTCATTTGTGCCATATATTAGATTCCAGATAAGTGATATCATATGGTATATGTCTTTCTCTTTATGACTTACTTCACTTAGTATAAGTCTCTACTTCCATCCATGTTGCTGCAAATGGCATTATTTTGCACTTTTTTGTGGCTGAGTAGTAGTCCATTGTATATATACCACATTTTCTTAATCCCTTCATCTGTCCATGGACACGTCAGTTGATTCCCCATCCTGGCTATTGTGAATAGTGTTGCAGTGAACATAGAGGTGCATGTATCTTTTTCAATGAATGTTTCTTCAGGATATATTCCCAGGATTGGAATTGCCAGTTCATATGGTCATTCTATAGTTAGTTTTCTGAGAAACTCCATGCTGTTTTCCATGGTGGTTGTACTAATTTACATTCCCACCAACAGTGAAGGAGGGTACTCTTTTCTCCACACCCTCTCCAGAATTTGTTATTTGTTGACTTGTTAATGATGGCCATCTGACTGGTGTGAGATGGTACTTCATTGTAGTTTTAATTTGCATTTCTCTAATAATTACTGAGGTTGAGCATTTTTTCCATGTGCCTGTTGGCCATCTGTGTATCTTCTTTAGAGAAATGTCTGTTCATATCTTCTGACCATTTTTTGATTGGGTTGTTGTGGGGTTTTTTTTTTTTTTGCTGTTGAATTGTGTAAGTTGTTTGTATATTTTAGAGATTAAGCCCTTGTCTGTTGCATCATTTGAAACTATTTTCTCCCATTCTGTAGGTTGTCTTTTAGTTTTTTTATGATTCCCTTTGTTGTGCAAAAGCTTGTTAAGTTTGATAAGGTCCCATTGGTTTATTTTTGTTTTTCTTTTTGTTACCTTGGGAGACTGACCTAAGAAAAGATTTGTATGGTTGGTATTAGAGAATGTTTTGCTTATGTTCTCTTCTAGGAGTTTGATGGTGTTTTGTCTTATGTTTAAGTCTTTGAGCCATTTTGAGTTAATTTTTGTGGATGGTGTGAGGGTATGTTCTAGTTTCAGTGATTTACATGCAGCTGTCCAGTTTTCCCAGCACCACTTGGTGAAGAGACTGTCTTTCTCTCATTTTATATAATTGCCTCCACTGTCAAAGATTAATTGACCATAGGTGTCTGGGTTTATTTCTGGATTCGTTACTCTTTTCCATTGGTCCATATGTCTGTTTTTGTATCATTACCACACTGTCTTGATTACTATAGCTTTGTAGTATTGTCTGAAGTCTGGGAGAGTTATGCCTCCTGCTTGGTTTTTGTTCCTCAGGATCACTTTGGCAATTCCAGGTCTTTTATGGTTCCATATAAATATTTGGATTCTTTGTTCTAGTTCTATGAAAAATGCCCTGGGTAATTTGATAGGGATTGCATTGAATCTGTAGATTGCTTTGGGTAGTATGGCCATTTTTATGATATTTTTCTGCCCCAGAAGCATGGAATATCTTTCCATTTCTTTGAATCCTCTTTAATTTCCTTGATTAATATTTTATAGTTCCCTGCATACAAGTCTTTCACCTCCTTAGGTTTATTCCTAGGTATTTAATTTTGGGGGTGTGATTTTAAAAGGTATTATATGTTCATATTCCTTTTCTAATATTTCATTGTTAGTACACAGAAATGCAACCGATTTCTGAAAGTTAATCTTGTATCCTGCTACTTTGCCGAATTTGTTGATCAGTTTGAGTAGTTTTTGGATTGAGTCCTCAGGGTTTTCTATATATATAGTATCATGTCATCTGTATAGAGTGACAATTTTACCTCTTCTCTTCCAGTTTGGATATCTTTTATTTCTTTTGTTTGTCTGATTGCTGTGGTTAGGACTTTCAATAATACTATGTTGAATAAAAGTGGTGAGAGTGGGACAGTCTCGTCTTGTTCCAGATTTTAGCAGGAAGGCTTTCAGCTTTTCTCCATTGAGTATTATATTGTCTATCAGTTTGTCATAAATGGCTTTGGTTATGTTAAGGTATAACATAACCCACTCAGTACCCACTTTGGTAAGAGTTTTTATCCTGAATGGATATTGGATTTTGTCAAATGCTTTTTCTGCATCTATTGAGATGATCATGTGGTTTTTTACTTTTCTTCTGTTATGTGGTGTATGATATTCATTGATTTGTATATGTTGAACCATCCTTGTCAACTTGGGATGAATCCCACTTGGTCATGGTGTATGAACTTTTTCATATATTGTTAGATTCATTTAGCCAAAATTTTGTTAAGAATTTTCACATCTATATTCATCAAAGATATTGGCCTATAATTTTCTTTTTTAGTGGTATCTTTGGCTTTGCTATTAGGGTGATAATACCCCTTCATAGAATGTCTTTGAGAGTGTTCCTTCTTCTTGAACCTTTTGGAAAAGTTTAAGAAGGATGGATTTAAGTTCTTCTTTGTATGTTCGGTGGAATTCACCTGTGAAGCCATCTGGTCCTGGACTTTCATTTGTAGGGAGTATTTCTATTACATAATCAATTTCATTTCTAGTGATCAGTCTGCTCAATTGATCTATTTCTTCTTGATTCAGTTTTGGTGGGCTCCAAGTCTCTAGAAAGTTGTACATTTCTTCTAGGTTGTCAACTTTGTTGGCATGTAATTGTTCATAGTATTCTCTTATGGTTTTTTTGTATTTCTGCAGTATCCTTTGAGATTTGTTTTTTTCTCTCCTCTTCTTGGTGATTCTGGTCAAATAAGTATTTGTATAAAATTTGTTTTTAAATACCTAGTTCTACATCATACCAAATATAAACAAATTTATTAAATCAATCATACATCATGTGTTTAAAAATAAACTCAGTCAAATTGGTAGGATAAGTACAATTACCAGAACAAAGCAACTAATAATAAGTAATTCTTTTTTTTAACAACTAATAACCAGTAATTCTATTTTTTAAAACCATAAGATTTCCAAATGCTGAGAGACTAATGACCTCATTTAATTCCTCACAATAGCTCTGATGTGGCCACTGTTATTGATCCCTGTCTACAGATGAAGCCATTGAGGCTCTGAGTGTAGATTAATGTGCTCAGGATCAATCAACTATTTGAGTCAGGGATCAGCAAACTTCTTCTGAAAACAGCCAGACAGTAAATATTTTGGGCTCTATGGGCCACAGGGCTGCTACTGCAACTACTCAACTCTGCTGCTACAGAGAAAAAGTAGCCATAGATGGTGCATGAATGAATATGTGATTCCAGGACATTTTACTGATGGACACCAAAATTTGAACTGTACATAATTTTCACATCATGAAATGTTGTTCTTCTTTTGATTTTCTTCCCCAATCATTTAAAAATGTAAAAATGTTCAACCAAAAGCAATTAGTACCAAAAGAGGTGGTGGACTAGATTTAATCCACAGGGCAGTAGTTTGCCCATCCCTGATAGAAAGTGATGGGTCAGGACATCAACTGTATCTTCTACCACAGCCCATATTCTTTCCACTGCACCCTGTGGGTTTATTTCATAACTGAGGAGAGACGCTACTCAGAGACTTGAAATCTGGAGAGTTTTACTGCTGTTCTTACTTTTGAAATTAAAGACGAGTCTCAGACATATTAAGCTTCTGCATCCAAAGAGAGAGAGAGAGTAATCACTGGCAGCAGAGCAATTAGCAGAGAGTGAGCCAATAGCAAGCCCAGCAAACACTTCATTGTCAACTAGAGGGTTTGGCTAAAAGTAAATTTAATACTCATTAAAAAATGAACACTGTTTTAATGCTACTTCAGAGGCTGGTAAATTGTAGCTAACTCTAAGCAGTTCAGGAAGCAGTCCCATTGCTTCAAGGCTGACATCTACTTACAAACAAATCCTTCATGAGGCAGGAAGCCTGGGAGAAGCCCTATCTTGGATAGGTTAGGTGTCCCCTGAAACAGTCCAGACTTGAGACTCTGTCCTCTGCGAAGCACACCAGGTGTGGTCACAAGCCAAAGAGAGAGTAGGCATTGATCCTCCAGATCCGCTGGCAGGTGAACTTCATAAAGTACAGCCCCACTGAGAAAAAGTTTTGAGAATTGCACCTGCCTAGGAAAATAGTGATTAAAAACACACTTTTATCAAGGTACCTTTCATCATTTTTATATTTGTCTTCTTCCTCCCATGCTGTGATTTACAGCAACCCCTCTGAAACAGGAGACTGAAATCCATCTCCTTAAACTTCTTCTACCCTGAGTGCTTTTGTTGGGCGAGAGTTGTTTGTGAGAGCTGAGCAATTGCGGGTGTGCTGTGGAATAAAACTGTCAGTGTGATTTAAAAATACATACTGTGGAAAATAAGAAAATGCATTTTAAAAACCTTGTCATGTTGTCTTCTATGCAAAACAAAGACAGTGACATCAAGAGTTCAAAATAATAAAAAGTCTTTGTTAATTGTGAAGCATACACAACCTCAACATCACATCAGAGTGCCAGGAGAGCTAGCAGGGATTCAGGTGTCTCAGATCAAAAATAACAGGAGCTAATTGCCCGAGTGATCAATGACTTCAGAAAAAGGACTTGAGTAAGTAAAGAAGTGAAGGAAGGAAGGAAATGAGTGACTAAATACATGCATGTATATACATGTATTTTGAGAGCTATTTTTGGATTTGGATGCAGGGCATTAATCATCTTTTATACTGTCCATTTTCTTTTTGTTCTGGTTTATTCTATGACATCATGGAATTAACCTAAAATCATAGAAATTAACCTAAAATGCTGAACTTATATTTAAATTGCTTTCAGTTTTCTTTTTGCCTACAACTATACATGAAGAACTTCTTCGGCTCTGGGGGTTTTTATATGCACACATATGGGCTTGTGGGACATTCTTTCATCAGAATGGCATTAATATATCTTGTCTCATAATGAATATTCTACTGTTCACTATGCTTTGAAGGGAAAATGAATATTCATGTGCTTGTGAATGGGTAAGAAGGAGAGGAAGAAGAAAAATAGTGTGTAGAAGAGAGATGATTTTACTCCTGCCATCTAGATAGACAGGTAGGTAATAGCTAGATATTTAAGTACATCCTTTAAACATAGACACTGATATAAGAACTTTTACAAATGAGTTTTTCCCAGCCTTTTTTTTTTTCATGAAGCACATGGAAAATGGTAATATTTTAAAAATACACTGGGGTAAATGGGAATTTGAGAACATCTCATTTGGGGATTGGTTAAAAGTATTATTTTACTGGTAAAATTGTGGTAAGAGAAAAAATGGAAAGTATCAGAAAATATATTTTATTTTTTAAATAATTTTATTACTCTTTTATAAAACTTCCAGGAAAATATCAAAATATTTAAAATGAAATTTGATCCCAGGTTCACAAGAATGGTTTGACATGTACAAATCAACATCATACACCACATTAACAAAAGATAAGTCAAAAACCACACGATCATCTCAGTAGAGCCAGAAAAAGCATCTGACAAAGTCCAACATCCATTCATGATAAAAATGCTTACCAAAGTGGGTATAGAGGGAACATACCTTAACATAATAGAAGTCATTTATGAAAAACCCACAGCAAATATAATGCTCAACAGAGAAAAGCTGAAAGCCTTCCTGCTAAAATCTGGCCCACTCTCACCACTGTTATTCAACATAGTATTGGAAGAACTAGCCACAGCAATCAGACAAACAAAAGAAATAAAAGATATCCAAACTGGAAGAGAAGAGGTAAAATTGTCACTTTATGCAGATGACATGATACCATATATATAGAAAACCCTGAGGACTCAATCCAAAAACTACTCAAACTGATCAACAAATTCAGCAAAGTAGAAGGATACAAGATTAACTTTCAGAAATCGGTTGCATTTCTGTGTACTAACAATAAAATATTAGAAAAGGAATATGAAAATATAATACCTTTTAAAATCACACCCCCAAAATTAAATACCTCGGACTAAACCAGACTAAGGAGGTGAAAGAATTATATGCTGAGAACTATAAAACATTAATCAAGAAAATTAAAAAGGATTCAAAGAAACTAGAAGACATTCCATGCTCCTTTTTTTTCGGAAAAATTAATATTGTAAAAATGGCCATACTAAACAAAGCAATTTACAGTCAATGCAATCCCTATCAAATTACCCAGGACATTTTTCATAGAACTAGAACAAAGAATCCAAATATTCATATGGAACCACAGAAGACCCAGAATTGCCAAAGCAATCCTGAGGAACAAAAACCAAGCAGGAGGCATAACTCTCCCAGACTTCAGACAATACTACAAAGCCACAGTAATCAAGACAGTGTGGTACTGGTACCAAAACAGACATATAGACCAACAGAAGAGAATAGAGAACCCAGAAATAAACCCAGATACCTATGGTCAAATAATCTTCAACAAAGGAGGCAAGAATATAAAATGGAGAAAAGACAGTCTCTTCACCAGGGGGTGATGGGAAAACTGGGCAGCCACATGTAAATCACTGAAACTGGAACACACCCTCACACCATGCACAAAAATTAACTCAAAATGGCTCAAAGACTTAAACATAAGACAAGACACCATCAATTCGTTGAAGAGAACATAGGCAAAACATTCTCTGACATCAACCTTACAAATGTTTTCTTAGGTCAGTCTCCCAAGGCAGCAGAATAAAAGCAAAAATAAACCAATGGGACCTTATCAAATTGACAAGCTTTTGCACAGCAAAAGAAACCATTATAAAAAAAAAAAAAGACAGAAAGCTTATAGAATGGGAGAAAATAGTTTCAAACAATGCAACTGACAAGGGCTTAATCTCTAAAATATACAAACAACTTATACAACTCAACAGCAAAAAAGCCAACCACCAATGGAAAAATGTGCAAAAGACCTCAATAGACATTTCTCCAAGGAAGATATGCAGATGGCCAACAAGCACATGCAAAAATGCTCAATAACACTGATTATCAGAGAAATGCTAATCAAAGCTACCATGAGCTACCACCTCACACCAGGCAGAATGGCCATCATTAACAAGTCCACAAATAACAAATGCTGGAGAGGATGTAGAGAAAAGGGAACCCTCCTACACTGTTAGTGGGAATGTAAATTGGCACAACCTCTATGGAAAACAGTATGGAGGTACCTCAGAAAACTAAATATAGAACTACCATGTGACCCAGCAAGCCCGCTCTGGACATATATCCTGACAAAACTTTCCTTGAAAAATACACATGCACCCATATGTTCACTGCAGTACTATTCACAATAGCCAAGACAGGGAAACAACTTAAATGTCCATCAGCAGATGAATGGATTAAGAAGATGTGGTATATATACACAGTGGAATACTACTCAGCCATAAAAAAGAACAAAATAATGCCATTTGCAGCAACATGGATGGAACTAGAGACTCTCATACTGAGTAAAGTAAGTCAGAAAGAGAAAGAAAAATATGATATCACTTATATCTGGAATTTAATATATGGCAGAAATGAACCTTTCCACAGAAAAGAAAATCAAGGACTTGGAGAAGAGACTTGTGGTTGCCAAGGGGGAGGGAGAGAGAGTGGAATGGACTGGGAATTTGGGTTTAGAAGATGTAAACTATGCCTTTGGAATGGATACGCAATGAGAGCCTGCTGTATAGCACTGGGAACTATATCTAGTCACTTATGATTGAGTACGATAATGTGAGAAAAAAGACATGTGACTGGGTCACCTTGCTGTACAGTAGAAAATTGACAGAACACTGTAAACCAGCTATAATGGAAAAAATAAAAATCATTAAAATAATTTTAAAAAGAAATTTAAGCTTACTTCAAGTGTATCTTTTTTTATATACCAGGTTTTAAGCTTGATATAGCTAGTTTTGCAGTGACGCTTTCCTCAAATTCCTGGTACTTAATCTATGACATGCTTCCATATGAATAAACAATGTATTTCTAAAAACATCCTTAAAACCTTTTAGTCAGTTATATCAGTTGATATTTTTAAATGATCTAATAGTTCCTCATTTTCTTAAATTATGAACTATATCAACTATATTGAAATTTTGTAAGAAAATGTGCTTAGATTCCAAATACAAGTGGACTTTTTCTATATCAGTCATTTCAGAAACAATGAAGCTCCAATTTGCAAAACATGCATACATTTGTTAGGGCAGTCACCCTGCATTTAGCTTTTATGCTCACAGAAGGCACATCCAGCAAATAGATATAAGTATACAGTATACATACGTAAAGATAATGATTCAGGGTCTCTTCAGGGATGTACCCACCAGTTTCTCCCTCCTCTCATCCCATAATTCCCCATTTTCTACCTACAGGACTCATTTTGAGATAAGTACCACATACTGTGGTACTTGATAAATTGATTCTAAGATACCGTGGCTCCCTGGTCACTGATGGTCAACCACAGACTCTGCAACTGGTACAAACACACATGTCTAGAATTTCACAATCTCCTTGGCTATGATCAGCTATTGCAGTGGGCAAGGGTGCCATCTTGCTCATGATCTTTACTGGGGACTCTTCTGGTAGACTTTTAACAGCTCCACTGGAGGGTCCACCGAGACAAGGAAGAGGCTGCGTGTGCTTACCCAGCCCCAGCCAGAGCTCCATCTTTGTCCATCAACTTTCCAGTTTCCCAACTAAAGGAGCCAATCACCAGTCCTAGAATATTCCTTTCCAACCTCAGATAAACTGGAACTCTTAGAATCTAAAAGCCACCTGAACGTTTCCATAAGAGAGATATTCTACCCAACTCTGAGTAACTGACATTAATAGTGAAGAGGTTTTCTGTGAAGTCCTGGGACCAGCTCCTCTTTCAGTGCAGGAGGAAGTCAACTCCTTACCAGCTATTACTACTCAAATTTACCCCAGCTAACCACACTCTCAATCAAGGACTAGCTGTGGTTGCTTATTTCTGATTTTCCCTGCTACCCCTGAACATGGGGCAATTATGAAAACAGAGCCTGATCAGCATCTAATAATAAACACAGTTGAAAAGTTCCAAAATTAATATTTCTCTTACATGTTGCTAATGGTCGAAAAATGCTTTTCTGTATATCAGAGGATATTTTTGATTTGCTGACTTTATAAAAAACTGCAGTCTCTGTGAATTCATTTAATTACAAATAACTCAATAAGTGTATCTCTTAAATAATTACATCTCTTGCTGAAATTTTACCTTACCCAGATATTGTTCACAGAAATTTTACTTTGACCTTGGCCAACATGTTAAGTGCAGGATTAAACATTTAAAAAGGTACATTTTGCACAAGGTACAACTGAGATCATTAATAATTCCAACTTCAGAAAGGATTTTTTTTTGTATTTTCATAATAATCATGAATGTAGGTGAGCATCTTGTTAAAAATAGTCTCTATTTTTTATGTGCTCCAAGAATTTAAATATTCCGATGGAAGGAAATTTAGACTCAGTTTGACAGTGTGAGATTTTAGGTGCAATTCTGTGAGACCAAGACAAGTTAAGGGCATCAAATCAGGTATTAGAAAGCTGATATCAGTGGACAGCTACCTGTCATGTTCAGGTAGACATCACAAGTAGACCAGAAATACCTGAAGAAGCCAAGATTGCAAGGTTACACTCTAGTTATTTGGTTTCATACTTGCAGCTACAGTCCAATAATTTAAGCAGTAGTATTTAATAAAAGAGAAAGCAAATTAAAAATGAGTTGTATTGATAAATGTGATCAACCCAATTTAAATTTCAAGGCTTTAATATTTTAATAGGTTTAGTCTTTTGTTCTTAGTCACATGCATAATTACTTTTCCTCATTCTTTTGATTTAATACCAGAAAAACCTGAATAATCTTTGTAGAAAAATGTACTGTGGGAAAAACTGATCTGAATGAGTACAGATGTTATCAAAGTCCTGTGGTGACACTGTATATGATCAAGTTGAGGGGGGGACACTTTTATAATCACACTAGTCATGGTTAGAAATACATAAATTTGTTGTTTTCTCCGAATATAATTATGTTAGAGCAAGACAATGTTTATCTCCTTAGTCTATAAGTTTGTGTCAAAATTAAAACAGAAAACAGAAAAAAAGGGGAGTTCCCATTGTGGGACAGTGGAAAGGAACCCTACTAGTATCTGTGAGGATGCAGGTTTGATCCCTGGCCTTGCTCAGTGGGTTAATGATGCAGCATTGCCTCGAGCTGCAGTGTAGTTCACAGACACAGCTCAGATCTGGCACTGCTGTGGCTGTGGCATAGGCTGGCAGCTGCAGCTCTGATTCGACTCCTAGCCTGGGAACTCCATATGCCACACCTGCAGCCCTAAAAAGCAAAAAAAAAAAAAAAAACCAACAAAAACAGAAAAAAAGAACTTATCATCATATAAATCCCACCATGCAGGCTGACTTGCACACAATTCTATTTTCTCCCATTGTCTTAGGTACAAGTCATGCTCAAATTCTAGAAAAAAAAGCAAAATCATTCAAAGCCTATTTAAATGAATTATGCTGTCAGGTTCAACGTATCTCAATAAAAGCACATCAGCATCAACGTAAGAATAGCTTCAAAATACATATTTTACTGCAGATAGATTAGATTTATCTATAGATTTATTTATAAAATAAATAACAAATCCACTCTTTCCCCATCTATTCTAGTTTGGTGATCTCTTAAACAGGAGACAAATAAAGAAATATTGTTTATCCTCGGATGTTCTGAGGTTATATGAGGGTGTGTACCTATATGGATATATAAATATATAATATCAGCTTTTTGCCCTAGACCTCAGAGCAAGAAGGCCTGATTTGACTTTGAAAGCATTTGATTTATGCAGAGATCCCTGGTTCCTGCCTTTATTCTGGAAGGCATGGTTAGAATGATAATCTTCACAGTTTCCCACTTGAGGGATTATCACTCTGACTACACTTTCCTCTCTTTCTTCCCTGTAGCTTATCAGGGCCCTGATTGGCAAGGACAGGACCAGCATCTGCCCACAATTATTTGGGGAATTCTGAGGCCTTCTTTAGAAACCTTAAAACATTCATGGCTTCCAGGAGGTCAAGGAATGAATGACTGGGGCAGGCCAGGATTTCTCAGTAGCTTTTCCAGGGAGCACAGGTGTCTAAACATTAGAAATGGCCATTCAGTCTTAATAATGCTTCCTATTGGTGGAGAAATTCTGCAAATTTTTATTTGTTAAGAAGAATACCTCAAAGGATCAAGATGGTGAGGAATAAGACATGGCACTCACCTTCTCCCACAACAAGTAATAAAAAAAAAATCTACATGTAGAACGATTCACACAGAACATCTACTGAACACTGGCAGAAGACCTTAAACCTCCAAAAAGGGCAAGAAACACTCCACATAACTGGGTAGAAAGAACAAAAGGGGGAAGAGAGAGAGAGAGAGAGAAGGAATTAGGATGGGACTAGCACCCCATAAAAGGGATCTGATAAAGACGAAAGGAACCCACACCCTGGGAAGCCACCTAACTGACAGGGACATCAACCAAGATAGAGGGACCTCAAAGTCACAGAGAAAAGCACAGCAGCTGGACTGAAGAGGGGAAAACAGAGTGACATCCGCATAGACCATCTGCACCACTGGCCCTGGAGACCACAGCCTGAGATGCTGGGGTCAGGACTGGGTGCTAAGACTCAGGCTCCAGAGGTCAGTTTCAGGGAGAGGACTAGGGTTGGCTGTGTGGAGATAGCCTGAGGTGCCACCCAGGGAACCTGGGAGGAGGTCTAGGCTGGCAGGAGAAAGAAGGCACCATTGTTGGGGAGGGCAAGAAGAGGAGGGGAGGACTGCCATAGGAATATCTTTCCCTATGCATGCACAGACTCTCAGAGCGGGGGGCAAGCTCTCTGGCACAAGCTACAGGTGGCAAGGTGCCACTTGCAATGACAGAGCATCTCTTGTGTGGGCTACGGTGCCAGGCACCTCTTGTGTGGGCTAAAGGCAACAGGGGGCTAAATGCAATTTGGCACCTCCTACACGGTCTATAGGCAGCCAGGGCAAACCACAGTGGTCACCTCAAATACTAGAAGTCGGCATTGTCCACCACCACTAGGGGTCTATGAATAGACACCACTGGTGGCCCCAGGCACCTCAGAGGTCAGCAAAGAAGAGGGCACCTCAACCAAGCACCACCAGATGTTGCTCTCACTCCCCTGGGAATGCACCTACCCTGCTGCTACCATTGTGAAATGCTACAGGCACCATCCACACATGCCAGATCACTGTCACTTTCCAGGGCCCTGCAACTAGGAGCAGCCTGCTCCATCTTCCTGAGGCCCTTGCCACTGTCAAAGGCCCAGCAACCAGCACTAGCTTGCCCACTTCCTCTATCTCCCTGAAAGCACTCACAGCATCCTAAAAATAAAAAGTAAGCTTCAAAAAATACTCAGGGGGGCTCATGCATAGAAAGAACCTTCCAAGGCTACTGAAGTTGTTTTCCCTGAACTCCTTGAAAAAGAAAACTATAAGCAAAATGAAGAAGTTCAGGAACCATTCCCAGTTAAAAGAATAGGAGAATTCACCTGAAGGAGCAAACAATGAAACAGACCTCTGCAGTCTAATAGACACTGAGTTCAAAAAGAAGACAGTTAAAATACTGAAGGAATTAAGAGTAAATATGGAGGAAGGATCAAGATGGCAGAGGAATAAGATGTGGTGCTCACCTTCTCCCACAAACACATCAAAAAAACATATCTACATGTAGAACGAGTCACACAAAACATCTACTGAATGCTGGCAGAACTTAAACCCCCCAAAAGGGCAAGAAACCCTCAACATAACTGGGCAGAACAAAAGAAAAAGAAAAAAGAGAGAGAAAAAAAAAAGCATCAGGTCAGGACTAACATTCAGGAGAGAGAGCTATGAAAGAGAAAAAGAACCCACACTCTGGGAAGCCGTCTATCCAATAGGGAGATCAGCCAAGGTGTAGGGGCCTCAAATCACAGAGAAAAGTACAGCAGCTGGACTGAGGAGGGCAAAGCAGAGCAAGAGCCGCACAGATCATCTGCACCACCGCCCTAGACACCACAGCCTGATACACCCTGGCAGGGGCTGGGCACTGAGACTCAGGCTCCGGAGTTCAGTGCAAGGAAAAGGACTAGGGTTGGCTGTGTGGAAACAGCCTAAGGGGCTACAGAGCAGTGTGTCACAGGGGAGTGGAACACCACAGCTGAGGGAACCCAGGAGGAGGTCTGGGCCTCCAGGAGAAGCAAAGCACGATTGTTGGGAAGGGTGAGAGTAGGAGGGGTGGCCCGCCATAGCAATCTCCGTGTGCAAGCACAGGCTCTCAGAGAGTGGGGCACCTCTGGGGAAGGCTACAGGTGGTGACAAGGCCACTTGATAAGGCTACAGGAGACTGGGTGCTTCTTATATAGGCTGCAGGTGGCTGGGCACCTCTTGTGTCAGGTAAGGGTAGTGGGGGGATAGCACCAACGTGGTGCCTCTTGCATGATTTACAGGTGGCAGGGACAAACCACAGCAGTCATCTCAGAAACCAGAGGGAGGCATGGCCTGCCACCACTAGGGGTCTGTGAACAGGTTCCACCTGCAGCTCTAGTCACCTCAGAGATTGGCAAAAAAGAGGGCACTGCAACTGTGCACCAGCTGTTGTTTCTCCCACTCCTCTGGGAATACACCTGCCCTGCTGCTACCACTGCAACTTGCTCCAGCAGTGCCCACATACTTGATCACTGTCCCTTCCCATGACCCAACAACGAGGAGCAGCCTGTGCAGCACCTTCTGCATGGGCTAAGCAGGATGGGGTGCTTCTTGCTTGGTCTACAGGTGGTGGAGGCAAACCACTGCAGTTATCTGTAACTCCAGAGGTGGGCAGGGCCCACCACCACTAGGGGTCTGTGAATAGGCACCACTTGTGGCTCCAATCATCTCAGAAGGCACCACAGAGGAGGGCATTGTGACCAAACACCACTTGTTGTTGCTCTAACTCCCCTGGGAACTCACACACCCTGGCACTGCCACTGACAAATGTTCTGGGCACCTCCTAAATCTGCCTAAGGCCCATAACCACTTCCCAGGGCCCTGCAACTAGGAGTGGCCTGTGCCACCTTCCTGCAGGTCCTTGCTACTGTCAAGAGCCCAGCAACCAGGCACTAATGTCCCTACACATTGCATCCTTCTCCCTGGAAACACACAGCACCCTGGGATGACAGCCTGCTCACACGAAAGAAAGAGACAGCAAATATCCAATCTCCCATGCCAAAAATAAATAGTAACCCACCACAAAATACAAAGGGGTGCTCTTGCATAGAAATAGCCCTCCAAGACTACAAAGTTTGGTTTCCCTAAACTCATAGAAAAGGAAAAATGTAAGCAAGGTGAAGAAGCTCAGGAACCATTCCCAGTTAAAAGAAGAGGAGAATTCACCAGAATTAGAAAACTATGAAACAAACCTCTATAGTCTGAGAAACACTGAGTTCAAAAGGGACATAGTGAAAATACTGAAGGAACTAAAGCTGAATATGAAGGAATGAAGAGCAGATATAAAGAGTAATGCAGATTACTTTAAAAAGGAACTAGAAAATATACGGAGGAACCAATAAAAATTATAAAATTCATTTGCAGAGATACAAAATGAGCTAAAGACACTAAAGAGCAGAATGAATAATGCAGAGGAATGCATTAGTGATTTGGAAGACAGAATAATGGAAATTACCCAATCAGGACAGCAGACAGAAAACCAAATAAAAAAACAAAAGCAATATAAGAGATCTATGAGATAATATAAAGTGGGTCAATCTATGCATAATAGGAATTCCAGAGGAGAAGAAAGGGGATTGAAAATATATTTGAAGAAATTACGTCTGAAGACTTTCCAAGTCTAAAGGAAACAGATATCAAGATATAGGAAGCACATAGGGCACCAAACAAGTTGAACCCAAACAGGCCCACACCAAGACATATTATAATCAATGTGGCAAAAGTTAAAGATAAAGAGAGGATTCTAAAGGCAGCAAGAGAAAAAGTATTACCTATAAGGGAACCCCCATAAAGCTATCAGCTGATTTCGCTACAGAAACACTACAGGCCAGAAGAGAGTGGTAAGATATATTTAAAGTTCTAAAAGGGAAAAATTTGCAGCCTAGAATACTCTACCCAGCAAGAATATCATTTAAAAGAAAAGGAGAAATAAGATTCTCCCCAACAAACAAAAACTAAAAGAATACAGCAATACCAAACCCATTCTAAAAGAAATGCTGAAGGACTCCTCTAAATAAAAAAAAGAAGTAAGAAGAAATAGGATGGCATAAATCCCAACTGGAAAGAAATCACTTAAATAAGCCAGTATACAGATCTAAAAGAAAAAAAAAAATTCTCAAAGTGACATTAAATATAAGGAACAGCAAAAAGACAAACATGAAGATGTTTTAAAAAATACTTCAAAATCATAAAATGTGTGGAAAGAAAGAAAATCTAGATTCATTTTTTAACCTGTGTTTGAGAATATATGACTATCAGGCTAAAGCAAACTGATATAAGAACAGGTTACCATACTTAAAAAACAGGGCAACCACAAATAAAAACGAAACACTACATTCACAAAAACTGAAAGGAAGAGGACACAAGCATAAAAGAAAAGGAAATCATCCAACCAAAAAAACAAAACAAAACAAAACAAAAAAAGCGAAAAACAAAAACAAAGGAAAAACATAGAATCAACTGAAAAACAAGGGTTAAAATGCCAATAAATACATATTTATCAATAATTACTTAAATATCAATGAACTGAATGCTCCAATCAAAAGACGTAGAGTGGCAAATTGGATTAAAAAAAGCAATTGCCCACAATATGCTGTCTACAAGAGACAAATTGAAAATGAGGGGATGGAAAAAGACATTTCATGCTAATGGAAGAGACAGGAAGGCTGGAGTTGTAATAATACTCATATCAGACAAAATAGACTTTAAAATGAAGGCCATATAGAAAGACAAAGAGGGACACTATGTAATGATAAAAAGGATCCATTCAAGAAGAGGATATTACAATCATCAATATACATGCCCCTAATATAGGAGCACCCAGATACACATAACAAATACTCATAGACATAGAAGGAGAAAGTGATAGGAATACAATAATTATAGGAGACCTTAACACTCCACTTTCATCAATGGACAGATCCTCTAGATAGAAAAAGGCAACAGAGCTCCTAAGTGACACAATGAAAAAATTCTTCATTGACATTTTCAGGAAACAACATACAAAAAAAAATCAGATTATTTTCAAGTGTACATGGAACATTCTCAAGGACTGATCACATACTGGGACACAAAACTAAACTCAATAAATTTAAGAGTACAAAAGTTATTTTGAGTATCTTCTCTGATCACAATGGCATGAAAATAGAAATCAACCACAGGAAAAGAAATGAGAAAAAAAATGACTACATGGAGACTAAACAACATGCTACTAAATAATGGATCAATGAGGAAATCAAAAGGGAAACTAATAAATAGCTCGAGACAAATGATAGTGAGGACACAACCATTCAAAATCTATGGGATGCCACAAAAGTAGTGCTTAGAGGGAAGTTCAGAGCCATACAGGCCTTCCTCAAAAAAGAAGAAAAATTTCAAATCAACAACTTAACCCACCACCTAAAAGAATTAGAAAAAGAAGAACAAACAAAACCAGAAGTCAGGAGAAGGAAGAAAATCATAAAGATCAGAGTGGAAATCAATAAAATAGAGATTCAAAAAGCAATAGAAAAAATCAATAAAACCAAGAGCTGCTTTTTTGAAAGGGTAAACAAAAGTGACAAAACTCTGGCAGGACTCACCAAAAAGAGAGAAAAAAAAATATGAAATGAAAAAGGAGAAATCACAATAGATACTACAGAAATACAAAAACCATAAGAGAGTACTATGAACAATTACGTTTCAAAAAATTGGCAACCTTGGAGTTCCCATCATGGTGCGGAGGAAACAAATCTGACTTAGGAACCATGAGGTTGTGGGTTAGATCCCTGGCCTTGCTCAGTGGGTTGAGGATCCAGCATTGCTGTGAGCAGTGGTATAGGTCGCAGATGTGGCTCAGATCTGGCCTTGCTGTGGCTCTGGCGTTGGCAAGCAGCAACAGCTCCGATTAGACTCCTAGCCTGGGAACCTCCATATGCCACAGGTGTGGCCCTAAAAAAAAATACAAAAGACGGAAAAAAAAAGTTGACAACTTAGAAGAAATGGACAACTTTCTAGAGACTTAGAGCCCACCAAAACTGAATCAAGAAGAAACAGATCAATTGAGCAGACTGATCACTAGAAATGAAATTGAATATGTAATAAAAACACTATCTACAAACAAAAGTCCAGGACCCAATGGATTCACAGGCAAATTCTACAAACCATACAAAGAAGAACATAAACCATACTTCTTAAACTTTTCCTAAAAGTTCAAGAAGGAACACTCCCAAAGACATTCTATGAAGCCACTATCACCCTAATACCAAAGCCAAAGATACTCCTAAAAAAGAAAATTATAAGCCAATATCTTTTATGAATATAGATGTGAAAATTCTCAACAAAATTTGGGCCAAACGAATCCAACAATATATGAAAAAGATCATACATCACAATCAAGTGGGAAGTCCACAAGGATGGTTCAATATACACAAATCAATCAACATCATACAGTACATTAACAGAAGAACAGTCAAAAACCACATGGTCATCTCAATAGATGCAGAAAAAGCATTTGACAAAATCCAATATCCATTCATGATAAAAATGCTTACCAAAGTGGGCACAAAGGGAACATAACAAAGCCATTTATGACAAACCCACAGCCAATATAATACTCAACAGAGAAAAGCTGAAAGAAAGCCTTCCCATGAAAATCTGGAACAAGACAAGGATGTCCACACTCACCACTTTTATTCAGCAGAGCCACAGGAAGTCCTAACCACAGAAATCAGACAAACAATGAAATAAACAGTATCCAAATTGGAAAAGAAGAGGTAAAATTGTCATTCTATGCAGATGACATGATACTATATATAAAAAAACCTAAGGTCTCCACACGATGACTCAAACTGATCAACGAATTCAGCAAAGTAGCAGCATATAAGATTAACATTCAGAAATGAGGTGCATTTCTGTATACTAACAATGAAATATTAGACAAGAAACATGGAATTCCTGTTGTGGCTCAGTGGAAACAAATCCAACTAGGAACCATGAGGTTGTGGCTTCAATTCCCGGCCTCGCTCAGTGGGTTAAGGATCCGGCATTGCTGTGAGTTGTGATGTAGATCGCAGACACAGCTTGGATCTAATGTTGCTATGGCTATGGTGCAGGCCAGCAGCTGTAGTGCCAATTGGAGCCCTAGCCTGGGAACCTCCATATGCCATGGATGTGGCCCTAAAAAGCAAAAAAAAAAAAAAAAAAGAAGAAAGAAAGAAAGAAAGAAAGAAAGAAAGAAAAAGCAAAAAAAAGGAATATAAAAATACCTTACCTTTTTAAATTGCACCCTAAAAAATAAATACCTAGTAATAAACCTGACTAAGAAGGTGAAAGACTTATATACTGAGAATTATAAAGCATTAAACAAGGAAATTAAAGAGGATTCAAAGAAATGGAAAGATATTCCATGCTCTTAGGTTGGAAAAATTAATATTGTAAAAATGGCCATACTAAACAAAGCAATTTACAGTCAATGCAATCCCTATCAAATTACCCAGGACATTTTTCACAGAACTAGAACAAAGAATCCAGATATTTATATGGAACCATAGAAGACTCAGAATTGCCAAAGCAATCCTGAGGAACAAAAATGAAACAAGAGGCATAATTCTCCAAGACCTCAGATAGTATTACAAAGCTACAGTAATCAAGACTAATAAAATTTGGTACTGGTACAAAAACAGACATATGGACCAATGGAACAGAATAGAGAATCCAGAAATAAACCCAGACACCTATGGTCAATTAATCTTTGACATAGGAGGCAAGAATATAAAATGGGGAAAAGACAGTCTCTATAGCAAGTGGTGCTGGGAAAACTGGACAGCGGCATGTAAATCACTGAAACTAGAACATACCCTCACACCATCCACAAAAATTAACTCAAAATGGCTCAAAAACTTAAACATAAGACAAAACACCATCAAACTCCTAGAAGAGAACATAGGCAAAACATATCTGACATCAACCTTACAAATGTTTTCTTAGGTCAGTCTCCCAAGGCAGCAGAAATAACAGCAAAAATAAACCAATGGGATCTAATCAAACTGACAAGCTTTGGCACAGCCAAGAGAATAATAAAAAACCAAAAATACAACCCCAGAATGGGAGAAAATAGTTTCAAATGATGCAACTGACAAGGGCTTAATCTCTAAAATATGCAAACAACTTATACAACTCAACAGCAAAAAAGCCAACAACTCAATTGAAAAATGGGCAAAAGACCTCAGTAGACATTTCTCCAAAGAAGATACACAGATGGCCATCAGGCACATGAAGAAAATGCTCAATATCACTAATTATTAGAGAAGTACAAATCAAAACTGCAATGAAGTACCACCACCTCACACCAGTTGTAACTGCCATCATTAACAAGTCAACAAATAACAAATGCTGGAGTGGGTATGGAGAAAAGGGAACCCTCCTTCACTGTTGGTGGGAATGTAAACTGGTACAACCACTATGGAAAACAGTATAACTACAGAACTACCATACGACCTAGAAATCCCACTCTTGGGCATATATCCAGACAAAAATTTTCCTTGAAAAAGACTCATTCACCTGTTAGGTTCATTGTAGCACTATTCACAATAGCCAAGATATGGAAACAATCTAAATGTCCATTGACAAATGAATGGATTAAGAAGATGAGATAAATATACACAATGGAATACTACTTAGCCATAAAAGAAGAACAAAATAATGCCATTTGCAGCAACATGGATGGAAGTAGAGACTTATACTAAGTGAAGTCAGTCAGAAAGAGAAAGACAAATACCATATGATATCACTTATATATGGAATCTAAAATATGGCACAAATGAACCTTCCTATAGAAAACAAAGAAACTCATGCACTTGGAGAACAGCCTTGTGGTTGCCAAGGGGGAAGAGGGGGGAGTGGGATGGACTGGGAGTTTGGGGTTAGAAGATGCAAACTATTACACTTGGAGTGGATAAGCAATGAGATCCTGTTCACAGCACAAGGAACTATATCTAGTCCTAGTCCTTGTGATGGAAAATGATGAAGCATAATGTGAGAAAAAGAATGTATATATGTGTATATGCATACATACATATATATATAAAACTAGGTCACTTTGCTGTACAGCAGAAATGACAATATTGTAAATCAACTAAAATAGAAAAATAAAAATCTTTTAAAAATTAAAAAATAAAAAAATAATTATACCTCCTGTGAATACTCAGTTATTATGCAATTGTTCTTTCCTGTTCTTTTTTTCTCCCTTTTTAAACATTTTATTATAGTTGATTTATAATGTTCTGTTCATTTCTGCTGTGCTAGTCCCTTTTTTTTTTTCTTTTAATCGAAAACCCTCCTCTAGGGAAATTAATCATACTAAATAAACTTTTGCTAATGTGGTCTTCAAGCTCTTTGGGATACCTGGAGAGCTTTTAAAAATACATATGCCTTGGTCCCACCCCCAGAGGTGGGCTTTGATGGTCTGAGATGGGCCTGGGCAGCAGGATTTTTACCAACTCCCTCAAGTGATTCCTAATAGGCAGCCAAGACTGAAAATCATTGCTCTTTGAAGGAAAAAACCCTAGTCTGGGAGTGAGAGGAATAAAAAAATTGGAGTGAATAAATACAGTCCAATGCTCCAAAAGAGAAAGACACTATTACTGTAGGGGAAAATGATAGCCCAGTCACCTAATTCAGAATTTGCAGCTTTGTTCACTGTTTTACAGTCTCCATGTTATTAATTTTCTGTTTCATAAACCTGACAAACATAATTGTTAATTACATACCATACACTCCACCCTCACAGTAATGGGTTCTTTCAGAACCTTCATCTGATAAAAAGCTATAGTGCAATGCCCCACTATATTAAATTTCAATTTAATTATCTTTATTACAGAATCACCTCCTTGGAGGAAATGATTAACTCTGAGATGGACTTGCATTAGGAGAGAAAGGTATTGCGGTGAGCCTTGCCCTAAACCCTGTTCTCCTTACTACACAGGCTTCATCCACAGGCACAAGAGCAACAATAAAATGGCTGAAAAATGACCTTCTCTTGCATTTCCTCAAATCCGTGTGATGTGATCCCTCAGAGGTCCCTATTGCACACACAAAAGTGAGGAGCAAAGAACTGGGACTTCAATGCACACCTCTCTGTGTGTGTGTGTGTGTGTGCGTGTGTGCATGTGTGTGTGTGCCCACAGGCATGTGTGGGAGCGCATGCTCAGAGGTGCACTTCAGTTAAAAGCAAAGAATGATTCTCAAATAATTAGCATAGAAGAGAATAGTCAGTGCACATGTTCATTACTTAATAACTGATCTTTTTCAGTTAACTTTACATAGTACTAAAGTTAAATTTTATTTAGTACTATGTAACTTTAAAAAAAAATCTCAGGTTATTTTACTTTTAAACATTACTTGAGGTGACTTTCAATAAGAATATCTTTAACTTTGTTTTTCAAATGAAAAGAGCTAGACTCTTGCAAGTTTCCCAGAAGTAATCTTTTCCCTAAATGAACACAAAGGGGCTTGAATCCCATGCCACTATGTTATTAGGTGACTGAGAAGAAACAAAGTAGAAAATGGGACCACAGGGCTTTGAGACTCCCTGTTATTGCAGTAAAACAGTGAAAGGAATTTCATTATCATTAATTAAGCATTTAGATAGAAGGCATTTACAGAAAGTACTCTGAGAGGAACTGCCATGGAGTGGACGGGCACTGTTCCACATACTTGCCTCTCAGCTCACATTTTTGTTCTCTTTAAACATGTTTTGTAAATTCAAGCACAGAAAAC
This sequence comes from Phacochoerus africanus, assembly GCF_016906955.1. Taxonomy (NCBI): domain Eukaryota; kingdom Metazoa; phylum Chordata; class Mammalia; order Artiodactyla; family Suidae; genus Phacochoerus; species Phacochoerus africanus. The sequence continues at coordinate 14,989,310 of NC_062552.1, forward strand.
TTAATTTGTCCAACTCTCAAACAATGGAGTCCCACCTAAGCCCAGACAATACCACAGAAACTTGAGCTCTTCAGCAAATTGGGTTTCTAGCCTGGAGCTAGGACTTCAGCTTGAGCCTAAATTGAATTCACTACAGGATGCTGACACATCAGCGTAGCAGGGATGTAGGAAGAAGGGGTGGGGATCGAAGAAGCCTGTTTGATAAGAAAACATCTTGAGGAAGGACATGTTGGAGCACTGAAGCCATCAGCCTTTCAAGGGGAGAGAGTGTTCTGAACACACGGTCTGCCTGTTACTCATATAACCACCACCCTCCTCCCCAGAGAAGAGTTGCCGTAAAGAATAAAACTTGAAATAGGTATGTTACTAAAATTGCCGCAACAAATTGGACTGATGGATGCTTTATCTGTTGCGGATACTAACAAAGTAGAGGGGAATAGAAATGGTGGTTGTCCAGAATTTGCAGATTTGGGTCAGAAGGGGCTTCATGGCATCTCTGCTTTTCATGAGTGTTAATATATTTCCTGGAATAAGACAGTGAGAAATGATGAGTGTCAGGCAATTACTCCGAGTGCTGTATGAATGGGGAAGAAGTGTGAAGGTGCTAGAGGTGTTTATTGTTACATCAAATTGGTGAAAATTGAGTAAAGATAAAGGATTAGGGTTAAAGTGAAATTCTTGCATTGTACACTGACAGCCTACACAGCCTAAATATACAATGTTTATAGCCTTTGCTCTTCTTTAGAACTTCATGCAATGTGTTGCCTATAGAAGCTTAAAGTTCGCTCATTAATTGACACCTGCATGAACAAACAAGATCCCAAGATTCCTCATTTGAGTCTTTCCCCACTGTGTTCAAAGAATCTCTGTGGTTTTACAAGCTACATCAATCCAGGCTCAGTCAGGAACAGAGAAATGACTAAGAATTTTAAACAGAGCTAACAATACAGGAGATGGGCTACCAAATATCAGAAGGGCTAAAGGAATAAAAAGGGTAGGGTTTGATTGATAATTGCACGATGACAATTCCATCCCTTTAGCAAGAGGAGTAAAAGGGAAAATACTATCTAAGAGCTCACAATCTGTGTTTTTAAGGCTACTACATAAGCTCTTGCTACTAGTGGAGCCACCACCACAGGCACTGTTTTACAAGGCCACAGGAGTGACCTGATTCTTTTGTTACTAATGCTAGAAGTGCTGCCTGAAACTAAAAGGACAGAAAATGTCCTCTCTTATTGCCGCCTTATTATCTCTATTCTCCTGGATGATCTCCTGCTAGAAGAATACAAGGAAGCCCCTTGGCAAGGATGTCTGTTAAATAAAGGTTGCAGACTTACAACCTGTTTATAAGAGAAGAGCAATGATGCATGGGAAAGGAACTGAGAGCCCAGAGACACATCATCAGTACGGGCTAATCCAATGCAAATGCAAGAAGGGAGTTGTCAAGTCTGTGGCAGCCCAATAGATGCAATTCCATCACCAAAGGGAATTTTTTCTGATAGAAGTTATAGTGATTGTCTGCCACACAGTGTAATATGAAAGCCATTAGTTTCTTCCTTTTGCTTTGTGATGGGTAGATTTAGCTTGAAAACACTTGCTTCTATTTACTAAAATTTGGGTGGGAAATACTTATAAAAACAATCAATAATATGCATCCTATCTTACGATCCGTAATACAAGATCAATAGAAATAATATACATTTCTTTGACCCTTAACTGGCACATGGATTGCCTACAAACACTTGGAATAAGAAAGATAATGCGGAGTTCCTGGTGACTCAGCAAGTTAATAAGGATCTGGTGTTGTCACTGCTGTGGCTCAGCTCACAGCTGTGGCATGGGTTTGAGCTCTGGCCTGAGAATTTCCACATGCCATTGGTGTAGCCAAAAAAAAAAAAAAAGAGAGAGAGAGCGAAAGAAAGACAATGCAACAAAGGACGTTTGATGCCTGACACAGGGCCAAATACAGCATCTGAGATGAGATTTGATGGAAAGAGCTTATGAAAATTCACTCCCATTAGAGAAGGGCTTTTTTTTGCCAGCTCAATAACTTCCAGGAATTAATGAAGACATTTTAAAAATCAAAGTGATATCATCATGTAAGGGGAGCCTTATAAAAATTGATAATGGCACAGCATACCAGCTCCCAAGTATGACAACAGTTACCCCATCAGGAGAAAGTAATGCATTGTAATAAGTCTGGAAACAAGCAAAGAAGTAATTAATATCTCTGAATCTGTTTTGTGAAGCTATTATCTTAATTCTGTGATATTTTGAATAGAATAAAAAATATTTAGTAACAAGAGCAAGACATTAACTAAAGGATGGTGATTTCTGAGACTTGTTGATACACTTATTATGTTTTTCCTTTTCATTGATGACTAACATGTTACATTTCATCTTTGGAGAAAGTCATCATCCATGTAAGGAAAGTCAAGTTTTAGAGCAAGTTAGAAGACAAATAGAACCGGAAGGACAAATACCAGATCTCCTCAAAATTTGTGCCTGCAGACAACACGCCTAGGAACTATCAAGTATTGTAACATTTGGATTTCACACTGATAGACCTGCCATTCATTAGGAGAACCACAAGCTGCAGAGAAGGAAGGAACTGTAACTCAACTAGGATATTGTACATGTGTGCCTTGTACAGGAACAAGTAGGAGTTTTGTAATTCTAGGACAGCTTCTGGCCAAAGAAGGTCTTAAAGTTTGGTGCACACTCATCTTCCATTTCCCTTCCAGTGGCCACCTTTTTCTCCAATCTAAGCAGCTCTGCTGTTTCCCTCTTATGAGAAGATGTGTACCTCTTCTTCACAATATTTGTGCAGTTTATGAAAGATAAGGGTGCAAGTTATATATTTCATGAATGAGGGATTTGTTTGTATTAATGGGGTAGTCTTACACTCATAATCTTTCTGAAATTGGGATGTGTTTTACTGTCAAAGTAAATTCATAATTTAAAATGGTAATGTTTCTTTTTATCTTAGTACAGAAAGTAATGGTATATTTTAGAATCTTGGGTGTTAGAAAATACATGAAATATAGGGGATTCCCATCATGGCTCAGTGGTTGATGAATCCGACTAGGAGCCATGGGGTTGTGGGTTTGATCCCTGGCCTTGCTCAGTGGGTTAGGGATCCAGCGTTGCCGTGAGCTGTGGTGTAGGTTGCAGACGTGGCTCGGATCCCGCATTGCAGTGGCTGTGGCATAGGCCAGCGGCTACAGCTCCAATTCGACCCCCGGCCTGGGAACCTCCATATGCTGTGGGTGTAGCCCTAGAAAAGACAAAGAAAAAGAAAGAAAGAAAGAAAATATATAAAATATAGACCTTAGTAAATATATAATACTGGGTGAGTTTCAGACTCATCTTCTATAAAATGTGGAGGCCACCACTTAACGAAAATGATTTCTTAATCTTTCTTCCACATTTAAAAGCTATTACACCATAGACTGGATTCTCAGCAAGGGTGTTCTGGCAAAGGAAATAAGTTGTTATTGACGAATGATCTTGCAGCAAACTAAGCTGCTGCTCAGAGTTAATTGGTAGGGAGCAGTTTAACTGAGGACAAGACCAGCACACCCCCTCCCCCACCCCTGCAAACGATCAAGAAGCGCAAAAAGCCCAGAATAGAGCTACACATACAACATTTAGTGTTTTCATATTTCTTAAACACTACCTTGCCTGCTCTGCTAGAGCACAGAGTAGCAAACACAACCCCCTCCATATCTAATATTTTAAAGGCTTGGAAGTTGTATTCACAATTTAGAAGTCAGAAAATTTCTGACAGGAAGAAAACAGAATAAATTATTCTACATGGGGAAAAAAAAAAGGCTGACAGTTTCTAATATGCAAGAGGCCCCAGAGAAAGCTACTAAGCCACTTATCTGTGGAAGGTATAATTATTTTTGATTCTATAAACTGTATGGAAATGCGAATGTATTATGGATTGTGATAAAATGCCCCATCCCCTTAGCCTTTTGAAGGTGAGTGCACTCCGAGGGCCCGCTAGATGCATTAAGGGACATATCAGGCGTCCTGTGAGCAGAGAATGTTCCACTTTGATCTCCCAGCAAGCGGATTGTGACACGGTGTCCCCACAGAGCGGAAGGCACAGCTCAGGAGGGTCTTTTAACTAACGTGCACAGAAGGAAAAATTTATGAGGATCTTAGGAAGTGGTGTGTTTTAGCTCTGAATAGAGGAAAAGAGGGAGAGAGAAATAGGGGGCAGAGTTTGGCAACACAAAGATTCAGGTGGGCCTGGTGTGATTTTTATCACCTTAAAACACATTTGAGAAGACTAACCTCAAAGCATAAGACTGTTCTCAATACAGCACATAAGACATGGAATACAGAAAATAGCTGGTCTGTAAACAAGCCACAAAGCAAACTGCCAGTTGATATTTCCCAAACTAAAATTCTCTGGGTTACAATGGGAACCACTTCTCAGTATATAGAGTATAAGTCCTCTCTCTTTGGTTCCAACGGGGCTTTGCCATGACTTGTAATAAGCCGAACATTGTAACACATGTTCTAAAAAAAAAAAAATTGAGTATTACTGTGTGTGCAAAAAATACAATGCACATGCACCAGGACCTTAACAAAACAGCACCTGCACAAACTAAGATTGCAACTCTATTCTCAGCTTATCTTTGCTTTTCACTCACTGGGATCATTTCTGTTTCAATGGGAAATGAAAGCCGCACATGCAAGCATAATTCATACGTTCAACTGGAGCGACCACTTTTGTGTGAATCAGCGCTCTGTAAACAAAACAAAAATCTGAAAAATTCTTAAACCCAAATATTCTCTGTCAGATAAATATAACAAGCTTCCATGGCAACAGTGGTAATCACGGTAGCCTTACAGGTAACATGGGCTTTTAAATTTGGGATTGGAATTTAGGGGAGGTGCAAATTATGGGCTACTTAAAGAATTTTAAATTAACTATACTCTTAAAAAAAGGAGTCACTAAAACTTTATGTAAATCTGCTTGTTAAAATAACTTGATTAATAGAATTATAGAATTATAGAATTAAGCTACAGATAAATAATAATAATGATTTTGCTTATTCATCCTTCTAAAAATGCCAAGAATTGGAGTTCCCATCATGGCTCAGCAGGTTAAGAACCCAACTAGTATCCATGAGGATGCGGATTCAATCCCTGGCCTCACTCAGTGAGTTAAAGATCCAGCATTGCCATGAGCTGTGGTGTAGGTCCCAGACGTGACTCAGATCTGACATTGCTGTGGCTGGTATAGGCCAGCAGCTACGATTTCACCCATAGCCTGGGAATTTCCATATGCTGCAGGTGCAGCCTTTAAAAAAAAAAAAAAAAAAAGCCAAGAATTAGCAAAGCTCTTGAAATCAACTCCATCATCTATCTGTGGCAGACAAGTGACAGATTTGCTTACTAATTGAAAACAGACAACCTGGGTGAATAATAAAACCACCAAACTAACCAATAATACTTATCATTATATTCATACTTATATTAAACAATTTAAACTGTGTCACCATGCTGTACAGTATATATATATAAAAAAATGTATTGGGAAAAGACAAAAAAAAAAAAAAAAGGAGTTCCCGTCGTGGCGCAGTGGTTAACAAATCTGACTAGGAACCATGAGGTTGCGGGTTCGATCCCTGCCCTCGCTCAGTAGGTTAAGGATCTGGTGTTGCCGTGAGCTGTGGTGTGGGTCGCAGATGCGGCTCAGATCCCGCGTTGCTGTGGCTCTGGCATAGGCTGGCAGCTGTAGCTCCGATTGGACCCCTAGCCTGGAAACCTCCATATGCCGAGGGAGCGGCCCTAGAAAAGGCAAAAAGACAAAAAAAATGTATTGGGGAAATAACAATTAAATACAATTTAAAAAAAGAAAGAAAAAAAAGTTATTTTCTCATTTAGTCCTTTCAATGGCCCTATTAGGTAGGTACGCATACTTTGAATTTGGCAGGTGAGTAGCCTGAAGTTCTAGATTCATGAACCTTGCTCGTGTCAGAGTGTCAGCCAGTGCAGAGCTGGGCAGTGCACCTCAGAATGTCAGCCTCTGAACCTCTCTGCCTCCTGCAGGTCTAGTCATCACAGATCCCTCAGTTACTATTACTGGAAAAGGAAAAGGGCAAAACAACATTTAGATTGCTGTGACCAGGGCAAATGCATCTTTTAAAATTGTGGAAGTAAGAGAGCTGACTACAAGAAATGCTAAAAGTCATTAGTGGGATTCCATAATCTGGATCATTACAACCTTACAAAATCAAGACTAAAGACAACCATGGCACCTTAAATTGGGGAGCAATTTTAGCAAGTCTTATATTTCATCCAACACAGGGATTCTATGCAGTGCATTCTTGGCAGATGACCACCTAGTCTCCGCTTGAACACTACCAGTGATGGGGTGCTCACCACCTAAAGGGCAGTCCATTCTGATTCTGAATGACTTGATTTTTTAAAAAAGGTCATTCTATGGGGCCAAAAATCAGAGGTCCAGGCTCTTCAAGGAATTACTTTCACAAGTCATACTAAATGCTGTATCACCAGGTCATTAAAAGGGATGCTATTTCACTATATAAAAAAATGGCAGGTAAAGTATAATTCAGAGGGCAGATTAATTTGTTTCATGGAGTATGTTAAGGCTTGAATTCTTTTCAATCAATTGTGTCAAGGCCAATATAAAACCCAATGCCAAGCCTGGATTATAGAGCATAACCCTAAATAGAATTTACCCATAAGCCAAGAGCATTACTTGGGACAAAACCATTGCACTTTGTTGTGCCAGCTTATACCAGGATTGTGTTGGTAAAGATATCTGGTTGAACCAAGATTCAGGTCTGGCAAGGCGGCAGGGCCAATATGCAGGAGGTCTTTGAATAGGTAATCCTCACCAAAACCCTCTGATCTGGGATTGCAGGAGGACCTGAGGGTTCATTCCCATGTAGGGGACAATGGAGGGGACAGGACAGGCTCAGGGGTAGCCTTGGCCTTCCATAACGTGAGGCTGCTGTAGAGGGTGGGACTTCTGATGGACAGAATCAGATGCCAGCCTCACATACCCACCCTGCACATCCAGCCAAACAGACTCAAGTTCAGAGAAAATATTTACTCTCCAAGCAAACAGAAGAGAAATATACTTTAATCTGTTCTTTAGGTACACAGCACCTCCCCTTAGCCAAACGCCTCACTCACCTCACTCTATAAACCAAACATCAGACAAGACAGGAGAATGTAACTCCTCCATCTCTAGAGGAAGCATAAGATTCCTTATCACCTATTATTTTATATCCATTTTTGTCTAAAATGAAAACTTAGCAGCAGCCAAGCCTCAACTGTACTCTAAATAGATGCTACAGCAGGAGAATTGAAGAGTTTGGCCCACTAGGCATGTTCCAGTGGCCAGGCACTGCTGTTTTCCCTGCCCTTGTCACCACAAAGAGCTCCAACTGACCTCGATCCAGAAAGAGCCAAGTTCTGTGGTCTTACTCTGAACTGAGAAACGTGTTGTTCGTTGTATAGACTGCCCAGTTATGCAATCTCTGTGTGAACTGATTTTTAGGAGCCACTGTATTCATTTTTTAACTCAAAAGTTGTGGTCGGTATGTTGAAATTACATGTTTATTTCTTTTTAAATTGTACTCCATTTTTAAAAAAAAACTGGTGACACTCTCTGAATTTCAGAATAAACCACCACCTCTCACTGGGTATTCCAGAAGTCTCGGTGCAGTGTCAAGGCTTATCAACTTCAGAAAAAGAAGTGCTGCCAACTTAAAGAACATTTCTAATGTTGCTGGTTATCTTTCTTTTATGCTTACATGGTTTTGTAAATTTTTACAATTTTTTTCAGTTTGGATTTTTTCTAGTTCCTCTTACTGAAGATGGTACAAACCAATTAAAAAATATCATGAAAAGATTCACAAAATTGTATACATATAAAGGAACATAAGTAATTAATATTTCAAAAGACTATTATAAGGTAGTACGTTTATACTTCTGAAGTAATTAAAATTATGAGTAAACAGGTTTTTGAGACACCCTGTAGGATGGCTACGAGTTATGCTAAATCTTATGGCAATATAGCAACTAAAATGCCATCTTTGTATATATACTTCTTTACTCACTGCCTGACAAGGAGCAGGTATAATGCAGAAAGAGGATTCTTACCTATAGATGTCATTTTCACTTAGTAAATGTATACATTCCTACCTCAGAGATATTGTAATTTTCTTAGTGTCCAGGCGCATATAAAAGTTATTATACTAAGTGAAGTTAGTCAGACAGTGAAAGACATATGATATTATTTACAAGTGGAATCTAAAAGATAATAACAAATAAACTTATTTGCAGAACAGAAACAGAATTGCAGATTTTGAAAAACATATGCTAACCAAAGGGGATAGGGAGGAGGGGAGAGATGGACCAGGGCTTTGGGACTGGCATATGCAAACTAAAATATATGGAATGATTGGCTAATGGGGACCTGCTGTATAGCACAGAGAACTCTACCCAATATTCTATAATAATCTATGTGGGTAAAGAATCCACAAGAGAATGGATACGTGTACATGTACAACTGAATCACTTTGTTGTACAGCAGAAATTATCATAACCTTGTAATGAAATATACTACCAAAAATTCTAAAAAAGAAAAAAGTTATATTTACACAATACTAAAAAAGCATTATGTTTTTAAAAATATACATACTTTAATTTTAAAAAAGACTTCATTGCTAAAGAATTCTAACCATCATCTGAGTCTTCAGTGAGTAGTAATTTTTTGCTGATGGAGGGTTTAAAATATTGCAAGAATTACCAAAATGGGACACAAAGACACAAAGTGAGCAAATGCTTTGGAGAAAATGGCACCTACAGACTTGCTTAGCGCAAGCTTCATTTTGTAAAAACGCACTATCTGTGTGTAGCACCATAAAGCAAAGTACAATAAAACGAGGTGTGCCTACAAATGAGTGGTGGTGGAGTTTAGAGAAGAGCATCTCCTCTGAGGATGAATCCTGGCCTCTGTCCCATGACCCAGGACTGAAATTTGGAGAACAATATTTCACTCATCATAGAGCTATAGAATAAAATCAAAGGGAAGATGAGGAGGTTAAGAAGAGATTTCCTTGATTGAACTTTCAAAATCGAAGCTGGCAACAAGCCTGCTTTGAGAAATTGTGCATGTGTGCAGACTTAATGCATTCTTTCCACTCTCTAAACTAGAAAAATACTGAGAAGTTAAGTCTTGTACTCCAATTTTGATTCCTGTTCTTTAAATCATTCCACCTCCCCCTCCCCTTCTCCATTTCCCTAAGGGACACTGAATGTCACCATTACAGAAAAATGAAACTAGACTATGAGGAGACCAAAATAAGGCTTTATCACTCAACCAATATGGGCTAGCTGAGCAGAAATCACCATCTAGCCTAATCACCATCTAGCCTAATCACATTGATTTATTTTGTGAACAAGGAAAACAGAGAGAAGAGGGTTTTATGATGCTGTGTTTTATCGATCTTGGATAAAACTCTTCCAAGTAGATTTTGCTGCTTAGATAGGATATGTTTAATTTCATTTTTCTCCCTTAGACTGAAAACTCATTGAAGGTAGAGACTCTATTCACTATTCCGTCTGCAGTGCAGAACTAGCACGTAATCAACAGATGCTTAACTAAATGAAACTATGGAGATAGTGCAAATTCTTACACAAAAGCAAGACATGAAAGCATGCTCATCTTTGACTTCCTGTCCATACTGGATTGGATAAGTAAACAAGGATTCTTTTATAATAAAAGGATGATACCCTGTTCTAATGCTCGATAGGAAGGACAAAGTTTAGGAAAGGAATGAAATCACTCTGGTTTGCATTTTTAAAGGGAAAGAAGGCAGGCAAAAGACAGAGTGTGTTGAAAGAAGAAGGAAGTATAGAAAATAGTCCAGAACAATGTGTGACTTGGAAGAGAACATGAGGAGATTTCACTGGAGCTGGAACTTGGAACCCCTTCTTGTAAATGTTGCCTTCAGCATATTAATTTTTTAGGTGATCCGAACAGATTTTATTTAATACTTCATGAAGCAGACAGACTCCTTTTGGAAAACTGCAAGATGAGGCAGAAAGGGACTCTCCTCAACAGTCTGTGATAACATGTGTGACAAAAGAATCTGAAACAGCATGGATATACTTACAGGTATAACTGAATATTATATTAATTGTGCAAATGGCATATGAGACCCCCTTCCACCCTCTCCATGAGAGATTGCAGTGTCAGACAAGGCCACCCCATATAGATTTTGTTTCCAAGTCAGCTTTCTCACAAATGTCAATTTCCTGACAAATGAACGTGAACGTAGCATGTTCAATTGAAGGAGGAGGGTCTATGGTCTCTATCTGCCTTTGGCTTGTTTGCTCTCTTGAGGGCTTCAAGAAAGAGCAACATTTGGGCAGGAGAGAAAGGACTTGGGGGTTGTCAAAAAAAAGCTTCAAACTGTGTTCTGATTAGTGTGTACGCGCTGCAGAAGAAAGTGGTTAGAAATAAGACGTACATTTTTAATAAATGGAGACCTAAAAAGTTATTTTTATTTGATCTAAGCCTGACATCGTTCTGTGCCTCTAAATTCCTTTGGAAACACTAAAGTTTTCAATTCCCATGTTGCCTTCAACGTGCTCTGAGGAATGTGAACATCTTTGGAAAGAATCAAAGGTAAAGGTTATTTTTTTAAAGGATAACCCTCGCTCAATCTTAAATACACAATAAATGCCTCATTTGTCACTTCTTTATCTAACACACTGAAACACCACCAAGAATGTTCTGGGCCTCTTGCAGAGATTCTCTGCCCCTCATACTGTATTCAGAAGTTTCCTAAGTGTTCCCGTACATGAAGTTTAGATCGCTTTGAGTTAACCAGGTAAAGTGGAGACTTCTTTCTTTGCAATTCTCTCTCAATATTCTGGCTGTGAATCATGGAATGAATGTACTTAGGGACCGCCATCATTTTATTTATGATGATGCTGAGATGCAGAATGCCTGATATTTATCTAAGACCATCCAGCTGGTTCTGAGGACCCCAAACACTGATTCCTCAGACCATCCACTCTTCCTTCTGGGCGTTAATTAAACAGAACCATCAAAGGGGCCACTGTTTTGGAGGTTCTTTGTTGGATGTCTTAGATGTATTACATGCATTTTCCTCATAGGAAAATAATCCTCCCAGAGCATATGATGAGAAAGTGGGACCCAAAAAAGTTGCATAACTCAGCCAATGTTAAAAAGCTGGCAAAACCTGGCCAAGAACGCAGCTCAAACTGACCCCAAAGCCATTCAGGCTATGCTAAGAGATCCTGAAACTTCAAAGTCAAGTGAAAATGTGAGTTTGGAAATGGACATGGAGGAAGAGGTTTCTCTGAGGACTGTTAACAAGAAAAAATTGTGAAAATCAGGCTGTTTCTTGATTTAAAGGGCAGAAATCTAACCCAGCCCTGCTCCATGAGTTGCTTAGGGAACAGTGGCCAAACCCAGCCTCCTGAGCCTGGACATCCTGGTCACTGAGGCCAGGACTAAGGTCCACTCCACCTCCTTCATGGGGCTGCTAAGAGACCAAATGAGAAGACTAAGTCAGAAAACAGTTTTAAATATTTATCAAAGCATTATCATCTTAAATTCTAAGCCCTGTGGAGTTTCCAATTGCTGTATTCATCTTTATTAAGTGGAAAAACAAATAGGTAGACAGACTTTGAATCAACACAAAAAATTTTAAATGACCACTTCTCCATCACATTGCTCATGGCGGAAATCATTCAAAAGATACATACCTGCCATTCAAGAATCTCCAGCTTTGACAAGTCCCTGTTGTGGCTCAGTGGGTTAAGAACCCAACATAGTGTCCATGTTCAATGCAGGTTCGATCCCTAGCCTCACTCAGTAATTAAGGATCTGGCATTGCCACAAGCTGCAACATAGGTTGAAGATATAGCTCAGATCCCATGTTGCTGTGGCTTGGCTGTAGCATAGCGTTGGCAACTGCAGCTTTTTTGTTTGTTTGTTTTCTTTTTTCTTTATTTTTAGGGCCGCACCCATGCATATGAAAGTTCCCAGACTAGGGATCAAATCAGAGCTACAGCTGCTGGCCTACACCACAGCCACAGCAAGTAGGGATCTGTCTGTGACCTACACTACAGCTCAGGGCAACACTGGATGCCCAACCCACTGGTGAGGCCAGAGATTGAACCCAAATCCTCATGGATACTAGTCAGATTTGTTTCTGCTGTGCCATAATGGGAACTCCTGCAGCTCTGATTTGACCCCTAGCCTGGGAACTTCCATATGCCTCTGGTGCAGCTGTAAAAATAAAATAAAATAAGATAAAATAAGATAAAATAAAATAAAATAAACAAGAATCTCCAGCTCTTTACATCATTCTAAGAAGCGCTGCAAGTGAGTATAGTGGGTTGAATGGTACCCCACCCCCACCCCCAGCCGATCTTGTCCGCTCAGAACCTCAGAATGTGTCCTGACTTGGATTTAAGACCTTCACAGATGTAAATAGTTACAGATCTTGAGATGAAATCATTGTGGATTTCAGATGAGCCCTATGACTGGCATCCTTATAAGAGGAGAGGACACAGGGACATGCAAGGAAGAAGATTATGTGACATCAAAGATAGAGTGATGCTGCTACAAGCCAGGAAGGCAGGAAGCCACCAGAAGCTGGCAGAGGCTTGGAGAGATTCATCCTGGAGGCTTCAGAGGAGCATGGCCCTCTTGACACTTTGATTTGGGGCTTTTAACCTCCAGAACTATGAGAGAATACATTTCTGTTGTTTTAAGGCACTAGTTTGTGGTTGTTTGTCATGTCCTGAGGAAGCTAATACAGAGGCCAATGTGCCATCATCAATTATGCGCTTATGTCGCCAGCAGGACCACCTTTCCTCCACCCTCACCGCCAGATGCTCCCCTGCCTGGGTGAGTTTCAGCAGGTGGCCCTGTTGTTCGTAGCCAGTCTCTACCCCCATCGATCAGTGCTCAACTGCTAAATAGAATACATAGCTTTCATTCTATCCATGCTCACGGGGATTATGGAGCTGCAATATTCAGTTGCAAATACATGATTCGGTCTAGCTTCTTATCTATTATTATGTCTGATATAATTTTGTGTTTAGACTCTTTGTGAATAGACTAATATATGGAACCTATATCCCATCTGGGTTTGAGAATACAAAAATGCTAGTGATAAAAATTACACATTAAAGATTTGGGTATAGCTTATGGTCTCAGGAGAAAAGGTCCCTGGTGGATGATAATTACTTTTACTTTTCACCTTTGCTACATAAAGAATGTAAAAGCCAGGAAATAGGAAAGAACTGTTTTGCTTTATAAAAGGAGAGAGGCTGTGGGGTTTTTTTAATTCTGTTTACATATAAAAGAGATTGAGATCAGGGCCATGGTTCAAAGAGTCTGCAGAGGATTCTATGCATGGGAGGCCCTCAATTAATATGTGATGGAAGAACAATAACAAATTTTTTATATACCTCATATCTTATTAAAATTATTATGTTATACTAGAGTGGGTGGTAAGTTATAAAACATTTGTTGGTATATAGGGGAGTTGGAGGTGGAAATTTCTTAGACAGAGTCAGTTCCAGGAAATTTCTGCCCTTTTCTTCCTCATTTCTCCCATGTCACCAGTATTGACAGCATCTAACCAGAAATATAGAAAGGCTAAAGAACCATGAGGGGCTGTTAAGAAGAACAATAAAGCTTAGCTGTAATAAAATCCTAATGTTTAACACTCTTCACCTCGCTGATCTTGCAAGTATAACCTAAGGCCCCATCCCCCATATATTATAGCCAGCAATCACGCAGGCAGAAGAAATGGAAACAGGTGTTCCCATGAAGGCCTGAACCCTTCAGGCACCACCTGTGTCCACATGCATCCCAAGTAAATGGTATCTAGCTAAGATGTCAGCAAGGCTATAGGATTTATCACATCCCCCTGAGAAGCAGGAGGACAGGACAGGTCTTCTGAGCCTTGCAGGAATCAAAGACACACTGCCAAACCCAGAGAAGGGAACAAAATCCCTTCCCTCCTGACACCCTTCAGGAAAGAAGTGGGAGGGACTCTTGGCCAACACAGACCGAAACCTTGGAAGGTTCACTGAAAATATCAAATGGTTCTCAGAGTTCAAGTGACTCCACCTCACCATTTGGCTTTATTCTCAAAAAGATGCCAAATAATACACACCAAGAACGGAGGACACTCCCAGCTAGCTCCCAATTGGGCATAGCAAGTGGCTGATTAGGTGTCTTAAATTCCACAGGACCCTTTGATCTTCCTCTTCTTTTCTGATCTTAACCTGTAGCCTGAAGCAGTCAGGGACCCAAATAACTAAGAGGAGGTGGGCACACTTAGGGAACAGCTGCTAATGGAGCCACAGGGTGAAGTGTGTCTGATGTATTCCAATAACCTTCTCCACACCAACTGGAACCATTTCTTCTCCCAAAGCAGACACAAACAATTAAAATGCAATGTTCCTCACAGCATTCTGGAAAATCACATTATATGCCCAAATTCCTTAGCGATTTTGCCTTCATTGGGTGAAAGTGAGACCTATGGTATCCCAGGCTGCCTGCTGAGTGGTTGCTTGGGTGCTGTAAATCTGAGAGCCTAGAAGAGGAATCATTACTTTCACACACACAGAGTGCATGGCAAATCTAGACATGCCGAAAGGGCATTTAGGAATGTCCCACACAGAACCGGAGCCTCAATCGCGGCATTGCTGGCTTCTGGCCACTGCAGGTTACAATGAACATTTCACAGGGACGATGTCTTTTATGAAATCTGTTAGTTCCCTGAGATTTCTGCATGATAGATTTTATTGACATAATGATAAACCCAACACTTGGGCCTCATCAACCCCATTGCTAGTGATGCTCATGATAATATGTGAATGCTTTCCCTGTACCATATCCTCAGTACAAGATGATCGATATTTGGAAAATTCCTCAGGCTCCTCCTCCAAGTGCTGTGTGATTTAATAAGATCTGATGTTGTTAAATAAGAAAAGAAATGTCCAAACTGGAGATGCCTCTGGCATAACGAGGTTCCCAGGCCAGGGATCAAATCCAAGCTGCAGCTGTAACCTACGCCACAGCTGCAGCCAACCCTGAATCCTTAACCTGCTGCTGCCACAGCAGGAACTCCTGGAGATAGATGCCTTTAAAAACTTTATTAATTGCTCAATTCTATTTGTATTTAAAATATTTCATGCACTTTGTTCATTAAATTTGTTTAATTCAGGAATACATCATTCATCTAGATACAGGCAAAGATCAATTTTTTTTTTTTTTGGTGTACAAAAATCCCCTTAAAACATGAAGAGTCACAGTTTGATCCCTACAGAATTAACAGTTAAAATATCCACTGCTGTTTTCCCTGTATTTTCAGGCATTTCTTTCCCATAACCATGATGTCATCACATAAAACAAGTAGGTCAATGGTTTTTCAAAGATTTGGTCTTTGAGACTATAAATGGTTGCCAGCAGCACTTTCAAAGCAAAAAGGACACGTGGGTGATGATTTCCACGGCACATAAAATTTGCTCTGTAAAATGTGTGCAGATTCAAAAACTAAAAGGAAAACGTTCTGGCCAAAACATCACTGAATCTTGCAGAAATTAAACGTGCAAAAAATTCAAGGCACTTAATCAAGTGGCAGTGCAGTTTGTCTAGCCCACTCCCACAGACTAAATGGCTAAAGTTCCTGTTTTGCAAATCTGATTTCTTGCCCAAAATTCTGCTAATAATTGGTTCCTGGACTGGCATGCCCACTGAGAGGTATGAAATGGCTGTCGTTGATATTTTGATGTCAAAAAGGGTCTGTCAGATTTTTCCTTCCTATAACCACTCACTTTCTTTGGGCCTCTTGTCACTTGTCCCCTGCCCCCCCCCCCCGCTCATTTTACCCACGTTAAAGCTCGAAGTAGATAAATGACAGGCTGTGGCCTATCATCAGGTGACAGATCATCCTGCACTGGCTCTGAAGAATGGAGACGTTGTCATCTGTCTGGTCCCCCTCACATTCCCTGTCAGCCTTGCCGCATCCGGGTGGCATGTCACAGTCATCGGAGCAAGATGAATACGGCAGTGTAAACATCAGTCTGAGAACAGAGTCAATCAAACACGTGACTCTGCACTGAAGCCCTTCTGCTGCCGGAAAAGAAAAGCGCTCAGAGAGAAAGAAATGTCTTTTAGGGGCCTGCTTCTGCGCTTCTGGTAGTTATTATTTAATTGAATTTAACAGAGTTTGGGTTTTTTGGGTTTTTTTTTTTTTTTCAGATTGAGGGAGGAAAGTCACATTTTCCCCCCAATGAGAGTGGGAGGCACAATAGAAAATCTCTCTAGAGCCGATCAATAGTTATAGGATTTACCTACTCTTCCCACAAAGAGGCACATCGTCGTGGTCCTGTGAGGTCTCCCAAACCTTCACGCCCTTCCCCATGATAAAAGTTTAGCCACATTGCAAGAAGTGACCACAGAGGAGATGATGAAACATCTCATTGGCTAAGCTGAAGTGGCATTGGCAAGTAGTTTTTTTGAGGGCTGTTCCAAAACAAATAATGAACCGTGTATTAAAATAAACAAAGTCATAAAAATGTCAGGAGGCATGCCAGAATAATAATGACTTCCCAGTGTGAGAGGAAATTCAAAGAAGGATAATGAAACTCCTTCCCAAATGAAAGCAGCTGGCTCTGACCGTCCTCATGGATTTTCCATTTCCCTCCTGCTTAAGCAGCTTTTTTGGTGCTGGCACTTTAGAAGACCTCATTGATGGCACATGAGGGGAAAGAAATTAATGTTTTTTAAAAAAAAGTTTAAAAATTAAAAAAAAAATCACTGTCAGCTACCATTTGGCTCTCTTGTAGTAGTTGGGGTGGGTATGGAATGATTAATATGACAGCCACCTTCTGCTATGATTTCTTGGACCTAGAACACCCTGACCCACCCATTGAGAGAAGCCACTGACAGGACTTCCACCATTTGAGACCATTTAGTCAAGCACTGATGATTTCTGAAAACTAGGTAGCTTTGTTGCTTATCAAAAGCACTTATGGACCTATTCAGCAATATAAAGCACTGAAGCAGTAGTGCCAACGATTCTGGATTTTCCCACACCCTCAGTGATTCTAAAGAAAGGAAACTTGTAGATTCTATCCATAACATCAAATTAAAAGCCACTGAATACCATGGCTCTCTCTACGTTATTTGATCTACCAGTAAAGGCTCTGCAAATTCTGGCTCTACCCTAACTTTTCGGCCATATTTCTTTAGCTTTTATTATTTTCCTGCCATGGTCTGAATGTGTGTGTTCCCTAAAAATTCATATGCCAAAATCCTAACCCCCAATGTGATGGTATTTGGAGATGGGCCCTTTAGAGGTGATTAAGTCATGAAGGTGGGGTGCTCTTAAGTAGGATTAGTGCCCTCATTAAAGTCATCCCACAGGACTCCCTAGCTCCTTCTAGATGAGGAGACAGCAGGAAGGCCCCAGCTATGAATCAGGAAGAGGGCTTTCACCAGACACCAAATCTTCCAGCTTTTCTTATCTTGGACTTTCCAGGTTCCAGTACTGTGAGAAATAAATTTCTGTTGTTTATAAGCCCCTTGGTTTATGCTATTTTTGTTATACCAACCCAACTGGGCCAAGCCATTCCTTTATACCTTTCTCTTCAGGCAAACCATAGCACCCATTTCACCTCATCCCCATTGGCCTATGCTTTCCTACATCTAGGCTATTTCTTACACTACCCCCATCTCGACTATATTGTGTCCTTCTAATGTATCCATTAAAATATATATATAGATGCACTGACCTAGAAATTCCACATTGAGACATTCATCATTAAGCTAATGAATTCACTTCAAGGATTTCTTTCAGCATGTTCATAATAGAAAAAAAAAAAAAACTTCCAAATTTCCAAAATTATAGGATAGGTTATATAAATCATAATACATTTATATATGACATAGTATACAGACAATAAAAAATGATGCTATATATTAATACTGATACCCATAAATACCATCCATGATATGTTGTTTGGTGGAAAACCTATCATATTCAAAATGTTTGTTTTTATAAAAAATAAGCATCTGATTATGTATATATATTCACTTATAACTGTACCTATGTTTAAAAATCCATATTCACAATTATATCAAGGAAGAGTCTGAATATACACCTACGTATACTTGTGGTTTATGGATCAGGGAATTTTTTTTTTTATTTTTTTTGCTATTTCTTGGGCCGCTCCCACGGCATATGGAGGTTCCCAGGCTAGGGGTCTAATCGGAGTTGTAGCCACTGGCCTACGCCAGAGCCACAGCAACGCAGGATCCGAGCCGCGTCTGCAACCTACACCACAGCTCACGGCAACGCCGGATCGTTAACCCACTGAGCAAGGGCAGGGACCGAACCCGAAACCTCATGGTTCCTAGTCGAATTCATTAACCACTGCGCCACGACGGGAACTCCAGGGAATTATTTTACATGTATCTGTGTGTGTACGTTTACGTTTATATGTACTTTATAATCTTATCAAAACTAAACACTGGTTGTCTTGGTATTGACAACTAAAAAAAATGTACAATCTAAAAGTTGAGAATTACATTGTATTTGACAGAACTTCTGAGGACTTCAAGCCTGGGAAGCAGCCTCTCAGACAGCTCCGCCTGCTCCAAAAGAGGTAAAGGAGAAGCCAGAATATATAGGAATTTTACAACAAAAAAAACAGGTAATCAGAACATCAAAAAATGTACTGTAAATTAAAGAAAACCAGACATTGCAAGTTAATTAATGTAGCACTTGTCTTTGTATGGGAAGATGCAAGAGTCTGGGCTCATTAAATCATTCCTTGGCTATGTACCTTAGCTGTTTAGGGCCAGTATTCTGTTCTTTCCCATCCTGATTCCCCTCAGAGTGCACTGCTAGGGGTGGCTGCAGTGGCTGAGGGCTTGATGGCTGCAGAATCCTTTGCTGACATGGTAGGCAACGTTTTTAATCCACAGTATCAAAAATAATTTCATTGTGTGCCATCTTCCAACTTCAGCTCAAATGCTCTACTCTACACAGAGTTTTTCTTGAAATCTCATCAGCAAGTCTTTTTTTCTCAGTCGTATCTATATCAATTTTATGTTGTTTAAACTCCAGCCTGGGCTAAAAACAGCTGTATATTATTAGAATATAAACTACATGAATGTAGGAGTCCCTTTCCTTTATCCTTGAATGCAAGCTTGTAGCAAGTGTTTAACAAATATTTTTATACTAATCAATATGATTTGCCTAATCAGTAATTAAAAATTGGATAGCACACCAGAATCACTTGGAATGTACCTCTTAAAAGTACAGAGTCCTTGGTCCATCCATTCTGTGGTCAATGCAGCCAGCCTGGCTTTTAGGTCAGGAGTGGAGGGCTGCAGTCCAAAGGCTACTCCGACAATGCCCTTGGTTTAATCCAAGCATTTCTCCTTCAGCCAGGCATGCTCCTTCTGTCCCAACATATTTGGGTTGTTAATGCCCTGAATTAATTCCTGCTCTTGAAAAAAAGTGTAGAAACAATCCTAACTGATCAGACTAAATGAAGTGCCAGGAAGATTGAAAATGTTTAATAAATGTTTGCTGGAGAATGTTCTCCTGTCATGTTCCTAACCTTCAGAGCTGGTAGAACCCAAACTCCTGACTTCTGCAGGAAGTACTCTAATTGCCTTGACTTACTCCTTTTCTGTCTCCCTGACACTCATCTCATTGTCTTCTTGAGAACTGATTCATCTCTTACCCTAATCATAGTATTTTTTGGTATTTTGTTTTGTTTTGATTTTTTCTTTTTATGGTAGTGGCAAATGGAAGTCCCTGGGCTAGGGGTCCAATCAGAGCTGCAGCTGCCGACCTGCACCACAGCCACAGTAATGCCAGATCTAAGCTGCATCTGTGACCTACGTCACAGCTTTCGATAACCCTGGATCCTTAAGCCACCAAGTGAGGCCAGGGATCGAACTTGCATCCTCACGGACACTATGTCGGGTTCTTAACCCACTGAACCACAACAGGAACTCCACTAATATATTTTGCAAGGAAAGTTATTTCAGCCAGCCTGGCACAGTAAAAGCAGACAAATGTGAACAGCAGGTAAGCCTCTGATCAGTAGCAGAGGTTCTTGGGTGGGAAATGGGATCAGCGGTTATGAATAGTTGGTAATGGGCTTACCCTGTGATCTCAGAGGTGAGTCAGGGCAGACAGGAGCAAATGATGAACATTATTGTCTAGCAGTAGGGGGATGGGAGGGAAGCAAATCCAAACAAGGATATTCCTAAAGCATAAATTCAGGGAGAAAGCTGCCAGTAGGCAGGTGGGAATTCTATTAAGAGATTAAAGAAGAGAGATAATTCAAGGAATTCTGCCAGATACCTCCTGTACCTGATACAAAGCACCTACATGTTTGTCACTGATGCCTGTTGTCACTGCTCTTTATCAGCTTTGTTCTTTACTTACTGTTTCTCCTAACCTCTTAGGTGCCAGGTGCTAAATCCCAGCCATCTATCAGTGCTCCATCATTACAAGTCAAGGTCTATTTCTGGGAGTGACTGTGTGTCTGACCAAAGAGATGAGTATCGAGGAAGAAGGTAAGGACGGGAAGAGAAACAAATATAGAATGAAACATGAACTGGCCATTTAGACTCTTGCATTGCTGTAAACCACCCTTTCTCTGTGCAATCATTATATTTAAACAGTACAGCACATAGAATACCATCAATTGAAATGTTACCAAACTGCAACTCCTTAGAGGTCAAGTTCACCTTTTCTGCCTACTCATGAATTATAGGTTTTAAAAGTCCATTAGCACATATTGAGCATTACTGTTTCAATCTTTCTATTTGAAACCAGTATCTATGGTTTAAAAAAAAAATTCCAGTCTTTATTTAGTGGCAATGAAGAGGATAATTTGGTAATTAGAATGTGTGGGAATGTGTGTTAATATCACTAGCACATTTTTTACTTTCTAAAAATCCCCTGTTTTTAAATGAAATAATGATCACACACTTTGGAAATCACTTTATAATACCTTTGAAGAAATTTGTTCACAGATGAAAACTAAGACTCATTACCATATGATTTAAATATTTAAAATAAATTCTAGAAACTTTTAGAGAAATAAAATAATTTGACATTTCAAGAGCCTCTCTCTTCATAAGCAGCTTATCTGGGGAATAACATGTATAGACCATTCTTGATATTTTGCAGCTTATAATTGATAGAAGAATTGAGTTTTTCCCCTTAAAAATCCATACATTTACCTAAATTATCCTTTTATACTTTACCACTCCAGACCTTTCTTTCTTATCAAGCATCTGACCTATGACGCTCTCTCCTCCAACCCAAGCCTTGGTTTTATTTCCAGTTTCCCTGTGGGGATTGATGTGTAATTTCAGTTTTCACAGTAAACATACTGATACTTTATTTTCTTTACATGGATTGTAATTTATAAAAATCTCCTGGAAGTTTCTCAAATTTGCCCACCACCTTCCCCTTTTCCCTCACACCAAGGCAGAAAATACAGTGAATCCAAGGAAACAACACCCATAATGATTACAAATGGTATAACCCTTCTCCTTCTTAGGTGAAGGAGGCACACACGCAAAAAATGTCCCTTTAGTCTGTACTGCTTGCGTGATTCAGGCCCAGAGTAGAAGACAGACACCTGAGGGCACATGGGAGAAGAGAGAGAAAGTGTGTGTTGTGTGTGGTGTGTGTGTATGAGAGAGAGAGAGAGAGAGAGAGAGAGAGAGACAGGGACATAACCTGAGATATAGAGGGAATGATAACAAGAAAGAAAGAAACAGAGAGAGTGAGTGAGAGAATGAGAAAAATGGAGAAAGAGGATGCAGCATACATTAAATCCAGAAGTCACACTGAGAAATACACCAGTTAACAGCATTACACTCTGAGTCCAAAAAGGAAGCCCAAGAGACTGTGACGGTCAGTGAAATGATGTTTGTACAATTATAGAGAGACAGGCTCTAACCTTTCAACAAATGTTTTCCTTTCTCTTGCTCACCCCTACCGGGCCTCCATCCATTCAGACACACACACACACACACACACACACACACACACACATGAGTTAACACCTTAGAATAACAGAGTGCGCCCCTGCATTCAGCTGCTTAGCAAGATCTGTGGCAGAATTCCTCTAAGTAGAAAATACCGTTAAAAACACTTAAAATAGCATTTCATTGAAAAACAAATTTTATCAAAACAATCCCAACTTCATAAATCCAGACACAGCTTTCCACCTTTTTGGAGCACCTTCACTTTCAAACCATTTTTTTTTCTAATTTTATACAAAACTATGAAAAAATGAACTCCAGTGGGAATTACTGGAGTTCTTATTCTTATAAAGATTAGCAAATGTCTGTTCCAGATAAGTACTTTAGCTCTAATCTGTCATATTGCTCTTCTACTTCCATTCTAGTGTAAAGATGTAAAAGGTTACTCTGAGAATTAAAATACTTAAAAGGAAAGAGAAAAGTTTAAGGAATTTTCCTCAGGAGTAGCAGATGCATCTCTTCAGATAAACTCCTTAATAAATTTTCCACATTGGCAGAGTTTTTTAGGCTAAAATAATTAACCTAAATTTTCAAAATGAATCCTAAGCAGTGTGTATACTGTCTTTTTGTGTTGGCATGCAAACTGGAGCTTGAATCTGTCTCCATTCAAAAATTCCACCAATGGACACTTTAAGTTGGCTTGCTTCATAAGCAATTCAGAAGGTAGAACAGCAAAAAGATAAGAGGATTCATTAAGTGATTAGAGTTACCGGAATCAAGAATTTTTCACATTGGAAGATTTCATGGAGAAAAATGAGACTTGAGGGACGTTTGGCTATATATTTTTTAACTTTAGGGGGAAGTTGCAGTGAAATTAAGGGGGATTCTCAAATATCACTGTGGGCAGCTAAGGTCCTTTTTCATGACGCCTTCCAAAACCTCCTCAGTTTCATAGGAAACCCTCCAAAGTGACAAAGACAGCTTTGGGGTGAGTCATTTGATCCAAGATGACCAGAATGAACTAGAATAAAAAGAAGGAGACTAAATCAGAAGCTTCTTGGTCCTGGCGGTGGTATTCCTCATTCTTGGGTCCTAGTAGCACAGGCACATGTCAGAAGAGGTTGACCTAAAAGTCAAAGCACTAAGAAAGGCCATGCTCTGGTCAAATAACAAGATCTGGTGAGAGCTCAAGATCAAGTCAAAGGTCAAAGTCCCATCAAGGATCAAGATCTAGTCAAAGAACAAGATCCAGTCAAAGCCCGATATACAGTCAAAGTCCAGTCCTCACTAAGCCTGGCTCCTGCCCCAGGATTCTGACCCAATGTGCCATGTTAAATCCAGCAATCAGTGTTTGAGAGATGCTGAGTGTCCGGGGGCCAAGAAGTGATGTGTAGGCTCTTGTGGGAAGGCCTGTCTGGATCCCTGGTGAGGCAGCATCTGTTCTTGCTGCACCTGTGAAGTCCCAGGGATGCAGGGGTGCAGGTCCTAGTGCCTGTAGCACTACCCCCTCCCACACGGCCCAATCTTCCTCTCATCCAGGATGCTCAAGCCTGGGCTGCCTCTCTCATCATCTTTCCAATAACTGGCTGCTTTCAGCACCCGCCCCCCGCCCCCCCCAACTGGTGGCCGGGTGGTGCGGGGGTGAGACTAAGGCTTCCCTAGTCTCTGTTTGAGTGGAGAACTTGCATCATGTCACCAAGGAATCATGCATAGTCTGGAAGGACATTGCTTTTGAACTTGACAAAAGGTATCTTCAAACAGTATGTTTTGCCATTCTGGCAGCCTATCCATACTTCCAAACTCTTATAATTGAAGATAGGAGATAAGCTCCTCCACCAGGGCAGTAAAGGATAGGATATTGTAGTCAGTGATCCCTGCACAAAAGACAGAAGATTGGATATGGAACTAAGTATTTCAATCTTTACCAATCCACAAGCAAATTTAGACCCAATTCTCAGTGCCCCTGAGCTTTCTTTTCCTTATCTTTCCTTAAGGAAGTCTATTATTTTAACCTATTTCCTAATGTGTTTCTAGAAAATCGTCTTCCAACTCAGGGCTCCATGAGTCATGCATCAGACCCATCTTTTGTGCACAGCTCTGACTGGCCAAGTCAAGGCTCTGCTGCTTCAAGATGCAAGAGTTTTCCAAGGAGGCTGGGATGCACTCAGATTCTTCCCTCACCACCTGAGGTGTTATCATCACCTCCGGGTAGATGAGGAGAAGCTAGAAACTTATTACTCCTCTAGCTGATGAATGTGAATTCAAGTGCTCCAAGGCCATGGTGAATCAGAACATCACTACAAGTTAGTGCTAATGAGATTAGTGATAGACATCTCTATGATTGCTTATGTAATATAAAGAGTGCATTTCCTCTGTTACAATCAGTAGGGGACTCAGAAAAAGCTGCTCAAGCTCCTAAACATTACAGATATCTTAGCTATGCAATAATTTTGTCCCTGGGGTGCAAAATGCTCTTAGAAAGACAGAGACAGAAAAATTGTATTTTTCAATCACCATACCTAGTACCACCACTCTCCTCCTCCAATGGGGGTAGAAAAAAATTTACACACACACACCCCTGGGAATAAACTTGGTAGACTGGAGTTCAGAAAGAGTGCTCAATGTTTACACTGATAGTTTTAAAATATAGATATCAACCACACAAATAAATTATCTGTAAAGAGTCCAGGCAGAGAGAGAGGCAAGAGAGACCATGGGACTCAGGCTTTGTTCTCAGTCTAGACTGGCAATTCCCAAACTGTGCACTGGGGAGCCCTTGGTGCTGCAGGGCATTCACATAGTCAGTGCAGGATATCTTCCATTATAGAGGGAAACATACTGTCATTTACCAAATATCACATAAGCTATTCATTTTAGGCTGCTCGGACCTGAATGAACATCATTAAAAACTGTTTTTTTTTTTACATAAACTAAATTTAATGGAACTATGTGATATTTCTTTTGACCTAGAAACACTCTGAAAAGTTACTTAGACACTAAGGGTGCTGTGGACAGAATAAGTTTGGGAACCACTGTGCTAGCCAACTGATGACGGCTGGCTTTCCTAGGCAAGAAAGCCAAACATAACAAAGTCGTAATCTTTGTGATGGTTTGGAAGTAAGGTCATGCTTTTGCAAGCCTGAATTTGCTTAATATGGGAAATGTTGATTTGCTTGTATATTGACATTGGAAAAAATAGTTATTTTCTAGAGTAATATAAGTGGGAAATACACTCAACCAATGCATCTTCCTTCCTTCTTGCTCAGTGTGTCAGAACTCCCCGAAAAATTCAGAGTTCACAGACTGCCTAAAAATCTTCTTTTACCCATCTTTCCAGAACTGGTGGTTCCCTTTACAGTAGCCTATGATTGGAAGAGATGTCTTGTAGCATATGATACAGACTACTCAGAATCACCTACATGAAAATTTGACCTTGAAGTATTTAATGCACTATAGACTTGGATACTCTGAATGCCATCTGTCAATGAGGAACTGTATAAAGAGCTATAGTTTTAGTCAAGGTATTCCTTAAAGACTGTTAAAAATATTCTAAAATCTTACGAGTATTTCTTTCTAAGACCTATCTTTTTAAGACATTCTTTTTTATTGTAGGAGGTGATAAGACAGAGTAGAGATATCATTTTCCAATAGAATGTCTCTATTCTCGCTGTTAAATACCTTGGGAGTTTGCAATGGGTCAGCTTGGATAAATTGGAACTTATTTCCTGAACAGCCCTTCCTGGTGTTGTTCTGACTTAAAGCTGGCCCAAAGAGGACCTCACATGAAATCTGGAAGCAGAAGTGAAGGAGCAGCCAGTACTCTCTTAATGCGGATCACCGTGATTCGAAGTGGTGGCAGAAGATGCAAAGATGCTGGCATGTTCCAGTACATCCTCATTCTCCTCCACTCCACATCTGTGAGACTGTCAGGCTGACCTTATTGACTAACAGAATCCCAAGGTCCATCATCAAATGCTTGGCAGCAAACCCACAGAGGTGGCTGCTACACAGAGGTACAGCTCCCAAAGCCTTCCATGAGCCTCCCCCTCCCCATCCACCTGGGTGACTGGCTGCACTTGGCTTCTAATCCTGCTTCTCCAACTCCCGCCTGGACTTCCACCTCTCCTGACACTGTGGAAGCTCTAATTCCTGTAATAAATCTATTTTCCTATAATTCACAGTGGTTGGGCTTCCCTGACTGCTACAAATATATACTATAGACATCCCAAGTGAAAAGAAAACATGGAAAATGCTTCTCCAGGTTTCTTTCTTTTTTTTTTTTTTTTGGTAAATGATTTCCTTATGAGGACACTGGGCTGGAACAAAAAGTATCTGTTGCTCATTAGTTCTGTTTTTAGACCATCCTAGACCATTGCTCTTGAATCCTTTTCTTAATACTAAAGAAAGCTTGGGAATTGAACCATACACGTATGGCTGGATTGTCTAAAATGCCTTAAAGTTACTCAAGTTTCTCATGGACCATTCCCTCTGAGGAAGAAGAAAGTGTTTCCACAGTCAGGGAAATAGGCCTATTTGGTGTGGCTTTTTCTTTCAGTCAGCCAGTTTCTCTCCAGATTTAATAAACAGCTTTCAAAAGGGGTATAAAAGTGTCTGCTCAAAAGGCTGCAGTCTGTTATTTGTAGAAGTGCCTGTGGATTCCCAGACCTGTTTCCAAAGGAGTGGATTATCATCTCGTGATAACTCATTGCAGAGCACTGAGTGATACAGTTCTGTGGGCAAACAAAAAAGCCATTCTCTTCTGGTGACAAAAGATGAAGCTAGTTATTAGCAATTCGATACAAAAGAAGTAAAAAGGACTGGAAATGAGGAGTCAAGCCAAGTTTGGCATCTATTATTCACACAAAACCTTCTAGTAATGACAACTACCCAAATCATAGAAAAATCCTATTCGTAGCACCCATTTTCTTGCTTCGCTGTCAAAAGTGTAGATGATAGATAACTTCCAATGACTGTCAAAATTAAAATCAATTTTAACGAAAGAAAACATAGTCTGTTTGTGAGTTCCAGAGAAAATGTGTGATGATGAGTTTGTGAAGTCTTTAATTTATCATTCCACCCTGAACAGAATCTATTTTTGCAAACAATAGTTCTCTCTATCATTGACATCCTTTTTTAAGGAAAAAAAAAGGTGTATTGGCTTAAATGTTGAGCACTATTTATGAACACCAGTCTACCGAGTTTTTCCCAGAGATATTTTTTTCTATATTATCTCATAGTTGCAGGCTTCATCAAAGGTCATCAGATCCACTGATTTTTGTCAAATATCCCCATGTTATTTCATCTGATAAATTATAATTTGTGATTGGCCTTTGGAAATTTCAAAGGATAGCAAACAATAGATATAGTTTCCAAAGTAAAGAACAACTGCAAATAAAAAGTAAACTCAGAACTCAAACAAATATCAAAGGGAAAATACTAGTGAGTTCACAATTCAGAAGGCTTAATATCATTTAATAATTTATCTGAGTTTCTTTTTATTTATTTTTCAAACGAACATGAAACCCAATTCTCATTTCCATAAATGCTAACAAAATCACAAAGTGACAATTTCCATCAGAAGTTCATATCTGAAATCTGAATTTATCTCAAATCACAGGGATTACACACTGTTCACAAACCTGGGAAACCAAAGCCAACAATGCCTATTAGCTAGATGTTATTTTAGTATTCTTTAAAGCAGTACTTATGTTTAATTATATGACACTGCTGTGGCCCTTGAGAACTCCTAAGGTCATAAATATATAATAAACTTTTTTGTTCCTTGAAATGTGTGAAAAATGAAATGATAGGATCAGTTGGAATTGGATGGCTGAATCATCTCTTTGTTAGATACATCTTATCATAGCTTATCGGAGGCCAAAGAATCATTTTATTTATTAGGTATTAATATATTATTTAGGCTAGTGCAACTCTGAGGCCAACAATCTGATGCCTTTACACTTCCCCAGTATATAAGTAACTAACATGGTTTTATGATAGGCAGTCAATATACATATTGGCTAAAAGAAAGAATCAGAGAGATGAAGCAACCAAAAGAAACTAATTTGGGGAGTTCCCGTTGTGGTGCAGTGGAAACGAATCCAACTAGGAACCATGAGGTTGCGGGTTTGATCCCTGGCCCACTCAGTGGGTTGAGGATCCGGCGTTGCCATGGGCTGTGGTATAGGTCGCAGACACAGCTAGGATCCCACATTGCTGTGGCTCTGGCGTAGGCCAGCGGCGACAACTCCGACTGGACCCCTAGCCTGGAAACCTCCATATGCTACAGGTGAGGCCCTAAAAAGCCAAAAAAAAAAGGCAAAAAATAAATAAACTAATTTGACTAACACCTCACATTACCCTGAACCATCTCAATGTCTTAAGTTTTTTTAAGGGTTTATACTATGTTTATGGATAACTACATTCCATACCTAAATTCCCTCTATTCCTAAAGCTTCAGACAAGACTCAGCACATGGCTTATGTTAAAGATGTAGCAAAATGCTTGACTAAAAGTTTGTCTGAATCAGCTATTTTAAAAATAATTTATGAGTATATATCTACTGTAATGTATGTGTAATAAAAATACTTTTGTACTTGTTAGGAGCCTACCAAGGGCATCAGTGCCAGTGATGTAAAGTCCTTGAGCTTCAGAAAGCCCCTATAAATCTGTAAAATTGACACTAGCACTTCAGTAGGAAAATGGGCAAAGGGTATTAATTAATAGATCGGTTGCTCAGGGGTAAATAATACAAAACAGTGTCCCTATTATTTTCCTGTGTAGAAGTTACACATAAAATTAATCATAGTCATTTTTCCCGGTAATCAAAATTACAAACAAAAGCATGACACAAATATAGAATAATAAAATAGTGAAGTTCATTTTCTTTTCTTTTCTCCTCTCTTCCCTTCCTTTCTTTTTTTTACTGGTAGAGGGAAATTAAGATGGTTTAACTTTTCTGAACAATCATTTAGCAGCGTAAATCCAAAGCTTTTAAATGTCCATACTTGATATCAAAATGAACATTCTAATACACTATTACTGAGGACAAAACTTTCCAAAGGACGATCTGGAAATAAATGTTAGCACTTAAAATGTTTATGTCTCTTGATCATTTCCACTTGTATACGTCTATCTAAAAGAAATAATCTCACAAATGTGTGTATATGGTGAAAATATCCTAACAACCTCAACTTCTATTAGTAAAAGAAGTGTTAAACTATAGTTCAAATGGCAGGCACTACAAAATATTAGTACATTGGTGGGAAAGCTGGCAAATATGTGATGGCAAGTAGAAAAATAAAAAGTAAATTATATAATAGTATGCTAAATAGTGTCTATTTTAAAATTTTAATATTAGTAATATAGCATACATTTTCTTGAACATTGGAAATTTTTGCAAATTTCTATTTTATTAGTAACCTAGGGGAAAATGTATGTGGTTGTATGTGTAGATTTTGGCTCAGGAATTCCATTTCTAGAAATTTTTCCTGATAATGAATAATATGTTCCTAATATAAAGAATGATTTAAATAGGGAATGGGTTAAATACTGTATGCATATATACAACTAAATTCTATTCAGGAAACTGAAAAGATAAACGTTTTTGTTTGGGTTTTTTTTTTGTTTTTTTGTTTTTTGGTTTTTTTGCTTTTTAGGGCCGCACCTGTGGCATATGGAAATTTCCAGGCAAGGGTCAAATGGGAGCTACAGCTGCCAGCCTACACCACAACCACGGCAACGTGGGATCCAAGTCATATCTGTGACCTACACCACAGTTCACAGCACCTATGGATCCCTGATTCCCTGAGCGAGGCCATGGATCTAATTGGTATTTTCATGGATACTGGTCAGATTCGTTTCTTCTGCGCCACAGTGGGAACTCCCAAAGATATTTTTTTTAATTAACAATGCTTATAGTTTTCAATTTAGATGGATTATAAACTTACTGTATGGTATAACCTCACTTTGACAAACAACTTAAAATTGTTCTTTATGTTTGTAAGCAGAATATATAAATGAACACAAATATATACATTTATACATGTATGCAAAGAACAATGTCACTATGTTAACAGTGGTTAATTTTGCACTGTTTATGAGTGTTTTTTTTCTCTTTTTGTTAATCATAATTCTATTTTTTGCCTCAGAAGGCACATACAGCTTAAAAAGATATCTCTGCTAAAAATAAGTATGTGTAAAAACTGATGATCACAGTAGTAAAATACATATGACCAATAAACAAATAAAAAGGTTTAGACTCATTAAGTTAATTAAAGAAAAATAAATTTAAAACAATAACAACATGCAGATTTTCACTATTAAACTGCAAAGATTTTTTTTTTTGTCTTTTTAGCTATTTCTTGGGAGGCTCCTGCGGCATATGGAGGTTCCCAGGCTAGGGGTCGAATCGGAGCTGTAACCACCGGCCTTCGCCAGAGCCACAGCAACGCGGGATCCGAGCCGCGTCTGCGACCTACACCATAGCTCACAGCAATGCCGGATCGTTAACCCACTGAGCAAGGGCAGGGATTGAACCCGCAA
This sequence comes from Phacochoerus africanus, assembly GCF_016906955.1. Lineage (NCBI taxonomy): Eukaryota > Metazoa > Chordata > Mammalia > Artiodactyla > Suidae > Phacochoerus > Phacochoerus africanus. The sequence goes on from NC_062552.1 coordinate 15,019,941, forward strand.
CCTCATGGTTCCTAGTCGGGTTTGTTAACCACTGCGCCACGACGGGAACTCCCATGCAAAGATTTTTAAGAGAACGTTCACTGTGGACAAGAGGTGAGAGATCATCCTTCATTGTTCATGAAGGATATGCTGGTGTGACCTTTCTGGAAAGCAACTCAGCAACAGTTTAGAACCTTAAAGATGCTCATAATTTGGGCCAATAACTTAGCTTATAAGAATGTATCCTAAGAAAGTAATCAGAATTGTGGGTAAAGATGTGTGTCATTTGGACATTTAAAATTATGAAAAATCAGGGGGGGAAAAAAACAAGTATTCAATCACAGGGAAAATAATTAAACCATATTAATAACCATGTCTGGAGTATTAAGAAGCCATTTAATAGTATGATTTCAAATAATTTAGAAAGCAATCATGCTACAGTGTGAAGTGGAAAGAAAAAAAAAACACTAGGATGCCAAATTATATAAATAGCATAATTTCAAAGAGAAAAATACTAAAAGAAAATCAACAAGTATATTTTATCACTCTTTAAGGAAGGATTGCAAGAAACTTGCATGCCCATCTTTTTTTTTTTTTTTTAATTGCCATACCGGCGACATATGGAAGTTCCCAGGCTAGGGGTCGAATTGGAACTGCAGCTGCTGGCCTATACCACAGCCACAGCAATACTAAGCCGTGTCTGCAACTTATACAGCATCTCATGGCAACACTGGATCCTTAACCCTCTGAGCAAGGCCAGGGATGGAACCCACATCCTCAGGGATGCTAGTCGGGTTCCCTTCCACTAAGCCACAACAGGAACTCTCGCCTGCTCATGTTTATAATTCTGTTTTTAAAAATTATATCTTTGAAAAATTATTCAAAAATCTGTTGAGTAGCACAGACAAATACAATAATTGGCATATGATTCAGGCTCCAAGAAACAGGCTGGGGCTTCCACGACCACATGGGTCCCCATGCAGAGCACCTCACATATTTAGAGAGGAGGTTGTGAGGGGCAGGATCACCCCATCAAGTAAGAAGAACAGGAAATTTAACATTGAGACATTTACTGCTTGCTCAGTGTTTCTCAAATTGTGGTCCCTGGACCAGGAGCATTAGCATCACTGAAGGATTTAGAACTATAAATTCTCAGGCCCCACTCCAGACTTACCAAATCAGATATTCTGAGGTGGGTTTCAGCAACCTGTGTTTTAACAAGTTTCATGGAGATTCTGAAGCATACTGAAGTTTGGGAACCTCTGATCTTGAAGATGCAAGAAATCTCCTGGGAAATTCCCAGATGCCAATCACTGGGAATCATGCATATCCAAATTGGCTTTGGCTGCACACATTGAAGCCAGAGGAACCAAAAGGAAGTCTGAGATCATCAATTATGGCTGGTCTTGCAAAAGTGCCACAGCCTCCAATAGTTTTGAAACCACAGGCAAAAAAGAATTATTGTGTTTGCAAACCTAGGTTCTGAAAAGCAATTTGGAATCCTTTTTAATCTAACCTCCACATGTTTAGAGATGAGAAAAAAATGAAGTGATTTGATGGGGCTGCACTGTTGTTCAGAATCCAACTGAAATCAGCTATCAGCTGGTTTAAAAGGTTTACAACACACTCTGTTCTACTCATCAAAAAGTCATAATGGGGAGTTCCTGTTGTGGCTCAGTGGGTTAAGAACCTGACTAATAGCCATGAGGATATGGTTCAATCCCTGGCCTCACTCAGTGGGTTAAGGATCTAGCATTGCTGCAAAGCTACAGTGTGGGTTGCAGATTCGACTCAGATCCGGTGTTGCTGTGGCTATGGTGTAGGCCAGCAGCTGCAGTTCTGACTTGACTTCTAGCCTGGGAACTTCCATATGCTGCAGGTGCAGTCACAAAAAAAAGAAGAAAAAGTCATAATGGGAGTCTTTCGAGTTTATTTTGGAAAAAAAAGTCAATATTCTTTTATATCCCAAACAAAATAGAAACATTTATTCCATTTAATAATCTCTCTAATGTATCTTCCAGGCCCGCCATCAAACATCTGTCTATTTTGGATAGCCTTGGGAAATGATCTACTAGAAACAGAGCTAAACAGATTTTGTGAGTTGGGAGGAAACTGGGAGGCCAAATAATTCATAGTTTAGGAGGCTAAAATACATAGACAGTATTAAATTGATGCTAATATTTTAAAATTGTGAGTCCTCAAGGATCTTGTTATTCCTACCATGGTTCAGGTGTCCAGGCAGCCTCTGTATCACCCGGGAGCTTGTTAGAGATATAACTTCTCAGGCCCCACTCAGACCTCCTGCATCAGAATCTGCATTTTAGCAAGATCTCCATATGATTCTCAAGCACAGTGAAGATGGAGAAATATTGCTGTAGGAATTTAATGATAGCAAATTACCATTTCTTTGGGGAAAATACAGTGCTTTCAATAGAACAGGCGAAGTTCTTACAAGGGCATTACTATTCAAGAAGAAGAAGCATCAGGGAGTCTGACATGCATGTATCATATGAAGATTTGGGAGATACTGCAGAAAGAGAGTAGAACTTATTCACTAGGATATATAGCAGTTAGGGTTATCTGGCCTGCAAGCAACAGGGTAACAAATCAATCTGTAGTAAACAATAATAAAATCTGTTGACTCATAGGAGTTGAGTAGGACAGGATCCAGGCATTATGCAATCAACTCAACTGTGCCTTCAAGACTTGCGGTTGCCAGGGGGTGGGGTGGGGTGGCGGAGGGATGATGGATTGGGAGTTTGGGCTTAGCAGATGCAAACTATTACGTATAGAATGGATAAACAACAAGGTCCTCCTATATAGCACAGGGAACTATATTCAATATCCTTGTAATAAACCATAATGGGAAAGAATATAAAAACTATGTGTGTGTGTATATATATACAGCAGAAACTAACGCAGCATTGTAAATCAACTATAGGTCAATAAAATAAACTACTACAAAGAGAATTGGGGGGTGGAGGGATGGGGGGTGGAGGGATTGGGGTTTGGGATAGAAATGCTATAAAACTGGGTTGTGATGATCATTGTACAACTATAAATGTAATAAAATTCACTGAGTAATTAAAAAATAAACAATTTTTTAAATAAATAAAAAGAGAATTAATGCTTTTTTAGTCTCTCCACTACACAGACCTCAGGATCAGGGTCATCCTAGGATGGGTGTCCCTCATATTTTCAAGCTGACCATAAGCAGGGCTATATCAATTCAGCAGGAGAGAGAAAGAAAGAAAAATGTATCTCTCAAGTATGGTATATAATAAGGTTGAACACATACAGGCAAGTCTGGTTCCAGACCACCACAATAAAGTAAATATGGCAATAAAGCAAGTCACATGAATTTTTTGGTTCCCAGTGCATGTAAAAGTTATTTTTACACTATACTATAGTCTATTAAGTGTGTAATAGCATTATGTCTAAAAACAATGTACATACTTTAATTTTTAAATTAAAATTAAATACTCTGTTGCTAAACAATGCTATCATCTGAGCCTTCAGCAAGTGATCATAGTAATATCAAAGACAACTGGTCACAGATGCCACGACAAACACCATAATAACAAGTTTGAGATATTGTGAGAATTAACCAAAGTGTGACACAGAGACACGAAGTGAGCAAATGCTATTAGAAAAATGGTGGCAAACACAATTGCTTGACCCAGGATTGCTACAAACCTTCAGTTTGTAAAAACACAGTATTTGTGAAGTGCATGAAAGAAAAATGCGATACAACGAGGTATGCCTGTAATTTATTTTACAAACCACAATGTTCGTAAGAATGCAAGGGGACGCTATGAATAGTCACAACAAGGAAAAAAAGCACACACTCGGACGGCTTCAGACAAGCCAAGACATATGGTCACTTATTATCCTATGGATTAGATCTTTAAGTCTTTTCATTCAATCAAATTAAGGCACATGCCTGTCTTTGGATATGTAAACAGCTATTAGGGCAATGTCATAATATAATTGACTCAGACTACATTTGAATCCCATTCTATAACTGGAAATAGGGTGAATGGATAACTTTTTTTTAACGGGGAGAGGATTCTTATTAGGAAAGAAAAAAAGGAAGGAATTAGGTACTAGGGATGCAATAGACTGTGTGGATTATAAGCAGCATTGCTAGAACCACCAGGACCACAAGTTCAGAGGGAGAGTTGCTCTTCAATGACCACGGCCACCAAGAGCCAGGCAGCCTCAGGCAAGTGAAGATGCTCTGTGCTCATCACTAGCACCCTGCTGCTTCTGGTGCTTCATTAAGTACCATTTTTTGGTGTTGAAATGACTTTTTTTTTTGGAAAAGATTCTAACAGTACATGGTGGATGCATTTCTTTCCCTACTTGCAAACATAAAAGCTAGCCACCCCATGCCAGCTGTTCACATTTTTGTTTATAATTACATTGACTACTGACATTTCAGTCTGGGCACAACCTTATAGGACTGGATGATAACTTGATCTTATCTCAAATAAAGTGTTTACTATGAACGTTATTACCATGAAACATTTTCCAAATGATAAAAGCACTACTGATAGCAATATTAAAGAGGTTTTAAAAGTGAAAAATAAATGTCAATTTCCTGCCACAAACATAATAAATAATTTCACCACAGGGTGTTCCCCTCCAGTCTTTGCTCACACGCATCCATGATTACACACAGATGTAATCATGGTGTAACTGTAATTTTGAGTTCTGCTTTATCATTTTAGCACCATATTGTAAATATTCTAATTAGCATGCCATTCCTACAAGAAGTACTCAGGTAAAAGATGTTGAAGAAATGAAACCCCTAAAAGATCTGACAGCTCCACGAAAATTTTCTGTTCAAATCCATATATTCCAAATCACTATGGAATTGGAGAAATTGCTCCTTTTGCTTTAAATCTAGCTTTTATTGACAATCCAAAATCAGTCATCATAGTTTAAAGCCCCTAAAAAATATGGCACTGATTATCAAAGAGAAGATGTGAGAAGCAAAAGGGCCTTTCTGCTAAAGACAAAATTCTCCTCATTTTTTACTCTTATTAGGGATTTTGTGATTACGCTCAGTCTGCTATTTGGTGATGTTTCATGGATCTGTAGAAATATTTGACATCTTAGGCTAAATTCAGGTATGTGTCCACACATGCCATTTTTAAATGGGAAAAAATTCCTAAATGATGATGTACAGTCACTCTGATAGATGGCCTTGGGGGAGAGATAAGCAGTATTAAGGCATTTGATGTTTTCCTTTCTTTCTGTGCTCACAAGAGGACAGAGCGCATTTCCACCAGGATGTGTCCACAGGAGAGAGCTTGATGTACCTGGTGAGGATTCTGCTGCCAAGTTCCTGAGTTTCATCAGTGTATTATCCCTCTCCTGTCTATTCCCCCATTAGACTGCAAGCTCCTAAATCAAATGTGAGGGTTTTATTCTTCCCTACACTCCCAACTCCAAGTATAGTTCCATACGCAGTAAATATTGACTGAATGTCTAAATTAATCATGAAATAAATTCCACAGAAATATTTTGTATTAAAGTAGAGTTGATTTACAATGCTGTGCAAATTTCTGCTGTACAGCAAAGTGACCCAGGCAAATGTATCATATATATAGGTATATATATAAGCGTGTATATATTTTTTTTCTTATGCTTTTTCTCATATTATCTTCCATCATGGTCTATCCCAAGAGAGTGGATATAGTTTCCTGGGCTATACAGAAGGGTCTCATTGCTTATCCATTGAAAAATGGGCAGAAGACCTAAGTAGACATTTCTCCAAAGAAGACAGTAGGTACATGAAAAGATGCTCAACATAACTACTTATTAGAGAAATGCAAATCTACAGTATTGTTTAAGACAACAGCATTCATCAGTTGTTTGTTTTGTTTTGTTTTAAGCTGTGCTCTCTATCCTCTCAACCTCTCCAAGATGCTTCCTTATAAATGGGCATATTTAATAAATTGCCTCTCTGATTCAGTGGGGCAATTTATTAAAGTGGAAGCACACTTCAAGACCACTGGGGCACCATTTCTCAAATTGTCCCTATGCTTCTGCTATAGAAGCTTCAATGCACTTATTTACAGGCATCATAAAGCACCAAGTACATGACTTCATCAGGGAACTGTACCATTGGTTCAAAAGTAACTAGTCTGGATTGGGTGTTGTATGATAGGAATGGAAGGAACATTTTCTGGGAAACAGCCACTTCCCTACACGGGCAATGAGGATGTCTATAGGCACAACTTTTCTGAGGAAGCTGACAATTTGCACAAAAAGATTTTGGCACAAAAATTCCACTTCCAGGAATGTAGTCTCAAGGAATATTTGAGGAGGGGCATAAGGTCTGTTAAAGAATATTTTTGATACTCTAATTTGTATGCCTTCACTTAGGAAAATACAGAGACAAGTTTTTAAATATATGCAAGACACTGAGCTCTCCAGAGTCACTGGACTTTGATGGGGTGAAATGCTTGAGCTTTTCCATCCTAAATGGTGCTCTTCTTATGCAAAGGAAGATTCTGAGTGATGACAGAACCCCCCTCCCGCCCCCCGCCGCCCCACCATGGACCAGGATGTATTAAGCACTGCCCATGGGGAAAATGAGAGTGTGTGTTCTCAAGATAATTGAAAGTAACTAGAAAAGAGTTAGAAACAAAAAATTACATCCCTTTCACATTATTTGTAATCCCATTAGCAGAGAACACAGCCTCTCTGACCATCTAAGTTTAATTCCATTTTAAAATTAGCACCTTCTCTGATGCACCTCTTGTAAACATCATTTATGCTATTAATTTCAATTTCCTTCTCTGTTACTATGTTTAATGTCAAGCTTGTGGTAACTATGATGCATAGGACATTATATATGGACAGTTTTGTTCCCGAACAAATAAAAAGACCTGGCTTCCATGCCAAAGATTTTACGACCTAATTTAGACAAAACAGTTAAGACAAAAGTTTAAGCAACACCCCCGCCTAAAAAAATTGGAGGCATCCACTTATTTCTTTTGGAACCCAAGATTTTTATTTAAATATTTGCCTTCATTAAGAAAAACTGGAAGAAAGTTCTGTCAGGCAGCATACATGGAAATCTATCATCAACCCCATCCCAGGAGGGAAGTTCAGACTGAGTATTCTTTTATTATGATTGTTCCATCCTTCAAAGGCATGTAGTCCCTTCATACTATGGGGATTTCAATAAAGTTAAACATAAACATTTCATCATTCTTCTCCTTAAGCACTCCCAACAGCAAGCCATTACCTTCTCTAACCCTCAGGTCCAAAGTATTTTCTCCCCAGATTATTCTCCCTCCAAAACAGAATGTTCAGTCAAATGCTCCAAGTTTAGCTCTAGCACAACTTCAAAGAATTACAAAACCATGTCTTGTTTCATGTTCCATGGTAAACAAAGAAAGAACTCCTTTGTCATTTTCCTTTCTATTTCAGAAACGTTTGATGCTCTGCAAAGATTAGTGAACTATGACCCGAAGACCAACTCAGAATCAGGACTTTTTTTTTAAAGTTGTGATAAAAAACAAAAATACACACACACAACATAAAATTTACCATCTCAACCATTTTAAAAAAGTGTCCACTTCAACAGTGTTAAGCATATTTACATTGCTCTGCAATAAATCTCCAGAATCTTTTCATCCTCCAAAACTGAAACTATATCCATTGACCACCAGCTCCCTATTTTCTACCCTTCTAGTCACTTATAATCACCATTCTGCTTCCTATTTCTATGAATTTGACTACTTTAGATTTTTCATGTGTGTATTATTATTGTATTTGTCTTTTGTGACTGGTTTATTTCACTTGGCATAATATACTTAAGATTAAGCTGTGTTGTAGCATGTGACAGAATTTCATCTTTTCAAGGCTGAATAATGTTCCATGGTATGTGCATACCATATTTTCTGTATCCATCCATCCATGGACATTTGAGTTGCATACACCTCTTGGCTATTGTGAATACTGCTCCAATGAACATAAGTGTGGAAATATCTTTTTGAGATCCTAGTTTTATTAGATATATGTGCAGAAATAGGGTTGCTGGATTATGTGGTAGTTCTATTTTTAATTTTTGAGGAACTTCCATACTATTGTCCATAATGGCTACACCAGTTTACATTCCTATCAGCAGTACAAAAGTTCCAATTTCTTAACATCCCCTCCAGCATTGGTTCTTTCTTTTCTTTTTTTTGCTTTTTTTATAGTGGCCATCCTAATGGGTCTGAGATGATATCTCATTGTGGTTTTGATTTGCATTCCTCTGATGATTAGTGATGGTGAACATCTATATCTTTTGATTGGGGTTTTAATCAATTTACATTTAAATTAATTACTGACAGTGATGAATTTACTACTGCCATTTTGCTTGTTTTCTGTATGTCTTGTAGCTCTTTTGTGTTTTTCTTCTCTTACTGCTTTTCTTTGATTTTTCTATAATGACATACTTTGATTCCTTTCTCATTTTGCATATATTCTATAGGTATTTTTTTGCGGTTACCATGAGGATTACATAAGGCATCCTAAGGTTATAACAATCTATTTTAAACTGAAAACAACCTAACTTTAATCACATACAAATATTCTACTTGTTTACATCTCTGGCTCCCAGAGATTAAATTTAAAAATATTAAATTGTTTTACCTAGTAGTATGGACTTACAGTTATTTTTATGCTTTGTCCTTTAAATTCTATACACTGATTAAAAGTGACTTACATAACAACATTATAATACTACAGGAGTGAATATTTGTCTACATATTTGTCTTTACTAAAGATCTTTATATTTTCGTATGATTTTGTCTAGCACCCTTTCATTTCAAGTAGAAGGACTCCCTTTAGCATTTATTATAGGGAAGATCTAGTGGTGAAATGAATTCCTCTAGCTTTTGTTTATCTGGGAAAGTCTTAATTACTCCCTCCTTTTTAAAAGACAATTTTGTCACATATGGTATTCTTGGTTGACAGTAAATTTTTCTTTCAGCACATTGAATATGCCGCCCCACCCTCTTCTGGCCTGCAAGTTTTCTGTTGAGAAATCTGATGATAGTCCTATAAGAGCTTCCTTGTACATGATCAACCACTTTTCTCTTGCTGCTTTTAAGATTCTCTCTTTGTGAATTTTGACAGTTTGATTATAACATGTCGATGTGAGCCTCTTTGGATTTTTTCATAGTTGGATTCATTGAGCTTCTTAAATTTGTATGTTGATTTTTTTCCTCAAATTTGGGCAGTTCTGGGCCATTATTTCTTCAAATAAGCTATCTGCTCTTTTGTCTCTCTTCTCCTTCTGGGATTCCCATTATGCATATATTGATTTACTTGGTTCTATACTGTAAGTCCCTTAGGCTCTCTTCACTTTTCTTCACTGTGTTTTCTTTTTGCTCTTCTGCCTTGATAATTTCAAGTGGGCAAGGACATTTTTGTAAGTAAAATTTTGCTGGAACACAGTTATGCCCATTGTAAACCTTTTGTACCTTTTGCACAGCATCAGTAAAGCTGAGTAGTTGCAAATGTGTATTGGCCTACACCTGTCAGTATGGTTTACAAAGCTAAAATATTTACTGTCTGGTCCTTTTAAGAGAAAGTTTGTTAATCTCTGCCCAGAGAAGCAAGCTTATCTGGCACATAAAACCACAGATTTTTTTTTATAGAGAGAAAGCACCCTAAGGATTTGGCTTCTTTTTTCCCCAAAGTGAAGCCTTATGGAAGGAAATGCATAAAGCACAATAGAAAAGAAGGAAGAGAATCCTGGAGGCCTGTACTGAATTCTGATCATCCTACAGGTTCCAGAAAGTTGTTGACTCAAGAGGTATACCTTTCCTGGTAAATAAGCCTGTTTTACTCTGCATCTGCCATCTTTGGAAAACCATCAGACAAGATTAAATTAAATACAGTGATGAGTCAAGCCATGCCACTTAAATCAGACATGAAACTGCACTCAAGAAAACCCTTGATTACTTCCTAGTTTCATGAAAAAAGCCCTTCAAAGAAATCAAGGTAGTCAAAACATTGCTATATGAAAAATTCTCATGAGACCTAAAGGGATTTCCTCAACCTCAAAATGGTTAATGGGTCACGTTGTCTATTTTCGCTTACTGGATACTTCCTTTTTATTATTCTCACTAGTCCTATTTTGTATCTATTGTCTTGTTTCTCAGTGTGCTATTTTCCCCTTAATTTATCCTCTTCACTGCCTCTCCCCAAAGTCAATTCCTACATTTCTGTTTTCCCGAAAGTTGTATATCTTATTTTCCCCACTCACCTCCCCACCTCCAGACACAATTATAAAAATCATTGAATTAGGATATAGAATACCCAGGCTCAATTCCAGATCTTTCCACCATCTAGTTTGGTGTTTTAGGGATATCTTTTTATTCTACAGGTGTTATATTAACCTGAAACTCAGTAGATTGACCCAGCATCTCAAAGACAAAAATATGTGGGTAAGATAAAATTAAAGCCTATATGTTTCTCAGTAAGAAAAGTAACAAGTAACAGGTGTTTTAGAAGCTATAAGTGCAACATTTCACAGCAATACACCAGATGTATATGAACAGATTATCTGCAAAGCTGCCAAGAAGATACACAAAGACATCTCCATCAAGGACTACAAACCATGCACTAATCTCTTCTAGCCATATTGCCAGACACGCTTCCAGGGCAAAGAAAACTGGATCTGATTTAACATCACCCTATTTTTTAAGAAAATATACTCCATTGACTATGAAGGTAAAAAAGTTTACATTATTAATTATTTAATATATAATTATAAAATATGCCACGTCCATTATATACACTTCTGTTTTCAGATTGTTCCACAGCTGGCAGCTGACAGTCATCCTCATCCACTTCTACACTAGACACAGCTTCCTAAAGTCCAGCCAGAGGAGTTCCCACTGTGGCTCAGTGGAAACGAATCCGACTAATAGCCATGAGGAAGCGGGTTCGATCCCGGGCCTCGCTCAGTGGGTTAAGGATCCAGTGTTGCCATGAGCTGTGGTATAGGTCACAGACAGGACTTGGATCCCGTGTTGCTGTGGCTGTGGTGTAGGCCAGCAGCTATAGCTCTGATTTGACCCCCTAGCCTGGGAACTTCCATATTCCACAGGTGCAACCCTAAAAAGCAAAATAATAACAATAATAATAATAAATACACAATAAAATAAAGTCCAGACAGAGCACACCTCTAGGCTTGCCAATTTGTTGGAGAGAAGTTCAAATAAATTCCGCAATATCTCATTAAAAACATTTGTCAGATTTAATTGTACCAAAAGCAACAGAATGCTTGTATAGTATGGAAATCCAGTAGTGAAACAACCCTATGCTCACTGAACTTCAAGGATCCTTTGTTCCACTTATTCACTCCTGGGGGAATAGAAAAATTTTGTTCTGTGTCTCCAGAGGTAATTGTAGAAGTTTAAGGTAATGCAGGACTCGACTAGCGTGCTGGCAATGGAAATATAAATGAAAAGATAGGAGTGAGGGAAGCGGGAATTAAAATGTGATAAGGACTTGCTTGTCATCTAAATCTCAAAGGGAAAGAAGATAAATATTTCAATAACGATGCATTATTTCCAGCATGAATGACTGAATGCTTTATTCCACTGGTAAATAGGCAAGTGAAGAGGGGATAAGGCATAGAAAGAATTGATAGAGCCTATTATTTTAAAAGTAAAATAGTCAAATACACACTAAGTCGTGTTTTTTAATCAATGTGCGAGTGATCAGAGATGGATGGACAGATTTTATAATTTTCCTAATTTACTGAAAATTTTCTTCTCTGACTCCTGTCATAAAATGCCCTGATACTTCCATACTGCAGCTCATATTTTAACCTATAATCCTTGGGCTTGATTACCAGGGGCGGGGGGCGGGGGGGTGGGAGGAAATGCAATAGAAAAGAAATGTTCAATGAGTTTAAAAAAAAACAAGCAAGTGCCATGTCATGGAACCCAAAATATGAAAGAAACTGCAAGGTAAGAGTGGAAAACAGTTCTATATACTAAAGATTTCAAGAAGCAGAACTGAGGAGTTCCCACTGTGGCTCATTGGAAATGAGCCCAACAGTATCTATGGGGATGAAGGTTCAATAGTGAGTTAAGGATCCAGCATTGCTGTGAGCCGTGGTATAGGTTGCAGATATGGCTCAGATCTGGCATTTCTATGGCAGTGGCGTAGGCCAGCGGCTACAGCTCCAATTCAACCCCTAGCCTGGGAACTTCCACATGCCTCGGGTTTAGACATAAAAAGACAAAACAAAACAAATCAAGAAGTAGAACTAAGAAAATCTGACTGCATTTGTAATTAGGAGATTACAGGAGTGTCAATAATACAGCAGGAGAAGGGAAACTCTGCTGTTATTATAACACAAGAACTGACTGCATCTGCTTTTTCCTCTCAGGATGATAGCATAATTCATCTTTAGAAGCTAAGTTCTATGTTTATAGGAAAGAGGGAAGAAAGAGCCCTGCTGCCAAGGGAAAGGTCCTAAGAAGAGAGGAAGTCAACATCCTATTTTCAGAAATGACTGATGAATTTTTGAGGCTACAGTATCTAGTATTATATTTATGTTGGTGTCTACATGGTACTATCATTATAATTGCCCACCATTATTTCAAAATTTGGGGGAAAAGTCTGCCACACACAAGACCATTACTACAGTTATTCATGAGAGAATGAAGAAACCAGGGTGAAGTCCCCCATGGAGGAAAGTGAATCAAGAGAAAGGGAATCTCTAGGAATAGCAAGTGATGTTTAAGAAGCAAATTATCTTGCAGCCCAATCTAGAGATTTCAATCTCCTTGAAATCCAGAGGACTATTAAGGATATTTACATCATGATATGAAGTAGATTCTCAAGCTACCATATGTAGATATTAAAACTATCTAAAACTAAGAGTGATCTTCAAAACTCAAAGAATTAGGAGTCCCTGTCATGGCTTAGCAGTAACGAACCCAACCGTATCCATAAGGATGCAGGTTCAATCCCTGGCCTCGCTCAGTGGGTTAAGGATCTGGCATTGCCGTGAGCTGTGATGTAGGTCACAGATGCGCTCGGATACCACGTTGCAGTGGCTGTGTTGTAGGGCAGCAGCTAGGGCTTCGATTCCACCTCTAGCCTGGGACTTTCATATTCTTGGGGTGCAGACCTAAAAAGACAAAAAAAAATCCAGAAAATCTTCTGCCCCTTGGACAATAGATTAACAATGTGTGTGTGTGTGGTTTTTTTTGTGATCAATGCTGGTAACAGAAGCCTGTAATGACCAAAAAGCTGGAGAAGTTATGGCTTATTTGATGTCATTTAAGGGATACCACGGAATTCGTCTCTGCTTAAAATTATCTCCCTACACTTCTTGGATGTTATAAGTTATAGATTAATTTGGGGATATCAAGTATTCCCACATTAATATAAAAGTTAGTTCAAACAAACTGCCCTTCCTCTTAGAAGCTATCTAAGATTATATGAAAAATCTGATGAGAGGAAAGAAAAGAAAGAAAAGAGAAGCCAAGAGATGCAACCCCCACCCAAGGTAGCAAGAAGGTCTCTGGTCCATGAAGATGTAACAGGGAAGAACAAATCTGACTCCATATGAGATCGGTTTCTTTATTTTAACCTTAACTTTAACTTTCGTCCTCTGTCACTTGTGTTTAGTCATCCTGGCTTTGCACCTTTCGCAAAAGAATCTGCCTATAGCCTGAAATATACAGGATAGACTATTATTAAGGCAATCACCTTTAAGAGTATTGCATTTTTAGATAAAAAGTTGTGGAACAGAGAATAATATTTGTTTTGTTGGAGGTTTATAGGAACATAGTGATCTGACCTACATGAATAGCTACAGAAACAAAAGATCCAACACAAAGATATTTGCAACAACTAATCACGCCCCTCCCCTCCCCTGCCTCTAAAAAGGCTTTGCTGAAAGCCTTCAGGGAGTTCAGTTCTTTGGGGGGGACCCATCTCCTTGCACCGTCCTGCATAAACCTTTCTCTGCTCCAAACTCTGACAAATTCCCTATTGTTTGGCCTTACTGTGTGTAGGGCACACGGAGGTGTAGATGCTGTGGGTGCTGGACATGATGGGGTAGAGCGAAAAGATGAAAGCGCTGATAATGCCAAAGATAATTCCACTTACTTAGAACTTTTGTTTGCAATCAGATTTGTCTCAAATGGTTTATTTCCTCTTTTTTTTATTTTTTAACCATTTTTGCCACCCCCACTGTCTCTTCTCCCAAGGTCATCCTTAATTATTGTTCTAGCTTTCCCCTCCCCTTTTTTTCTTTCTCTCATGTGGAAACATGTAGGAAAATGGTTCAATTTGAGCCAGAGGAAAAGCAGGTGAGACTAACAAGGTGAGCCATCTGCGACTTGGCATTGTGATGCCTCAGTCCTAGAATCTGATTACATCTGTTCCTGGATTTTGAAGCTAGTCTCTATTTAGTTCATAGACAACTCATCCATATATAGTCAACTCTTCAGTAATTACATTCAGAGGATGGGCTTTGAGACTCATCCAAGAAGGAGAGAGTCACATTGTCTTCTTGCTTAATTTTTCACCTCAGCTGTTTATTTGCTCTGAATAAAGTACACAGGATTAGAGAATAAATCACTTACTCTCTCCCAAAGAAGCTTTTCAGCTATAGCAATATGTCTGAGCCCTTCTCTCGGTTTTAATGATTATTAAGTTCTTTGTGGTCTTGTATATTGGTGTGAATCCTTTCCCTGGAGAAAATTAGGTTAAAAAATTTAAGCAATGACAAAGCTGCTGCTTAGAACAGGTGTGAGCAACTTATAACCTGCATTCCAAATCTGCCCTTTTGCCTCTCTATACAAGGTTTTACTGGAACACAGATATGCTTATATGTTTACATACTGTCTATGGTTGCTTTCACACCATGACAGCAAAACTCAGCAGTTATAACAGAGATCATATGGCCTCTGGAGCTAAAAATATTTACTCTCTAGCCCTTTACAGAAAATGTTAGCCAACTCCTGACTGCAGTGTTACATTTTCTGATATAGGTATAGGTCTCCTTAAATGTGTATAGTTCTTTTCCACCAATCATGCTTAACTGGTTTCCTGATAAAAAGATATCAATAACATGGGGGCTATCTGACCCATAGATTAAAAATACATACTTGAAGGATCCAAAGTTGCACAAACCACCGTCAGCCTAGTGATTCTCTTACTCCTTTGACCATTTTGAGCAGAGAACAGACCTTTCAGAAATCTACAGATCTTCAGTGAACTATGTCCCAGTCATCACACTAGCTCTTCAAAGGTTTTCACCTGTTACTTAACCAGCTTGAAGCATCATTATCATGAGGAAGAATTTTTGACTCACGAAATAGAGCAGCAGAGCAAAAGGTATTAGTCACATTCACACTATAAGTGGTATTTATACCACCACCATCAGCCCCCAGATTTCAAAACCTTTTAAATCACTTTAGCTTAGAGTGCATTTCCAATGCATTTTTGGCTAAAGATAAACATTCAAAAGAATTAAAAATATATAGAGAGAGAATAATTCAAACTCTCCAAATTAGTATAAATATGGCATCTTTTTTGTGTAGAGTTGTTTGGTTTTTTTTTTTTTTTTTTTTTTTTTTTTTGTCTTTGTGCTTTTTCTTTGGGCCGCTTCCATGGCATATGGAGGTTCTCAGGCTAGGGGTCGAATCCGAGCTGTAGCCACTGGCCTACGCCAGAGCCACAGCAACGCGGGATCCGAGCCGCATCTGCAACCTACGCCACAGCTCATGGCAACGCCGGATCGTCAACCCACTGAGCAAGGGCAGGGACCAAACCCACAACCTCATGGTTCCTAGTCGGATTCGTTAACCACTGTGCCATGACGGGAACTCCCTGGGGGGTTTTTTGTTTGTTTTTAGCCATGCCCGTGGCATGTAGAAGTTCTCAGGCCAGGGATCAAACCCTCACCACAGCAGCCCAAGCTGCTGCAATGACGATGCCAGATCCTTAACCTGCTACGCCACAAAGGAACTCCCCGAAGACTGCATCTTAATATCTCTCAATCATACTAGGTAGTGTCAGACTTTCTCATTCATTTAGTATTTCCTTGGAGCATCTCCCCTGATCATAATCTGAAGTCTTCCCACAAAGTGAAAGAGAATAATATTCTTAAAAATAATGCTATGGTCTTAGAGAAAATATTAATATTGAGAACTCTATACTTAACTAAACAGAAAGAAGGTTAAGGTATTTTGGGACATAAATAAAATTTGGAAAATATTTACATATTCCAACTGACAGAATTCTCTAAGATTTTTACTCCCATTCATCTGAAATTTTAATACCAAGACTTCACTCAAGATAGGCGCTGCCCTGTCTGACTTTTCCTTAGGTTTTCATGTCTATTTTTCACTTGTTCTAAAGGCTCAGACCAACATTAATGTGTGAGACAGCCCAGGGTTTACTATTATTGTACTCATTATCTGTTGTATTAAATCTATTGTCAAGGCTTAAACATCCAGACTTGCTTAAAAGTCTAAGAAACTGATTTTTAAATAATTTACAAACATTAAATTTAGAGAACCTTTAATTGGATACATCTTGCAAGTCTAAATTTAGCAAATTGTAAAAGAGCAGTTCCTACTGATTCCAAAGATGATCTACTCCAGAGTTGGCTATCTTTCCAAGGTGATATGCCAAATCTTAATGTTTTCACTCCTTGCCTTAGGAGAGTTTGTTATTAGAGTTCGAAGAGAATTTTTGTGTTTAAAGAACCTCTTGTCAACTGGTGCAAAGCACTAATTTTGGACATAGCAGAAACAGCTTCATGTTGATCAGCAAATTTCTTCTACATATATTATCTCATTCATTCTAGAGTAGAAGGTATTGTTATTACCTATTTTTCATCGATAGGGAATGTGAGTTCAAAGAGGCTAAGTTACAGTTCAGGCAGCTAGAAGGATACAAAGTTAGAGTTCAAACCCATGCTTTCCAGCTCATCCAAGATCAGATTTTACAAACAGAAAAAAAAAGGTGATTAGCTTTTGGACAGATAGCAGAAGACAAAGCAGGCCAAGCACAAGCTGTGCTCATCTTGACTAAATTTGAGCTGTAACTGCTGGAAAGGCAGGTTACACTAGATTTAAAACAATGAAGAAAGACACATATCATGACAATATAAATATCAGGAAATACAGTAAAATGGAAGACTCAATGTATAGTGGGGAAGTCAGAGAACCTTCAGAAGCTGAAAGGAAAAACAAAGTTGATGACGAAAAGTCCTAGAAAGGCGTCAGCAATCAGAAAGTTCCAGGAATTGAGAGATCAAAGGACAGGAGCAGAAAATCTTAGATTGCTAAGCTTTCACGGACTATTTTTTTTTCCAGGCACACTGCTAGGTACTGAGAATGCATAACAAAACACTATCCTGGCTCTTCACAATTTCATAATTTTGTAGGAAAAACAGAAACATAGGCTGTCTCATCCCATTCTCAACGGTGCAGAATGAGAAAGCATTGGCTGGATTGAGGTTTGTGGAACAAAACGGTAGCGAACTCTTGGCTGGTCTGTGGATAAAGAAGGCCAACAGGAATCTTGGTGCACCAGCGTTTACCAGCAACAAGTTAATAACCAGCCGAAACAGAATAAGTGAGGTTCAAAGAGGCGGAGGAGAAAATTATGTTCCCAGGAACATTTCTCCTGGGGACAGGTGACACAAGAAGGGGCCAAAGATAAGCTTCTCCCACTTCACAGTTTTGCTTCGGATCAATTCTGGTGCTAATAAAGTGGGATGACCATATACTATTTGACCAAATCTGGACTGTACAGTGAAGATCTTTTGATAATTATTGAGGACAACTGGGAGGAATGGTCATCTTGTATCTAACATAAGTCTGCTTGTGGGAATGTGGCCAAGCTCTCTTTCTGAGCTTCCCTTTAACTTTGGAGTTGTAAGCTTTCAAAGGGAGGGAGGAAGGAAAGAAAGAAGGAAGGAAGGGAGGAAGGAAGGAAGGAAACTACATGAAATGCCTGGTTTATTGTAGGCAACTCAACAAATACTACTGCTAGGTAACTAATTATAATAAGCTAAGATCTGCCCCAGTTCTAACTTGGGCCTTACATCAGTACACATTACCTAAAAGGAGAGACAACGACAGTAATCCCGATTTTAGAAGCTTGAGAGATGAGGACTATGACCGTGTCAGAACATTCTCCACACATTTCTGCCTGCCGGGCGTGCTTCAACACCCCCAGGCTTCTGCAGCAGCCCACATAACACAGTGAAAGCAGAGGGCATCCTCAGGGAGTTATCTCAGACACAGAGCCAGAACAAGCAGACATGTCATGAAATAGCTTTATGTTCCAGTGAAACACCAAGCAATTTGTACGTTCTGAGGTCTGAGGATCACGAGTGATCCCTTTTCCCACGTAATCTTTTCGACTGTCCTTGCTTAGTATTTATAAAGACTGTCTGGACATAGGAGAGCAACTGTTCCAAAGGAGCAGATCTAATGTTTGCCTCTCTCTTATTTTATCAGTGCTAAAACCTAAAAGCTGAAACATTACAGCAAAAAGCAGGCAGACACTGCAGCAGAGATAGTCAAGAATAATATCTTCACTATTACAGGTGATGATCAGGTAATGGCTCTAAGGCAGAGGCACGGGAAGCGGAGACTTCAACAGTCAGTGATTGTCTCAGTCTGGGGTGATCCTAAAAAGGCACATTTGCAGCCCAAATTGATGATGATTTGCATGCAGGCTTCTCTCACTCTATGCATATATTGCTATTAGAGGTTCTGCTACTGGGAATCTCTTGACCTCACATGGTCTCTATTTGCTTCTTCCTAATGGTAACATTATTTTTCCTGCTCTCTAGAACTGGTGGTTTATAAAGAGAATGTGCTTTAAAAAGAATTTACAAGAATTAAAAAAAACTAGTAATAAAAGATCCCAGAAATAGGTTTTAAGTCTCATTTCTCCCATTAAATAGCTAATGGCCTTGGTCAAGTCACTTTGTATTTCTCATCTATAAAGTGAAGAGATTGGGCCAAGCAGATACCAGTGTTCTAGAATTCCATCATTCTGAAGCCAAGCCACTTAGATGATTAGAGTATGGGGCAGAGGCTGCAGAGATTTTTAAAAAGAACGGAAAAAGAACTTAGCTCCTTATTCCTAAAATGACCAGTAGGCCTCTGGGAAACACCAGGACTAGG
Source organism: Phacochoerus africanus (assembly GCF_016906955.1). NCBI lineage: Eukaryota > Metazoa > Chordata > Mammalia > Artiodactyla > Suidae > Phacochoerus > Phacochoerus africanus. The sequence goes on from NC_062552.1 coordinate 15,039,119, forward strand.
AAGATTTTCTCTCTTATGGAACAAAATTTTTTTTCCTTTTTTTTTTTTTTTTTTTTTTGAGGTTGAGAAAGATGTCATGTTCCTTTCTTGGGTGAACATTTAATTTCCAGAATTAGAATTGATCTCAATGAAATGAAACATTCATCACAAGTGATAAAACCCCAATGTATTTGTCATAGCTTTAATAAAATATGGTTATATTTAAAGCAGCTCTATTAACCTGGCAGTGACTTGGTGCCATTCTGAACAACCACAGAAAGTTTCCAAAGCAACAAGCAAACACTTCTGCTTTATACTCCAGAGGAAAATTTAACGCAAAAAAAAAAAAAAGTCATAATAATGAAAAGGAGGGGAAAGCAAAGGTAACCACACATTACTAGGTAAATTAAAAAAAAAAAAAACTCATGAGAAAAAACATAAAAAATTTATGCTATTCGCATTTTGAATATAAATGCAATTTCCATTTTGGTACACTAAATATGATTTCAAGCTCTGTAAAGACAGACTTCCTTAAAAAAAAAAAAAAAAAAAAGGAATTCCTGTCATGGCTCAGTGATTAACGAATCCGACTAGGAATCATGAGGTTGCGGGTTCGATCCCTGGCCTCGCTCAGTGGGTTAAGGACCCAGCATTGCTGTGAGCTGTGGTGTAGGTCGCAGATGGGGCTCAGATCCCGCGTTGCTGTGGCTCTGGCGTAGGCCGGCGTCTACAGCTCCGATTCAACCCCTAGCCTGGGAACCTCCATATGCTGCGGGTATGGCCCTAGAAAAGACAAAAAGACAAAAAAAAAAAAAGATAGACTTTCTTTTCAGTTTCAGTCATCAAGAACTAGAAGATGCCCCCATAATCTTTAGCTTGTTTTCTTGTTTCTGAGAAGCAATCCAGAGTTTGCTGAACAGAAAACACGTTGGTGCTGGTGCTTAGAAACTGGGGACCTTGTCTGGGTACCAGCCAACTGACTAGAAAGAAAATCAGATTTAGTTTCTGCTCTGCAGAATACCATGTTTGAATACCCCCAATTCTGTATTTCTCTAAGTCATTCTAAATAGGTGTCTATCTGCCCTTTGCTGAAACAACTACAGCCTCGACAGTGCAGGAAATAGGAGCCACAGGCATCCACAGAAACATGGTCTGTAAAACCCCTTAGCATCTGCAGAGGACTGACTCAGACAGGACTTTCTGAAACCAGATTCTAATTCCTCACTTCAGCTGAAGAAATTTCTATCTTTAAAGGAGACATGATTGCTAGTTCTCCTTATCTTATGCCAGGGTTTTCCATACACACAAAGACAGTTAGGCCTTAGCTTCCCTTCATTTTCTTCTACTGTCAAGTAAAACAATTTTAAAGAGTCACAGTTCACTGGAGTTCCCATCATGGCTCAGTGGTTAACGAACCTGACAGGTGTCCATGAGGATACAGGTTCGATCTCTGGCCTCACTCAATGGTTAAGGATCTGGCGTTGCTGTGAGCTCTGGTGCAGGTCGCAGATGAGGCTCAGATCCCATGTTGCTGTAGCTGTGGTGTAGGCTAGCAGCTACAGCTCCTATTCGACCCCTATTCTGGGAACTTCCATATGCCATGGATGCAGCCCTAAAGAGACAAAACAAACAAAAAAAACAAAAGTCACAGTTTCCTGCACTAGGAATAGTGAGCAGGGGAATTACAGTTTCTAGAAATACTTTCCATATTTCCAAAAGATAATCCTTAGCAATTCCAAACTGAGCCTAGATAAGAAAGAAAATTAATATCCTAATAAAATTGTAACATGTAAGCAAACTGGAAGATCATTTTAAGAGGTAAGATCCTGGTTTGGGTCATCTGTTTCCCCATGTTTTCTCAACAAGTCATGCTGGATATTTTGTGAAGTGCTGTCCTACAGGGTGGGACCATCTGTCTATGGATACCTGTCCTTTCCTAATATTGCTATTTGACCAACAACTGAAAGGCAAGCAAGCACCTTTCCTCTGGAAGAACTGAAAAAAAATTTTGAAAAGAAGAAGCTAATAGCCATTGTCACCCTGCTCTCTTATATTCCATAGTTCCACCGTTGCTCCATCCTAAGATTCTGAGTAGAAGACATTAGTTCCTCAAAAGGAAGAGAGAACCAGTGAAATAACCAGATACAAAACAACTCCAACATTCCTGCCCCCCTCCCCCTATCCACACACACACACATCCATGGCTTGCCACAGTCCATTTGATGCAGAGGTGACTTAGGACAAATATTTTTTAAAATTAAAAGCAATTGCTCCAAATCTTGGAACCAAGAAGGGATCTACATCTTTTAGTTAAAATCATGCAAGCAAGCAAACTGGCTGTCCCTACAAAGTTGTAAAGTGAAGAATTCTAAGGGTTCTATCAATCAGGAAGCTGGCATCTTTCTAATCACAAAGCTGTTGATATTTTTAGATGCTGGAAACATGATTATCTGGAAACATAATAGTGCCATACGTAGGTCCTAGGATCACTGAAAGAGAAAACTATGGAAAGCCTACAACTGATAGTATAAGATACATTAAGAGAATCTACATAATTATGTCATCATAAGCCTGCATGAACATACAGGAGAGCCAGCATCTTTACATCACACACACACACACACACACGTTTAACATCCCACTAACACTTGTGAGCAGGAGAATGAAGCCTTTGTGTAACAACAAAAGGATCATACTGTTCCATTCATACAATACCCACATTTGAGTAACCAGACCCTCCAACACTGAAGCTTTGAACAAGATACTCGCCCCAAAATTAAAAGGGATTCTGCAGTTCCATCACTAGAAAAGAATGTGATTTCAGCATCACAAGAGTAAATAAAATAGTAATCCTACTGTTATAAATTATGCATCTTTCATCTCAAAGGACAATAAATAAAGCATCTTTCACCCCTATGAATCCCAAAGCAGTTAACAATTTATAAACTAGCACACGGGGATCACATGATTCATCGCTGAAAGCTGTCCTGCCCCGTGGTGCTGCGGTATTGTTTTTAATAACACAAAACTGTATTGAGGGAGTTCTCATTGTGGCTCAGTGGGTTATGAACTCGAGTAGTATCCGTGAGGATATGGGTTCACTTCCTGGTCTCACTCAATGGCTTGAGGATCTCGCATTGCCATAAGCTGCAGCATAGGTTGCAGACATCAGCTCGGATCCTGTGTTGCTGGGGAGTAGGCTGGCAGTCGCAGCTCTGATTCAGCCCCTTGCCCTGGGAACTTCCATATGCTGCAGGTGTGGCCCTAAAAAGAAAAAAGAAAAAAAAACTGTTATGAAAGATGAGAAGGAAGGAACTATTAAACCAATGGCCTAGATTTGAGTTGAGGAGATAGGAACCTGATAGAAACTCATTCAGAAGTTCTCTCCCATTTAACTCAAGGAGATGTTCGTTTTGAGACTTCCCAGACACATAGGTATAACTCTCCAAAGTTCTTGATAATATTCCCATTTCTTCTCACCTAGTTTATTACCATATACTTTTTGGAAACAAATACTTGGCACATCATATGGACAAACCCCGTCACTCTCCTTTGCCCATCATGAAGCCCAAATTTAGACTAGCATGAAGGAACCCCCCAACATCCAGTCATCCCATCCCAGCTGGAGAGAAACTCTCACATCAAAATAATGTGATTAAGGTGACTAATACTCGACACAAGTGTTCACACAAGACTTTTGGAGAGTTATACCTATGTATCTGGGAAGTCTCAAAATGAACATCTCCTTGAGTTAAATGGGAGAGAACTTCTGAATGAGCTTCTATCGGGTTCCTATCTCCTCAACTCAAATAATGTGATTAAGGTGACTAACACTCGACACAAGTGTTCATACAAGGGAGGAAATGGATAATATCTGTCCATACAACAGCGCTATTTCAATGACCACACTCAACCATGGAGGAGTTTGATGACTCGTCCAAATTCAAATAGTCCTAGACAGACTAAGTTGGAATGACCCTGAAGAAGTTACTTTCAACTGGTAAGAGATTAGGATCCAGGTTAAAAATAAGATGACCATCGTTTATCGCTCAAACTAGGACACATAGAGTAAAAGAGGCATACTCTAATATTTTCACCAATACAACAAGGGTAAACTGGGACCATCCAAGGCATCCAGCTATTTGATGAAGCGTAAATGTATATACTTACTGCCTTTGTCACAGAAAATCTATGACTGGTTAACATCTATTTGGCCAGCCTTGCTTCTCTAGAAGATGGAATGAGAAAGCATTACAAGAGTTTTAAATTTTGAAAAGTTGAGAAACACTCTAGAAGTAACATGGTGCAATTCTTTTGGGAGCGCACTGACCTCTGTGAGCTGCATTTGAAGCCACGTGTGCTCACTTCAGTGGGGTAAGAGGTCCACTAAAGACGGCTAACATATTCAGAAAGGGAAGCTCTTCTCCCCAGCCTTTGTCTTTGGCATTGTATGAACCTCTGGAGGGCTGCCAAGGGCTTCACAAAGGGTGTGTTTTCCTTATTCACACATTTGAGATAGAACATCGTGGGTGATGATTATTACCAAGGGCCACATTTTCACCTGCCAAATGTGGCATCTCCTTAATAATGAGCCATCTCCTCTCATTTTAGATCCTGAACTTCATTATGATAAAACAGGACAAGTATCATCTACCCAGCTGTTAGCATCTCTATACAAATATTTTAGGTTTTCTTAAAAAGACATCTTTTCAAATACACATTGATGCTGAGATCCTCCAATATCAGAATCCAAGGCAGCAGTCTGGATTGGCTTCTTAGAAGTGCTTTTTATCATTCCCAGTCTTGAGTGCTCTCTGTGTATGAGTTTGTTTGGGCTTTTACAAACAAAAACAAAAACATAAACTCAACTTGAGCTGCACTAGAACGTACATGAAAGCACATACCTACAGAAAATAAGCTTCCTCCGAGTTTCCAAGTCTTAGGCTTTGCAAATATTGACAATGTCAGCCCTGTATGAGCTTTTACACATGTAAGCATTCAATCAATACATGGATTGATACTTAGGATATGATCTAGAGGCAGTTAAAAAGAGCAGTGTTTGAGAAGAGTGAGGAGGAAAAGACCTGTCTGCAGCCCTGATTTCTGAATACACTGCAGAACTCAGAACAGGGTAGGTGTTCAATAAATATTTGTTGAGTAAGTGTTGAAAGAATGCCTATAAATCTTTCTTTTCTCACAATGACTCAAGCCTATAAAGTAGAATGATAACCCTTCGGCTAGGAAGGTTGGCCTTTGCGGTCTCCCCCACTGCCTGCCTGATTGCAGGCAGTGACAAAGCAGCTTGGCTGCCTCTGCTTCAACCTCAAGTTCTTGGTTTTCCAACAGCTTTATTAGATAACTCATCTTTTCTTCACTTGAAACAGATGCAGAGACCAATGCATATCCCAAGGTGAAAAAGTAAGACTCTGAGCTTGGGAAAGTCATAGCTGTAAAGGCAAACCATGAACTAGGCTAGGCCAGGCAACTCCCAATATTCACCCTTCTTTGAAACTAACTCACAAATGCACACTCTGAAATCAAAGAGACTCTGCTCTTAAGCGTGGGGCCTGTTTTCATAAATGAATTCCAGGTTGCAACCACCACCTATGCTGCTATGCACAGTTAGGCTGCAACTCCCCATTCACTTAAAGCTTTTCTTGCTCAAATTTAATGAAAGGTAGATCCCGAAGAGTACACAAATGACTGGTAGCTACTATTACCCACTAAAAAACAAAGCAACATTAGCTGAAGGCACAGTAGGTCCTTATGCATCTGGCCCTTTTTGGGAACAAAGTGTTCCAGACTTACGAATTTGCCTGATAAATGGTTTAGGAAATGGCAGACTCAACATGCAGACTGTATGCAAGGGGTCATGTGACTCATGATCTGAATGAAATCCCTGCAAGAACAAAGGAGGGGTTGTAGAAGGTAAATGAAATCCATAGGAATCCCTAAAGAGACTGCAGGGAATTTGCTGGGTTTCCCCCAACACACAGATTTGAGCAAATACCATGTGAATCTCAAATGACAGGGTGCCTTCTGGCTAATACTGGAGAGGAAGAAACTGGCAAATTTGGGACTAGAATCCAGGTGTGTTCCAAAGAGTCAGTGGCTTTCCAAAAGTCATTTTACTCTTTAAATATATGGAAATGGGAGTTCCCGTCATGGCGCAGTGGTTAACGAATCCGACTAGGAACCATGAGGTTTCGGGTTCGGTCCCTGCCCTTGCTCAGTGGGTTAAGGATCCGGCGTTGCCATGAGCTGTGGTGTAGGTTGCAGACGCGGCTCGGATCCCTCGTTGCTGTGGCTCTGGCGTAGGCAGGAGGCTACAGCTCCGATTCGACCCCTAGCCTGGGAACCTCCATATGCCGAGGGAGCGACCCTAGCTAGAAATGGCAAAAAAAAAAGACAAAAAAAAAATTTAAAAAAAATAATAAATATATGGAAATGTGATTCATACATAAATTTGTCCAAGATTGAGAGGAATTTTAGAATGTAACTGTATCAAGGGCAGGAGGTGTGTGAGATATATATCTGTGTGTGTGTGTGTGTGTGTGTGTGTGCATATATATCTTTAAATAATGCACAACACAGTTTTGCTTTCCTTCCTTCTGCATGACCATGGCTAATCAGAGCCCTTTTGTCAGGCAGGTGAGGAAGAGCCACCATTCAGGGCTTGTTTCCACTTGCCCCAAAGGTGAGGAGCAGTCGCACTGCCAGCTGCCCTGAGAGTGACTCTGTTTGCCCCACCCCCAACTGTCGCCCCAGGCCTTGCCCACACCTCTCCCAGCCCAACTGCAGGCCTTCTTAAAGGACCCTGAGGCCCCAGCGTTACCCGGCAACCACACACCTGTGAGTTAGGTCAGCCAGGCGGTACTAACCTGTGTGTTCGGGCTTGCTGGCGCCCGTGTATTCTTTGCTCCCTGAGAGCTCACACCCTCAACTCAGAGGAGAACGGAACTGATTGTTTACCCTCTCGGTTTCCAAGAGACAACGGCTCCTCTGAGGAGCTCTCTGTCGAATGTCCAAAAAGGCTAAGGTATACACCATAGCATTAACCTTGAAAATGCAGCTTTTAAGAAAGTATCCAGTTTTATCTGGGGAACTTTATCTCTGCCCGTAAACCAGATCCTTACCTTGGAAAATTTAGGAAAAGAACTGTGAATAATAAATTTAATAATTTCAAGAGAAAAAAAATATTATGTAACAATTAGGCTTTTTTTTTTTTTTTTTTTGCTTTAACCTCTGTTTCTCTCCAGCCCCTCCCTCCCACCAGAAGGGGTTCATGGTGTCAAACTTCCAGGGGAGAGTTAATGAGACGGCTCTGGGACTGGCCTTCCTGACTGTTTCAATGAGCTGCATTGGGGTTTGACCCACGGTAACCCTCCAATGTACCCATTGTTCTGGTTCCTGGCATAGAAACCTGACATTGACCTCACTTCCGTCTGCAGGCCTCCCTTGTCTAGGACACCATTTTCTGGAAAAAGATGAACATCTGTAAGGACAGCCAGCTAGGCTGTTACAAGGCCTCCTCCTTCCATCACCCCACAGGGAGTAAATCTGGGCAGGGAAGGACCCAGCCAGATGTGGATGTCTGCATGCTGCTGGGGCAACATCCATAAGTATTTTGTAAACGTTTCTTCAGTCCCCCTTAGTGCATTAAGGAAGTGAACTGACTTGTAGTTGGCAAGCGGGAGGTGGGAGGGAGGGGGATGGGCTGGGAGTTTGGAATGCATAAGCCATGAGGTCCTTCAGTATAGCACAGGGAACTATATCCAATCACTTCTGATAGACCAAAGTGAAATATGAGAAAAAGAATGTATATATATATATATGTATGACTGGGTCACTTTGCTATATAGCACAAATTGATAGAACATTGTAAATCAACTGTACTTTAATAAAAAAAATTATTAAAAGAAAAAAAAAAAAGAAAATGCACTGTTCTTCCTGCTCTGTGTACCATACCCCTAAGCTCTGCCCTTCTAGGTATGGATTAGGCTGGAGTACAACCTGACTTCCCTTGCTCCTCTAGCTTTCTTTTCTTTTCCCTGACTTTCCCCCTGAATGTTTCTCTTTCTCATGTGAGTGATCCCATTCTCTTCACATGTGACTTCTCACCTTATCCTGTTTCTCTTTGTTGTACTCTCTCCTCCATCCATCCATCCCAACCTCCACTATAGTCATTGAGTGCTTGGCCTGAAAAAGTCCATATTAAGTATTTAAGCTCCCATGAATGGTGTTTTCTAAATCATCCTGTTTGATTTAAAAAAAAAAAAAAAAAAAAAAACTAGAGATTCTCATACTATGTGAAGTACATCAGAAAGAGAAAGACAAATACCATATGATATCACTTATATGTGGAATCTAAAATATGGCACAAATGAACCGATCTACAAAACAGAAAGAGATTGACAGACATGGAAAGCAGACCTGTGGATGCCAAGGGGAGGGGGAAGATAAACGAAGACTTTGGGGTTGGCAGAGGCAAACTCTTACATTTAGAAAAGATAAGCAATGAGGTCTTACTATATACAGCACAGGGAACTATATCCACTCTCTTGGGATAGAACATGATGGAAAAAATATGAGAAAAATAAATTATTTATATGACTGGGTCACGATGCTGTGTAGCAGAAACTGACACAATGCTGTAAATCAATCATACTCTAAGAAAAATACAATTTTAAAAATAAATAATTTTTTTAAAGCTAGAATGTGAAGTCAGACAGGACTCCAGTGGCTTCCAAAGATGTCTCTTTTGGGTTAAGCAACCCTCACTGTGAAGAAGCAAATACTGCCTGCTAGTATGGCTCTAATCAGTTTCCTTTCTTCTTTTTGGGGAGCCATTTCTGAATCAACCGACTCCCTTAATTTTTTTTTTTTTTTTGTCCTCACCCATGGCATGTAGAAGTTCCTAGGCCAGGGATCAAACCCAAGCCACAGCAGTGGCAATGCCAGATCCTTATCCCCCTGGGCCAGTAAGGAACACCTTCCTAAATCTTTTGCAGACAACTCTGTCCCCAAGAGTGTTTGTTTCCCAGCTGCTTTACAGAAACCACCTCCAGGTTAAGGTCTCCTAGGCTTTGAGCTGCTAGAACAGAAAAGCTATTAGTGCTACTCCTCAAGGCTCCTTTATAAGGATCTGAGTACAATGATGTACAAGTCAGAGGTCAAGGGTCTCCCTTCCTTCTCTCAAAGACTCAGACATTTTCTTCTCATCAAGAAAACTATTAGGTTGCTACTGTTACTTCAAAAAAAAAAAAAAATCAAGTGTAGGAATGGAATACCAAACAAGCTGTTTTTTAAGAAGATGAAATCTCTCCCTTTAGGGGTCTTTTATAATTTACTTTGTTCTCCAACACTGGGATTTTATAAACCTGTTTTGCTCTTGAAATCTCACCTGAGAAAAAAAAAAATCTCTTGCTCTTTTTTTTTTTTTTTTTCTTCGCTGACAGGGTTCATTGTGTTTTGAGTTTCCTTGTTTCAATTGGAAACATTTACATGTTTTATGTGCTGTGTATTATGTATATATATAATGCTAGAGAAACCATTAGCAGTGCCAAAGTTAATAGCCTAAGAATGTATAGCATAATATACTGCAGTGTCACTGATCGAATGAAAAAGATTTAACAGAGGACTCAGGGGGAGAAAGTATAAACAGTATGAAACTATTACTACTCCAGCTAGTTGTGAAAGAGCTCAATGTGAAACCAACCAGAAAATGATCATCCCACAACTATAAATATAAAGCACTAAAAAAGACAAAAGCTCTCCAGCACTGAGAAAAATCCATAAATAAAAGCACCCCTAAAAGCATTTGCTGGCAAAAGTATTTAGTGTGGTAATAAAAACGAGTATTTGTTTTCTTTATATTAAGTGATTTTTTTTTTCTTATGGAATCAGTACATTTAAACACTACATAAGAACACAAGAACAGGAGTTTGTGTTTGGTACCTAATTGAGTATAGAATCAGGAAAATGAAGACTCTGAAGAGGCTGTGAGCCTCTACACTATACAGTCAAGGTGACTTGTAATGCCCCGTTAAGTGAAAGGTGTTCCATACGGAAAAAAAAAAATTCATTCTCTGAAGGCACACACATAAAATACACACACATCAACACACAATATAAAACAGGGTTCTCTTTTATGGTTTTATATTCTGCACACAAATGTTTGCATATACGTAGGGTAGCATCTTGAGGGAACCTGTACTCCAAAAGGCAATTCTAGCAGGCCAAACTTCATATCAAATATATTTAAGTTAAGAAATGTATTATAACCTCATTTTATGTTGTTGCAATTCATTAGGTGACATAGGAAAGAGTGACTTTTTAAAAGACAGTGTACCTCTTGTCAGTGAAAAGAAAATCTCAGTAGTCCCAAGCACTAAGTACTAAGCACTTAGAAACAAAAAGGACAGAATTAAAGAATAAACTTAACGAATTACATGTACTATCATCTTGATTCATCAGGTCAAAAACTTCCAAGTCTCACCCAGACAATGGGGATCATGATGTTAATAATGAAATCTAGGGAGTTCCCGTCATGGCTCAGTGGTAACAACCCAACTAGGAACCATGAGGAAGCAGGTTTGATCCCTGGCCTCACTCAGCGGGTTAAGAATCTGGCATTTCTGTGAGCTGTGGTGTAGGTTGCAGATGCAGCTCAGATCCTGTGTTGCTGTGGCTGTGGTATAGACCAGCAGCTGCAGCTCTGATTTGCCCCCTAGCCTGGGAACTTCCATATGCTGCAGGTGCAGCCCTAAAAAGAAAAATAATAATAATAATAAGCTTAATAATGAAATAATAACATAAATAGTTCTACCTCATTTGTGTTCTGAACTTTCACGAATCCAAGTGACTAAAGTGTATGGATCAGCTTCTTTACTCCTCACATTCATTCTGTGGGAGAAAGAAGTAACTAGAGAATCCTGATGAGTGTGGTTGCTGGAAATAAAGACACAGCAATGGAGGTTGGTAGAACCTGTGCCTCCACCCCAGTATCCTTAGCAAAAGAATTGTTAATGCAGTGTCAAGTGGAATCATGTGCCTTTCCAATGTCTAGTCTGCCCTGGAGCAATGTGAGAGGGAAAGTTTGGACCTTCTGCAGTTGCCAATAACTGCCTGAAAAAAAACCCTACAAGAATAGCAGTTTCATATGGATTTAAATGAATTGTTTTTAGACTTAATACAGAACTTGATCCACTGAGAATAGTTTGTCTGCTGCAAAACAGAGGAGTTTCCAGGTGGCTTAGCAGGTTAAGGATCACTGATATAGCTCGGGTCACAGTGTGAGGAAGTTCCCAGGCCAGGGATCAAACCCACATCATAGCAGCCACCTGAGCCATAGCAGTGATGAGATCCACCAGGGAATTCCACTCGTTACACCTATTTGCTCCCGAATGCCTGTGTGTTTGTTTCCTGCAGCAGCTATAACAAATCAATACAAACAGCTGGCTCAAAGGACAGAAATTGCTTCTTTCAAAGCTCTGGAGGACAGAAGTCAATCAGCAGGACCACATTCCTTCTGGAGGCTCTGGGGGAAAATCTTCCTTAGCTTTTTAGGCTTCTGAGGGCTGCAATGTAGACATATCTTTGGAGCCCTATTCAGTCTACTACATACTTCAACCTATTCACATCCACTCCAAAACACACGCACACGCACACACACACACACACACACACACTCCTGTACTTAACCAACCATCACTATCAGTAGCCCTGACAGGTGACTTCTTATTTTTTAGGATTCAAGATCAGTTTTCGGTTTCCATGAGATTTTCTACATTACCAGGCATTCTTAGCAGTTCTGGACTTGTCTACTCTCCTTGCTGAACTTCTACGATTCCATTTTCCTGATGCCATTCTTCTCACCATTCCTTTTCAGGTTCACTGGCTGGTACCACTTCCTCCTCCATGCACCTCTAAATGGCAGTATACACCAGAGAACCTCCTCTTTTCTCCTTACTTTTTGCTTTCTCTGGGTGAAGCTATCCACTCGCAGAACATTCAACTCAAGTCTTTGTGTTTGTTACTGAATCATGTCCTTGGACCCTTCAATCAATAGAAATTGATAAAAAGCCAAGAAAAGGAATTCAGGCCAGGCTTTATCAGGACTCATTCTGCAGCCCAAGGGAGTGAAAAGAAGTAACCAGTTCCCTTGTTCACCCACCAGGAGGGAGGTGAGCTGCTTCCTTAAATGGGGCGAGGGTGGCGACAGATCAATGGGTCAGGCAGGAGGGGTGGTTTCAGTAGCCTACCCACTCCCATGGTGGAGCCTGGTGCAGGGATCATGCAAGGCTCCCTGCTTCTGCTCTCAGAACCTCAGAAAGAGCAGTTGGTTTGTGGCCTGTTTGCATCTTATTGTTCATAACTGCCCCACTGTGCATGCATGCAGTTACTTTTAGTCCCTTATAGTTTCTTTGTATTCTGTTGCTCTAGGAACATTTGTCCAGGTATAAATGCAAGCACTCCAGTAAAGGGCCCCACATCGCAGGTCCCAGGCTATCTCATGTGGAGTTTGCCCAGTCTGAATGCCATCCACCTTCTTGCATGACTTTCCACACCAGCACTGTCCAGTGGAACTTCCTGCTATCATGGGCATATTCTATATCTATGCTGACCTACACAGTAAGCTGCTGGCCAAATGTGGCTGTTGAGTATTTGAAATGTGGTTGGCTCCTAAGGAATTGCATTTTAAATTCTTTTCCTTTTAATAAATTTAAATAGTCACATGTACTTGCTACCTTATTGATCAGTGCAAATCTAAAGTCCCTTCTCCCCTCTGTGACAATCCTAGTGAACTCATTCATTCACACAATATGTCCTTCTACTGGGTGACATTTCAAGCCTCAACTGTCACCTCCTCTGTGAAGCCTTTTCAACCATTCCAGGTTAAACTATCAGTTGCACTTTTGTCTTTCCATAACTCATTTTCCATTATTGTATATAAAATTATGGTCATATAATAAACATATAACATGCTATATACAATATTATATTTTATATAAATATATAATTTTATAGTTTTATATGCTTGAACGCCAAGAAAAGAAAGACTGTATCTTAATTCATTCTGTAGTCTTTAGATCTGGTACCTGACCATTGAATGAATGAAAAAAATGGGTGACTCTGTTGCTTAGAGATCACCCTTCATGATGAGAGGTAAAGCTTAACAAGGTGCAGACTCTAAAAAACGAGCTTCTGCTTCCTTTCATGATGCCCTCATGAGAACAGCCAAGTCCAATAATTCAAGAAGGTTTTGCATCCATTAATTGCATGATAGGGAATCTTGTATTTGGGGTCTGTTTGGTTTTTTTTTAATTATTTTTATTACAGCTGACACACAATGTTCTGTCAATTTCTGCTGTACAACAAAGTGACCCAGTTATAAATATATATACATTATTTTTCTCATATTATCCTTCATCATGTTCCATCACAAGTGATTAGATATAGTTCCCTGTGCTACACAGCAGGATCTCATTGCTTATAAACTCCAAACGCTAGTTTGCATCTACTAACCCCAAATTTCCAGTCCATCCCACTCCCTCCCCTCCCCCTTGGCAACCACAAGTCTGTTCTCCCCTGTCCATGAGTTTGTTTGGTTTGGTTTTGGTTTTTAATGAGTTGCAGTTTTTAGCTTTAAACACTGGAAGTTAACATGGTTAACTGGGTACAGGAGCCATTTGGCTGTCACTCTTCATGCTTAAAGTGCAAATCATTCTAAGAATCACTCTTCTCTGAAATCTGAACTATGGTGATTTGGAGAATTCCAAAGAGTGATGCATAATTTTTTTGAAATTAAAGGGAAAAAAAAGGCTGATATTTTTGCTAAAAGAGGAAAGGTGAGAAAAAGCAAAAAAAAAGAAAAAGAAAAAAAAGTCTCCAATTTTGGCTATGGGAGGTACGTGGGTGCATACATTTGTTAATGGAGCAAAGGACAGCATTAGTAAAGAGTTAGGCAGGCATACAGATTGCAAGAAAGGAGACTCATGGAGGCTTTTTCTGGTCCTGTGCTTTCAGCCCAGCCTTCACTGCCTGTGGCTGCTCTTTTTAGGAAAACTGGTGCACATTTAACTGCTATAGCTGTTGGCTTCTAGGCTTAGTTTTACCCACAGAGGAGGCATTCATTCACACTTTTGCTATCATTTCCATTAAACCGTGGAAGCATTAGTGGTACCTAATCTAATTGGATAAGGAACCACCAAAACAATATATCCCCTAAATATCCTAATTATAAGGTATCTAGAAACATAGTGGTGTACTTATTGAAAATAAGTACATTCACTGGAAACTTAAAATTTTCCTTTCTAAGTATGTGGAAAAACCAAATAATCTTTGTGCAGAAGGCAGGAAGTAGCAATTCCATTAAGATATCTCGTGAAAAGAAAAAAGAATTAGTCCCATTTTGTCTATTTCAAGCTCCATTTTGCTCATATTGTAACTTAGAGAATCATTCAGAGAAACAGGGTGGGAGGAAGAATACACCTAGCTTCATTGGAACCTTAGATGCATTTTTCTTTCCTGTTTTATCAGAACATGCAGGCGACATGTTCTTAATGAGGGTCTTCAAACTTCTCTACCTTTTAGAAGTGTCTCTGGTGTGCCCTGGGACAATGGTCTCTGATTGTAGCTTTTAAATATGCTCGTGATATAGAGTAATTTTTTTTCTTCGCTCTAGTCATTGTTTTACCTGCCTTAGTGGGAATTATGGATTTGATTTATGGGCTGAAAGACTTGGTCCTTTTTAGGTTCTTTATCTCTATCCCTTCCTGATGCACGATGCTTCCAACAGTGTCTGAATACCTGGGCATCCTATCTGCAAGAGGAGTTTAAAATGAAAGTAAAAATAAGAGCAAGATGGTTTATTTATGGCACTCTGGGTGACCATTTTTCATTAAATAGATTCCTGCATATATGTGTATGTTTAGTCATATATTTATTTATTCCTTCAACAGACTCTTCTGCTTTAGGCATTATGCTTGGCACTGGGAAGAATCTGTAGTGATTTTATGTTCGACTAAACTAACATGAGACAGTGGCCAAACACTGAACTGTACTTTGAACAGTGTCCACGGCTATGACAATGGAAATGGATAGGCAAAGACAAAGTAACTCTAGCAGGGCATGTTTACTCTGTTTTAATTTTGGTCACTATGTTAATCAAATAAATAATCAGGAAACACCTGTGTTCAGTGAGTTAATAAAAATGTATGACACATGCTTCTGATGAAACAAACTACCCATCTTGGAATCCACAGGTGCTTCAAAATTAACCGCAAATAACCAAGCAACTAATCCCATCATCACTGGGAGTGCAAGCTCTGAGTCGAATATGCATACTTATCACCCCAAGCAGCTCTTAAAGGTGAAGTAATGCTTATAGGTCTACTAAAGGGCTCACAGAAGAAGGATTATCTAAGAACACAGAGTATTTGGGTGCAGGGAGGTAGAATACAAGATTTCAGTGAGACCTTCTCCTTGATTCCTCTAACCAATAGAAATGTGCTATCTTGGCACCTGCACACCTTGATGGGCATGTACAAAACCAGGCAAGTTTTTAATCCTCGGGGTGATGGGATAAAATAACAGTCTAGTGCTAGAATGGCACCAACAGCTACTTTTTGGAAAATAGTGCATTTTCTTCTCCATTTGGGCAACATATGAGTAAGTTCACTAAAATAAGCCAGAAAATATTCCTGACTCGTTCAAATGCAATCTGTGAGTTCCAAAAATAAATAAAGATTGCTCCTAAGAAGTCTAGAACATGATATGATGCAAAGCAGTGGTAACAGATTAAGTGCTCTCATGCTCCCAAACATCTGATTCAGCCCGTTCTGCCTGGTTAACATGAAAATAAGATGTGCGCAGAGATCTTCAATTATAACTTTCCTCACAAGTCCCCAGATCTGGAATTTTAAAAATGCACTTGATGAAACATAAGTAGTGGTGATAAGTGTGTGTGTGTAGTCACTCTAAAATGTAACATAAGCACAAATCATTTCATGCTTATTGATGGGCAGAGGAATCACAGAACAGCACTGCTATTATAGGAAAAGTTCAACATTCTGCTTAATTATAAAATAAATATACTCTGCTTAATCATACACACATATTCTAATCACACACAAGCTCAAACTCTTTGCCATCCCTAGCAACCTCTCATCTGATCCTTAGTAAGGAAGTATTTGAAGACAAGTGATAGTGGGTATGAACGTGATTATAAAAGAAAACCTGGAGATGTTGCAGCCAGGGAAGACGTTAAGTCACAGGAAGTAGGATGTCATTCATGGGTCTGCCCAAAGGAGGAGCCATTCTCAGACCAACTCCAGCCAGGAAGTTACTCTCCATGCCACAAGGACATGTTCTACCTGAGGCTGGGTGGAACATACAGTGTTGAGATCATTCTGAGAGATAAGCACAATTTCTGTGATGATAAGTACTTCCTGGAAAAAGATTTTACCAGATGGCTCTGAAAGAGGAAAACGCCATTCGAAAAATATTAACAATGGACTCTGAGTGGATACAAAAGCTGAGCCTTGCAATTATGTGGAAACAGTAACCAAAATGTGATAGAAAGGCATGACCATCTCAGTACATAATGTGTAAAGCACAAATAATAGGAGGAGATGCAGGAGGGAATAGACAGAAATGGGACCAGTGGCCCCAATTCTTCACCCTTCCCTTTATCATCACTCTTCACCAAGTGAACGGCATTTCCTCCCCCAGCACCACCCCCAAAGAGAAGCAGAAGCTATTTCCTCATTTTGGATTTGATCCTGAGATACACTTTCACCAACAGAATGTAAATGGGAGTAATACGGCCAAAGGCTTGAGGTCTATGTGACAGGGCTGTCCACTGCTAAGGGAACTCAGCAAGAAAAGTACTTGCCCAGGCTAAACACCAACTCCTGCTGGAGCGTGAGAGATCAGGTCAGCCTATATCTCTGAGAACAGCCCCAATCAGCCAAGCTCCTGCCCACTTTTAGATCTGGGAGAATGATTGCTTACTTTGTATGTCCCTGAGATTTTTGTGCTTATTTATTTTTCAGCAACAGCTAACTGATAGAAAAAGAGTGATTATCTTCAAGTATATGAAGACATTTTCTTTCTTTAATGGAAAAGAGAAACTACTAGTAGAGATTCAGGCTAAAAATAAGGCAGATTAGTATTGATAGCCCCTTTTTTAAAAAAGGAGTTTCATGAATGGTTAAGATAAATGCTGAAGCCTCAATTAGCCTCTAAAAGAAACAAATCAAGTGATCTTTGTTTCTTCACACTTACTGATGCCCACAGATAAGGCAACAGAAAATAGAAATTTCATCTGATTAAAAACAGGCTCTCCGGCAGCTTCTTGAAACAGATAAGAAAATTTTCCTTTACGTTAACCTACTCCACCATGATATAGGGGGTCAATCTAGTACTTTTGTTAAGACATATGGTTTATCTTGGTCCTCATTAACTTGAATCTAGTTTCTCAGAATGAATGTTCTCTTGAGAAATTAAATAACAGAGAAAGACCTCAAAACTAAAAATAAGAGAAAGATCATTGCGTTAAACTAAGCTTTAAGTTACATTAAAAGGGTTTTTTTATTATTATTATTAAATTAGAAGTTGGATAACAACCAGGAAACTTCCAGGGAACGTTTAGATGAATTTGTTTGTATGTGCAAATATCAAGTACCATTGTTAAGGTACTTACTCTAGAGTCAGAGAGATACAGGTACAGATCCCAGCTCTGATACTTAATAGCTACATGACCTTGGGTAGGAAGTTAGTTTCGGAGCCTGGCTGCCTATGAAGTAAGAAAAGCATGCACATAGTATGTGTTTTGCACATGGTATGTGTTTAACAAATAGCAGCCATTACCACCATCATCATTAATACCATCATCATGATCAAAATTATCATCATTCTCATTATCATAAAAAGTTGGGAGGAAGAAGGGATATGATCCAAGCTGTGCTTTAGGAGATGAATTTGGCAGGCATTCACAGAATGTACTGGAGAGGCCGAGCAAACTAGAAACACAAATGGTTTTATTTAGAATATCTCTATCTTGGCCATCACCCTCTTGCAATATCCCATACACCCACACTCATCAGAGCTGGAGTAGAAAACCTAATACTAAACCACAAATAAGGTAATGCTGGCGTTTCCACCCTGAATGAGTAACAGCCAAGGATCCAGACAGGAGTATTCCTTATCCCCACTTTGCTCAGGAGCTCAGGGCTAAATAACAGACAGACAGATTCCAGGCTTATGCCTAGAGATCTCACCCTCAGCACTCACTTGCCATGATCCTACATGGTCTCTTTGCTGCCTACACTGCTGGCCATCTGTTACAGTGGCATGCTGCCAGCTTATAGGAGAGCTTGCCTACTTTGCAGAAGCCTGGGGGCCAAGGAATAGTTTCGACAGAAGCCCTTATAAAACTCACGAGGGTGCCTGGCGAGAACTCCTGCGTGCCCCTCCTTCTCCCCACTCAGCAATGCTGATGGTGATTTTTGCTTCACCACATTTTATTTCACCTGTTGACTAAACCAGTTGGGTCTCCAATCTAAATCTTGAAATCTGGAGAGGAAAAAACATGAACCATGTGTAGATACCTGTGGCTGCCAAACAGACAGGTGGTGTTATTGCCTGTTTCTTGGCAGGGCTAATGGAAGCAGCAGGGTTTCCATCAATACTCTGCTAGTGCCTCCTCTAATTCCCCAGCATTCTCCTTCCCCCATGATACCTGCCTCTTTCTCCCAGTCCTTGCACTATCCGTGAGCTTGAGCAAAGACTGCTTTGCTTTGCTTGTCTTCCACCTGTGTCCCCATTAATTTAAGTGAAAAATATTAAAACAGGTATGTATGTTATTCTTAGAAGCCACAAAGAAAGATATTTAAATGCATTTAATACCAATGCTTATGTATGACTACAATATTTTTTTTCTCTTTTGTCTTTTTAGGGCCGCACCCGCAGCATATGGAGGTTCCCAGGCTAGGGGTCTAATCGGAGCTGCTGCTGCCCGCCTACCCCAGAGCCACAGTAATGCCAGATCCAAGCCGTGTCTGTGACCTACACCACAGCTCACAGCAGTGCAGACCCTTAACCCACTGAGCGAGGCTAGGGATCGAACCCGCAACCTCATGGTTCCTAGTAGGATTTGTTTCCTCTGCGCCAAGATGGGAACCCCCAATATGTTTCATAATTATATTAAAAAATATATATCCTTTGGGGCTGATAGAGCCAGAAGAGTAAATGTCAATTCTAAGTTAATAAAATAAAAATCTTCGAGCCAATGACCAAGAAAGAGCATTTTCAGTTTGTATTCCATTAGGTATTAGCTTTGTTTAAAAATAGGGAATACATTCAAATATCTAGAGTATGTGTTATAAGTAAAACAAAAACACTTTGGCTAGTCCTACAAGTAGGTATTTGGAACTATTAGGGAGACAGTTCAGAGATAAGAGTTTAAATGTCACCTGATAATGAAAAGGATGGTGATTTTCTAGGCCAATATTCACTCACACTCATTCATTCATTCAACAGCTACGGATCAGGCACTGGGCTTAAGGTGAATGCAAGAACATCTCTGATCAAGAATTTCACCATCTAGAGTTATATGTATATATGTGACCAGGCAAGCATACCACAAAAGAGAAATGCAGTGATGGAGACACACAGAGGTATTATGAAAGTACTCACTCCAACCTGGAGAGAAGTAGGGAAAATGTCCAGGAAGAGATCAAAAGTAGGTTCCATTAAAAGTCTGAATTCATACAGCATTAGAAGGGGAGTTCTCATCGTGGCGCAGCAGAAATGAATCTGGTTAGGAACCGTGAGGTTTCGGGTTCAATCCCTGGCCTCGCTCAGGGGGCTGAGGATCTGGCATTGCCATGAGCTGTGGTGTGAGCTGCAGATGTGGCTTGGATCCTGCATTGCTGTGGCTGTGGTGCAGGCCAGCAGCTGCGGCTCCAAATCAACCCCTAGCCTGGGAACCTCCATGTGCCATTGGTGCAGCCCTAAAAATAAAAAATAAAAAAAAATAAAGCATAAGAAGAACTAGATATCATTTACCCTGACTTAACAGGTTGGATGATTCTACACATCTATTCATTATCCAAATCTGGCAAAAATGTCTGGATTAGATTAGAAAAAATCTACAAAATGGGACTGCTCTGTCACCACAGGGTGAGTATAAAAATCCACAGATATAAAGTCCACAGATTGTATAAATGAACGTTATAATTACCATTTACTTCAAGTACTCTTTTTCATCTACTGAAGGATTAAAAAATAAATAAAAAGAAGAAAAAACTACAAGAAATGTAGCAAGTAGTTTTGGCTTATCCATTTCAGAGATGAAGTTTTCTAGTTGATCACGGAATCTGAGCACTAGCAGAGGCTCTGTGGGGGTCTGTTTGTCCACCTCTCAGTCTTCTGAGGGAGGCCAGATGCCCCAAATAGTGAGCAGCCTTACCCATTCCTTCCATCACGGGTAAGACTGTCTTCCTCTCTAGAAATATCCTCCTCACATTAGGATTCCTCCTTGTTTTCATCATGGGTGGGATACAGGATACAGGAAAAGTCACTCATAACTGCAATGTGTTCTCAAGAACCAGGTAAATGAGAAAAACTAAATTTCTAATTCTTCAATAGAGAAAACTACAACTGATCCGTTTTCTTCTAAATAAGTTGCTTGACACTCAGTGGAGGGTAAAGGAAAGAGGTGTTTTGAAAATGTGCCTGGTCCCTGTCTGAGCAAAAGCAAATGAAGGTTTAGAGGAAGTGCACAAAACTGGGGGGAAATGGTAATACTGTATAATATAGTACCACTGGCCAGAAGGGCAGAACCTGAATTCCAGACCTAACCTAGTCCCTGCTTCACTCTGAGAATCCACAAGGCATTCAATGGGATCTTCATTTCTTCATCTGATACCTAAAGAGTCGAGCAAGCAGTTCCCAGGCTTCCCATCAGCTCTCAGCCATTCAAAATCCTGAACCAAGAAGCTCCCTCCATAAGCTCCCTCCATAATCTCTAACTACAGTACTAATGGTTTCTTCCACCATTCTCATGGCTCCATGGAGACTTACTAACATATATGAGAAGCCCATGATGGACTATAAACATCTAAGGATCAGCTTTGTAGTTCCCATTACTTATAACCTTTTAGTTAACTTCTCATAGATAAAGGATCTTATTTAAACGTGTTCAAGAGGTAAAATAATTAACCTTCACAACATTTCTGAAGTTTGTTTCCTTCTATTACTGCCTAGTATTATTTGTATGGCTATTTCAGAAGCAAAAGGATGACACATGGAGTTCCCATCATGGCGTAGCAGAAATGAATCTGACTAGGAATCATGAGGTTGCGGGTTCGATCCCTGGCCTTGCTCAGTAGGTTAAGGATCCGGCGTTGCCGTGAGCTGTGGTGTAGGTTGCAGACACAGCTCGGATCTGGTGTGGCTGTGGCTGTGGCGCAGGCCAGCAGCTGTAGCTCCAATTAGACCTTTAGCCTGGGAACCTCCATAAGCCTCAAGAGAGGCACTAAAAATGAAAAAAAAAAAAAAAAAGACACATGATTTTTTTCCTCTTTTTTAGAGTTTCCAAGAAGAGTTAAGTTCTTAGATTCTATTTGAGTCAATATTCTGGGATTAGCGATTTCCCAGAAAGTAGGAGGGCAGTGGGGAGGGGGGTGATATTTCAACATCTATATATTTGAAATGAAAAAATGTGGGTCTATATTCACATGTATGTAGGTATCAGCCCCAAGGATGTACGTATATTTCCCCCCGATGCACGATCTCAGTAAAATATCAGAGAGAAAAAATGTCAGACATACATAGCATAGCAATCAAGGGCTAATGAAGATCCAGGTATTAAATCAATTAAGAAGTATCAAAAGCTACCTAATCATCAAGGAACAAAATTGGCACCACAATATGTAGTGAGTATGGGAAAGCCTAATTTACTAAACATACCCTGCAGTCACATAATTGCATGTAATTTTACCAGCATAATTAACTAATTTAATTACCACTTCTCAAGTGCATCAATTATTGACATTACAGAGTTTTCAGACAGCAGAATTACTGTGTGGTACATCCAGAGAATGCAAAATGCTTTGTATGCCGATTTTCCCAGTCACAGTCAACTACTGAAGAAGAATGTGGAGTTGGAGGGAGAAAATTCCTGTTGTGGAGAGCTCAGTTGGGCAGGTTGAAAGAGGGAGCACCCCCAAATGGGTCTGGCAGGAGGCAGAGAAGGGGAGGAAGCCCCAAAACTATGCTCTTCGAAGCTGTTCTCGGCCAGGGTGCAGACAAAATGTGCAAAACCCAGGGAGGGAAAGAAATAGAAGGCTCTGATTTTTTTTTTTTTTTTTGAAAAGATGATGGCACAGCAATTCAAAAAGTGCCTAAGAAGAATACTGGCAAGAAAGAAAGGAAATAAAAGACACAGAAGCTGAACCTGTTATCAAGAACCGAAGCTTGCCTTGAGAGTAAGGTTTTTCAAATATACATATATATGTTATCCTATTTGTCAAGTTAGAGAGAGATGTTGTATTTCATTCCCAGATGGGGCATAGTTTCACAGCTGGTTTTTTGTTTGTTTGTTTGTTTAAAAAAAAGAAGGCATCATCAGTTGAGCCTGTTCTTACATCCTGAACTTTGTGGACAGAGATGGCAGGAACTCCAGGAGCTTTGGCATGATTTTGTGTTTCTTTTCACATTGCCCTCCTGTAGCTGACCTTTACACACTGTTTCATGTGACCTGGAGGTAGCTAAACTGTGAAATAGTGCTCATATTAGCGCAGGGGATGGGGGGTGTTTGTTTTAGTTTTTGTCTTTTTAGGGTCGCACCCGCGGCATATGGAAGCTCTCAGGCTAGGGGTTGAATCAGAGCTGTAGCCACTGGCCTACGCCACAGCGACGCAGGATCCGGCTACATCTGTGACCTACACCACAGCTCACAGCAACACTAGATCCTTAACCCACTGAGCAAGGCCAGGGATCAAACCTGCATCCTCATGGATACTAGTCTGATTCTTTTCCACTGCGCCACAATAGGAACTCCCTAGCAGGGTATTTTAATGAGACCATTTAACGTGGGGTAAGGGATATGTGACTAGTGCACCTTTCTTATGTTTGAGTCCTTGGATATCTATATTGCCTTTGGATTTAAATTAGGATTTTCAGTCCTTTACTGACTCTGGAAATAAGATAGGTAGGATTTATTATTTCTGCTTTTAGGAGCTGACTTCCTGCATCCCTAGTAAGTGGCTTGGTCAAGCAATTCAAAATTTAACTCAAAGAAAGAGAAAATACATTTTCACACCTATGGTAGGAACTGAGATTACAGTCTAAAGATCTGAATCTTATATCAGGAGACAAAATTTCAGAGCTTGGGAATAACTGATTGTGAATACACTGGGCCAGGTTTGACAAAGAGTCTGTTTCTGAGAATCATGTTTATATGCTTTTTGCAATAAACTTTTGGGAACTGAGGGCTGGAGACCTAGAACTATTACCTCATCAGGGGCGTGTATCACTAAGCAGGGCAAAGTTGTCAGGAGCATGAAGTTTCCTTTGGATCTTTCAGCAGTCTCTACATAAAATGTGTTATAAACATATATCTACACCCCCCCCCCCAACACACACACAATGTCACAGACATTTTGTCTTTCCTACCCTCTCTTTTAAAGTGGCTTAAGTCGAAGTCAATGTATTGCCTCAATTAAGGCTATTTAGTGTATGCTTTCTTGATGCAAAGTTTAGTTCTTTCAAAACTATTACAGCTTTGTAATCTGATCTCTAGTGTTAGGAATCAGGTGAGAAATGGTACTGGGGGTCTTGGGGAGATGGGTGGGTAGAGAGTCGTCTCTGTGCTCCTAAAAGCACACCAGATAAGCAGCACTTCTTCCTCTACAAAAGGTGGTTTCCAGTATTGAGACACACTTCTGTGACTCAAGCCCACTGAATTTTTCAGCCCTAATCCAGTTGTCTATGAAACGTATTAATATAACCCACAGAAGAGTCAATAAAATATGCTCTGTGTGAGAATAGCCTTTCCATTTCAGAAATGCCTATATGAGAAGTTTAACAAGTGTAGGTATCTGTCTAGAGGAAGTCTTCACTAATTAGGCTTTAAATTAACCCAGTCCTCAATTCACTCAAACGAAAGAGACTGACTCTTTACTTCGTATTATCACTACCCATGTGTATTGTACTTTGAGTAACATGGATCCCTGTAGGTGATGGTTCAAGAAGACTAGTTACAAAGAAGAAAGAGGTCACACTAGTTAGACTAGAAACATCCCTTACCATCAACAAGTAAAAGATCACAAACAAAGATCACATGGAAAGATGGCAAGAGTTCTACAGAGGAAGCAAATATGTGTAAGGCAGATTCCTTCCAATGGCATATTCATCAGCTGGCCAGGCATTTAGGGTGTACATATCTAAGACTAATCCAAGAATGAATCAACAAGCTAGAAGAGCTCAGAAGGAGAGAGAACTGTTAGGAAAGGGTATTCAGGGAAATCTTCATGGGAGACATAACACTTTAGATAAATCTCAGAAGAAGGATAGGGCTTCATGCAGAGGGTTAAGAGACAGGAGTAGAACAAGCATAGGAAACACCGTGATCAAAAGCACAAAGATGGAAAGTTGGTGAGGGGACAAGCAGCCCTCATGTGACCAGATGCATGGGGGCCACGTACAAAATCAGGGAATGGCACTGGGAGTGGAGGAGAAAGGAAATATGTGATGTCTCAAAGCCCTAGTCCTAGCTTCACTCTCGGTCATGAGGTCCAGAAAAGCTACTTCATCTCTCCAAATGTAAAACAAACAGATTTAGTTGAACAACCCCTCTGGTCCTTCCCAAGCCTACACAAATCCTAGGAATTGAAACTGAAGTTTGCCATTTTACATGCTTATAAATATTTCCTTTTTTAATTAGAGCATAGTTGATTTACACAATACTCTAATCAAATTATGCTGCACAACAGAGTGACCCAGTCATATATATATATATATATATATATATATATATATATATATATATACACACATTTTTTTCTCATACTATCTTCCCTCATGTTCTACCCCAAGAGATTGGACAGTAGGACCCCACTGCTTATCCATTCTAAATGCAAGATATCCAGACAAAACTTTCATTCAAAAAGACACATTCACCTCTATGTTCATTGCAGCACTATTCACAATAGCTAAGACATGGAAACAACCTAAATGTCCATCAACAGATAAATGGATTAAAAAGATGTGGTAAATGTAGACAATGGAATACTACTCGGCCATAGAAAAGGACAAAATATTGCCATTTGCAGCAACGTGGATGCAACTAGATATTCTCATAAGATTTTTTTTTTTAATCTTTAGCATGTCTTCCCGGTCTTCTCTGTACCTACTCCATACACTCTCTCATTGTAATTTATCTCCCACGATGTATTAATTCATTTTATAGCAAATTATAATATTACTTTCAACCACAAATTTGGGGTGGGATTATAAGGTCCCTACAGAGGACCCCCAAATAACAGCCAGCTGAGTCAAGGATGCCTGCAGACTGTTTTGGCCATCAGAGTCCTTTCTTTTCTGCCAATGCTTTTAAAGTAAGTGATTTTCCTGCTTGGTCACCATATCCTCAAAATCATAGTTTCATTCCTTATACTCACAATTGCCTTTGCCGCCACACAATTTAATAGAGTCTTATTTTAAAAGAGTATTAGTGAATAATTCTATGTGAATTCTCTGTGGCACTCTTACTGTATATGTTACAGGAAAATGACATTCATAGCTATATATATGTCAGATACACGCTTTCCATTGGTCAGGACAGAGAGCTGAGAATGGTGAATTCCCCTAAGGAATATTATTGATCAACTCAGCAAACTCCAGGACCACAAAGAGATTTTTTTTCTCTCTTATGCATCAAAACACCAGACAGTTCTCTGATTCTCTGAAACCAACTGGGTGCCTAACAATTCAATTCAGTTTTGACACCAAATCCTTGGGAGTTATTCTCAGATCCCACAGGTTAAGGGCTCAGCCCTACAAGACTGCTGTCAATTCATACACCAGCTGAAACTGGTGCCCAGGCTACCCACACTTCTTCTTGGCTGACTACAAATTTGGGGGGTTCCCACTACCTTCCCCTTGAGTTTGGTAATTCCCTTGAATGACTCATAGAATTCAAGAAAGTGCTTTACTTATTAATGCTGGTTTATTATAAAGGATGCAACTCAGAAACAGCCAAAAGACAGATGCAGCTGGCAAGGTATGGGACAGAGAGGGGCTTGTGGGGCTTCGGTGCCCTCTCCAGGCACACCTTCCTCCCAGCAGTCCATTGCGTTCACCAGTCCAGAGGTTCTCCAAACTCTATTGTTTAGAAGTTTCTATGGAGGTTTCATTACATAGCCATGACTGCTGAAACTGCTGACCTTTGATGACCGAATTCAATCTTAGGCCCCTTCTCCTCCCAGAGGTTAGGAGAGAGCAGTGAAATAGCAAACCTTCTAATCATAACTTAGTCTTTCTGATGACCCATGCAGAAGCTATGCAGGAGTCATCTCATTAGGATTAAAAAAATAAATAAATAAAATAAAATAAAAAACCACTGCTGTCACTGAAGAGATTCCCAGGGTTTTAGGGGCTCTGTGCCAGGAACGAGGACAAAAATCAAATATTTATTTTTATTATACTATAACCAGTATAGGGCTTGTCATCATTAGGAATTCTACCTCCTGGATCTTAGATAAGCAATTCTTTCTTTTGGCCCAAGAAGGGAAGTCCAGGATGACCCAGGAGAAGTATTTCTTATGGTGATGCTTCTGTCCAGGACTGTTTTCATTAGCTACATGAAGTGTAGCTAATATAACATAGCACAGGCTAAAGCTAGCACCTCTGGAATACTGAGGATCAATCAGAAAGAGGATAAATCATTCACAAGTAATTCAGAGTTCCCACTGTGGCTCAGCAGGTTAAGGACCTGGTGTCTCTGTGAAGATGTGGGTGTGATTCCTTGGCCTCACTCAGTACATTAAGGATCTGGCATTGCCACAGGGTGTGGCATAGGTCAAAGATGTGGCTCAGATCTGGCGTTTCTGTGGCTGTGGTGTAGGCTGCAGCTGCAGCTCCACTTCAACCCTTGGCCTGGGAGCTCTTATATGCCACAAATGTAGTCATAAAAAATAAAAACAAACAAAAGAAAAAAGGAATTCAAGGTTTGGACAATGTCCAATCCTCAGGCCTCTGTTCCTTTCATTCTCCACATATCCTTCAGATATCACCTCACAGCAAGGTTTCCACCGTGGAACTGGTGACCTTCATGAAAAGGCTCCCAAATCCACACCCCCAGCCCTCTCCCCTGAACCCAAGCCTTCAAACATCAACTGACAACTATGTTACAATGCATCTCAAAATGTCATTTCCTTCTCAACACTCCAAAACTAGACATAACATCTCCCCCTGAAGTAATATTCCTCCCAAATGCTCCTCCTGGTGTTTTGTTTGTTTGTTTGGGTTTTTATTGTTATCATATAACTACCATTAACTCTCAAGTTTCCAGTTCAAAATTTGAACACAAACTTTAATCTTTCCTTTTTTTCCAAATCTGATATCCAAGTAGTTATCACTTTTGTCAATTATCTTTCAATAGGCATTTTTACAGAAAAAGACAGATACCATATGATCTCACTTGCACATGGAATCTAAAAACAAACAAAACAACTAGCTCACAGATACAGAAAACAGATTGGTGGCTACCAGAGGTAAGAGTTGGGGAGGTGGTGGTAGTGATGGGGGAAATGTGAAATTGGTCAAAAGGTACAAAATTCCAGCTATACTAACTGTCATGGGAATATGGCAACTGTAGTTAATAATACTATAATGCATATTTGAAAGTTACCAAGACAGTAGGTCTTATTAGTTCTCATCACAATAAAAAAAATGATTTGTAATTATGTATGGTGATGGATATCAATTTTGTGGTGATCATTTTGCAATATACACCAATACCAAATCATCACATTTCACCTTTGAACTAATATAATGTTATGTCAATTATACCTCAATTTAAAAATAAATAAAACTGAAATGAAAACAAAAAGTACATATCATAATAAATATACCATATTGATAAACTATAATAACTTTCCTGATAAACAGAATTACATGCAAAACCCCCCCACCATTCTTATATTTGCTCCTTTTTTCCCATTTCTGTGGCAACCTTTAGCCATGAAGGCCAGCTCTACTCAATGCTGAAATAAACTGAATTGTCACCTTGTGATGAGACAGTGGCTGACCTGCTGCCAACAATTTCTCCATCTTGAGCCAACTGTGCATACCACCATAAGATTAATTTCATTAATATGGTGCTCTCTTTACTAAGATTCCTTCCTTCAAAATTTAATGGTGCCCATTGCCAAATTTCTTAGCCTACTCTTTAAGAATTTGCACAGTCTTAGCCTTAATGAATTCTCTAGATACTTTTTCTACATCTCCTATACATGAAACGCTCGTTCTGGTCAGACTGCTCTACTCTGATATACTTGAAATCAGACTTCAAGGCCAGCTTCAGCCATCTTATTGCTGTGGGACTTTGAAACTCATTTCCCTCCCTGAAAGTAGGTTCATCAAAAATGGGGGTAATAGGGCATTCCCGTCATGGCTCAGTGGAAATGAATCCAACTAGGAACCATGAAATTGCAGGTTCGATCCCTGGCCTCACTCAATGGGTTAAGGATCTGGCATTGCTGTGAGCTGTGGTGTAGGTCGCAGACGCAGCTTGGATCCTGTGTTGCTATGGCTGTGGTATAGGCCAGCAGCTGCAGCTTCAATTGGACCCCTAGCCTGGGAATCTCCACATGCCTAGGGTGCGGCCCTAAAAAAAAAGCAAAAAACAAAAAAACAACAAAAAAATGGGGGTAATAAATACTATCAATACTATTAAGGTTGTATTGATTATACAATTAAAGATCAAATTTAAGAAGTGCATGAACCCTTCCATACATGCAAATTAAATGATTTATTAGTTATTATTGAATCAGGAAACAGGAACTGTGCCCACTCATTGCTTTATATCTAGCACTTGGCATGGTGCCTAATGCAAAGCCCTCAATAAATATTAACTGAGTAAATGGATACATGAATAACATCATACTTGTCTTTGCTATATCCTGAGACTTCATGAAGAACTTTCTCAAATACCATAACATCCTTACTCAGAATCTCATATATTTATGGTCTGTAAAATATTAACTACACTCTTAAATGAGTTTGATTTGTCTTCCAAGCTAGATCATAGTTGAATTGAGGGTAGGGATTTCACAATATCTCTTTGTAGTCCTGCAGAGTGCCTATCATCTTAACAATAACTTTAAATCTCTTAGCATTATACAAAGATTGTCAGTTTCCCTAATACAATTTTTAAATTATCATGGAGGAGAGGAGAGAGAGATAGAGAGAGGGAAAGAGTAGTTATATGTACCAGATCTAACTATGCCAGAGCTAGAATCACTTCTGAATTAATTGGATTCTGAAATCAAACATCTCACCCTTATTAGCAAATACTTCCAGATGCAGTGTCTCTCTGTGCTACTAATTTGAAAAAATAAAAATACCTTCCACTAACAAAACTTCACTCTGCCCATCAAAATGATGTCTAGGATGCCATTTTTGGACAAATATGCTCCTCATTAGAATTTCCTACTTGCTATGTTTCCTTTAGTTTATTTTTATTCCTAAACATCTGAAATATTTATACAGAAACATGAGCAGTTCTTGTGCACAGATCATAGATTTATTTGTTGGTTTGTTTAAAACTAAATCCATGTGGAAGGAATAATTGACAGAACATCCAAATAGCCATTCTGTGGAGTTTTTCAATAATGAGAAAAAGAAAAAAGCTCTCTGGGCTTAGAGAATAAGGTTAACAACAATCAATCTTCCATCTCACAAATTGAAAATCTCACCCATACAACTGACTTCTTCACTTTACTTTTTTACCATCACAATAATAGATCTTCTAGCAGAATCAGGACAATTTACAACATCTTGTGGCATTGTAGCAGCTTTTCATTGTGTTGGGGTTGAGAAGGAGAGAAGCCTAAGAGTTAATTTTAATAAGACTAATCAGCCCATCTTGACAATTGAGGGGAAGGAACAGAGACAGGTAGATGACTGTATGTTTTGACATTAGACCATTAACATGCAAATCATATGCAAAATCATATGCTAACAAGTTGGAGCCTTTGTTTGTGGTTGGATACTTTTTACCCCCAAATGGACAACAGCCCTGATTCAATTCTATACAGGAAGGCAAGCGAAATGCTCAAGAAAAATATAAATGCTCTTTGAGCACTTGTTTTGACCTCTTTGGAAGAGTGGGATTCCTTTAAATTTGACTTTATTGCCTGCTCACCGGAAGGAAGCACCGAAGCATGGCAGGGGACAGAAGCCCATGTAATGCCCATGCTCAGTGCACACAGTAAATAACAGTAGTGAGAACACAGGGCAGCCAACTCAGACAGCGTCCTTCACATCACCCAGAGGCCACTGCAGAGCTCCCAGGGACAAGCAGCATTAATTATAGACTAATGATGCCATTTGCATGCACATTTTTAAAAACAGTGGTGAACGTAGCCCTAATAATTGAGGATGAGTGAGATGAGGCTGCATTAAAATGCTCTATTGAGTCTCTTATCTCATTTTTTAAAAAGACCTCTATCACCTTGGTGCTCATCAGGACACATTAACATTGGGTAACCATGCGACATGGGACATTATGCTGGTTCTTTACAGATACAATCACTTCATCAACAAGCTCCTGAAGTGTTTCTCCTCTCTGTAACCTCTTCTGATCATCCACTTAAGATTCCGGTGAGGGGAACAAAATATAATAACTTTTGATGTGAGTGAGATGACAAAATAAAATAGAAGAAATTTTGATGTAGGTGGAAAGATAAGGTTACATAAATAATACACGGGGCATCCTTTCTGTATGGTTATTAGGATTATGTTCTGGGACAATCAAGTACCATTTGGTGTGATCCAGGCAATTATCAAATTGGAGGACAAGAGTGGAAAAATCAGTTCAAGAATGTGGCTTAAAGCCATGGAGGGTCTCAGTATTATTATAGGCTCAAGAGTAAAACCTGTGCCGGTGGAAGAAGGCAGCAGCCAACCCAGATGCTGAGGCTTTGCAGCTTACAAGGGCCAGAGGCCAAGGAAGCCTTAGCTGCACTTAGTTTCCACAGGATTTCTCCATCCATCACCAGAAGAGCTAATGATCAGCCAGGATGCCTTTTGTGCAGAACTCTTAGTGTTCTGAATTGAGAAGAGTCTGGTAGATGGGCAGCTTGAGATCCTGTTAAAGTTTCTCCTTTTTATAAATTTATTTTATAAGACTCATTATATGAACTCTGTTTATTGAATTTCATGCACACTCATATCTTGTACAGAAACATTTGAAACAAACCCAAGTGTTGATTTAAAGCCCACTTGGGCAGCATCTTTCACTCTCACTTTCTACTTCCTGCAATGCCTTTATAATACTATTTTTTTAAAATTTTTATCTCAGGAAATAAAACTAAATCTCATTTAGCAAAAGAAAAATTGACAAGTCCTCATTCTCCTCATATCAAATATCAATATTTTAATGTCTTTCAATATTAATAAAACTGGAAACTGAACAATGGCAGCTTAAATATTTACAGCCTACAATTTCAATAAGGCATCTTAATAAAAATTATGGCATCAGGAATGAAGATCTGATGTGTGGGAGTGTTTACAGGAGGTTCTGAACAGACATTTCAGGATCATTTGCATTGTCTATGCCACGGTTAGAATGGGGCTCAGGAAATCAAAATAAAAGTCCCTTATAAATAGGCCATAACTAAGTAAGTAAGTTAATGGAATATTTACAACAGAAAAAAAGCCACGAAGATCATCTATCCTTATGTCCTTATTTTGAAGATAAAAAACCCAGAATACAGACGTTATGACTTGCCAAGAATTACAAAGTGTATTAGTGACAGACCTAGAATCAGAATTATAGGTCACCCGACAATGCATTCCAGCGTTTAGGGTTGTTTTCCTTCCCCCTTGTGAGATGGGTTATAATAAATGTTTTCACAGGACAGTGGAATTGGGAAAGGTTGTGGTCCTTTAGTGTTTCACAGCATATCATGTGGGCAATTTTTTTTTCCTTAGGGCCACACCTCAGCATCTGGAGGTCCCCAAGCTAGGGGTCTAATTGAAGCTACAGCTGCCAGCTTACACCACCATAGCAACTCAGGATCCCAGCTGCATCTGCGACCTACACCACAGCTCACAGCAATGCCAGATCCTTAACCCACTGAGCAAGGTCAGGGATGGAACCCGTAACCTCATGGTTCCTAGCTGGATTTGTTTCTATTGTGCCACAACGGGAAGTCCCCATGTGGACAATTCTTACAAACCATGGTAGGTATGTTTCTCTGCCTGTGGGAGACAGGCATTAGGACCTCATATTAGGAGGCACTTTGGGGCTCATTACTATTACTTATATGAATAATAACATTTTATATTGCTACAGTTTTATACCTTTTTCAAAATATTTTCATGAGCTTCATTCATTCACTCTACCACTATTTCATTAAGTACTGTACACTCTGCTAAGCCTACTTTTTTTTTTTTTTTTGCCTCTTTAGGGCCACACCTATGGCGTATGGAAGTTCCCAGCATAGGGACTGAATCGGAGCCACAGCTGTGGACCTATGCCACAGCCACACCAACACAGGATCCAAGCTGCATCTGCGACCTGTACCACAGCTCACAGCAACGCTGGATCCCTGACCCACTGAGTGAGTCCAGGAATGGAACCCGCATCTTTGTAGATACTGGTCAGATTCATTTCCACTGTACCACAATGGGAACTCCTTAAGCCTACATTTTCATTTAATTTTAATATCAAGCTCATGATGCAGGTGTTATTAGTCCATTCTGCACATAAGAAACAGGTCAACAGAGGTAACATAACCTGCCCCAGGTAACTACCACTGGCTAACAACAGAACCAGGTATAAAACCCCAATCTCTCTGATATCAAAGCCCAAGTTCTCAACCACGTTGCTAGGTAGCTTCTATAATGACATGCTTGTGTGTCCAACTAGATTAGGTTATCTAAGCATCATGATAGTATCAGAAGGTCCATGCTATGTAAACATATTATAAATCATTTATTCATTCAATCAAAAAAAAAAAAAAAAGGAAGCGTGCCTATTGTTGCCAAGCAGTCTTACAGCCAAGGATATACAGGGATGAACAAGAAGCATAACCTTCCTGTCCTCATGAATCTTACTTTCTAGTGGGGAAAACAGACTATAAGCAAGCGAATGTATAAATATATGATACAATGTCAAGTAAATGCTAAGAAGAAACTAAGTAGAACAAGGGGATAAAATGGCACTGGTGGGGAGAGGGACCTGTTGCAAACATGGAGGTCAGGCAAAGGTAAGAGCAGAGGTAATAGCAAAGCAGAACTTCTATTATAAGGAAGAATGAGCTATATCAAACTCTGATGAAGTGAATCCTTAGAAGATGATGTAGAAACCCAGCCACAGAAAAATAAAATCACCTTGTCTAAGGTCAAATCCAAGTCTCCCAAGCCTGTCCTCTTCCTACTACAACACATATTAGTTTCTGCAGGTCAACCCTAAACCAACTAATCATGGCATTTCCCTTATCTCTTATTCTCCACAAGTGCATTTAAGAACAATTTTCACACAGAGACAAATAAGGGGAATATATGTTTTCCTTTTGGCCAGCTAGTTAACTGGAAAGAATTTGCTAAAAACCTCCTACAGAGCAGTTCTCATAAGACATCAGATATAAGAATTCTTCATTTTTATTATGAACAGAGCGGGGAATGACATTCTCATATTTGACATGCCTTCTCAAATATTATTTCTTCCTACCGTTATATTTGAGTGGTTTTTATGATATACTGAAGTGTATACTTTGTTTTTGAAATTGAGCTAAATTGTGTTTGTTGCATATGAGCCAACATTGGAAGAAAATCAAATCTGAGGCGTACAATGGAGGCCTGCCCCCAGTTTCCTGAGATTATCAAGAACTGTGGGTTAGACAGTCCGAGAACGCTGGATGGTGGGAGTGCTGGCTTTCCATTTTTGGTAGCCTTCCCAAGAGATGATCATTTGCCCATGATCACTTGGCACACAAATAGTTGGATGGCTCTGGGGGCAGTGTCCATACTTTCCAAGCCAAAGTCAGCAGCAAGGACTTCCACTGCCACTTTCAAGGCCACACATTTGGTGATCTGTCTTCAGGCGTTCCCCAGGGCTTCTCCTCAGAGGTTTTGCCATCTACTGGGGTCTTCCTCGAAATGGGTAACCTTTGCACCCATTCTTCTTCTCTCATGGACAAGGCCTGCCAAACACACTTGAATGGGCTCAAAACACAAAGATGATGTCCTACCTCCCTATTCTTTCTCACACTTTAGAGTTCATGAAACTCCCTGGAGAATGTGTTAAGAACACATTGTTGGTCTCCACCTCAGAGATGCTGCTTCAGTAGACCTGAGACAGGGCCCGAGAAGGTACATTTCTAACAAGCCCCTGGGTGACACTGCTGATCCCTGGACCACTCTCTAAGTAGAGCTGCGTAGATTACTTCTGCTTAAAGGGGAGAAAAACTAACCTTCTCGTTCTCTATGTGGAAGAGTGTAGGGCAGCCAAAAGGACAGGGCCTCAATTAATTTTCCAATAACTGACACTGTTACACTAGTGAAAAAAGAGGAGGGAGAAAATAACAAAGGAAATTTTCTTTCCGGAAACACAGGGGTGGAATGCTTTTCTGAAGGGGGTGTTGACGGGCGGACCTCCTAACCACGGCTGCCACCCCACACCAGATCTTGGCTCATAAACCCGCTCTCAGGTAGAACAGCTGCAAAAGGAACAGTTGAGAAATTTTTCACAGGCAAGTCTAGGCATTTCTTTTTGGGTACCAATTAACTAGCCACAACTGGAACGTTCAGCCATCCTGGCCCAGGATGCAATTCACACAAATACTTATTGTGTGGCAGACAGTGTCTCTCATAGTATCAAGAATTCTGTGTTGGAAGTGCAGGGGGAATGCAGGGAAAGAAAAAAAAATATGTATACGCATAACTCATTTCAGAAACCGAAATTTTTTGTGTGTGTGCCACCATGCATCTTTCACACTTTTTTCCTACATGACCCTGTAATCCTGTGACAGTCTGCCTCTGCCTTCCACTACAATACCCTGCTAAGGCTATATTCTTTTGTTCACGGCATTCTGCTGGCTTTTGGCAAAGAAGTTGTCTGGACTCTGAGGCAAAAATACATTTATATCTAATACCTCCTTTCATAACCTGCATCTTTACCAAACCTCATTTTAAAAACTGGTCCATGGACAAATATCATATGATATCACATATACGTGGAATCTAAAAAAAAATGATATAAAGGAACTTATGTATAAAATAGAAACAGACCCACAGACATAGAAAATAAACTTCTGGTGACAAGGAAAAGAGGGAGGGGAGGGATATAATAGGAGGTTAAGAGCAACATATACACAGTACTATATATAAAATAGATAAACACAAGGACCTACCATATAGCACAGGGAACTCAATATTTTGTAATAACCTAGAAAGGAAAAAAATCTGAACAAGAATGTATATATATAACTATATATACATGAAAAAGAATATACTTATGTGTATGTGTGTGTATGTATATAACTGAATCACTTTGCTGTACACCTGAACTAACACAAAATTGTAAATCAAATATAGGTCAGTTAAAAAAAACTGGTCCATGGATTCTGCAAGAAATACTACAGAAGCACATTGAGGTGCAAGCCACCAAGAACTTGGGCAGAAAACATATCACATTATTTGGAAAGTCTTACTTCCTCACAGTATATTGATGCTTTCATAACAAAGTTGGGCAAACCCAAATGAAAAGTATGTCCTGGATGTACATAAACAAAGCAACTTCTAGGGCGTTCCCTGGTGGCTCAGCAGATTAAGGATCCCATGCTGTCACTGCAGTGCTGTGGCTTTGATGCCTGACCCAGGAACTTCCACAGGCCATAGGCACAGCCCCCTCCCCCTAAAAAAGCAACTCCTAAATGAACTCAGTCCCAAGTAGCTGTTTTCTTGAATGTAAAACAACCTCAAGCTGCTCTGGGAAGCCTGCTCTGTACTTAGAAGCTATGTAAAGAATCAACCTGGAAAACGTTACCAGGATGCCCAGACTAGGATAGATAGACACCCGAGTATTGAAGGGATGCCTCGAAATTGCTGAGGAGCCTTTAAGGGGATGGAGAAAGATTCAACAACTAGAGCACTATTTACCTCGAGCAGCCCTGTGTTACTATGACTGTGCAATCTCCAATTCAGTGTCATCATGGACACATCAGGAAAAAGAAAGAAGGAAATGCTTGCACTTTTCCCTATCCTGAGGCTATGCTCAGTTTAGATATCCTGTCAGGCAAATTCTGCACTTTCCCTTCTTCTGCAGCCTGTATTATAATGACATTGGGTATCACACTGCCCCATTCATTCATTCATTCTTTACCTTTCCCTCCCCTTATATCCCAATGACAGCAAAATTCTTGATGGATCGAGTTTGCAAGGTGCCCCAAGGTAACTCCATTTTGCTCAAGACTTGGTTGAGGCAGATTCTCTATTCAAATTTTTTTATATTTATGGTCAATAAAATAACCTTCACAAATGTTAAACACAGAAAAATACAGCTTTATAAAAGGACCAACTAGAATCCTTTCTTCTTACACATCACTGTAATTTTTCCCTTCCAGTGACAGTCATGACTTCGTATCCTTTCTCTATGTGAGGAAAGAGAGCTGGGCTTGTTAGCCACTGACTTGCTAATTAATATTTGAACCAAGAATGCTCTGCTACAGATATTAGAAATCAAGTTTCCCACAGGACTGTCTCATTGTTTTTAACCCAAAGCAATGCTGCTTCGGCTTACAGCTCTGAAGGTTTCATTACTGTCTGCTGTGTCTTCATTCTCCTTTGGAACGTCTCCAATTTCCCCAGAAACACAGGTGGTCTTTTGAATAAACAGAACTAACATATTGAGCTCCATAAGCTCTATGATGATATGCATTTCTCTCGTTCACAGCTGCTGCTCGCACAGTTGGAATAACTTGCCACTATGAGGTGGCTACTTCGTGAACCGGAGGTTCTCATTCAGAGTATAAATTCAGAGGAAAGACATCTTCAGGTAAAGAAGGAACAGAAGATACCAAGTGGTTCACCACAGGGACCTGTATGTTTTTCACTACCTATGGGAGGGAAGTGAAAACATGTGTGAATTTGGTGGTATTCATCCTAGTTCAGAGCAACCCCATGCTGAGCAGATTGCATTCCATCATGAAATAATTGGTATAGAGGACCTTGAATAGGCATGCTGTATACTTCCGGCATTTAGTAAAACTCAAATGGCAGCTGTAATGACATTAGTTTATCACTTCTCATTCATCAAAGACTAAAAGTATTGGAGAAATTCATTGGATAATGTAACATCCATTACACCTTGATTCTGTATCAGTGATCAAAGGTGTAAATACCATAAGCACGACACTGATGTTTATACTCCAAAGTTTGACACCTCACTTTGGGCACAGGAATATTAAAATGTTCTTAGCTATAATTCCTCTCCAAATGTAAAATTAATCATGGAGGCTTTCAATAGCTTTACTTACTATGCTGCACCTTATTTTTTACAACAACCTAAGGAAATACTCTAGCTACTGAGGCAGTGTTATTGTATGCCAAAAGGTGGAGGAGACTGCTAATAAAGCAAAACCAAACCAAACCAAACCACCACCACCAACAAAACCCAGAAAACCAACTACTGATAACGCAGAGGTAAGTTTTTATTAGGGGTTCTAAAATGACATATGCCAGCTAAATTAAACTTTTTAAGATGGTGGGTTAGCCACAGAGTGAAATCTTTCACACAGACCTCAAAGAAATGATAGAAAAGAGTTTTTAAAAAAATGATTAAATACATATTTATGCTTGGAAACCAAAGAAGAGAATCTCTACAGATTAGAAAGACATACCTCAAAATAGGAAACAAACAGGAAGCGACAGTGGTAAGAAGAGGCCAATGCTTTCAGAAAACTATACTGGTATAAAGGCATATATATATATACACATATATAGGTACATGTGTATGTGTGCACACACATTTGCAGGAAAGATTTTATGAAACATACCATCTAGTTGTTTATACTACAAGGGTCATTTAAAATCTGAACTTTAGGTTCTCCAAATTTAGGTTAATATTGTTGAGATTTAGGTGATGTCCTAAGGAGATCATTTAGAATTCATTATGGGCAAAAAAAGTCATTCTTAGAAAATGAAAAAACAAGAGCAAGACACCAAGTATCTGGAAATCTAACATGTGAAGGAAGGAAAACACAATGCACTTATGGAAGAGTTTAAACTTGGAAAGAAGAGAAATAATGCAGCAATTTGAAAATGTTTTTAATATGTGTATTTAGTACTCAGGAAGATAGCAAATAAAGATATAAATAGTTATTTGCTTTTTTTATAAAAAATATAGAAAATATGCTATTGACCAATGCCAGGCACATATTAAACACTTTATGAAATTCAGCCATTATTTTCTTTCACTATAATTTTGGCTTCATGAAAGCAGAGAATTTTGTTTGTCTTATTTACTGCTATGTTCTCCAGCATGTAGAAGAATTTCTAACACATGGTGCAAAAATTGAACAACTAATTTTTAGATAAAAAGGCTCAGAGGAAATGAACCCAACTAGCATCCATGAAGATGTGGGTTCGATCCCTGGCCTCACTCAGTGGGTTAAGGATCCGGAGTTGCCATGAGCTGCAGTATAGGTCACAGATGTGGCTCAGATCTGGCATTGCTGTGGCTGTGGTATAGGCTGGCAGCTATAACTCGGATTAGATCCCTAGCCTGGGAACTTCCATATGCTACAGGTGTGGCCCTAAACACCAAAAGAAAAAAAAAAGAATAAATTAGGTAACCGCATATGTGAAAAATGAACAGGAGGTTACTAAACAAGAGTACTGGTTATGAGACAAGAACAAGTCCTTAATGAAAAAACTAATTACCTCTCTTAGATATGAAAGAGATAACTATTGAAATGTAAAATAAAAGGTTCATAATCAAGGTATCACACATGGCCACTGCTCTGGGTAGATTCACCTTCCCCCAATAGACTCTGGAGAAAAACTTGTTTGGAGATACTGTTGGTCTCACACATGGTAGAAGCATTTTCCAAGAAAGCCCTCAGAGAAATAAAACGAGCATAACCTGACATACGGGGGCTGGGGTTTCTGGAGCTAACATCTGAGGAGTCACATTAGGAACACATAAAAATTTAGGCCAGGGTAGCCAGAAGCTGAGGCCAGAAAGTTGGAGAAATGCCTAGAGCAGAAGAACTTAAAGTGTTGGTGAGCCAGAGAGGAACTAAATGTCATAGAAGCCTATGCTATGTGAGTCTGAGGGAAGGCAATCAGAGGTATAGCATCCTCTGAAAGGATGTAGATGAACATGCTTAGCTTTTGGTTTCGTTAAGTTTAATATTCAGGGTAAAGGTTCAATGCTAACCAATAAGAGAGATTAAAGATAGAAAGCATAATTTTGAATGAGAGAAAAAAAAATGAAGAAAAAAAGATCAGAAGTATTCAATCCAAAAATAGTAAAAGAAAAGACAAATGTTCAAGTAGAAATTAATAGAAAAAGTTTCTTATAACAACAATCAAGATAACCAAACAGATTAAACTCAGAGGTTTACGGAAAAAAAGAGTCACACTGGATTTAATAAACATGTTAGTCTTGAAGGACTCACCCCAATTAAGATCAAGTAATCAACTCACAAACAAAATTACCAAAATCACTGCTATTAGCATCAGTAAGCATAAACAAGAAATAACAGATTTAGACTCACAAAAACTGCAGATGTTTAACTTGTTTAATATATTTCATAGCTGCATGAAATGATTAAAAAGTAAAATATTCAATATAAAGCTGAGTATTCATATTCAGCAAGAAACTGACATTAGAAAAAATATTAGAAAAGGCCTCTAGGAACAAAAAAAATATGTTTGTAGAAATCAAAAATTCCATGAATAAGTTAAACATCACTTTAATGCAATAAAGTGAGAACTGGTTAATTGATAGATATATCTAAAAAATTTGTCTAGAATACAGCAGAAAGGAACAATGAGAAGAGGAAATACGAAAAAGAAGTTAAGAGACATTGGAGCATAAAATAAGGACCAATATAAGTCTACTTACAGTCCCATACGTCCAACATGAAGGAAAAAGCAATATTTTATCACTAAGATAAAAAAAAAATGGATCCATACATCCATGGACACTTGCCCCAAACAGGACATATAAAAAGACATCCCCTTAGACATATCTTACTAAAACTAGAAGATATGATGATAAAGAAAATATCTTGAAAAGCCAGAAAGAAAATACAAGATCATATCTAGTTTAGGATAAAGATAAAGGTATTTTTACATTTAGATTTTGTTATGTTAAACAGGTATGATAAAATTTCTATGGTAATCAACAAGAGATCAAAAGTGGAGCATATAGGCGTTTCCCTCATGGTGCTGCAGAACTTGAGCCCAACTAGTATCCATGAGGACACAGGTTCGATCCCTGGCTTGCTCAGTGTTAAGGATCCTTGCCCAGGGTTAAGGATCCGGCATTGCTGTGAGCTGTGGTATAGGTCACAGAAGCCGCTCAGATTCAGCATTGCAGTGGCTGAGGTACAGGCCAGCAGCTGTAGCTCCAGTTCGACCCCTAGCCTGGGAACCTCCATATTCCGCAGGTGCAGACCTAAAAAGACAAAACAAACAAACAAACAACGTAGAGTATACAAATTTGAGGAAGAGGAAAAAAATTAGGAAGAAAAAAAGATCAAATATATTAAATCCAAAAATAGTAAAATGAAAGAAAAGTAACACAAGTAGAAAGTAATTTAAAAATTCAAAATATTTCAAGAATCAGTATAATCAAATCAGCTATATTCTGAATTTTTTTAAAAAAAATCATTGCTTATCCATTCTAAATGTTTTTTTGGCTTTTTGTTTGTTGTTTTTTTTTGTTGTTTTTGTTGTTGTTGTTGTTGTTGTTTTTGCTAGGGGTCAAATCAGAGCCACCAGCCTACACCACGGCCACAACAATGTAGGATCCAAGCCATATCTGTGACCTACACAGCAACTCTAGATCTTTAACCCACCGGGCAAAGCTAGGGATTGAACCCACACCCTCCTGGATACTAGTTAGATTCATTTCTACTTTACCACAAGGGGAACTCCAAAACTAATCCTCTTTGATTTAATGCTCTGTGCTTCAGACCCACTAGGATAATAAATCACCCCGAAGGCTCTGTGGGGCAGTCCCACTCCTGAGGCACTGGAAAAAATGAAGGGGCCCAACCCTTTGGAACAGAGGAGGAAGCAGCCCTGCCACCTGGGCCTGGGGTGGTAGTGTCAGTGATCTCTGAATCACTTTTGGGGTCATTCTTCCCTTTTCTGAAGGATGATGCATGTTCACAGTGCAATAGCTTTACTGTCTGCTCCTATAGAATCTAAGTCTGATAGCCATCTTTCGGTAGGTCCCATTTTATTTTTTTGTCCCTTTTAGTAGCAAGTTGGCAGTGTTTCTGCTGATTTAATCTCATCTTTATTCCTGGCTCATTCTGAGATGGCTGATTAAATTCACTGTTCACACCCATCCTGATGGACTTATCAAATGACTGTCCAGCCACACCCTTAGTTGTCTCTGCAGAACAAACTTTGTCATGTCTTGCAATATGGAGAAGCTGAGAATTTTCCAAATCTTCAAGTTCTGCTTCCTTTTTGCTTATCAATTCCTTGAATTTATCTCACTCCTCTCACTTTCTACTATAAGAAGTCAGGAGGATCCAGTGCTCACCTTCAACATTTTGCTAAGAAATCTCTGTTAAGTATCCCATTTCATCACTCCTAAATTATACCTTCCACAAAACACTACAACACAATTCGGCCAAGTTCTACCACTGAATTATCTTTCAAGCAGGAAAAAAAAAAAAAAAGCTGATGTCCCAGTTCAAAGGTTATCAGACAGAAAATAATTCTCTCTTAATTTAGGGGATGGTCAGTTTTGTCCTATTCAGGCCTCCAACTAATTGTATAAGGCCTACCCACATTAGAGGAAACAATCTGCTATGAATTTAAATATTCCACTCACGCAAAAGTAAGTCCACAGGAATGCCCAGAATAATGTTTACCAAACTGGGCACCCTGTGGTCCAGTCAGGGTTGACACAATAAATTAACCATCACACTATTACTTGAAAGCAGAGAATGCTGAAACTGCAAAATAACTGAAGGTATAAAAAGAAAATTCACAAATCCCAGTGTGCAATCTTTCATATCACCTCTCCACTGCCCCCACCTACAAGGCTTTGCAGTGAGAAAAGGCAGACCAAGAGAAAATAAACAAATAATATCATGCAGAAAATTTCCATGGAGAAAATAGAGACATTTAGAAGGAACTACCATATCAAAAATCACCAGACTTAGATGGCGTCACAATGGTACTCTAACAAATCTTCAAACACCAGATAATTACAGTGCTGTAGGAATTTTTCAACATTAGTGAAATGGAAAGAAAAGGTCCAAATTCTTTTTTGAAGTAAATATGATAAAAATTGATAGACCATATAAAGATTGTGCAAAGAAGAAAAACAAAGACCATACTGTTCTCCATAGTGGTTGTACCAATTCACGTTCCCACCAACAGTGTAGGATGGTTCCCTTTTCTCCACACTCACTCCAGCATTTGTTATTTGTGGACTTATTAATGATGGCCATTCTGACTGCTGTGAGGTGGTATTTCATGGAAGTTTTGATTTGCCTTTCTCTAATAATCAGAGATGTTGAACATTTTTTCATGTTCTTGTTGGACATCTGTATATCTTCCTTGGAGAAATGTCTGTTCAGGTCTTTTGCCCATTTTTCAATTGGGTTGTTGGCTTTTTTGCTGTGGAGTTGTGTAAGTTGTTTGTATACATTAGAGATTAAGCCCTTTTCAGTTGCATCATTTGAAACTATTTTCTCCAATTCCACAGGTTGTCTTTTTGTTTTCTTTTTGGTTTTCTTTGCTGTGCAAAAGCTTGTCAGTTTGATTAGGTCACACTGGTTTATTTTTGCTTTTATTTCTGTTGCTTTGGGAGACTGACCTGAGAAAACCTTTGTAAGGTTGAAGTCAGAGAATGTTTTGCCTATGTTCTCTTCCAGGAGTTTGATGGTGTCTTGTCTTTTGTTTAAGTCTCTAAGCCATTTTGAGTTTATTTTCCTGCATGGTGTGAGGGTGTGTTCTAGTTTCACTGATTTGCATGAACCACTCACTCAAATCCAGGAAGTACAATGACTACCATATAAAATAAACCCAAGGAGCAATACTCCAAGGCACATATTAATCAAACTGACCAAAATTAAAGACAAAGAGAAAATCTTGAAAGCAGCTAGGGAAGAGAAATAAATAACGTACAAGGGAACCCCAATGAGGTTATCAGCAGATTTTTCAGCAGAAACTCTGCAGGCCAGAAGGGAGTGGCATGATATACTTAGTGTGATGAAAGGAAAAAACCTCCAACCAAGATTACTTTACCCATCAAGGCTCTCATTCAGATTTGAAGGAGAAATCAAAAGCTTCACAGATAAGCAAAAGTTGAGAGAATTCAGCAACAGTAAACCAGCCTTACAACAAATACTAAAGGAACTTCTCTAGGCAGAAAAGAAAAGACAATAACAGGAAACAAAAATACCACAAATGACAAGGCTCACCAGTAAAGGCATATATACAGTAAGATACAAAATCATCCATGCACAATTATGCCATCAAAATCAGAAATCATGAGAAGAGGAGGGTACAAGTGCAGAACACTGGAGATGCCCTTGCAATTAAGAGAACAACAACTTAAAATGATCTCATATATATATGTAGATTCTTACATCAAAACTTCAGAATAACTGCAAACCAAAAATCTACAATTGATACACAAACACCTAAGAAAAATCGCCTCAAATACAACACTAAAGATAGTCATCAGACCACAAGAGGAAAGAACAAGAGAAGAAGGGAAGAAAACAGAGCAAAAAAAACCAAAACCAAAGCAATTAATAAAATGGCAATAAGAACATACATATCAATAATTACCTTAATGTTAATGGAATAAACACCCCAACCAAAAGACACAGACTGGCTGAATGGATACAAAAACAAGACCCACATATATGCTGTCTTCAAGAGACCCACTTCACTTCTAGGGACACATACAAATTGAAAGTGAGAGGATGAAAGAAAATATTCCATGCAAATGGGAATCAAAAGAAAGCTGGAGTAGCAATACTCATATCAGACAAAATAGACTTTAAAATGAAGAATATTTTAAGGGGCAAGGAAGGTCACTACATAATGATCAAAGGATCAATCCAAGAAGAAGATACAACAGTTTTAAATATCTACGCACCCAACATAGGTTCACCACAATATACAAGGCAACTGCTAACAACCTTAAAAGGACAAATCAACAATAACACAACCATAGTGGTGGACTTTAACACCCCACTTACAGCAATGGACAGATCAACCAGACAGAAAATCAATAAGGACACACAGGCCCTGAATGATGCATTAAACCAGATGGACTTAATAGATATT
The DNA here is from genome assembly GCF_016906955.1 of Phacochoerus africanus. Classification (NCBI taxonomy): domain Eukaryota; kingdom Metazoa; phylum Chordata; class Mammalia; order Artiodactyla; family Suidae; genus Phacochoerus; species Phacochoerus africanus. The sequence goes on from NC_062552.1 coordinate 15,083,897, forward strand.
TATAGGACATTCCATCTAAAAGCAACAGAATACACATTCTTCTCAAGTGCACATGGAACATTCTCTAAGACTGATCACATCCTGGGCCACAAATCAAACCTGGGTAACTTTAAGAAAACTGAAATCATATCAAGCATCTTCAACCACAATGCTATATACCTAGAAATCAACAAGAAAAAAACTGAAAAAAACAGAAACATGTGGAGACTAAACAACATGGTGCTAAACAACCAATGGATCACTGAAGAAATCAAAGAGGAAATTAAAAAATACCTAGAAGCAAATGACAACAAAGATATGACACTCCAAAACCTATGGGATGCAGCAAAAGCCATTCTAAAGTTTATAGCAATACAAGCCCACCTTAGGAAACAAGAAAAAGCTCAAACAAACAAGCTAACTTGATATCTAAAGCAGCTCGAGAGAGAACAGACAAGACCTAAAGTTAGTAGAAGGAAAGAAATCATAAAGATCAGAGCAGAAATCGATGAAATAGAAACAAAGAAAACAATAGAAAAGATCAATGAAATGAAAAGCTGGTTCTTTGAAAAGATCAACAAAATTGATAAGCCCTTAGCCAGACTTATCAAGAAAAAAAGAGAGAGGACTCAAATCACTAAAATTAGAAATGAAAAAGGAGAATTAACAACAGACATCACAGAAATACAAAGGATCATAAGAGACTACTCTGTGCAACTATATACTAATACAATGGAAAACCTACGAGAAATGGGCAAATTCTTAGAAAAGTACAATCTTCCAAGACTAAACCAAGACGAAATAGAAAAGATGAATGGACCAATCAAAAGAACTGAAATTGAAACTGTGATTAAAAAACTTCCAACAAAAAAAAGTCCAGGACCAGATGGCTTCACAGGCAAATTCTATCAAACATTTAGAGAAGAGCTAACACCTCTCCTTCTGAAACTATTCCAAAAAATCTCAGAGGAAGGGACACTCCCAAAGTCATTTTATGAGGGCACCATCATGCTGATACCAAAACCAGACAAAGATACCCCCAAAAAAGAAAATTACAGGGCAATTTCACTGATAAACATCGGTGCAAAAATCCTCAACAAAATACTAGCAAACTGAAACCAACAATACATTAAAAGGACTGTACATCATGATCAAGTGGGATTTATCCCAGGGATGTAAGCATTCTTCAATATCTGCAAATCCATCAGTATGATACACCACATTAACAAACTGAAGATAAAAACTATATGGTCCTCTCAGTAGATGCAGAAAAAGCCTTTGACAAAATCCAACACCCATTTCTGATAAAAACCCTTCAGAAAGTGGGCATAGAAGGAACCTACCTCAACATAATAAAAGCCATATATGACAAACCTACAGTGTACATCAATCTCAATGGTGAAAAGATGAAAGAATTCCTGCTGAGATCAGGAACAAGACAAGGATGTCCACGCTCACCACTACTATTCAATATAGTTGTAGAAGTCCTAGCCACAGCAATCAGAGAAGTAAAGGAAATAAAAGGAATCCAAATTGTAAAGGAAGAAGTAAAACTATCACTATTTGCAGATGACATGATCCTATACCTAGAAAATCCTAAACATGCTACCAAAAAACTATTAGAATTCATCAATGGATTTGGAAAAGTTACAGGATACAAAATTAATACACAGAAATAGATTGTATTTCTACATACTAACAATGAAAGATCACAAAGAGAAATTAGGAAAGCAATCCCATTTACCAATACATCCAAAAGAATAAAATACTTAGGAGTAAACCTACCTAAAAAAGACAAAAGACCTGTACTGTGAAAACTCTAAGACACTGATGAAAGAAAACAAAGATGACACAAATAGATGGAAAGACATACCATGCTCTTGGATTGGAAGAGTCAACATTATTAAAATGACTGTACTACCCAAGGCGATCTTCAGATTCAATGCAATCCCTATCAAATTACCAAGGACATTTTTCACAGAACTTGAACAAAATATTTTAAAGTTTGTTTGGAAGTGCAAAAGACCCAGAATAGCCAAAGACACCCTGAAAAAGAAAAATGGAGCTGGAAGAATCAGGCTCCAGGACTTCAGACTATGCTACAAAGCAACAGTCATCAAAACCAAGACAGAAATATAGATCAGTGGAACAGGATAGAAAGCCCAGACTTAAACCTACACACCTACAGCCAACTCATCTATGACAAAGGAGGCAAGAACATACAATGGAGAAAAGACAGCCTGTTCAATAAGTGGTGCTGGGAAAAATGGACAGCCACATGGAAAAGAATGAAATTAGAACACTCCCTAACACCATACACAAAAATAAACTCCAAATGGCTTAAAGACCTAGATATAAGACCAGACACTATAAAACTCCTAGAGGAAAACATAGGCCAAACACTCTCTAACATAAATGACAGCAACATCTTCTCAGATCCACCTCTTAAAGTAATGGCAGTAAAAACAGAAATAAACAAATGAGACTTAATTAAACTTAAAAGTCTCTACACAGCAAAGGAAACCTTAAATAAAACAAAAAGACAACCCACAGAATGGGAGAAAATATTTTCAAATGAACAGACTGACAAGGGATTAATCTCCAAAATTTATAAACACTTCCTACTGTTCAATACCAAAAAAACAAACAACCCCATCAAAAAATGGGCAGAAGATCTAAACGGGCAGTTCTCCAGAGAAGACCTACAGATGGCCAAAACACACATGAAAAGATGTTCAACATCACTCATTATTAGAGAAACATAAATCAAAACCACTCTGAGGTACCACCTTACACCAGCCAGAATGGCCATCATCGAAAAGTCTACAAACAATAAGTGCTGGAGAGGGTGTGGAGAAAAAGGAACCCTAGTACACTGTTGGTGGGATTGTAAATTGGTGCAACCACTGTGGAAAACAGTATGGAGATTCCTCAAAAAACTAAAAATAGAACTACCATTTGATCCAGCAATCCCACTCCTGGGCATCTATCCAGAGAAAACCACAACTCACAAATACACATGTACTCCAATGTTCATTGCAGCACTATTTGCAATAGCCAAGACATGGAAACAACCTAAATGTCCATCAACAGATGAGTGAATCCAGAAGATGTGGTACATATACACAATGGAATATTACTCAGCCATTAAAAGGAAAGAAATACCTGCATTTTTAGAAACATGGATAGACCTAGAAATTATCATGCTAAGTGAGGTCAGCCATACAATGAGACACCAACATCAAATGCTATCACTGACATGTGGAATCTGAAAAAAGGACACAAGGAACTTTTTTGCAGAACAGATTCTGACTCACACACTTTGAAAATCTTATTGTTTCCAAAGGAGACAGGTTGGGGGGTGGGGGATGTGCTGGGGGTTTTGGATGGAAATCCTATAAATTTCAATTGTGATGATCATTATACAACTATAAATGTAATAAATTCATTGAGTAACAAAAAAATAAATAAATAAAAAATAATTTAAAAAATGAATAGGAGTTCATACTGTGGCTCAGTAGGTTAAGAACCTGACATAGTTTCTGTGAGGATACAGGTTCAATCCCTGGCCTCGCTCACTGGGTTAAGGATCTGGCATTGCCACAAACTGAAGCATAGGTTGAGATGTGGCTTGGATCTGATGTTGCTGTGGCTATGGCACAGGCAGGCATTTGCAGCTCTGTTTTGACCCAATGCTGGGGAACTTCCATATGCTGCTGGTGCAGCCATAAAAAAATTTTTAATAAAAAATGAAGATACTCCTTTTTCTTGAATATGATGACTCAACATTGTAAAGATACCAGTTCTCCCTAATAAAGTTATGAATTCAATACAATCTCAATGAAGATACCAAAGAGAGTTTATAAGGGTTAGACAGTATGATACTAAAGTTCACATGGAAGAGAAATGCAAGAATAACCAAGGAAACAGTGAAAAAGAAAAACTGTGAGAAAGGATTAGTCCAACCAGGTAACAAAACATACTATAAAGGCTTTTTCACTAAAACAGTATGGAGCTGGAACATAAATAGGCAAATAAATCAGTGGAATAGAATATAGAAGTCCAGGAGTTCCACTGGGCTCAGCAGTTAACAAACCTGACTAGTCTTCATGAGGATGCAGGATTGAACCCTGTGCCTTATTCTGTGGGTTAAGGATCTAGCAGTGTCATGAGCTGCAGTGTAAGTTGCAGAGGTGGCTCACATCCCATGTTGCTATGGCTGTGATGTCAGTCCCTAGCCTTGGAACCTCCATATGGAACCTCCATATGGAACCTCCATATGCCATGGGTGCGGCTCTAAAAAGACAAAAGACTATATATATATATGTATATATATATATGTGTGTGTATATATGTGTATATATATGTATATATATGTGTGTGTGTATATATGTGTGTGTGTATATATATGTATGTATATATATGTGTGTATATATATGTATGTATATATATATATGGAAATTTATCATATGATAAAGGTGGCATCTCAAATCACTGGGAGTAAGGATGGGCATTTTTAGAAATGGTTCTTTGATAAATGGATAGTCATTTGGGCAAAAAATAAAATTAGACCCATATTTCACACAATATACAAGAAAAAACTGGAACTGAATTAGAGATCTAAATGTAATGAAACCACATAGGTACTAGAAAAAAAAATGGATGAATTCTTTAATGTTGGTGTGTGGAAGCTTTCTAACTATGACTCAAAATCCAAAGGCAATAAAAGAAAAAATTGATGAATTTAATGCATTTAAAAAAATTCTAAGATCCTGGGAAAAAAATACCATAAACGAAGTCAAAAACAACTGAAAACTTTGGACAAAAAATTCACAGTGTATATCATAGACAAAGAGCCAACACCTCAAATATCAAAAGACATTAAAAATGAGAGAGATAAAAGTACAAAACTTGACAGTAGATAATCTCTATTTACCTCACTTCAATTTCAAAAGTCCATTTTTCTGTAGTGTCTTTTCTGATGTTAACCCGTCTAGGGAATTTTTGGTTTTAGATACCAAAACTAAAAATAAGAATGGGGTCGATGAGAAATCAATGGTCTTCTTGGGATAAGAAGCCAGAGGTCAGAATTAGGCATTGTCACACTGTGTTTTCAATTCTAGAATCTCATTTTGGTTCTCTTTTGAGGTTCCATATCTCTCCTGGAAATCTCTCCTACTATATCCATCTCTTCATGTACATTTTTAAAATATTTAACATAGTTAATTTGTTTGCTAATTCCAACATACGGTTTTTCTCTGTCTCCCTCTTCCTCCTTCCCTCCATCTCTTTCTTTCTCTCTTCCCCTCTCTGCTTAGTAGTTTTTTATTATCATTGTGAATGACATATTACAAAAATTCTGGGTTATGTTATCATTCTCTAAAAACTGTTGCTTTTTTCTAGCAAACAGTTCGATTACTAGCAGAGCATCTTGATCTTGTGCAGATTTGGCATTAGGCTTGGTTAGAGGAGTTCTATGTTAGTTTTATCTGTTGTCATAGCCTTTTTGAGGTTTAACTAAAAAGTCCAAGTTGTACATCAAGCACCTCTAACCTGAAAGGACTGAACTCCCAATTCTGCCTCCCCAGCTGTGGATAGCTGTTGAAGTCTGTGCTCTCAATTTTCAACTTTCCAGCTCTTGTTGATTCTAGGACTGTTTCGAGGCTCACCCCATGTTCATGCTGTGCAGGAGTCAGCCAAGAATTTGATAGACATTTGAATGCACATTTGGGAGCTCCCCTACAGTGGTTCCCTCCTTTCTGGGATCTGCTCCATCATTGTCCAGTCAGTGTGACAATGCCTAATTCTGACCTCTGGCTTCTTATCCCAAGAAGACCATTGATTTCTCATAGACCCCTATTCTTATTCTGTCATGTGAATGGAGGAATGCCCTGGGAAGAAAAGTCAGATAAATCTGGATCTCACCACTACAGTTCACTTTCTTTCAAAGGTTGTATCTTACCCAGTATCTGCCTGTTTTTCTGTCTTTCCCAGTACTTTCTAACAAGATTATAATTCTTGGCAGCAGGAGGGTTAGTCTAATACAAGCTACTCTGTCATTCCTGGAAGCCAGAAGTCCTGGTTTAAAAATGAATATTTAAAGAAGTTCTAAAAATTAATAAAATAAAAAAACAACAAAATACAAAAAAAAAATTTAAGATACAGTCAATTGGCACTTAGCAGGAGGGGGAAATGTGTAAGAAACAAATATATCAAAGAATGTCAACCTCTTTAGCATTTAGGGAAATGCAAAGACCAATCAGTTGGCTCATATCCAACTGATTGACAAAAACTAAGAAGGCAGATAATACAAAATGGTAGAAAGATTGTGAATCAATAGAATGTCATGTATTTCTAGAGAAAATCTAAGTTGAAAAAGAATAGTAGTCAATGTTTTGCAAATTTGAATATTTGTATATACCATGACTTAACATTTCCATTTTTGTTCAAGAGAAACTCTTATATGTGTTTCCTCAGATTGTCTATGGTCAATTTAGCATTACCTCCACTCTCTGGTATACTTTCTTCTACATAGGAGAGGAACAGGATAGAAGTTCTATTTCTCAGATGTCTTACTGACAGAATTGTGGGTTAGATAACAGTAAGAAGCACTTCAGTGAAGTTAGAAAAGCAAAAAATGGAAAAGGCAGTTTTCAGCAGCAGTTGTAGGGAAAGCAAAGAAGGGGGCATTGATAGGGACTAGAAATTGGGTTTTGCCAGGGGCTTTTGATAACTCCCCTGAAAACAGTCCACTTCACTCGTGCAAGCCACTGAGGACAGTGGCTTCCCTGAACCTTGAGATTTCCAGAAAGCCAGCAGTAGTCCCTTTGACCTTCGATTCTCAAATCCTCCAAACAACATGTAGGCCCCTAATACCCTGTACTGGATTCCTTTCTATTCAATATACTCTGGATATAGTATTTTTGAAATCATTAAAAAATGAAATATAATTGATTTTTATAAATCATTGATTTACAATATTATATTAGCCTCAGATGTACAACACAGTGATTCAATATTTTTACAAATTGTACCCCATTAATGTTATTACAAGATAATGGCTGCAATTCCCTATGCTGTATGATATAAAAGCAAAGTGAACTCCATCAACCCAAGAACAGGTAAATAAGTAATGGTGTGTACATATAAGAAAACACAATACAACAGTAAAATAAATGACCTACAGGTACATCAACAACATGGATAAATCTCAGCATCTTAATAATAAATGAAAAAAAGTCCCAGAAGATTACATAAACAAGTACCCTTTTAATAAAGTACAAAAACAAGCAAAACTAAACCATTTGTTTTACACATCTATCTCTGCATATGATAAAGTGTTTTAAAAAGCAGCCAAAAAATAAACATAAAATTTAGGACAGTTAGGGTAAAGAAACAATTACAGACATAAGAAGTTATTGGGTATGTTTCAGTTATTGGTTTTGATGGCATATTCATGGAGGTCAACTGTATAATAAAAATAAATGATAAATTAAATTTAAAATGCTACTGGCTAGAGAAGTAACAGTAATATACCATGAACCAAGCATTAAAACTTAACCCAATTTTGTGTACCTCAATCCTTAAAATCAAACCTCAGTACATGGTCTTTATAACTGAAGAATAAACCAGTCACTGGGACAACTGAACTGAAGAACTATTTCAGACGTAGCATAAAAAGATGAAAAGATGCAAAGGCCATAAGAAAATGCAAAACATTTGGAACTGATACCCCAAATTTGACATCCCTCTAATAACATTTCTAGAAGCAAATAATAGAAAAAAATGAAAGAGAAGCAATAGTAGAAAAAACAATGGCCAATTATTCCTCAGAACTGGGAAAAAAAAATACATGAGTCTTTAGGCTGACAAAACTTCATATGTGATGAGAAGGAAAGTGAATATAAAACCTCATTCCATGGATAAGCAATGGGATCCTGCTGTGTAGCACTGGGAACTATATCTAGTCACTTATGATGGAGCATGACAATGTGAGAAAAAAGAATGTATATATGTATGTGTGACTAGGTCACCTCACTGTGCAGTAGAAAATTGGCAGGACACTGTAAGTCAGCTATAATGGAAAAAAATTGAAATCATTATTAAAAAAATAAAGCCTCATTCCAAATACCATAAGTATAAACCTAATGATAAAGAGAAATATCACGAAATCTCCCAAATAGTAAAGATCAACTTCAAAAATAATACTTCAGAATGACATCATTCCTTATCAGTACCACAGAATGCAGGAAGGCAGTGGACAAATATTTTATACTACGATAATTGAAATTAAAATTCCAGATGATAGGGTGGGTTAGTAGGTGACTTGGGAGGGTGGTTACTGAGAACCCCAGAATAAAAAAATATTCTAACATTTTAATCTTCTTTGGTGGGAACAAGAAAGTAAATGAATAATACCACACTTTATTAGCAAACTCTAAAAAGTTTATGTGATAAAAAAGGTGAAGGTAACAATAGAAGGAGAGAAACTGAATGCATAGATTTTCAACCAATAGAGAAAAAAAGAGAGTAAGGAAATTTTGAACAATTCAACAGAAGGCAAGAGGGGAAAAAGAAACAATGAGAAAGCAAGTTAAATAGAAAACATATGGAAGAAACCAGCTGAAGATCTTAATAGTCACAGATAACGTGAATATCTTATCAAAATACAAAGAATCTCATAATGGAAAAAGCAATATACAAAAATAGGCTGTTTACAAAATGTGTATAGTTGAAACAAGAGGAATTAGAGAGGTTGAAAACAAGGGAATGGGAAAAATAGAAACTAGTCAACTAGTAACAAAAAAGAAAGAAGAAATAATGATACTAAATCTGTCAAAATAGAACTGAAGAAACACAGATATTTCATATATCAATAAATGGCACAAATGTGTCAATGAGGTGTAGTTTTGAACTTGAATGAACCTAAATAACACCTAAAATACATGTAAAGAAAATCTGATAGAAACATAAAGAGAAACAAACTTAAAATCACAGTACACGTCTCATACACTGACAGATCAAGTACATTAACAAACCATGAATGTGGAAGATCTGAACAACATAATGAACAAGTGTGACGGAACAGATTTCTATAGAACTTTGTGTCCAAAAACAGGAAGTGTACATTCTTTTTGCATACACAGAGACCACTTGCAGAGCCTGTTCTAGACACAAAGGAAGTCTCAACAAATTCCACACTGTTAGTACCGAAATGGCCACATTCACAAACAGTAAAACTAGGAGTCAACAAGAAGACAGCGTTTCCTCCCAACTCCATATACCTAGGAAGTTTCATTTTTTTTTAATTTTTTCTTCCACATACAAATAATGAATGAATGAAGCAGGAAAACAAAATAGAAATTACAAAATATTTAATAATGTGAAAAAATAACGTATTTCAAAGCCAGTGGTTCTCTGAGGAGAATTTATAAACTTTAAATTCTTTCTTTCTCTTTTTTTTTTTTTTTTTAGGGCTCACACCTGGAGCATGTGGAAGCTCCTAGCTAGGGGCTGATTCAGAGCTACAGCTGCCAGCCTATACCACAGCCACACGGACGTGGCATTTGAGTCACACAGCCACGTCTATGACCTACACCACAGCTCGAGGCAACGCCACATCCTTAACCCACTGAGCAAAGCCAGGGATTAAACCACATCCTCCTGGACACTATTCAGATTCGTTCTCACTGAGCCACAAAGGGAACTCCTAAATTATTTATTTTAAAAAAGATTAAATACATTTTTCCTACACAATATGCTAGAAAAGGAATAACAAAATCACTCCAAATGGAAAGAAAGATAAAACCCTCAAATGATAATAATCATACAAAAAAATTGAATTGATTGAACAAACTATTGCCACATCTAAAATGTTAATATTTTTATGAATATAGTAAAGAAAAATGAAATAATAAGTTTAAAATAAAATACAATAAATGTAGCTACAAATAAGGATATTTTTAATTTTTTTTATATTTAGAAAACAATTTATTTAGATCTTTTTACTATCTCACAGACTGATGTTCAAATAGAGTTCAATGTAAACAATGAAACCATGATGATGGAGCTGCAGGTACCTTTTTATATAATTAACAGAACATTTCGAAATTACCAATGAACTTAAACTTGGATGAAACAGACCACTTCTAGAAAAATATGAAGTACTAAAGTGAATTAGAAAAACCTGACCAATTAGCATAGAATAAAATGAAAAAAAAAATTGGCCAGTGTTCTACTGTCCCAAAGTTGCTGGTATCATATCAAATAAGATTTTATCTACTTAAATACACTTAACTTGGCTCTGTACTAATTTCTAGTGGTAAGATTTTGTTGACACTGAAATGAACTATGAATTGGAACTTAAACAGCCTCTGTATCTCATGCCTATACCTGGTTGTTCTTGCAAATATGGCAGACTTTACTAATTTTGTCCTTTTTTAAAAAAAATTAAAAACTGTAACAATGGCTGTAATAAAGGAATGGCCTGAAGGCATCCAATGGCATTCATAATCACATTAAATTTATAATTTCCTTTGCCTTGAAATTTTTCATTATTTCACAGCCACTATGCTTTTCAAGTTTCCAGATATATTAACGAAAGCCTAAATTGTGCTTGACAAGGAAATTGTAAGAGAATAAACTGCAAAAACACATGGAAAATCTCTTCCTTTCTGTATTCCAGGTGTCTAAATGAAAAAGTGAGAGAGACAGGTAAAAATATGTAATTGTTTCTTATACTACAATTAATAATGTCATTAATCCTGATAGTCACTATAAGCAGGTGACTATAATGCCCCCCCCCCCAAGATAACCACACCCTAATCCCTGGATTGCTGAATACACTTCCCAATATGACAAAAAAGACTTGCAGATTTAATTAAGGTCACTGATGGAGAGATTATCCTCCAACTAGCTGAGCCCTTAAAAGCCAAGAACTTTCCCTGGACAGTATCACAGATCCTGCAGAGGGTCAGACATTACAAATGTGAGAAGGATCTGACACCCCAATGCTGGTTCTGAGACATGGAGGGGCCACATGCAAGGGTGGCAGAGAGATTTCTAATAACTAAGCCCCTGGCTGACGGAGCCAAGGAACCCTCAAATAGGAAGGCAGTCCTACGAACACTGAATTCTGCCAACAAGCCAAGTGAGCCTGGACACAGCCTTCCCCAAAGTCTCCAAAAAGGAATGCAGCTCTGCCATCCTTTGATTTCAGTCCTGTAAAATCTCAAGTAGAGAAACTAGATGAGCCAAACTATTTAAACCTCTGACCCACAAAAACCATGAGAAAATAATCCCCTCAAAAAAAATGAGTATTGTTTAAATCACTGAGTTTGTTGAAATTTTCATAGCAATAGAAAATGAATACAACCACCATCCAAAATAACAAACAGAAAAATGCTTACTTTATACCTGCAGACCTTATTTTGCACATACAAGAGTAACTTTTTTCCCCATGATTTGGAGAGAACACTCCCGGATACTGAACTCACCAAATACGAAGACACTTTCCATAAGGTCAGCCATAGATTTACTTCTATAAGTCAGCAGGTTATGATGAAATGAAACACTGCTTTGTTCTACTGGCATTTCACCATATGGAAATGGATCTAGGTTTTCTGTTAGGTACCAGATGGCACAGGGACACCAGACACTTACAACATCATTACAAACATAGAGACAAGCCAAAGTTAAGGAATCCCTCATTTTAAAGTGGAGACAAGAAGCTCCATGACCATATTAAGGTCCATGGGTTTTTTTTATCTGAATTGACCACATAACTGTTTTAGGTCTTTGTCCCATTGGGAATCTGTAAATCTGTACCCTAAAATACTCCACTACTCCGTGATACTGAAATCACCCTTATTATCTAGAACACCTTTACCAGTCAGTATAAGCAATTACAAATACTAAGGCTCTGAGCCATCTGTTATTAGAAGGGCCCAAATTATGTTATGCAACTTCCTTGGAAAAGTTTCCATAGTGTAAGAGTTCCCTAACTCACAACTACAAACCGACATTTAAAAGGTACATAACTACCATCTGACACTTCATATTGGTTGTATCTGCCATCAGGTAGAGGAACTTCCTAAAAAGTTCAAGCTATTCACCTATAGTCAACATGAATTAGTTGCTACAAACATAACTTCTTTTTGAAAGATATAAATTATTATAGATAATTTCTCTCATCATATGTCTTGGTAACATCATGTGCAAACCATATAGGAATTTTTTTTTTTTTGTCTTTTTGCTATTTCTTGGGCCGCTCCCGCGGCATATGGAGGTTCCCAGGCCAGGGGTTGAATCGGAGCTGTAGCCACCGGCCTACGCCAGAGCCACAGCAACGCGGGATCCGAGCCGCGTCTGCAACCTACACCACAGCTCGCGGCAACGCCGGATCGTTAACCCACTGAGCAAGGGCAGGGACCGAACCCGCAACCTCATGGTTCCTAGTCGGATTCGTTAACCACTGCGCCACAACGGAAACTCCCATATAGGAATATTTTTTAACTGGATGCCAAATGTCTAGAATTTTATGTCAGGGTAGAAGGATGATATTAACAAGAGTCCCTTGATTTTTTTATTAGAAGATGCCAAGAATCAATACATGGCTCAATAATCAAGACCAGGAGTTAATCGTTCTGAATTGACTTGCAAGCCTTGACAGTCTCAATCAATATGGAAGGAGGTTTATGCAAAAATCTAACACCTACTCTGAGAAATTTTCCTAATCCCTTTGCTTTAGAGAGAAAACTGAATTCCTGCCTTGACACTAGAGGGTTCCAAAACTGTGGGTTTTTTTATTATTATTATTTTGATTTTTTCCATTATAGCTGGTTTATAATGTTCTGTCAATTTTCTACTGTACAGCAAGGTGACCCAGTTACACATACATATATACCTTCTTTTTTCTCACATTATCATGCTCCATCATAAGTGACTAGATGTCGTTCCCAGTGCTATACAGCAGGATCTCATTGCTTGTCCATTCTTTTTTTTTTTAATAGCTAGTTTTTACTCTTTACACTGGGTGGTAAAATAGGTGGTTTTATGGGTGCTTGTCCATTCTAAAGGCAATAGTTTGCATCTATTAACCCCAAATTCCTAATCCATCCCACTCCCTCTCTCTCCTGCTCGGCAACCACAAGTCTGTTCTCCATTTCCATGATTTTCTTTTCTGTGGAAAGGTTTATTTGTGTCATATGTTAGAGTCCAGATACAAGTGATATAATATGGTATTTGTCACCCTCATGTTCATTGCAGCACTATTCACAATAGCCAAGACATGGGAACAACCTAAATGTCCATCGGCAGATAACTGGATTAAGAAGATGTGGTATATATACACAATGGAATACTACTCAGCCATAAAAAAAGAAAAAATAATGCCATTTGCAGCAACATGGATAGAAGTAGAGACTCTCATACTAAGCGAAGTAAGTCAAAACTGGGATTTTTCAGGTACATTATACAAGATGTCCAGTCTAAGATTCAAGCCAGTCATCTGCTAAATCAGTTAGCCCCTCAAGAAAATTAACTGCAAAGCCATTCTTCCTACAAAGAAAACTACATTTCTATTTCATCATCTTGCATTAATTTTTTTTTTTTTAGCAACACCTACTGAAGACTAAGAACCCAATGTGAAGGCAACACACTTAGTACATTTTAACAACAACAACAACAACAACAACAACAAAAGACAAAAAAGACAAAAAAAAAATGTTGCCATGAGCTGTGGTGTAGGTTGCAGACACGGTTCGAATCCCGCGTTGCTGTGGCTCTGGCATAGGCCGGTGGCTACAGCTCCGATTCAACCCCTGGCCTGGGAACCTCCATATGCCGCGGGAGCGGCCCAAGAAATAGCAACAACAACAACAACAACAAAAAGACAAAAAAGACAAAAAAAAGACAAAAAGAAAAACCAGACTCCCTTGGGATAGCGCTACTCACCAGTACAGCCCAGAGACAACCTAATAACAAAATACAAATTAAGTGGTTACAACTTGATGATACTTTGGAGGAAAGGACTGTACACATCTTAGACAAATAGTGCTGATCAAATTTGTGCTTTGATTTACTTATTTGTTGAGTTTCTTGCAATGAACTGAATAGACAAGGGAAAGCTTGTGGCAAGAAAATGATGGGTTGTCACGGGCTCCTCCTGCACAGCACAGGGAACCATAACCAATTGCTTGGGTTAGCACATAATGGAAGATAGTATGAAAAAAAAAGAATGTGTATATATGTATGACTGGATCACTTTGCTGTACAGCAGAAACTGAAGGAATATGGTGAATCAACTATACTTTAAAAGAAGGAAAATGGGAGCTCCCACCATGGCGCAGTGGTTAATGAATCCGACTACGAACCATGAGGTTGCGGGTTCGGTCCCTGCCCTTGCTCAGTGGGTTAAGGATCTGGCGTTGCCGTGAGCTGTGGTGTAGGTCGCAGATGCGGCTCGGATCCCAGATTGCTGTGGCTCTGGCATAGTCTGGCAGCTACAGCTCCGATTAGACCCCTAGTCTGGCAACCTCCATGTGCCACAGGAGCGGCCCAAGAAATGGCAAAAAGACACACACACACACACACACACACACACACACACACACAAAATGGGGGAAGAAAGAAAATGATGAGTTGTTAAATAACTCTTCTTTCCTTTTCTGTTCAGCATTGCACAGCAGCAGATTTGGAAATGCGCCTCCTGTGGGTGACAGAACCTGATAAACTTTAATCATTAGTTTAGATTAGGAAAAAAAAAATTGAATGCTTACCACACGCCAGGTGATGTAAGGACAAAGCAACAGAAGACAGAATGTCTGTTTACAAATAGTGGGATCTCTCAGCTCCTCAAGAGACTCTATCTATACCTTTAGAATGAGTAGAGTACCTACAGACATACCATGTCTCTAATTTTTTTAACAGGTTCACATAAATAATTTCTTTGGGGACCAGCCCATGTTTTTTTTTTATATTTCATAAATTTACAAAATTAGATCATCCACTTTCAAAGCATGCAGCAAGTCCAGGTTGTATAATTATTTTTATAGCATCCATTTTAAGTAAGCTTATCACAGGGAAGCAAACATGTACTCAATCAGAATACTCTCAATCATACTATAGGATAGGTACCTTCGATGCAAGTATTCTACAGAATCTCCCTGTCTAATACTGTAGCTAGTGGGGCTATATGGCTATTTAAATTTAAATTCTTTTTTTAATTGAAGTATAGTTGATTTAATAATGTTTCATATGTAGGAGTTCCCGTCGTGGCGCAGTGGTTAACGAATCCGACTAGGAACCATGAGGTTGCGGGTTCGGTCCCTGCCCTTGCTCAGTGGGTTAACGATCCGGCGTTGCCGTGAGCTGTGGTGTAGGTTGCAGACGCAGCTCCGATCCCGCGTTGCTGTGGCTCTGGCGTAGGCCAGTGGCTACAGCTCCGATTAGACCCCTAGCCTGGGAACCTCCATATGCCATGGGAGCGGCCCAAGAAATAGCAACAACAACAACAACAACAAAATAAAAAATAATAATAATGTTTCATATGTACACCAAAGTAATTCAGATGTGTGTGTATGCGTGTGTGTATTTTCAGATTCTTCTCCATTATAGTTTATTACAAGATACTGAATATAATTTCCTGTGCTATACAGTAGGTCCTTATTTATTTAATACAGTAATGTGTATACGTTAGTCCTAAATTCCTAATTTATCCCCCCCTTCCCCTTTGGTAACCATATCTTTGTTTTCTATGTATGTTAAGTCTATTTCTATTTGGTAAATAAGTTCCTTTGTGTCATTTCTTCAGCTTGCATATATAAGTGATATCATTGGTACCTGTCTTTTCTCTGACTTACTTCACTTAGTATGACAATCTCTAGGTCCATCCATAAAAATTCAGCTCCTCAGTTATGCTAGCCACCTTTCACGTGTTCCAGAGATATAGTGGCTAGTAGCTACCATTCTTCATAGCACAGAATGTTTTATTCATCAGAGAGAATTCTATTGGATCACAGAGTTGTCATTCTAATTACCTTTTGCCACAAACTGTGACACTTTCTTGACTCAACATCTTAGCCTTTCTGTACAATCCTGAAAACTGTAAAGGTTGTCTGAGAACATGTATATCATCAACACATTATTACCTGAGGGAACTAATGCTTATTAGCAAGTTGTAGGTAACAGAGAGATAACTGGAGGTTTTTCTCTAGATGCTGAAAGTCCATCTTGCACTGAAATCTTGAGTCTTCCAGTACCTGACAGGAGTATGGTGGCCAATTGAAATCTAGGGTTCAGGTGATCAGATTTTATCTACTATGACAGTGCTGATTGAATTGTAATAGCTGCTTGATTCAGGCTTGGGAGCTCAGAGAGAAAAAGTGCTTTGATGTATTAATGATGACTTGCAGGCCAAGAGCTGATTTTGTGCTTGGCAGGCATTTTCTATTACTAAAAATATTAGCTAGCAACTAATAAGCACACATGTAAGATGCACAGGCAGAAGTAAAACAATTTTAAAGCAGTCAGTGGTGTATTTCATAGCTCGTGGACTACCTGAAAATCATTCTTTAGTCTGGGGTCTGTAACTTTAGAAGGATATTAAATAGAACTCTGCTGATAAAAAGAAGAACTTTAAATTACATTCTCACACATTTCACAAGCCCTGAATAACCCAGTCCACCTCCTCTCCACCTTTTATAAGAGATATGAGTCCTGCCTAGACTGGGGAAAAAAAACCTCTCTGGAATGAGTCTAAGAGAGAAACTATAAAATAACCTTCCAAGAGAGTTTTTATGGAGAAAATAAAATGTCACTTCTCTTGCTGTGACTTAAAAATATGTTTTACTGAAAATCAGAAGACACATGGAGGGACTTCTTCAAGCCACATGAGTCTGCAATAGTCTCTCGAGAGATTTAAGAAATACAATTTCTCATTCTGAGAATCTTGCCTGTCCATGGCATAAATTCCTAGTACACTCTGCCCCGAGAAAAAGCATACATGCTTTTGCTCACAGGAAATTCAGTCTGAGATCTGCTCTATCTTCCAATTTCTCTTCCGAAGGTTGAAATTTTTTAAAGCAGATTTCCAAGCTTATCCACCTAAATCTTGTTGAAAGCTCTGGTTAAGCCACTATGAAGTTACACAGGGTTGAGTCCAGTTTGAGAATTGTCTGGGAGCCTTGCTTCAGCCTTACTTTTCTATAGACTTTCAGCCATACTCCCATAGGAAAAAAAGAAAGGAAATGTAAATCTACTTTTTCCTCTTTGTTATCAATGCTCAAAGAAAGCACTGCTGCTTAAAGCAGAAGTCCTTTTAATGAATTGCGAATTTTTCAATAATCGGTGTGAAGCCCCCAGCCACCCCCCAGGATACCCTTGAGTATGCAGTGTGAAAACAGACCTTGGTTTTAAAGCATATATTTTGAAGAAGAATTTCTCCAAAAGCCTCAATATGTGCTAGATGATTTGCTTCCTTTGTTATGATCAGAAGGACTGTATTTATGCAGAAGAGAGACTAAGAATTTAAATGGAAAAAAAAATCTATAAGAAAAAGGATTCAGGAGTTCCCATGGTGGCGAAGCAGAAATGAATCCGACTAGGAACCATGAGGTTGCAGGCGTTCGATTCCTGGCCTCGCTCAGTGGGTTTAGGATCCGGCATTGCTGTGAGCTGTGAGCTGTGAGCTGTGGTGTAGGTCGCAGACGCGGCTGGGATCCTGTGGCGTAGGCCTGCAGCTATAGCTCCAATTAGACCCCTAGCCTGGGAACCTCCATACGCCGTGGGTGCAGCCGTAAAAAAACAAAAAAGAAAGAAAAAAAAGAAACAGGATTCAATTTCATTCTTTTTGAAATGTTTACATTATTAAGATTTTTTTTCTCTAATTTGTATTTGGTATCACAATTCACACTGACATCACCCTGGAAATCTTGTTTCAATTAATTTCTTAGGACAGTTTGCCCATTTAATGGCAAGAAGATCTTTGATGACAAAATATCAGGTATTGATTCAAGGTAATACAGCTGCTGGATAAGGGTCTCCCCTTTGCATTTTAAACATAAACACTGGTTATAACACCAGAGCAAGAGTGAGACAAAGTGATGCACAGGCCTTCTACCAGCCAGATATTTCACCATGCACAAAATGAATATATGATGATTTAAAAGTATACCTTTAAAAATTCAAAATATAAACAAGTAGAAGAAAATATAAAACTATTGTTAAAATTTTGGAGAAGAAAAAAACCAAAATATCCACCAAAGGGCAATGGTTAGAAAAAGAAATTATATGTCAATCCTATGCAATTTTATGCAGCCTCTTAAAGGAATATAGTAGTTATAGTGTTATGTGAGAAAATATCAAATGCACTAAAAAATATTGTATAATCTCATATAGAAACATATACATGAGACATATATATGTGAGAAATTTATATATAAACTGGAGAATTCCTTTGTGGAGGATATTTTTAGCAACATAACAAATGAATCTTCTAATTACTAAGCATTTTGTCCCCCCAAAAAATGTTAAAAGAAAAAAGAAAGTATATGTGAATTAGCCTGGAAATTGCAAGTAGAATATCCAACCAATAACATTTATTGAGGGCTTATTATGTAGCAGATATTATGCTAAACATCTTACATAATCAATTCACTCAATCCTTAACAAATCTGGGATTAAAGTACAATTAATAACCACATTTCATATATGAGAAAAACCAAGATTGTTAGTGGATTGTTAATTTGTCCAGTTACACAGCTAACAAATGCCAAAGTAGATGCTAGATCTGCCTATATCAAATTCTCTCTTTGGGGATGAATAGGTAAGAATTATTTTCTATAACATGTCCAAGCACCACCTCAGTGGATGGTCTCTGCCCAGTTATGGTAAGTTATAGAAAGAAGAAAGATATGTACGTACATGCATATATAGCAGATACATAGATATAGAGATATGATTAGTAAATGCCTATTTTTGAAGTGCTTGAAAATAAGCATTTAATTTAAGTAAATCAATGCATATTGATTGCATACTTTGTAGTAGGCACTCTGCTATGTCATAAGACAGACAGTGAGTAAGGGGGGGTCCAGATCCTCAAGTAGTGCAGTCCAATAGAGGAGAAAAGCAAATATATATTTAAACCATACACCAGGCTAAATACCATCTAGCCAAGGTTCAAAGTCTTTGGCACAAAGAAGATGGCCTATAATTTGAGGAATATATGTCATTTAAAAGATTAATTTCCTTAGCAAGCTTTTTACCACATATCATTTGGAACAGAATTCTAATGTAAATTTTCATAAATTCCCCAGTAGTGGAGTTTTAAAGTATTTTTGTCATAATACTAACAGTAGTGAGGGTATTTCACAAGCAATCTGACATAATCTAAGCATTCTAAAAGGAAATGTGACTAAGTTATATAACACAGGGAGATCTTTCTGAGAACCAAAGGAGAGAATTGGGTGGCAGTTCTTTTAATCACATATTTATGAAATTCATGAATAGTTGGATAACAATTTTCTTCTGCCTTGTGTAAATATGTGATAATATTTTGGAGGTTTAAATATAAACTATGGCATATTAAAATTATATTTTATTCATGATGCTAGCAAGAATACTTAAAATCATAATTAGTTCACAATACACATATTTTTCAAAATAAAAATCTGATTGCTGGTGAAGTAGTAGCATTCAAAAGTTGTCTTCTTAAGGACTTTCTTTCTTTTCTTTCTTTCTTTCTATGGCTACACCTGCGATATATGGAAGTTCCCAGGCTAGGGGTCAAATTGAAACTGCAGCTGCTGCTCTATGCCACAGCCACAGCAATGCCAGATCTGAGTCACATCAACACCTACACCACAGCTTGCAGCAACCCCAGATCCTTAACCCACTGAGTGAGACCAGGGGCCAAACTCACGTCCTCATGGATACAATATCAGATTCTTAACCTGTTGCGCCACAGTGGGAACTCCTTAAGGAATTTGTAATTAAACTTTTATTATGTTATTTCAAATAAAAATGGAGGTAATGACAATCCCACTCTTGGGCATCTATCCGGACAAAACTCTACTTAAAAGAGATACATGCACCCGCATGTTCATTGCAGCACTATTCACAATAGCCGGGACATGGAAACAACCCAAATGTCCATCGACAGATGATTGGATTCGGAAGATGTGGTATATATACACAATGGAATACTACTCAGCCATAAAAAAGAATAACAATGCCATTTGCAGCAACATGGATGGAACTAGAGAATCTCATCGTGAGTGAAATGAGCCAGAAAGACAAAGTGATACCATATATCACTTATAACTGGAATCTAATATCCAGCACACATGAACATCTCCACATAAAAGAAAATCATGGACTTGGAAAATAGACTTGTGGCTGCCTGATGGGAGAGGGAGGGAGTGGGAGGGATCGGGAGCTTGGGGTTATCAGACACAACTTAGAATAGATTTACAAGGAGATCCTGCTGAGTAGCATTGAGAACTATGTCTAGATACTCATGTTGCAACAGAACAAAGGGTGGGGAAAAAAATGTAATATATATAACTTGATCCCCTTGCTGTACAGTGGGAAAATAAAATAAAATAAAATATCAACAATTGGTTTCACCTTAAAGAATTTTTATTAAATTTGTTTACTTAAGGGATTCTTTTTTTATGTTCCTTTTTATTAAAACAGAAAACAAAAATTAGAAAATAGAAAAAAATGAACTGGGAATTATCCAAAGCAAATATTAGAAACTTTCAAGTCAAAAGAAGAAACACAATCTTAACTATGAGAAAATATATTCCCATTCACTAATTACCATGCGTAACAAATAAGACATTATCTCCTATGAGATAAACCAAAATTCTAAATATTGAAAAATTTTAGCATTTGGGATTCTTTATATAGTACTGTATGAACATACCACCATACTACCAAGCAACATAACAAGTGGTTCCTAGTTTGCAGTACTCCAAGAGTAAACTTTTTTTTTTGGCTTTTTAGGGTTGCACTTGAGGCTTATGTAAGTTCCCAGACTAGGGGTCGAATTGGAGCTGCAGCTGCCAGCCTACACCACAGCCATAGGAACGCCAGATCTGAGCCATGTATGTGACCTACACCACAGGACACAGCAATACTGGATCCTTAACCCACTGAAGGCAGCCAGGGATCAAAGCTGCATCCTCAAAGATACTAATCAGGTTTGTTACTGCTGAGGCACAGCAGGAACTTCCCCCCAAGGGTAAACATTTGTACTGGGCAGACTACAGAATTCATCCTTCCCTGCATCTCTGTCCCTTTCCATTCTATTCCTAACTCAGGGTCCCCATGAACTGGAGCCAAGCCATCTGAGAAGAGGGAGTGATAAGCGGCCATAAAAATTAATCTACTACTTAAGAAAGCTTCTTGAAGATCAGATAAACCTCTTGATTAATGCATCTTTGCAGTTTTCTTTTAACTTCATTAAAATAGAGAAATTTCAACTTTTCACCGAGTCATTTCATCTATAAAATGTGAAAGTTAAACTTGATCATCTTTAAGGTCCAGCACTGAAATGTGTGAGATCTTGATGCTTCAAGAATTAGAACATTTGTCTATTCACATGTGTCTACTTTCTTTACACAGGATGTACATAATCCTAGGCATTTTAACTTCTCCTATCTTCTTAAAAGAATTAGATAAATGAGCTCCTAGCATAGTAGAAGGTTTAGAAGATTATTAGGCAGATTCCTAAGTCTTTCTGAGCCCATAATAAGATAACGAATTAAACAAAACAATAGTAAAGGCATGACAAATAAGCCAGTGTTTGTGAATCGATGGAACACACAGCAACCTAAGATTTATTATTTGAGAATAACCAAGATAGGCTGTCTTCCCACCCTTCCTTTTATAAATAGAAAGGTATAAATGCATACATATATTCATATATCTCAAACAGGTATTGCAAAAAAGATGGGAAATGAAAAACAGCTGTCAAGAAGTTATTTCTGAATGGTGTAACTACAGACAATTGTTATTTTCTCTATTTTTTTATGCACTCCTTAAATTTCCTGTTATTTGTAATCAGAAAAAAAAAACTATTTTGATACCACTGACTTTTTTCTATTAATAGCCCCTTGGATATGGTCTGCTTAACATTTTTAGCAAGAAAAAAAAATGTTAAATAATTTTAGCATACAAGAACATCTAGGACCTAAGTGCCTATGAGCAAGAAATATGAGAAGTTTGATCTAAATATAAAAAGCTGAAATCACATGCCACAGATGGAGCATTTAGAACAACAACAACAACAACAACAACAAAATGTATGGTGGGCACAGTTTACTTTTCATGGCTTACAGCAAGAGATTCTGTTTTGTTAACTTTGCAAGACCTATTCACTACATGATGCAATGAATGAAGAGATAAAAACTATAAATTATCCTTTGAGAATTTGTGGGCTATTTAGAAAGAACTGAAGCAAAGTGTGCTTCTTTATTTTAATACAGTCAGACAGCATGGTGAAAATCTATTGACGAAATTTACTAAATGTCTGCCTCAAATAAAGATGATTTTAAGACTCAAGATTCTCAGTAGCCTAATTTCTTGGTTTCCTATTGGCCTTAAAAAGATAAGGCATCTGAACCAAATGAAACTGAATCTATTGAAAACATAAGAACACATGATTGGGTTTGACAAAGATATCAACCTGTTTGGGCTCAATATGGACACCTGGACTGAGCTAGTCTCCACATCCCCCTTGTTGCACTTGAGCTATACAGAATCATAGTCATAGGAAAATTAGAGTCATGTTGTGGAAATTAATTTGCAATTTCAGAAGAGAGTTACAATAGAAAGGGGAAAAAAGATTAACTGTTTCCCCAACTTTCCATAAGTTATGAGTCTTGGCTGAAGAAGCAGAAAGCCAGAGAAAGAGAAAGATGAAGAGGTGGACTATGTAATGATTAGTACCAGAAAATCCAGTGAAGTCCTATTGGGTGGAGAATGCCATGGATCCCAAATCAAGAGGTTGCAGGCATATTCTCAGAAAATACATTTCTTTTGGGTCAGTAGGAATGACAAAATATGAACTTTCCGTCATTGTGTCATACAAAGTTTTTGAAACTTTTACTTTCTATCATGGAAGATCTTGTCTGAAGGATCAGAAGGACAAAGTACCCATGCTACTGCATTAATTAGAGAAATTTTGAACATTTAGTGACTTCAGGTAAGTGTATATTCAGATGCCTTTTGTTTGTTTTTTTCTCTGTTTTAGAGTGGGTAAATCTCCACAATAAGAGATTTTTTTTTCTTCAAAGCAAGCACTTGGGAAAATCCAGTATAAGTTAGATGCTTTACATGTACTCTGATCACATCAATCCTCTTAGGATAGCTATTATCAGCCTCATTTTTTCCAATGAAATGTCTGAAGAGAGTGAAGTGATATGCCTAAGGTCTCACAGATTGCAGGTGGCAGAACTGAAATGCAAATCTATGTTTTCTAGCTGTGAATTTCCTCCTTTTCATGTACACCATGCTTCCTTCTCCGAGAAGTTCAAGTTTGACCTTTCTCTTTTCTTTAACTCGAGATAGCTTCTTCTTTTCTTTGTCTTTAACTCATGGTATCAGAATACCATCAGGATCTCCATCTATCCACCTGCTCATTATGGTAATGTTGGGTCCATTGCTCTGAGTTTATGAAGAGCTCTGTATGAAGAATGTGATATAAAATGTAAAATGCTTTTTATTTTTTTAATGGGTAGGAATGCTTATAGGATTTTTTTCTCCTCCAGTTTAAACTAAGCGAACTGTGTTCAGATATTTCCTAGTATTGAACCATTCTTAAATTACTGGCATGAACACCATGTGTTCAACTTTTTACTTTCCTAATGGGTTGCTGCATTCAATTTGTTCATTTTTTGTAGTAGAGACTGAAGTCAGGGAGCCTGATTCCTCAGTTCCATTTTTCTTTTGAGATATTAGTTGGGCTATCCAGGGTCTTCTGTGTTTCCATACAAATTTTAAAATATTTTGTTCTTGGAGTCCCCATTGTGGCTCAGCAGATTAAGGACCCAATGTTGTCTCTGTGAGGATGTGGGTTTGATCTCTGGCCTCGCTCAGTGGGTTATGGATCTGGCATTACCCCTGTTTTTTTTTTTTTTTTTTTAAAATCATTCCAGTTCTGAGAAGAATATCATTGGTAACTTGATAGGGATTGCACTGAATCTGTAGATTGCCTTGAGCAGCATAGTCATTTTGACAATGGTCATTCTTCCAATCCAAGAGTATGGTATATTTTTCCATCTGGTTGTGTCATCTTTGACTTCTTTCGTCAGTGTTTCATAGTTTTCAGAGTACAGGTCTTTTGTCTCTTTAGGTAGGTTTACTCCTAGGGATTTTATTCTTTTTTGATGAGATGGCACAAATGGGATTGTCTCCCTTATTTCTCCTTCTGATCTTTCATTGCTAGTATATAGAAGTGCAATAGATTTCTGTGTATTGATTTTGTATCCTGCAACTTTACCAAATTAATTGATGAGCTCTAACGGTTTTCTAGTAGCATCTTTAGGACTTTCTGTGTATAGTACCATGTCATTTGCACTGACAGTTTTATGTCTTTTCCAATTTGGATTCTTTTTATTTCATTTTCATCTCTGATTGCCATGGCTAGGACCCCCAAATCTATGTTGAATAGCAGTGGTAAGAGTAGACATCCTTGTCTTGTTCCTGATCTTAGCAGAACTGCTTTCAGCTTTTCACCACTGAGAATGATGTTAGCTGTGGGCTTGTCAGCATTCAGTTTGTTTATATTTGATTTATGATGTTTGCATTTATTCATAAGTGAAATCGGTCTGCAGTTTTATTATATTGTGCTGTTATGTGAGGGTTTTTTTTCCAATATACACTTTCCAAAACACCTTTGTCTAGAATCATGGATTCCTTTACATTTGGGGAGATAATTCACCAAAGGGGGGGAGAAAGAGTAGAGGTTCCTACACCTGAAGAATATAACTCTTGTCTTTAACTTCCATAACTCTCCTTAATAAGCAAACTTCCAGATAAATCTGGATCACAGAGGTCCTACCTTAACCTCTCAGTCTAAACTGATAAGTTGATTTACATTAAACTGAACAACTACCAAGAAGAAACAGTATCCCTCAAATTGCAGAGAGAGGCAAATGAGCCTCAGAGCTAGAAATTTCAGACTATTTGGCTAAACACCACCTGCCCCTGGAAAAACACACTATTTTTTCATAAAATGTGTTTCAGATAAAGAGCTCACTCCCAAGAACCCAGGTGCTTCCATCTTTCCCCTCTGTCATTCTCCTCACCTTGGCATGATGTTACAGCAGTCCCAGGTGTCACAAGCAGACGTGGCTGTATCATGGGAAGAAGGGAGGCACTTCCTTCCATGTGCCTATTTTATTAGCTAAAACATTCCCCAGGAGTCCCTAGTGGACACCTCTTCCAGTCTTTTTCACCAGGATTAGATTTCACGCCCATGTCACAGATACAAGGGAGATGAGAAGAAAAGCACAAGGCATATTTCCCGTCTACTGTAGGTATATACTCTCTGAGAAAGCAAAAAGAGAGAGAGAGTGAGCACGAGCTGTCCTGGAGACAACCAACAATATGATCACAAATTGAGAAAAGGGGAGGATGGGACACTACATAAGACCCTTGCGGAAGGAGGAAAGAGCATCCAAGGAGGGAGTATGTGGGTGCAAAAGACAAAAACTATTGTTCACTGCACAGTGTTGACCAAGAACTGTATGAGAGGGCATGGTTATCTTTTAGCATCTTGTGTAGTCTTTGAATCAATTTTTAATTTTCCCATGAGGTTGAATGGATCGAAAACATAAGGTCCACAAGGGCTAGATATATTCATGACCATGCAATTGAATTATAGGAATAATTCAAGATAGGAATATTTGGGACCGTATCTTATTTTTCTGATATTGAAATCAAAGAATACAGCAGCCATTGGCTTTGACAACCATCCTGGGGACAGTCAATGACTGAGTCTAGGCCTGGATCCTGCAGTGGTTCAATCATTGTTACATCCATGTAGGTATGTTTGTCACATGAGACTTGAGACTGCTATAGGGAGTGATAACATTCCCACATCCCTCTTCATTTTATTACACCATTGATACTATTTTTCATTATTGGGATGAGAATGACTAAATGGGAACAGAAGTTATTTATTGTGGAAGGGGGAGGGAATGCTTGGCAATAAAGAATACCCAATTCCTTACCATTCTTTGTGTTAAGTGTGTGTTGCTTAGGCTTACCTCATCTGTGTATAACAGGCTTCCTTCATACTCCCTCCATGAAGCCAGAGATGTACCTATTAAACACAGAAGTTTCTGACAGCTCCTCCTTCCCTAGGGCAAGATTGCTCAACTAATAATAACTAAGATATCTTTTGACAAGTGCAGCTAAGAGCTGGTAAAGCTTAGTCAATCTACATCAGCCTTGTTGGCACTTTCTTTCCATTTCAGACCTGCACTACTTGAATGATGGAAACTGGAGAATGACTGCAGAAGGTATAAAATCCAAGGGGAGGAGTAGATGAACTTAAGCAGGGAAGAGTAGCAGGGATGAATGCAAAACCAGACATATTGATCAGAAGAAGGAAAATACTTTTTCCAACTACAATTGCAGCTGAAACCCATAAATTAGATGATTGAAGTAATAAGACACGTGAAATGGCTTTTAAGTCCACTACCCACTCTGTGTAATAAATTTCAAATGACATCGAGGCTTTTAGTGGAGAGAATGATTTATTGCCATCTGCAAGAGGAAGCTTTCAGGGATTATCTCTAAAGTGGCAAAACACTATTCCAAATTTCACAAAATTAGCGAAGCTTAGTGAAGCTTGGTGACTGAACTGACAAGCAAGCTCAAAAAAAAAATTAATGGAACAAAAATACTACAAATATGCACCCTCACATCCCAATACTTAGACATCTATTATCTCCTCAAAAAGTTCAAATTAACATTAAACTCTCTTTTAATTTGTTAGAAAGAAATTCCTGAGAATATTTATTTTAAAATTATTTCAGTATATGCATGTATTCCAAAATGATACAGAGAAATGTATAAATATATTCCAACTCACTTTCATCATCAAATGGACTAAATCCTAAATCCATTGAACTTTTCTTGCTTCAAGCAACACCTTCCATGATCCCTTCACTTAGGAAGACACAAGGCAGTTCAACTATGAACTACCTGAACAAGGCATGGACAGAACAATCATGGAGCTCACCTCACATCTTGATCTTTTAAAAGACAAAATGTGATTAGGCAACTCAGGTAAAACCTGAGGGGTCCTAACAAAAATACATTACTTGCCAAGCAGAAGGTATAGAAGAAAATGACAGAGAAGTCTAAGGACTGGCACAGGGAGTGATAGGATGATGCCGTGACGTCTGAGACTCAGGAAAGCATTTCTGGATCTGAGATCTATCTCTATTCATGCTTTGCTCCCACCATCAAGTCTTTTTTTTCCAGCCAGTTTGCAAAAAGTGGGAAAGTTAGGAATGGAGAAGTAGGCTTTCTCTGTAAACAATAGGCATTCATTGTCCGAATTTTTGGATTCCAAATGCACAATGATCCCAAGAGATTTATTTTCTTTTCTCTTATCTTTCTGTATTTTTATCCTGGCCCATCCAGCAGCACCTGGCTCTCAAGAAGGGGCAACAGTAGGCTTACCCACATTTGTCTCCTCCAGCCCAGCTCTTTCCCTTCTTTAACTGCTAGTCTGCTCACTTCCATAGGACATTTATTCAGTTCTGACTAAGATACAATTGCCATCCATCAATTAACCATTTATTGTACCTCCTTGTTTTCCTTCTAGTGTCACCTATTTAACCACCACAAAGACTCAGATTCAATTAGCTCATCTGTCAAGACTACAGTTTTAGAAAGGAAATGTTTTGGATATTAACACCATCTCCTTTTTCCCCCTCTAAATTTAATGGAGCTGTATTCCAACTTTTAATGATTCCTCAATTACAGTAAGATAGAAAAAGAGAAAAAAAGTGTCTCTTTCAATTCATATAATTAAAATGAGTATCTTCCTTAGATAATTTGCAAGTTGCCAATCTGAGAACTGTACATGGTTTAATTGTTAATAAATGGTAGGACTAATGACTAAAGTGGAAGAGAACCATACAGTTTAATACTGCATTTTTCTTCAAGTCCTCTTCATATAAACAAATCCCTCCTACAAATGATAATTAGTGATTAAAAGCCACAAAACACATTATATTTGAGGCAGCCAGTGTCTTCAAATACGGCAAGGCATACTCTCCCACTAATCAGTTACTAAAATGCTTTGTCTTATAGAATTAAGACATGAATATCAACAACATTTTCATTTGCACTAAATATGCAAATGAAGAGAAGTAGTTTTCATCAGAAGGAATGAAATATTCCTCAAGTAAGTAGAACCAGAACCAAGATTTTACAAATGCAGAGAGGTACTGTGGTCAGGAACGGGCTTCCCAAGCCCAATGATCTGCATTCAGAAATGAATTAGTGACTAGATGTTTTCTCAGTTTCTGAGTTAACTGAAAGATCTGCATCCGGGAATACTGGAACCTCACCATAAACACTATTCGAAAATAATATAATTCATTGTAAAATGGTTCTTTCTTTGAACCCATCTATTCCCATTATCTATTGCTCTGTAACAAACCACTCTCTAAATGTAGTGACATAAAAATAGCCACCATTTTATTATGGTCATGGATTCTGTGGGTCAGGAACCTGAACAGAGCACGCTGAGGATGGCTTGTCTCTGCTCCAGTGCATCTGGGACCTCAGCTTGGAAGACTCAAGCGGGTTGAGGGTGATGCACTTGGTCAGGGGCTGGAATCATGCAGAGGGTCCTTCACTCATATGTCTGGTGCTTGTTAGGATGACCCAAAGGTTGGGCTCACCTAGGTCTGTTGACCATAATGCCTGCAGATACTCCTTCCATGAAGCTTGGACTTATCACAGTATGGAAGCTGGGTTCCAAAAACAGCCCCCTAAGATGGAACATCAGATAAATGAGTAGTTCAGGAGATCAAGACTGTCACTGCTTGGTCCTTCCTGGCCCAGCCTCAGATGTCATGGAGCATCACTTATACCAAGTTCTGTTGGTTACAGGTGAGTTCTGGAGGCCAGCCCAATTTCAAGAGGAGTGTCATGAGATGTCTTCTCCTTGATGGGAGAAATCTGTGGTCCCACTGCTAAAGGACATTTGGGATAGAAGATATTGCTACAGCTATTTGTGGAAATTAAAATCTGTCACATCAAGGAAAGTGGAAGTTGGAATGGACAAGAACAGAATCAGATAAAATTTGATTGTACCCAGTATTAAGAAATGTGAGATTATCTGAAGAGCAATTTAGACCTCCTTTCTCCACGTGCCCCCCCCACATACACATACATACATACATACATACACACACACACACACACAGAGAATAGAATAAAACATACTATACCTATTGACAACTCTTATTTATATGCTACTGAATAGTAGCTGATATTGTTTAATTTTTCAGGGTTTTTTTTTGCAGTGAATATGTATTAACTTAAAAACTGCAAAAATATATGGAAAAGGTTGAACCTAATTAGATGACAAGTAAAAACCCAAAGTATTTCTTACTTCCCAGCAGTACCTCTTGATCTGTAATCAGGACACATGGCTTCAAGCAAAATTCAATGAGTTTATACAGTCAAAAATAGAGCAAGAAGACCATAGTTCTCCTAAGCAGAGAAGAAGTAGCTGCCCAGTGTTTAAAAATCCTGGCATAAACAGTGTAACAGCGCTTATTTTAGTACACTTATTATCTGTTTTCACTACTTTCAAAAGATAGAAGATTACTCTCACGCAAACTGTAGAAATGTGTCTTTACTCTTATTTCACTGAAATGCAGCTTCCTATGAAATAAAGAAAACAAACAAAATGTTTGGAAACAGTATCCATTTTACCTTTACATCTCTGGAAGAGGTGAGTTCTACCGTGAGGACAACAGGAGAGAATGGGAAAAGGTCAAGATACTGTTTTCCCCAAGAGTAACAAAAGCAAGAAAGAGAAGGACAAGGAAAAGAGTAACCTGTTGAGAAACAATTCTAGTGTGGTGCTTTATAACTAAATTGCTGGGAATCGTTTTAGGTGCTGCTGAAGCTGGGTGAGCATCCTTCATGATAGTGGTATTTCTAACCTGTATTACATTAGGGACCAATAAATTATAAAGTTTTCTCTCTCTCAGACTCCAGTAGTAAAAAAGAGGAACAATGTAGAGGAAATATATATGCTTACATCAGGCAGGTGAAGGCTGAGGGCAGGGATGGCAAAGGCATTGGGACCCACCAAAAAATATGACTGACTTCTGATTTTATCAACTAGAATTTAAAAAGAAGTGTATCGGAATAGCTGAACTACACAAAAGACAAAAAAAAAAAAAAAAAGTTCCCATCGTGGTGCAGCAGAAACAAATCCAACGAGGAACCATGAGGTTGAGGGTGTGATCCCTGGCTCCGCTCAGTGGGTTGAGGATCCAGTGTTACTGTGAGTTCTGGTGTAGGTTGCAGATGTGACTTGGATCTGGCACTGCTGTGGCTCTGGCATAGGCCAGCAGCAACAGCTCCAATTAGACCCCTAGCCTGGGAACCGCCATATGCCACAGGTGCAGACCTAAAAAAAAGACAAAAAGACCAAAAAAAAAAAAAAAAGAATAGCTTAACTACAAAAAAACAATTAATCAGGTTTCTCCATAGAAACAGAAACAAAAGGGTGTGTGTGTTTCTACCTACAGAGATTTATTTTTAAGGAACTGGTTCATAAGATTAGGAATACTGACAAGTTCAAAGTCTGCAGAGTAGGCTGGCAGATTGGAGAACCAAGGAAGAGTTGATGTTGCAGCGAGAGTTCACTCAGCCTCAAGACTGAATACCTTTGTCCTCAGTCATCTTTTTTGGTGAGTAATTTGCTTTACCCCAAATCTATTGATTTAAATGTTAATCACATTTAAAAACTATCTTCACAGCAACATCCAGACTGATGTTTGGCTATCACAGCCCAGTTAAGTTGAAACATAAAATTAACCATCATAAAAACCAAACATACAAATGCAGAGAGAGCCGAGAAGAAAGTAACAGATGACTCAATTAGATAACGAGGTGGTATATAATGAACATAATTTTTACGGAACGTACTCCTCATTTACAAAAGTTGAAACATCAGTCTGAATGCAACTATTCCATAGTGAGTGGAAGCTGAGCTTCCCGTTAGAAAGAAAATTATCAGAGTCCATCTGTTTTCTGATCAGGTGAACATTTTAAAGTATTTTTCCCTGAGTCAACTTTCACTATGACATTCCATTTTTCAGAAAGCACCATTAATTACTGTGGATAGCTTGTTGTTACTGTAATAAGTTTAAATTATACCTAGGTCTCAACCAAAACCCTCCTTACTTGGTCACCACACTTAATCTTAATTTCTTCAATTCTCCAACTGCGACTTTGGTTGCAATCAAGTCACTCTGTTGTTCTCCAGACCTTGTATATGATTCACACTTTGTAGTCATATTTATTTTCTTCTCAT
Source organism: Phacochoerus africanus (assembly GCF_016906955.1). NCBI lineage: Eukaryota > Metazoa > Chordata > Mammalia > Artiodactyla > Suidae > Phacochoerus > Phacochoerus africanus. The sequence continues at coordinate 15,115,467 of NC_062552.1, forward strand.
CTGCAATGATTTTCCCTTTATTCTCTGTCCACTAAGCAAACCACTGCTTCACAGATCCATATAAACTCTACCTAGTCTATCATTTAAGTTTATCTATGAATTCTTTGACTATTCTCACCAGTAGGAAGTGCTCAGTAAGTCTTTATTAAATAATTTAGCATATAGTAAAGTAATGTAACCAATATGATGATACTATTGCCATAAATAAAATTGCATGATTTTTTTATATTTTGCTGATACAAAAAGAGGAATAATAAACACGCCATCCAAAGAGTTGCTCTGCTGTCCAGTGAGAACACAAATGATTTATAGTTTTAGAATTTAAACACTTTATTTTCAATAAATAAAACAGCCACTGAAGGAGTTTCTACTGTTGGCTCAGCAATGACGAACCCGACTAGTATCCATGAGGATGCAGGTTTGATCTCTGGCCCCACTCAGTGGGTTAAGGATCTGGCATTGCCTTGAGCTGAAGTAGAAGATATGGTTCAGATCTGGCATTGCTTTGGCAGTGGCGTAGGCAGACAACTGTAGCTCTTATTTGACCCCTAACCTGGGAACTTCCATATGCTATGGGTACGGCGCTTTAAAAAAAAAAAAAAAAAAAAAAACACTGAACCCATATTATATGTACCAAGAACTGGGCTAGGCTCCTGAGATAAAATGAAAGATGTATTCATAATCTAGTAGGGGAGGGGAAAAAATGAAACAAAAATCAAAAGTATTTTCAATATAACATAATACCTGCAAAATGAATAAGCAACATGCTTCGAAAGTATCTCATGCAGCTTCCTTATTTTAAAGCTGGAGACACCAAGGCTCAGAAAGAAAAAATAGCTTGTTTATGTCACATGTATATTTAGTCAGCATAACCTGGGACTGGACTCCAAGCCATTGACTGGTTGCTTCAACTAATCACCATGTGTGGAGAGAAAAGTATCTACAGACAAAAGGGTCATCAATAGCATAGCAAGGCAGCACATCTCCAGATTTCACCTGAAAAAAATCTCATCAAGCTCTCAGGCCAGGACCTTTTGGGGGATAGAGAAATGACCCAGCCAGTAAGAGTAGAACATTAATCTCACCATTAAGGTCCTGCCATTGCTGAGACATTTGCCACCAGTGAATGGCAACTATTTTTGTAGTAGATGTCCATGTACAGAGAATTGCTTCCTCAATGCCTGTGAATATTCACTATTAGCCCCACTTGATAAGTGGAAGCCCTACTCATGTCTAAGTGAAGGGCTACAAGTGCCAAATCAAACAGTCTCTCCTCATGCATAAACATTACTCCTGCTATCGCTAATGGGAAAGGGGTCCATGGTGCTGGGAAAAATAAAGCCCCCAGTCTTGTGATACGTCTGTCCAATGTGACATGCTCTATATGAAAGGCTGCACTGTGGCTAACGAAATGAACAACCCAACCCATGTACAGTCCAATAACACGCCGAAGGACTTTAGCACAGGTGGCTGGTCTGAAGCTCTGGGAGACAAATCAGGACTTAAACTACATCATTAGAAAGAAGCCAGGTACCAACGTCCATATGGAAAACCTCGTGGACCACTCTCATTAACATGCCCTTCACCGTGCTCCCTCTTGGTCACTCTCTGAAAACCAAACTTCTAAGTCTGGACAGTGTGTCCTACCACACTGAGCTGACAAGCTGCAGACCAGGACACCGCTTATCTGCAGTCTGGGGCAACCAGATACCGGCCTACGACCATCTCTAGCTATCCTTTTACATCAGGACGTGGGACAGGCGGTGACTGGCAAAATCTGCACAGAACAAAGCTCTCCCCTAACGCTCCCCTGCCTCCCTTTTGTACCTCTTTCTCATACCGCATTGTGATGCAGTGACATAATAAGAAATGTACTTTTGGTCTTTGCTCATGGTTCTTGCCATACAGCTTCTAAAGCCCTTGGAAGTTCTTGAGTGATAGAGGCACATTCCTTCAGAAAGGGCAGGTTCACGTACCTGGTATAAGGAGAATATAGAGGTTTAGGAATAGTCTTCTGCTGTAATTACAACTGAATTTATTATTCCTTTGCAGGCTGGCAAGCCTGTGTGTGTGTGTGTGTGTGTGTGTGTGTGTGTGTGTGTGTGTGTGTGTGTGTGTGTGTGTGGAAGGGGGAGGGAAAGTAGGAAATTGCTGAACAACTCAGAGTCTGTGCTTTTAGGTGTGGAAGAGTCATCGTTTGAAAGGTGTCTTAATCAGTTTGGGCTGTTGTGACAACCACAGTCTGAGCAGCTTCAAAACAACAGAAATTTATTTCTCACAGTTCCAGAGGCTGGGAAGCCCAAGATCAAGGTGCTGGCGGATTTGGTGTCTGGTTAGTGCCTGCTTCCTGTTCCACAGATGGCCATCTTCTTGCTGTGTCCTCACACGGGAGAGGAAAGGTGAAGAGAGTTCTCCTTTATAAGGGCACTAATCTCATTCATGAGGGCCCCACACTCATGACCTAATCTCCTCCCCAAGCCCCCACCTCCTGATACCATCACATTGGAGATTGGGTTTCAACATATGAATGTGGGGGAGACACAAACATTCAGTGTATGGCAAAGGGTTATTCTTAGGCCAAGGATCCTATCCCCAACAATATTCATAAAAAGCAGGCAAGAAAGGAAGAAGGAAAGAAGGGAAGAAGGAAGGGAAGGAGGGGGAAGGAAGGAAGGAAGGGGAACACTGTCTCAGGAAAGAAGTGTAGTGCAGCCACGGCCACCTGTATAGAAGCATCTTCAGGTAAAAGAAGGGAAAAATATATTCAAAAGATATGAATATGATGGGAAGGGCAAGTGGAGGGTAAAAGACTGATTTATGTGCAAGGGATATTTCAGTTCTGCTTCAGATAATACCACATCAATGCTACCAGCTTGAGGTTGGCTGATGCTACACTCTCCTGGGAAAGATTTCTCACAACCGATTCACAAAAATTAATTACAAAGGCAATTTGAAAAAGACAGTCCTTGAAGACTTTTTATTTAATGTTTTGCTTATTCATTCATCAACATGAACCATATTTAGAGTTCAATGTGGTGCTAGATTCCAGGGGTCTAATGTCTATTGGAGACATCTTTTCCATCCTCAAAGGAATTTATAGACTACTAGGGCTTAATACACTTTTTCTGTAACAGACCAGATAGTAAATATTTTAAGCTTTTCAGGCCACTGTGTTTCTGTTGCAACTCTTCAACTTCCATTATAGTACCAAAGCAGCCATAAATAAAGTGTAAATGAGTGTGACTGTGTTCCTATAAAACTTTTTTTATGGACCCTGAAATTTGAATTTTGTATACGTTTCACTATTCACACAATATCATTCTTCTTTTAACTTTTTTTTCAGTCACTTAAAAATGCAGAAACTGGGAGATCCCAATGTGACTCAGTGGGTTAAGAACCAGATTAGTATTCATGGGGATGCTGGTTCAATCCCTAGTGTCACTCAGTGGGTTACAGATCTAGGATTGCCATGAGCTGGGGTATTGGTTGCAGACACGGTTTGGATCCCGAGTTGCTGTGGCTGTGGCATAGGCTGGTAGCTGTAGCTCCAATTTGACCCCTACCCTGGGAACTTCTATATGCCATGAGTGCAGCCCTAAAAAGACAAAAAAAAAATGTAGGAACCATTTGTAGTTCACAAGTCAGACAAAAACAAGAGGTAAGCCAGATGTGGCCCATGGGCTCTAGTTTGTCACCCCTGGTGTATAGTGAGAGACCCATACATCAGCAGAGCTCCCTTTCCACACTGGACTGACAAGAAAAAAAGCCCATGTAAATGATCAGGTCAAAGGTTCCAGGCAAGCTCTGGTTTTATCTCTCAAGAGAAAGCTACACAGTTGATGAAGGACCCAAAAGAATTTTTCACCAGCAATGGACCCTGCTCTTGGTGGCATCATTCATCTGTAAAATGAAATGAAAACTTCCTCCCTCTTGGTGTTGGTCCAAGGATAAAAAATAATGCTCATAAAAATACCTAGGATGCCACCAGCCAATAAGAATTCCTCTTTGCTGACTGTTGTAAACAAATCTGCTTTGCTGCTCAGGATGCACAGGGCCTTTCAAAGGCTGCCCTTCCCTTTGAATTCATATAAGGGTACTTCTTGGTGTCATTATAGTAAGAATTTTTGTTTTATTAGCTGACTGGTGAGTCAGTATTTTTAAGTTAGAATTTCAACATTGCTATTATTCCTACTTCAACATTTCCTACCCTTGTTTAATTTTGGATATATTACACATTCGTTCACCTTTTTTCATTATTTTAAATGGAAACAGAGAAATCCTATGAATGAGAGCTAGTCTTGCCTAATAGCTCATGCCTCAAAGAAAAGAAACAAGAATATAGGTCCTGCTTCTCTCCATTCCTTAGAATGTCATGACCTGAAAACAATCTCATATTCTGGTTTGGAATAGGATCCTTGGCCTAAGAATAACCCTTTGCCATACACTGAATGTTTGTGTCTCCCCCACATTCATATGTTGAAACCCAATCTCCAATGTGATGGTATCAGGAGGTGGGGGCTTGGGGAGGAGATTAGGTCATGAGTGTGGGGCCCTCATGAATGAGATTAGTGCCCTTATAAAGGAGAACTCTCTTCACCTTTCCTCTCCCGTGTGAGGACACAGCAAGAAGATGGCCATCTGTGGAACAGGAAGCAGGCACTAACCAGACACCAAATCCGCCAGCACCTTGATCTTGGGCTTCCCAGCCTCTGGAACTGTGAGAAATAAATTTCTGTTGTTTTGAAGCTGCTCAGACTGTGGTTGTCACAACAGCCCAAACTGATTAAGACACCTTTCAAACGATGACTCTTCCACACCTAAAAGCACAGACTCTGAGTTGTTCAGCAATTTCCTACTTTCCCTCCCCCTTCCACACACACACACACACACACACACACACACACACACACACACACACACACAGGCTTGCCAGCCTGCAAAGGAATAATAAATTCAGTTGTAATTACAGCAGAAGACTATTCCTAAACCTCTATATTCTCCTTATACCAGGTACGTGAACCTGCCCTTTCTGAAGGAAAGTGCCCACTTAAACCCACTTTGCCCAGCATCCATAACTATTTAAACCTCAGCTAGCATCTAAAGAGTTATTAAGTACCTGACTTGGCGCAGTGAAAACAAATCCGACTAGGAACCATGAGGTTCCAGGTTTGATCCCTGGCCTTGCTCAGTGGGTTAAGGATCTGGCGTTGCCATGAGCTGTGGTGTAGATTGTAGATGCGGCTTGGTTCTGGTGTTGCTGTGGCTGTGCCATAGGCCAGCGGCTACAGCTTCGATTCGACGCCTAGCCTGGGAACCTCTGACTGCCGTGGATGCAGCCCTAAAAAGGAAAAGACAAAGACAAAATAAATAAATAAATAGTTCTTAAGTAAAATAAAGGCTGTAGCTTATCACTCTTCTTTTGTATTTAAGTAACCTGATAAAACCCTCATACAAATTATAATATTAGCACATCCCTTCATATACTGATGCAGTGGAATTATTAACACCAGTTTAGAGTGATATTAACAAACAGCTATACCTCAGTGGGTAATGGTTGTCAGAAATAACACTTTCCCACTGTCTATGTTAAAATAAAACTAGTGTATTTCACAAATATTTGCCACTTCAGCAGGATTTTTAAAAATAGGTCACCTCATCACATTACCTGGGAGATTATTTTTTCCTTAATAATTATAAATAACAGGTATTGAGCTCCTAATTCATACTTGAATTTATGCTAAGTGCTTTACTGTACATGATTCTCACACAGCACCTTGAACTAAGCAACACTGTTGTTTTTCCTTTATAGGTAAGGGAAATTCCGATTGAAAGAAGAGCTTGCCCATAATCTCACAGCTGATAAATGATGAATCTGGAATTTGAATTTTGGCTTGACTTAACCACTTATGGGGCAAATGGCTTACACAACACTATTTCTTTTGTTTTTCTTTTTTATTTTTCTTTCTTTTTAGGGCTGCACTCGCGGCATATGGAAGTTCCCAGGTGAGGAGTTAAATCGGAGCTACAGCTGCTGGCCTACCACCACAGCCACAGCAAAGCAAGATCCAAGCTATGTCTGCAACCAACACCACAGCTCACAGCAACACTGGATCCCCAACCCACTGAGGGAGGCCAAGGATTGAACCTGCAATTTCATGGATACTGGTTGGATTTATTTCTGCTGCACCACAATGAGAACTCCCATAACATTGTTCCTTATGAGCTGATCCCCATGAGCCCAAAAGGAGATGCAGAGTTTTTCTAAAGTTAGGAGCTCTATAGGGCTCTTTGACGGTTTAAGTGTTGAACTGGTAAAAACAGGCCTTGAATTTATTTTTCAGGTCGAAAACGTTCATACTGTACATCCAGAATGCTAAGATCTTCTCCGAGTACTTGTTCCAGTACAAAGAGAGATAGAATTCTATTATTTTTTAATACTAATAACCATTCTCACAACTTACCTCCATAGGTAAGAATTAGGGTCATATTCAAATGTTTCTCATCTGTGTGTCTGATATCTACAGCATATGCACTTCTTTTTAATAAACAATGCAAAGTCTCTCTTGGTCAGATAATTTAATAATGATTTATACTTTGATACCGAAGTTGATTATAACTCTAATACTCGAATTAAAGGAGCGAGAGGAAGCTTTCTTGCTCAATTAAGTCAATTTATCCTTAGAAACAAAGTATGTCAACTCTATTAACCTAGATTTTTTTAAATGCCTCTCTGAATTGCAATTTCATATCATAACTCTAGCTTTTATAGTCCATCTATTCAGGCATACCTTAATTTATCACACTTCACTTTATCGTGTTTCACAGATAATTGTGTTTTTTAAAAATCAAAGGTTTGTTGCAAGTCTATTGGTGCCATTTTTCTGAGGACATCGTTTTTAGTTAAGGTGTGTACATTGTTTTTCCTGACATGTTATTGCACACTTAGTAGACTACAGTATAGTGTAAATAGAACTTCTATATGCACTGGGGAACCAAAAAAAATTGTGTGGCTAGCTTTATTGCAACACTTGCTTTATTGTGGTGATTTGGAACTGAAGCTGTAATATCTCAGAGGTATGCTTGCACCGGCTTCCATTTTTGGAAGGACTCTGCATCTGTTACAAAATAACCGAATACATTGTTCATCATGTTACCCAATATCCCGTTCATAGAGATCCAAATGATAGATTTCTTCCAAAATTGGAATTGTCCTTCCAAAATAACTTGTAGCCTCCCTAATTACCATTCAATAAATACTACCTAACCCACTGGGTTTTCTGTACAAGTTTTGTGCCAAGCCTACATTGTGCTTTGTCCTTTGTAAAGCACAGAGTCAAACTTAGTCTTAGCTATAGGGAACCAATGAATCATGAGTTCCTGTGAAATGTCTCCTGTTTCTCTAAATGATCTTAGAAATATCTTTTTTTCCTTTCCAATGTTTATCTTTACTGTCCAAGTGTATTTAAATTCTAGTATCATAAAATATTGCCTATACTATAGGCAACTAGAAGATAAGACCCTACAGGACATTTGGTCCTGTCCAAAATATCCATAAGTCATTTAATCCATGCCCAAATGTCCTTGCTATCTTGTTCTGTCCAAAACCACTTAATATGGACCAAATATGCTCATGGGCATTTTAGAAAGGACCATAATTCAAGGACTTTTTGGTATAGACCAAATGTCTTATGGACATTTTGGGCAAGACCAAATTTCGAGGACCCTTTGGTGCTGACAAAACGTCTTATGGACCAAAATCCTTACAGATGTTTTGGGCCAAACAAAATGTCTGCTAACTAGGTAGATGGATGGATAGTTGTACACATTTTCGTAACATAAATGAACACTATACAGTTATGGTAGTATAGTGAAAATGAGATTTTAAAGGGGACTTGATTCATTAGTAAACAATTATTGTCACAGAAAAAAAAGCTCTTCTTGTTAGACGCTGCCTGCTTAAACAGTGAACAGAATTTGCCAAAAGCAATTTGAAAGAAAGCATCTGGATGAGTTTGTCCGAGCTATCACTTCATTGGAAAAGTAATTCAAAATACATATTACATGGTTGAGTCCCCAAAGGAAAACACACTGTAAGGCAGTTAAATTCCCGTTTAGCTGAGAACACTAAAGGTATCCAATAAATAGGAAGTGATGACCTTATTAATATCTATGTGACACTTTTGAATATGAGACTAAATTATTTCCAAATCCAGAGCCTTGTATAAATTATTTAGTCAACATTCCGATTACACTTGCCAGCCCTTATCCCTTTACATTATCTTGAAAAAAAAAAGGCCATAGCTTAAAATGAAAAAAATATGTTCTAGGTCAATATGATGCATTTTCACTGACATCAAATTGAGTTTTTAAAATAGGCCCCAGCTACAATCCCGGGCACTTTTACCAAGTGTATGGTGGTGACGATTTAAAATGGTAAAATTTCAACAGGTAGATGTCCTCTAATTGTAGATAATTATGGAAAGAGTTAAACTATCTGCTGATTATACACATCTAAGATAAAATATAACATTTGGCATATTAAAATAACATAGTCAGCTCTAAAAATATGGACAAATAAAGAGGTATATTGAGGGGCAAAGCCTAAAAGCTAGAATATATTTAAGTACAATGGAGCCCTGCCTCTACTCAGCTATTTATTTTCATTTATTCAAAACCAAATTTTACAACCCATTGTACATAATGTATTCTTCTGGACACGAACAACACAAAAGTAAAGTAAACAGTCTTCACCTTTGAGGATTTTGTGAGTTATTGAGTTTTGTAACCATCCTTGGCACAAATATTCTCCAATTTTAGGGTTAGAAGTCTCTGGATCTGTACTGGCTCCAACTGTCCTCTCTTAGGTATATGCTCAGTTTGAGTTTGTTTCATCTATCCTACCTTTTTGGTGGTTTACAAGAGCCTATTCCTGTCCAAAATAAGATGCTTTATGCCTATTTCTCCTTTTCTATCCTTTTATCTTCATGGCCAGTTAACAAAAGCCTCCCAGGAAACCTTCTTGACCAAATGGAAGCATCCTCTGTCACTCAGGAGTGACTCTTCCAGACAAGACCCTCTTTGAAGGCCAATAACCTCACACTGCAGCAGTCAATGCAAACATATTCAACATATTAATATTTCAATGCTTCTGACTCTTTAAAGAGGGTATTTTTTTTTCTTTTTTAGTCATTTTAGGAATTGTTTTAAAACAAAGTTAATGTGGTAATTATCCCAGATAGTGTAATGGCCAGCTTTTGAGTTCTTTTATCATTTCAGACAACTAAATATATACCTGAGACTCTATTCCGATATCACAGGTGTGCAAGTTACTATGACAAACAGAAAATGTGTGGATCTCAGAGTTTAAGATAAGTTTCTACATTTTCTTCCTGTTGACCAGATTAAGTCCTATTTAAATCATTGTCAGCCACATGTCAGATTATCTCAGAAAAGGTATACACAGAAAAAAAAATAAGGAAAAAGGAAGACAAGAATCCCCCAAACCCTGGGTCAGCTAAAAGTATAGTTTAAATGTGATGAATTCGTTCTATTTGTTATGACTCTGAATTATTCAGCAGCACTCTTAGACACAGGGGGAAATGCACAAATATTGAGTTTTTAACTTTGGTCTACTTAATGTCACAGGTTCTGCATAATGTGACAGCATTGCATAATGCTCACTGGAAAAATACACGTTCTGTTCACTTTATTCTCATAAAACCCTATTTCAAATCTTAAATGGGAGGCAAATTTCATGACATTGTCCCTATGGGCTGCTATCTGAACTCTGCAAACTTGGGCATGTAATATAAGATTAATTAGTCTGCAGATCATAAAGGTGTTCTGGAAATCTATTTGAAAATGAACACTGCAGGATTTTCAACTCCAGAAATATGTCTGACTAAATCTGAAGACTCTCCCAATACAAACCCTTAGAAGTAGTGTATATAAGAGAAACAAAAGTCTTCTGAATACTTAGCCAAACTTTTAGGAATTAGGAGGTCATCTCTAAAAGCTGGGGGTGGGGGGGAGGAGCTGAAAATTAAATTGCTAGGAAATAGGAAAACCCTTTGGAGAGGATCCTATCTTGATCACCTAGGGGTTGACTGTTAGTATCTATGTGATGACTAAAGGGAAGGCCATCCCCTATTCGAAAAGGGAAGTGAGGAAAGAAATTCGCTCATTAAATTGGGATGTTTGGAGAGTATACAAGGGAAATAAGAAAAGGAGAAAATATCACCAAGAGGCACTGGGAGACTAGAAAGAAGACTCTGCTAGAAAAGCAAAATAGACAAAAGCCAAGTCCAGGTATACTTTCTTCATGATCAAATATTACCACATGGTCTGAGAAACTCCAAGCTGAGAATTAATCAAAGCTTGATCATGAACAATTGATAGTCCGAGCGGACCTCGACACTCCCAAAACTCAGAACAAAAGGACTGTCATGGGAAGAATAAGCCCCACCTAAAACATGTGATCACAGTCCAAATTACCAATCTCTGAAAAATCAATCCAATGTGTGTAAGACTATGCAGGATTAGAACTGCAAAAACTTCAGATGACAAGCCTACAATCAGAAAGCGAATAAAAAATACATAACATAATTAACGGCAAACATCCAAGTGCCAAGTTACCTAGGCTAGAAATAAAACATTTAAAATAAGCCAACTAGAACACACACAAAAAATATTACATTGAACAACAACAACAACAACAAAAAAAAAAAAAAAAAAGGAGTTCCCGTCGTGGCGCAGTGGTTAACGAATCCGACTAGGAACCATGAGGTTGCGGGTTCGGTCCCTGCCCTTGCTCAGTGGGTTAACGATCCGGCGTTGCCGTGAGCTGTGGTGTAGGTTGCAGACGCAGCTCGGATCCCGCGTTGCTGTGGCTCTGGCGTAGGCTGGTGGCTGCAGCTCTGATTAGACCCCTAGCCTGGGAGCCTTCATATGCCGTGGGAGCAGCCCAAGAAATAGCAACAACAACAACAACAACAACAAAATATTACATTGACATTAAAAGTTCAATGGACAAGTGAAAGAACAGATTAGAAATAGCTGAGATAATGAGTAAACTGAAATACGTATCTGAGGAAATGGTACAGAATAAAGGACAATCACAAGACAGAAAATATTAAAAAGGTGATGAAGAGACAATAGATAAAGTGAAGACTTCCAACATACAACTAAGGCAGTTTCCCTCCCCCCCAAAAAAAGAATAGAGAAAGGCAATACACAAGGAGATAAAGGCTAAAAACTTTTTTAGAAATGATGAAAGACACAAGTCTTTAGATTGAAGATGCGTGTCCAATAACTGTAGAATAACATAAATAAAAATAAATCCACACTCAGAACATTATTGTGAAAGCAAAAAATACTAAAAAAGAGAAATAATTTAACAAGAAGGAAGAATAAGGTATCTACCATGAGATAAAAATTAGACAACAGGAGTTCCTGCCATAGCCCAGCAGAAATGAATCCAACTAGGAACCATGAGGTTGTGGGTTTGATCCCTGGCCTCACTCAGTGGGTTAAGGATCCGGCATTGCCGTGAGCTGTGGTGTAGGTTGCAGACATGGCTCAGATCCCACATTGCTGTGGCTGTGGTGTAGGCCAGCAGTTGCAGCTCCAATTGGACCCCTCGCCTGGGAACCTCCATATGCCACAGGGGAAGCCCTGAAAAAGACAGAAAAAAAAAAAAGTTAGACAACAGACAATAGAGATCACATAACAATGGAACAACATATTAAAAATATTTGGAGAAAATAACTGTGAAACAAAAGTTTGAATCCAATTAACCATTTGTAAGAGAAAAATAAACGTTTTTTCAAAAAAAAAAAAAAGCTAAGGAAATTTACCACTTAAAAATGTTCACAGAAAGAAGAGTTAAAAGACAACCAAAAGAATGTTTAATGAAACAAGAAACTGAACCCAAGTGGAAGGAGTTGGATGTGAGAAACAATGGAGAACAAATTAGTAAGCAAGTATTAACCGCATAAACAATAATAATTGAATGCAGTGTAACAAAGACAAAGTGTAAATTAAAATATTGCACAAGTACTCACATATGCTACCAGGCAGAAGGAGGAAGTTGTAGATAAAGAAGTCTAGTTTCTTTTACTGTCTTGAAAATGTTAGAGATAACAAATAAATATTTAGATTAAATATTTCCTATTCAAATTTTAAAGTAACCATTAAAAAATGTAAATAAAACTTTCCCTTTCAAAACCAGTAGAAGGAGGGGAAAAATCCGCCTAAACAAAATTCAATACATTTAATACATATTAGTAGAAGAGAAAAAGAGGAAGCCAAGAAAAATATAATAAATAAACAACATTAAAGTAGGTAGTCAGGAAAAAATCCAGTAAATTTAAATTAAAAAAAAAAAAACAGCTGAAAAACTACTACTCTCAGATTGTATTTAAAAAATTAAATCCAGACACTGTTTATATCCAGTTCCACAATCCCTCCTCTCAACAGTGTTCTTTTATTTTTTTATTTTTTTTTCTTTGTCTTTTTGCTATTTCTTTGGGCCACTCCCATGGCATACGGAGATTCCCAGGCTAGGGGTCAAATCGGAGCTGTAGCCGCTGTAGCCACCAGCCTACGCCAGAGCCACAGCAACGCGGGATCCAAGCCGTGTCTGCAACCTACACCACAGCTCATGGCAACGCCGGATGGTTAACCCACTGAGCAAGGGCAGGGATCGAACCTGCAACCTCATGGTTCCTAGTCGGATTCATTAACCGCTGCGCCACGACAGGAACTCCTCAACAGTGTTCTTTTAAAGTTCCTGTTAGTCACCTGAACCCAAAGCACCTGGCTTATGGAACACCCGGTTCTCTTTTCTGCTGGAGGGTTTTGTAAGCTTCCTGACGGCAAGGAGGATCAGTCAGGATGTCTAGAGGAGTTAGCATCCAGGGCAACTCTCAGAGGCACAATGCACAACTCTTCCAGTCTCCCCAGCCCCCAGAGGAAGATTTCTCAGACCATCTTCAGGTCAGCTGAGCCTAGTTCTCTACTGTGGTTATCTGCTTATTTGCATAAACTTCACTGATTCTCCCTTCTCACTTCTGCGATTTTCTCATGTATGCTTCCTAGCTTCACTTCCTCAAGTAAACTAGCTGCACCTAAATCTGAGTCACAGCTCAGTCTTCCTGAGTCTGCTTTGCAGGACATAAGCTGGAAATAAAGAAGACACTGCTATAACCAACAAACACATGTAAATGAGACGTAAACTAAAAAGAAAAGAAATGTAAAAGAGTCTATCAGGAAAATACTAAACAAAAGACCATATGGATGGATGGATACATGGAAGAAAGGACAGATGGATGATAGAGACATTAAAAAAGGATAATAACAATTCTAAACTGTGCTTTCAGAAATATAGTCTCAAATATATTATTAAAGAATTCCTAAAACTACAAAGAAATTCACAAAATTAAAATTATAGCAGGATATTGCAAAAGGATGTCTTCTAGAAATTTATAGATCATATTGACTAAAAATTAGTAAAGATAAGAAATAGGACTATCAGGCTATGGAGTTCCCATCGTGGCTCAGCAGGAATGAATCTGACTAGCATCCCTGATGATGCAGGTTCAATCCCTGGCTTCACTCAGTGGGTTAAGTATCCAGCATTGCCGTAAGATGTGGTGTAGGTCACAGACGTGGTTCAGATCCTGTGTTGTAGCTGTGGCGTAGGCAGGCAGCTATAGCTCAAATTTGAACTCTAGCCTGGGAGCCTCCATATGTGGCAGGTATGGCCCTCAAGAGACAAAAAGAAAAAAGAAAAAAAGAAAGAAATATGACTATCAGGCTAAAGCAAGCAGATATAGGAAGGGGTTAACATATTTAAAAAGCAGGGCAACCACAAATCAAAACCAAACATGACATTCACAAAAACTAAAAAGAAAAGGATACAAGCATAAAATAAATGGACATCATCTAATCCAAAAAGAAAGGAACAAAGGAGAAACATAGCATCAACTGGAAAACAAGGTTTAAAAATGGCAATAAATACATATTTATCAATAATTACCTTAAATGTCAATGGACTGAATGCTCCAATCAAAAGCCATAGACTGGCAGATTAGATAAAAAAGCAAGAGCATACAATATGCTGTCTACAAGAGACTCACCTTAGGGCAAAGGACACATATAGATTGAAAGTAAGGGGATGGGAAAAGATATTTCATGCCAACAGCCAATACAGGAAAGCAGGAGTTGCAATATTCCTATCAGACAAAATAGACTTTAAAATGAAGGCCATAAAGAAAGACAAAGAAGGACACTATTTAATGGTAAAAGGATCCATTCAAGAAGAGGATATTACAATTGTCAATATATATGCCCCTAATATAGAAGCACCCAGATACCTACAACAAATACTAACAGACATAAAAGGAGAAATTGATGGGAATACAATCATAGCTGGAGACTTTAACACCCCATTCACATCAATAGACAGATCCTCTAGACAGAAAATCAATAAGGCAACAGAGCTCCTAAAGGAAACAATAGAAAAGTTAGACTTCATTGATATTTTCAGAACATTACAGCCAAAAAAAAATCAGAATATACATTCTTCTCAAGTGCACATGGAACATTCTCAAGGATTGATCACATACTGGGGCACAAAACTAACCTCAACAATTTAAGAGTACAGAAATTATTTCAAGTATCTTCTCTGACCACAATGGCATGAAACTAGAAATCAACCACAGGAAAAGAAATGAGAAAAAAAATAACTACATGGAGACTAAACAACTAGTTACTAAAAAATTAATGGGTCAATGAGGAAATCAAGAAGGAAATTTAAAAATACCTCGAGACAAATGATAATGAAGACACAACCATTCAAAATCTATGGGATGCCACAAGAGCAGTGCTTAGAGGGAAATTCATAGCAATACAGGCCTTCCTCAAAAAAGAAGAAAAATCTCAAATTGACAACTTAACCCAACATCTAAATTAATTAGAAAAAGAAGAACAAACAAAACCTAAAGTCAACAGAAGGAAAGAAATAATAAAGATCAGAGAGGAAATCAATAAAATAGAGATTCAAAAAACAATAGAAAAAATCAATAAAACCTGGAGCTGGTTCTTTGAAAAGGTAAACAAAATGGACAAACCTCTGGCCAGACTCACCAAGAAGAAGAGAGAAAAAAAAACAAAATAAGAAATGAAAAAAGGAGAAACACAATGGATACTGCAGAAACACAAAAAAACTATAAGAGAATACTAAGAACAATTACATGCCAACAAATCTGACAATCTAGAAGAAATGGACAACTTTCTAGAGACTTAACAGCCTGCCAAAACTGAATCAAGAAGAAATAGATAAACTGAACAGATCGATCACTAGAATTGAAATTGAATATGTAATAAAAAACACTTCCTGAAAACAAAAGTCCAGGACCAGATGGCTTAACAGGCGAATTCTACCAAACATACAAAGAGGAACTTATGCCATCCTCCTTAAACTTTCCCGAAAGGTTGAAGAAGAAGGAACACTCTCAAAATAGTCTATGGAATAGGTAATACCAAAACCAAAACCAAAGATACTGCCAAAAGTGAAAATTAGAGGCCAAAATCTTTGATGAATATAGACACAAAAATTCTCAACAATATTTTAGCCAAACAAATCCAACAATATATGAAATATATTGATCATACACCATGACCAAGTGGGATTCATCCCAGGTTCAAAAGGATAGTTCAACATATGCAAATCAATCATGATTAACCACTTTAACAAAAGTAAAGTCAAAAACCACATGATCATATCAGTAGATACAGAAAAAGCATTTCACAAAGCCCAACATCCATTCATGATCAAAACTCTTACCAAAGTGGGTAGAGAGGGAACATTCCTTGACATAGCAAAGCCATTTATGACAAACCCACAGCCAATATAATACTCAACAGAGAAAAGCTGAAAGCCTTCCCATTAAAATCTGGAACAAGATAAGGATGCCCACTCTCACCACTGTTATTCAACATAGTATTGGAAGTCCTACCCACAGCAATCAGACAAACAAAAGAAATAAAAGGTATCCAAACTGGAAAAGAAGAGGCAACATTGTCACTCTATGCAGATGACATGATACTATATATTGAAAACCCTAATGACTACACACAAGTATTACTCAAACTGTCAACAAATTCAGCAAACTAGCAGGATATAAGATTATCAGGCAGAAATTTGTTGCATTTCTGTATACTAACAATGAAATGTTAGAAAAGGAACATAAAAATACAATACCTTTTAAATCACACCCCCAAAATTAAATATCTAGGAATAAACCTGACCAAGGAGGTGAAAGACTTATATGCTGAACACTTGAAAACACTGATCAAGGAAATTAAAGAGCACTCAAAGAAATGGAAAGTTATTGCAGGCTCCTGGGTTGGAAAAATTAATATCATAAAAACAGCCATACTACTCAAAGCAAGCTACAGATTCAATGCAATCCCTATCAAATTACCCAAGACATTTTTCACAGAACTAGAACCAACAATCCAAAAATTTATATGGAACCATAAAAGACCCAGAACTGCCAAAGCAAACCTGAAGAACAAAAACCAAGCAAGAGACATAACTCGACCAGACTTCAGGCAATACTACAGAGCCACAGTATTAAAGACAGTGTGGTACCTAGAGAACCCAGAAATAAACCCAGACACCTATGGTCAATTAATCCTTGACAAAGGAGTCAGGAATATAAAATGGGGAAAAGACAGTCTTTTCAGCAAGTGGTGCTGGGAAAACTGGACAGCCGCATGTAAATCAATGAAACTAGAACACATCCTCATGCCATGCACAAAAAATAAACTCAAAGTGGCCTAAAGACTTAAACCTAAGACAACACCATCAAACTCCTAGAAGAAAACATAGGCAAAACATTCTCTGATACCAACCATACAAATCTTTTCTTAGGTCAGTCTCCCAAGGTAACAAAAAGAAAAACAAAAATAAACCAATGGGATCTAATCAAACTTACAAACTCTTGCACAGCAAAGGAAACCATTAAAAAAAAGACAACTTTCAGAATGGGAGAAAATAGTTTCAAATGATGCAACTGACAAGGGCTTAATCTCTAAAATATACAAACAACTTATACAACTCAACAGCAAAAAAGCCAACAACCCAATGGAAAAAAATGGGCAAAAGACCTGAATAGACATTTCTTCACAGAAGATGTACAGATGGCCAACAGGCACATGAAAAAATGCTCAACATCACTGATTATTAGATAAATGCAAATCAAAACTGCAATGAGGTACCACCTCATACCAGTCAGAATGGCCATCACTAATAAGTCAACAAATAACAAATGGGAGTGGGTGCGGAGAAAAGGGAATCCTCCTATATTGTTGGTGAGAATGTAAACTGATACAATCACTATGGAAAACAGTATGGAGGTATCTCATAAAACTAAATACAGAAACACCATATGAGCCAGCAATCCCACTCTTGGGCATATACCTGGATAAAACTTTCCTTAAAAAAGACACGTGCACCCATATATTCATTGCAGCACTATTCACAATAGCTGAGACATAGAAACAACCTAACTGACAGATGAATGGGTAAGAAGATGTGGTACATATATACAGTGGAATATTACTCAGTGATAAAAAGAACAAAATAATGCCTCTTGTAGCAACATGGATGGAAGTAGAGACTCACACTAAGTGAAGTAAGTCAGAAGGAGAAAGACAAATACCATATGATATCACATATCTGGAACCTAATATACAGCACAAATGAACCTTTCCACAGAAAAGAAACACATGGACTTAGAGAACAGACTTGTGGTTGCTAAAGGGCAATGGGAGGGAGTGGGATGGACTGGGAATCTGGAGTTTATAGTTGCAAACTATTGCTTTGGAATGGATAAGCAATGATATCGTGCTGTATAGCACTGGGAACTATATCTAGTCACTTATGATGAAGCATGATGGAGGATAATGTGAGAAAAAGAATGTATATATGTATGTATGACTTGCTCTCTTTGCTGTACTGTAGAAAATTGAGAGGACACTGTTAATCAACTCTAATGGAAACTTTAAAGAAAAAAAAAATGAAAGAAAGAAATTTAGAGCTTGACCTTATAAAGATAGCTAGAACATAGTAGGCCACAAATCAATCTTCAACATATACTAAAGAGTATATATTGTATCAACTGAGTTCTCTGTGATGCCATGAAATTGAATAATAATAAAAACATTGCTAAGTCCTCTTATATATTTAGAAATTTTAAAATGCATCTGGAGTTCCCATCGTGGTGCAGTGGTTAACGAATCCGACTAGGAACCATAAGGTTGCGGGTTCGGTCCCTGCCCTTGCTCAGTGGGTTAAGGATCTGGCGTTGCCATGAGCTGTGGTGTAGGTTGCAGATGTGGCTTGGATCCCATGTTGCTGTGGCTCTGGTGTAGGCCGGTGGCTATAGCTCCAATTAGACCCCTAGCCTGGGAATCTCCATGTGCCATGGGAACAGCCCAAGAAGTAGCAAAAAGACAAATAAATAAATAAATAAATAAATAAATAATTTAAAAAAATAAAAACGCATCCCTAAATTATTCATGAGTCATAAAAGATATGAAAATGGAATTAGAACAAATGTAAAACTGAATGACAATGACATATCTGTAAAGTAGTACTTTGAAGAAAATTATAATCTTCTTAAATTGATTATATTAACATGAAAGGGAAATTTTAAGTTAATGAAGTAATCATTCAATTGGAAAAAATAAACAATGGAATATACTTGCAGAAGATCAAAGAAAAGAAAATATAAAATAAGGCCAAAATATTATAAAGAAAAATGAAAAGTATTAGAGCTAATTATAACTACAGTGTCCAATAAGGTAGCCACTAGCTTTTAGTGTCTTTTGAACACTTGAAATGTGACCAGTATGATTGTGGAACTTATTTACATTTTAATTAATTTAGACGTAAATTTTAAGACTAAAATGATATGTTTTTATTAAATGTTATTGTTTTGGTGGGATTTCATTGTTTTAGTGAAATTACATTTTACTTTAACCTTTGAAAGTTAATCATCCAACCTGAGATTTCCTTTGAGTAAAAAATACACACCAGATTTTGGTGACTTAGCATTTAAAAAAAGAAAACCATTTCATTAATAATTTATATATTGATCACGTTAAAATAATAACATATTTTATTAAATAGAATATATTATAATTTAATTTCACCTGAAGTTTTTTTTCTGTGTTTAAATGTGGCTGCCAAAAAATTTTAAGTTATTTATCTGGTTCACATTACCTTTCTCCTGAACAGTGCTGACTTACAGAATTTAGCAGTTTTACTTGAATACAGGATTAAAATACAAAATGTAATAGCACTTCCTATCCAACAAATTAGACACAATTATAAATAAAATTGTATTATGATACAATTTGCAACTGCAACAATATTATAAAGAACTAGGAGAAAAGTACATCTGAAAGACATAAAAGTATACCTAGAAAAAAAGGAAATATATTTCATATGATTGAAAGTTGAAATATCTTAAAAATTCTCTACAATAAACATATAAATTCAACGCAATTCAAAAACATTTCTACAAATTAGACAAGAACATTTGGGAGAAGAAATTTTAAAATAGTATCATTTATACCTAGACATGACTCTAATAAGATATGTGCAGGATCTGTAGGCTAAAAACTATTAAACAATGATGAAACAAAACCTATATAACATGGAGCGATATATTATGTTCATGTGTTGGAAGACACAGTATTATTTATACGAAAATTTTCCTCAAAGTCATCTATAAATTCAACATACTTCCAATCAAAATCCTAGAAATTTTATAGATATCAACAAGCCAATCTAAAATATATATGAACAGGAATTCCCTGGTGGTCTAGTGGTTAGGATTTGGTGCTTTCACCATTGTAGTCCGTGTTCAATCCCTCGTCTAGAAACTGAGATCCCACATCAAGCCATTGCCTGCCACACCAAAAGATAAATAAATATTTTTTAAAAAATTTAAACTTTATGGAAACACAAAGGAATTAGAATAGTTGAAACAATTTTGAAAAAGAAGGAAGTGGAGGGTTCACACTATGTCATTTCCTGATCTAGTATAAAGCTATAATTATCAAACAGTCTAGTATCAAAACAGACCCACACAAATATGGCCCATGGCTAATGGGATGGGATGATCTGGAGAAATCTCTTGGATCCACCTTGTGTTCTTCCTTAGAGAGACACTTCCTCAAGAGGAGCTTCAGAGGAGGTATGTCAGGGGAGGAGCATCTATTGGCCTTAAAGAGAGAAACTGGCTTCTCATGAGACTGAGAAGGGTGAAAATCAGCATAACACTGGTTGGGTCTGGATATATTTGTACTTTCCCCTATGAGCACTAATGATATTGCACATATTGGCAGAAGAGGAAGCCTGATATCTGCTTAGATATTATTTAGTGAATAATGACATAGACATGGCACAAGACACGTTTTCTGATCCAGTGCTCTCTGTGTCTTGGCTAGTGCTATTCCTGTTTGCCAGGTAGCCACCTCCTTTTCACTGCACTTCTCTTAAAGACTGTGTTTTGGGGACTTATCTTTTCAGGAACCTGAAAGCCCAGCTTGAAAAAATTTAAGCAAAAATTAAATAAATAAATAAATAAATAAATACAGACAGACAGACAGACAGACAAACAGACCGACCTACCAAAAAAAAAAAAGGTGCCATTCTGGTGAATAATGTTGGTAATGGGGGAAAGGATGCATGTGTGGGAGCAAGGGGTATATGGGAAATATCTTTGTTGCAAACATAAAACTACTGGGCAAAAGGGAAGTCTTTTTTTTGAAAAGTGCATAGGGAGGGTTCACACCCATTTCTCATGAGTGGCTTCCTCTGTGGAGGAAGAGAATAAATAAGGATGAGGATTTGGGTGTTTCAGTAGTTCTTTTATCAGGAGAGGGAGAGAGAGAAGGGGGCAAGACGAGGAAGAGATCTCACCTAAATATAGCAAATGTTAACAACCATTCAAACTTCATGCTGTTTGCATTTTCTGTGTTTGAATTTCGTCCTAATTTTTAAACAATTTCTTTAAAGAAACATAGTTTCAGAAATATTTTAAACAATGTCAAAATTATTAGAATGCACGTTTATCTTCCCAAATCGCTCCATTAAAGGGCAACACTCATTTTTCTATGTGCTTCTGAAAAATAAACTTTATTGCTATGTTATATACACCCCTCATTTAAAGATTGGAGTAAAACACTGAGCTTTAAGCATATAGTGAAGAATTTCTCGTGAAGGGAAGTGGTTATGGATTGAGACCAAAACTATACCAATTAAGATCTCTTTGATGTTCTTCTGCATACTGAATGGTCAGGTATTGTGCTTTTTATTTCAGTAAATATCAGACTGATGTTCTAAGAATATTTCTTCATTTTGCCTTCAGGGGCGGAGCCTTGGGTAAAGAAATGAGATTAGAATTAGAAACTTAAAAAGAAGGCAAGGTTCTAATTGCCCGCCCTAGTGTAGCTGCTCTCATGGATGCCCACAATTTATAATAAATTGTCAATGCTGCACCTAGGAGATGATACTCAGAAAGGTCCCCATGCTTCCTCCACTTCCAGCAGGAGACCATGAATTATTTAGCCCTAGAATTCTTTAAGCTTCTTTTTACAAAAGAAAAAGAAAAAAAAAAGTTTTTCATCTACTTTGACAGTTATATCACTTTTTTTTTTTCTTCCAGTACCTTTGTGAAGTTCTTGATATGAAATCTTAGCCTTCCTAGACAACTGCTATTCAAAATGAAAAGCTGCATGGGTCTTGTCAGCCTCCATCTGACACTATTTAATTCTCACTCTGGAGTTCACAAAATGGCCATTTCTATAATGCATTCCATGTTTTCGGATAGAGAAGATTGCTGGCACACAGTAAATATCCATCTAAGCCTTCTTTCTCATCAACAAAACATGTCGTTTGTAGTACCCACACATCAACAGAACTTCCTCAAGCCTGCCACTATTGCTTTTTCATAATTATATTTTATAATCCTCCTTTACACACGAGAGCTCAATTCACTTCCTCCTACAATGCATTAGCATCCTCTTCAAATCCATTAGTGGTATCACAAGCTCCACAGCATCGTTCCCTCTTCAAAATATTTTATTATTAAGTTACTGTACTGTGAGCTGGGAGTCTATGAATATTTAAGCAAGGCATTGTATGTTTATGTACACTCTGCCAATACCAAAAAAAAAAAAAAAAAACCTATTTGCCCTAATATTTTGGCAGTGGTTTAAAACCTGCTACGTTTTTTAAGAGAGATGTTTGCTCAAGTTGAAACTAATGGCTATAAATAAGTAAAGAATCATTTTGTTTGAAATTCTTGATGATTTAAACCTTACCTGTTTTTCAAAGTGCAAATAAAATGTCAATGCAAGCTAGCAGCAGGAGTAGGAACTGACAAAGTGACTCCAGCGCTCTGAGAAACCTGGAGATGTTCTTTAGCACGGCTAACTCATTCCAGTTTTGCTGGCTGTACATTCACATTTTAGCATTTGAAACTGATTAGCCCCACATCTCATTAATGGTTATGGAGACTTCTCCATTACTGTTTATAATTTTTTAAGTTGTACTACTTTCTTAAGTTGGGTGTATATGTGTGTGTGTGTGCGTGCGCACGTGCGTGCATGCACAGGCACACGCACATATGTAGACATCAATAATACATTACTTTCACCCAAAATAAAATTTATTACATGATTTCATACATTGTATACTACATAGGTGAGATGTAATGACCAAAAAAATGTCTGGAATGTCCATTTACAGACGAATGGATAAATAAGAATATCCATACAAGAGAATATTTTTCAGCAATAAAAAGGAACAAAATACTGGTATATTGCATAACGTGGATGAAACTTGAAAGCAATGTGCTAAGTGAAAAAAGCCAGTCACAAAAGGTAACATAGTGACTTCATTTATAGGAAATGTCCAGAGTAGACAAACTTATAGCGACAGAAAGTAATTAGTAATTGTTTTGGGGATAAAGGACAAGGAGCTGATGTCTAAAGTACAGGCTTTCTCTCTGTGGTAAAGAGAATGTTCTAAGATTGACTTTGGGAATGGCTGCACATATCTGTGACCACAGCAAAAACCACTGAATCATACAGTTTAAATGAGTAGACTATACCCTGTGAACTGTATCTCAATAAACTGTTTTTTAAAATGAGTTCTAACAACCTCATTTCTCTGAAGAAAAAAGACATTAATTTCTTTTTTATTGAAGTATAGTTGATTTACAATGCTAACTTCTGCTGCACAGCAAAGTGGTTCTGTCATACATGTATGTGTATATATATATGTATACATATGTGTGTATGTGTATATAAATATATATATATATATTCTTTGTTACATTCTTTTCCATAATGGTTTATCACAAGATACTGAATACAGTTCCCTGTGCTATACAGAAGGACCTTGCCGTTTGTCCATTCTATACATAATAATTTGCATCTGCTAA
The DNA here is from genome assembly GCF_016906955.1 of Phacochoerus africanus. NCBI lineage: Eukaryota > Metazoa > Chordata > Mammalia > Artiodactyla > Suidae > Phacochoerus > Phacochoerus africanus. The sequence goes on from NC_062552.1 coordinate 15,138,995, forward strand.
TTCCAAAGTCCTAATCCTTCCATCCCTACCCTCTCCCTCCTGGCAACCACAAATATGCTCTTTAAAAAAAAACGCATGAATTTCTTACATCATCTTGGACACCCATTATCAGTCTCTCAAGTTGTGTGTGGAAATGGAAGTGAGATGGAAGGGGAGTTGGTATGTGAGATGAGCAAGGAAGGAATGACCCATAGCAAAATCACTTTGGAGTTTTTCAAACTATATATATATATAGATATATATATCTATATATAGATATAGATATATATCTTCTTTCAACAAATGTGCAGTCTCCGTCCCTATGCAAGAAGCCATTGCTCTACGGGGAACTACTGAATGGTGATGGGAGTGAGTCATTTACCTAAAAACTGGTTGAAAACAACAGCTCTAAGTAATGGCATCAATAAGGTGCTAAAAAGAACCTACAAGTGTGGTGGCCAACATCTGGATTTATTTAAGGAAACAAGGCTACTATCTTTACCATTTAACAGAGATAATCAGGCTTCTTTCTCTTTGGCAATGCCTTACTTTATTCCATATAGGTAAATGTTTACAATAAAGAGGGAAAGATGGCTTTAAGCCAAATAGCCGTATAAGGTTGGCAACATTTGCTTTGTGCCAAGCCAGATCTGTTGTAAAAATTTCCAGAGGAAAAAGAGTGTGGAGAGTTGAAATCATTGTATAAAATGCATATATACTGGCCTTCCCTTGTGGCTCAGCAGGTTAAGGATCCAGCATTGTCTCTGCTGTGGCTCAGGTTGCTGCTGTAGCACAGGTTCAATCCCTGGCCAGAGAACTTCCGCACATCATGGGTGTGACCAAAAAAATACATAAATACAAACTTTATGAAAGCCTATGTATTGTATTTCCTTCCCTGTTTGGATTACTGCTAATAGTTTTATTTCCCTTTGACCATGGAGACTTGATCTATGTCCAGATTATAGCACAAAACAGAAGCAATTTGGGACAGTCATTATTCTTTTCCATCTGCTGTCCTCCCTAATTTTTCTTTTATATCTGCCACTGTCTTTCTTGAGACAATTCTCTACTTCTTTGGTACTGCATCTGGGTACTGCTGTTTCCTTTAAAAATCATACATAATCTTAATATGTGTGTCAGTCACTGTTATTAAAAGCCTTATATGCTTATCCCCTTTAATCCTCTCAGCAACTCTATGATGTGCTATTAAATCTATCTTTAAAGATAAGGAAATATAGGAGTTCCTGTCATGGTGCAGCAGAAACGAATCCAACTAGGAACCATGAGGCGGCAGGTTCAATCCCTGGCCTCGCTAAGTGGGTTAAGGACCTGGCATTGCTGTGAGCTGTGGTGTAGGTCACAGACATGGTTTGGATCCTGTGTTCTGGCTGTGGTGTATGCTGGCAGCTGTAGCTCCGATTTGAACCCCAGTCTGGGAACTTCCATATGCCATGGGTACAGCCCTAAAAAGCAAAAAAAAAAAAAAAATATATATATATATATATATATACATATATATATATATATACAAAGAAGTTTGAGTAATCTTTCACCTGAACACTTTTTCTGCCCCATCTTGATGTCTATGGGTTTCTGACTCCTCCAGAGAACATAGAAAAGGGTAAGTTTGTTTCTACTGACACCACTGTGAGCTGGCATCCCACTCTCTGAGTCAGGCAGGTGGCGAGAAATCTCTTCTCCATGGGTCCTTTCAAGGGGTCTTAGGAGACTCTCATTACCTGCAGTTCCTTTGAAGCTGGGGATGTATTGGCTCATTGATTACCACTGTCTCTGCCTCTGAAATCAAGGAACTCCATAGATTCTCATTATTGAGGTCTGTCTCTTCAGAAATCAGCTGTTCTTCAACGGAATATCAGAAGACCCCAAGTGGATATTCTTTCCTGTATTTGGCCCAAACTTGGTCCATAGGAAACACCCACATACATTTATCCTAGCAATACCAGATAATACAAGCATATAACACTGTAGTCACTTCCTGCTCAACTTGTCCAGCAGGAGGTGGTCACCGTCTTTCATCGCTGAAACACTTCTTGGGTAGAAGTTGGACTACTTGACAGATTTCCCCACTGTGGAGGGCATCTATCAACTCCCAGATTTGTCTCTTTGAAAGTCTACTTATTCAGTTGAAGAATTGGACCCAATAATCTTTTATTGAATTGAAGAATGGAAGTACTCACAGAAGCCAATACAGTCTCTCCGAAAATCCTCTTTATCTCCCCATTCTCTCCCTTATGTATCCTTTCATATCCCTTCTCTGGGAGAGGGAATCAAAAGTTCTCTGGATGATTTTTGCCACCTACTTCGATAATGTTGGTTTAGTATCATCTACTTCTAGAATGTGGTACCTGAAACACCATGTGTGTGTGCGTGTTGTGTGTGTGTGTGTGAGTGTTGTGTGTGTGTGTGTGAGTTTATATAAAAAGATAGCTTCATTGGTTCTGATTCCTCTACAGAACTATTGCTTCACCACTGGCATCAGCTAGGTCTGTTATAGTCACCACAACACAGCATTTATTCTAGTATGTGGCTCTTAATAGGCATCCATACAATATTTGAATAGTTAATGAATATACGGCCACATTTGTTTTTACTTATTCATGAAAATATATTAAGATAGTTCAGAAAGATTCCCTACCCGGTTATAATCACGAAGTCATGTAGGTCCCAAAAGCAATTACCATTTTTTCCATAAGAAATTTTTTTTTCATTTTTGAACCTTTCCTGGGAATGCATCAGTTAAGTAATAAATACATTACTTCCAGAGTTCTACACAGTTCTGCCAAAATGTCAATCATGCCATGACTCAAACAGGTATCTTTTTTAACATAAAGCAATTTACAACACAATTGTATACTAAGTATCATGAACTCTCCGTTAGTTAGACAAAAATATCTGGCCTCTCTGCTAATGAAATGAAGTAAAATATAATTGACAGTTATCTTATGAGATTTCATTGTAATGCACATGATGTTATAATAAATCTGGTTACTGGAAATTCTGTGGTGCACTGTTTAAAGCGTATTAATTGATTGCCTTGGAGTCAGCTTATTTTGAAATTCCTGAATGCATACTCTACATCTGAAGTATATTATAATAGGTCTTTACCAAATCTACTGCATATGATCAGTGAAGAAGGAGCTTCACAAAAACCTCTGTTACCATCTATTGCCAATTTGTAACAGATGTTGTGGCAATAAAAATTCCAATTTGAAACAAAAAGATTCTCCCTATTACACTTTCCATCATGCCTATTCTGGATTGGGAATTCCAGATCAAGTGGAAAAAAAACAAACAAAAGTTAACTCTCAACAAAATAGAACCACCTCAAAATCAAGAAACAAAAATAATTTTTCCATGTGAAATTAAGTTGACATTTGCATCATGAGTGAGAACATATTTAACATTCTTTTAGGGATACACCTGCGGCATTTGGAAGTTCCCAGACTGGGGCTCGAACTGGAGTTGCAGCTGCTGGCCTCACCACAGCCAGAGCAAAATTAGATCCAAGCTGCTTCTACAACCTACACCACAGCGCACATGCCGGATCTTTAACCCACTGAGTGGGGCTAGAGATCGAACCCACATCCTCATGGATACTAGTGGGGTTCATTACCGCCAAGCCACAACCAGAAACTCCAGTATTTAACTCTTTTAATGTGAGGGTTTTGTTTGGTTAATTTTACGAAGAGGAAAGTAACAGCACTATTTTTTCCTGCTGTTCATGTTTCACCATCAATACTCTTAACAAGAGTCATTAACCTGAAAGTCAGTTGTGATCTATAAAATGCTTCAGAGAGCATCTTCAGAATATGTGACCATTCAGTGAGGGAACTGTTTCTGACCATTTGTACTCTAAAGTGCTCAGAATATCTACCCTTGAAGTTATTTCATTCAAAATACAAATTTATTTTGAGTATTGTGCAGGAAAATATCCAGATTAGTTTTAATGAATTTTTTTTAATTGAATCATGTATTTTTCTCTGAGTTTTAAGTGTTCTTTATTCTGGATACAAGTTATCAGATCCATGATTAGCAAATATTTTCTTCCATTATGCAGCTTATCATTTAACTTTCCAAGTAGTGTCCTTTGCAACACAAACAAATTCTGATGAAGTTCTAATTAATCCTTTTTTTCTTTTTTTGCTTTTATTGTTTTTGTTTTCTGTGGTATGTTATCTAAAAAAAATGATAACCTAATCCAAGGCCAAGATGTACAGCTCAAATTTGTTTAGTTTTAACACTTTGGGTTGGAAATTTGAGTTAATTTTCATATGCGATATAAAGTAGGGGCCCAAATGTATCCTTTTGCACATGGATATCCAGTTGCGTCACCATGTACCCAGCACTATTTGTTGAGGAGACTATTTTTTGCCCATTGAATAGTCTTGGCACCCTTCTAGGCAATCAACTGACCCTAAATATATGGACCCTAAATATATGGACCCTAAATATATGGACTTTAAAATTACCCTTTACTGATATATATGTCTATATTTATGCTGATACCACACTGTCTTGGTTGCCATTGCTTTCTCTTAAGGTTTGAAATCAGGCAGTGTGAGTCCTCCAGCTTTGTTTTGTTTTTCAAGATTATTCTGGCCATTCTGGGTCTTTTGAATTTGCGATTGCATATAAATTCTAGGATCAGTTACTTAATTCCTACAAAAAAAATGCAGTCAAGATTTTGATAAGGATTACACTACATTTGCAGATCTAATTTGGGGAGTATTATCATCATAACAATATTAAACCTTTCTGTCCATGAACACAAGATGTCTTTCCATTATTTAGATCTTCTTTTTTTTTTTCAATATTTTGTAGTGTTTGGTATATAAATGCCTTAGTCCATTCAGGCCACTGTACAAAGTACCACAAACTGGGTAGCTTATAAACAATATTAACTTATTACTGGTAGTTCTGGAGGCCGGAATTCCAGGATCATGATACCAGCACGGTTGTATCCTGGTTAAGGCCCTCTTCCTAGTTCAGAGCCAGAGCTGCCTCACCATGGGCTCCCATGGTGGAAGGGGCTAAGGAGCTCTCTACAGCCTCTTTCATAAGATATTAATCCCAATCAAGAGGGGAGGGTCCCAACCTTCTGACACCTCCCAAAGGCCCCATCTGGGCACTAAGATTTCAATATATGAATTTGGGTGAGAAACAAACATTTAGCGTATAGCAGCAAGTTTTATCAATCTTTCATTAAATCTGTTCTTAAGTATTTTATTCTATTTTGATGCTAAATGGAATCATTTTCTTTATACATATATATGATATATATGTGTACATTCATATATCTAATTATAGAAACTCTAAAGACTCACCAGAAAACTATTAGAACTAAAAGAGAAATTCAGTAATGTTACAGAAAACAAAAATCAATATACAAAGACCAGTTATGCTTCTATACACTAACAATGAACTATCAGAAAGGGAAATTAAGGAAAAAAATACAGTTTAGCATTGAAAAGAACACTTGTGAATAAATTTAACTAAGGACATAAATGATCTACACACTGAAAACTATAATAAATTGATGAAGGGAATTTAAGAAGACATAAACAAATGGAATATATTCTATGCTCATCAATTGGAGGACACAAATAAAAGGAAAGATATTCCATGTTCATGGACTGGAGGGCATAAATAAATTGAAATATATTCCAGGCTCTTTGATTTTAGTACTATTAAAATGTCCATACTACCCATAGCAATCTACAGATTCAACACAGCCCTATTCAAATTCTGATGGCATTTTTCACAGAAAGAGTAAAAGCAATCCTAAAATTTGTATAAAATCACCAAAGACTCTGACCATAGCAATCCTGAGCAAGGATAACAAAGCTAAATTTCAAAGTATAACATACTTCTTTATGTCAAAGAGTACCTCAAAGCTATAGTAATCAAAATATCATGGCATTGGTATAAAAATTGACATAAATCAATAGGACAGAATAAAGAGCCCAGAAATAAGCTTGTGCATACATAATCAATTAATTTTTGACAAAGAATCCAAGATTACAATGGGGAAAGGTTAGTCTCTTCAATAAATAGTATTAAGGGGAGTTCCCGTCGTGGCACAGTGGTTAACGAATCCAACTAGGAACCTTGCTCAGTGGGTCAAGGATCCAGTGTTGCCGTGAGCTGTGGTGTAGGTCGCAGATGTGGCTCAGATTCCACATTGCTGTGGCTCTGGCGTAGGCTGGTGGCTATAGCTCTGATTAGACCCCTAGCCTGGGAACCTCCATATGCGGCGGGAGTGGCCCTAGAAAAGACAAAAAAAAATAGTCTTAAAGAAACAGATTTGCACATATAAGAGAATGAAACTGTTCCCCTATTTTATAATACATAACAATTAACTCAAAATGGAATAAAGACTCTCATATAAGACCTGAAAACATAAAACTGCTTAAGAATACATAGGAATTAAGCCTCTTAACATTGGTCTTAGCAATGACTTTTTGGATTTGATACCGAAAGAAAAGGCAACAAAAGCAAAAATAAGTAAGTGAGACTACATCCAATTTAAAAAATTTCTGCTCAGCAAAGGAAACCACTAACAAAATGAAAACGCAACCTATGGAATGGGAGAATATATTTGCACACTATATATGTAATAAAGGATCAATATCCAAAATATTCAATGAACTCATACAACCCAACAGCAAGACAAATAAATAACCCAATTAAAAAATCAGCAAAGGACCTAAGTAGACATTTTTGGAAAGAATACATACAAATGGGCAACAGGTATGAGCAAAGGTGCTCAACACTACTCATCAGAGAAACGCAAATCAAAAGCCCAATGGATATCACCCCACACTTATTAGAATGGCTGCTATCAAAAAAAAAAAAAAAAAACCAAGAGATAACAAATGTTGGTGAGTATGTGGGCAAAAGGAAACCCTTGCATATTTTTGGCATGGAATATAAACTGGTACAACCACTGTGGAAAACAATATGAAGATTCCTCAAAATTTTTTAAATAGAACTAACATATCATCCAGCATTCCTACTTATAGATATTTGGGTTTCCAAAGGAAACAAAACCATTATCTTAAAGCAGTATCTGTATGCTCATGTACATTGCAGCATTAGTCACAATAGTCAAGGTATAGAAAAAAAACTAAGTGTCCATCAACAGATGAATGTTTTTAAATATCTCTATGTAGACTGTTTTATTCATATTTTATTTGTAAACATGCTTCTTCATGTAAACTGACTGGAGAACTGGCAATTCATACAAAAGCACCATCAGGAAGGAAGGAGTTTTTCTGTCACATACGCCATGAACAGATATATACTACATCTTAAAAGCTTGACTTCTTAAAGCCTATACTATACAACATTAAATAAACTTTGCTTTTCAGTTTAAAAAGAAAAAGTATCTTATGGGCAAAGTAAGATCATGCTATATAATTAGAACACAGATATCCTTCCTAATATGGGACCCTTCCCACTTTACCACTTAGTTCTCAATGAAGTAAAATGCTAACCCTACACAAATTTGAGCATTTCATAAGTTAGAAAGATTGTGTCAGATGACCAGGGTTCAAAGACAGAGAATATCCCTCGAATGGGTCCCTTATCCTTCTTGAAACTCAGTTTCCTCATCTTAAACTACTCCATATCTCATTATTTTTTGTAAAACCAAATGAATTAATATATATAGGGCTTAGCCCAGCTCCTGAGAATACTATTAACTAGTTACCTAATATCCCCTTAACATGACTAATAGAGTAACAGTGACAGAAATAATCCTTGGTATAATGATGCAGTCTAAAACAAGAGAACTTGTTCTATATTCTGAAATCTTCCAAATGAATTTAAATATATCTGTTTTTCATAGTTCATGGACTTTTATAAGACAGTGTTAATACTTTGCAGTTTGAACTACTCCAAAGCAGGATACCTAAGAAATTAACTCAAAGAAACATTAGTGTTGCCACTTTCATTGGGATGGTATAAAAAGGTATGATGTTACCAAAGACTCAGCTGGATTCCTGTCGGTGCTAATAACGCTTGAACTTCATCAGTTATTAGTGCAATTAAAAAATCCTTTCAACATTTCCTCAGAAACCACACCTCTTCCCAAATAATTCCTCTTGATCACCCCAAGGCATGTATTTAGTCTTCTGATTTCACCAACTCGTCAGATTAAATGGGACAAATAAGAAGAGTCCTGACCCCTCTGCCAGGCAATACCAAATAGTCTATGAGAATGCAGAGCTTGTGTTCTCCAAAAAGAAATAAGAAAGTTTACTTAGGAGAAATAATCCCCAAGGCCCTAGATATGAGATACCCCAGTGGATCTTCAATTATTACAGAGAAAATTAATCTTTATTTCATTTAATTTTCTTCTAAATACTTCACTAAATGTCTTAAGGCAAACAGAATATACCCTATATCATAGGACTGTAGTGAGGAGACAGTCAATGAGGAGCATATTAAACAAATATTGATGAAGTCATCAATTCAAAATAATTAAAAACTAAGGCTTGAAACAATGCAGTTCTGAATTTTAGTAATTAATTGTGATGAGAGTATAAAAATTAGACATCTCTGCAGTAAATTCTACATCTCCTTTAAAAAATCCCCTATCTTATCCACCGCGACAGACCAGAAGAGATTTTTTAATGTGTACCTAGCACATTAAATGCAACAGTTGTCTGACTTCAAATAAAAATATTTTGATTCAAAATAACTCAACAATAACCCTTCAAATGTGACTGATCATTAAATCCATCAAAGTCACAGTTCTCAAGACTGAAATTTTTCTCACTCTGTAGTAAAACTCATCTAAAGAAACTGAAGTCAAAAGAATGATTAAAGTATTTCAGTCTTCTTTGAGATGTACAAATGTAGGTCAATACATTCCAGTGGTCAAAAAGAGGTTAATGCCAGCTCTAGACTTTTTCAATAAGGTGCCTGTGAGGTTATAATGATTTAGATAGCATGGCAATAATTCCCGGACATCCCCCAACCTTCCCATTTTCCCAACCCTTGAGAAAGCTTTCTGATTCTTCCCATATATGCCACTTTTACAAAGGAGCAGAGCTTTTGAAAGAAAAACATTTTTGGCTCTGTTAATGCTAGTGTATTCTTCCAGCCCATTATTCAGTGTTCAGGACTGGACAGGCA